>NC_138070.1:20689051-22006834 GCF_964194185.1 Rhinolophus hipposideros | reverse complement strand
AGCTGGAGCATGGAGCTCCAACCGCCTGAGCCACCGGGCCGGCCCATACCGTTTTTAATAGTGGTTGCACCCACCATTTTACATTTCCACCAACAGTGCACAAGGGCTCCAATTTCTCCACATGCTTACCAACACTTGCTGTTTTTGTGCTCTCTCTCTCTCTTTTTTTATAGTAGCCATCCAACGGGTATGAAGTGATATCTGTTGTAGTTTTGACTTGCATTTACCTAATGATTAATGATATGGAGCATTTTTTCATGTGCTTATGGGTCATTTGTACATCTTCTTTAGAGAAATGTCTATTCAAGTCCTTTGCCCATTTTTGAATTGGGTTGTTTCATTTTTTTGTTGTTGAGTTTTAGAAGTTCCCTATATATTCTGGATATTAATCCCTTTCAATATATGATTTGCAAATATTTTCTCCCATTCTATGGGTTACCTTTTTACTTTGTGAATAGTGTCTTTTGATGCACAAAATTTCCATGAAGTCCAATGTGTCTGGTTTTTCTTTTGTTGCTTGTGCCTTTGGTGTCATATCCAAGAAATAATTGCCAATCTAGTGTTGTAAAGTTTTTGTTATATGTTTTCTTCTAAGAGTTTTATTGTTTGAGCTCTTACATTTATGTCTTTCATCCATTTTAAGTTAATTTTAATATATAGCATTAAGTAAGGATCCAACTTCATTTTTTTACATGTGGATGTCCAGTTTCCTCAACACCATTTCTAGAAAAGACTGTCCTTTCTCCATTGAATGGTCTTGGCTTTCTTGTCAAAAGTCATTTGGTTGTTTTTGCAAGGATTTACTTCTAGGCTTTCTATTCTATTCCATTGATCTATATGTTTGTATTTGTGCCAATAACACACCGTTTCGATTACTGTAGCTTTATTGTAAGTCTTGAAGTCTTGTAGTTTCAGTCTTCCAACCTTTTGTTCTTTTTTCCCCTGAAGTTAACATAAAGGTTCTTTTCCCCTTCTACATAAACTTTGGAATCAGTTTATCAATATCCACAAAATAACTTGCAGGGAATTTGATTGGAGTTGCAATGAAACTATAGATCGAGTTGGGAAGAACTGACATCCTGACAATATTGAGTCTTTCTGTCGATGAACATGGAATATTTTTCCCTTTATTTAGTTCTTTGATTTTTCTCATCAGAGTTTTGTAGTTTTCCTCATATAGATCTTGTACATATTTTATTAGGTTTATACCCAAGTAGTTCAAATCGGGGGATAATAATGAAATGGTATTATGTTTTTTAATTTCAAATTCTATTTGTCATTGCTGGTATATAGAAAAGAACTTGACTTGTATATTAATCTTGTATCTTGCAACATTTCTGTAGTTGCTTATTAGCTTGAGGAGGATTTTTAATGTTTTTCAATTCTTTTAGATTTTTCTATGTAGACAATCACATTATGTATAAATAAAGACAGTTTTGTTTCTTCTTTCTCAATCTACATACCTTTTATTTTTTTTTCTTGTGTTACTGCATTAGCTAGAAATTCCAGTACAATATTGAAAAGCAGTGGTGAGAGAGGACATCGTTTTCTTGTTCCTGACCTTAGCAGGAAAGTTTCAAGTTTCTCACCATTAAGTATCATGTTAGCTACAGGTTTTTTGTAGATATCATTTAGCAAGTTGAGGAAGTGACCCTGTATTTCTGGTTTACTAAGAGTTTTTATCATGAATGGGTATTGGATTTTGTGAAATGTTTTTTTCTGCATCTATTGATATAACCTTGTGATTTTTCTTCTTTAGCCTGTTGATGTGATTGATTACATTAATTGATTTTTAAATGTTGAAACAGTCTTGCATGCCTGGGATAAATCTCACTTGGTCATGGTGGATAATTCTTTCAATATATTGTTGGATTCAATTTGCAAATATTTTGTTGAGGATTTTTGCATCTATTTTCATGAGAGATATTGGTCTTTAGTTTTCTTTTCTTGTAATATCTTTCTCCGGTTTTGGTATTAGGGTAATGCTAGCCTCACAGAATGAGTTAAAATGGGAAATTTTATGCTATGTATATTTTACCACAAAAAAAGAAAATGGCACTACATAGCAAGACAGAGATGGAGAAATAAATATTACACTTTTTAAGATTTTTTTTTGTATTATTGGGGAAGGGGAACAGGACTTTATTGGGGAACAGTATGTACTTCCAGGCCTTTTTTCAAAGTTAAGTTGTTGTCCTTTCAGTCTTAGTTGTGGAGGGTGCTGTTCAGATCAGGGGGCACAGCCCACCATCCCTTGGGGGAGTCGAACTGGCAACCTTGTGGTTGAGAGGACGCACTCCAACCAACTGAGCCATCTGGGAGCTCAGCAGCAGCTCAGCTCAAGGTGCCGTGTTCAATCTTAGTTGCAGGGGGCGGAGCCCACCATCCCTCACGGGACTTGAGGAGTTGAACTGGCAACCTTGTGGTTGAGAGCCCACTGGCCCATGTGGGAATCGAACCAGCAGCCTTCGGAGTTAGGAGCATGGAGCTCCAACCTCCTGAGCCACTGGGCCAGTCCCTAAATATTACACTTTTTAAATGCACTTCTATGTTGCTTAATTGTGTTATATATGTAATGTTCTTGTAATTTTAAAACAATGAAAAATTAAAGCAAAAATTTCATATTTATATCACAACACCAACCACAATTGATTGGATCAGCTTCTAAGGTGAAAATGCACTGGTTCAACCCTCTAGCAGAGATGCTTGCGTGCAATAAACCCCCACTCAATGCTACATTCTTGTATGAGTTGGAAATTAAAATCAGCAAAGGCAAAATCTGGGGCTTCTTATGGTTTCAGAGTCTCAGAGGATGGTTCTGTTGTTTCTCAATTATTTTGAGCCCGGTTTTAACTTTTAAAAGGAATATTTAGGTGCTGAATCTAAGAACAAAGGTTTCTGGTCTGGGGGTGGGGGGTGGGGTGAGAGCACTCATGATCACCTGGGACAAGGTAAACCCAGAAAAAGAACTGGGTTGGGAGAAAGGTGGCCAGTCTCATTTGAATGTGGTGATTTTGAGATTCCCATGGCCATCCAGCTGGAGATGTTCACTAGATAATTTAGGTGGAGCCAAGATGAAGGCTTAGATCTGAGATAGACTTGAGCCTCAACATATGGTCAGTAACGGGAATCCAGTGTGGGAAGATGGCAAAGAAGGAGGACCCAGAGTGGTGGTCTGGGGGTCAGCTCTCATGCATGGGTTGTGGGGAAAGGGAAGCCAGAAGAGGAAGAGAGTAGGGGGTCTCCAATGCCGAGGAGAAGTGAGTTACTGGAAAGAAGAGGCAACTCTGTGTTTCATCCAGCAGAGACAGGAACTGGGGAGGGAACTCAGACTTGACCAGGAAGAGGGCATTGTTGGCCTTGATCTGAAAGTTTTTAGGGAGAGATGGAAATGAGAACCAGGGGGACTTACCACTTCTCAGCACATGAAACAGTTACTGCAAAACAGGTGCTTGGGAGACATTGTTGAATGGATGGATGGAGGGATGGATGATGGATGAATGGATGGACAGGAAGACAGTGGTCTGAGAGATCAGAGAAGGCTTCATAAAGAGGTGGGACTGAATTGTGTCTTGATGTGTGGAGACAAAGGGGGAGAGTGTCTCCACGTGGAAGCATCATCAGTCAGGAATGACCTAGAGTCCATAGGCCCAGGAAGGAAGCCCACCTGGATGAATAGTGGGAAATTGTGGGGAAGGAACCCTCAGATGCCCTAAAATGAGACCAGGAGAGGTCAGGTAGATTTGAGCCTGTTCAGGACTCATTCTGTCACACCATGCAGCTGCCTGATGGAACACAGTACTCAGTGTCTCCATCAGTACTGAGGATTCGGAGGTGACCAGGACAGCCTTGGAGGAGGGCGTGTCACACTAGGTGACTATAAAGTATGGGTGGTTCCTGCTTTGGACAGGGGGCCAGGCATGGGGATGCCTCTGGGCCGTGGGCCCACCCATGGGTACCCTGGCCTCTGGGAGCCTGGCCGCCCACCCACCTGGCTCCAGGACACAGCTCTGCCCCCTGCAGCCCTGTGCCCGTCACACCCAGCAGGTTCCTGCTCCAGGCCGGCCCCCAAGGGGCAGTTCCCAGGTGCTGGCCCGGCAGGTTTGGGCCCAATTCTCAGTCACCGTGGTATATCTTCAGCAATGGGACCCAGCTCACCGTGCTAGGTAAGTGGCTCTCATCACCTTTTCCATCCCGTCCCACCCTTGTTGTCTCAGGAAAGTCACTCTTCTTTCTCTGGGGGCTGCCTTCCCAGCGTTAAGGACCAACCCACACCTTTTCCCCTAAGTTATGGGGGAGGCGGGTTGGTCTCAGGGTAACCAGCAGGAAGGACACAATGGCAGGAGCAACCACCTCCAAAATCCGACAGTTGGACATAAGGTTTGGCTCAAGAATGGGGCTCCTTTCCCTCCTCCAGATGCCTGTAAGGAGACCAGAGGCTGGCTCTGACCAAATCATGGAAGCAGCTTTGGAGACAGTCCTGAGCCTCCAGGGTCTGAGCTGAGGGCTTGATGCCCATCCAGGCTGAGAGGTTCACACAGGAAGTTGGGGGCAGGGCTTGGGCTGTGATCCCAGCCTCCAAGGACACAGGGTCAGCCCAAGGGGAGGCCCATGGAGGGTGGAGAGAGGGGTCCTACTCACTATGCCCATTTCTGGGTTAGCAGCTCCAAGAATGCAACAGAGGTGGAGGGTTCTGGGGTCATGGCAGGAGGGACAGGAGACAGAGCCCAAGGAGCCCCCAGGCTTTGGCTGGGAGGACCCAGCCCTCTCTGGAGAGCTGAGGCCAGCTGGGGAAGAACCAGAGGCCCAATGGGGAGAGGGCACTCCAGGCCCCACTGTGCACTGGGCCCAGGCTCAGGGCCTCCCACATGCCATCAGGATTGTTCTGACGGTTTGGGTAGAGGACCCCAGATCACAGAAGAGGCACTGGGTTCCAGAAGAATGAAGTGAGGTGGGGGCCTAATGCTGGGCTGAGGGCTCAGGAGGTTAGGGCCAGACTCCACACTCAGAATCTGGAAACCAGGAGGAGGTGGGACAGCCTGCCCCAGTTACACTCAGGGAAACTGACGCTACAGAGGGAAAGGCTTGACCAGGTCATCTGGGAGAGGTGACTTGGAAAGGCTTCTGGGAGGGAGGGGCTATCCGCTACCCAAGTGCTGAGTGGAAAGGACGCAACAGAGAAGGAAGGTCCCTTGGATGAATAAGCACAGACACCACGGGAATGGTCACAGAGGCTGTAGATGAGTGGGGGCTGCCCCAACACCCTGGACTCTCCCTCTGCCTTTCACACACCCTCCTCTGTCCACACAGGTCAGCCCAAGTCAGCACCTTTGGTCATTCTGTTCCCGCCCTCCTCGAAGGAGCTCAGCACCAACAAGGCCACACTGGTGTGTCTCATCAGTGACTTCTATCCCAGCGGTTTGACTGTGGCCTGGAAGGCAGACGGCACGCCCGTCACCCAGGGCGTGGAGACCACCAAGCCCTGGAAACAGAGCAACAACAAGTACGCGGTCAGCAGCTACCTGAGCCTGACGGCCGACAGGTGGAAATCCAGCAGCAGATACAGCTGCCAGGTCACACACGATGGGAGCACTGTGGAGAAGACGGTGGACCCCTCAGTGTGTTCTTAGGACACTGAGCATGCCCACTCTCAGGGGGCTGGAGCCACAGGACCTCTGAGAGGTTCTCCTTTCCCACCCTAGTCTTCCCCAGCCCTGCTCCCTGCACTCAGTCAATTCTCAATAAAATATCCTCATTGTCAACCAGAAATTATGCTCTCTGCTCATTTTTCGGTCTCATATTTAATTTGTGATCTCTTCTGGTTCTTGGGGTGCGGTGGGGGGAATCTTTGATACCCAGTGGGAAAATACCCCAAGGGGAGAGGTTCACAGTCTCCCTAGGGCACCTCCCAGGAAACTGGCCAGGACACGAAGAGTCAGTCACTGGTCAGTCCCTCTGTCCTCTTCTCCCCGCCCCTCCTCCAGTGCACAACTGTGCCCACTATGTCCCTCCTTGCTGATCAGAGCTGGCCATGGACCATGACCTCCAAATTAGCCCTCCCTCCTGGCGCTGGGCAAGACCCTTTCTGCTCTTGGTCCTCACCTCCTGGAAAGCCTTGCTCCCTCCATGCCCAGCGTAGCTCCTGCCCACCCTTGCCCCATCCCTGTCATTCCCTCAGGCTGTCCCAAAGTAATCTACGGATTTAACACAACCTCTGTCAAAACCCCAAGGACCTTCTCCATTATAGAAATGGAAAAGCTGATCCTTAAATTCATATGGAAATGCAAGAGCCCCCAAAGAGCAAAAAAAGTCTTGAAGAAAAAGAACAAAGTTGGAGACTTACACTTTCCAATTTCAAAACTAACTAAAAGCTACAGTTACCCAAACCAGGTGGTACTGGCATAAGGATAGACAAATGGATCAATGCAATAGAATTGAGAGTCCAGAAATAAAACCATACATCTATGGTCAATTGATTTTTTAAAAATGCTTTATTTTTTAAGAGTCATTTTAGGTTCACAGCAAAATTGAGAGGAAGGTGTAGAGATTGTCCATGGCCTCTGCCCCCATGCATGCACCACCTCCCTTATTATCAATCTCTCTCACCAGAGCGATGCATTAATTACAATTGATGGACCTACAGTGACACATGATTATCACCCAAAGTTCATGGTTTACGTTAGGGTTCACTCTCAGTGTTGTGCAGTCAGTGGTTTGGAGTCAGCCTACGGACCTGGAGGGGTTAACCCAAGAAGGACAGCTCCAGGCCTGGGAGAGATTTCTCTCCTGTCTTGGGACCATCTTGGCAGAAACGGTTGGAGTATCTCCAGGGCCCTAAACTCCAGGCCCAGGTGGAGGCCACAGAGTGTAGATGAGCTACGCGCACACAGTTGTCAGCTCAGTATAAAGAAAAATCACTTTATTTGTTTTCTGAGTTTCTTTTAAAATACAGCTTATTCATCTTGGCTTTAAAATAATAACAGTTCACTCTAAATAATGTAGAAAGTACAGGAAAACAAGCAGGAGAAACAAAATTCACTCCTCATACTCACCTAGAAGAGCCACTGCTAATATTTTGATGTACTTCTTGTATTTTAATTGTAAACTGTACAACCATAGAAAGCATACACCCTATCCTCTTATTCTTCACTAACCAAAGGGCTAGCTGGCCCTCTTCCGTGGTCCAACTGCACCCAACACACAGAACACAGCACAGGGCTGGGAAGGGCATGGCAGGGTGCCTGGCCTTAGAATAGCGAACCCTGGAAGAGAATGCCCCCTCTTTGACCCATGCTCTTTCTGTGGGTGAGGTAGGGTATCCCGGAGGGATGCCTTCCTGCCAGAGGAAGGCATGTTCAGGGACCCTGGAAACCCAACGGGCTAGAGCATGAAGGTCCTGGCAGGAGAGCAAGTGTCAGATCAGGAGGGGCCTGCAGAGCTGGCTTCAACACGGGTTTACATAGAAACCAGAACGTGTGTTTGAGGAAGAGAGTGACCCCATCACACTGCAGATTAGATCAATCACTCTGGCTGCCGACAGGGAAAGGCTGGAGGGAAAGTCAGGCCCGGGGTGTGAGGCCAGAAAGGAGTCTGTGCAGTTGGCCCACTGCCTTCCCAGGTGGGAGCAATCAGACAAGAAGATTGCATCCAACCATATTAAGGGCAGGACTAGGAGGAATCTCTGAGTGAGAAGGCAGAGGACGTGGAGGTGGTGTCAGATTCCTGGTGTTGAGACCAGTGGGACTGGAGAAAAAAACAGGCGATAGAAAGAGGGCTGAGCATGGCTGATATGCAGAATGGACTGGAGAAAGTCGCTTATTCACACAAGTGCTGGTGGACAGCCTACTCTGCAGCCCAGCAGGGATGTGTAGCCAGTGAAACCTGAAGGTCCCTCCCCTGCAGGGCTCAGTCAGGTGGAAAGGAAGATGGCAGAAAGCGAGGCCCACGTGCCAACTCCGGGATGGGCTGCCAATGGGAGGGAGAGGGTTCTGGCCTTAGGCTAAGACTCCCATTTATAAGACTCAGATGAAGCCCCACCAGCCTCCAGGAGGGGAGTTGTGCCCTCTTTCCACTCCCCTCTATGTGCCCAGGACAGCTCTTCGCTTTTGAGGGTGACTGTGGTCCTGGGAGAAGTCTCATTCAGAACCCCACGAGGTGCCACTCCCTTTTCCTGGAAATAAGGTAACGAGAGGAATAAGAACGGAGCACAGGGCTGCTCGTGATCCCCTTTCACTTCTAGGGTCCCTGGAGCTGGAAGACCAAAGTGAGGCCCAGAGGGAAGAAACAGAGGTACTTCCGGTTATCTCTAGAAGTAAGGAGAACTAGTCTGGCTGAGGGGAGCGGCAGAGGGAAGCGGGGATTGAAAGCCAACAAGACACTTCTGGGTTTGGGGAGATCTAAGAGCCTTTCAAGTATTTGCAGGCCGCCAGCAGATGGCGCTCTAGACCTTAAAGGGCGTTGATCCGCGGGGAGGAGGCGCGGCTGCACGGGGGCACTGATGGCTACCCACAGGGCAGACCGAGTGAGGCGGCAAATGTTGGAGCGTCTCCAGCGCTTGCCCCCACCAGCATTCCGATGGCCTTTTCTGCAGGAGGAATGGCCCATCTCATGAAACCCCAATTCCACACCCACCGGGCAACCTTCCGACTTGTTTTCCTGAGCTATCAGATACTGAAAATGGGGTTCTCCCACCAGAATTTTTTTCCCCTCTCCCAGTAAATGGATGCATATGCATTCTGGTGTATATATATATATATATATATATATGGCCCATTCCTGTGACGTTGGCAAAAGCCCAATCATCCCTAAGAGCTGAGCTAAGGACCTGGCGGGATTAATCCAGGAAGAAGAGATCCAGGCAACTCTGAGCAGATTGAGGCCATTTGGTTTTTACCTTGGCTATGGTGCCTAAACCATTTGCCGCCTCTGAGAAGCCATGGTAGCAACTGGCCAGGGCTGCAGCAGAACTTCCAGGACGGTTCTTCCCCACGTCTGCCAGGCACTAAATCACCACACCTTTGGTAAGTCATTTCTCCACCTGTAACAGAACTGGCCAGAAGTGACCATTTTCTTGAGCCTTTACAGTTGTGACTGTGCCCTCCCCCCACCACAGGAGGGGGTTAGGGGAGAAATGGGAAGGTTGAAGGGAGATGGGCCTGGGACAGCAGGTAATGGGGGTTGGTACAAGATCAGGGTCCCCACCTCTCTTCAAATGACTGTGGGTTCACTCTGGGAGAGTCGATGGATCTGTGATGCCTAATTCTTTGCTACATCTGGTAGTATTTTCTAAACAGTAAAGCACAATGTAATGTTCTAAGTTACGTTGACAGAACTTTGGCAGTAAGAACAGAAAACTAAATATTTCAAAATACTAATCGTGTAATAATCATCTACAGCCTCAGTTTGCCACGTAAGTTTGTATTCCTTAGTCGTTTGAGCTCCATAAGGCATCTTTCCTCTGCGTTACAGCCAAGACACTGAAGCCAGAGGCTGTGACGGGAAGAGTGGGTTTGGGACAGAGCCTGGCACTGATGAAGGCAGGGAAGATGAGGTGTGCCCAATGGCACACCTGTAGTCTACCTAGAAATGGTACTCCACACCTGGTTAATAACTCATAGAGCTGGAGGGAAGGGAATGAGCATGGCCTCTGAGAGTTAAATGAGTTAATATATATGAAAATATTAAGATGAAAATAAATTATGCCTTACTCTAAATAAGGTTAATAGAACTTCTTACACAACAAGGAAAAGAATTACAGAAAGAATCAGAAAACAAAATCCAACAATTTGGTGTTTATAAGTTACAGATACACGAATATAGCAAAATATATACACAAATTTCAAAAATAAAATGAGCTAAATAAACTGTCATGCAAATGCAAATTCAAGAAAAGCAAGGGGCTTCAATTATGATATTTGGAAAAGAGAAGTTTAAGCTAGAAGCATGAAAAGAGGCAAAGGGGGCACTAAAAGGCACAGATTTTCAATATATCACTATTAAATATATACACCCCAAATATTGTACTTGTTGACAATTTATACCCTGCCTATTTCTCAAAAAGGAGTTGAGATAATTGCACGACTAACATAGCAACAACACAAAAAAGAGGAACAGAAATTAAAGGAAAACAGAACTACATAAAGAAAAAAACACACACAAAATCAGGCTACAATTAGATCAGGTAAATGAGTGTTCTTAATTATTTTGGGGTCACAGAGCCCTTCCAAAATGCGGATAATGCTACAGACACCCCTCCCAGAATGGTTCATCATGCACGTATCAACACAGCTTTGTTCAGTCCCTACGGGCCCACAACCTTTAAAACCCCTGCATGCTCAGATTCCTAGGCAGTGCACGGACCCAAGGTTCAAAACTCTGAAGTAAATACAAGTTCGAGTAAGCATGGATTTGAATAAAATAATTTAAAAACTTAGTTAACAAATAGAACTGATGGGGTAAAAACACATTTCTTGAGAGTACGTAAATGCTTTATAAAAACTGATAGATATATTCAGGCCCAAAAAAGTTCGATGGATGCTTAGAAATGTTGACACCACAATACAATAAGACATAACAGCAATGACCTAAGCATTCATCATTTGGAAATGTAAAAAAAAATAATAACAACACTTGGGCCAAAAGGAAATTCCTAATATAAAAACAAACAAAAAAAATACCACACATCAAATGTATGGAGTGCAGAAAAAGCTCTAAGAAGAAATCATAGAACAAAGTACCCACATTTACTAGAAATATTAAAATATGATTAATAATTAATCTTAGAAACATGAAGTATTAAACAAAAAAAGGAAGGAAGAGCGGAATACATATACTTTGACACAACAATTCAATTAGTAAACAAAATTAAGAGTTGATTTACAACACAGAACATCTGCCATGAAGAAAAAAAGACAACAGAAACAAACAACTACATTCAAGGACAATTAAACTATTTCAAGCATGATCTCTTGTAACATTACACTGAGAACCTAAATAAAATGAAAGGAATTTAAATACATAATAAAACAGTGAAAGAAACTGAACAGAAGGAATCAGGTTCTGCTCACACTTCCAAAAAAGTAAAGTACCTGTTCTTAACATGGTTATGTGAAGATTCTGTCAACCCTTCAGAAAGAGAGTCTTAATCCCTTGTTACATAAATTGTCAAAAGGAATAAAGGAGATGGGGGTTGGAGGAAAGAGAAAGTGCATATTCCAAAATGTGAGAACAGCATGAAATGACTTGTGAGTGGAGAGGGCGTCTGGATAGGGGCTGGCATGAATTCCATGTGGTTGTAGAGTGGGCGACCAGATTGGTTGAAATGGAGTTTATGTGCAGAAAAGCCCCCAAAGGTTGGTTTTAAGGAGATTGGTGACATGTGCAAAGTGATGCTTTAAAAAAAAATCAACATGGCTGGGGTGTGCAGAAGTACACGGAGGGAGACATCAAAGGTAGGAAACAGACAACCACCAATAGGGACAGGCCTGGCCAGGGCTGAGATAGACTTGGGGGGTTGCCAAAGAGGTAGATCTTGGGGGGACTTGCTGCCCCACCTACAGCGAGCAGGGTCTCAGTATTCTCTCCACTCCTGGTAAATGGCTGAAGACCCTTGGTGCAGACTGCCTGCCAACAACGTCCGGGCGCCATCTGGTCAGGCCAAGTCCAGCTGGTGGTGCAGCATGTTCTGTTTAAATGTTTCACATACTCACACAGCAGAGAGGAGCTGGCCAGAGGTGATCCCAGCCCTCAGACCTGTCGTTTTAAAATCTCTGGCGACCAAGCCCCACTTACTCAGTAACATTTATGGCTTTGCCATTTTTATTTATTTTTTTATTTTATTTTATTTTTTTTTACGATGTCTGATCTTGTTTATTTGTTACTCTTTAGAAAATCTCATTTTTGACTGGACTCAGACTTAGAGGTAGAAGCTCTCAGAGAAGACAGCCTGCGTCTCTTGGCAATCTGTTCCTGGCGGTTTTCTTTGGCCTCCTTCATTCTCTTGGCCAAAAGTTTAGCATATTCTGCAGCCTCTTCCTTATTTTTCTTAGTACGCTGTTTCTTCAGAGCAATACGCCGACGTTTGTGTTGCAGGACTCGTGGAGTAACAAGACGCTGAATCTTGGGTGCTTTGGTTCTAGGTTTCTTACCTTCTTTGTTTAGGGGCTTTCTCACAACATACTGGCGGACATCATCCTCTTTAGAGAGATTGAAAAGTTTGCGAATTCTGCTAGCTCTCTTGGGCCCCAGGCGACGAGGCACAGTAGTATCAGTGAGACCAGGAATATCTTTCTCCCCTTTTTTCAGTATGACCAAGTTGAGAACACTCAGATTGGCATCCACAATGCAACCCCGAACCGACTTGCGCTTTCTTTCTCCAGTCCTCCTTGGTCTATAACAGGAATGCCCCTTACTCAGGAGCAGGCGGACACGGCCATGGGTCAAGACACCCTGCTTCATGGGGAAACCTTGTTTGTCGTTCCCACCACTGATTCGAACCACATAACCCTTCCATTCTTCACCCAGAGCATCAGCAGCAACTTCTGTGGCCATACGCTTCTCATAAAACGTACGAAGTTTGCGTTCATTGTCCACTTCAATGAGTTTCTGGCAGCCAGTGGCTGGGAAAGAGATGTTCAGCTTCATCCTGAAGCAGCCGACGGCCTCCGAGGCGCCACGAAAAAGAGCGGCTTTGCCATTTTTAGTCATCAAAACTACACATAGCTGCCAAGCTGAGTTTCTGATTAGCTGACATAACCAGCATTACCACCATGGGTTCATGGGATTCCAGCCATAAACTGTTGGAAAACTTCAAAATAGCTCAGACTGCCTCCTCCCACACTGGCTTTGAGGAACCCGGGGGGAAAGCCAATACTAAAGATCCCCATGGCCACACGAAGGCTTAAGGGCCTGGGACAAACACTTAAATGGGCCAGACACGTCACTGTCAGAGCCCATTGCTGGGGGACTGAGAACGAGTAGCCATGTTCAAGCTCCACTCAATCAGGACTAACAGACCTGACATTTGGGAGACGCTGGGGCTGTATGGGGGTCCAGCACAGGGCTCACAGCCTAGTTATGTGCTGGGATATTAGAACCCCCTGGAGAGCTTTAAAAACACACCACTAAGCCCCGCCTCTGGGGATGCCACTGAAGTAGTCTGTGTGGAATGTGGGCTTATTACTTTTTAAACCATCCCCAGGTGAATACCAGTTAGCAGAGGGGAGGACAGAGAGGACAGGGACGTGGACTGCACTGTTGCCGCAGGGACACTCAGGATGGCCTCCAGGAAACGTCACAGGGCACCCAGAGCCTAGGATGCAAGCCTGAGGGAACGAGGGAAAGCCTGGTTTAATGAGGGCTGTTGTAAGCCCTTCCATTTCAGAACCGGACTGGGTCCAGTGGGGGTGGAGAAGGCCTCTCCGGTCTGCAGGGACAGTGTCTCTGGTGGGACAGGGGTCATTCTGGGTGACCATCTGCAGGGACAAAGCACTTTCATGTGTGGTCTCTTTCTGAATGGGAGTCTTGTACCAACCATTAGAAGTATGTGGCCAGGTCCCACTATCCCCATTTCACGGATGGGAAAACAGCCTTGGGGCTTACTCGAGATCACACAGGCAGGAGAGGCAGAGCTAACACTTGAATCTGGACCTCTGACTGAATCACCTGCTTCCAACATCCTCCAGCACTGGAGGGCCGAGAGGAGGCTGCAGAGCCAGCAGACCAGAAACAAGCCCTGCTGATGTCCAAGGCACGCCACCGTCTTGGGGACCTGAGTCTTGTGGAGGGGTGAATGACTAATGCCTCAGGCCTGGGTTGAGACAGAGCTGGGCATCAAATGTCCTCTGGCCTGCAGGACCAAACCTCTACCCTCCCATGAAAGAGCCCAACCTCACTCTAACACAGAACGGAATTAAGGGACCACGCCAGGAACTCACACCCTCACTCCCAACCCCAGAACTAATCCTCCCAGACCCTCACTTTGTTCTGCAACCTGTTTTGGTTGTCCCCACCAGTGCCCAAGGCAGGCAGAAGATTCTACTTTGTGGCTGAGGTATCTACTTTTTGGATTCCTTTTTCTTCAGCTCATTTGGCCTGTGAGCATGGTTACTTCTTCTCTAATAAAAGTGCCAGAATTCAGTATGATGTTCACGAGTTCACCCGACATCTTCATGGGTTTAATTAAACTCTTTCCCTCTTACGTTTATTCCTCTTCTGGAGTCTGGAATAGAGGGCAAAACGAAACCTCATAGGCTTGGAAGTCAAATATGAGAATGAGAAAACCAAAGGCCGGCTCTCTTTTTGGATGCACCTCCGTTCTGGTGGCCTTCCTGTCACCCCACCCTCTTTTCCGCTCAGTAAACCTGCTGAGCGCAGGGCACCTGGCTAGGACCAAGCGGGGTCCTTGCTGCTGGTGTGGGTGCTCAGGAACCCGTAGGTTCAGCACTGTTATCAGGAAGGTGAGCAGGGCCTTGCAGACAAAGTGACTGGGTGCGGGCTCCATCTGGGAAAGACTTGCAGGCTTTGGTGCGAGCACCTCGCTCTAGAGCTTCTCCGCAGCATGGATTTTCTGATGCCGAATGAGGTGTGAGCTCCCCCTGAAGGACTTGCCACATTTGTTACACTCATAGGGTTTCTCTCTGGTGTGGGTTTTATAATGCTCGATAAGGGCCGACCTGTGCCGGAAGGCTTTGCCACACTCGTTGCATGCATAGGGTTTCTTCCCAGTGTGGATTCTCTGGTGCTGAATCAGTGCAGAGCTGTGGCAGAAGGCCTTCCCACACTGGCCGCACTCATAGGGCTTCTCCCCAGTGTGGATCCGCTGGTGTTCAATGAGGGAGGAGCTCTGGCTGAAGGCCTTCCCACACTTATGGCATTTGTAGGGTTTCTCGCCAGTGTGGGTCTTCCGATGTTCGATGAGGTTAGAGCTCTGGCTGAAGGCCTTCCCACACTCTTCACATTTGTATGGTTTCTTCCCAGTGTGAATCCTCTGGTGCCGAATGAGGTGGGACCTGTGACAAAAGGCTTTCCCGCAGAGATCACATTCGTGAGGTTTCTTTAGGGTGTGGATTTTCCGATGCTGGCTCAGGCCTGAACTCTGGTTGAAGGATTTCCCACATTCTTTACACTGATAAGGTTTCTCTCCGGTATGAATTCTCTCGTGTTTTCTGAGACTTGAGCTCCGACTGAAATCTTTCCCACATTCCCTACACTCATAAGGTCTCTTCCCAGTGTGGGTTTTCTGGTGTTGCGTGAGGGCTGAGCTCTGACGAAAAGCTTTTCCACATTCTGGGCATTCGTAGGGCTTCTCCCCAGTATGGATTACCTGATGTCTGAGAAGGTGCGAGCTCTGACTGAAGGCCTTCCCACACTCACAGCACTCGTAGGGCTTCTCCCCAGTGTGAATCACCAGGTGTCTGAGGAGGTGTGAGCTCTGGCTGAAGGCCTTCCCACATTCCCGACATGCGTAGGGTTTTGCTGGTTGTGCAGTTCTGTGAGGTTCATTAGGTCCTGAGTGCCCCCCGCCCACTGTCTCACAACTGTGTTTACTGAGTTCTTCTCCACCATGAATTAACTGACACATACTAAGGTCTGGTTTCTGGAGAAAGGTTTGGCCAAATATTTCCTCATCTTGGGGTCTGTTTACTGGGGGGATACTCTGATGCTGAACAGGGCTTGAGCACAGACTGAAATTCCCCTCATAATCATCGTGTTCTTCGTTTTGCTCCCCAAGAGGGATCTCCTTATAGATAACAGCCATTTGCTCTAAACCTCTTTCCTGAAGAAAAGAGCCCCCCAGGTCCTCCTCTGGGAAAAGTTCTTGCTGCACCTCTAACCCATCTTCAAACACAAAGGTCTCACCAAGCTTGGATGCTGGGGGAACCTCCATTGTGGATCTAGTATTATTCCCCAATGACTGTATTTCTTGAAAAATATTCTTCTTTGGGACACGCTTACTGTTCTCACAATCTGAAAGGGAAACAAGGGACATTGTCAAGCACCTAGTATGTGCTTCCTTCCTGTGCCAGGATCTATGATAGATATGACAAAATAAGTGTAAGATGCAATCTGGCCCTTGAGATGATCCCCACTAGTTAGAGACCATTTGAGTTTATCAGAAACAACTGCAAAAAGACAGAGAGACACACAGAATCAAGCATGGTGAGACACAAGGCAGAGAGACACACAGAATCAAGAATCAGCATGGTGTCTAGACTCTAAAGTCTGGAGGTGTTCATAAAGGTGGGCTAGAACAGGAAGTGGAGCCATGTGGAAAAGGGGCAATACTCCACCTGCTGGAGGACGTTGGGAATGGGTGGTTATTGGAAAAAGAGAGAGCACACTTTCCTCCTGTACTAGGCTAGCTGTACCCCCTCCAGTTAGCCAGGGGCCCCAGACAGAACCCTGGAAGTCAGCCTAGACCTTCTCCCTCTCACTCGCAGTCTTATCCTGTTCCTTTCCTGAGGCTTTACTGAAGGGGTCTCTGCTGCCATTCTGCAGCTCAGGCCTCAATGTGACTCCCCAAGACTATTTTAAGACTCACCTCCCAACTGGCTACCTACCTCCAACTTCTATTCTTCCCTCTGACCCATTCTCTACATTGACACCCGTGTCTACTACCTAAAACACATTTCTCTTTTTAGGATCTTGTGACAGCCCAACTCCTTCACAAGCCCCTTCACACATGGCCCTTCCAGCCCTATCTCCTGCCTCCTTCCACACACTCCTAACCTTCCAGCTCAGAAACCCATTGGCACTGCTCTTTTCCCCCTCCTACCAGGTCCCTCCCCCTTCTCAGACTGCCACTGGCAGTCATCCTTCCAGACTCAGTCCAAATGTTCCCTCTTCTCTGCACCCTCAGACTGAAGATCTCAGGCATGCCCCCTCCATGACCCACAGAGCTCGGTACACATGTCCATCACAGCAGTCACCACACTGGATGGCAAACATCAATTGACAGGACTCTTTCCCACTACTGCCTGCAAGGTCCCAAAGGGCAAGTACATGCACCCTCATTTTGGAACCCTCAGCACCCAGCACAACACGACAATCTCTACACACACATTTGTTGAATTAATACATGATTGAATGGAGGAAAAACCATTTGGGTTGTGCTAGACCTGATTGTCAAACGAACTCTTCATTCAAAAAAATTATTCTCTGGGAGATGTAAATAAAGAAAACAGAAAAAAAGCATGGCTGCACCCGCTGAAGGAGGGAATTTTCATAGGAACAAGGAAAGAGACTAGAATACCCCATTCAGCACTCCATCCCCCTGTGGTAGCCCCTGAGGGAGCCCCTCAGGACCCCACTCAGAAACTTAGGTGCAAGCTAAAAGGAAACTCCTCAGGTACCATAATAATGGTAACGACAGCTCATATTTGTTGATTATCCATTCTGTGCTAGGCACTGCTAGACCTTTTAGAAGCATATCTCATTTAATCTTCACAATTCTATACAAAGGTACTATCATCCTTACCCTGAAGCTTAGAGAATAACTGGCTCAAATAACACATTAATCAGAAGTCATGATGGAACTCGTTTCTATTTGAAAATATTTTTTAATGAATTTTCAGCCAGTAGAAAGACCAGAAGTGGGGGAAAAAACAAAACAAACAAACATGTACTCTCAAAACTTCTTTGCTCACTTCAAGTCTTCCCTTCCTCTTCAGCAACCGTAGCCTTCAATCCTTCCAGTTTTCTCACCCAACTTCATCAACCTAATATCCCCCCATGTTCACCCATTCTCCTCCTCTAGCTCCACCCCTTCCCTGTCTAGCTTAGACCCTCTCTATCTATAGTCAGTCTAACCATACATGTCACTTCAACTAATTTCTCTGACCAGGATCACGTTCCTCACTTTCTGCCCTGTTGCAACCAGCAGCTAATCCCTTTTCTGCCAATTTCTCCCAAAATGTTAAATGTTGCCAAGGAAAATCATACGTCTGTGTATGGCACCAAGACCGACTTCAAGTTTCCAATTTCAGCTGGGACTTCAATACTCAGCTCCAGCATCCAATGACCTCCTTACTGCCAATCCCTCTCTTCTCAGTGCTCATTCCCCACCCCTTCTGGCACTGCTCACCAATACCTCCTTCTCAAAACCCTTCATTTCAGAGGTTGCAAATTGGCAGCCTGGGGATCCTGCCACAGACTCGTTTTGTCTGGCTCTCAAAAGAGTTGGGCTTTTCCTTTTTGTTTGACTTAGCTGCCAATATGGAAAACTCAATAGGGTTCTGGCTTTCTCTTGAAAAACTGGAAGATGTAACAAGATGGGCCCACTCCTTTACTAAACCCACCTCAAGGTTTTCAGCTTGCTGGACACATCACCCCCATTGCTATCCCCCGCTTTATTTCCTTGGTTTCGGAAAGGCTTTCCCCCCCGGTTTTCATGCCCTCGGACCCCTCCGTCTTGGTCTCTGTGGTTTGCAACTCTTCGTCCGCTCACCTGTTAAATCCCGCTGTTTCCAAGGTTCCCTCCTTGGGAGTTTTCCATTCCCACTACGTACGACCTACACGCTGAAGTTTCCACTCTGTTTAAAAAGTTGGCAATCCTTTATCTGTCCCCAACAATATTTTAAACGTTTTTGGATCGAAAAGCCAAAGATCTGGAACCCCATGATTCCCATCTCTCTCGGGGCCTCCCCGGCTCCGCCTGCATCTGTCACCCCATCCTCCAGGGGCACCCACAGGGCGGACTCTCGGTCTGGTCAGGGTTTCCTGGCTGGAGGCCTGCGAGCGGCCGCGGACCCGCACACGCCTCCCGGGCGGCGACGCCAGTACCCCAGTACCCCAACATGCTTCCCACCGACGAAGACGTCCGCACCCGGGGCCACCGGAGGGACAGGTGGGCAACCTGACTAAAGCGGAGCCACTCACCTGATCGGGGGCGGAGCCGCTCACCTGGGCCGGGGCGGGGCCGCGGGCGGGCGGGGCGGGGCGGGGCCGCACCTCAGCTGCTCCAACCCGCGGCCGACGCGGTCTCCCTCCGCGGCTGCTGCTGACGCGGAGCCCGCGGCGGCCCGAACGCCCGGAGCCCCGCCCCCGCCCGCGGGCACTTCCGGGACCGCTCTAGGCTGCGCGGAGGTTCTGGCGTCTCGGTGGTCCTGAGGTGCCGGCTGTAGCCGCGCGTGGCTGCCGCGCTCAGGGGGTCAAAGACGGGGATCAAGAGAGTTTTTCCAGTCGGCGCAGTGGATCCGGGCTGTCCCCAAAGGGGACAAAGGGACTGAGGGGCAAACAGAGCTGGGCGAGAGTGCAGGGGAGGAAACTGAGGCCGGGAGGGGTGGGCCGGCCTAGTGCCGCTGGCTGGAGGCCCATTTCCCGCTGCACTTGCTCTGGGGGTGGGGACAAGCCAGGGGCCGCTGGGGCGCCTGGGGTCTTCAGGAGAAGGAGAAGGGGATCTCAGAGCGGGAGCTGTCACCCCGCACAGGCCCAGGGATTCTGTTAGCATCCACACTCCCATCCTGGCCCTCCCTGTCCTCCCCTCCCCCACAGAGACAGAGATGAGAGGAAGGGCCCCTTGAGGAGGACCCAGGAGATGTCTGTCAGTGTAGGCTGGACCCTCTCTGGACCCTGAAGACCCCTCAACTCAGTGCATTTGAGGTATGACCTCCAGGCATGAGGCTTCTCTTAGGGGAACCAGGAGGGAAGAGGAGTGTGTTCTTGAAATCCCCATCCCACTCCCAGACGCTCAGCTCAGCTCTGCTTCTGATGCCAAGACTTGCCCCTCTCCCCAGTGCAACACGCTGGGCCCACACGCTTGTAGGAGAGCCTCCCTCAGGGGACCACCGCCCTCACAGACCAGTAGAACACACTTCCTGAGAGGCAGGCTGCTGCCCACTCTGCCCCTGCCATCTGCCTTCAGCACCCTCCACTCTGGCCCTCAGGTGCCTCTGAATGTCCCCCCCCCCACCACACACACACACACACACACACACACTCACTCAACCTGACTCCCTGCCCCATCAAGGAGCAGGCAGGGGCTGTCCCTCCCCTAGCTAGCAGCCTGGGCTCCAGGGGCATCTTATTGTCACCCAGAGAGCGTTGAACCACAACCAGCCATGCAGAGCTGGGAGCAGCAAGGGCTGGTTCCTTTTTCATCTCCCTTCAGCTCCTTGGGTCACAGGAAAGCCAGACCACCAGTCTGAGCCCCCTGGGAGCCAGTGGGGAGGCTGGGTCCCACCCCGAGAGTCTCAGGTGATTCCTTTTCTGCACCAATCCCCAAAATTTCTATACCCGCACTCTCCCAGACCAACTGCAGTCACATTCTCAGCAGGGATCTCTTAGACCTCAGAATAGTTATTGTTGACATGGTGGATATTATAAATCTATTTTACAGAGCAGGAAAATCAAGGCTCTGAATGTTAGAGAGAGGACTAAGGTCAGGGACAAAAGTGGGAGACAGATAGGAGACACTCATCCCACACCCCACCCCTAGGATATGTAGCCCACAGAGCAGTAATAATCTGCGTCATCCTCAGGCTGCACAGGGCTGATGGTCAGGATGCAGGCATTGTGGACTTCATCGTTGGCTGCCGAGAAGCGGTCAGGAATGTCTGGGGGCCGGTGGTGGTCCTCCTCTGAGCGGTAGTAGAAGAGGTAGCGGGGGGCGCTACCTGCTCGCTGCTGGTACCAAGACACACCGTATTCCCCAATGGTGACGTGGCGGGGACTGAGCATGCAGGAGAGTTGGGCTACTTGTCCTGGGAAGACCAGCAGTGCATCTGGCCTGGTCAGGGCTGGCTGGGAGACTGAGAGAGAGAGAAACCTGCTCAGGCCTGGCCTGGGCCCCTGCCCTATGAAGGCTTGGTCAGTCTCCCCAAAAGAGTTGTGTTCCTGAAGGACTCATGGCCTGGTACCATGAGGTTGGCACTGGATGGGGCATAGAGTTGGCAATTCCTAGGTCCCTATTAGTGCCATGTTCCCAAGGATCTATGTTCAGTTGAGGGCCTAGAGTTCAGAGGGTGGGACTGGTGGCCTCTGGGTCCTTCTGTTGCCCGTTCCCACATTTGCCATGAAGATCTCTATCCCCTTGGTCACACTGGCTCTTCCAAACCCTCACCATAGACTAACCACCCCCAGGAAGCTTCCTGGGCTACACCGCCCATCAGCTCAGCCTCAGGCAACTGGATGCTGGGGGGCTTCTTGGGGTTATAATGTTCCTAAGGCCCTATGAGATGGGGACCAGCCCACACCAGGTGGCTGTGTGAAAAACTCAAATGGTAACCAGCTCCAATTCCTTCTAAGACCCTAAAGAGTTAAAGTTCAAAGGGACCCTAGGTATCTGATCATTCAGAAATAGAGAAACTGAGGCCCACACAGAGAAGTGACTTGCCCCAGGTCTATGGCAGAGCCACCTGTAGCCAATTCTCCCCTCCACCTCAATGCACCTTCCAGAACCCATCCACTGCTCACATCAATTTGCTTCCTTGCAGGGGCCTTCTGGAGCTAGTGCAGTCTCCCATTCCACCCCCAGGGGAGCCAGGCTCAGGGAGGGCTCACCTGCCAGGAGCACCCCAGTCAGAAGGAGGGCCAAGCGCCAGCAAGCCATGGCCAGAGGCAGGGAGGCAGGCAGGAGCTGTTCTGTTGGGTGTACTCCAGGTGCTTCAGGGTATGGGCAGAGGAGGCCACTGGACCACGACAGGACATGCAAATCAGCCCATTGACTGGGGGAGGGTGGCTGTGGCTGGGACCCAGCTGCCAGGCCCCATCTTCCCAAATGTGAGAGTCCTGGCCCCACAGGGCCTTCTGAAAATAGGAGCAGACATCCAAATATATATTACAGCAGGGGGCTGCTTTTTTATAGAGGTATAACTCACAGATGGTAAAGTACACAAATCCTGTGTTTCCCCGAAAATAAGACCTAGCCAGACAATCAGCTCTAATGCGTCTTTTGGAGCAAAAATTAATACAAGACCCAGTCTTATTTTACTTTACTATAAGACTGTGTCCTATAATGTAATATAATATAGTATAATATAACACCGGGTCTTATATTAATTTTTGCTCCAAAAGACGCATTAGAGCTGATTGTCCGGCTAGGTCTTATTTTGGGGGAAACGGGGTCTTAAGTATGGCTCAATGATTTTGTATATAAAATATATACGTATACACACATACACACACACACAAAACACACACCATACCTGCAACCTCTACCCAGATCAAAATTTAGAACATTTCCATCTCCCCAGAAGTCTCCCTCACCATCCTGCCCCTCCTTACCCCCAGGGGTAACCATCATTCTGACTTCTATCACTTAGATCAGTTTTGCCTGCTCCAGAACTTCCAATACAAATGGAATGATAGTGTATCCTCTTTTGTTCCTGCTGCTTTTGCTCAACATTATGGGTGTCATCCACGAGTGTGCAGCAATGTTTAATTCATTCTCAGAGCTGTGTGTAATCCATTGTGTGAATAAACCACAATTAGTGTATGCATTCTCCTGTTTTCAGACATTTGGGTGCTTTCCAGTCTTTAGCCATTACAAATAAAACTGCTGTGAATACTCCTGTCAATGTCTTTGGTGCACCTGTGTTTTCATTTCTGCTGGACAGACACCCAGGACTGGAATTGCTGGGGGTCGGGGGTAAGGAACGTGTACATTCAGCTATAGTAGTTACTGCCAGCGTTCCCATGATGCTTGTACTGATCTGCACTCCCTCCAGTGGGTAAGAGAGTTTCAGTGACTTCACATCTTCACCAGCACTTGGCACGGTCAATTCCTTTCATTTGCCAGATGGAGGGAGCTGGCTTCGGTTGGGATTGTTTCCTCATCTGGAAAGTGAAGATTAGCATAGTGCCAGTCAGGGCTGTGAACATGCAAAGATAGGGCTTGTGTATCCAGTGGCAGGCATAGCTTAGGTATTAATCATGCCTTTCGTTTTCTGTGTTGTGATGCTTTGACAGCTGGGGCCCTGCTGACCTTGGAGGGCTGACCTTCCCAGGGTTCACCAGGTTCTGGAGATACTATTCGAATACAAATCAGCCAATCCCAGGCCCACCCCAACCACCTCATTTATGGGGCTCTCACACTCAAGGCCACTGCCTACCTGTCCTAATCACCCAGGGCCAGGTCCCAGACGATCAGGGAAGTCCCTATGCCACAGGGCCCACTGAAGTTACTCCAGCTAGCCAATCCTGAGCCTGCTTCCCCTGCCTCGCCTATTCCTTCCCTCAGAAACCAAAATAAAGGCTTCTGCCCACAGTTCCCCCACTCCTTCTGCCTCCTGACCCACCTGGTGCTTCTCCATGTGCCCCCCCCCCCCGCACCGACCCGTGGCATGGTGTGCCCCCTCCTCTTGGCAACTGTGAGTAACAAACTATCTTCTCAATGGCAATCATCTCCTGATCTATGGGTCTTACCAGACCTAAATAATAATAAACTACTAAAACAGTACACTCTCATTAACTCTCAGACTGAGAGCTCCCTTGGGGGAGGTTATAAACTACCCCCAACAGGTCCCACTCTCCTTAGGGTATCTTCACAACCCTCAAGCTAAAAGACCCCTCAGCAGTGCTGAAGACACTAGAGTGGTGGTTGTTAGAGCTGAGACTCCAGGAGAGGCCATTTCCTCCAGACTCTGGCTGCAGTGACTCCTGAGCTATGTTCTGCAGGACTCAGGTCCCCAGATACAGTGATGTCCCTAGAAGAAAGTGCCCTGTGTTTAAATAAGTTTGGAAAATGCTGCCTGTTTCCACAGTACTGACTCTAAGCACTTGCTACTGCTGAGCAGAGATATAGCCCTTTAAAGTGTCATCGCATTTCATCCTCACAACCCTGCGAAGTTGTGTTATTACCCCCCCCCCTTTTTTTTTACAGGTGGAAGCATTGAGGAAAGTGCTTATCCAGAGGCAGAGTGTGTCACTGGAAGCTGTGAGCTGGTGGAGGATGAAGCCCTCCTCCCATCTGCCTCTCCGCCCCCCACAAGGCAAATAGCCTAATTGTGGGCTGGGGATTGGGGATAGGGGACATTTCTAAAACCTTGGGGAAAAGGGAGCTGAGAAAGGTTGGGGCCTGCTCTAGATACCCAACTGGCACCCTGGCTGGAGGGGTCTGGTGGGGGTTCATGGTGAAGAGGCAGGAGATAGAACTGGAGAGAAGAGACAGCAAGGAGGTGGTAGGGGAGAAAGTAAGAGGCAAAATGAAGAGAGATAGGAAAGGAGAGGGAGAGAAAACGTCAAAAGGAGGAGGAGCACAGATGGAGAGGCAGAGAAGCAGATTAACGTGAACAGAGAGACAGATAGAAAACCAGGGAGAGGCAGAGAGGAGAGGAAGGAAGGGGAGAGAGAAGGAGACAAATCTGAGACAGGGAAAGATGGTGAGAAACAGGAGGGCAAGAGAGGGAGAGCTGGTAAGAGAAGACAGCCAGGAATCTGAGAGGCCCGGCCGCAAACCAGGCAAAGAGGGGCAATGAACAATGGTGTGGCCATGCTGGAAAACATTGGCAGTTTCTGGTAAAGTTAAACACACTCTCATGATATAACCCAGAAATTCCTCTTGTGGTATTTATCCTAGAGAACTGAAAAGTTCATCACACAAAAACCTGTAGGTGAATGTCTATACTGATTTTACTCATAATCACCAAAAACTGGTAACAACCCGAAACGACAGCAGGTGAATGAATGGATCAACATACTGTGGTACACCCAGACAACGGGGCCCACCTCAGTGGTAAGAAGGCACAAACTGCTGACGCATGGGACAACCTGGGTGACTCTCAAATGCATCATGCTGAGTGAAAGAAACCAGCTTCATACTGTATGATTCCCTTTATAAGACACTCTGGAAAAGGTGGTGGTTGCCAACGGCCAGCGTCAACTACGAAGGGGCAAAAAGGAATTTTGGGAAGGGATGGAAATGTTCTATATCCTGACTATGGTGTTGGTTATATGAAATATGTCAACATTCAAAACCCTAAAAGGGCGCATTTTACTATATATAAATTTTACCTCAATAAACTTGATTTAAAAAGAAAAAGAAACAAGAACAGAAGAAAAGAGAGAGGAGGCTGGGAGTGAGGAAGAAGGCAGAGGGAGAGGAAAGCATGAGAGCACAGGGAAGGGAGCTCTGAGTTGGTGGGGAGCCTATAAGGTTGGTAAGGATTCCATGCTTTGGACAGGGCCAGCCCCACCCCCAGGAAAGCTCCCCCATTTTTAGCCTGGGAACTCGGTTTGTACTGGTAGGGGGATGTGGTCTTTGGACATTCCAGGACCCCAACGCTCCAGCCCTCATGATAGCCCTGCCTCAGGAAATGTCTATACCCCCCACCCAGATCCTGTTACTGGGACACTGAAGGGAAGGCATTTCCTTCCTGGGCATCTTAGCAGCTCCAACTGCCGTGGAGACCAGTTTGGAAGCTGGAAGCGCCTGTCTTCTCCGGCTGCTCTGACCCAGCAAGCAAGAGAAAGAGGCCGAGGGTCCGGACAACTGTAGGAGCCCAGCCCCAAGGATGGCCAAGCAAGGGGACCTCAGCCTGGGCCCACCCACCCACACATACTATTGCATCTCCAGGCAGGGCCCCAGCCCAGAGTAGATTTCAGCTCTAGCTCTTTACTTCGTCAGGAAATCGGCGTATCCCCTGCCACCATGTTTATCACAATGCTGTTTGGACGTAAGTGGGGTCCCCTGTCCCAGTAGATGGGTCGAAGAATGGTACATTCAGCTTGCTTCCTTCTGCCATGGGAGGGGGGAAGGCAGTGTGGGTAAAAGGGATGCACACGGGATGGGGGTTTTGGGAAGCAGCTCTGTGAGGCAGAGCCAGTGCTTGGAGTGAGTCCCTAGAGACGAAAAGCCCAGCTGGGTACTGGGAAATTCACACGAGTTCTTCTCTGAGAGTACCTGCCACGCCACCATGAAGCAGTTTTTAAACTACACGATCTCTTGGCTATTCAGTCAGTGGTCCTCAAGCTTCAGGGTGTTTCAGGCACCTGAAGCTCTAGCCACAGTTGGAGATTCCCAACTCCCCGGTGGGAGGGAGTCAGTTTTGGGAGACCGGCTAGTGTGGGAGGTTGTCCCATGTAGGAAGCACCTGTTACTGACATCTCAGGAGATGGGTAGTGGGGGGGTACAGTTCTAATCATATAGCACTATTCCCTGCTCTGGTTAAGAAAAGATGAGAGGGGCAGAGGGTCCCAGATTGGGGGGAAATGGAAGGTCCCATGTGCTCACCTCTGCCCCTCCCCCACAGAAGGCTGCACGGAGCTGGTGAACCCGGTGCAGTCTGGTGACTCTCACTTCCCACCTGAGGAAGATGGGGTAGGTGCCCCAGATGGTGAGGGGGTATAGAGGGGTAACAGGGATGGAAGGCCCAGAGCTCCAGGCAGGGGTAATAACCCTGCCCCGCCTCCTTTCCTGACCTCCCAGCAACCATTACCCTCCTGGCTGAGGATGGGCACCTGGTGGGGGCTCCCCAGACCCCTTCCACGGGCAGCCCCCTGATGCAGGAGCGTGGGACCTATGTCCTCGTGCAGATCATCGGTAAGTGGGGCCCAAGACATCACCCTGTGGTTATGTTGGAATGTAAGAAGGGGGACAGCAGTCCAGAGACCACCCAAGGCCTTGCCCAGCCCCAACCCAATTTGGCCAGGACCCTTCTATCCAGTGCCCTGTCCTGATCCCAGCCTGAGCAAGCAAACAAGTCCAGCATGGGAGGTAGGGTTGGGGACCACCAGGCCAGTCAGGAATCATTCTTCGTTCCTTCACAGATGGGAAGAGTGGGGCTCCTACCCACTATGAGTCCCTATTGGAGAACCTGGATGACCGATGTCCAGAGCTGGCAGGTGAGTGTCATGATAGAGCCCTGGGGAGGGAAGGGAGTGCCTTCTTCCCAGCCCCGACAGGCAGGCCTTCCTGGGCCTTCCAGAGGAGCTGCACTGGCTGTCAGGCCTACCCCCATGGGCAACAGCCAGAGGAGGTGCCTGGGGAACTGGCCTTGCCATCAGGAGCAAGGCCCTCATTCAAGGGCTCAGAGGTTGGGCTCCCTGCTGTCCAGGACCCGCTAGCTGGGGCCAGCAGCCAGGTAAGGAGACATGGATACCTGGGGGGACACTCACACCCGGAACCAGGAAACAGACACCTGTGTACTGAGAGGTAGACCCCCAATGTCACCCCCATCACACACATATACCCACAAGATAGAACACACTGTACCCACGTGTCCCTACCACCTCACTGGAGTATAAGTGCCCAAGGGCAGGAACAGCCTCAGTGCCCAGATGTGACGCAGGGCCTGGCTTTCAGGAGGTGTTCAATGAAGAACTGCTGAATAAACTCCTGAAAACGGCAGTAGTGCGAGTGACGTCGGGATTTGCACCGGGTTTGAAGGACCTACTCCTCTGTTTCTGCAGGCCCCGTGACTGGGCATAGCCAAGTGGCCGAACTGGGCTCAGACCCAGAGGTTGGCCGTGACCTCTGTCTTGTGTGATCATGCCCAAGCAGACAGCAGCCCAGCAGCCTACCTTTTACGGATTCAGGAATCACTGAGAAGTTGTATTAGCAGGTGGGCAAAGTCACAGACAGGATGTGAGGTCACTGGGGGCCCCTAAAATGTGCGTGTAGAGAGGGGATCCAGAAAGAGACAAGAAAGTCGGAGGGCGCAGGCATTCCTGAGAGGGGAAACAACCAGGATTCCAGCTCCCAGAGTCAGCCGCTCATGAGGTCACCTGTTAATGCCTCACCACAGCTTTGACTGCCAGAGGCTGATGGATTACAACAGGGCTCCTCCCTCCCCACCCAGGAGGCCAGCTTAAAGTGAATCACCCAGCACTCCCTCACTCTGCCCCACCTCATCAACCACGGTGCTCCTGAGAGACAGGCCAGTGCGAGGGCAGGCTCGGGTCTAAAATAAGCTCTTTTAATTGCACATTTGTGGCTCAGGTCATCTATGGGGTGAGAAACCCCCTCCTTACTCCCAATCCCAGTTACATGGGTACAATCTGATGTCGATGTCATGGTCCGGCTGTCGGTGAAGGGGTGGAGGTGAGTGCAGGGCTGGCCCACGAATCTACTCCAGTCTGCACCAGTCTTCCCTGGTCACTTCAGGGCAGAGAGCTCAGACCTGTGGAGGGAGGGTTGGCACAGGCTGGTGGTCAGCCCGCAGGTGTAGGAAGAGGAGCTGCCCCTCCCGCCCCCCACCTGGGCCAGAGGCTACTTGCTTACCATGGTTGTACTTGCACTGCTTCAAAGCCTCGCTGAAGCCCTCGCACAGGGTCAGGTCACTCTGAGTGGTGGAGCAGTCCAGGAACTGCTTGATCTCATAGGAGCAGGGCCCCAGCGGCTGGGGGGCACCACGGGCAGGGGCCTGGGGTGGTGCAGGAGGCAGCAAGGTCAGCTCGAGATTGGTACCCAGAAGTGGGTTCCAAAGCTAGGAGCCAACTACCCCAACCCACAACCTCAACCCGGGGGGCCCTAAGGGTCCCAGACAGGCTGAGTGACCCAGGGCCAGCAGACTCAGCTGCTCCAACTGTGAAACTGGGTGAGCCCACAGCCCTCTCAAAGCCACTCAGCTGACACTAGTACTGGGTGTAGACAGCATTTCCCTGCTGCCTCATAATGGGCATGTTGGGCAGGTAGGAGGGGTGGGAGAAGAATCTAGAAAAACCCAGTGCTGTTAGTATTCTTGGAGTATGAGCCTCACCCACATAAGTTCTAGCACCTTCCTGGCTCAGCCACACTGACCCTCATGACCCTTGACCTTGCCACTAAGCCTGTATTTGGCTCAGGACTGGTGGGACGCCCAGTGGGGGACAGGTCAGCAGGGAGCAACCAGCTACCCTTTGCCCTTCGGCCCAGGGACTACAGTGCCTGACCTGGCAGTGGGGAGACAGGACACTCAGGAACTTCAACAACGCTACCCTCTACTAGGGTTAGGTGACCTTGGGCCAGTCTCTGAGTCCTAAGGGCCTTGGTTTCCCCATCTCTAAAGGGCTAGTAGGCATCTGTCCCTGGGAGTCTAAGGACCTTGGTTTCACGGGAGAGTCTAGGAAAGTTTGCCTCTGAGTGACAGGAGGCCAATACTGCAGAGTGAGGAACAGGACCCCAGTCGGGCAAAGTCCTGGGCCTGAGGCAGCTCTGGATATGCCTGGACACAACTCTCTGGACATTCCAGCTGGATTCCCTGCTCTGTGGCCTTCAGAGAAGTCAGCCTCAGTTTCTCTGGAGCTCGTTGCTCACCTGCTGAACAGCAGGCTGGGCGGGCTCTGAGCTGCCCCCGCTGAAGGCTCCGGTCAGGGCACTGCCCACGACGTGTCCCACAGCTGAGCCCACAGCTACCCCAGCGGCGGTGGACGCCATCTGCGCCATTAGACCTGGTTGGCCCGACGGAGCAGGGGCCGGGGCGGCGGCCGAGGGCGGGGGGTGCGCTGGCGGGTGGGCAGAAGGCGCAGCAGTACGGCTGTGGGGTACGGGGGACGCAGGGTTAATCCTGGCCGGACCCCATACCAAAGGCTTGAAGGGCCGGCAGCCCCTGGAAATTCCCCCCTTTCCTCCTTCTGTAGGATGGGGGACCACCGTCTTAAACACGTGGTTGTGACACCCCCAACCCCCACCCCGCGCCAAAATGGCGCAGTTGTCGCCAAGGTCACGCTATCAAGTCCTTGCGGGTGTACCCGCGCTTCCCGAGCCCTCTCCCCATCGGTCCCCTGTCCCGCTCACACCTGGCTGGCCGGGCGGCCATGCTGCGGCTCCCCCGGGGCATGGTCGCGGCAATGGCACTCGGCTGAGTCGAATCAGAGATGGCGACAGTGGCGGCGGTTCTGTCTCGGGGACGAACGAGGCACCAATGTCACTGCCGGCACAAGGGGCGGGGCCTCGAGGACACGCCCCCAGCGGGAAGCGCCCGGCGTTCGGCTGCAGTTCTCTCCGGCGGATCCCCCGGACCTATCCCTTCCAGCGTCCCCTGTCTCGGCGGCCGTCTCGGCTGGAAATGTGACCCCCCTGCGCTCTCCCTGCGCCTGGCTCGAGCTGTATGGGCCCTGGGGATATGGGCCGGGTCTCAGAGCGCGGAGGGTTTACGCAGGGGCGACAGGCCTGTTCCTTCAAGGACCACCGCGGAGCGCAGGACATGGAGTTAGGTGCTGTCCCGTGCTCCAGGGCAGAAGAGACAGGGAGACCGCCAGTTGAGGCCGGCCCAGGATTAGGGCCGGCCCCCTGATCCTTTATTATAGGCCGACCCCCCCTATCAGACTGTGTTTGCGGACTAACGGGTGGCCTTCGGGTTGCGGAGGGGACTAGAGCCGGGAAGATATGGTACGGTGGAGAAGGCCTGGCGCGGACCGTCTCCAGAACTCCCGCCAGGGGGCGTCTGGAAACCTTCTTCGACCAAAATGCGCTGTAGGTACTGGCAGCCGTGGGCAGCACCGCCCCGGGGTGCGTTGAGGCTCCCATCGTAGTCCTCCACCCCGCCTGACACCCCTGCCCCACGGATGCAGCGCCGGATACTGACAGCGTTTACTCGCATTTAAGCAGCATGCCCATCCCAGAGACCTTGACCTGAGTGCCTAGAAGCCTTTGCGCACACACGTTTGAATCCTGCGGCCTGGTGATTTTACCACCTTGGTTCCAGGCCAGGGGGAGGGCGGGAGGTGCGGATTTAGGACGCTTCCCAGCTCTTCAAGAACTCGAGGTTTTTAATGGTCTTTTCTGAATTCATAGTGGTCATATTATTACCCTTGGGGCAGGACCCCTGACTTCTTTACTGCACCCCCATGACTTCTCTGTTGTACCCACGGGAGGCCTGGTGGCACAGGGATTGTGGGGAGGGTGGAATCACCCAGAGCAAAATCATGAGGGGGGAGGTTGCTCCAAGTGGGAAAAGGAGGCTCTGTGAGGAGGGAGTAAGGGAAAGAGGGGCAGGAGCAAGGGGACACACTTGGCACTCTCAGTTTTGTGTGTGAGAGGTGCTTCCGGCCGTGTTTACCCGCAAGTCACAAGCACTAATGTGTTCTTATGACACAATCCTCTCAGCCAGCCTGTGTAGCAGGGCCCTCCCCTGACCCTTGTCTGGGCCTGGGCCTCAATTTTCTCCTCTCTCAAATGGAGGTGACCGTCCACCTTGTGGTGAGGTGAGCACGTGAAGGGTGGGCCATTCTCTCCTCACAGATATGCCAGGCCTAGTCCAGCCTCTACTCTTTTGCTGGTGCAGTTCCTGCCCACCCAGTTCCCATTTGCCAAATTGGCCCATCCTACTGGGCTTATCAGGGAAGCCCTCTGTGACCAGCCCACCTTGCTGGGTGTACAGTTGGTTTGTAACTATGGTCCTGCACCTCAGGCCTGCACTGTGGGTGATTGGTGGACTGCATGTTCCCCAAGCACAGCCATGCACCCCTAGAGACACTCAAGACCACTTACTGAATGTTTCTATTTAAATAATTATATATTTTCAGGTATATCAGAAAAAAATACATATTTAGCTCATCAAATCCATGAGTTCTTGACAAATATTGCTAAGAATGAGGCTGAAGTAGGCATTTTGATTTTGAAAAGTGAGTCACTGTAGGGCCGGCCGGATGGCTCAGTTGGTTAGAGCACAAGCTCTTAACAACATGGTTGCTGGTTCAATTCCCAAATGGGATGGTGGGCTGTGCCCCTTGCAACTAAGACTGAAAACAATGACTGGACTTGGAGCTGAGCTGCGCCCTCCACAACTACTAGATCGAAGGACAACGACTTGGACCTGATGGGCCCTGAAAAACACAATTCCCTAATATTCCCCAATAAAAAAGAAAAAAAGTGAGTCATTGTAAAGAAAGAGATTGCTAACAATCCAGATAGTAAAAAAAAAAAAAAAAATCACTGCTTGTCTGCCCTCTACTGGCCCTCTAGGAGTCTCTGCGGAGCCTTCTTAGAGAAGCAGCGAAGGCTCCCTGGGCTGGGATCTGGAGGGAGGGTTGAATCAGCCTTATTGCCCTCTCCTTCCTCCCTTCCCAGGTCCAGGCTAGGTGCCCACAGCCTCACCATGCAGCTTCTCCGGACCCTACCAATCAGGACAGGAACCACTGCCTGCTTTTTGGCTCAGCAGCGTTGCCCAAGACGGAACAGATTGCCTGGTGAGGTGGTGAGGTGGTGAGGCTTCTGGTCGTTGCAGTTCATGAGACTAGAGGACCCTTTCCAGCATGGGGACACCACCCATTCCTTTGGTTCTCACCTTCTTTTCCTCAGGTCTCAGGAAGCTGGCCCTGAGGGGCCCTGAGGAGCCTGATGAAGGGATAGCCTGGGCCCCCAGTGTCCCACTCAAATACTGTCGCCCGTGGCCTCTGGCAGCACCCTCTCTCCAACTGAACAGCTAGAGGGCTTCCTGATCCCTCCATTATCTGCTGTTATGGAAAAGCCTGATCCGGTCTCTCCGTCTTAGGGCCTTAGTTTCTTCGTCTATAAATTATCTATGGTTCTGTTCCAAGCTGGGAGGCTGGCCAGCCTCCTCCATACACCTCAGTTTCCCCCGGGACACATTTTAATATCCCTTTTCTCACAGGGGATATAATGCCATCTTCCAGATGGATCAGCGAGGCTCTGAGGAGTGTGGGAACTTGCCCATGGGTACCACCACCTGTCATAAGCTAACAGGAGGTCAGAGGTCAGGCCACCAGGGAGACCAGCTGGGAATGCACCTTTCAAAGGTAGGGGTATGGACCAGGAGAAGCGAAACCCTACTCCTCTTATACTCTCCACGGCACATTGGGGAAACTGAGACCCAGAGCAGCACCAGCTAGGTAGGGTCACCCAGCATCAGGCCTCAGACCACAGACTCGGTCCATCCCCAGGAGGACGAGGTCTCCTGGCCCCCGGTCCCTGCCCCGCCAGCCGCTCCAGGTCCACCTCCCCCACCTTGGCCTCCACCGCAGCCGCGGGGAAAGTTTAGAACAAAAGGCGCGGGGGGTGGAGCCTGGGCGGCCGGGGGGCGGGGCGGAGGCTATAAGGGGCGGCGGCCCGGCGCGGCCCAGCAGGCCCAGCAGCCCCGGGGCGGATGGCTTGGGCCGCCCGGCTTCGCGGCGCCGCCCCGCGCGCCTTCCTGCTGTCGCTGCTGCTGCTGCTGCTCCTGCCGCCGCCGCTGCTGGCCCGGGCCCCGCGGCCGCCGGTGAGTGCCCGCCGCCGGCCTGCCGCTCCTCGCCCCGGGAGAGCTGGGCACGCGGGCTGGGCCCAGTGGCGGAGCTGGACCCACGGGGACGCCCGGGGTGGCCTGGAGCAGCCCGTTACCCAAAACGCTTTCTGGGTCCCTGTGGGCGTGATAGATAGGGAGCTTCCCGTCCCTGGAGGTGTGCAAGTGGAGCCTGCGAGGGGATCGCTCAGGCTGGTGAGGAGGGGCTCCGCGCTAGGCGCACGCCCCCTCCCAGCATGGGGACCTGCCCCTCGGTGCCCCAGGTGCAGACTGGGGTGTGTGCTGGTGAAGGTAGCAGAGGGAGTGGTTACAGGGCTCTCTATTCTCGGCAGGGACAAAGCAAAGCTGGTGTCAGCCTTCAGGTGTGTGGGCTCACTGGACACACCTCCAGGTGTGCAGTCGGCTGGAGGATTAAGGAAGAGCTGGGGAGGGCAGCAGCTGCATGTCGGGGGTGCTACCACCTCGGCACCTACAAGTAGCAAGTTTGGGAGGCTGGGAACCAGCACAGCATGAGCATGAGAGCTACAGTGTGCGTGTGTGTATGTGTATGTGTGTGTGTGTGTGTGTGAGAAAATGAGAAAGAATTGGGACCAAGGGTGGGCAGTTGAAACTCTCAGAGAGCAAGGGGATGGGAGAGCAAGGAAAGGAAGAAGACTGTATGATCCCGAGAGAAGAAGCGAGTCCATGGGAGAGAGCAGCAGAATGAGGAGAGGAGGGATGGTCATGGGGTGTGATAGCCTGCGTGTGCCCTGAAGGCTACATGTTCCTCTTGAGCTGGTGGAGTTTTGAGGGACCAATCACAGGGGCGGCCAGGCAGGGACTGGGGTGAGAGCCTGAGCAACTGCAGACCCACAGGCCCCTGGGAACTCAACTAAGGCATCCAGACAGCTCAGGTAGGGAGGGGACCAATTAGGAGGTATGATAGGTAGGAGTCAGACTGGTCCGTTGAGGAAGATCTGACCAGGCTGGGTCCCTAGGTCCAGCCACCCCAGGTCTGCTCTGGCCAGCCTTGCCCTGGGCTGGCTATAGGAGCAGGAGGGGATAGGATGGGGTAGAGTGGGTGAAGGGCACCTCAGTCTGGAGATCCTGCCTCTTCCCCAGCCCCTCCTGGGCCCCTACAACTTGGGGCAGAGTTGAGAACCATTGTGGGTAGCCGTTGAACCCACGGGTTCTGGAATTGGAGAGATCTGGGTTTGAACAAAGGGATCCTAGGGGAGTCCTCTTGTACTTCAGAAGCTTACCCTCAGTCTTGTCAGGAGTGGGTGGGAGATAGTGCCCACTGCTGGGCATTGAGGTTTAAATGAGGTAATTTGAGGAGAGGCACAGCCAGGCACGCTGGAGACATTCCGTCACCTGTAGCTGCCACTATGACGTTTGTACAGGGTTAGTTGGGGCCGGGTCTGAGCTAGGCTGTTGTCTGTCACTGCAGATATACAGAGAGCATTTGGGGTCGCCTCAGATGTGTTTATCCCCAGGCTGCTGTTGGCAGGGCCAGGAAAGCTCTGTAAATATTTATCCATCCCAGTTTGTAGCTTTCAGCGTTGATAAAAGCCCTGCAGCCCTTGAGACAAGATGAGCTATAGAGAAATGGGAAGGGAAAGATTGGGCCACAGCGTGGGGCAGAAGATGGACCTGCCTGCCAAATGGCTGTGTGACTTGGCCAGGTTGCTTGACCTCTCTGATCCTCAGAGGGGTTTGATGCTGCATAGAATGGCGTGGCAATGCTCCTCTTCCTCACAGCCTAACAAAGTGCCCTCCTGTCAGGGTCACCTCCTACCAACAGCAGGAGACAACTATGATTAATTATCTCCCTTAGACCAACAGCAAACTGAGGCTCAGAGGGGGACATAATTAGCCTGGCCTTACCCAGCAGTTCCCTAGTCTGGGGTCCTCCTTTAGCTCCCCTCGACCAGGTGCCTCCCATTTTCTTGATTGGCAGTTGTCCCAGGGGCTGACTTTGAGCCTGTAGTTCAGCCAGGAGATCGAGTCTGCCGAGAAATTCCTCGAGGATGTTTGAGGCTGTGGTTTGGTGCCGGCCAGAAGAGGGCGGAGTGAGTGAACTGGACACCCACCACAAGGCAGGCCAAGGGAGCCTACCGGCTGAGGAGGAGGAGGGATTGCACCAGAAGAAATGCTTCTCAGCAATGTGGGTTTTGGAGATAGGCCGAGAGCTGACGGGGTGTGGGGAGAGCTCTTGGTAGGGAGGCATAAGCCCCAGGTCTAGGCCCAGCTCTTGCCTGTCTTGCTATGTTACCCTGAGCAAAGTTCTTAACCTCTCTGGGCTCTGGGAAATACCTGCTTCCAGACCCACAACCCCCACCATCAGGGCTGTGGATAAGGCCAGGTGTGTCTGTGCGCACCATCCTCTGTCACTGAATCCCAGCGGCACTGGGAGGACCAGTGCACCCATCTTAGGAATCAGCAGGCTGCCTTATGCCAGGCTTTGCAGCTAGGGCATCTGGCCCCAGGCCAGAGAGGACTCAGAAAGATGAAATGTGGGAGGTCAGTGGGGCAGGGAGCCTGTGTCCCATCCTAGTAATGGGGAAACTGAGGTCAAGAGCCATTAAATGATGGGCTCACCCCATTTTTGGATCCTACTGGCTGAAGGCCTCCATTCTAGTGCCTTCTGCTCAATCTTTCTCCAAAACCAATGAATGTGACACAGATAGGGGGTAAGAGGCCTCTGACTTGCAAGGAGACCCTTTGCACAAGTTGCTCTGTTTGCAAGCTTCCTTCTGACTGCGACTCCTGTTTTATAGTTTAGTCTGGAGTCTTTTGGGGAACTGGATGTCAGGTGGGTGGTGGGAACTGTAGGAAATTTGATGAGAGCAGATGCCCAGGTATGGGACGGGAGGGACCACAGGGGCAAGGTGCCAGGCCAGGGAAGAGGCTCTGTGCCAGATGCTATAGCAGGCATTACAGAAGGAGGGCATTTAGTCCTTTACCATGGCACCATCCCCATTTGACAGATGGGGAAGTTGAGACTAAGAGAGGGCAGTGATTTGTGTAGGGTCACTTTGTCCAGGGTCGCTATGGCATAGAATTGAAACTTCTGAATCTCAGACCATGGCTCTTTCTACTGCACTAAGAGTGTCATGATCCAGGATTCTGGGCATGGACTTGGAGCCTTGTGGGGGCAGGAGAGGAAGGGATATGTGTGTGTCCATTACCCACCCTCTCTCCAAGGCTGGCTGCTCCAGGTCTCACTGAGGGGCAGAGGAGAGGAGAGATTTCTGCCTGTGGGCAGAAATAGAGGAGAGGACTGATAGTCATGGGGTGTGTCCCTGACAGGCTGGGCTCTGGACAGTTTGGCACTACAGGGAACAACACAGCGCTGCCCTTCCCAAGGAGGGTCCTGGTATCTCTGCCAGAGTTAAGGAAAGAATCTGTTTATCCTGGAAGTCAAGGGGGGCCTTGTGGGAGGGGAAAGAGCAGGTCCTCATGGCTGGTCACACAGAGATGGGGTCCACATTCTCAATGTGAGACCTTGCATATGTATCGTCCCCACCTTGTGGGAGGAAGGGGTAGGTTCAGTGAGCCCGCCGGCAAAGTGCCTCGGAAGCAGCAGGTGCTTAATAATGTCCTGTTCTTCTGTCGCCAAGGCGAGGCCAGCCTGTGTCCCTCCTTCAGGGGAAGGGTGACTCCAGTCCAAAGAGCAGAGCAGAGGTACAAGATAGGGTGGGCTAGGAGCACAGACAGCCTGCCACCTGCCAGCTGTTACCTGGGCAAGTTGTTTAACTTCTCTGGGCTCTGTTTCCCCATCTGAGAAATGGACATAATGAAGGTGGAGTTGGTGAGAGGTCCCATCAGGGGCTAAGAGCATATCCATAGAGCTATTGGCAGGGTCCTAGCAAACAGCAACAGTGATAAGTACTTATTAGCAGTAAGCCCAGTATCGGCTGGGCTCTGTGAGCTAACCAACCATTCAATAAGCAAGCTCTGAAACTAGGGAAAACTGGTCCAGGGTCCCACACCCCAAGTAGTTCCATCACCTCCCCCCACCGGGGTTCAGAAGCTCCAGGGGTTCAGAAAACCCCTTCTTAGTGGAGTGTTCTTGGGGCTTGAGTCTAGGTGGCTCTGCGAAATGGTTCTTGGTGGCTCCATAATCCAGAGCTTGGGGGTGTTGGGACGCTGCTTGGAGCCCTATGGCGCCTGGGACCTGGGAGAGCTGCCAGAGGCCGAGGCTGAGGGTGGAGCCTGGGTGGCATGGCTCCTGCCCCAAATATGGCTGTGGGAGGCCACAGCTGCCCAGACCAGACAGACTCAGACTAGACAGGCCCTGAGTCTCTTAGCAAACAGCACCACTCCATGCCTCTCCTCCAGCTTTGCATTGTGTCCACAGCCAGGCCTTTTTCTCCGGTCGGCGTCATCAGGACCCTCACCTGGCCCCACCATGCCCTTCCTGGGTGACCTCACAGGGTCTCCCAACCTCTTTGAGCTTCTACTTTTTTCACACACAAGAACTGTGACTTCTACCCTGGGACTTGTAGAGGGTGGGGACTCCAAGTCAGAATCACCATCTGTGGTGCTGGGGCTCTGTCTGTGTAGGGCTGGGTGGGGCTAGGTGGTAGGTAACTGCTCCTCACCACACACACACACACACACACACACACACACACACACACACGGGCATGAGGGGGTAGGCAGAACACATCTAGCCCTGCCGTGTGCCCAGCCCTGGTGGGGTTGCGCAAAGCTGCCCCCGGAAGTCAGACCTTAGTTCCAGGTGCCCTTACCAGATGTGTGGCCCCAGGCTAAGTGCTTTACACGCATCGCCTTGGCTCATCTTCAGATCAACACTATGGGGAGATATCCCCATTCATGAGGTGAGCAAATTGAGGCAGGGCTGCAGCTATTCCACTCCGGGGAGTGTTATAGGTGGGTGTCCTGGGCAGAAGTAGTTCACATGACTTGGTAGTTGTGGGGCGGGGGCAGGAAGGAGAGCTGGGAAGAAAGGGGCAGTGGAAAGTATTTGCTGGGGTTGGCAGTAGGGGGAGCAGGAGGAACAGCCTGACCTTTCCTCAGAAGGCTTTGTGGGGGTCCATTCCTGAGTGTGTGTGGAGAGTACAGTCTCTGAGCATTCCCCCCAGACCTCAGCAGCCCAAATGGCTGGAGTAGGTGACAGGCAGCCTGGGGTCCCTCTCGGAGGCCTTGGAACATGTCATCAGGAAGCCAGTCATCTCGTGCCAAAGAGCCTGCGGGGTGACAGTGGGCGTGCCTTCTCTAGCCCTCTGCTTGCCAGGTGACACTATGCGGGGACTGAGCATGGGGGTGCTGAGAGCCCACACCTCTAACCATGCCACACGAGGACGCCCAGGCCTGACCAGGCGCCTGCCTCCTCTCTCCTGCTCAGGATGCCCACCGCTACCACCCCGTGAGGAGGGGGCTGAGACCCTGGCATGAAGCTCCTCCAAGCAGCCTGGCGCCTGCCCCTGCTGCCCAGAAGGTCCCCCAGCCTGCCAGAGGCCCCAGACCTCTCCGCTGCGGCGTGCCTGACCCGCCCGATGGGCTGAGTGCCCACAACCGACGAAAGCGGTTCGTGCTATCAGGCGGGCGCTGGGAAAAGACGGACCTTACGTACAGGTAGGGCCCGTGGCCACGAGCAGGCTCATGAGTGTGTCCGTGTGTGCGCCTGTCACCCTCATACCTGCTTCTTGAGACACATGCCAGGGCTAGATGTCCATGGTGAATGGACCTGCGTGTCCACTGACCTCTGAGCCATCCATGGGCCGACACCCCTGAGCCCCAACTTAGATGCGCACACCACCCCCCCGTGCCTTCCCATGGCAGCGGGGCAGTGCCTCTGTCAGCAGTGCCTGGTGGTCCCGTATCCATGCTGGGGCACAGCCTTCATCCCTCAGGCAGCGTCTATGGGGAGCTACAAGGGCCAGGCCCTGGACTCCATGGTGAAGACAGCCATGACCCATCCTCTTGGAAAGCTGGGCGCTCACCATGTCATTGTTTAGATCTAGCATCAGGATTTGGGATCTGTACAGGTGGGAAACAGTGGGGAACGGGACAGGAAATAGCTCAAGTAACCTGAGGCCCCCGGAGTGATGCAGAAGCAGAGTCTTACACGTCCTGCAGGTGGAGACTCAGCTTGGGAGACACGGCCCATGCAGACTGGTGTGGGGTCATCTGGCATTGGAGCTGAAACTGCTGGGGGCCTCAAATGTCCTGGGTGGGGAACTGGGAACTGAGAGGGGGCAGGTCAAGGGCTTAAGGACTCCCGATTCCCCACAGTGATACAGTCAGGTCTAGAAGGCGGGTCTTGGGGATCCTGGGCCTGTGTTCTTCCTTCTGAATGCAGACACCTACGTATACCAAAGAACACCATCCCACACAAAGTTGTGCCCATATGGCAAAGGGACCAGTGCACTACACCTGAGGTTCACCTGGCCTGTGACCCACGTGCATATACCCCTACTGAGCATCCAAGGGCAACCCCTGGCCCAACAGCCATCAGGGGCTGACCCTGCCCTGAGTGAGGTCCAGGCCCTTCCTCCTCCCCGCAGGATTCTTCGGTTCCCGTGGCAGCTGGTGCGGGAGCAAGTGCGGCAGACAGTGGCAGAGGCCCTACAGGTATGGAGTGAAGTGACACCACTCACCTTCACTGAGGTGCACGAGGGCCACGCTGACATCACGATTGACTTCACCAGGTGAACCAGCAGCCTGGGACCCCTCTGGGAACAAGCCCCAGCTGTCAACAACCACTGACTCTGCCCCCACCCACCTGCAGGTACTGGCATGGGGACAACTTGCCATTTGATGGCCCTGGGGGCATCCTGGCCCATGCCTTCTTTCCTAAGACCCACCGAGAAGGGGACGTCCACTTCGACTATGACGAGACCTGGACTATTGGGGACGACCATGGTATGGGCAGGGGACCAAGTTTCCAGACGGGGCAACTAAACATCATAGAGAAAGGGGACTTGCCAAGGTCTGGGGTCTGGAGCTTGGGTATTTTGCTGCAGGAGGCTCAGGGATTGCTGGGCTACCTCCCTTTTCTAGGTACAGACCTCCTGCAGGTGGCAGCCCATGAATTTGGCCATGCGCTCGGGCTACAGCACACCACGGCTGCTAAGGCCCTTATGTCCCCTTTCTACACCTTCCGCTACCCGCCAAGCCTCAGCCCAGATGACCGAAGGGGCATTCAGCACCTATATGGCCGGCCCCGGCCAGCCCCCACTTCTAAGCCCCCAGCCCTGGACCCCCAGGCTGGAGTGGACACCAACGAGATTGCACCACTGGAGGTGAGGCACAGGAGGGTGGGAAGACAGGAGGTGAGGCCCTGCCCCAGTTACCCCCACCTCACTGGCCTCTGTGGCTCCAATGTGGGCTCTTTCCCGGCCCTCTCCCCCACCTCCCCTGCCCCAGCCGGAAGCCCCACCAGATGCCTGCGAGATCTCCTTTGACGCGGTCTCCACCATCCGTGGGGAGCTCTTCTTCTTCAAGGCGGGCTTTGTGTGGCGGCTACGCGGGGGCCGGCTGCAGCCTGGCTACCCTGCGCTGGCCTCTCGCCACTGGCAGGGCCTCCCCAGCCCCGTTGACGCAGCCTTTGAGGACGCCCAGGGCCACATCTGGTTCTTCAAGGGTGAGTGGGGGCAGGGGGTCATGCTCAGATTTCCAGGAGCCAGGAATGTCATGGCCGGGGGAGGGACAGACAGACAAATATAGGCAGGTAGAGGGTGCCCTGAAAGCTTGGGGCCAGGGGAGAACAAGGCTCATTCCTCTGGGCACAGCTGGGAGACTTCTGAAGGCAATGGCTCTGAAGGTGAGAGTGGAATAGAAAGTACTGCGCAGTGGGTCACACATTGGCCTCCAGCTCAGGTGGTGAAGTGACTCACCTGAGGGTATCGCTTGGAAAAGGCAGAGCAGGGATTTGATCTAGGTCTGGCGACTGTGAAGCCTATGCTGTTCACTTACAACTGGTAGAGAGGAGAACCTGGAGCATTCCAGGTGGCAGGACTTCATAAACAAGGGTCCACCTACGACCTGTGGCAGGGCCCAGGGCTGAGCCCCAGGGGGTGGTGAGCAATCAAATGCCCAGGGAAGGAGTGGGAGCCCAGGTGCCTCTCTGCTGCTTAGAATTACCTTTCTACGTGGTACCTCCCAGAGCCTGCACTGCCCCAGCTTATCCCTGTTGGCTCCAACTTCCCCTGGGGTGGGGGTGCCAAGCGGGATAAGGAAACTGAGGCTGGTGGTGGTGGCAGCTGGGCAGGGCCATTGCAGCCTCCCCTCTCCACAGGCGCCGAGTACTGGGTGTACGATGGTGAGAAGCCAGTCCTGGGGCCCGCCTCCCTCTCTGAGCTGGGCCTGCCGGGGTCCCCGGTCCACGCAGCCTTGGTCTGGGGCTCGGAGAAGAACAAGATCTACTTCTTCCGAGGCGGAGACTACTGGCGCTTCCACCCCAGCACCCGCCGTGTGGACAGCCCCGTGCCCCGCCGGGCCACTGATTGGCGAGGGGTACCCCCTGAGATTGACGCCGCCTTCCAGGATGCTGATGGTGCGTTGGTGATAGGGCAGCGGGTGGAAGTGCTGCAGCAGATGTATCTTCCTCCCTGTGGTGGCTGCACATCAGCTGTCCATCACAGGTCCTTTGTCCAGCCCCCTCCCCATCCAGCCTCCTCTTTGTACCAGCGCAGCGCAGCGTTACACCTCCCATGTTGTAGATGAGGAGCTTGAGGCCCAGAGAGGTGCAAGCACTTGCCCAGGTCCCAGCCATGGCTGGTAAAATAATAAGCACTGCACACAGGACTGACAGTGCTCCAGGCACCTAAGCTCCCTACCTGTCTCATGCAATTTTCTGACGTAGCACCTGTTAGGAACCCAGTTTGCAGAAGAGCAAACAGATTCAGGTGATGAGGTCCCTAGCCGGGGCCACCCAAGTGGATAGTGGGTAGCCGGGAACCCCCCTCCAGGCAGTCCCTGCTGAGCTACCCAGCCTCCTATAGTCTCCAAGGACTGGACTGGGGACTCACAGTCCAGTGCTCTCGCCGGTGCCCCCTTCCCCCTTTGGTTCTGTGCTTTCCCACACTGGGACCTGCTGGGAAAGCTGTCCTGCGGTGGTCTCAGGCTCTGGGGCTCCAGGTTGCCGCTACTACCCTCCATAACTCAAGATACCCATCGGTATCTGGCTGGTGGGTGTGGGAAGATGTGATGTAGAGGGAGGGGTGAAGAGGGTAACAGGACTTGCCTTCCTGAGATGTAGGAAATTGGACGTCTGAGGCTCCCAGCAGCTGTCAGGCTGGGTCGTAGCCTTGTCCAGACTCTGGGCAGGACTCCCCCACGGGAACGGAGGTTCTGGAAGGGCCGTCCTAAGGCCTGCAGGTTTTAAGGAACTCAGTGGTGGCCAAGCCTGCCCACTCGGACCTCCCCGTGCCCATCCCTGGGCATAGCCTGATGGGCAGGTGTGAGGCCCAGTGTCCCCTCACCCAGGCCTGACCCTCTTCTCTCTCAGGTTACGCCTACTTCCTGCGTGGCCTCCTCTACTGGAAGTTCGACCCAGTGAAGGTGAAGGCCCTGGAGGGCTTTCCCCGCCTCGTGGGCCCCGACTTCTTTGGCTGTACAGAGCCTGCCAACACTTTCCACTAACCACTGCTTGGATGCCCTCAGGGCCCCTCCCCCCTGCCAGGCCACTGACATTGCCTAGACACCCATGGCCACCTTTGTGGCTGTGAGCACCAGGCATAGGACAGAGCCTGTGACTCCTCACGGGGGTAAGGAGGGGGGGCTCCCACCATGACAAGTGCAGGAAGGGCCACGCAGGTCGTGGTCACCTGCCAGCAACTGTCTCAGACTGAGCAGGGAGGCTTTGGCATCAAGGGTGAGGGTGGTCTTGGACCGGTTCCACCTTACCTGTGCAGGTCACGGTCAAACCCGGCTGCCTTCGCTCTCCATCTTTGTCCCTCAGGAAAGGACCTCAGCAGGGCTGAGGGAGCTGGAGCCCTTGCTCTATCCCTGATGTGAGGTCCCTGCAGGGTGCTGGCACATGGATCCCGGGGCCACATAGCCTTCTGCCCTTCCCTGAGACGTCAGTTCTGGGTGGATGCTTGGAACTGGCTGCCTTCAGTGGGTGACCCTGGAGATCTGTTCCCCAAGATCCAGGCCAGAAGGTCTAGAGTCATCGGGGGACGGGTATTTCTTGCTGGAGACCGGGGCCCTGGAGGCCCCAACATACCTCAGTCCTGTCATGGGCCGCGTCCTCTCCAGCCCTCATCCCAGCACTGAGACCCTCCAAAGCCATGTAAATGTGTGTACAGTGTGTACAAAGCATTTTCTTTTTTTTTTTTACGGAGAACTGTCATTAAACAGTCATTTTCTACCTGCCTGCCTGGGGTCTCTCTGTGATTGTGCGGCTAGGATGGGGAGCTGTACCAGGGAAGTGGGAGACCTGGCTTGGGACCTGTTCTGTCCTTGGAACCAGGGTGGCAGTCCACCCCGCCAAGTCTCTGGTCTTTGGGGCTGGGTACAATGTGTAGGGCCCCTCCTGCCCCATTCCTCCATCTCGTCTATCTAGGTGCGTGTAGCGGCTTCGTAATCGGTTCCCTGCTCCCCGGCTTGCCCCTCAGGTCACCCTCCACTGAGCAGTGGTCACTTTGTCTGATCTTCCAGGCCCCGCCCCCAAGCCATGGTTGTCAGGATACAGAACAGAACTCATGTTTCCCACAGCCTGACAAGTGTCTCCTGCCTGCTACCCAGCCCTAGGTGGGTCTCCTTCACAGCTGCAAGTTTTGTTTGAAATTTATATGAAATTGTCAGCAGTGGGCCGGTTTCCACCGACTGCATTGTTTAACGGGATCCATGGGTGCTTTCATTAAGGTCCTTCCCCACTCCAAGCTGTCAGCACCACAGGGCTCGGCCTGTTGTCCATACAAAGTGCAGAGTTAAGGACGGAATGGAGAAGGTTCCCTCCCTCCCAACGCTCATCTGACGCACCAGCCAAACCAAATACCACCTAGACTGGAATCCCGCCAAGCCGTGTAGTCTTGGCCCAGGCTAACACCGCCCTGTGTTGTCATTCTGCCCATTCCCACGGCCGCAGGAACAGCTGTGGGCCGAAAATTGGGATATCTAGGAGTCCTCTAATCTGCTCAGCTGCACCGTTTTTCCGGGTGGGGAAACTGAGTCACACGTACTACTGGCCTCCTCACACCCTGCAGAGCTCACTTTGTGCCTCTTCCACTGCGTTGAGTTCCAGTCCCAACTGTAGGACTGGGAACGCCACCGCCTGAGTCAGGGCCTCGATTGCTATTTCCACCTGAGAAGTTTTCCTTGGTACCGACACTTGGGAGGCAGAGAAACGGGTTTAGGCTCCTTTAAGGGACCCGCGGGAGCGCGCCCCGGCCTTTTGTTTGGGTGGCGGCAGCGCGCGCGTCGGCGTCAACGCCCGCGCATGCGCACAGAGGGCGGCCTAGTCGTCGTCGCTGCGGCTGCTGAGGAACCCGGCGGCGGCGGCGGCGACGCGACTACTTGGCCCGGACCGCCCTTTGCTTCCCGGCTTCGGCTCCCTCGACTTGGCGCACCCCAGCCCCGCCTCAGCCCTCCCGATCCCTCGCAGCCCGGCTTTGGCTGCCTGCCTCCACCGCCGCAATGATGATGATGGCGCTGAGCAAGACCTTCGGGCAGAAGCCCGTCAAGTTCCAGCTAGAGGACGACGGCGAGTTCTACATGATCGGCTCTGAGGTAGCCCGCGGCGCGTCCTCGCCCTCCCGGGCCCCGGCCCCGCGGGAGCCCCAGGGCAGGTCTGCGCGTCGGGAACGCGCGTCTCCATTCATCGCGGCGCGGGGACGCGCGCGCACGCGCGACGGGAAGTGGCTCAGCGGGGCGTGGCCCACAGGCCCCGCCCCCCGCCTCCGCGGGTCTGGGTTTACTTCGCCGTTTTGTTGTGGTGGGAACGTCCCCTGTCGCCAGAACTAGGGCTCCCCGAGGGGCTGCTGGTTTCGTGCTGAGTTGGTACAGCTCCAGACAGACGCAGACAAACTGGGTGTTACGGTTAGCCCCTGCGAACACCCCGGTGGGGGTGATATGCTGGAAACCTCACGTGCACCCCTCCCCCATTGCTCCATCTGGGATCCTGAAGGCGCAGGTTGTAAACATGGGGCTTAGTGAGGGCTCATCCTCATTGTGTTTGTTGCCTTTGAGGTGGGCAGGAGGTGTTTTGATCTTTGTTTACCAGGGAGGAAATAGGTTGGGAGGAGGATGTTTGCTTTTGGGCGGATGAGGCCGTCATCCAGTTTTCATTTGGCTGGACGAGGCCCCAGGTCCTGAGCTAGCTCTGTCAGCAGTTCCGAAGCAGTTGACACTTTGGATATCTGGGACTCACTGAATTATCACAGGAGAAAGAGCCTCAAGGTTTTTAATCCTGAACTAGAGCTGATAGCACTTTGTTGAATCAGCTGGACCACTGACAGTAGGAAAACCTTTCCACGGCCGTTTGTACTAAGTATATTAGGTTTTTCCAGATTGCCTCACACTAGCCCGTTTTGGTCTGAAGGCCGTCCCCAGGTAGTGTATACTTAAAAAAAAAAAATTATGGATATGTAACTCAGATGTGCATATACCAAGCGGTAGAGTCTCTCGTGTAATGAGGTAAGTGCTAATCTTGGAGAGCTAAATAGCTAAATAAGTCACAGAATGCCACGGCTGCCTTTCCTTGTAGTACTTTTCAGTGTCAGACACCAACGTTTCGTTCCTGTTTTTACAATTTTTGTTGTTTTTCTTCACAGTTGATCATAGCGTGAATGAATTAAGCCTCATGATGGTCACACTGAGGCAATCACCCTGTGATTCCTGGCTAGTTATATCAAATTAGGAGACCAACGTTGTCAACATCAGAACTTTAGTGTTACCGTTTTCCACCAATTTTTATTAAACAAAAAGGGCAGGATGCAATGATTTTTTTTCACGTTATCACGTGAATGCTGCTCTTCAAAGATAGCCATGCTGGGGAGATGGAGCCAGTGCCTGTCTATCTGCCATGGCTCAGAATGGTCCTCACCAGCCTAAGTGCAGGAGATAGAAGACCGTTGAGTTTTAGTATGTGATAATGGGCAGATTGTTTAAAGAAGTCTTTACCTGACCTAATGGGCAAGAAAAGCAATCAATTTGGTTTCGATTCTGAGTATGTGGTACCTCTGAAAAGCAAGCTTTCATTCATTAGGTGGAGCAAATTGAGAAGAAGCATGCAGCCAGGTGGGAAGAATGTTAGGAGGCCTGGTTCCAGCTCTGTTCTGCCTCTTTGTCACTTTTCTCATGTGTATAATGAGATGCTTAGACTAGATGACCTCTGAGATTTTCTCTGTAACACATTTTAGCTTCTAGAAAGTTAACTGCAGTCTTCTCTTTCAGCCCTGTTGAGTGAGGCCATTGTCCTGAGACCCAGCCAGTAGAGACCTAGATGGGAGAAGGGAGAAGAGGTTTGCTTTCTGGAGCCTGGCTTAACAATTGTCAGACTTTTGGAGGTCTGGGAAAGGTTCAAGATCAGAATGCTGTCTATTGATGTCCAGTAGTTCCTGTGACAGCATTGGGTGGATGGTCCCCAGGCCCCTTCCCTTTGGGCAACAGGCCACTCAGAGAGGTGGGACAGCCATAGCATCACACCCAGTGCCGTGGAGTGGCTTTGGGAAGACATCTGCAGTTGCAGTAAGTGTGTGTCACTGTTCTCCCGCCATCTGCAGGTAGCTGTATTCACCAAGCCAGAGTCATAGACCTGAGAGGACCAAGGATGTCCCCGAGTCCACACATTCATTTCAGGCAAAAACTGGTTCAGGGAAAACCCAGGAAGGCAAACCCTGGTCTCCTCTATTCTGAAGGGGCCTTGGGAAGGGTCTAGGAGTCCCAGAGCTCTGCAGGACCTTCAAGGTCGTAGTGGGGGACGCTATTGTTAATGTCTTTTCAAAACCTAATGGAAACTATACATTTACCCTTGGATGGTAATGACACTCAAGCCAAATAACCGATGGTCTGTGCCTACTGTGTGGAGCATGAGAGACTGGCTATGGTCACCTCTCACGCTGTTCAGCAGCCCTGGTTGTCGATCATGGAAATCTTTGATTCATGAAAAATGGAGAAATATTTTTATTAAATAAAAATACTATGCTGCTTAGGTAAATGGGACAATAATAGAAGTGGTCCTTTGTGTGGTCAACTTTAAAGTTGCTGTGCGTTTAACATGAGTAAGGAAGAGCCAGACTGGGGAAGTGATTCCTGGTCACAGGTGGAGCCATCACCTGGCACGTAGTCAACTGGCTGTCTCCTGCCCTGTGATTCACATGGTCATTTTGGAAAAATCAGTGAGACAATGAGGTTTCTTTAGAAAAACTTTAGGATGAGATTTTTTTTTCTTTCCATTAAGGAAGTCATACTTTGAGTATTTGGTTCAAGCAAACTGAAGCTATTGTTTGGAGAAGTAATGATTTATCTAGCAATCTGGTGATTGCTGATAAGTGCTTTTTAAACTCTCCGGAAAATTCCTTTGGTATCCCTGGTTTGAGTTTTGTTACTAAACAAAGAAACAAGGTCACGGGGAGGGGAAATTATCCTGCATCTGTCTAAAATTAAAAGACCTTTTTGGTGTTTATTACATCGTAAAAATATCAAAGTCTAGTTTTTAAGATGAAAGAAAGTCAAAGAGGCCTTACATTTCTGGAAAGTGCCAGAGATCCTTAGTCCAACATCAAAATCACCACAAGCTTCTCAGTGAACTCCGGGAGCTTGGTGAGCTCTGAAGGCCTGCCTCACGAGTCTTGGTCCTGTCATCGGGATGTGGATATTATTGCCCCTGCCTCGAGGAGCAGATGCAGGCCACATGTGCACTGCTGTTGAACCCTTGATGTCAGCAGAATGTGTTTGGATTGCTGCTGAAAGCCTGGTGCCCAATGGCCAACTCAATGCCTGTTTATCCGTCACCTGATCCAGCAGAGCCTGTGCGCCAGGATCCTTCCCTTTCACATGGAGATACGACCCTCATAATGAGCCTTCTTGCTTTACCCATAGGTGGGAAACTACCTCCGTATGTTCCGAGGTTCTCTGTACAAGAGATATCCCTCACTCTGGAGGCGACTAGCCACTGTGGAAGAGAGGAAGAAAATAGTTGCATCGTCACATGGTAAAAAAACAAAACCTAACACTAAGGGTGCGTCTTCACGAGGGTTTGTAAACCTGTTTCAAAACCACTCGCTTATGTCATGAAGATAAAACGTTTTCACTCCAGAGTGTCTTCACTGCAGCCCTGACCTTCGTGTGGCAGGGAGCATCCTAGGGACGGGGTACACGTGCAGTTCAGGCATGCAGGTGGCTCCAGGTAGCCAGTGGCGGTCCTTTGGCAGGGAGTTCCAGCAGGGCCAGGGGGTGTGCGGTGGGGCGGGGCCGGGACAAGAGCAGGTGCTGTGAAGACACATGTTGGTCTCAAAACGTTTTAGGAATGCTGTGATGCTGTGCCATCTGCCGTGGGCGTATCGCCATAGTCACCCTCCATACAGCCCGAGTGGCGGGTGGTGGCCCCAGCGCCCACTCCCCTCTGGGGCTTTCACCGCTTTGCTTCCCAGAGCACATCCATCCCATAGCACTTCATTCTGGAGCTCATGTGCATGTCCCTGCTCGTTGTGCCTGAGTGTGCCTGGGGCTTGCGAGATGAGCCACCTGACACTAGTGACAGTAGAGACACTAGCATGCTTCAGTGGTGGCAGCTCTGTGCAGGGTGAAAAGATGCTATCGATATTCTTGGGACTCCATCAGGAAAGGCTCATGCTTCATTTGGGTTTGGACACAGCACCATGTTTGGCAGGTGGCGAAACTGCCTCCCACTTGGCAAGGGTGCCTTGTAGAGAGCTGCCTGGGGCCTGGGTGAAGACCCGCCCTGAAGCCCTGTGTGCTTGTGTGTGAGTGTGCGCTTTGCAGTCCTGTCCTGTTTGGTTGTGTCTATAAGTGCTGCTGTGGTCTTGTCTACTGTGGGCAAAGTAGTAGTTCTTTTAATGCAGGAGCCAGAGCTGCTTTTTTATCTGCTGCTTTAACATTTCCACTCACTCACTTAAAAAAGTCTCCTTTTTGTCCTCCTTCTACCCCCTGCCCGCTCAGTGGAGTATCAGTTATTAATGCATTGAGTTCCCAGCTTTGCTTTCCCCTCTGCAAGCCTCAAGTGAAGTCTTGGTGACTCTTTTGCCTTGTGCTTTGGAGACACCTCCCCCATAACTGATTTGTTTCTCCAGGAGAAGCCAGGCTGGACCTGCAGACAGGTAGCCAGCTCTTGACCAAGGTTCCCTAGAAGTTACGGATTGAGTTGTCTAGAATCTGTCCCGTTTCCCAGATAGCGCGTGTTGACTGGCTCAGGGCCAGGAGTTCATGTTCAGTGTGAAGCAGCTTTTTCCAACTCTCTGGGCTCTTGTTTTAAAAGAAAATATTTTTCATCTTTCATTCCATCTCTCCACTTTGCTTCGTGTTGTGGATTGCAGTGGTGTCAGACCTCTTCCCACTGGTGGTACTACTCTGGAGCCTTCCTTTTCTCCTGAGAGCCCCCGTTGGCTGTGCTGCGCTAGCTGTGGCCGCTGCCCTTTGCACTTCCTCTGTGCCCGGAGCCAGTGCCTAGGACACATTAGTCCAAGGAAATCCTCGGAGTGTTGACCCAGTAGGACCTCTAACTAAAATGCTCAGTCCAGATTTCCCTTTTGGAAGAGGCCAGCATTCAGCAGTAGTAAGGTCGACACCTGCTTTTCTCACCTCCTGCATGTGAGGACTGACGTGCTGCCTCTACTGGCTGCTGCTGCTCACTGCTTCCCCAGCAGGCTGACCACAGTGGCATCTCTGGTTACAGATCATGGATACACGACCCTGGCAACCAGTGTGACTCTGTTAAAAGCTTCAGAGGTGGAAGAGATTCTGGATGGCAACGATGAAAAGTACAAGGCCGTGTCCATCAGCACGGAGCCCCCCACCTACCTCAGGTATTGCACCCCAGGCTGGGATGAGCTCTTGGGACAGCCATGGGTATTTTTCTCATACTCCAGAGTTGGTTGGAGTTAAGTTGAACAGATATACTTTTCAACACCCTACCCACAGTGCTTACAAATCATCTTAGCCAGGTTTTCTAAGTTTCTTCTGTATCATTGGAATTTCTAAGAAACATAAGCCAAGTCTTAGATTGTGGAGAATGGTTAGGAATGCTTTGAAAGTGTGACTAATCTGTCAGAAAAATTAGTGGCTCGCATAAAGTTGCAAGAGAAACAAACAATAGATTTGAATGTATAAATTTAGAACCTTTTAACAGTGTTTACAGTAACAAACAAGCAAATAATCGGGAAGTTAATGTTGTAGAAAGTATGCGTTCAGATTTATAAGCAAAGCTTAGATACTCCAACAGATAACTAGGTAAAGGGTGGTCCACAAAGAAGTACCAGGAGTAAACAAACACAGGGAATGATGTTTGTCCTCGTGTGCAATTTAAAAAATTCAAAGTTAAATAAATAAAGAGCAACATAAAGAATTGAGGAGAGTGTGACAAAGGTGCGCTTACGAATGCTACAGTGGCCTGCATGTGGGCATGATCTTTTTATAACGCATTTTGACATCAAACATTTGTTTGTTCTCTGGCCCATTAATTTCACCCCTGGGGATTTGTCCCAGAGAAATAATTTAAAAGAACACCACCATCAGCAAAACCCATTATATATATACAGAGATGCCCCTGGGAGCACTGTGAATAATAATGGAAAATATGGAGCCACTTGAGTGTCCAGCTTTAGGGAGAGGCTGAGTGAGTGAAGGTGCACCAACCGGAATGGACAGGGTTATAAGCCTGTATGTCATAGTAGACTCTGCAGCAAGTGGAAACATGGTTCATGTGAGTGGGACGTGCAGAGTACCTCTCTTACGCTTGCAGTTCTCAAGAACACATGCCTGTGTATGCACAAAACCCCGGGAGCACTAAGGGGGTCGGAGAGGGTTATTTCTAGTGATGTGGTGATGAAAAATCATTTCTTTTCAGATTTTCTCTCCACTTTACTATTGGATTGTTTATCTAATCTACCCTCCCACCCCCCCCGAAAAAGGTGGCACAGGTCCAACCTGGCCAGTGTTAATAGATGTGTGCTCTACAGATTTCTTTTTTCCGAGGGATGTGGTAAAAACATAAGGATGGCTAGACTTTCCCAGGGAAGTGGCAGAAGGAAATTAGGTACATATGGATAGGACTTTCAAGTCTGCACATGTCAGCTGGGAAACGTTTGTGGGGCGATAAACACTTTCTTAATGATGGTGTCATATGAGGAACAGCTGAGGGAGGAGTAGAGTCTTATTACCCAGGAGGCCAGAAATACATGAGGGGAGTGGGGGGAATAAAAGTTTGAGGGAAGCTGCTTCCATGGGCTTTATGCTCAGGAAGTGCCTTCCCACTACCCAGTCAGCCTCATGGGAGGACTGGCACCTCCCCTCCCCCTCACTGGCCAGGTACAGCAGAGGCTGGCTGCCCCCTCCTTGGGCAGATGTCCTGGCAGTGGAAGAGGATTGAATTACGTGACTCAGATTTTCGGATTCTGTGTATGACCTATACCTGTGACATAACTTGCATTGTCCACTTGAGACAGCTACCAGACAGGAGGAGGGGTTGGTAGGGCAGCCCAGACCTGGAATTGAACCGGATTACTACTGAGATAGGGCAGGATTTGGGGGGAAGAGGAACCTCAGAGCTCTCGGAGGCTCAGAAAAGAGGTGGTGGGCTAGACCTGTGGTTCCCAAGTATAGGCCCAGCGCACTGGCACCACCCATGGAAGCTGTAAAGAATCCATACTCCCAGGCGCTCCCCCACAACACCAGTCACTTGATCTGGGTGGGGCTCAGGAATGTACCACTTAAAATGTTGTGCTCTGAGTCTGCGTAGCCAGGATTAGAAACTGCTGGCCCAGATAGGCTGTGGCAGGGACTCTGGTCTTGCTGCCTGAGCTCTAAGCCCTGCCCAGATTCGTTCCATGTTCTCTGTTTTCCCAGGTCTCTGATATAAGGTGAAGGCCAGTCATAAGATCCAAGCAAGACCTGGGTACAGGAGACTTGATGAAGTCCTGGCCAAATTTGGTGCTGTGAATCCTCCCTGACCAATCCTCAATCAAGGGGTACTCCCGGACCTCAGCCTCTGAGGTGCGAGTGTCCTCAGCTTTAGCAAAGAAAAGAGGTAAAGGGCTTGGGCCTGGGCAGGTCATGGCCTCTGCCTCTGCCATCATGAGAAAGGAAGGGCTGCCAGCTGCACCTCCTGGCCCACTAGGCACTGTTGAAGCAGCAGGAAATGCAGCCGTTGTCACGTTCTCTGAGCTATAGCAAACAGTTACTGAAGAAGACATGGTGTAGGTGTTTATTGGTGAATTACACACCGTCGATCCCCTCACTTTGCTCAGTCTCACTGGGAAGGCAGCCCTGAGGATGATAAAAGAACATGCAGACCGTAGTGGGAACCCGAGCCTTCTCGTCTGGCAAATCCAGCACTGGAACCTCAGTTTAAAATATAAAATAGCTTTTAGTATTTTCCTAGTAGGAAAAGCAAGCTGTAATTCGGAGAGGAGTGTATCTTTTATGAGATACGGAATACTGAAATTACTTTGAGCGCCACTTTCTTCAACGTATTCCCCAATACCACATCTGCTGGTCTGGAAGCCTGGAGGCCAGCAGCGTTGCTTAGGCCATCTCAGGCTGGCCTGCGTGCATGTCTAAAATAATAGCCTGGTCATGTCTCTCCCTACTTCAAACCCCTGGGGACTCCTGCCCACCTGCTGAATGCAGTCTGTTTCTCACGGAGCACGCCAGCCCCTAAATTGGGACCTCTCTCTGTGTCCCACATCTCTAGCCCCAGCCAAACCCCCACCTGCTGTGCTCCTCCTGAAATGCCCTTCCCTTTCCAGTCCCCCACTTCAGGGAACCCCAGCTCAGTGTTTAAGGCTTCACTCTTCTGGAAAGCCGCCTGCTTGTGCCCCTTCCCCACAGAAGGATGGTGTTTCCGTGAAGTCATGCCCAGCACACAGTGTGTTACATTATGGCTCGTGCACTAGGGTGGGGGCTTCTCTGCCATGTGTGGGGCCCCTTTGCAGCCTTCCTCTAGCTTGGGCTCCTCCAAGCAGGTACTGGTGGGAGCCTAGGAAATAGACACCTGCAGAGTCTGGGGTGCACAGAGGTCCCCATCGGGGCCTGGAGCCCAGCAGGGGCACAGAGGGCATCCACTAACCACTATTTGATGCCTGATGGGTGGTATTGGGCTTGTAGAATAAGTGGTAGAGGGATTTCCCATGTCTTCCTAGGGAACAGAAAGCCAAGAGGAACAGCCAGTGGGTGCCTACCCTGCCCAACAGCTCCCACCATCTGGATGCTGTGCCATGCTCCACGACCATCAATAGGAACCGCATGGGCCGGGACAAGAAGAGAACTTTCCCTCTCTGGTGAGTGCGCCTTGCCCTCTCCACTGGTTCCGCCTCAGTCCATATCCTCCTCCTCAGAAAAAGGCTCTGCTTTATCCTTGTGTTCCCCAAAATCTATGCTGCTCCTCCATGAAGTTGTTTTCCCTTGGCTTCCTGGATGTCAGTCTCCGGCTTGCTCCGGCTCTGCCTTCGTTTCGTTGCTGTCTCTTCATTTCCTTAGTACCTGGAGTAGAGTTCCTGGGGATGCAATTCTTGGATCTTTTCTCATGGTCTCAGATGCCATCCACATGACTCCTGCTGTGTTAGTTTGGCTGCTGGAATAAATTGCAACAAACTGGATGGTTTAGCACAACACAAATTTATTCTTTCACAGTTTTGGAGGCCAGGAGTTTCACTGAGCCAAAAGGAAGGTGTTGGCCGGGCCATCCGCCATCCGGATGCTCTGGGGGAGAATCTGTGCCTGCCTCTTCCGGCTCCTGGTGGCTGCTGGCATTCTTTGACTTGTGGCCACGTCATCAGTCTCTGTCTCTGTGGTCACATGGCCTTCTCTGTGTATTTGAAATCTTCCCCATCTCGCTCTTACAAGGACACTCATGATGTAATGTAGGGCCCATGCAGGTAATCTCTCAAGATCCTTAACTTAATCACATCTGCAGAGTACCCTCATGTAAGGGTACTTTTATTGCCATGTAAGGTAATGGTCACAAGTTCTGAGGATTAGGACACAGCTATTTTTGGGGGGAGCATTTTTCAAGCTCCTACCCCCACATTCATCTCTGCAGCCCAGCCTTGCTCACACTAGTATCTGTATGGCTCCCTCCCTTTCTTCCCTCTATCTCCCTTTCCTTCCCTCTTCTTTCCTCCCTCCTTTTTCTTCCTCTTCATCTCTATTGGAATGTCACTTTCTCATGGCCGCCTTCCCCCTTTAGAATGGCCACTCCTGCCCCTTTCCTTGTTTGTGTTTCCCAGAGCATTCGTGTCTGGCATGTAGTGTGCTTACATTTGCTTGTTTGTTATCCATGCCTCAAGCTGTGAGAGCAATTCTCAGCCCTCTCTGTATTCCTCAGATGTCCTTAGGTTTGCCCTGCTTTCCAAAATCCCCCCGTCTCTTCCTTCCTTGTCTCCCTAAAATCCAGACATGACTCTGTAAAGCTCTTGCTCAGAGTCCTCTTGGGGCTCCCTCAGAGCAGAGACTAGATTCCGCAGCCTGAGCTGGAGAACTGTTGGCATCTTGGCCTGGTAGCTTCTCAGCATCCCCTGCACCACCCCCAATCTGACCTGCATCCCACCTTCAGTGCTCTGACTGCTGCTGCCCCAGGAGCGCTTCCTTTCACCCTGCCCATCGGCCTTTGCTTAAGTATTTCCTCTTCTGGAAATGCCTTCCCCACAGCTTTCTGTGAAAGTCCTGCCTACTTTAGGACTTACATCTCCCTCCCTTCAGAGTGTGCCCAACTCAGCGGCTTCCTCTCCTCTTCCGTGTGTCCATGAAGTGTGGAGCACTGCCCTTGTGGCTCGGGACTCCTGCTGGCCTCATCTCTGCTGATTCAGTCCTTAGTTGTCAAGTCCCCATAAGAAGTGGGCTTTCCCCCCGACCAGGTTTACAGTGACCAGTGGTATAGAGGGAGGTGTTGGGCACTCCTTGATGATTTTGCTGACCACTTCACTTCCAGCTTTGATGACCACGACCCAGCAGTGATCCACGAGAATGCATCCCAGCCTGAGGTGCTGGTCCCCATCCGGTTGGACATGGAGATCGATGGGCAAAAGCTGAGGGATGCCTTTACCTGGAACATGAATGGTACGTGGGGCTCTGCACAGCCCAGACCATCCGCTGTGTGAATATTCCCCTTTCCTGCCTGCTGCCCATCAGGTGGGTTCTGGATTTTGAACACAACATTCAGAGCATTGTGGCATAGCTTTAGAGGATGTGGACTCTGGGTTCAAATCCTGCTTCTGCCACTGTTTGTTGTGGGCTGGGCACATGAGCTTCGGGTTCCTTCTCCACCATGAGCATGGGGAGTTCAAGCGCCTGGCATGCAGGCTACCAGTCCACAGGGCTCGTGACCTTGCTGACGCATGGTCCTCCACGTGTCTCCTCTGCAGCCGTGTCCACCCTGCTTTTTCAGACGCTGCGCGTGCATGCTCATGCCTCTCATCCCCCTGGCTGGGAGGCCTGCCCTCACCCTCTGTTCTTCTCTCCATCCTCACTCTTTAAGTGCTGGGTCAGAACCCTGCTCTTCCTGCTCTTCGCTGGCTCCCAAAGTCCAAATGTAACTTTCTGTGCAAATGTAGAAGAGAAGAGCATTTAGGAGGAGACTTCCATTAGAGCATTTAGAGTACTTACCACATCTGGGAAGGAGGATTACACATCTGGTTTTTTTTCTTCTTTATTTTTCATTTTTTTGACTCAGACTTTTTACAACAGGCATATTGTTTATATTCAGACCGAAAACGTGAATATTTAAATGAATAAAAGGTTAAAGTCACCAGAATCTCACCACCCTAATAGTTTGTTTTGCATTTTTCCTTCCAGTCACTTGGCATATGCAAACAACTTAAGACATAGTTGTAATATAGTGCCAAGAATAACTTTATTTTTCTTTACTTACCTGATAAGTATGTTCGTGGTTTCTCTGGTGTTCCTAATTTTCTGCAGAATTTTCTGTTGGGGTGCCCTAGGTTGCTAAAACTCCTCCTGCTATTAGATGTTTCCATGATAACATACTAGCTTACAACATTTTTCTCCCAGAGGGGTTTTCCTCAGGGAGGAACATGTGTGGTTGTTGATACTCGATGGCCTTGAGATTCCTGGAAGGATTAGGCTACTTCCTTTAGTCATCCCCTGGCAATAGGCATGCCGAGCCGGAGGTCAAGGTCCCTCTGCCTAGCTCTGGGAACAAGGCCTAAGAGCTGAGATGCCTGTTTTCTAGGGCCTCCAGGCTAGCTGGAGAGAGAAAGGATGTTGGCGAAGGGATGATGTGGCCAGGGGGAGATGTGGGTGAGGGGAGACATCAGTGAGGAGTTCCAGGAGGTTGTAATGAGTGTAGATGGAAGCAGGTACAGTGTACTGGTGCTTCCCTAGCACGGGGACAGGATAGCTCACAGGTGACAGGCCACCACCAGTGCTGAGCTTCACCTGTCATACCATTCCCTGCTTATTCAGCTAGCCTGTGTTACACTTATTTGTTAATTCATCTCTCTCCCCCTCTATTTCAACCCACTGAGGTCAGGGGCTTTGTTTTTTATTGGTGTTTTCCTTACAGCATTTAACATTGAACCTGGCCAAACATAGGAACTTTGTCCATATTGAAACAATACATGTCCTGTTACGTTTCTTTCAACAACACATAGAAAGCTCCTGCTGTTTATTTATACCTTCACCCTGTTTCAGAAGGGATGTAAGGCGGCGTGTATAAGGATGCTTGGTGTAAAAGAATAAAACAAATGAAAAAGGAGTGGTTAGGGAAAACGGGATAAAGGGGGAAATGAAACTAGGAGGTATACAATGAAGCCAGCGCTCTGGTTCATACTTACAATTCAGTAGGATCCATTGCTAGAAGATGGGCATGACTCGCGGCCTTTTAGATCCAGGCGGGGAGAGACATGGTGATTGGTTCTACAGCAGCCAGTGGCTCAGAAGAAGCAGAATCACACATAATACTTAAATCCGAGAGAAGCTCTTCCCACAGCCCTCATGAAGAGGACACAGGATAATGTAATGAAGACCAGCATCTGTCCGTGAACTCCACCATGGCTCTCTCCAGACTGTTCCTCATAGTCCCCATGTAACGTACCATACCTACTAAATGTAATTTAGTAGAAACACTTGGAGGACTAAAATAGTGTTGTTTTGTGAACTCCTGTTTAGCCCAGAGTGGTATTTAGTGTGTCTAGGGCTATGATTCTTAACTGTTAGGAGACCATACCCCTGGCATGGTAGTTGAAAGAACATGTTCAGAATTACTGTTGATTTGCTGTTTTTTTTTAAGTCGTATTCAACTTACTAATTTAAATTTCAAATAACCTTAAAGGTGGACATGAGGGTATTTGTCACGAAGGGATGAAAAATGTGAAGCATGAAGGAACCATGTCATTCAGGCCATCCTTTCTCACCAGGATTTGTCTCTGACAAGCCCTTGGTAGACGTCAGTTAGCAATGAGTTTGAGGTTATCCTCTCTGAGAAGGACTTGAAAGGGAGCTTATCTGAGTTACTGGTGAAATATGGCATCATCTATCTCAACATCCAGCCTCCTAGGGGAGTGTTAAAGTCCTCCAGAAAGCTGAAAGAGCACCTGCCTGCATAGATGCCACCTTTGCCTCAAAGGGGGATGAGGGAATCCTAGGGCAGGGCCATGAGCTGCCTCAGGGAAAGGTCTAGAACCTGCTCTTGCACACAGGCCAAGGGTTATCAGGGTTCTGAGGGTCTGCACCACAGGGTATGACTATAGGAAGCAGTTTGTAGAGATTTGTTTCCATGTGATCACTGTGGATGCTTTAAAAAAAATCCCAAATGACAGATTCAAGAAGCTGAGCGAACCTCAACAGGATAAACCCAAAATCCATGCCAAGGTACATCATAATTAAACTTCTGAAGACTAAACACAAAGAAAAAAGTCTTGAGAACAGGCAGAGAAAAATGACATCTTATCTACAGGGAAAGATTTAGAATGGCAGCAGATTTCTCGTCATAAGCCATGGAAGCTAGAGGAAACGGCACAGTGTTTTTCAAGCAGTGGAAGAAAACAACTGCCAATTCAGAATCCTACACCCAGTGAAAATATCCTGTAGGAATGAAGGGGGATGAAGGAAAGCTATCGCCTATAGACCTAACCTAAACGAATGGCTGAAAGAAGGGAAATGACAAAAGAAGAAACTTTGGAATATCAGGAAGAACATGATAAGCAAAAATACGGTATATCCATTAGGCTTCCCTTCTCTTTATTTTTCTAAATTATGTTTGACAGTTGAAGCAAAAATTATAACACTGTCTGATGTGGTTCTAGATGTGTGTAAAAATATTTAAAGTGATTACATTATAAATGTGGGAGGGTAAAGGGACATAAAGAGAAGTAAGGTTACTTCACTTGAATTTGTAAAATGAAGAAACTAGTAGACTAAGTTATATATGTGGTAACGTAATAAATACATAGAGGACCACTTAGAAATGCTAATACAAAGAGATATACTCAAAAACAGTATAGATAAATCAAAATGTAATCCTAAAAAATGTTCAAGTAACCCACAGGAAGGCAGGAAAAAGAAAACAGAAAATAAGAATAAAATGGCAGTCGTAAGCCCTAGTAATATGTCAGTAATTACTGATTAACAAACAGATTGGCAGAGTGGTTTTAAAAAATGACCCAATGATGTGAGCTACAAGAAACTCATTCAAATGTAAAGATATAGGTAGGTAGGTTGAAAGTAAAAAGGTAGAAAAAGATGCATCTTGCAAGCAATCAAAGGGAAGCAGGAGTTGCTTTGCTGTATTAGTATCAGATAAAGCAGATTTAAGAGCAAAAACAATGACGAGAGTTAAAGAGAGACGCATTAAATAATGATAAAAGGGTCAATCCACCAAGAAGACATAGCATTTCTAAATGTGTATGCACTAAACAAGAGCTGGAAACTATGTGATGTGAAGCAAAAAATGATAGAACTAAAAAGAGTAATAGATAAATCCACAATTATATTGGAGACTTCAGCTTTTCTTTTTCGACAACTGGTAGAATAACTAGACAGATAATCAGCAAGATGATAGAAGGACCAACAGCACTATCAACCACCAAAGTCTAATTGGCATTTGTAGAACACTCCACCCAACACACAGAATAAATATTCATTTTAAGTCTCTGGAACATACACCTCGTAAACCATACCATGGGTCATAAACCTCAATTCAGTTAAAAAATAGACATGGACCTGAATGAAAATACAACATCAAAATTTGTAAGATACAGCTAATATAGTGCGGACACGGTAATTTATAGCACCATTGCACATGTTAGAAAAGAAGAAAAGTCTTTATAATAATATAAGCTCCCGCCTCAAGAACCAAGAAAATGAAGAGCAAAATGCAATCAAAGCAAGCAGAAGGCAAGATATAATAAACAACAGAAATCAATGAAATTAAAACCAGAAAACAATAGAGAAAATTACTGAAACACAGCTGGTACTTGGAAAAGATCAATAAAACTGACAAATCTGTAGCAAGACTGACCATAGAAGAGAGAAATACAAATTACCAAATTTAGGAATGAAATGGGCTATCACTACAGACCCTGCAGCTATCAACACGAAAGGAGTGCTGCAAATAATGCTACACATAAAACTGTAAGGAACACCTACAGTAAATCCTGTAGCGAACATTATGTTTAATAGTGGAAGGTTGATCCCTTTCTCCCTAAGATCAGGGACAAGGCAAAGATGTCTCTTTTTACCACTTTGTTCAGCATAGTGCTAGAAGTACTAGCCAGTTCAATAAAGCAAAATGAAATAAAAGACATGTGCATCAGAAAGGAAGAAGTAAAACTTGCCTTATTTGTAGATGACATGATTGTCTACATAGAAAATCCCAAGCAATCTACCAAAAAACAAAACAAAAAAACTAGAATAACTGAATTTAGCAAGGTCGTAAGATACAAGATAAATATGCAGAAATCAGTTGTGTTTTTGTATATTGTCAGTGAACATGTGGACATTCAAAAATACATTACCATTTATAATCACCCAATATACAAAGGAATACTTAGATGTGAGTCTAACAAACATGTACGGGACTCGAATGCCAAAACCTACAAAACACTGTTGAAGATAAAGAAGACCTAAATAAGTAGACAGACAGCCATGTTCATGGACTAGAAGATTCAAGATGTCAATTCTCCCTAAATTGATATACAAGTTTAATGAAATTCTTCTGAAAATCCTAGCGAGAATTTTTGTAGACATAGATAAAACTTCTAAAACTTACATGGCAACACACGGGACTTAAAGTAGCTAAAGCAATTTTGAAAAAAGAAGAAAGTGGGAGGAACCAGTCTCCCTAGGCTCAAGCCTTACTGTGTAGCTGCAGTAATCAAGACTGCATAGGCATCTACAATTACCACAAACTGAAAAGGTTCATTTTTAAAAATGCTGTGGACAATGTACTCATAGGGTGCTTAGCCCCCACACTTTAGCTTCCTGCTGCAATCTTCAGAATAAACTATAGTTGCTTGCTACATGAGTTACTGAAGATAGCCTGGCTGAGTGTCCAGGGCCTGTTAGGACAGCTGCTCTCTAGCCCTTCTTCTGGGCTGGTGAGGTTGGTTGTCTGTTAAGCAGAGCTGGTTCTTGATCATGGAATCATGCTGTGTGCTCATGAGGGAATTCATTCTTGGCTTTCTCTTGTCTGTGGCTCATCCCAGAGTGGTGCATGGTCATTACGGCTTGGGTTACAGAAACAGGGCAGAACTGAGAGAAAACATTTGATCACACAATACCTTGCTGTCGTCTGGCCAGTCATAGATGGTTCCTGTGAGCTCACGCCTGGTGTGGTTACGTATCCAGATTCCATACATTCCTCCATGTTTGTCACTTTGTTGAGTGTATGTGCTGTCTACAGTGAGAAACTGAAGGAAGGTCTGTAAACAGCCACAAGCAGCCTAATATTGTTTCTGAAAGAAGGGAAATGACAAAAAAAGAAACTTGGGAGCATCAGGAAGGAAGAACATGATTAAGCAAAAATATGGATAAATCCAATAGGCTGAGATTTTTCTACTGGTGAGGAAGTGGTGGACAGACATATATCTGCTCATTTCTCCAGTGGGACACTGGCCTCAAAGTGGTTTATCTGGAAGGAACCTGTGTTAATCTGCTAGGGTTGTCATAACAAAGTCCCACACACTGGGAGCTTAAACAACAGAAATTTACTTCCTCTCAGTTCTGGAGGCTGGACGTCCAAGATCAAGGTGTTGGCAGCATTGGTTTCCTTTGAGGCCTCTCTCCGTGGCAGGTGGATGGCCGTCTTCTCCCAGCATCTTCATGTGGGCTGCCCTGGTTGCCTAGGTCAAAAGAGGAGAGGAGAGTGGATGCGCACATCAGCCCTGAAGTGTCTTGGCTTCCCCTCCCCCCAAACATCTCATTGGTTAGAACTGATTGAGCGGTGTAGTTCTACTCCCCGGGAGCTGGGAGAGCCGGGTATAGGGGAACACTGAGGGCCTCGACCACCCCTAGGGGTGTGGAGGAGGAGGTGTGTGTGGAATGGTGGCCGGAAGGGGGCTTTTCATCCTTTGTTTCCTCTCCCTGCCACGTCCGGGAGGGCCACCTTCAGTTCCCTGTCATCCTCATCTTCCTTCAGTAGGTTTGGCAGAGGAGGCAGGTGGGGGAGGTCAGGGCCAAGGGCAGTGAAAGTAGGCCCTGTAATCAGTCAGCAGTCCCTGCCGTCTCTCCTGATTTCAGAGAAGCTCATGACCCCGGAGATGTTTTCGGAAATCCTCTGTGACGACCTGGATTTGAACCCACTGACGTTCGTGCCAGCCATCGCCTCTGCCATCAGACAGCAGATCGAGTCCTATCCCACAGACAGCATCCTGGAGGACCAGTCAGACCAACGTGTCATTATTAAGGTAGGTGGCTCCTCTGTGTGCTGGGGCCTTCCTTGTCCTGGGGGGTCATGGGGCGCTGAGGGTACATGGAGTCCTTGATGGAAGCCTGTCTTCGGGGTCCATGCTGTGGGACAGGTCTCCTGGAAAGCTGTCTTTCAGACAGCATGTGGCTCTGCTTCCTGCCCCAGGAAGGGTGGGGCTGACTGCTCTGAGTAAGGTATCACATTGTGGGAGCATTCAAAGGACATGAAGCCAACTGATGGGCAGAGAGCGGGAAGCCCACAGTAAGATGCTGCCATATTCTTCCCATAGACTGGCCGGGCCACACACACCATACTGTCTCAGTAATTCGCTGCAGTCTTGGTCTTGCTGCCTTACCTGTCGTGTTACAGATGAAGAGGTGGGCATGTAGGATGGTGAGGACACCTGCTCCCAACTGCCCAGCTAAGACGTGGTAGAGCTGGGATTTGGGCCCAGGCCAGCCTGCTACAGACCCTGCTTGGTGTGAAATGGTATCTCATTTTGGTTTGGATTTGCATTTCCCTGTTGATTAGTAACAGTTGAATATCTCTTCGTGTGCTTATTGGCCATTTGTGTGTCTTCTTTAGAGAAATGTCTATAGAAGTCTTTTGCCCATTTTTGAATCAGGAGTTTGTTCTTTTGTTGTTGGAATATCAGTCTATAGTTATCCTTTCTTGTAGTGTCTGGCTTTGGTATTAGGGCACTGAATTATGAAGTGTTGCCTCCTCTTTAGTTTTTTGGCTGACTTTGAGAAGGATTGGTGTTAGTTTTTACTTAAATGTTTGGTACGTTCACAAGTGAATCCATTAGGTCCAGGCCTTTGTCAGGAGGTTTTTGATGACTGATTCAGGCTCCTTGCTTAGTTAATTTCTTTTGAGAGAAATATGAATTAGTTTTTCTTAGCCTGTTTCAGTTTCACATTATGGCCAATGATCAGAAAAAGGGCATGATTGAGAAAGAAGGGGGACGTCCTGGGAGAGAAACGGGGGAGTGTTGGGTACAGCTCTGGGAGCCTCCCCATGCACAGCCTGGCACCCCTGGAGCATGGCTGTGAGGACACCACTCTGGGCTGCATCTTTGTCCTGTAACCTTGGTGAGGACATGGCCTTCTGGGCTTGGCCACACACAACCACAGGGTTCCAAGTAGCCACGGTCAGCCCCACACAGGGTCCTCCTGAGTGTGAGCAGCTGGCTTCTCTGAATATTTCTCAGAACTCAGTGCCATGTTCTTTATTATTATTTTTTGTTATCCCGACAAAAGGCCATACAGAAAGATGTCAGGCAGTTCACACTCTACCTGGGACTGCCCCCAGCTCCCTGACCAGAGGCTTTCTTGATAACTGCACAGCTGTCAGCTGTGGGACCTATCCAGGTCCTCTGACCCACCTATAATCCCTACCCGTAGATGACATCGGCTGCTAGGCTGCTGGGAGGCTGTCCCCAGCTTGGGTTTCCTGCCTGGCTCAGTGGCATGAGGGATTGCCTGCCCTGGGGTCAGACACAGCTGCTGGGAAGCCCGCCTGCTGTGGGACAATGCTGTGTTTATCAGGCCAGAGGCCTATGTGCACTGTGACTCGGGGACAGTATCCCTTCTGGTATGTGAGGAAAGAGAAGGTCACACCCAAGGCTTCCCAGGTGAAACTGGGATTTCCAAAGCGCTGGGTGCTTCTATGAGGACGTTCTTCATCTGCCTCCTGGGACATTGGTGGGAGACGGGAATCTTTGGAGCAGTGGCACCTGAGGCCTGTCTCCTCACAGAGCAGCGCCTTAGCTTGGATTGGCCACGTACAGCCGTTCTCAGTGACGCTGGGACATAAGCCTAGGCCTGGCCTCCTGAACCAGGGCACCTGGCCTGCGTCAGCGCTGCTTGGTGCTGGGGCCTGGGGGCTCAGTGCTTCTGAGAGTCAAACCGCCAGACTTTGCGGGCTTGGCTTGGCCCTTTCTGGGGAGTGAAAAGATGTATAAGGTGATACAGGTTGAGGCTGGGGAGACAGGTGAGAACCTGGCAGCAGTGCTGTGTGCTGGTTCGGGGGTCCTGGCTCTGCCTTGTCTAGGAGCCCACCCGGAGGTCAGCCCTGCCACCACCAGCCGGCTCCCTCCAATGGACGTCTCAGTGGCAGCCAGTGTCTGCTCTGCAAGCTTCCCAGATCCCTCTGGAAGCTGGAGCCCTTATGACAGCCTGAGGTCCTCTCTGCTGGGTTCCCTTCCCCCCCAGGGAGCCACAGGCCTGCTGTCTTGGTTCATTTAGTTCTTCCTAAAATGGAAGATGTCAGGCAGTTCAAACCCTGGGAGGCTTTCCGGGGCCTCCTGGACCTTCTACCCCTCCCCTCTTTTTTCCCCCTTAGCATTTCGCATCATCTGATAGACATTCATGTATTTAACTTAGGTCTGTGTCTCTCCCCCCACCCCCAGATGTCAACCTGTGAAGCGAATTTTTTGTTTTACCCACCATTGCTTCTCCTGTGCCTCTCCTTGGTTGGCACACAATCGATATCATTGAATAAATGGCCAGTTAGTGGGGTATAGGCAACCCAGTCTGCATGGCACCGCCTGGTGGCCCAGAGGCCTAATGTTGTCCCTCCCAGGGCAGGGCTTGCCGGGTGTGCACTGGTGCACTGGCTGGTCCTGTTTGATTCTGTTTGGTCCTGTTAGGTCCTGTTTGATGCGTTCCTGTGGTCTGCTTGCCGTTTCACGTTCTTTCCAGTCCTAGAATGCTAACATGGTTCACTGGGCATTCGGGTCCTGGTAGGAGAAGGGGTAGCTCTTCTGATTTCATTCTGCAAACTTGAGATGGCCGTCCAGTGTGGGTGTAGCATGGAGACAGGACAGGACTAGGGCTGCAGTGAGCGGAACGTGGCTCCCAGGGCCCAGAGGTACAGGGCTTCGTGAACAGATTCAGGCTGGGGTGGAGCCCCATGTTTCTCGAAGGCAGGGAGAAGTCTCTGTGCGGGCTGGGCGCTGAGCAGCGGCCAGCTTACTGCCTGCCCTGGTCCTTGTCTTAAAGCCAAGCTGAGCACCCGAGGACAGTCGGGTGAGTGGGCTGAGGCATGTGGCCTGTTCACGTGGCACAGTACACTGGGCAGCAGTGAGGGACCAGCCGTGGAGGAAGTCTCGTGGGCATGATGCCCAGTGAACACAGCTGGACCCTGAAGAGTGCTTCCTGTGTGATTCAGTGATGCCCAGTTTCAGAGTAGGCACAGTTGTGTGTGGGGTGCTAGTCCCTGGCGGCAGGCATAGGTGGCGCGTTCCTGGGCTACAGGCTCTGTCTTGGTCTGGGTGCTGCAAACACAGGGCCTGGACCCTTTCCTTGGCTGTAGGTTGCAAGTCAGCAGCGTGCTGCTGGGAGCATGGTGGAAGAGCCAGCCGTGGGCCTCTGCTCTCCCAGGCTTTGCTGCCCCTATGGGCTGGTAACTGGGTGTGCATCTGTGAGCACACTTAAGATGGTTTCTGAGCAGTGCACACTGTATAAAGGGACGGAGTAAGGGGTTAGCTGGTGGCCCAGAGGGCTCAGGGACTGTGTCTGATGAGTAACAGTTGAGCTGAGCTCTTCCTGACCAGTGTAGTTACGTCAAGATCAAGACCAGCAGGAACGAATTGCAGAAAAGGCACTGAGCAGGTCGGGGAGCAAGGGGACAGGAATAGGGGTGAGGTGGGACTTGGGTGGCCTGGGGCCACTTCAGGGTCTCCCCTTGCGGGTGACCATGCTAGGCCATGAGCCAGAATCCCTTGTGGCCACCCTAGTTGTTTGTGGGGTCAGCCCCGTCTTGCAGGTGGTGATCTGCAGCCAGGACGAGGGCCAGCCCTGGTTCTCAGTGAGTAAGTTGCAGGCAGTGTCCATCCCAGCCTGGTGGCTCCGGAGCAGGCCAGCCCACCTCCTCCGGCCCCAGCGTTCTGGCTGCTCTAACTTGAGTTATTTGGTTCTGGCCCCAGCTGAATATCCATGTGGGGAACATCTCCCTGGTGGACCAGTTCGAGTGGGACATGTCGGAGAAGGAGAACTCACCAGAGAAGTTCGCCCTGAAGCTGTGCTCGGAGCTGGGGCTGGGTGGGGAATTTGTCACTACCATCGCCTACAGCATTCGGGGACAGCTGAGCTGGCATCAGAAGACCTATGCCTTCAGGTAGGATCATGGATGGGTCCCTCCCTCATTCCTCTGCAAACCTGTTTCGGGGAGAAGGCTTCTCCCCGTGCGTGGTGATGTCTCTGGCACTTCCTGGAGCCTCGCAGTGTGGTCTGGCTGCGGGCAGCCTCGCTGCTTCTGCCTCGTGTGGCCCCGTAGCGGGGTTCCCTCCTCCCATCCCAGTGGGGCTGGATCTGAGGAGATGGTGTATCTGCCCCCTGAGTCCTCCACCCACCTCACACTGCCCTGGGCCGCACTGTGCCGCCAGCCCCTCGCAGCCCTCTGCCCTCCTCTCACTGCGTTCTCGCTCAGACTGTGCCTCTGTCAGGGTGGCCCACCCCAGGGTTCTTCATCTGATGGACTTGCGTTCTGTCTCAAACGAGGACTGCTGCATACAGCCCTCTCTGGCTCGGGGGTGTCCGGAAGTCCAGCAACTGCATTTTACTGTCATATCATCTGCCATTGTTCAAAGACCAGTTGGTGAGCTCCCATGGCTGGACCCCATACTGGGTGCCGTGGAAGACAAATTGCTGAATTCAGGCTGCCTGCAAAGGTGAAATCGTAAACAGAACATCCTGGTCCAGAGTCCTGTGTGCAGGGGTGGGGGCCGGACCGGGGACCAGGGGCTGTTTGATAGACAGACGTGGCCTTCCTGTTGCTGGGGGCCCTACAGTGCGAAGCACGGGCCTCGCAGGAGGTAGAACTCAGCAAGTGTTAACTGAGTAGTGGCGCTCGGCCGTCTCAGGATTGTTCTGTCATATCCACCCTATGCCCTGAGCTGCTCTTCCATGTTTGGATGTTGTGTGTGGGGGGGTGGGGGAGGTGCTAAGTATCGCTGCATCAAAACAGGATGTTAGGATTTATTCTGCTCATGAAACTGTCATCGTCCACATGTGGTGGTCATTACTTAGGGACTGAAGCTTAAAATGGTGCATGAGGAGCAAGTATGAAGGTCTTTTTGCAAAGGCAAACAATTAATGGGGCTCGTGAGTGTTTGTGTCTCAGCTGGTTCTCCCAGAATTCCCAAGAGACAGCTTTCTAATGGCTTGCTGTAAATCTGAGCAAGAGAGAAGGAATGACCATACACCCGCAGGGCTGGAGGTTCCAGGCCTGGAAAACCGCTGAGCCCCTTAGGGGTCTGGCTCCCGGCATCCAGGCTGAGATGGCACATCTGTCACCGCCTGTATCCCTCCAGCAGTCCTGCCGTCCAGGTGGTCTTCCTTCACAGACGACCCCAGGCCCAAAGAGGGGAGGGAAGGTGGTATCTGGCCCACGTCTCCCACTTCCTGTGGAGGTCCTGCGCGAGGTGTGTGAGTATGTGTCTGTGCACGCTGCACTGGAGCTAAGGCTGACGGCCCTGAAACCAGTCTGGAGTGGCCTTGCTTCCTGGGGCTGAGCCTGAGGTCCTGGGAGGCGGTACCGTGTGCAGTTCTTGGGAGTGACATGGACACTACGCACCTCATCTCCCAGATGCCGACTGAGTCAGAACCCACGTCTGTCTGGCAGATGTAGGGGTCAGGGTGTCGTGCTGATCTCAGCAGCAGGACCCTGAGGGTGTCAACACATGTGACACCATCCCTCCTGTTCTGACCTCTAGGTGACCCAAGCTGTCTGGCCAAAGCCTTTGTCAAGCCTCGGGACGTCTGCAATGTGCCGAGTAGCTCAAGAACAGGCCCCCATTGGGAGCCCCTGATGGTGGCAGGTCAGGACTTATGGATGGATCCCCCCTTATCTCAGCAGCCAGTTGATGAATTCCAGTTGTGTGGAAAGGGAGTGTCACAGACCTCTGTCCTGCCGCGGTCTCCAGTACTGAGTGTGCCGATTTCACATCCTTGGGATTGGAGGCAGGGCCACCCCACTGGGGACGAAGGGGAGTACACATCCCCCCTGCAGCAGCCCGGGCCAGCTAGGCAGGAGGGGTACAGCCTGTCTGGGGATCTGGGAGGCATCCCAAGAGCCTCTTGGCATCAGGATGACTGCTTGTGTTTTCCCAGCTGACCGGGCCTCGTGAGCTCTTCACGCTGGCCTGGCCTGTTATGCAGTCTGTTTGGTCTGGGTAGGCAGATGCTCTGGGGAGAGCTGGCAAGGACAGGAAGGGGAGCCTTGGGTCAGGGCTGGCTTGTCGCCCAGAGGACAGACTGTTAGTGGGCCAGAGGAGTCCTGTCCTTCTCCCCCCATGCCAACCAGTGCCTGGCTCTGGTGCCCTTCTCAGTGATGGCATTGAGTCATGTCCATGATCGAGCAGGGCAAGCTGCTGGTCACAAGACATGTGTGAGCAGGGGCAAAATGCCCACAGTTAGGGGAACCAGGGCAAAGAGCAGGCTGCTTCTCTTCAGCAAGTGGGTTGGGCAGGCCTGACGTGGGTGAGCATGGGGCATAGACATGTGGCAGATGGTTTCAGGGCTCTAGGCTTCTAGAGGACAGAGCTGAACCAGAGTGACATGTAGATGTCCTAGAGCTCATGGAATGGCGACAAAGACAGTGACAGGAGAGGGAGAAGGCTCCACCGGGGCATGGGGGGTGGGAGCTGGGCTGAGCAGAGCATGTGATGGTATCAGACGTTCACCAAGACATGTGAGCCGCTGCCTATGAGGAGAGTTGCATCCAGCAGAGTTATTGGCACCTCCTCCAGGCGAGCCCTGTGTCCCAGGTTGGGGACACCGGAGAAATAGTGCCCTAACAGAGGAGACTTGTACGTGTGGTCGCCGAAGGCACCAGAGGCTGCAGGCACAAGGGAGGGAGGGAGCAGGTGGGAGGTGTGGAACCTGACGTAAAGTGGCCAGGGTGGGGTGCTGGCCAGGAGGAAGTTGGGACAGGCAGAGTCAAGGGGCCTGGCAGCTGGGCCTGATGGGGGCCAGAGAGGCAGTGTTACTTGCACAACGTCAGGGTTGGGAGACACCAGGGTCCCTTAGGACTGGCTGACCAAGAGCCACTGAGGTTACTCCTGGAGCTCTGCCCACCTGCCCTGACAGTAAGGTTTGCTTGCTTGTTTGTTTTATAATACGTTTATTGAGGAATAATTCACATACCATACAATTCATCCATCTAGTGCATAAGATTCTGTTGTGTTTAGTATATTTGCAGAGTGTACAGCCATCACAGTCAGTTTTAGAACATTCTCATCACCCCACAAGGAAGCCCCATACCTTTCAGCAGTCACTCTCTTAACCCCCTCTCCCCAAGTCTCCTGGCCTTGGGCAGCCACTCCTCTACTTTCTGTCTATACATTTGTCTATATGTTCTGGACACTTCATATAAATAGAATTATACAGTATATAGTCCCCTCTTATTCACAGGCAATACGTTCCCCAGTAGATGCCTGAAACCCCAGATAGTAACAAACCCTGTCTATACTATGTTTTGCCCTGTACATACTCATACATGCCTTTTCACTTAAAGGAAGCATTTAGGGCTTCTCTCTGGCATATCCGAACTGCCAGCCAGCATCACCATTGTTTTGAGACCACTGTTAAGTAAAATAAGGGTGACCTGAACACAAGCACTGTGATAACTGTGGCAGTTCATCTCATCACTAGGGTGACCACTAAGTGACAACGTGCTGGTAGCACATACAGCATGGAGACGCTGGACAAGGGTGATTCACATCCCGGACAGGTGAGGGATAGCACAAGATTTCATCACGCCACTCAGAGTGCTGTGCAATTGAAAACTTCTGAGTTGTTATTTCTGGAATTTTCCGTGGAATATTTTCAGCCATGTTTGAAACTGTGGAAAGCAAAATTGTGGATCAGGGGGGAAACTACCGTGTGGTCTTGTGTGGCTGGCGTCTGAGCATGTTTTCAGGTTCATCTGTGTGGTAGCCTGTATCAGAACTTCATTCCTTTTTGTGGCTGTATGATATTCCATCGTTTCAATATACCACATTTTATTTATCCAGTCATCTGTGATGGACATTTGGGTTGTTTCCACTTTTTGGCTAAGAATAGTGCTGCTAGGGATCATCCATGTACAAGTTTTTGTTTGAACACCTGTTTTCCTTTCTCGTGGGTGTGAAAATAAGACCGGGTCTTATATTAATTTTTGCTCCAAAAGACGCTTAGGACTTATGTTCAGGGGATGTCATCCTGAAAAATCATGCTAGGGCTTATTTTCTGGTTAGGTCTTATTTTCGGGGAAACAAGGTAGAAATGGAATTGCTGGGTCATGTGGTAACTGTTTAGCATTTTGAGGAACTGCCAGGCTGCTTTCCAAAGTAGTTGCAGCATTTTACTTTCCCACCGGCAGTGGAAAGGTTCCATTTTCTCCACTGCCTCCCCAGCATTTAGTTATCTGACTTTGACTCTAGCCATCCGAGTGGGGATGAAGTGGCCTCTCGTTGTGGTTTAGATTTGTGTTGCCCTACTGACTAATGTTGCGCATCTTTTCATGTGCTGTTGGCCATCTATATCTTTGGAAAATGGCTAGTTAAATCCTTTGTCTGTTGTTTGATTACACACAAACATACACACGTTTGAAGAGTTCTTTATAAGAGTTCTTCATATATCCTAGATACAAGTCCCTTACCAGATACATGATTTGCAAATATCTTTTTCCCATTTTGTGGTTTGTCTGTTCACTTTTGTGACAGTGCCCTTTGAAGGACAAGATTTTTAAATTTCGATGAAATCCAGTTTATCTGGTTTTCTTTGTATTGCTTATGTTTTTGTGTCTTACCTAACAGACCATTGCCTAAGCCAAGGTCTTCTTGTCCCAGCACCATTTGTTGGAAAGACTGCTCTTTCCTCATTGAACGGACTTGGCCCCGCTGTCGAAAGTCAGTTGATCTTGAGTAGGTCGGTGATGTCAAGTGTTGCCTGCTCCTCCTCCCAGCTGAGTGGCTGTGGTTGTTTTCCTCAGTCTGTTCTCTCATTTAGACAGTGGTGATGGTAGTACTGCTCAGATGGTCTGTTGTATCATGTGAGGTCATTCAAAGTGAGATCACACTGAAGAGAAACCCAGGACGCTCCACAAGCTTCTGCCCCTGTTCCTCTGTCCCCTCACACACTGCCCTCCCCTCCGGGACACTGGGGGTGGGAGGGGCCTTGAGGCCTGTGAATCAGAATCCCCTTGGAGGGGTGCGGCGTAGGGTGGCACCCCCCAAACCGGAGTCAGCCTGCTGGCTCCAGGCCCATTCTTGGTTTGAGCAGTTCTTATTTTAGAACAGACCCACTGGAGTGGAATCTTCCCAGAGCCAGGGGGAGGTAAACAAAGGGGCCTCCAGGACCCACTCTTAGCTCTTGTTTAAATTAAAAGGAAAACATGTTTTCTTCCCCTCGGCGTGGGCTTGGCGCCTTTCATGTCTGCCCTCCTAAAGAAGGCGGTTGGGAGCCCTTGAGGTGAAGAAGGATGTTTGGGTCTGTGGCTGGGTGGTTCCTGGATTGTCAAACCACCGCACTGGCTGGAGAACAGCTGTCAAGTTGCTTAGGAGGGGTCGGCCCCAGGGTACCACAGGGTGGGGGACGGTGCTGCTGTCACTGGCTTCTGAGTCACCAGCATGAGCTCAGCCTTCTGGGCCTTGTTTGCGTGGACCCCACGGGCCAAGCTTCAGCAACAAGAGGTGAGCCCCGTGTCTGCAGGGGAGCCAGGGACAGCTGTGGGCTGGGTCCTGTGTGTTCGTGGTGGCCGAGTCCCCAGGCCAGGAGAGCAGTACAGGGAGGCCAGAACCGGCCCTTGGCTGTCCCACGCAGTGTGGTGTCACGAGAAACGTGGGCTCTGTAGTCAGGCCTGTGTGGATGCCCCTCTCTAGCCAACCACTCAAGTGACCGTGGGTACAGGTGTCAGGGAAGCTGTGTGAGGACGCCCCTGGCCCCTGGGAAGCTCCCTCAATAGATATGTGCTGGCTGCTTTATAACAGTAACCCTCTGAAAATCCCTCAGGGCGACAACATTGTTCCTGTTTTCCAGATGAGGTGTCAAAACCAAGGCCCCCATCCTCTTATATTCAGTCAGCGTGCGCAAGGTGCCGGCCTGGGCCCTGCCTGCCCTCACTCCTCTCAGCTGATGGTGCTTTGCAGGGCTCCGGATTGCAGTGGGCCGGCTGTAAGAAAGCAGGGCAGGCCTTCCGTGGGGCTGAGCCTTGGGAGAGAGGTGCAGCTGCCCAGCTGGAGGGGAGAGAAAAGGGCCTGGGAAAGCTAGAGTGGTGACACTGGGAAGGCGTGGGAAAGGAGCACAGTTAGGGCCACGCTCTAAGGCTTGTCTGCCCTGAAAGTGAGAGGTACACAGGCCCTCCCGGCAGTTGTGGCCTCTGTGCCTCTTCAGGCTCCTGTGCCACAGACTTGGGAACCAAGGCCCAGAGAGCTGTCAGCTCCCTCCCCCGCTGCTCCTGCCCACTCCCCACCCCCACTCCTATGACTTCATAACCTTTGCCCAGGCTGACCCCTCCTCTCCCCACTGTATCCTCTTGTCAAGAGGATGGGCAGGTGGCCCTCGGGGTGAGGGACCCCAGGGTAGAGCAGTCAGGAGAGGTGTTCGGGTCTCAGCTCTCTGCCCTAAACAAATAGTGCAGCCTCTCTGGGGCTTATTTCAGCCCTGGTGAAGTGGGCTGAGCGCAAGTGTGTGGAACATGCAGGAGCAGGCCGGCCCAGCCTCCTGCAATGAGGGAGTGTCCAGGACTCTTGGGTGGCCCCCTCCTTTGCTCTCCTTTTACGCTCTGTCTCCTCAATCAGGGGGTCCTGGCTCTGGACACTGAGTGGGGTAGACAGCCCTCCCCTTCCTCCCAGCCCCAGCGATAATGGCTGACCCAGCCACACTGCTCTGTCAAGGAAACCACCTCCACAGCGAATGCCCCTCTTCAGTCTCACAGACCCAGAGACGCTGAGGTGGCAGCAAAGGGCTTGTTGCTTTGAAGAGCAGCTCGGGGTCATGGGGGGCAGCCCTTCTGTCGCCAGAGGAGGTGCCAGTGTCTCCAGGCGTCTCTGCCTTGAGGCTCAGGTGACAGTAGCATCTCCTGCTACCTGTCAGGAGTGTTGCTGTGGGCTCAGTGGGGAGGGGCTGGAGAAGGAAACAGGAAAGGCCCAGGCTTTCCCACCGTGTCCTGGCTCCAGCGTTCCCTCTGCTGGCGGGCAAGGGGCAGACTGATTTCTGGGGCCTTTCCAGCTGCTGCTCTGAACTAGCACTTTCTCCTCTTTCCCATCCCAGTGAGAACCCCCTGCCCACGGTGGAGATTGCCATCCGGAACACAGGCGATGCTGACCAGTGGTGCCCGCTGCTGGAGACCCTGACAGATGCTGAGATGGAAAAGAAGATCCGTGACCAGGACAGGAACACAAGGTACCTCACCCCACGCCACCCCCCACTGGTCCCTGCAGCTGGTTCCCCCACTGGCCCTGTCTCCAAGGAATGTACGGAACCATTGCCTTAACCCAGTGACCCGGTTTTCGGGATGGGACCTAGGCGGCCAGAGGCAGGCCCGAGGGTGATGAGACCCAATCTGGCTCCCACGGTGCACATTTCAAACCCTGCAAGGAGCAAAAGTAAATCCTGTTGGATCTGACTATAGCCCAGACCCAGGTTTCAGGACCCCTGGAGAGGTGGGCAGGGCCTGCGCAGGCAGGTAAGAGGGCAGCTTCAGGGCCCCAAGCAGCACACAGGTCGAGGTTGGGGGAAGAGAAGGGTTGGGGATCCCACCTGCTGTCCTTCCTGTCTCCACTCCCCTGGCTGCCCTGGAGAGCCCCAAGGGATGGCAGCTGCCCAATGCTGGGAGCTGGCCCTGGGTCACCACCCTTTCCCCTCCTGCAGGCGTATGAGGCGTCTCGCCAACACTGCCCCGGCCTGGTAACCAGCCCATCAGCGCTTGGCTCCCACAGAGCGTTCAGAAGACCAGCCTGCCTCTCCTTCATCTTCTGGCAAGGAGGAAGGCAAGGGGACAGCTCAGGGCCCTCCTGAGGAGCACGGGCAGGGAGGCCTTCCAGGTCACCCTCCCCCGGGCACACATTCCACTTGCTGAGCCCCAGGCAGTCCCCATCACCCCAGTGTCTGGTCAGGAAGAGGCCTTGTTTTGGATTGCGTTTTGTTTTTGTATAGGAGCCCCAAATAGGGCTAGCAACACTTTTTAAATAAAAGGCAAACAGGTCGTGTTCCGTTTCTTCAAAGTGGTAGCATAAAGATAAGAATGGAGGAGAGCAGGGAGTGGGGCCCGCTGCGGGTGGTGTGCGACCCGCTGCGGGTGGTGTGCCACCAATGCTGGTGGGCCAGGCCTCACTCCGCTCTGCCTCAGATCCCCAGGTGAGCAAGTGGGTGTTGACTGGGCCCCCAGGGTTCCCCCCTCAGCCACCGTGGCCCCTGCAAGGCCTGAGTCAGAGTATAATCTTTGCTTTTCCTCAGGCCTTGCAGTTTCCCCACCACCACCCATGCTCAGATGTCCTTGCAGAGTGGGAGAAATGACAAGTGTGGTCACGAGGCTCAGAGGGCAGGGGCCCACTTGTCTTTTATGGCAGCCCCACCCTGCCCCCTTTGCTTGGCCTTGTGAAGCAGCCAAAGGCTCCCCCGCTCCAGAGTCCCTTGCAAATGCCCCATCCAGTGCAGACACTGCAGAGTGTCATCAGCCTGGTGACCAGCCAGTCCAGCTCCAGCACGTATGCAGCTCTAGCCACACCTCCCAGTAGTGCACACGCCACAGGTAGAATGGGGCCCATCTCCACCCCTGGCTGGTGCCGTGGCCCGGCCACCACCTCCCTTCCATGCTGGCTGTGAGGGAGAACTCAGTGGAGCAGCATGCCTGGCCCTGTGCTGGCTTGGCGTGGGGTTATGTGTAGAGGAGGCGGCACAGCCTGGGGCCTCTCCCTAGCTCTCCCTCTGATGAGCATGTCATCCCCTCGGCATCCTCACCTCATCTGTTAATGTGGAGTGTCCCCACTCTACAGAAGGGACATGGGTTCCATAAGTGCAAGCACTGCTTGGTGAACTGGCACACAGCCACACTTACTGATGATAATGGGCCCTGGGCTGGTGCCACCTTCCGGTGCTGGCAGACCCTTCCCCAGCTATGGCAGAGGCTGAGGATCGGGATTGCTCTGCTCCCTGGGAACATGGTTGGGGCCCTGTGGCACCTGGTTTCCTAGCCCGAGTAGGGATTAGGGTTCTCAGTTGCCAGGATGTAGGGTGAGATGGGCCTTACCATCCAGGCTCCTGTAAGCACATCATGGGACAGCTCCCAGGGGTTTTGTACTCAAGCTCCTACCTTTCATCCAGGAGTGGAACTTGCTGGAGCAAGGGGCCAGCTGGGCTTCACTGGAAGGCTCTGACAAAGAAGATTTTAGGCCCAGGCCCTGCTGGCCTTGGAAACAAGTGGGCTCTGTTAACAAGGTGTTTTCTTGGTCTGTGGGGTAGACACAGCCCTGGGCCAACACACCAGGGATGGAACGAACCCTGCGTGCCCCAACCCTGCTGAGCAGGCCAACCCACCTAGCTGGGAGAGGCCTGGCGCAGGGCTGGTGCACCAGGCCCGGGGCTGGGCCCTCACCACTAGCCCACACTCTGCAGGGCCAGGTGCTGCTCCACAGGTTTCGCTGAAAAATGAAGGTCAATTCTGACAATTATTTTTGTCATCCATGAACATGACAACCCCTGTGCTGTTGATCATCTAGGGATAAACCAGACTGGTCTAGAGCAACAAGGAAAGCTTGCCAGGTTGTCTGATGCCCATTCTACAGAAGAGAAATGTGAGCTGCAGGGTCGGATAAGGCTCCCATGGTCCTCAGCTAAAAAAGGCAGGGACAGGATTTCCCAGAGGTGTCTGTCTCAGCCAGTGCAGGACTCTGCTAAGGAGAAAACTTCTCAAGACTTTGGGGTCACAGAAAGGGCAGAGGACCCAGTCCTAGCTCTCCTCTGCACCTGACCCCATGGGGCCTTGGCCTATTAGTTTGCTCAGCTGGAAAATGGGGCAGAAGTCTACTTGTTGGTTGCTGGTGAGGCACAGGAGGGACTGAGTGGGGCATTAGCCTGAGAGCACCACAGGCAGGGGCCCCCACAGTCCAGACTCAGCACAACAGGGACAGCCTGCTGCCAACCCCCTCCCTGACTGGCAGGGAGCAGAGGCCCAACACAGGTGATATTTATTTCCCTAAGGCTCCATTGAGGCATTGGAAGGGCTGGGACGAGAACCCATGTCTGTCCTTTGTGAGCTCAGAGCTCTGCTGGGCAACTGGGCAGGTTCTTGACCCTCTCTGGGCCTCCCATCCTACCAACTTACTAATGGTCTGACAGGGCAGTCCAGGCGTGGTGGGAGTAGAGCTGCACCCTGGGCCAGCCCCACCCGCATGGCAGAGGGTGGATAAGGTGGACCAGGCTTGGTGGCTCTAGTTCAAGGCCAGCAGCACCTGCCCAGCATGGAAGGGTGTGGCCAGACGAGGCAGGGGGAGCCAATGCTGTGGGCAAAGAGGCTGCGAGTCATTTATTTATTCAGTTGGGCCCTGGGCACGGGCCCAGCCTCCAGGACAGGTTGCTCTGCTGCAAGCAGGCGGTAGGGGTGGGATGGAGGCTTGCCAGACGCCAGGGAAACACGCTCCTGGCGCTGGCCCTGGCCTGGGATGGGGTCACTGCTGCAGGGGTCCTGGCTGCTCCTCAGGAAGGGGCAGGTAATTGGTGTCCTCTTCTGGGGCATCCAGTAGCAGCTTCCTATGGGGAGGAACCTCTGCTGAGCCGAAGCCAGCATGGTTCCCCCAGGCAGTTGGGAGCCATCGGAGGGCAAACGGGGACAGGGTTGTTATCTCCAGCACTCACAGGAAGCTGGGGGTCAGCAGCAGCCTCTTGCCTCCAGGCTGGTTGGGAAAGACATCCTCCAGGAAGTAGTAGATGTGGCCCACAGCGATCCCTGTGGGAGAACTGTGGACTGCTGAGGCCACCCTCCCGCCACGGCCCAGAGCCCAGGGCCACTACGGCCTGCTCCAGGCCTGCTCCAGGCCTCCACGCACAACCCTGGAGGCCCAGCCAGGCCCAGAGAAACCTCAGGTCTCAGCACGAGTGCCCAGTGACTGCCAGCCCAGGAAAGGGCTGGGGTTGGCCCTGAAGGACAGTCTCATAGGACCCAGAAGTGGGCACGACCTGTCAAGGGGAGGGCCTGAGAACATGGGAGGAGTGGGAGCCATGGCTGGAACACTGACCCACTCATCCCCTCCCTGGTCAGCACCCACACAAGCATCAACAAGTGAGGCATGAAGATGTGAAGCTTGTAGGCCAGCTGGCTTTGTTCAAGGGGCTGTAAGAAGAGATGCTGGGAGGGCAGGAAGAGGGATTGGGCAGGGGGCTGTGGGGGGGAGGAGATGAGCGGTTCAGTGCAGGTGGGAGGAAGGGAGGGAGGACTCGGGTAAAACAGCCAGCCTGGGGTGGCCTTCCCACAGACCAAGTACCAGACAGCCTACGTAGAGCGGGCTGGATGGACAGGCAGGCTCACCCAGCAGGTCCACAAGGATCGAGTTGCCCAGCAGCATTGAGAAGCCCATGAGTGCCCAGGGCAGGAATGGCGCCTGGAAGGTGAGGAGGCCGAAGAAGTTCACCCTCATCTGAGGGCTGCGACGGCTCCATACATACACCAGCATGGCTGTGAGGGCCTGGCCCAGGAAGAACAGGCTGCCCAGGAGTCCCAGCAGCTGGGCCAGAGTCAAGGTGCTGGGAGGCCCTCCCCTGGTGCAGGCTTCAGCCCCAGGCTCCTCTGACCTAAACTTACCCTGCAGTCACCCCACTGGTTTCTCTTCCTGTGTCCTTCCCCCATCAAGGTGTGCCCTTCCCAATCTAAGGCCACACTGTGGCCTTCAGGCCCACGTGAAGACGGCCCGGCCTCCCAGCACTGCCCGCCCTTGCCCCCATTTCTCCCGCTGCTGGCATTAAGGGCTCAGCCCCCAGGCACCCCAGCTGGCTCTCCTGTGCATCATCCTGTGGTACTTTTTGTACAGCCCTGAAGACCTAGACCTGGCGCGTGGAGCTGAGCACATAATGAATGCTCAAGACGTCCTAAGCTTCAGTGAACCACTGTCCCTCCCAGGTCTGGGCGCCCACGTGGGGCCTAGGGCCAACACGCTGGACCAACAGGCGCTGCGGCCTGAAGTTCTGAAGTCCGGGAAGGATACGGTCATAAGGATGCCCCCGAAGAGAAACATGAAGACAAAGTCCGCCGTGCGGCCGCGGAAGGAGCCCTCCTCTAGCATGCGGCAATAGCGGAACCTGAGACCTCAGTATAGGAAGTGCCACTGGGCGGGGCCTCAGTTTACCAGCACCCGGCCGCCTCAGCCCGCGGGGCCGCCCCATCCCCGCCTGGGTCCACGGGGCGCAGGATACACGAAGAGCATGTTGAAGAAGAAGCTGAATCCCAGGGGCCCGAAGAAGAGGAAGTTGGTGACGAGCCTCCAGATCTGTGAGGGGCGGGCAGTCAGGCGTGCGGGCGGGCGGGCGGGGCAGGGACTTTAGGTGCAAGCGTGGGGCGGCCTCACCTGCAACTTCCGGAACACGAGGTGCGGGTTGAAGTAGAGCTGGAAGGGGCTGAGGAGTTCCAGCTGCTGCGGAACCAAGGACACATCAGGGGCTGCCCCATCCAACCGTAACCATGGCGACCCCCCGGCCTGTAACTATGGTGACGCCCCACTCGCCCGGTCGACTCACCACAGCAGCGGTGGTGAGGACGCAGGCCGCGGTGTAAGCCCGCGTCACCACCGGCACCTGCAGAAACTCGGCCGCCAGCCCCTGCCACGCCATTGAACCTTCTCAGGCACGCGTGTCCGAAACTCCTGCGCGCTCTTTAACGCACCTCCAAGCCCCGCCTTCAGCCAATCCACGTCGGAGATGAAGTGAGCGCAGGCTCAGGGGCGGGGCCTTGGTCCAGGTAACCAGTAGGAAGAAGAAGCGGGAAGCCGGGGGCGGATCGGAGAGTGGGCGGGTCGAGACTCGGGGCCAATGAGCAGCCCCCACGGTTAAGCACGTGGCGGTTGTTGTGATGGCTGTGGTGGCGGCGCGGGAGACTGTGTAGCCAATGAACTGGTCGCTTCGCGAGAAGGTACAGAGGACCAACGGCGAGTACCCACGGAGCCACTACGGGGGCAGGGCTAAGATTAGTGGTGAGTGTAGAAAAGGCAAGATCCAGGCACAGCGAGACGAAGGGGCGGGGCATGAGACGTGAGCGGGGCGGAACTCAGAGGCCCGGGGCGGGGCCGGGGCGGGGCCGGGGCGGGGCCGTGCTTTTCTGTGGGTCCACACAGAGCTGGCCTGCTATCTGGGCCCATCCTTCTCCCTTCTTTCTGAGAACCAGAGACAGTGCCACCTCACCTACAACAAAGGAGGCGCTCAGCAGCATGTGCAAATCCCCCTGCACGTCCAAGGCCCCACTGGAACATGTCAGCTCCTGTGAGGAGTCTTCCTGGTGGCCCACTGGAGGAGGGGCTGGGCTGACGACTTGCAGACCCCGTGGGACACAAGGGTGCTGAGGTGGGCCAGAGCAAGTGGATGGGCTGGAGAGGGCCTCATTATTTTGGTGGGAAAAAGAAACTCCATTAATTCATTCTAATGAAGAAACTCAGCCGTTTATTGAGTACCGACTGTGCTGAGTACTGTTCAGGATGCTGTGTATTCAGCAGTCAATAAAAGACACTCCCTTTTGGTGTAGCCGAGGAGACGTGCAGTCATAGGTCTGTGCTAATATGAGAGCTAGTGTTCACGGAACAGTGCGCTGACAGAAATAACACCTAAATGGGGGGTTGGAGGGTCAGGTAGTGGGCTCCATGCTAGGATGGGGTGATCTGGAAAGCATCTTTGAAGAGGTGATACTACTTGGTTGTCACTTCTAAAAGATCCCTGTGGGTGCTGTGAGGACAGTAGACTGCCAGAGGAATCAGTGAGCAGGGGAAGGCTGCAAGGGACATTGGTGGCTTGGGCAGAGTGGATTCTGAAGGGCAAAGAGGTGTGGGAGTGGGTTTGCTGGCAGACTGGACAGAGCTGTTGGAGAGGCATCAAGGGGACTTCGAGGCCTGAAACAGGATTGATAGAAGGCAGTGGCCTTTTCTGAGATGGAGAACGCTTGGGGAAAAGGCAGGCAGATGGAGAGTCCTGTTGTGGTCTCATTAAGTTTGGGGTATCTGCAACATCCTCCTGGAAAAATCCAGGTGTGGTTTTGCAGGGAGAGGTCAGGCAAGTGATCTAAATGTGGGTGTCAGTCATTGATCAATGGCATTTGGCCTTGGACCTTTGTGAGATATCCAAGGGGCAAGGCTGGACTTAAAAGAGGCCAGGTCTGGAGAGCTCAACCTTATTAATCAAGAGAGAAGGCAGACCCAGCCAGGGGGGGGCCGGGGGTGGGCAGGAGCTGAGCCAGGAGAGGGCTTCAGGAGCAAGGCAGTGAGAAACCCCAGTAGACATGGCCTGGGAAGGGACTATGGGATGCAACCATGCCAGGGTTCCTGGTGGCCAGGATAATAGCAGACATGAGGTAGAGGAAGGTGCCCAGGTGGACGTGTCTTCTCCAGTGTGGGAGCTCAGCCATGGATGTAAGTGTGGAAGATGGGGGGAGGGGTGCTCAGGACAGGGCCCTGAGGTCCCCCGGGAGACTGAAATGGGGAGAACCAGCCGAGAAAGTTACCTTATGTAGATCCCAATAGAATGAGGGACCCAGAGGGGATAGGAAGTAGAGTCTGGGAGCACTGAAGGGGGCTGTGCATTGGTTTCAGGAGTGAGGAGACCTGGTACAGCAGGACACCAAGGTACTGAGAGGTTGGGTGGTGGGAGCAGGCTGAGGGAGCCCCCCTCAGACAGTCTTCGTTTTCCAGTGAAGCAGGCCAAGGTCATGTTCAAGGTGGGTTGAGCAGAGTAGATGCCATCCAGGTGGAGGCTTGGCAGCAGGGCGGGGATCCAGGGCCTCAGACGCCAGGGCGGGCGCCTGACTGTCATGAAGGAGCCAGGGAGGGAGGTTGGATTTCTTGTCTTCTGGGGGCAGGGGAGGTACTCCTGCCTCCAGGCACTGGCCATCCCTCCACTCAGGGTCAGGCCAGGGCTAATGGGAGGGGTTGTCATTGTGACAGGGGAGTCTGTCTCCCCTTCTGCTGGGCCGATAAGGCAGGCGCCCCATTTGGGGGTGGAGAAGCACATTCCTGGGAGGCTGGGAGCCCAGGGTGGGGGCAGCCAGGAAAGCAAAGGCTAGGTTCTACTGCAGATTCTCAGGGTCCTGGGGTATCGTCTGATGGGGACACTGGGGCCCAGTAGGGAGGCAGAGCAGGGTCTGAGGTGCAGTCCAGGCTTTACCTGTCCAGTCTCAGGCCCAGGATAAGCCACGATAGACATCAGGTCCATTTCTCCTTTGACCCTCAGGCACCTTCAGACATTTATGGAGAGAAGAAGCCTGGGCCCCACACATTCCCATGGGCCTAGAGACGCAGGCAGGCAGTGTGCTGGGTGCTAACATCTCTTTAGCAGTCTGTCCTAAACTCTGCTGGCTGGGTCCACCTTCCGTCTTCTGCGCTGAGGGCTACAGCAGAAAGACGGCCTGTGTTCCCTTGCAAGGTGACAATGGACTCTGCTCCCAAGCCAACTCTGGCCTTGTGACCCTGCCTGCTGCTGCAGAGCAAGGAACCCTGGGATCTCCAAGTCTGGAGACATCCAGAGGAACCCCAAATCCCCTGTCCAGGTTCTCTTAGTGCCTACAGGCAGGACAGCACCCCCTGAATGCCCATAAAGCCTTCCTTCCTCATTGGCCTGACACACTAGGAGAGACCCTCACCAGCCTGTGATAACCCAGAAACCTGGGATCACCCTTTTCCCCCTCTTCTCAGCCCCACATCGAAGCTGATGTTCCCACGGAACTCTCCAGTCCTTTCCCTCCCCTCCAACATACCTCACAACCCCTGCCACCTATTATTCAGGCCTCAGCTTCTCACTTTTGGGACCACTCAGGATCTCATTCATTCATTTCCTTTCCTACCAGCCTAGATGTTGTGTTAAAAGTGGAGAGGAAGGGAGGGTGGTGGAAATGCCCCCTACTTCAGGAAGCCCTCCCTAAAGGGACCAGAGGTTATTTATCTTCTGTTAGGGTCCCACACACTTAATTTTTAAATGTATTTTACTCCAAAAGCAACACATACCTACAGTAACAAATCAGAAGAATCAGAAACAAGGTATTTTGTGTGCATGCCGGAGGCAGCTGCAGTTTCCTTTTGACAACACATGATACCCCTTGTTGGCCCTCAGCATCCTTGGTTGGGAGCCTTTCCTCAGGGGCTATGAGCTCAGTGCCCACCCTCTTCCAGTACATGGACCACCACCCCCAAACCACAGTGGGTGGGCCTCTACTGCAGCTCCAGCCATCTCCTCCCAGGAGCAGCTGTGTCCCTGTTGGCCTTTCCTGTCTGGGTCATGGGGTATTTTTAGCACCGAATCCGGAACCCACTCGGCAGCAGCTGCTCATGGCCGGAGTGCAAGAATAACAAACCGTCCAGGTGGGCTGCGTCAGGCCTGGGCAGCAGGGGAAGCAACCTGGGCCTGGCCCTCTGAGCCTTGTAGCACAATCTGGACTTGCTAGGAATTAGCGGATCTCTGGGTGAAGTGGGTAGGGAGGAGGCAATGCAGGGCAGAGGTTAAGTAGGCATTAGCCAGACACCACAGGGAAATAGCCTGTGCAAAGGTCCTGAAGTGGCATGGAGAGAGAGGGAAGGCAGGGCCAAGGAGGAGTTGCTGCATGGGATGTGAGGCTGGAGAGGGCTGGGGCCAGCCCAATCAGGGCCACGTGGGCTGTGGTCTGTGTCCCAAGGGCAGCAGGAAGCCACAGGATGGTGGTGAGGATAGGATTAGGTGGCAGCTCTTTGGAAGAAGAAAGGGACAAGAGTCTAAGCAATGGTCAGAGTGGAGGAGGATGGCAGTGACCTGCAGTGGCAGGCATGTGACAGGGAGTGAATGGGTCAAGATGGAAGCCACAGACCTTAGTGAACACTTGGCAGAGGGCTGAGACATGGGAAATGGCCAGATTTGGGAGGCAGACCACCTATTTGCTTGGGACAGGCTGAGTTTGGGGTGCTATGAGGACATGACCACCCCGGGAAGCCCTCCCTGGCTACCCCAGCCTAGTCCTCCCAGCTCCTTGCCCTCTGTGGCTCTGGTCACTCCCACAGCAGCTGTACAACATGCTCTCTCTATCCCTGGTGTTTGCTGCAGTGCCGAGCAAGGACAGGCCTCAGACCTGGACTCCAGGGCTGGATCTGCAGCCTTAGGCTGGCAATGGGGCCTGGCCACTCCCTGCCCCACTCCTCCCTGGCCTCAGTGTCCCTATCTGTGAAATGGACTGGTTGGAAGAGTCCATCTGTAGAGTTTCCTCCAGCTCCAAGGCTGTCTATGGTGGGACGTCTGAGATTTCTGAGACAGTCATAGCTGGCCTCCCTGTCCAAGGCCAGTCCCTGGTGTGAATGAGTGAATGCCGAAGGAAGGACTCTCTCTCCCAGCCTGTGTCTTTGCCTGCTTCCTAATCCCGAGTTCTCACGTGCCTGTGGTCAAGAACATCCATGGAAGCCTGAAGGGCATGGGAAGGAGGCAGTGGGGCCCCCATCCCACAGGAGTTCTCCCTCTGGCTAGGGAGACTCGGACTCACTCTAAGCAGAGAGGGGAGCTTGACTGGTAAGCGGCCCAAGGACAAAGAGCCACAGGTCCTCTGAGGGGCTGCGAGGCAGGATGGCTCTTGACAAAGACTGTAGTGGAATGGAAAGAGGAGAGAGCATGCTAGGCAGGGAGAAAGGCTTCAGCATAGGTGCAGAGGCAGGAATGAACTCGTTTCATGGGTGAGGAAGGACCACTGTGGAGTAGGGCTGCTCAGAGCCCAGGTTGGAGCCAGTCCCTATGGTGATGAAAGTTGCTCAGTGACCTCTCAGCAGACTCTGCACCACTAAAGGTTAGTTTTACTAACCTCTTAAACTTCACCACCACCTTACAAAGTAGGTCACTATTACAAATGATGGCTCAGAGAGGTTAAGTAATACTTGAGGACACACAGCCAAAGAGGTACCAAGACACAAGAGTGCCTGTCCTGGCTTTGCCCCCATTATGGGTGATGGAAGGGGGAGGTGGTGAGCTGCTTCCATCCTACTGTTGGGGCACAGAGGAGATTCACAGGGAGTCAGGGGCATCAACCTCCTGAGCCCATGGAGGGTGTCACCAACAAGGCAGCACTGAGCAGCCTGACCATTCTCCAGCTGTGGTTTGGAGGCAAAACTTCTCTGCCACCTCTGGGCTCCTGGAGTATCTCTGACATGAGACTCTGCTCCTTTGATGCTTCTCTGTTTTATAGCTTGGACATGTGGCTCCCTGCCCAGGCCGCAGTTTCAGTGTCTCTTACCTTCGATGGCTGAACGAGATGGTTCCTTCCTAGTCCCAGCTGCCAGTCCAGCCTGAGCCTAGGCCTGGCTCTCATGACCCTCAGCAACTGCCCCTAATTCCCTCTTCCTGCTGTGGCCTCTGCTGGAATGTCAGAGCCACCTTGGAATGTCAAGGCCACCTTGGCCTACCCCCCAGAGCCCCAGAGTGTCTGACAAGCCTCCCCCCGTCCCCACCACAACTATTTTTGGGCTCAGCACTGCAGGCTGTGTTTTAGGAGAAGCAGCTTATCTGCTTGGCAGACTCAGCCAAAGGGCAGGGCCAGAATGAGAGTTCACAGAGACAGTAGAACTGCGAGACACAATGAAAAGACTGCACACCTGGGAGGCTGCAACTGGGCTCTGGGCTGTGTGGCCCTGGGGTGCATGTGTAAAACCTGAGGCCACATTGTCCTGTAGTCTTCCTCTTCATCACCTGCTGGCCAGATTATCAGACAGTTTTGTTTTGTGGCCTGGCAGGGACCTGGAATGACAGGGCTCACCACTCTGGGAGTCCCTGCCCAGGACGAGTGACTCAGAGCTCTGGGAAGGTGGATGGAGAGGCTGGGAAAGGCCCAGGGTTCACTCACCTCCCACCTGGCATACACCAGCGACATCCCTGCCAAGCACCCCAGGCCCTGTTCACACACATCCGGGCAGGTGCTGCCCACGCCAGGTGCTTGCCCAGCCACTGTGACAGGAAGCTCATACGAGTGGACTAGGACAATAATCCAAGCGTTCTTGTCCTCCCCTGGTGATACCACCAGAATTCCTGCCTCCACGTTTCGTTCAAGACATTTTCCAAGTCCTCATATGCCCTTCACTTTGGTGAGGTATTGGGAGCGTCTTTAAGAAAACAAATGCAAAATTATAAATGCAAGATTAGGTACAAAAATGAATGATAATACGAACAAAACAAACAAGTTCATAAAAGCTGATAAATACGACCCCAAATCATAAAATCCAGAAAAAATTCCCTCCCTGGTCAGAAGCCTGTGGCTGGATGCCCGCTGTGCCCAGGTCAGGCAAGGATTGATAAAAGAACCAGCATGCATTAACCAGACCCTTGTGTGTCCCCTCTGTACAACTGAGGAAACTGAGGCTAGGGTGTGGGGAGGGCTTGGGGAAGGAGTGAGGATGGACCCAGAAATGGATCAGCTGCCTGTTCAACTCCATCCCAAAGCTGCACCAGGTGGCCCAGCCAAAGGGGACTGGACGCTTGTCTTCCCCTCTCCCCTTCTATGGGCCCTGCTGAGAGGGGCCTCCTCCCACCATGGAATGCAGGCATGAGGGCTTCAGACTCTGGCCTAACAGTCACCTCCCCACACCTCCCACCCTTCCCCTCCAGATGTGGGTACAGCTGTATTTTTAGAACAGCCAATCATGTGGACATTCTTTCCTTCTAATTAAGATGGCTTCAAGTCTCCTATCCGCAATCAGCCCCATTGTTCCGTCCTCAAATATCAAAGGGCAGTCAGGAGGGGCCGCCTCAGCTGGTTGTAGGTTGGGAGTTTTTTCTTTCTTTTGAATCATTAAGTTAGAAATTTGACCCAGAACTAGAATGAATGCCAGCTCTGAGGATGGGGGGCAAAGTAGGATTTCGAGTGGAGCCTGCAGGAGCTGCCCCAGGGCCTTACCTCTGTACCCTTGTCTGGGGATATCCAGCTAGGCTGCAGCCCCCATGTTCATCCACCCAAGGGCAGGGTCTGTCTGGGAATCACGAGAGGACCGGCGTCTCCCCTCAGAGTGTCCAGTGCAGGGAGTGTCAACAGACACACACAGGGGCCTGAGGGCACAGCACCTGCATAGGGACAGGTCAGCTGTTATGATGTCCCCATTTTACAGGTGAGCAAATGGAGGCTTGGAGAGAGGACATAACTGGTAGAACTGCAGGAGCCTCTTTGGCATATGGCCAGCCTGCTGTGCTTGGTGATGGTTCACTGACCACCCTGGCAGCCTGGTGCTTAAGGTGGGTAGTCCTCCTGACCTCCAACCACTCAGATGCCCCTTCATAAAGATCCTGGTGTGGAGCAGAGATGCTAGTCTAAATGGGAGGAACAAGGCTGTAAGGAGGAGGGGCCTTTGAGCAGCCTTGCCTCACATATGGAGCAGCTGGCTGCTCCCAGTCTGCAGTGCTTGCTCCAAACCACAGCTGATAAAAGAACTGAGGAAACTGATAAAAGAACTGATGAGGAAACTGAGGGGCAGAGAGGCGGGCCCAGAGTGGCTTAGCTTGTTGTCGGGGGCTAGGTACCTCAATGTGCCGTAGGGGCCCACACACCACTCATCCCAGTGATGGATGGACCCGCTGCTGGGCTGAGGCTGGAGGAGAGGCCAGGGTCCTTGGGGTCCTGCCTGCGCCTTGGCTCCAGGGGAAGGCACCTACCCAGACCCCTGTCCTACCCCTCATGGAGAAGACTGGGAGGCACGCAGTGTGGCAGAGGCATGGTGGGTCTGGGCGCCAGGCCTCCAAGCTCCTGCCCAAGCCCGCCCACCTGGCCCCTAACAGGCCGGCTGCGCTAGACAGAGGAAGTGAAATCACCCCGGGCGAGTGGAGCAGGGGCACCTGGGCCCAGGGACACGGGTCAGGACTCGGGTGTTCAGAGTCTGTGGGGGCAGCCCTCCCATGAAGTGCCACTGCACCTGGGGCAGCACTGGCGCGGGCCTCTTTGTTCCCCTGCCACAGGCCACAGCGGAGCCTTCCCGAGCGGCAGCGCTCGGAGGTGCAGAATCCTTCATAGCCCGGGCTATGTCGCCCTCTCGCGATCGGAGCCGATTACGGCGGCGTCGGGCTAATTCCGGGAAAGCCGCTGTGGCAGTGCCTGGGCGCCCCCCGCGGGCTGACTGGGACCCCTGAGGATCTGGAGGCCGAGTCCCCGGGACCCTCCTCGCGCCTGCCCGGGTCCCCTGGCCCGAGTAACGGCAGAAGCATTTTCTGGGACAGGCCCGGGTCGGAGAGACGGCTCGGGGGTCAGCGCCAGCCGCTTTGCTATGTTATTTCTTAGGGTGAGCCGCGCTCTTCCCTGCTTCCTGCTGAGTGCCAGGGGCAGCTCCCCGCTGCTCTGGACCTCAGTTTCCCCATCTGCAGAGTGAGAGGCCCTAGTGTGTAGGAAGGAGCAAGGGGGCATGGGCTCCCACAGCAAGGGAGGGATGTTACCACCCAGGACTGGCCACAGACACTGCAGTCCCTGAGCAGCTGGTCGCTGTGAGCAGGTCGCCCCTCGTCCCTAGCCGGCCACCTCTGCCTTCTCATCCACCAAACGGAGACTAGATGAGAATCAAAGGAGGGAAGCCCAGGGCTGGGAGTCAGGGAGTGTTCTTTCAATACTTCAGCTCACGTGTGGTTCTGGTGACTCTGTTGGGGCTAGGCAGACATAGGCCTCCATCCCACAGGGTCTGTGGGCTGCACTTGGAGATCTGATAGAGACCAGCTCCGCTTCCAGCAGGGTTGTTGCTGGCGGGGTGACCCGGGCACATGCTTACATATGGAGTCTCAGGGATTCCTTTGGAAAGGACGCTGAAGCCATCCATGTGTAGACTGAGAGGGTTAGTAACCAGCACTGCTCCCACAAATACAACCATGACTTTCACATACCCAAGTTTAAACTCCCGGTTAATGTTTGCCAAGGAGAAACCTCAAGCTTTCTGGCTTAAGAATAAAAGTAAATGATTGGGGAATTTACGCACGGCGGTGGGGGGATGGGGGATGGGGGGTGGAGGTGGGGGGGCAGACCCAGTGGTGTCCAGGTGGCATTTCAGGGAGACTCAATGGGGGCAACGGGTACGATCATAGCTGTGGTCCTGGGCAGGGTACATTCTGTCAGGTTCCTGGACTCAGCATGTTAAACCCAGTTCTGCATTTCGTGTTTATCATCCCACGCACACACTCAAGGGTTTACTACATATGGATATATTCCTACCCAACGTAAGACATACGGTGTGGTTTTGTATATTCTTGAACATGGGATTAAGAATTTCTCTAAGCAAACCCAGGAGGGGAACTGTGGGAATTGCTGGCTTGTGAAGTATTTGCAACTTCAACTTACTAGATATGCCCAAATTGTTCTCCAGAGTCACTGCACCAATTTCAATTTTCATCAAACATATGTGAGCAGTGCAACTGATGCTTAACACCTTTGGTGTTGCCAGAATTAACTTGCCAGCCTGTTGAGTGTGAAACAATACACTGCTGTGGATTCAATTTGCATTTCCTGATTATTAATACAGGTGAGCATCTTTTCATTAATTTTGTTTGTTTGGCCACGTTAGTTTCCTCTTCTGTAAATTCTCAGTTCATAGCCTTTGCCCACTTTCTTTTCTTTATTAATATGTAGGAATTCTTTATATATTCTGAATGCTAATATTTTTTGGTCATATGCTTGTGGACACCTCCTAGTTGATAGCTTGTAGCTAGCGACATATTTTAAATTTTAATGATAAAGCCTCATAAGAAACCTGTGTGGTTTATCCTTATTTATCTTGAGATTATAAAAGTACTCTTTATTTTCTTCTAAAATATTTAAAGTTTACTTTTTGGAATAGGTTTGTACGTACCTGGAATGATTTTTATGTATGAGGTGAGGTAGAGATCCATTTTCATTTTTCCCCATATAGATAATAAATTGTCCCACCACCATGTATTAGCCAATTGTAAATATTAGCAAGTGAAACCAATAATGTGTTAATAGCAACAATTACAACATTATGAGCAAGTTGTGTGTACCCCAAGAATCCAAGCATGGTTTACCAATGGAAACTCTATGGATATAATTGAACTCATAAACAGAGTAAAGTAGAAACCCACATGAAAATCTCAACAAGTGCAAGAAAAGCATGCATTTAGCAACTGCTAATATTCTATTTATTGTATTTTTCCTTGAAACTGTTTTTAGAAATTTTTAGAAGTTCAAAGCAAAAATCAAACAAAAACGAATCATGAGCAATAGACTATTGTAGTATCCACTCTAGTGTATGCGTATTACAGACGTTGCTCAGATGACTTGCTAAGGTCATTTTCAGGTCTCAGTTTTTATGACCACAAACAGCATTTTTGGCAAGTCTGGTTTCAGTCTCGCCCTTATCCAACTCCTGGCTTCCCTGCAGGGTCTGTGAAGTCCTGCGAAATAAAAGATTAATCCAGTCCTGTGGCTCCTCACCTCCGAGCGCGTCAGGACCCAAGACCCAGCCAGCCTCACGCAATGCATCGCATGGCGGCGACCGGAGACCAGTTCTCCGCATTCAAATTTACCTGCTCTGCCACAACGGACCGATGAGAAGGCTCCGGAGACTGGTGGGTCTGCATTGCGGCCCGTCCTAATTCTGCCCCTCCTCTGAGGAAAAGGTGGGGACACCCACCTGAACTGGGGAAGGGTGGGGATGTCTGTGCAGAATCAAGGGCTCGGCCCTCGGAGAGTGCCCGGGGACAGACCGCCCAGGCCCTGGTGGCAGGTAGACGCGTCCAATGGGGGTAAAAGGGGCGGAGGGGCTGGAAGGGGCGGCGAAGGAGGTTTGAGGGAGACCGAGGTAGGGACCCGCAGAGATCCACTCCGGAGGCGGCAGAAGGGGAGGGTACGAGGGGCCAGGGCCGGAATTTCAGGTGGGTCTGGAGTGCGGTGACCAGAGCCCTGAGCTGCGACCCGCGGGGGCGAATGCGTGGTGTTGGCCCGGGTGACCTCAGATTAGAGCTTCCTTCCGGTCTGCAGAGCTGAGCCGCAGGCTCGGCCGAGCAAGGAGTGAGCGGCTTTTTCGCCTCAGCTGCGGAAAGAGAGGAATGGAGGATGAACAGGAGCCGCCCTTACAGCCTCGCACCCAGGTGACCTGTTCGCGGCACCCCCACCCGCTTAACACTGTGTGCGCCTGCGCGTGGGCCTTGGCCGCGCGGTGGCCCCGGGTACGCCTTGCACGAACCTTCTGCTCAGACCGTGTCAATACCCGCTATACTTGTGCGTCCGTTTCGGCCTCTAGAGTAGTTTGCGCTGCTCAGAGGCCCACTACGCGTGCGCCTCCCCCCTCTGTGCTCAGTTGTGCTTTTCTGGCGTCTTATTGAAAAGACCGAACATCCTCCTCTCAGAGCGCATGCACTTCCCTGAACCTGCACGGCGACCGCCCGTCGCTGTATCGGTGGGGCAAAGCCGGACAGTGCGGACCCCTCTTCCCCAGAATGCTGGAGAAATGTATACGTGGTCGATGGGCTCCTGCGATCTGGAAAGGTCTGAAACCCGCCTGGCCTTGGTGTCTCAGATGAGGGATTGCGGCCCGGCGTGAACTGCACAGGCTCAGCACTCCTGGAAGGCTTACCGAAGGAATCAGATAATATAAAAATATCTGGTGCTTGTTTGTACAGTGGAGTTAGGTGCTGGGCCCAGCAGAGCACAGGCAAGTGTTCACGTACAGGGATGGCCTGGGGGCCAGTGCAGGGTTGCATGGAGTCACAGGCAGCTTTCCAGCCTAGCATCCCTGAAGATGCCTGAGTGGTCCTCCGGTCCTCCTTCAGGCCAGAAACCTCGATCCTGGCTGCCTCAACCCTCCGGTGACTATTTCCCACCTTCATCTCTCCCTAACCTTCATCTCCTCCTCCAAGCTCCTAAGCTCTGTCCTGATGTCCTGCTTCATCGAGGCAGTGTGGGAAGCCCACACTTCCCACCACATCTCTGGGTTCCCCCCCACAACCATCACTGATTTCCGTTAGTTATCTGCATGGCGCTTTCCCTCATCTCCTTCAAGTCTTTGTGCAGATGTCACCTCAGGGCATATCCCTGACCGTCCTCTCCAAAGAGCCCCTCTCAACCTTCCCTGTTTTCTGACTGTCACACTAGTTGACATATATTTTCCTTTTTCATTTTGTTATTGCCTGTCTTCTCCCACCAGAAGGAAAGCTCTTTGAGGTCATGGGTTTTGTCTCATTCACTGCTATTTCCCCTGAACTTAGAACAGCAGGCTTATTGCTCGTAGTAGGGAGGCAAGAAGTATTTGTTCACGGAATTAATAATCACCACCATAGCTGGTGTTTGAATGCTTTCCATGACCAGTTATGGGACTAGGCAATCTCCACGCAGGATCTCTGTGAATTCAATAATTTCCTGCTGCCTTGGAGACGTGCCGGCATTCCCTGCCACATGGGCTCGTATTCAGGCACTGTGTCTCTTGCTGCTTGCTGCAGGTGTGCTACCTTATTGGAACTCTCACCTCCATGCAGCCCGCATGGATCTTTGATGTGACTCCAGTGAAACCAAACCCCGAGTTCTCACCTGGCTTCCTCCTATGGCTTCCGGCCTAGGAGGAAGTTATGCAGACCTCATGGGAATTGTGGGCAGACAGCGTGCCTGTCACGGACCTATCTCCAGACCTGTGGCAAGACCTTTGGCAGAATTCTGCCCTCTGGAGCCTCTTCCTCCTCCTTCCCGCCCCTAGCACAGTAGCTCACCAAATGGTGAATGCACTTCTGTCTTTTTCCTGGCTGTCTCTGTTCCCAGCACAGTTCTTAGCTGGGACAGGCACTTGGTATTTGAAGAATGAACAAAGAGTCCTCAGGTTCTGGAAATTCTTCAGAAAATCTTTAGCCAAATACCCTTCTGACATGAAACCTGTATTTAAGTATCAAAAAGATCCTACATTTGACTCTCAGCACTTTAAATTAGCAGGCCCATTTGCCAGAACAAGGAAGGCAGTATGATTTACTGGGAAAAGATCAACTATTTGGTTTTTATATAGTTGGCTACTTTGTGAATGCATAGGAAAATATCTGAGAGAAGCACTTCACAGTTGTGCCTTTGGGGAAGTGAAGATCTTCCATCATATACCAAATTTTCAAAAATTTTAATGAGCATGTTATTTTATAATTAAACATTATAAAAGGAAACATATAAACAAGATTTAATTCCTAAAAAAATACCAACTAAATGGGGCCGGGCATCAGGGCATTGAGTCCTCATGGTTGGGTCCCTTGGGGAGTTCTCCCTTCATCTCTAAGTGTGTTGCACTAGGATGAAATGTGCACATGCACACTTTACTGTACCGAGTATGCATGCTGCATGTGTACCTTGGACATTCCCCTCCCTGGAAGCAGGCACTAGTATCTCCAGGTCCAGGTGAGGAAGCGACTCAGAGAGGACATGGGAGTAAATGCAGAGCTGGCATTGGGACCCAGGCACTGTCCCCAGCTGCTGCCGCTCTCTGCTACTCCATATGCCCACCAAGACCCCATATATGCAGGCCCATGTGGTCCCTTCTGTTAGCCTCACTGCAGAACAGGCTGGGAGGTCAGAGACGGAGGCCCAGCCACTCTGTTGGAGAATGATTCACTGGGGGAGTCTTTGGGGCTTGGGGGCTCCTGTCCTACCCGGGACAGAGCTCTACTCTACTGGGTCCACAGCTCAGGGCATTGTCTTCCTGAAATACAGCAGGCCTGTCCAGGAACAGCCTGGCAAGGAGGGCCAGGAACTGCTGTCCATCTCAGGAAAATACTGGCGGGGGCCAGGGTGGGGAAACAGCAGTGTCCCAGACTCAGAGCAGAAGGCTGGGGTTCCTCTGCTACCTGCTAGCCATGTGACCTAGGTAACTCCTCTCCTCTGTGCTGCAGTTTCCTCTCATTGCCTGGTTCAAACAGATGGCAGTGCTATGATTGGTAGGTTCTGGTCCTGGGAGGCAGGTGGAGGCAGTTATCAATCACTCTGTATGCTCCCTTCTCTCCTTAGATTCAGGGCAGGGTCCTGTTCCTGACCGTCTGTGCAGCTGGCATTGGTGGGACTTTTCAATTTGGCTACAACCTCTCCATCATCAACGCCCCGACCTTGGTAGGTACCCTCTGTCCCCACTGTCACCAGCTGAGTGGATGCTGGGTGAGGACTGACAGCTGCCTGCTGTGGGGCTTCAGGCCAGCATCCACTTGGTGGAATTCTCCCACGTGTCCACCTTGATGGGGATGTCCTACAGATCGTGTGGGTTCCAATGCAGCTCTGCCTCCTGTCCTGAACCTGCACTCCTCCTGAGTCCTCGATGTCAGCAGGTGACTCCACCCTCCACCCAGTGACTGGGATGAACCTTGACTCTGCCCTCTCTCTCTCAGACATCAAATTCTCCCTAACTGCCTCTATCATGCAGCCATTTCTCCCTGTGTGTCTGCCATGACAGCAGGTCAGGCCTCATCTCTCCTGTCTATTGTTGGCCCAGCCTCCTCACTGGCCTCCCTGCCGTTAGCCTTTCCCCGTCGATTGATAGATCCTCTCAAGTTTGATCAAGCCACTTCCCTCCCCAGAAACATTCTGTGGCTTCCCACTAGCTACAGGAATAAGGACAGTCGCATCCACCTGAAGTCCAAGACCTCCTGGGGTCAGCCTGTCTCCCACCTTCATACCCCCAACCGCACTACCAAAGCAGCTTGTGCAGTTCCCTGAATGCACCCAACCCTTCCTCAAACCCTCTTTCCACTGGAAGCCCTATCACCCCACCTGCAGAATCTCCTTAAGAACCACCCAAATGCCATCACCTTCCTGAAGACTTCCTTCAACACCCCCCAGCTGAAAGTCACCCCTCCGTCCCCAGCCCTTGGTGTGGGCTGTCACCACTTGGATTGTGTATTGGTTGTTTTCGGTCCATCTCGTCTTCCTGGTGGTTTGCTGTCAGTGTTGAGCCACCTGTGAATCCCTAGCAACGGACGCTGGCCTGGCCCCTGTCAATGTTCAGTGTGGGCCTATGGAAAAAATGAATCTTTGAGCCCCCTCTAAGATAGAAGCCACCTCTAACTTAGCTTAAGTAAGAAGGGCAAGTGTCTTGTCCCGTAGCTGGGAAGGATGTGGGGTTGTGCACAGTATTGGGGGATGAGCTGCAGGAACCAAGTCCCAGGATGGAACTGGGGCTCTCCTGTCACAGCCTGGCCTCATCCTCCATCCAGTGACAAGAGAGCAGCTGCCACTTCCTGCCAGCTGGGAATCCCCAATCAAAAGTTCTCCCCTCTGGTAGCTACCTTAGAAAGGCCTAGGAAGAGTCACATGCCCACCCCTAGACTAATCATATGGTCAGGAGATTAGAGCACTCCTATTGGCCAGGTCTTGGTCAGGTGATCACCGTTATAATTGACAATAGGAGAGAACTTCTCCAAAGGAAGGTGTGTTAATGGATAGCAGAAGCCTTGGGTGGGAGCACATTCTGGGCAGAAACAATTATAGCAGCCCTGCTCCTTGAAGAAAGGATGAAATGAAGGGTTTAGAAATGGAGGTCTAAGCTAGCTGCATTTGCATATTTATTTGTTCATTCAACTAGGATGTGAGTGCCCACTTCAGTGCAAACTTAATGGCTGGAGAGGGATCATCCACCACAGGGAACTCTCAGGTCTTATCTCCTGCGGGCCATTACTAACCCCCCAAAATGGGTCTTGGTCTCAGAGACTCCCCTACCCCTCTGGTCACTCTTGAGGAGTTCTGGCCAAGGTCAGCTCCTCTGGACATGTCTTTCTGCAAGAGGGACCTAGCAGGCACCAGGCTGGCAGCCATTTAATTACCCTGAGGTGGCCTGGGCAGGAGAGAGCTGGCCCAAAAATTAACCCCAGATATAGACCGGAAGCCGGGGCCTTAGTTCTCTTTCCCAACTTGCAAGATGGCAGGTGAAAAAGCTGGGAAGCCGGACACTAAGAAGAAGAAACCTGAAACCAAGAAGGCCGATGCTGGTGGCAAGGTTAAGAAGGCTAACCTCAAGGCCAAAACACCTAAGAAGGGGAAGCCGCACTGCAGCCGAAACCCTGTCCTGGTGAGAGGAATCAGCAGGTATTCCCGATCAGCTATGTATTCCGAAAGGCCATGTACAAGAGGAAGTACTCAGCAGCTAAATCCAGGATTGAAAAGAAAAAGAAGGAGAAGGTTCTTGCTACTGTCACAAAACCAGTTGGTGGCGACAAGAATGGTGGCACCCGAGTGGTTAAACTTCGCAAAATGCCTAGATACTATCCTACTGAAGATGTGCCTCGAAAGCTGTTGAGCCATGGCAAGAAACCCTTCAGTCAGCACGTGAGAAAACTGCGGGCCAGCATCACTCCCGGGACCATTCTGATCATCCTCACTGGGCGCCATAGAGGCAAGAGGGTGGTTTTCCTGAAGCAGCTGAGCAGTGGCTTGCTACTTGTGACTGGACCTCTGTCCTTCAATCGAGTTCCTCTGCGTAGAACACACCAGAAATTTGTCATCGCCACCTCCACCAAAATTGATATCAGTGATGTGAAAATCCCCAAACATCTCACTGACGCTTACTTCAAAAAGAAGAAGCTGCGTCAGCCCAGGCACCAGGAGGGGGAGATCTTCAACACAGAGAAAGAGAAATATGAAATTACAGAGCAGCGCAAAATTGATCAGAAAGCCGTGGACTCGCAAATTCTGCCAAAAATCAAAGCTGTTCCTCAGCTCCAGGGCTACCTCTGCTCTGTGTTTGCGCTCACAAATGGGGTTTATCCTCACAAACTGGTGTTCTAAATTAATTAAGAAGAACCTAATTAAATGCCAAAAAAAAAAAATTAACCCCAATGCCCTCCTAACGTCCTCCCTCGCATCCGGTAAAGAGTCCTGAGAACAGCCAGACACTGACATTTCATTTCTAACCAAAGGAGGGTGGGTGTCTGGGTCTTTCTTTCCTATGAGCAGTCATTCCTAACCACCTGGCCTCAGGTAACTTTCCTGAGTGGCAGCTCTGGGGCCTGGGGATCCAGAGTGTCTGAACTACCTGGCAGCAGCCCTGACCTGTGGCTGAGGCAGTGGGCAACTCATTTCACCTCTTTGGGCCCAATACCCAATCTAAACAATGAGTCATTACCAGCCCTACCCCCGAAGGGACAAGTGGCTGGCCATGTGGCATAGGCCCCCTGGAGAGCAATAGTGACATTTGGTTGAGTGTTGCAGCCAGCTTCAGGTGACCTCCAGGAAGGGAGCCCTGGGAACAAATATCCTTCGTGCTTCCCTCTGATGTCCTCTCCTCCCTCTTCTGATGCCCTGCTCACCAATGGTCATTTCTAACAAAGCCAATCAGCAAGGGAGCCCACTGATGTGGGCCATGCAGGTGGCTTTCCGGGCAGGGTGATAGTGACACAGAGGGGTCACTGTCTACCACTGGACTCTAGGAGACACTGTGGGTGAAAGAGACCAGTACGTGGTAGGTGCTCAGGCAAGTTTGTGCTGCCCACGGCAGGGGGATAGTATTACTCAGGAGACCAGAACCCTGTGGGGGAACAGGCCTCTCCTGTGGAGGCTGACTGGCATTTCTGTCTGCAGCACATTCAGGAATTCACCAATGAGACGTGGTGGGCACGTACTGGCTGGCCACTGCCTGACCACCTGGTTCTGCTCGTGTGGTCCCTTATCGTGTCTCTGTACCCCCTGGGGGGCCTCTTTGGAGCGCTGCTTGCAGGGCCCTTTGCCATCAAGCTGGGAAGGTAAGTGCTTCCTGTGTACCCCTGAATGCCCTTCAAGAGAGGCACCCCAGTCTATAGGCTGAAGAATATGGGAGAAGGAAGATGCCTGGTAGGCCCCAGCCCAGGTCAGCTCCTCACCCAGCCTCCTGCTCTGCCTGTAGTTTCATCATGAGAGTCAGGGTTCCAAGTGGATTTGGTGGAGGGGAGAGTCCTGTGCTATGAAGGAGGACTCTAGTTTTCAGTTCCATGTCGTGTTGTTTGACTATAAACAAATGTTTTTCTCTCTGGGTCTCATTTCCCCTCTTTACATCTAATTGGTACAGTTCTTGGGTTGTAAACAAGACAGACTTTGACTTAATCGAAAATTGTAAGAACTGGAAAGATGCTGGAGCAGCTCACAAAATGAAAGGAAGTGCTGAAAAGCCAGGCCTTGAGAAGGGCAGAACCCAAGGTGGTGCTGAGGAACTCAATAGCCAGACCTTGGAACTTTCCTCCTGGGGAACATGACTTCACGCATCAGTTCCATCCACATTCTATCTCCAATGTCTTCATTCAAGATTCAGAATCCAGGAAATGGGTTGTTGTTGACCCACCTTGTGTCACCTGTGAAGGAGGGGAGAGAAACAATGGCAGGCAAAAAAAATAATAAATGGCTAGCACAGTCCACCACTTTGCTGGCCACCCAGCATACATAGACACCTTTCTTCCGTATAGCCAGCTCCAAACGTGCCCCTCCTAGCATTACTCAGACATCCCATCATATATACCAGCATATGTATTCGCCTCTCTGAGTGAGACTACTCAGAGCATTATCTTGTCACAGCCACCACGCCTGATATAAAGGGGGTATTCTTGTTGAGTGCAGGATTTCCATGTGATGCTCATTCTGACAGCTCTGCAGTTAACCTCTTGGTATTCAGCAATCTACACACTTAATGGTAAATTCAGCTGTCATCAAGACACTCCATAGGGGGAGGAAAGAAGAAGAAAGAGTAGGGGAAAACTAATGAAAGAAAAGAAAAGTAGTGGGTGAATTTATTTTAAAGTATATGACACAGAAAGCCTGGAAACACAAGTAGAGGTTCTACTCATTGATTTTGGATCGGGTCACGGGCTGTCGCCTGCATTGGTTACTTCCATCCTCCAGTTTTCCATTCTTGCTTTGGGCCAGCAGTTCCACAAGGTTGAAGCTCTTTGCTCTTTGGGGTGACCCAAATTTTCATTCTTGAGTGGGCTTGGTGGGCCTGATGGGGCGGGATCTTCAGCAGATGATTACACTCTGAGGTCATCTGCTTCTGGATGATGAGATTCCGAATGCCGTAATGAGTTCCATGGGCACCCACCTTCATCTTTCACTGATGCAACTTCCTTTGTTGGATGCAAAAATTGCATGGGTGTCATGTTGTGTATTTAATAGGTGTATCTGTTAGGATGTCTTCAACTGCAGATAACAGAAAACCAGGACTCAGGTGGTCAAAACAATAGGAGATCCTTTATCTCACACAAAAAGTCTGTAGGTGGGTGACTTCCAGGCTACGTCAGCACCCAAGATCTGTTCCTCTGAGATTCCCTTGGCTGCCAGTTCCACTGTGTGTCGGCCGGTGTGTCCTCAGGCTTGTAGCTAGAAAGCTATAGCAGTGTCTCACTTAGATGCAACATCATCCAACAGAAAGAGGATTTCTTCCTGGCCTATGCGTTATATCAGAAAGAAAAAGGCTTTACAATAAGTACCATGTCTCATTGCCCAGCACTGAGAATGGAATCACCAATACTGGGTTATATTATTGGGTTCATAGCTGAACGTTCCCAAACTAACTGAGGCTCTTGCTGCAAAGAAGAAGGAGGTAATAATAGCTGTTCCTAAATATCTAATGACACCTGGCGAAGCATGAAGGGAAGGAACTGAAGATTCAAATTCAGCACATATGCCTATTCCAATGATAACCAATTACTGTCCCATCCCCAAAGCAGGTATCTAGTGGAGTTCATCTTCTACCTTATAGCCGACTGGAGCCCTGACATGTGTTGCCATTTCTGGGAGTCAGGGTTGGCTGTGTAGTGTGACAAGGTGTTTAGTCAGCTTGGTGACAGGAAGCCCCTGTCCTTGGTTCCATGTGCGTTTTCTATCCTTGCAACCCTACCTGCTTTGTTATAAGCTGAGTGAGCCAGCACTGGGCTGGCTGAGGAAGGTAGCTGAATGCATCACAGGGGGCTGTACTGTCCCCCTGATTATGAAAAGCTGCTTCTACAGTGGCGGGGGCTTCTGGTGAGTGGACATGTATACATGCAGGGTCTGGGCCAATTCTGCGAGATCCATGTTTACTGTTCCCTACACCTCCTTGAAACTAGTCTTCAACTTCTGCTCCATCTAAGACTTTGACTTTCCAACCAAATTTCCATGCTCAAGATTCTGTCTACAGGAAGAATTTAACTCTTCTAATGTTGAGGGCTACTTTTGAGTTGGCTTTAATGCCATAACTCTACCTTTCTGGCAGAACCAACATATGCACGCAACCATCTGCAAATCAGGGTCAAGCTTTGTTATGTTTTATTTTAAACTAAAGACAAGAGGCCTTGGGTGTATCTTGGGATAAGGGTGGCAGTATGGTTGAGTAGGCCTGCTGATGTCACCTGCTTGTGAGAATCTTTGGCACCCACCTGGGGTAAGTTTTGTGTGTACCACTTCTGTTTAGTGATGGAGTGCCATAGACATACTCAGCCTTAGTATAGGAGTGCCATATGGCACCCAGCTCAGGATGGGCACATGGCTATCAGGTGTCCCAGTCTGGTATTAATACCCCCTAAGGTCTAGCCAGGAGCTATTTCTGATTAAAAGGATAGTCACTTTCTGAAGTAGAGTAGCTTTTCTCCCAAATCCTCGGTCTTGCTTATGATTCTCCTTTTAGGCAACTGCCACAGATACTTTAAGCACCACAGGATCTCCTGGGTCCAAAGAGTTGAGTGGCAGAACTCTGCATCTGGATTGGACCCACTAAAGAATACTCCCCTTGCTTAGCTCCACTCAAAGCTGCCAGGTTTTCAAATTACCCTGAAAACGTGTCCAATTGTGACACCCAATGTGGTACATGTAGCTTCCAAAATGAAAAGAAGCCCTCTGAGACATGCCATCCTTCTTAGAGGAAGGGCAGCAATTTGTCATGCACTTTGGAGGAAATATGCGGACATATCTTAGTCCATTAGACCTCAGGAACTTCGTTAATGTGGCAGCTTCCTCATTTTTAAACTTCCATTCTTCGTCATTGTTGTACCTTATCAAGATATCTAGTGTGTTTGCTTCTTCCTCTTCTCCATATTCTTCCAATATCATGTTATCAAAGTAGTGGGGCCAGCAGGATGCCCTGTGGAATAGATTGTGACCCAGAGCTGGAGAGCTGCTATATCCTCTAGGTAGGTTGGTAAAGGTGTAATACTGTCCCTGCCAGGTGAGAGCTAAGTGTTTCTGGTGTCTGTGTATTGACATGTAGCAAAATGCATTCACCAGGTAAATAGCCACGATCAAAGTACTTGATTAATTTATACCAATGAGGAAGCCATATGTGGTATATTAGTTACAAGTGGAGTTACTGTTAGATCCAGTTTGTTATAATCTACTGCCATTCTCTGTTCTCTAGACACAGGAGATCTAAACTTTGGTTCATATTCTACCACTAATGTGCTGTTGACTTTGGGCAGAGCAATGGCCTCCTCTGGGCTTCCGTTTCCCTGTCAGTGCAGTGAGCTGTGTGGTCTACAGAGGGCTCACCTGAGTGACCTGCATGACAGCACTTCTGAACTCAATATCCGGAGCCCAGAGCCAATGCTCATTATGGTGGAACAGCTGACATTTCCATTGCCCCCTTCTTGGTTTGCAGTCTGTCCCACTGAACTAGGAGGGGTCATCCAGCCATCCTGAAGGTTCTGAGAAGTGACTGTAATACATGGAGGAAAATGTGAGGGGACTGTACTTGGATTTCCATGCATCCCTTCCCTCACTTGGAAAGTCCCTGTTCTTCCTCCCTCGGGTTTTATTGTATCTGAGACATCAGGTTTTAGGCCCTTCATTTTATAAGCGTTTGATGAGAGTAGTGCTTAATCTTCAGGGATAAAGCCATAAAATATAAGTTCTGTCATTTCAAGCTGACTTGTAACTCTCATTACAGGCAGAAATGAGAGTGACTTGGGGTATGTTGGGAGAGGGGCGTGGGAGTATGTCCCTCAGGGCATACCTTGAGTGAACCCATGTACAATGGCTAGTGGTCATGGCCATTCATGTAGCTTAGAATCCTTGATACAGTTCACGCACACACGGCTGATCAGGGCTGGCTGGAGTTGCAAAGAGGTGTCCCCAGGGATAGTCCCTCTTACTGAACTGAGCCCTCTTGCTTGTTTTACTTCCCCCAAGGAAGAAGTCCCTCCTGGTGAACAACATCTTTGTGGTGGCCGCAGCAATCCTGTTTGGCTTCAGCCGCAGAGCAGGCTCCTTCGAGATGATCATGCTGGGACGGCTGCTCATGGGCATCAGTGCGGGTACGGGGGCAGGATGTCTCACTCATTCGCTTAGTCCCTTCATTCATTCTCTTTATCGATTTACTTTTTACTCATGCCTACTTTTTTTCTTTCTGGGAAATGATTAAATATGGTTTATCTTAAAAGACTCATATAACGAGACATTTAAAGTGGATGCAGAAAAATGCAATAGTTGTACAGGGATGTGAGGACAAACATCCCCAAACCTGCACAACCACAACAGAGGTCTAGTGTTTGAGCAACACTCTAAGCCATGAACTTCCTGGCAGCCAAGGTGTAAAGGCATCTAGGATGAGTTCTCTGATGTTCCCTACAGAGTCAGAATAGCCTTAGAGACTCCTCAGCTTCTGGGGCTTGTCGTGTGAGAGAGCAGAATTTTGAGCAACTCTATCTGAGCTTTTAAGGGGCTCACATCAACAAACTTCCTCTCGACTCCCTATTGTTTATACAGCTAGGCGTTGATGTCTATATTAATTATCTATTCCTGTGAAACAAAGTATGCAAAAACTTCGTAGCTTAAAACCACCAACATTTATTATTTCACAGTATAGGTGGGTCAGGACCTGACAGTGTCTTAGCTGGGTAGTTCTGGCTGGGGGTCTCTCATACGGCTGTGATCCAACTGTCAGGCAGAGGCTGGAGGAACTGCTTCCAAGATGGCGCCCTCCTGTGCTGTTAGCAGGAGGCCTCAGTTCCTCAGCCTGTGGGTCTCTTTCTCGACATGCCGGCTGGTTTCCTTCAGAGTAAGTGATTAGAGAGAGAGAAAGAGCACAGGTGTGTGTGCACAAGGAGGAAGTCCCATGCTTTTTATGTCCTAATCTCAGAAGTCATGCACCATCGCTTGCCAGTCTACTTATAAGAAGTGAGTCACGAAGAACAGCTCACACTCCAGGGAAAAGAATCAGGTCAGACTTTGTCTTTGTGCCCCGAGGACCCAGCACAGAAAGAATGCTTCCCTACATGTTTATACGTGTTTCCCCGAAAATAAGACCTAGCCGGACCATCAGCTCTAATGTGTCTTTTGGAGCAAAAATTAATATAAGACCCGGTATCATATCATATCATATCATATCATATCATATCATATCATATCATATAATATCATATCATACATTATATTATATTATTATATTATATTATATTTATTATATATATTATATTATATTATATTATATTATATTATATTATATTATATTATATTACATTATATTAAAGACCTGGTTTTATATTATATTAAAATAAGACCGGGTCTTATATTAATTTTTGCTCCAAAAGACGCAGTAGAGCTGAAGGTCCGGCTAGGTCTTATTTTCGGGGAAACACGGTAGGAAGAGCAGGGGTACCTCTGAGACTTTTTGGCAATCAGTGCACCCACCTTCTTCCCACCTTCCTTCACCCAGTGCTTAGAGAGGCAGGACTTCGATGAGAGCTGTTTCCTGATCCTAGGTCAGGTAGGGGGTGGAGTAGCACTCCCTGTGGTATTCCCAGGTAGATGACGCCCAAATACTGTGGCCACCTAGCTTTTGCCAGCTGTCACCATCTGGGGTGGGCAGTGGGGATGCTGTCCAGTTCTGTTTTCCCACTGGCTGCCTGGGTACCAGGTGCCTCCCTGGGGAAGTTGGGATGAAGGGAGAACCTATAGCAGTAGTGGTCAATGAAAGCATTGATGTGAGAGCTGGGACAGCTGGTGGGCATCCAGATGCCATCTTGCCCTTCTCTCACTGCCCACTCATTTCCTCAGAGCCCTTCACACTCGTCCCAGTGACAAGGTCTAGAAAGATTTGATGACCATGGTGGAACTGTGGTGAAGGAACAGGATAGGAGCTAATCTGAGAAAGACTTCTGTCTCAAAAGTCCTGGGGTGGAGCTGGAGTCCTGCTGGCCCTATAGCAGGGACCCCTCCAAGCATATGGTGTGAGGGAGCAGCACTGAGTGCTGGGATCCATTAGATGTGGTGCCAAGGAGGCAGGGGTGGCAGGCCTGGGCATGGCAGGGGGTCTAGCCTGAGGGCTGACTGTTTGTGCTGTGCACACACCCAGGTGTCAGCATGAACATCCAGCCCATGTACCTGGGGGAGAGCGCACCCAAGGAGCTCCGAGGGGCTGTGGCCATGACCTCAGCCATCTTCACTGCCCTGGGCATTGTGATGGGTCAGGTGGTCGGACTCAGGTAATTATCTCCCGCCCATGTGCACTGAGTGACTTGAGGGGTACCAGTAAAAACTTTTTTGCTTACATTTCTCCCCTACCCACCAAGTAGATTGAGGCATTACTTATTTATATTAAGGCATTGAAACCTGTCCACTTCCATCCTGTCAATACACAAAACTGGTATCAGTCAGCCACACTTCAGTGTGAATTATACTTTTCCATCCTCTCCAAAACAGGGAGCAGAAAGCAGGTCTTCACAGCAAAGAGGGTGGAAGTCTGGGCTTTTACAAGGGAGCATGTCCTGGTCACCCAGAAAGGAGAGGTGAAGGCAAAGCCTGGAACCCTGGGAAGAGGAGTTGCTAGGGATGATTTGGGGCTACAGCTCTGCCCTAGCTTGGGTCCCTACCTGGGTGGACGGATCTTGGTGTCCAGACCCTCTGCCCTCAGGAGAGCTGTCAGGCAAAAGGCAGGTGTTATGGGTAGGGGATAAGAGGCAGGGGTGTGGGGGCCAGGAGGATAGGGGGCAGACAAGGAGACTTCTGGCCCATTCTCTCCTCTGCCTCCCCAGGGAGCTCCTGGGTGGCCCACAGGCCTGGCCTCTGCTTCTGGCCAGCTGCCTGGTGCCCGGAGTACTCCAGCTCGCTTCCCTGCCCCTGCTCCCTGAGAGCCCACGCTACCTCCTCATTGACCGTGGAGACAGTGCGACCTGCCTGGCAGGTGAGTCTCTGACCTCAGGTCCCCAGACCACCTTTGATCAAAGGGCACATCTGCCCAGAGCATGTGGGTTCTCATTTCTCGGGTTTCATTTATTGGAAAAGTTCTCCCTCTCTTTGTGCCATCCATAGATCCCTTCAAGGTGCTGTCCTGAGCGCCAGGGCAGTGGGATGGGGAAGACCTAGTCCCTGCCATCCAGGAACCCCCAGGGTGGTACAGAGAAAGAGCCCCCCACGCACATGCAGGATGAAACACTGTGTAAGAAGAGCTCACAGGCCAGTGCCAACTGGGTGCTTATCCATTAGCTATGACCACAGTAATGATACCCAAGGAACAATCCCAAGATGTCTGGCTTAAAATAGCAATCATTTACTGCATCTTCTACTCATTTACTCGGTGGGCTGGCGGCGTGACTGCTGGTTTTAGCTGGGCTGATTCATGGTGTCAGGGTCAGCTGGGGGATGGCCAGTCCAGGCTGGTCTGAGCTGGAGCAGTTGAGCTTTGCTGCACATGCCTCTGCTCTCACTCTTGGTACCAGGAAACCAGCCCAGGAATGTTCTTATTACAGTGATGACAGAGGCACAAGAAAGCAAATCCAATTATATAAAAACGTTCCAAAGCTCTGGTCCCTCATGTCCCTTAATATCCCACTGACCCAAGAGAATCATGTTACTGGACCCAAAGTTACAGGATGGGAAAATCAATGGCATATCCTCTCACATGGCAAGGGGCGTAGATTTAGGGAGGGTGAAGACAGGACCCACTAATGTACTCTTCTCAGAGTGCCATCATGACCACAATTATTATTCATGTTCCTCCCCTGGCTGTGTAAATCATGCTCAGTGCCATTTGGGACCCCCCTCCCCCAAAGTTTCATCCAATCATGGCACCAGGCTTGAAGTCCAGGATCTTAATATCACGTCAAGTCTATATGTGCCTGCTTTTGATCTGGACACCTGGGAGCTAAAAACAAGTCTTCTGCCCTTCCCATACTCAATGGTGAAAGTAGGACAGCGTAATCAAAACTTACCCTCATTTCAAAGAAGAGGAAGCAAAGGAGCAGAAAGCAGTCACTGGTCTATAGCAATGCTGAAATACCCCTGGGAAAACACTGCCAGATTCCCCTGCCTTGGGGGTGGGGAATGTTCCTTGATGAAGCCCTGGAACATTCCTTGGCTCCCTGGGAAGGGGGGGGCTCCCCAGGTTCTTGCTTCTGCCCTCTGAGATGTCCTTCCTTTTCCATTGGCTTCCTTGACATCTTCTGAATTGCGTATTGGAAATGTACCTATGGAAATTTGGGGCACAGAAGTCTTTACCTTTCAAATTGTCCCCTTTCATCCAGGCTGGGAGAACTTTTGTCAATACAGTTTTCTCAAAAATGTGAATTTTCTATGTATGTGGTTTATATGGCAAAAAGCCACATCCACAGTTCTTTTTGAGATATGCTTCTCTTCTGAGACCTAATTACTGGGATTTGGGGGCATGTCAGGGTGCTGTGGACCAACACCCTTAAGTTCTCATAATGCCTGTTTTTCCAGCCATGAGGGTCTATGAGGCACTACCTTAAGCCACACGCTGATTTATTTACCCTGAATCTATGGTTCCCTGGTAGGCTCTGGATTTAATCTTTGTTCTCAGATGTAACTTAACTTCTGCTATCTGGAGAGGCTAACGATGAGAAACAGGTTTGTTTTTGTTTTTTTTTATTAAACTAACCTAGCAAGTTTGGAGTAAGTTAAATTTAATTAAATTGTGTTCCCTCTGAAGGTCTTTTTCATGTCCTTTTTATAGTAAGCAGAATACTCAGCTAAAAGCAGCCAGGTCATGTTTCAGCACTCGGAGATCTCTGCCCAAGCCCAGAAGTTCATTGGATCTGTTTTCTTTCTTCCATGCTACTGCCCCACATACACGGCCTGGCGTTTTTCCAGCCTCCTCGCTGCTCTCTGCCTGGGTTTGGAAAAACTGCCGTGGATGATAGGTCTCAGTTACAGGAGCACCCACTCTTGGTACCAGTTTATTGATCAGTTTTCTATTGCTGCCTAACAATCACAGCATCTCAATGGCCAACAAAAGAAGCAACTGCTTAGCTCAAGCCTCCGTGAATTCTCTGGGGTTGGCTGATGTAGGCTGGTGGCTCTGCTCCTCTTGGTCACTCATGCAAATCCGTTGGGCATCGGCAGATCTAGGATGGTACCAGCTGGGCCATCTCTGCTCCTCCTGGGACCAGTGGGCTAGCCCAGTAAGTGTTAATGATGATGGCAGAAGAGCAAACATAAATGAGCAAGGACAAATGAGGTCTGTGCTGGAACGGGTGGCCTGCCCTCCCTACAGACTCATCTTATTGGTCAGAGCAAGTCACGTGGGAGAGCTCAGCACCAAGGGATGTATACTTGCCCCTTCAGTGGAAGCAACTTGGAAATCACATAGCAAAGGGCATGGATGAAGAATTGGGGAGGAGGATGAAGAATTGGGGAGGAGGTGAAGAATTGGGGAGGAGGATGAATTGGGTGAAGAATTGGGGAGGAGGATGACAATTTACCACACTTGCTGTGTCCTGTTTGATGGTCCGCAGAACCCCGAGTTTCTAAAGCCCTTTCTGGTCCATGCTGCTGTGAAATGACAGGGCCAGGAAGATCACCCCTTCTGACCACGGAGGCCCAGAAGACAAGAGAGTTGGGGTGGGAAGCTCACTGTGGGGAACCAAAGAGGGGCTGTGGGAAGGAGAGTTCAGCACCTCCTCTTCTGCCCCAGCCCTGCAGCGGCTGCGGGGCACCACAGAGGTGATGGTGGAACTAGCCGAGCTGGAGGAGGAGCGCGTCGCCTGCCAGGGCGGGTGCGCGCGGCGCCCGTGGGAGCTGTTCCAGGATGGCGCCCTGCGGAGGCAGGTGATCAGCCTCGTGGTGCTGGGCAGCGCCATGGAGCTCTGCGGGAATGACTCGGTAAGGGCCCCGCCCCGCCCCACGCGCTGGTTGTGGGGCTGTGTGCTGCAGGCCCCTGGGAGCCACCTGAGGTTGCAGGAATCAGTGCCCCAGAACTGACCCTGCGCCCACCTTCCCAGATATACGCCTACGCCTCCTCCGTGTTCCGGGAGGCGGGAGTTCCCCAGGAGAAGGTCCAGTACGCCATCGTCGGGACTGGGTGCTGTGAGCTGCTCACAGCATTCGTCAGCGTGAGTCTGGCGGCTCCTCCCCCAGCCCAGCAGGAGGCGTGGGGTGCTGCCACCCCCTGCCTTAAGCCATTTCCCACTTCAGGTCACTCTGCTAAAATGCGGCAAGTAGTGAGCATTCATTAAGCACCTACTGTTTGCTGGGCACTCAACCACTATTTTGAGATGAGGAAGCTGAAGTTGAGTGACCTCTGAAAAATCATATATCTTATTTTAATCTCCTGAAGCGATAAACTGTTCCCTGCCCCACTACCAGCTTTCTCATGAGGCCCCTCCCCAATGCCCACCGCCAAACCAAGGGGACCATGGCCTAGGTGCCCAGGCCACTTACTGAGGGCCCGTTTCCCTTGCAGTGTATGGTCATTGAGAGAGTGGGTCGGCGGGTGCTGCTCATGGGGGGGTATTGCCTGATGGCCTGCTGGGGGAGTGTCTTCACAGTGGCCCTGTGCCTGCAGGTACGTAGCTGGGCAGAGTGAGGGGTGGGTGGCTGGCTGCTCGCTAATCTCCCCCTCACTCCACCCCTTTGCTGCAGAGCTCCTTCCCCTGGATGCCCTACCTGGCTATGTCCTGCATCTTTGCCTTCATCCTCAGCTTTGGCATGGGCCCTGGTGAGTGGCCCCAAGGGGCTCTGGGCTTTGGGACTTGCTGAAGGAACATGGACATCTGCGGGAAGGATGGGTAGATGTGAATGCAATGTCACCTGCGTGCCCCCACCCCCACCTGTACTAGGGCTTCTGGAAGAACACCAAGGGGCCCCCACTCCCACATCTGGGGCAAGGTGGGGGAAGGGCAGGGCAGGGGGCCCTTGCTGGCAGTCCCTTGTCCCTGCCCCTCGTTCCAGCCGGAGTGACAGGGATCCTGGCCATGGAGCTGTTTGACCAGAAGGCCCGGCCTGCTGCCTACATGGTCTGCGGGGCGATCATGTGGACCATGCTCTTCCTGGTCGGGCTGGGGTTCCCTTTCCTCATGGTAGGCCTGCCCTCCCTCTGGGGGGGCTGCCTTAGGTTTTGTCCCTGTCAGCATGAAAAGTCCAGTGGGAGGCCTCCATCCAAGGAGACGGAGACTGAAGGGGGTGGGGCGTCTCAAAGCAAAGAGGGACAAGTCCCTCATCATGACCAGTTCTGGGGCCTTATGTCTGGGGGCTGAATGGGACTACACACGGTCTCAGGGTGTCTTTCATCCTCAGGAGGGATTGTCCCACTTCCTCTATGTGCTTTTCCTCGGCGTCTGTGTCTGTGGGGCCCTCTACACTGGTTTCTTCCTCCCTGAGACCAAAGGCAAGACCTTCCTGGAGATCTCTGAGGAATTGCACAGACTCAATTTCCCCGGGCAGAGCCAGGGCCCCACGTGGAGGGGCCCAGAGGTCATCAGGTCCACAGAGCTGTAGTTCCACAGGTGTGGCTGGAGCCCAGATCCAGCTGTTGCTCTTCTCTTTGCTTCCTCTCCATTCTCTAGCTCCTGCATTTTTTTCTTTAATAGTAAGTACTTATTAAATGAGCACCTACTGTATGTAGGCATGGTGCCAGGTGCTTAGCAATCGTGGTGAGCCAGACAGATGGGATAGGGGACCTCTTGGTTCTCCCCATCTAGGGGCAGTCAACTAACAGGAAACCAATAAAAACATAGCTACAAACTTGGGGAAATGCAGTGGAAGAAAAATATAGGTTGTGAAGAGTGTATATTGGGGGGGGGCGGGAAGGGGCTGACCTAGTTTGAGATGGGCATGATCAGAAAAGGATTTTCTGAGGAACTGATTTTTTAAAGATCAACTTTATTGAGGTATAACTTACATACAGTAAATATATCCATAATAAGTATACATTTGATGAGTTTTGACAGATTTATCCACTCATAAAACCACCAAACCACCACAATCAAGGTAGAACATTCATTTAGATCACCCCAAAATCTCCCTCATGCCCTTTGGCAATCAATAACCCACTCGACCCCCAGCCCCAAGCAACCCCAACCTGCTTTCTGTCACTTAGGTCAGATTTGCCTTCTTCAGAATTTGACATAATTCCATACTATATGTATGCATTTGTGTCTGGCTTTGCTCCAGACACATTTTTTGAGATTCATGTAAGTTGGCACATATATTGGTATATATTGCTTTGTGTTGCCAAATAGTATTTCATTGTATAGATATACCATAATTTGTTCATCCATTTACCTGTTGGACATTTGGGCTATTTCTCATTCTTAGCTATCATGAATAAAACTGCTGTGAACATTGCTACACAGGTTGTGGTGTAGACATATGTTTTTATTTCTTCTGGTTACATGAATTGCTGAGTTTAATAATGAAAGTATGTTTAGCGGTAGAAGAAACTGTTTTCTATAGTGATTGCACTGTTTGACATTCCCGCTAGCAATATTTGAGAATTCCAGATGCTCTAAGTCCTCATCAGCACTTGGTACTGTCAGTCTTTTTAATTTAGTCCTAGTGAGCGCATAATGGTGTCTCATGGTGGTTTAATTGTGGTTATTTCCCTGATGACTCACTTATCTTTTCATCTGCTCAGTATGGCTATTCATCTATCTTCTTTTGTGAAAAATCTGTTCAAATATTTTGTCTATGATTTATTTTTACTTTTTAAAAAGATTTCACTTTATTAGAGCAGTTTTAGGTTCATAGCAAAATTGAAAGGAAGGTACCAAGGTTTCCCATATCCCCCCTGCCCCCACATGTACAGCCTCCCCCATTATCAATGTCTCCCACCAGAGTGGGACATTTGTTGCAATCAATGACCCTACAGTGACACATCATTATCACTCAAAGTCCACAAGTTACATCAGGGTTCACTCTTAGTTCACTCTCGTTCTATGGGTTTGGACACGTGTATAATGATGTAATGCATCACTGTAGTGTCATACAGAGTAGTTTGACTGCCCTAAAAATCCTCTGATCTCTGCCTGTGGTCGAGAAATTAGAAGGAGGATGCCAGCGGCAGAGCCTGGTTATCTCAAGACGCGGTTTGGCTGGTCTGGGCCCTCGGGGAAACAGTGCTGCCACTGTGAGAGAGAAGCTCCCTGCCCACTTGGCCCTATTTTGGGTCTCCACCTGGGCAGACATCCTGACCCAGAGCTGGCTAGGAAGCGGCATAGAGCAATGCAGAGCCCCTGCCTTCAGGGGAACAGGGAGGCAGGGGGCAGGGCTCTGGCAAGGAGCTTCTAACCCATTCTCTCCTCTGCCTCCTCAGGGAGCTCCTGGGTGACCCACAGGCCTGGCCCCTGCTGTTGGCTAGCTGACTGATGCCTGGGGTGCTCCAGCTCACTTCCCTGTCCCTGCTCCCCCAGAGCCAGCACTCCCTCCTCATTGACCATGGGGACCCCCAGGCCTGCCTGGCAGGTGACTGACTCTCTGACCTTGGGTCCCCTGGCCACTTTTAATGGAGGGGTTCCCAGCAGCCTGGGCTGCCCAGCCAAACCCTGCGTGTCCTTGTCTGCTGGTGTCTATCAGGCCCCAAATCTCCCTGAAGTGTTCTCCCCCCATCCCCAAATGCTCCCCAGCTCAGTGCACCTATGCAGACCCAAGACCCAGAGTGGACTCGCCCCACCGCCCAGAGCACCCAGTTAGCTCCCTCTACTGGCGGGCGTTCCTCCCTGCCTTGCTTGCTGGTTACCTGGGCTGAGTCTCAGCTTCCCAGGGCCTGCCACCAGGGGTCCTGTCCCTCCCGCAGTTCCAGCAGACACTGGTGGAGTGGGCAGGGTGTGAAGTGGCTGCCTGGCTGCTGGGCTCCACGCTGTGCTCCTGAGGGTCCGGTTGTCGATATAAAAACATTCAGCCTAGGAGAAAGCTCATAAGAATTTATTTGAGCCAAACTGACAATTGCCGGGCAGCAAAGTCTCAACGGATTGAGAAAATGCTCCTGAAAATGGCCATTTTGCAACTTATTTTATGTATTAGAATCAAAGGAGGAAGGTTACATGGAATCCGTTGGTTGTAGATAAAGGGGGTAGGAGAAAGCAAAGAGGGGAAATCTCTGGGATTGGATAAAAAGAAAAATGAAGAGACACACACTTCTTTTACATTGATGGGGACAGGATAGTTAATAGCATTTTACAGCACATAGAGATGGTATTTGGGGAACAAGGTAACAATGAGGGATTTTGTAACTTCCTGCTCTGGTGTGGTACTGTTGTGCTCCCGGGGGAGCCTGGAAAAAAGGGATTATTTGACATCGCAAGGGTATGTTTTCTTAGATGCAAACAACAGATAGGCTCACTTAAAGTAAAGATGGACCTTTGTCAAGGAAGCTACTACGGGCCAAGGATGTGACTTCCCACCATGGCTCACCTTAGTTAGGAATTTTGTTGTTGTCGTTTTTGTGTGTGTGTTTTTAATTAGTTTCAGGTGTACAAAGCAACGTAATAGTTAGACATTTAAACCCTTCATAAAGTCATAACCCGCCCCCAAAGCTACTACCCCTCTGTCATCTTATACAGCTGTTACAACACCATCGACTATCTTCCCTATGTTGTGCTCCACATCCCGTAACTATATATACCTATATATTTAGTTATAGTTGACATTCAATATTATTCTACTTCAGCTCTTCAAGTGTACAGCACATTGGTCAGGCATCTACCCAGTCTATGATGTGATCCCCCTGATAAGTCCCGTGCCCATCTGCCACCTTACATGAACCTTACAACATTGTTGATTATATTCTCCATACTGTATTAACTATCAAGTTGTATTTCTTTCTTTTATTTTTAAATGTTTTTATTTCATTCTTTTTTTAAAATTGGGGAATATTTGGGAACAGTGTATTTCTCCAGGGCCCATCAGCTCTGAAGTCATTTTCCTTCAATCTAGTTGTGGAGGGAGCAGCTCACTGGTCCATGTGGGAATCAAACTGGCAAACCCTGTTGTTCAGAGTTTGCGCTCTAACCAACTGAGCCATCCGGCCGCCCCTCAAGTTGTATTTCTTAATGCCTTCACCTTTTTCACCCTGCCCTCAACCCCATTCCCATCTATCACCCTGATAGATCTAGTACCTATCTGGCTCCACACCTAGTTATTACAATATTATTTACTATATTCCTTATGCTATACCCTACATCCCCATGACTACTGTATAACAACAAATTTGTACTTCTTAATTCCTTCTCCTTTCACCCATCCTTAACCCCCTTTCCATCTTAAAGAAGTTCCTCTAAGATTCCTTGTAATACTGGTTTGGTGGTGATGAACTCCTTCAGCTTTTTCTTGTCTGGGAAGCTCCTTATCTGTCCTTCAATTCTAAATGACAGCCTTGCTGGGTTGAGCAATCTTGGTTGTATGTGATTGCTTTTCATCACTTGGCATATTTCCTGCCACTCTCTTCTTGCCTGCAAAGTTTCTGTTGAGAAATCAGCTGCCAGTCTTATGGGGCTGCCTTGTAGGTAACTAACTGCTTTTATTTTGCTGCTTTTAAGATTCTCTCTTTGGGGGCGACTGGTTGGCTCAGTTGGTTAGAGCACAGTGCTCATAATACCAATGTTGCCAGTTCGATTCCCACATGGGTCAGTGAGCTGCGCCCTCCACAACTAGATTGAAAACAATGACTTGACTTGGAGCTGATGGGTCCTGGAAAAACACACTGTTCCCCAATATTCCCCACTAAAAATTAAAAAAAAAAAGATTCTCTCTTTGTATTTAACCTTTGGCATATTAATTATGATGTGTCTTAGTGTTGGCCTCTTTGGGTTTATTTGGTTTGGGACTCTCTGTGCTTCCTGGGCTTGTATGTCCGTTTCCTTCACCAGGTTAGGGAAGTTTTCTGTCATTATTTCTTCAAGTAGGTTTTCAATTCCTTGCTCTCTCTCTTCTCCTTCTGGTATCCCTATAATGCAAATGTTGTTATGCTTGATATTGTCCCAGAGGCCCCTTAAATTCTCCTCAATTTTTTGGATTCTTTTTGCTGTTCTGGTTGGGTGTTTTCTGCTACCTTATCTTCTACATCACTGGTTGGGTCCTCTGCTTCATCTAATCCACTGTTGATTCCCTGTAATATATTCTTCATTTCCATTATTGTATCCTTTATTTCTGACTGATTCTTTTTTATGGTTTCCATCTCCTTTTTTATGTATGCTTCCTATCTCTCTGTTGAAGTTCTCCCTGAGATCACTGAGCATTCTTATAACCAGTGTTTGGAACTCTGCCTCTAATAGATTGCTTATCTCCATTTTGCTTAGTTCTTTCTCTGGAGCTTTGTTCTGTTCTTTTATTTGGAACATATTTCTTTGTCTCCCAATTTTAGCTGCCTCCCTGTGTTTGTTTCTATGTATTAGGTGGGGCTGCTATGTCTTCTGGTCGTAGTAGAGTGGCCTTATGTAGTAGGTGTGCTGTGGGGCTGGTCACCTCAGCCACACGCTCCAGGTGCGTCCCTTGTGTGGGTTGTGTGTGCCCTCCTCCTGTAGTTGAGCCTTGGTTTATAATTGCACATCAGTGGGAGGGACTGACCCTTGGGCTCACTGGTTGTGAGGACTGGCCTTGACTACAATGGAAGAGTTGTGCAGGGGCTGATCCCATTGAGCAGGATCTGCCTCAGCAGGATCTGCCTCAGCAGGACTCTGGTGCCTGCTAATCTGTCCCATGGGTGTGTCGTACTTGGAGGCAGCTGGTGATGCTCTGGCTCATTTTTGAAGCTGGTCACTGGGGGCACCTGCCCCAGGACCACCTTGGAGGGGATCCACTGTAGGTCTACTTCAGCCACAGCCAGTGCCCCACCCGGGACCACCAAGTCAGAAAGAAATTCCACAGATATCTGCTGCTCATGCTGTGCTTGGAAGCACCTTGAGAGGCCAAGCCATGAGCCAAGGCTGGCTGCTGCTAGTGCTAGTGTATGCTAGTGTATGCTCAGCCAGAGATACGGGACATGCTCAAGCCAGATGCTGCTCGTCTGGGTTCCGCAAACCTTTGAGAGACCCTAGGAAAGTCTGCAGCATGAGCCAAGGCAGGTGGTCTGCACAAAAAAGCCACTGAAAGCAGCCTGGGTGTGCCCGAAAGTTGGATGGGGCCAGGTCTCAAATCACGGTGGAGTGACCGAACAGCGGAGACTCAGAAATGGCGGCCACCTGTGTTCTCATGCCAGGAAAGAAGAGGGTTCAACAAAGAAGCAATGGCCTCTGCCAGCTCCCCCATCCAGGAGAAAGCTGCCTCTCCAGCCCCTGTCCCAATGCAGACAACTCAATTCCCCACTATTTGTCCCTGCTGCCTTTCCAGCTGCTGCTCCAGGGCTGGAGCAAAGAGCACGTGATTCCACTGTTGGGTGAGTCCGCACACAGTCCCTTTAAGAGGAGTGCCTGTGAGTGCAGCCGCCCTCAGTCTCAGCCACAATCTCTGCTGGTTTTCACACTCAGAATTTATGGGGATTTCTCTCCCTGGCACTGGAACCCTGGGCTGGGGTGAGGCAGGGATTTCTCACTCCTTTATGGGATAAGGGGACCCCCACAGCTGAAATAGCCTTTCTGATCTTCAATGGTCACATGTGGGTGTGGGACCAGCCTGTTCCACATCTCTGACCTTCTTACCAGTCTGGAGGTGGCTTCTTCTGAAAGTCCTTAGTTGAAAGGCTTCAGATCAGCTTTATTTTAGGCAATTGTCAATAATCATTGTTTTGTAGATTAGTTGTAATTTTGACGAGGTTGTGAGAGAAGGTAAACACAATGTTTACCTACTGCGCCATCTTGGTTGTCTCTTAGTTAGGAATTTTTATGTTCATGCCATCCTATGTGGTTATTTTCAATCCCCTGAGCTTGTCAAGTTTAACTTGTAGCCCCTTTTCTGTCCACAGCTTCCAAGGGCTGCAGTCAGTTCTCCCGCATTTGCTCTCATCCCCTCCTCTCTTGGACCCTTGAGACTCCGGTTTCTCCTTGTTGGGACACAGGTCACTCTCTGTGCCTCAGCTGAATCATGCATTGACCCTTCGGTTTACATATCTTTTCTCAGGGTCCACTGTGTCCTGAGGAGGCCACCCCAATCCCTATCCTCAGCTGTGCCCAGGATTGTGAGGAGGCAGTGACCCTCATCTCACAGAAAGTGAAACAGTCTCTCCACAACGCCATTCAGGGCTGACGTCTGTGGAGGGTTTTCTGCCTGTCAGGATGGTTCTGAGGGCTTAACAAGTGTTGGTCCCTTTAATCCTAACAATGGCCCCATGAAATAAGAACTTTTATTATTCCATTTTACACAGGAGACGCAGAGACACATGAAGGCAGTGGCTTATCCAGGGTCACATGACTAGATGGCAGGGCCTGGTGGTCTTGACCACTGCCCCATACTGCCTCCTCTGCCCTGGATATTCTGCTACCTGATCCCCATTTTGTCTGCGGGGGTCCAGAGGTCACCCTGAGAGGTCCAAGGTGACACTGTGGGTTGGTGGTGGAATTGGGGCTTGAGCCAGCGCTCTCTGATGGTAGGGCCATAATAGAGGCATGGAAGGCACAGCTCAGGCTCAGCAGAGGCAGGCAGGGGGCCTACAGGTGACCCTTACCACAGAGCCTGCAGGAGGTGAAGTTGTGTCCCACTGGTTTCCTGGTTCCATTCTGCAGGCAGCAGGGAGTCAGTGAAGGGTAGAGAGAACCAGACACCCAGAAAGAAACAAAGGCACTAAGGGGGAGCCTAGGTCCCATCCCCATGGCCCTGGCAAGTGAAGCAGCATTCCAGGGGCAGATGCCAACTTTTTGCCCACTTAGCCCTCTCTGGCTTGAGGTAGCCGGTGAAGGAGACTGAGAGCAGGAGAGGGTGGACACAGAGGGGAAGGAAACAGGGCTCCAGGCCCTGGTGTGTACACACACACACACACACACACTCACACACACACACACTCACACGCACAGACACACTTTCTTTGGAGGCAGACCTTGAAAATGCATCCACGCAGGTCCCACCCAGGATGAGAAGGCCTGGAGATGGGTGGGTTTCCAGCTGGGAAAGCTTCCTGGGTGCTATGAATTGGGATGGGAAAGGCCTGGGAAGGGGGAGGTGCAAGAGGAGAAGGCCAGCATTCCCCTGGACTCCATGGGGGAGAGGCGTTCTAGATGGGGGGTGGGAGACTGAAGGCCAGGCTGGAGAATTTATTCTAGAGTCATGGGAGCCACACCCTCCAATGGTCTCTTTCCACGTCACTACAATGACCAGTCCCCACACTCTCTGAACCCCTCTCCCCCCAAGGTGCCTGCTTATACCTCCTCCCTGTTCCAGGAAATGAGGATTTCCAAGAAGCTCAGTGCACAACCTTTGGGACAGGTTTTTATGGGCTGCTTATGGCTCTTGTCCATGAGTCTGAGCTGGGCTGCAGCACTGTCACCTCCTGTGCAGCAGTTGGAGCAGGACCATTTCCTGGAGACTCCCGAGCAGACTGGCCTCAACTTTGGTGTGACCGGTGGAAGTGAGGAGTGGGTGGGGACAGGACCTGGCCACTGGTGAAGGAAAGCACAGTTGCCCGCTCTGTCGGGATGCCCACCATTAGGGTTCAATCCTGTTAGCCCATTTCCCGCTCCAGGACACTTGGTTACAATGCAGTAAGATCAGGTAGCATTTATTGAGCACTTATTGTATGCCAGGAACTTTGAGCTTGTCTCATTTAATCTTCACACAAGTCTATGGAAAAGAAATTACCATCTCCATTAAGAGATGATGAAAATGGGGCTCAGTGGGTTTAAGTGACTCAGCCCAGATCACTCCGCTGGCCATGACCCCTGGGCCTTTCTCTGCAGTGTGGTGGTCCGTTGCCTTACAGCTTCCGAACTGTCTGTTCCCCGCACCTTCCCCATGACATCACAAGGAAGTGTCTGGGAAAGCCGAGACCCGATGGAATAATGTGGGTAAAGCTTCCTTGGGGGAGTGTCCCAGAAAGCTGGGAACCGATGGAATAATATTGGTCAGGTTCTCTTATCTGATGGTTTCAGTACAGTGATTCCATTCCCTGGGGTTATACGTGTGTGTGTGAAGGCACAGTACGTGTTGGAACACGATGGGGGCTTTCGGGAAGAACAGCAGTCAGGCACGTAACTCATGGACCATGGAAAAATCAAACTTTACTTCCTTGTATGATTACTAATAAAAGCCATGTGTTGGCCCGATTCAGGGCTCAGTCCTTGAGACTTGAGTCCCTTGGCCCCGCTTGCACTCTTCTCTTGGCTACTGTCTTTCTTACCCTGCGCTGCCCTTCTTGCTTCCCATAGCTCTTGTCATGCAGGACGTGACAATGGTCTCCTGGCAGACACCCGTCTTTGCAGTCCTGTACCTTCCCGTGTGGCTGGGTAGGGGTCACCAGTGGGGTGATGACCCCCCAGGTCTTCTTCCACTCTGACTAGTGGGGATAGGGTGTCTTTGCTTGTCTTTGCTGCAACTTTTACCACATTGAGTGAAAAAGGGCAAGGGGACTGGCTAATGGGGGATGGCTGGGTTGTTGGGGCAGGAGGGAGTGATGAACCATGGCTGGGGTGGGATACTGAGGGACATGAGGCTGGTGAGGGGGCAGTGGGAGTGGTGGGAAGGTGGGCCATCCACAGACATGGAGCGATGACCAGGTCCATGTCAGGGAAAGGCAGCGAGGGGATAAGTGGGTAGCACTCCAGGGGAGCTGCAGGCCCTCCCTTACCATGGCCTTCCTCGCTCCAGCACGGGTAGCTCAGGTAACTCAGGTCCTGCCCTTGGAGCTGTTCAACCCAGAGCTGGCTGCCCACTTCCAGGGTCTGCCGGGTGCTCAGTGGGGGCTACTGTCCTCCTCATCCTCGTGACATCTCCCTACTTCGTGAGGTTTTCTTCCCACCCCCTTGCCTATCCAACATCCCTTACACAGGATGTGACACTCGAGCAGTCCTCAGCAACAGCCCGGAATTGCACTGGGGTGGAAACTCTGACAAGCTGTGCTTTGAGCAGAGAGGGGTTTATTTCTCTCCTTTAACCAAATGGCAGGTGAAGGGGCTGGGCAGAGCTGTCAGAGCCCCGGGCTCCCTTGGTTTACCACTCCCTCTCCTTTGCCTGTGTTTTCTCAGCTCTGGTTGCTCAACAGATACCACACAACCAGGGGTTATATCCAAATTGCAGGCGGGAGCGAGAGAGAGGAAGGGGGTAGGGTGACACCTCCTTCAGCACAGCAGTGCTTCCCCATTAACCCCATACATCACATGAGCCACAGCTGCCTCAAACAGCCACACCTGGTTGCCAGGGGCTCTGGGGCAGCGAATGTTCTAACCAAAGAGAACTGGGATTCTGTCAGTGAGGAGGAAAGAGAGGAGGATCTCAGGCAGGGCAGCAGCCACATATGCTAAAACGCCACCTGGTGCCTGTTTCTCAGCGGATAATTAATGAACCCTGTTGATGCCACGTGTGTTACTTTTCCATTGCTCCTAGAACAAATCACCATAAATTTAGCAGCTTAAAACAACACACATTTATTATCTCACAGTTTCTGTGGGTCAGTCACCCAGTACGGCGTGACTGGGTCTTCTGCTTCAGGTCTCACACAGCTGAAGTCAAGGTGTCTCAGGTCAACTGGGAAGAGCCCACTTCCATGTTCATTCAGGTTGTTGGCGGAACTCAGTTCCTTGCAGTTGTACGGCTGAGGTCCCCTTCAACCTCAAAGTCAGTAACGGCACATGGAGTTCTTCTGCTTCGAGTCTCTGACGTCCCGTTCTGCTGCATCTCTGACTAGCTGGAGAAAATTCTCTGCTTTGAAGGGGTCATGTGACCTCTTACATTGGACCCACTCAGATAATCCATGATAATCTCCTTAATTATATCCCATCACCCTAATTAACGTCTGTGAAGTGCCTTTTGCCATGTGACCTAACATATCCACAGGTTCTGGGGATTGGAGTGTGGACATATTTGGAGAGTCTCTGGCTATCACTGAGGTACCAGGTCAAAAGGTACGCAGACAGCAATGGCCAAAAAGAGACAGTCTCCATTCTCATGATTTACCGCCTAGAAAGGATGGTTAACTCACATAGAAATGTGGTGATGGCCTCGAAGGACAGGGCAGATGCTGGGCACATTACAAGACCCGACGGAGCCAGGAGCTCTGAGGGCTTTCCCAAGGAACTGAGTCCGAGTCAGACGAAGGAAAGTGTGGGCAAACCTAATTTCAGGACCAATGCCGGAGCCAGGAGCCAGGAACCAGGAGCCAGCAGCGTGGCACTGAAGGGCAGTGCACAAGATGAGAGAACGAGTATGGTGCAAGATGTGGGCAGGGAGGTCACCCATGGCATTGTGACAGTGCTACTTCTATCAGAGGTGACGGTCACCAGTATTTAGGCCACTTGGTCCTCACAACGCCCCTCTGTAAGGTGGACACTGCTGTCATCCCCAAATTACAGGTGGGGAAATTGAGGCTTAGAGGGGTTAGCCAAATGTCCACGCTAATAAGAGGGGGAGGTGGGAATCATAGCACCTCCACAGAAAATTGGTGTTCACTATTAGAAACAGATTGGGGGAGAGTAAGAGCTGATGGCAAATGGCTCAGAGGCTGTTCTGATCAGGGGTGTCTCCCCTATGCTACTATAACCTGAAAATGGCAGTGGCTCAACCACAGGAGCATTATGGGTGTTTGCTGGCCAGGCTCCACCTTATCACCCACTCTCAGTATGTCAGACAGCAGCAAACCAGGTTGGCATGCGGGGTGGCATGCGGGGTCTCTGGCCCCGCTCCCCACATAAGAATGCAGGATATGGTGACGCCAAAAAGGAACACCCACGGAGCCATAGATAGGGGAGTTATACCGCTATAGTCTCGCTGGTGGCTGGGTTGGAGACACAGGAAACAGGAGCCACATTATCCACAACCTGCTGTCCACTTCTCTGCAATCCGCAACCTGCACTCCACCGTGCTAACTGCAATCCGTGCTTGTCAGCCACCATCTTCTTGCTAGCCCCCATTTGCTGCTAGCATAGTCACAGCAGTTATATTAGTGGCCAATGGCTCACTAGTTACAGCTGATGGCCATCCAATCACAGTTGATGGCCATTTACTACCTGAACCAGCACCTTTCCACGTGAGGCCGAGAGCCTGGAAACTGCACTCCTGGTTCTGTCCCCACACAAGTGCTGGCTCTTGAATCTTCTGTCTGGAGTCACTTCTATTCACATTTCACTGGACAAGGGAAATTACATGGCCAGATCTGCTGCCAGGGTCGGGGAAATGGGCTTCTCTCCAGAGTCCAAGCCAGGCCACAGGCGATGCCAGCTAGCTTAGACTAAGGTGGTGGTAACGAGGTGGGAGGAGAGAATTGAGGATAAAGAGGGACAGTGGGGGGAGGTACATTTCACTGGCAGGCAATCAGGTGTGGGAGGAAAAGGAATGCACTTGGATTTGGACATAAAAGCAGGAAGTGCTGAGTTGGCTGTTAGGACTCAGAAGAGTCTCCTGGGCAGGAGACACGGTGTGGGGACAGAGTCCCAGAGAGCAATTTCTAGGCTCTTGGCCTCACGTGAAAAGATGCTGGCTCAGTTATTGGATGGCCATCCGCTGTGGCTGGGTAGCCATTCAGCTGTTGCCGTTTAGCCATTGGCCACTGATATAACTGCCGTGGCTGTGCTGGGGGGTGGTGGTGGGTTGGTTGGTTGGCAGAGAAGTGGACGGCAGATTGCGGATAGTATGGCTCCTGCTTCCTGTGTCTCCAACCCAGCCGCCAGAGAGAATATAGTGGTATGACTGACTCCCCTATCTATGGCTCTGTGGGTGTTCCTTTTTGGCCTCACCATGTCCTGCATTCTTGTGTGGGGAGCGGAAGCTGAGTCCCTGCGTGACACAGGGCATGGAGTACATCAGTGCATCAGTGGCCATCATCAAGGCCAGTTTGTCCCATGCCACCTTAACCGATTGCATCTACCAGAGACCAAGGACAGGACCTTCCTGGAGAGCTCTGAGGAGTTGGCCAAACACAGCAGGCCTCCTCCAGCACCTGAGAGAGACCCATTCCCCAGTGTGGCACCTTGACCGGGGGCTCCTCAGAGATGGAATGGGGGTGGCCACTTAGCCCCAGGCCCTTCTACCCAGTGATGATGAGCCTGCAGGCTCATCCCTGGCCTTTGGTATGGCCAGGGTCCAATCCAGTTGCTGCCCTGTCCTCTTCCTGCTGTGTCATGGCTGTCTTCATTCACCCATTCATTCATTCAGCCAGTATTTAGCTGTGTGTGCTTGGTATCCACTAGATGTCCACTGAGCTGACAGTTAGTGAAGAGACAAAGAATTCACCAGGGGATCTGTGAGAGGGCACCCTAGAGGGCCTGACTAGGGTGGGGATTCCCTGAAGAGCTGAAGTTTCCAGACCTGCAGAGGAGTTGCCCAGGGCACCTCAAGTTTGGGGGTAGGCTCTGAGGCTGTTGCTGCCTTTGGCCCATGGAGCTCTGTCTGGACCTCACCTCCTGTTCTCTGCTCCTCCCTCTGGAGCCTCCCAGCATCCTCACTCACTCTGAAAGGGAGAGGGGAGTGGAGGGAAGGCAGCTGGATGTTGACTCCCTTGTGGCATCTTTCTTCCCACCTACAGCAATGTCTCTCTCTCTGCCTCCTCCTCCCACTCCCCCTCCTCTCATACACACACACAAAGGGCTGTAGTTCTTGGGGGTATGTTGCCCTGGAGACTCAGGACACACAATAGCTCAGTGAGCGTGAGATGGAATGAGCTAAGACCTCAGCTACTGGGCCAGCTCTGAGCCCCTGGAGGGTCAGGGATCATCTGTCCTATTAACTGCTGTAGTCCCAGCTCCGGGCACATACAGGTCACTGCGTAAATATCAGTAACTAAATGAAAGGGCTGATAAAAGAAAAAAGAGGGACAGGCAGAGTTCAGGCCGCGAAGTGGAGAAAGGCTTTGAGGGGCTGCGCGGGGCCACGGGCTTGCGCTGGAGGACAGGCAGGCCGCGCCTCCGCTGGAGGACAGGCAGGCCCACCCTTCCGGAGTGATGCCCGCCGCGACACACCAATCAGGAGGGAGCCGCGGCCTCACGGGGGCGGGGCCTCCGCCGGCGGTTGCGTCACGGGAGGCGGGACCGTAGCTGCACTGAGGTTGCAGTGGGCGTCGGTCACGTTGCTCAGGTTCTCCCGCTGCTGTCCCGCGCGTTTCCGTTCCTGTGCCCTAGTCCTGCCATCCCTCCGTCATGCCGATGTTCGTGGTGAATACCAACGTGCCCCGCGCCTCCGTGCCGGACGGGCTCCTCTCCGAGCTCACCCAGCAGTTGGCGCAGGCCACTGGCAAGCCGGCCCAGGTTAGTCGGGAGGGAACAGGAAGAGGGGGTGCCCGTCGGCCGAGGTGGCCCCGGGCTGGGGCGAAGGAGGCGATTCCGGGCGGGGAAGGGACAGCGGGGGCGGGGGGGGGGACGCCCCGGGCCCGGCGAGGTCGCTCGGATCCTCTGACCGCGCCCACTCTCCCTCTCCCCCAGTACATCGCGGTGCACGTGGTCCCAGACCAGCTCATGGCCTTCGGCGGCTCCAGTGAGCCTTGTGCGCTCTGCAGCCTGCACAGCATCGGCAAGATCGGCGGCCCGCAAAACCGCACCTACAGCAAGCTGCTGTGTGGCCTGCTGGCCGAGCGCCTGCGCGTCAGCCCGGACAGGTGCGGTGGGGGGCGCCGGGGGGCAGGGGGTGCACGGCCCGCGACCGCGCGGCCAGCTCAGACTTGTGTCCCTCGCAGGATCTACATCAACTACTACGACATGAACGCCGCCAACGTGGGCTGGAACAGTTCCACCTTCGCCTGAGGGCTGCCCGGGACCCGCCTGCACCAGGCCCTGCCGCCTGCAGTGTTTGCCCGCCCTGCTCCCACCTCCCGGTCGAGAGAAATAAACGGTTTAGAGACCCCGGCTGCCTCGGACTTCCTTGGCTTATGGAGGACTCTGTACGGGGCGGGGACAGTGACTGGAGAACCAAGGCCAGGAGAGGTGCCCCCTCAGAATCTGCTGCCGGGTGCTTTTTGCTTAATCTTTCCCTCCTGCGCCCCCAGCAGAAGGCCCAGTTTTGGTTGGCATCCTGTCCTAGCCACAGACCCAGGAATGAAACTAAAATGGGAGCCTCCCACGGCAGGTTTATGACAGCTGGGAAGGAACCCCGAGTTGAATCTCCCCCCAGAGTTGAGTCTCCCATCCGCCTGGGCAGGGCCACCACGTGGGCTAGGTCTGGCAGGGAAGGTGGGGGGAAGGGAGTGGTGGGGCTCCAAATCTGATTAGCCGGAGAGGTTGAAGGATCAGCTGGTCCTGGACCTTTCTCTCAGCCCCGTTTTCCCTCTCCATCTTCCAGTTGGGCAAAGGGTACCCTGAGGAGAGAGAGCCGCCCAGCTCCATCCCAGGTCACTCTGCTAGGCTGGTGCCCCAGTGTCTTGATCTGGAAAATCCCATTGTTTGGGCCTGGAGTCTTCTGGCTGAGGATCCCTCCAGTCAAGTGTGGGGGCTCCTTTGTGAGGATAGTAATAGGATGGTGGGCAATTTCGGTGCCAACACCTGGACCACAGGGTCCTCGGCTGCCCTGCTGCCGATCCTACTGGCTGGGAAGTGCTCCTTGCCCAGGCCAGTTGACTTCGGCTGGAATGCCTCACCACTCCATGATGTGAGAGTCTTGATGTGCCCAGGCAGATGGCCAAGCAAGGGCCAGCCACTGGCATTGGGGATTCACCTGCTTGGAGCTGGCAACAGTCGGCTAGGGTCAGCACCTGTGTCGCCCAAAGTGAAGGACCTGATTGGCCCTTCCTGCACTGCTTGCTCTGTGGGAGAAGTCAAGTTTATTTCAGCTGCTTGCACGGAGGGGGCTCCTTGGGCCGTGTGAACACTGTTCCTCGGGGCTTGGTAAAGGTGGGGCCTCACCTCTGAACTCCTGTTGGCCCAGAGCTGTTGATAGCCCTTGTTCTTCCTCAGCTTCTGTCTGGCCAAGGACATCCTACTTGGAAGGTGATTTTTAAAATTCCATGGAATTTAGTGAATTCGGTTTTGGAAACTAGGGATAAGGGTTGCTACCTGGGCCAAGCCTTTGAAGCCTGTTACTTCCTTTTGGATGTTGGGAGTGACGAGCAGGCCTGCCTGAGCCACAGGCAGTGACTCCTAAGGAAGTGACTCCTTCCTTAGGATGGCTGCCAGTGGCCCTGCCCTTGCGCCTGGGTCAACTATTTGGTGTCACTGTGAATACCCAGCAGGCATGGGCAGAAAGCTCTGGGTGCACATCCCAGGCTTGATTATAGCAACTTTAGAACAACCCAGGCCCAGGGCTGCTGAGCTCAGTTAGTTGGTGCTTTCCACATGGATCCACACTCTCCCTCCCTCTCTTCTATCACAGCATTCGTGGCAGTCTGTCCTCGGGGGCAGCCTACCTTTGCCAACTTGCTCATCAAGAGGCCTGAGGATTACTTCTCAGTCCAGGTGCTGGGGGCGCTCTCCCCACTCAGCCTCAGTCATCTTACCCCTGGGCAGCAAGGATTTATTTCCAGAAAAGCGGTGAGAAAGGAGAATCAGCTTGGGGGAGCCTGGAAGGATGTGACCTATCTTTGGAGGGGGACACTCCACTTCCACCAAAGACTCTGAGGGGCTTGCTCCAGCTTACCTCAGATTCATTCTGTCCTTGATGACAGGCTGTGGAGACCAACACCTATCTCTCTGTTGGGATGGGGAGCATGGCCCCAGGTGCAGCCAAAGGTCCCACTCATTTAAGCCTCGCTTTTGGATCTGAGCTGCCCCTCACGAACCTGAAAGTGTTCAGGTTCAGTGGCCAGCTGGGACACCTGCAAGGTAATGTGTCGGTGCCTGCCGACGAGACAACAGTCCCTGAAGTGGGGAGTGAGGATTGAGAATAAAGGAGACAAAGATGGGATGGGGAGGGCAGGCAATCCTAAGTAGACTGCTGCAGTTCTAAGTAGAATGCCTCATCCCAAGTTTATTTTTGTAGCTTATATACTCTGGGCATCAAAAAGTAACAGAACTGTCTGCAATCTAGTAGTTACAATGAAGGTAATACACAAGGGCTTGTTTTTTGGCCATCTCCACACTTCCTGACCTTGTCTGGTTCTGTGTTCTCAAAGTAGCAAGTTTTGCCTTGCTGGGAGCACAAACCACTCAAGGAAGTCAAAGGTTCAACATTTCACAAAACAACATCTGCTAGCACTTCAGCACGGTTTCCCACAGTAATGGCTCCTTGGAAAGGAAAAAGGGACCCACATTATTGGCTCTACCCACCATGCTCCCAAGTCCCCTGGAGCTAATAGCCAGCCCTGCACCCCACCCTCATTTCATATCCTCCCCACCCGAGTCACTCCCTCGTCAGCCCCATTTCCTCCAAAGCATGGGCTTCCCTGCTCATCAAGCAGCCTGTCCCTCAAACTACAGTGGCTCTAGGTGCCACAGGGGTGTGGTCAGCCTTCAGAATGGCAGCAAAAACTCATTTCCAAATAACACCGCAAACAGGTGTGGAACAGATAAGGTGTCACTCCAGTGGCATCATGCCATCTGCTGATGAAGGCCCTCGCCTGCGGGACGTGTTTTTCCACACAGCCATTGTTTGCCAAGAGACAGTCAGTCCTGGCAGCCTCACGCCTTGCCTTTCTGGTCCTGTTCCTTGTGCATGGAATGCCTGTCCCCCATCTGCCCACTGTGAGCCCCACGCCATGCCCTTCTCAGGAGCCTTACCTGAGGCCACCAGGTGTAGGACGACACCAAGGCCTGTCTGCTTTGGCTCAGGTCCTGTGAGCTGGGGTTTTACTTCTGTGTCCCCCAGCAACCTGTGGACATCGAGAGGCAGCTGCACCTGGCTCTGTGATCTTCGGGCAGCAGCCCCAGGGTCTCTTAGAGCTTGTCCATTCTGGTAAGCCCAGCACTGTACACTCACTCATGGGCCTCCCACCTCCCCAGGCATGCCTTCATTGCAGAGACCCTACTGCTTCCTACTCCAGCCTCAGTTGAGACCCCTGCCTCAGGGCCCGCCTCCACCCACTCCCCAGAGTTTAATGTCCACTTCCCTTGGGAGATCAGAGTCGACCTGCTCTACTCCCCCTCCAGGCTTCAGTTTCTGTGAAATGAAGGGATTCACCAGATGTCTTTCTTACATATTGCCTCAATCGTGGAGCATGAAAGGTCATCTCAGTCTCCGGCGTAGAAGGCAGGAAAGGAGTGAGCAAGTAGCATATGCCTGTACTAAGGTTTTGATAAATTGTGAAACCCCTTTTTTGGGCAATAAAGGAGTGTGGGCAGGTATCTTCGAGGCCAACTCCACCCAAAGCTGGGAGGTGCTGCAGGTGGGCACATGGCCCCTGCAGGAATGAGCTGGAACCTTCAGTGTGGACCCTGGCCCACACTAAGGAGCCCACCAGTCACAGGAGCTGGCAGGTCAGGACTTGGGGTTACCCTGTTCCCTCTAAAGCAGTAAATAAAAATAGTACAGGGCGAACCTCAGTTTTCTGGGGGAGGTCAGCCAATCCCAGGGGTTTAGGAAGTTTCCAGTGTTTCTGGGCTACCTATGTTTTCCTTGACTCCTTGCCTCACGGGGCAACTAAGTGTTGGCCCCCAAAGCTATGTTTTTGTGAAGCCCTCTCCTGCGAGCCCAGCCCCACCCCTTCCTAGCCAAGTAGTTGCACAGCCAGGTCCCAGCCCTCGGGCCTCCCAGTGAGAATTCCAGATAATGCAAATCCAACAGCCACTTGCCCCGATTTCCCCTCCTGGCTAAGTGAGCATACCACTCACTTCTGAAGCCCACATAAAAGAGACAACAATTGTCAGTTTTCAGAAATTGGCTCTCCTCACTCCTGAAGCCTTGGCTGCCATTCGGGGGCAATAGGGTCTGGACTCCATATTCTTGTGGGTCTAGCCCCCAAAACATCCAGACAGGGCTCTGAATCCAAAGGTCACAAATGAGATTCTCACCCCCATGTCCCCTGCGACCATGTTCCCCTGTGACCTGGTTTCTTGCATATGTAATTTTATTTTCATTTTAATAGGTAATATGTCTACATGGCTCAATTCAAAGCATTTTAAGGATCCCCTCCTGCTACCTCCCTCCACAGGGTAACCCTCTCTCAAATCCCTCCAGAGACATTTTATACATATACAAGCAACTGTGTATAACCTCACTCCCCCACCCCCAATTTTTTCCCCTCACAAATGGTAGCATATTCTACACAAGGTTTGCATTTTTTTTTTTTATACTTAAAATTCTATCTTAGTATCTGAAGAGTCTCCAATATTCCCTTGCTGAGACAGGTCATGATTCCATTTAAACAGACCCTATCATGAATGTTTGTTCGGTCTTCAGCTCTTAGCTCTGCTATACTGAATTCCACACATGGGTATATCTGTAGGATAGGTTCCTAGAAGTGGAATTGCTTGGTCAAAGGTGGTGGTGCTGTTTTAATGTGGCCAGATGTCCCTCCTACAGGGAGGTCTATGGCACCACCCAGTTGGGCACGATAGGCCCTCCCAATCTGTTTTGGCTTTTGCTGTCTGATGGGGAAAAGGCTTTTCTTTCCAGCCAAAAGATCGTAATTTGCATTTCTCTTATTAGGAAGTTGAGCATCTTTTCATTTGGTGACCAGCCATTTTGCCTGTTTCGGAAACTAAATCCTCAAGCCCATTTTCCCACTGGATTGTTTGTTTTAAAGCTCTTTATAAGAAAATTAAACCTTTGCCATGAGTTGTAAATATTTTTCCCAGTTTGTCATATGGCTTTTGACTGTGGGCAGGCTTTGGAGATACATTTTTTAAACTCTTCTTCAGGATTTGTGTCATTCTTGGGCTTTCCCAACTCCACAATTATTAAACTATTTCCCATGGTTTCTTCCAGGACTTCTTGTTATTTTATTTTGACATTTATGTTTTTGCTCCATCTGGAATTCCCCTATCAGGTCTGAAGTGTGGCTTCATCTTTTATTGTAGATGCCACCCACCTGTCCCCTCATTATCTGTTAAATCCCTCCATCCTACCCCACTGCTGAAATGCCACTTTTATTCCATATTAAATCCCCTTTTGCACTTGGTCCGAGGCAGGATAACCTAGGAAATTGGCAACTCTCTCCAGGGTATAAGGCGAGGTGCCTCAGTAGTCACACAAGTAATAAGTGACTGTATTCGATACTTGCAGCTGGAGTAAAATAAGAACCTGTTTCATCCAGCAAAGCTACCGTGTTTCCCTGAAAATAAGACCTAGCTGGACTATCAGCTCTACTGCGTCGTTCGGAGCAAAAATTAATATAAGACCTGGTATTATATTAATTTTTGCTCCGAACGATGCATTAGAGATGATGGTCCGGCTAGGTCTTATTTTGGGGGAAACACTATAATACTTATGACCTTTATCTAATTTTAATGTCATTATAATGTCATTTGCATTGCGGTTACCACGACTCCCATCATGCGTCTGATGCCATGACAGTTATGGAGGACCCATATAAGGAAGAAAATGCAGGAAATAGAGCGTCCTACCTAAGGGGGAGGAGATGAATGAATCGCCTCAATGGAACCTCACCAATTCCCACCCTCCAGGGATAAAAACCCCCAATCGTGACTTCCTCTGAGAGTTCGCTGCACTTTCCTCGCAAGTGTGTACCTACTTTTATTTTTAATAAATCGCTTTCGCTTTCCTGCATCTGTCTCGTTCTTGAATCCTTTCTTGTGAGGAGACAAGAACCCAGTCCCTCTTGGGCATCCCCATGAGCCTCTGGTGACAGGTCTACTTCTGAGCTCTTGATTCTGTTCCCCGGGTGGGTCCACTGGATTTCATTTGTAACCGACAAGCTTGTTTTCAAACTGCCCCAGCACTGGGGGAAGCAGGGACCCTTTCCCCACACCGCTTTGGGGGCCTTCCCTCTCAGGCCTCATCCTGGCTCCATCCCAGGCCCTCCCTCCTCCAGCTGCTCCCTACTGCCTTCAGTTTCCCCCCTGCCTACCTCCCCACCTGCCAAATGTCAATCCTTCTGGTCTTGCTCTCCTGAAGTGACTTGCCCACTGTGTCCACCAGGCAGCCTGCAGCCTGCAGCCTGCAAGCACAGGGGCCTCAGCTGTCTCGAGTGTCATGTGGGTGACACGCTCACATGCCAGCAGTAAGAATGGAGCTGCAACAAATTCCAGTTTTCAACTTGGGTTATGAATCAGGACCTCTTGGTGCTGTTACCAGGAATGATATATTTCGGCTCTTTGTCTTCTTGAAAAAAGAATTACTCAAGAGACAGAGATTGTGCAGCATAGAACAGCAAGAAGTTTATTAGTAAAAGCAAGTACCCTCTGAGACGTGGAGCAGGCTGAAGCAAGAGAGGGAAGCAGCCTCTTCTTACATTGTGTGAGAGTTTTTATCTCTATTGGTAGAATTGTCTTCCCCTCTCCCTCCCTGTTATTTTTTCTTTCTCTGCTGCGGTGTCCTGTCCTCCCCTCTGATTCTCTAGGTTGCCTCTCCGAGCGTAAGCGTGAACCTGTTAATGTCCCATGATTTATCTGAGAAGCTCATTTAAAATGGTCCTTCTTGAGAAGCAAGATGTATATTCTGATAAACGGGATGGTTTCTCTCTTTCCCTAGCTTTCAACAACATATCCCTTTGATTTAGGGAGTATGTGTAAACCCAGAATCCTGCTGGGTTAGTAAGACATTGGTGCCCTAAGTGAGGGCAGCTGCAAGGGGTCTTGACCCAAGTAGGAGCTGCAGCAAGGGTCTTTCTAACCGGGGCTAGGTCTCTCCTTCTGCTCATTTCTATTTACAAACCCTATCAGTGCCAGACTCCTCCTTCCTGAGAAGTTTGTTCCCTCACATCAGTCGCTTTGCTGCAGAGGCAATGCTCATGGCAATTGTTGCATGCTCCTCGAAGATGGTATGAATTTCAGGGTGTCTTGAGCCTTCCTGAAGATAAACCTGGCCAGTGAAAAAAGCAGAGTGATGTCAGAACATCCACACACAAGAAAATCAGTGGAACTCTGTCAGGGCCTTTTAGTTTTTCTCCCGGAGAAAACTTGACTCTTCGGGTGATACCTCTTCTCACACATTTGCTCTTTGATAATTTAGAGGATAATAATTCTTGTTTATAAAATAAGCCCATTTCTTTCTTGTTCAGAGAGAAGTGAAAAGACCCTCTGAGTTTAATTCATCCTTTTGACTACTTTTAAATTCTGATGCATACCCAGATTTCAACTCCAACTTCGGGTCTGGAGAGAACCAGGGGTGTTGCCTTACAGCTGCCAGACCGTTTGTTCCCCCGCGCTCTTCCCAGGATGTCACAAGGGAGAGCCTCAGCAAACTGAGACCCGATGGAATCATATCGTTTCTTCCCCTTCAATGGACTCCTTGGAGTTGTGCATGTGTGTGAAGGCAAAGTTCAGGCTGGAACACAATGGGAACTTTCGGAAAGACAGCCAGCAGGCCACGTATCACACAGATCTTGCGGTTAACAATCTTTTATCTCCTTAGAAGTTAACCAATAAAAACTATGCGTTGGCCCAATTCGGGGCTCAGTCCTTGAGGCTTGAGTCCCGTGGCCCCACTTGCACACTATTCTTGACTACTGTCTTTCTTCACCCTGCGCTGCCCTTCTCGCTTCCCACAGCTCGTGTCGTGCTGGAGGTGACACAGGGGCCAAACCCCTTCCAATGAACACAGGGCTCTGGAGAAGAGTGTGAATGAATCTGTCAGTCAGAGCTTGGGGCTCCTGGTGCCCAGGTGACATTGCTCCTGAGCATCCTGACAGAAGAGGAAAAACAAGAGGAAGCAGCCAGATAAGAAGTGGGAGAAGCTTCCCCTCCAGCCCTTCCATTCAGGCTGTGTACTTAATAACCCCGGCCCCTCAGACGACAGACAAGGCAATAGTAACGCCTGATAACGAGAGGCAGTGACTACGTCTTTGAACCCAATCCATCTATAGGACTCGTCTTCTAACACCAAAGCCTGACTGAAAGCTACGTGCTAAGAAAGGTTCCAGAAAGAAGCCCTGTTTCCAGGAATGAGTCCTTCAGTGACGGGTGATTCCTTCGTGAGCTGCAGCCAGTCAAAACAAAACATGGCTACAAAGCAGAGAAGAAAGTTCAGCCTTTACTGTCCCTCGATTGCCACTGCAAAATGTAGAGAAGGGTCATCTTTGTGTTGACATTAAGGATGCTGGGGATACAAAAAGCCAAAGAAGGACACGAAGGGTGTGAATGTATACAAGTTTCACATTTACGCCCATGTAGAATCTACGGTTACGTATCTACCAAACAAGAAGACAGGAGATTATGTAGAATACGTGCACTGAGTATCAATGCAGAAACAGACGTTTTTCAGAATAAGATGACTACAGATACCATACAGAATACGACTTCATACATTCAAAGGAGAGAAGATGGGGAGGGGAGGGAGGAAAGGAAACAAGCAAACAATTACAGAATAAGTTGCCCTGTATCTAGGATTCTTCCAAGATGTGCAGAACTCCACAGAGAAAACTAACACCTGAGGGACCCTGAAGAACTATGGAGAGAATGAACATCTACAGATTGGAGTCAACAGTGTAATGATGCCGCTTCTCCCCAGTCTGGCGTATGATTCAACACTGTCCCAACAGAAATTCCCACAAATTTTTGGATGGAATTTGACAACTAAATTCTAACATTTACATGAGAACCCCAAGGGCCAAGAGGAACCAAAACATTTTCTTAAAGACAAAGTAGGAGGATTTGCTTTGCCGACGTTAAGGTTTTTTATCCAGCTCCACAATGAAGGCATAATGAAATCAGCACAGGGGCAGACAGCAGACCCATGGAAAGATGGAAATCCCAGAAACAGACTTCCCCACACGTATAGGACACAATGCACGATCCGGGCAGCACTGAAGTCTATATGAAGACAGCCCTGGTCAATTAGGAGGGGCACTGGGCAGCTGGCTACCCCACGGGGAGAAAGAACAAGCTGAATTCTTATTTTTACACAAACAAAAATCTTAAAAGGTCATATAAGAGAATACCATCTTAAGTATTTCTTAAATGAGATACAAAAAGCATGTACGACTCAGGAAAAGATGGACACATTTGACCTTGTATTAGTACGACACCATAAAAAGGGTGAAGAGACATGCTGAAGTGTTTGCAACTCATATTATTGACCATGGGCTCATAACTAGAACATATATTAAAGAAACTCCTACAAATTGGTAATGGACAACCCAGTAAAAAAAATTAGCAAAGGACTTTAGAAGCCACTTCACAAAAGGGTATATTCAAATGGGAAAGGTATTCAATCTCGATAAAAATCAGGGAAATGCAATGAAAGTCACCACAAGATACCACTACCACCTATCGTACTGGCTATGATTAACACACTCATAAAAAACCACGCCTAGGCATGTACCCCAAAGAAACTCATATCTGGAAACAACCAAATGTCCATCAATAATAAAATGGATAAACAAATTGTGGTGTATTCACGTCATAGAATTCTACACAGCAATGAAATGAGCAAGCTACAGGTACAATATCACCATGGATGACTCTCACAAGCCATACAGGTAATACAATTTATTTAAAGTTCAAAAACAGGGAACCCCAAACTGCATTGTTCAGAGGTCCAGGCCTAGGCGGTAAAACTGATGAAAGCCAGGAAACGCTTTTCCTCACAGTCAGGATAGTGATCCTACTGGGAGGAGGAAGGGAGGGAGGAGGGAGGAGGGAGGGGGGAGGGGGAGGAGGGAGCGGGTGGGGGAGGACACATGGGAGTTGACAGGGCGCTGCTGTGATATTTTTTTCCTCTGTTCTTACAAGTGCCTGTATTATATTTGTTAAACCGTTATGCATTTTTCTGTGTATGTTATTCTTCACGATACAAAAGATTACATGCACACACAGGACAAAGGGAAGACCACCACCAGCATACCATACAATGGTGCTGCCTGACTGCCCCATCCCTCTAAGAACTTGTTCCACCTTAGCCCATGCCCAGGGTTGACCCCACGTTGCTGTCCTCTCCCCAGCCCACCCCAGCCCTCCCTGAGTTTCCTGCCACTGGTGTTCCTGGGAGGTTGGGGGACCCTTTCCCGTCATCTCCTCACGTTTCCCCATGAGGTATTTCCATCCCTGGAGGAGTTCTCCCAGCCCCCTTCTGCACCCTGAACGGCCTGGCTTGGCCCGCTGGGCCTGCTCTGCTATGTGCTGTCGTCTGCCCTCTGGCACATGTGCCACAACTATGGCAGGGACCCTGAGATTGGAACTGGAAGAAAACTGTTCTACTCAGGCCCTCTCAAACTCACATCTTCTTGTGCAATGGCTTCGAGGTTTGAGTCTACACCAGTAACCCCTGTGAAGGCTTTGGGGAGGCCTGGTGTGTGTGCAGGGGCTTCCTGGGAATGTTCGTGCTTCCCCACAGTATCTTGGTGCTGTGAGCTGATGCTTATGGTTGTATGGTTGGCTTTGAACTCGTGGCCCTGATGACGGGCTCTACCCTGCTGCATTAGCAGGGTCCATGTGGGGGTTTGATCTTAGCAGCTCAGGGCAGGGCTTTGGTGGTGGTCACAAGCTCACAGCTGTGTTCTTTTTTTAATAGGTGAGGCCTTAGGAAGCCCCAGCTGCTGGGGTTTGGTGAGCAGTGGGAGGCCTCAAGGGGGCTTGACCTGTGAGGGGACAGGGTGGTGAAGGCAGCTCCAGAGGGCTTACGTCTTCTTAGGCAGGGCAGGGATGGGGAGTTCTCAGCAAGGTCCAATGCTGGCACTTGCAACAGCAAAGACAGTGAGGGGTTGCAGTGCACCTGCTTGGGAATCTTGGGCCATCATAGGAAGTGGTGACTGGTGAGTTCCTGCCAGAGCAGGGGCTGTGGAGGGTCCCTCCTGCACCCTGGAGCACCCTAAGCTCTCGAGAGTTAGTTCCCTGAGTTGGGAGACTGAAGCTTGCTTGCCCACGGAAAGGGGATAATTGGTTAATGGACAATAGCATTCCAAGGAATCGGGACCCTTCAGAGAATATGCCATTTTCTTGGGTTGAGATAGAAAAACAACCCATTGGAACCACATCCAAAAGCTAGCAAGGCCGTGCAAAGGCCTGTGTTGGGAGCCATCTGTCCCAGGGGAGTCAGGTTACCTCGGGAGATCCTGAAGGAACTGGAATGGTTTAAAAAACATGCTACAGTTTTACTCTCAGAACAGGAGCAATAGAAAATGAGAGAGAAATGTCAACTGTAACTGAAAAATCATAAAAAAGTAAAACCACTATCATCAAAAAAGGAAAAAAAAAAAAAGAGAGAGAGACCCGCTATAGAAGAGTGTGGGGACAAAGCCCCAAAAAACAGTTTCCAGGCTCTCGGCCTCACATAGAAAAGTACTGGCTCGGGTAGTAAATGGCCATCAACTGTGATCAGATGGCCAGCAGCTGTGGCTAGTTGGCCGTCAGCTGTAACCAGTAAGCCATTGTCCACTAATATAACGGCTGTGGCTACGCTAGCAGAAAGAATGGGGGCTAGCAAGAAGACTGCTGTTAGGATGGCGGGTTGCAGATTATGTAGATCCCGCTTCTTGTATCTCCAGCCCAGCCGCCACGGAGAATATATTGGTTTGACTCCCCTATCTATGGCTCCTTGGGTGTTCCTTTTTGGCCTTACCGTGTCCTGCGTTCTTATGTGGGGAGCGGGACAGGAGACCCTGCAGGTGACCCCGCACGGCAAAGAGAAATGTCCTTAAGAGAAACCTGTGAGGTGTCAGGAGACACCCTGGGCGGAGATGAAGACGTTGATGAGACCTGGAGAGGACCAGGCCCACAGACCATCTCAGGGGACAGGCAAGCTCCTGCTGGGAGAGGAGGGCAGAGGTTAGGGCAAGGCCGCTCCCCAGGAAGCCAGGTGACTCAGAACACTCTTGAGGGGTTGGCCATTCAATGTTGCCAGAAACTGTAAGAACCAGAAGCCTGGCAGCTCTCAGAGGCTGGCTGTAGAGGATAGGGGCAAATTCAAAAACAGAAGTTCAGCATCAAATACTGAGAAAATTTTAGGGTGTGTTTTAGGACAGCACAGTTATTATGGGTGGGGTCCCGGGACTGCTTATGCCCTGAGGGAATATGTTTTAGACGTATGGTTAGGTCTCAAGTAGGCTCAGGTGAGCTCGACCAGTGGAGAAGAGGGCCAGGCGCCAGAGGGGAGCTGGCCACAGTTTCTGGAGCCATGGGACTGTTTCAACAATGGATGCTTGTGATGAAACTGGAATTAACTGTTTTTTCTTTCTCTTGCCATGGGAGACCCCAAAAATCTAGAGGAATAGATCAGAAACAGTAAATGTTTAGGCTAGAAAGCAAAGAGCAAGGAAAAAAAAGGAAGGGTGTTGGAATCCAATAAAAATGGGTACCCCTCTGTGTAGTGAAGAAAAAGGATGAAACCTGTGTCAGGAGCCCACATAGCACCACTGCTAAGGTCTCAGCTGAGCCATCTTGAAGCCACGCGTGAGCCAAATAGCATTGTAAGCAGACAGACCCTTTCTGCACTGGGAACTATGTTGCACAAACAAATACCACTCAAGGCTGGGAGCATTCCCAGTGGAGGAAAGCCAGTGTCCTAAGAACCAACATGGTACAGTTGCTGCTCCCTGTCCCTCCATGGGAGAACCTGCTCCAGGCGGGTTGTGCTGACAAGGGTGGGGAACCGTAGGACAGAGGGAACTGCCCACTGGCCAGAGCCCAGACTTAGTCGCCCTGTCACTAGGCAGAGCTCAGCACTATACACACAGAGGGAAATGGAAATTATAAGGTTTTAAACATCCTGGAAATTATCCTAAATGAGACCGAGTGACTGAGTGGCCCCTAGGGCAGGTGATGCCCGTTTGTGAGAAGGCAGGACTGACACAGATGTGCTCAGAGAGGAGGAGGAATGCAGACGTTGCTTCCTGGCCCACCCAACATGCTCGAACAGGTTCAAAGCTGACCCTCCATTGGCTCAGACTCCCAATGTATGGGGTCTGGGCTATTACTCTTCCTGTCCACTCTCCTTCCATCAGGTACCAGAGGTTTTCTGCTGGGGTCTGCAGGCAGCAGGAAGAGGGGTCTACATGAAGTTGAGCATTGGGTTTTAGGAATACCCAGCAACCTGCAGGCTGCCCCAAGGATTTTCTTGTGGTGGGCAGGACTATGGGGGAGTTGCCATCTACCTCATCCGAGTAACTGGATCTTTTAAAAGTAGAGCACATGATAGGTTAGTTAAAATGTGGAGATGTGGTGAAGGACCCCATTTCAGGAGCGAGCCAGCTTCCATGCCCACTGGGTGGATTTGGTGGGCATGGAGGCTTGGACAAGAAGTTAACTCCACTGGGCTCTCTGTGAATGCTTTGGGTTTTAGTCTTTGACCTTTCAGTTTTTATTTCTCTGAACTTTAACATAAAAGGACAAAAGAATTTAATTTTTTTGAGTTTCACTCTAGGAAATTCATAACATTCCTTTGTTGACCTTTTTATTATCTTTGTCATTTTATTTCTTTGTAGAACCTCTGAGCCCAATTTGGACTTTGAGTTTGGACCTAATTTAGGATGGGAGTAGAGAGAGCAGAGAGAGAATTCTTAGTTTGGGGTCCTTGGAGTTCAATAACACTGGGTCCTGACCCTTCCCAAGGCTCAGGTGGGGGAATGTAAACGGCCTACACAGCCCCAAAGGGAATGGATAGAATGGGTAAAGGCCCCCCCTCCCCCAGGAGGCCCTTTCACTCCCCACCCTGTCCCACCCGCCACTCTGCTCAGCAAGCAACAGCAATATCACTGACCCATGAGTTTGCGAAAAGAAAGTGGTCAGGTTCAGTTCAACTCCTTTGGGTCCTCTCTTGGAAATGGCCAACCTTGCCATGTGCGTGCCCAGTAGTGCCCTCTCTAATATTGGGGGTGAAGCAGAGCATGCTGCCCAGCTTGAGAAGGTCTCTCTCCATCACCCCAGACCTCCAACAGGCTGCTAAGGAGCAGCCCTCCCAGTGAGTCCCATGCGTTCCCACCCCGCACCCCTCCCCCAATTCGCAACCTCCTTTCCTTCCCCCCAACCCCGGCTTCAGGTCAGCTTTGGCTTCACTCCCCTGACCTTAGCTGGCCTGTCCCCAGAACCCAACACCCATTTTATCTGCTGGAAGCAAACCCCAAACTATCAGGTAATCATTTTTGTTTTGTAAAGTGCTGGAGAGACAGAATATGATGAGAAAGTGGAGGTGATGGGGAACATGAGGAGAAGAAGAGCAAGCATCAGGTGTCATTAGGAGGAAAATCAGTAGGGAAGCAAGCAGGCCCGCACACTCTAGCCGGCTGTTTGCCCTGCAGCCGGGACCTCCAGAGCTGGTGGTGCCCTGATCCTGGGCCCAGACACTGAGGTAAACCTACAATGTGTAGCCCCTGCTCAGTTGGACCCCTTGCTCCTTGCTACCTGGGCCACCCTGTCACCACCTCTGTTGACTGGCCTCCCATATGCACTTTCCTCCCCTGGAGAGCCCTTATCCTGGTCCCCTGACTCCCCTGGTCCTCTTCCTTATAGCCCCCTAGAGGGGCAGGATGGGCTACTCCAGGCAGCCGGGGCTTGCTGGACCAGAACAGCAAATCCTCCATTTTCCAGGCTTCTCCAAAGGGCCAGGGGCATCCACCTGCCCCAGGGTGAGGGAGGCTGTCGTGAGCAGGGCTATTCTGCCTAAGGCAGGGTCAGCCTTGAGTCAAGGTCGGGTTGATTTCCCCAAACAGGCAAGGCCCAGGCCGGGGTCAAGGCCTCTGGGTCTACTTTCCCCCTTTGGCCAAAAGGAATAGGAGGGGGTCCTCTGTAAGTGACCCTTCCCAACTTCCCAAGCAATTTCCCCAGACATTGCCCCATGTCATCCTCACAACAACCCTATGAGGTAGGTATTGGAAACCTTAGTTTAAAGGGGAAACTGAGGCTCAGAGAGATAAAGTAGGAGGCCTCTCCCACAGTCACACAGCAAATCAAAGGCAGTATCAGCCTCAGGCACAGCAGCAGGAAGACAGTTGCCTCCACCCCAATGCCCTCCCTTCCAAGCTGTGGCCTTTTCTCTTTTCTTCCCAATTCTTCTGCACTTTTTCTCTCCCATTTCCCCTCCCCTGTTGACATGTTATTTTTTATATTTGTGGACGAGTTCTCAACAGTTCTATTACAGGACAGGCAGGGCAAAGGGGAGCTGGCACGGGGTTCTGAAAGATCTGTCTGGGAATCAACTTTTCTGGCTCCCATTCCTTGCCCTTTTAAGAAGTGCGCCTGTGGTTCAAAGGTCAGCTTGACCAGCTATGGTATGCGACAGAGGGCATGGTGCGCTCAGCAGGGAGAACTCTGCTCAGGGCCAAGGACCCTCTTCCTGTACAGAGGAGGGGTTTTGGGGGTGGGCACAAATCTCAGAAACCTCCCTGCTGTGTATATTGAGGGGAAAGAGGAGAGATGGGTGGGGGAACTTGTGTGTCAACACAAAATTAGCCAAAATTAAGAGTAAACCAGCCCCTCTGGAATGTTCAAAAGCTTATGCTATCTTCTGTTGAACTTTCCAGGGGCTAACCTTGAGCCCTGCATGGCTGCAATTATTTAGAGGTTTGATTTACAGTAAAGGTAATGGAGCTTCAGCATCAGGGCCTCTGTTTGTCCTGGGAGGGGCCCTAGCAATGCTTTCAATTCTTAGGTGCTTTTGGAAAATTTGCAGAAGATATTTTTCCAAGTCGTTTGAGGCCCACTCTTTCCATTGCAAATTTCCTCTGTCACACATCTCCTGTAGGAGTAGCAGTGGGCATTTTGGATGTGGCTATAGCGGAAGGTAAAATTGGGGGATCATTATTGCATGGGTTGAATGGGATATATTTATGTGCTTTGAAATCACTCCTGTGTCTACTTAAATTATTATAGCTATTTTGGTGCATAAATGGCTTGTGGGGACACGCTTACTGCTAAAGGAAAGTTGACAGAATTTTCTATTCTCTCCATAGGAAATGTTACAAAATCATGGTCTCATAAAAAGGTAATCAAGGAGTCTGCAGTCAAAAAACATGGAGGGAGCACTATTTTAAAGGTGAAGGTGTGTCCAGCAGTTAAATTAAAAAAAAAATTCTTTTTAAGAAAAAAAAAAGTCAGGATATTTTTTTGAGTTTGTGTGTTTGTAAAATTCATAATTTCTTTTCTCAGTCTAAATAATCGCTTTATAAAAAAAAGAATTCCGTATCATTTTGAGTGTGTTGACAATGCCTGGTTTTCTGTTCAGCCTCTTTTTCCAACTATTCATTCAAGACAATGTCATCTGGTTCTTAGGGGTCAGACTCTAATCACAGCTATTAATAGGGTCCCTCATATTCTCTGTGGTTTTGTTCTCATGCCACGCCAGGTGTGGCTCTCTAGAACTGAATCCCCACTTAATGCATTTAAACGTAATGTAACCCAATAGCTTCCTTCTTCCAAGCTTACTGATTCCTACAGAAATCATCATCCCCAAGTCACAAATGAGGAAACTGAGGCCAAGGCTAATGCTGAGGCTGAAGATGGTGACAGTGTTAAAAATGACAGCGTAACATAAGGGACGAGGACAAGGCAATTGATGAGGTCAAGATAGCTTCAGTCCTTTGTCCCAAGGCCATTCAAGTTAGTGACAAAATGACTGTCTCTAACAGATTCCCAGCCAGGGCTCTTTTCCCACAGCAGCAGCCTCCTTCTGGAGCCAGAAATGCCTTAGTTTATATGGTTTCATTCACAGGCCACCTTAGTTCTACTTAAGTCTCCGGAGAGCTGAAATGACTTGCCCAAGATCGCTCAGCTAGTAAGCGACAGATCCAGGTTTCAAATTCAGGTCTCTGGACTCAGCCAGGGAGAACGAGAGCAAACAGACTGGTCCGTTAAGCTGACCTGGCCCTCCTGGCAAGTGGGGCAGCAAGGAGAACATGGCAACAGCAGGTTGTGGTCTGAACAAGTTGGCTCCATCCCTTTCTTTCCCCAGTGGTTCCCCAAGCCATGTGGATTGGGTTTTCTTGTAAACACATCCTTACATTTGAGGGCCCCATCCCCTTGAAAAGCACTTTGTGTTTCAAAAGATCTTAGAAGGAGGGAGAGCGGTGATTATTTTACAGATGACAAAACAGCCTCAGACAACTTTTGGAGCTTAACAATCTCCCCATCCGTGTGATCAGCAGTAATGTTCCCTAAAGGCACAGGGGCCATTCGCCTTATGTCATAGAGAGAACACGCCACCCTCCCTGAGGGATATAGGCTGAGACCCCCAAGGCGCTCTGGCAAAGGATGAGCAAACCATGAACAAGATGGGGGGGGGGCGTCAAGCTCAAGAAGTGGGTCCCACGTGAAGCCCCCCGTGACAAGTATTACGGAGAGGGGTCTTTTCCAGACGCCCTAGTCTTGCCCTTGGTCCACCACACCTGGAAGCCCTGAAATGGGATTGGGGTATTCATGACGGACTTCTCCAACGTGGAGTTCGTAGCAGGCTGGTGTGCTCTCCCTCACCTCCCACTGACATTTCCTTCCTTGTATTGCCACTGTCCATCTGATCCTTCCTCTTTCCCCTCCTTAACCCCAGAGGTAAAGAAAAGTAAGTCTCAGCGTAGTTAAGAGGGAGCTTTAGGCACTAGAAAGAGCTGTGGTCAGACTTCCAACTACATGTGAAAACAATCTCTGAGGTCCCTTCTGGGCTCCAGAACTGGGCTCTTAATTCAAGTTAAAAGAGCTTTTGTTCTTTTCTTTCTATATGCCCCATCTCCCCAGTTCGCCTGACCATTCTTTCCCTACCCTATCTTGTATGCAAAAAAAATACTGACCTTCCAAAAATTAGTAAAGTTGTGTCATGGTTTACTCAATGATTTGGTTTATAAGGCTGGGGAATGATGCCATAAGAGTCAGCTTTGCCCGGAGGCCTCCAGACTTTCTGTTTCTTGCATCTCCATCCCCCCCCTCTGCCGCCCTCTTCTTTTTCTTTGCTCTTTCCTGTCCTCCCTTCTCCCTCTGGGACCCTGCACAGTTCCTCCCACTGGACATGGCCTAAGACTCTGGCACAGGGGCCGCTCTGATCATCAGAGCGTAACGGACCAGCGCGCGCCGAGCTACCGTTGCCCTCGTTGCCAGGGTAACCTGCCCACTAAACCCCACCTCCTTGCAGCAGGCTCCGGAAACAGGGCTCAGGCCGAGGACAGAGCTGGCGATGTGAATGAGTCCTCCCAGCCCCAGCACGCAGGAGGCGGGGACTGGGCGGCATGATCAGCGATCTCAGCAGCCCCAGAAACGTTCATTAGCAGTGCCTGCTCGGAGGGCAAAGTGAGGGCTAATAAAATGTTGTGCAAAATGCCTGGCATAGGGAACACGTCCAGGAGGAAGGTTATCTGGCTTAAATTTTATTTTTGCAATGATCTTTTTGTTAGTATGGTGGTTTTAGTTTGTTATAAAGATTAATGTACAAATATTGCGAATTTCCCACCTGAATCAGGCTGAAATGCAGCCACTAGGAGCTCAGCCCTCACAGAGGAAACCACCCTGTGGAATCTGGTGTTTACAGTTGTGAATGTGTTTGTAATTAAAGGAGTTTAGAACAAGCCACCCCAAAATAGGCTGCTCTGCCAAATTGACTATTTTGAGTTAAAGACACTAGAAAACAGCAAATGCAAGAAAAACATTTTGACTTTCCTTCTTTTTCTTAATAGCAAGAAATGAAATTACCATGTGAAAGATGTTCTCCCTATACCAGAAGGAAAGTAACATTTTTATCATCAAGGAGGAAGTGTTCTGAGACCAAGAGAATTCTGTACAATCAGACTGTGTTAAAATAATTATCTTCCTTTATCCTCCCTGTCTTGGCATTGAATTAACCCCTGATTGTTGACAAAATGTAAAAGAATATATGAGACTCCACAAAAGTAAGAAAAGATTTATTGAAAGTCAAAAAGAGAGAGAATTCTGGCAAAGGGAGTTTTGCCAGGACAGAACTCAATAGGGACAGCTGTTCTGATGAGAAGGAGTGCTCAGGTTTTATATTTTTCCATGCAGGATGTAGGGTGCTTGTCAGCTTGCAGGTGCAGTGCTAGCCAGGGGATTCAGAGCCAAGCAATTAATGTTTAGCTCGTTCCTGTTAGCCCACAAGTCTGCTCCTGTTAACTTCTTTTTTTTTTTTAACTTTTTTTAAAATTTATTTTTTTAAGTGTCCCTCCCACCCCCCCTCATCACCTCCAAGTGAAGTAGTTGTTTCAATCTAGTTGTGAGGGCGCAGCCCACAGTGGCCCACATCCCGAGCAGGATAGAACTGCAACCTTGTTGTTAAGAGCAGGGCGCTCTAACCGAGCTACCCTGCTGCCCCACCTGTTAACTCTTTACTTGTCTCATCACTCCATACATAGTTTATTTTTTCACAATTGCCTCTGTTCAAGGTTCATAAACAGCCAAAGTAAAACCAATGAATCATTGCAGTAGTAATTAGTAAACATTTATAGTGCACATACCAAAAAGACTGTTTGCAAGCCAGGAGTACTCAAACCAAACCCTGGATTGAGGCTCAAAGAAGTGACCAAAGCAGGGAGCTTTAATACTTTAAAAGAACACACACAAAGAAACGAACAATTATTTGTGAAGAATGGACAAAGGGGTTTGGGCTTGGGATGGCAAATTACTGAATAAGTGACAAAGTTTATTTATACACCTTCTTGGCCCTGAATTACCTATGTCTGGTAATAAGGATGCCTCTTTCTTTGGTACAGGGAGGTTACCTGTCACGGGAAATTTGCTTGGGGGTGGAGGGCAAAGGAGGGATGTCCTTCTTGCACTGGTTGTTTCTTAAGTAACAACCAGTGTAACAACAAATAACCAGTGTAACAAATAATATGCAAAAGTAGCGTATTTTGGGGTGGCCTGCCCTGAATCCCATCATTAGTCTTGTGAAATGAGCTAAATTAAGCCTCGTTTGTATCACTAAACTGGTTTTGTCTGCCCAGGGAATTTTTAAGGCTGGTCCCCCTTAAAAACTGATTTCAACAGATCAGTTTATTCAACCATATATAAAAGAACATAGGTTTTTGCCATTTCTTAGGGTCTTAATTCCTTATGAAGGCTCCACATAAATCTTGTATTAAATACATTTCTATGCTTTTCTCCTGTTCTTTTTTTTCTGTAAAAAGCTTTATTGTTTCAATTTGGTCCACCACATAGGAGAGGGCTCCAGGGTGGTTAGAAGGCTGCATAATGATTGCAGGGGAAGGCACAGGCAGAAGCCCGACACCAGGGGGATGCAAAGTGACCCCTCAAAGGCCTCTGGACTCCAAAGGCTTCTAGTCGTGTTTCAGAGTGAGCCTTTTGAAGAGATACTTGCCCAGGCAAGCCCGGGGAGTCCCCCAGGGGGGCCTGGGGGCCCCCCAGCCTAGCCTAGGGCCGTCCAGCCTGCAGAAGTTAGTCATCAACCCATTTCTCGATGAGTTTCACCTCTTCATCTAGGAAGTGGCTCTCCAGGAAGTGACAGAGATGGGGATCTGTGTGGGCAGAACTCAGGGCATGCAGCACCAAAGGGCCTGGTTTAGGTTCTTCTCTATGACCATAGTGGTTTCCATGGCAACCTGAGTTTTACCCCCCTCATCTTGAGAAGGCCTCTGCAGGTCCTGGAAAACGGTGTGGCCGCCATGCTGGTTTTACATCTTCAAGAGATGCTTGGCGCTCTCGCGCTTCTCCTCTGCCAACTTGCAGAAGTGGCCCATGGCCTCCAGACCCACCTCGTCGCTGTGTAAATAGAAGCCCAGAGAGAAGTAGGTGTAGGAGGCCCGCAATTGAAGGTTGACCAAGTGGTTGACAGAAGTCTCCACATCAGTGGGATGATTCTGATGAATTTAGGAGCTCACGGTTGCTCAGCAATAAGGAGTTCAGCTCAAAAACTGGTGTTCATTGGTCTCAGGCTGAGGACAACTGAGATGGTTCTGAATGTTGTGACTGGAAAAGAGGTTGGAGGGTGTGGGGACAGAACCCCAGAAAGCAGTTTCCAGGCTCTCGGCCTCACATAGAAAGGTGCTGGCTCAGGTAATAAATGGCCATCAACTGTGATTGGATGGCCATCAGCTGTGGCTAGTTGGCCGTCAGCTGTAACCAGTGAGCCATTGCCACTAATATAACTGCTGTGGCGGGACTAGCAAGATGATGGTGGCTGAGCTAGCAAAAGCGGATTGCAGTTAGCACGGAGGAGTGAGGGTTGCAGATTGCAGAGAAGAGGACAGCAGGTTGCGAACAGTGTGGCTCCTGCTTCCTGTTCCTCCAGCCCAGCCGCCAGCGAGAATATATTGGTTTGACTCCCCTATGTATGGCTCCATGGGTGTTCCTTTTTGGCCTCACCATATCCTGCATTCTTATGTGGGGAGCGGGAGAAGAGACACCGCAGTCCGCCCCGCACAACAGAGGGTGGTTGGCAGCTGGAAGAAGGGGTGTCCCTGGGTCTGTTCTGTCCAAACACTGTTGAAGCAAGAGACAGATCTGGGGGACTGCTGAGGGCACTGCCTGTTGACCTGTCTTATGTCAATTTAATTCTTAAAATTTTTTTTTTTTTAAATTGGGGAATATATGGGAACAGTGTTTTTCCAGGACCCATCAGCTCCATGTCAAGTCACTGTTTTCAGTCTAGTTGTGGAGGGCACAGCTTTCTAGTCCATGTGGGAATCGAACCGGTGACCGTGGTGTTATGAGCACTGCACTCTAACAAACCGACCACCCCAATTTGATTCTTAGGCACAGACAAAAGAAATCCTAAGAACATGTAAATCCTGACAGTTGTTTTTTTTTCCTTTTTGTGATGCAAGTGTGTGACAAGCTTTGACTGCCAAGGTATCCACTTCAAAGATGGCTATCTTGAATAAACACATTGCCAGCCACATGACTATATAAAGAGCTATGACGCCCTCCCCACACTGAAGCTCCTTGGTGTTAGAGGTCTTGGTTCGTTTTGATAACTGATTATTGGGCTACTTGTGTTTTTTCTTCCCATGCTTTAAATTCCTGCTCTAATGTTTTAAAGTAATAAAGAGTGACTCCATGAAGCTCTAGCCCTGTACCCCAATAAAAGCAGAACCCCAGGTCCCATGCTCTTTCTCTCTCTACCCACAATCTTGCTATATATAGCCCAGGTGTGCTATGTAATTTCCAGGCCTTGTAAGTACTAAGCCTTTATTTTTTCAAAGTTTCCTGCCCATTACTGCTGAAAAGCATCTTGCAATCATAGTAAGAACCACAAGGGCTGGTCCTACCACAACATTGGTTGTTGATAGGCTGAGACCAGTACAAAACAAAGGGTAAAGATAAAATGTTTACTCCCTTACATCATCCTTACAGCTAGTTTTATGGTTTGGGTTTCCTTCCAGCACTTTGCTCCACAGCTGTCTGAGATTCCCCCACGCAGATGCGTGGGCTTAATTCACTAATTTTCACTCTGCACCGTGTTCCATTCTCTTGTCAATGGGCATTTAGAATGTTTCCAATTTTTTGCTATTACAAGATTATAATAGCATATTAAACAGTATGTTGAACATATTTTAAACATACCAATTTGATGAGTGTGGAATTGTATTAAGCATTCATTAAAACCTAATTTTCATTTCCCTACTTTTAATAAATTTGAGCTTTTTTTAAAATCAAAGTTTATTGGGGTGACAATTGTCAGTAAAGTTACATAAGGTTTCAGGTGTACAATTCTGTAATACATTATCTATATATCACACTGTGTGTTCACCACCCAGAGTCAGTTCTCCTTCCATCACCATATATTTGATCCCTTTTACCCTAATCTACCATCATCTCATCTACCACCCCTTTCCCCCTTAACCTCTGGTAACCACTAAACTATCTTCTGTGTCTATGAGTTGTTTCTTCATTTGTTTGTCTTGTTCCTTTGTTGTTTTCAGTTTTATATCCCACATATCAGTGAAATCATATGGTTCTTGACTTTTTCTGTCTAACTTATTTCGCTTAGCATAATAATCTCAAGAGCCATCCATGTTGTTGCAAATGGCATTGTTTCATCTTATGGCAGAATAGTATTCCATTGTGTATATATACCACATCTTCTTTATCCAATCATCTATCGAAGGGCATTTTGGTTGTTTCCATATCTTGGCCACCGTAAATAAAGCTGCAATGAACATCGGAACACATATATCTTTATGGATAAATGTTTTCAGATATTTTTGGGTAGATACTCAGGAGAGGGATTGCTGGGTCATATGGTAATTCTATTCTTAATTTTTTGAGGAATCTTCACACTGCCTTCCATAGCGGCTGAACCAGTCTGCATTCCCACCAACAGTGTGTGAAGGTTCCTTTTTCTCCTCAGCCCTCTCCAACACTTGTTATTATTTGTCTTGTTAATGATAGCCATTCTAACTGGTATGAGATGATATCTCATTGTGGTTTTTATTTACAATTCTCTGATAATTAGTGATGTTGAGCATTTTTTCACATGTCTATTGGCCATTTGTATGTCCTCTTTGGAGAAATGTCTATTCAGGTCATCTGCCCATTTTTTAATTGGATTGTTGTTTTTTTTGTTGTTGTTGTTGAGTTGTATGAGTTCCTTATATATTTTGGATATTAACCCCTTATCAGAGGTGTTGTTCGCAAAAATATTCTCCCATTCAGTTGGTTGCCTCTTTATTTTGTCGATGGTTTCTTTTGCTGTGCAGAAGCTTTTTAGTTTGATATAGTGCCATTCATTTATTTTAGCTTTTACTTCCCTTGCCTTTGAAGTCAAATTCATAAAATCCTCTTTGAACCCAAGGTTTAAGTTTAGTATCTATGTTTTCTTTTAGGCAGTTTATTGTTTCAGTTCTGATGTTTAGATCTTTGATCCATTTTGAGTGAATTTTGGTACATGGTGTCAGATAACAGTCCAGTTTCATTCTTTTGCACGTTGCTATCCAATTCTCCCAGCCCCATTTATTGAAGGGGCTGTCTTTTCTCCATTGTATGTTTTTGGCTTCTTTGTCGAAAATTACCTGTCCATATTTATGTGGGTTTATTTCTGGGTTCTCAATTCTATTCCATTGGTGTGTGTATCTGTTTTTCTGCCAATACCATACTGTTTTAATTATTGTTGCTTTGTAGTACAAGCTGAAGTCAGGAAGTGTGATACCTCCAGCATTGTTCTTTTTTCTTAGAATTGCTTTGGCTATTGGGGATCTTTTGTGGTTCCATACAAATCTGATGATTTTTTGTTCTATTTCTTTGAAAAATGCCATTGGGATTTTAATGGGAATTGCATTAAATCTGTATATTGCTTTGGGTAATATGACCATTTTAACTATGTTGATTTTTCCAATCCATGAACATGGAATGTCTTTCCATTTCTTTGTGTCTTCTTCAATTTCTTTTAAAACTGTCTTATAGTTTTCAGTATATAGGTCTTCCACATCCTTGGTGAAGTTTATTCCTAGGTGTTTTATTCTTTTTGTTGCAATTGCAAAATAATTATTTTTGTTTTTGTATTTCTTTTTCTGAGATTTCATTGTTAATATATAGGAATGCAATGGAGTTTTGTACATTGATTTTGTATATGGCAACTTTACTGTATTCGTTTATTGTTTCTAATAGCTTTCTGGTGGAGTCTTTAGGGTTTTCTATATATAGCACCATGTCATCTGCAAAAAGTGACAATCTAACTTCTTCATTCCCAATTTGGATGCCTTTTATTTCTTTCTTTTGCCTGATTGCTCTGGCTAGTACTTTCAATACTATGTTGAAAAGCAGAGGTGATAGGGGACAGCCCTGTCGTGTCCCTGAATGTAGAGGGAAGGGATTGAGTTTTCACCATTAATTATGGTATTAGCTGAGGGTTTGTCACATATGGCCTTTGTTATGTTAAGGTATTTTCCTTCTATACCCATTTTATTAAGTGTCTTAATCATAAATGGATGTTGTATCTTGTCAAATGCTTTTTTTGCATCTCTTGATATAATCATATGATTTTTGTCCTCTATTTTGTTTATGTGATGTATCACATTGATGGATTTGTGGATGTTGAACCATCCTGTGCCCTTGGGATAAACCCCACTTGGTCGTGATGAATAATCTTTTTAATGCATTGTTGTATTCGATTTGCTAGAATTTTGTTTAGGATTTTTGCATCTGTATTTATCAGAGATATTGGTCCGTAGTTTTCTTTTTGTGTGTTGTCCTTACCAAGTTTTGATATCAGGGTAATGTTGGCCTCATAAAATGAGTTAGGGAGTACTGTCTCTTCTTCAATTTTTTGGAAGAGTTTGAGTAGGACAGGTATTAGATCCTCTATGAAGGTTTGGTAGAATTCACTAGTGAAACCATTTGGTCCTGGACTTTTGCTTTTGGGAAGGTTTCAGGTGACTGATTCAATTTCCTTTCTGGTGATTGGTCTACTTAAATTTTCCAATTCTTCGTGATTCAGTCTAGGAAAGCTATATGTTTCTAAGAACATGTGCATTTTTTTCTTGGTTATTGAATTTTGTGGCATATAGTCCTTCATAGTATTCTTTGATGATCCTTTGTATTTTTGTGGCATCTGTGGTAACTTCCCGTGTTTCATTTCTGATTTTGTTTATTTGCGTCGTTTTTTATCTTAGTGAGTCTAGCCAAGGGTTTGTCAATTTTATTAATCTTTTCAAAACACGAGCTCTTTGTTGTATTAATTTTTTTCTATTGTCTTTTTCTTCCTCTATTTCATTTAGTTCTCTAATTTTCATTATTTCCTTTCTTCTGCTGACTTTGGATTTCATTTTTTCTTCTTTTTCTAGTCCTTTAAATTGTAACATGAGGTTGTTTACCTGGGATTTTTCTTCTTTCTTGAGAGAGGCCTGTAATAACATAAATTTCCCTCTTAAAACTGCTTTTGCTGCATTCCAAAAATTTGGGTAGGATGTGTTTTCATTTTCATTTGTTTCTATATATCTTTTGATCTCTCCTTTTATCTCTTCTTTGACTCCGTCATTCTTTAAAAATATGTTGTTTAATCTCCACATATTTGTGTTTTTTTCTTCTTTCTTTTTGCAGTTGATATCCAGTTTCAAAGGCTTGTGCTCAGGCATGCTTGGTATGACTTCAATCTTCTTACATTTGTTGAGGCCAGTTTTATGTCTGAATATATGACCTATCCTTGAGAATGTTCCATGTACACTAGAAAAGAATGTATAGTCTGATGTTCTAGGATGAAGTGCTCTATAAATGTCAGTCATGTCCATTTCATCTAATATGTCATTTAGGGCTGATATTTCCTTATTTATTTTCTGTTTGGATGATGTATCCATAGCTGTCAATGATGTATTTAGGTCCCCTACTACAATTGTGTTTTGGTCAATTTCTCCCTTTAGTTCTGTTAGTAGTTGCTTTGTATATTTTGGTGCTCCCTGATTGGGGGCATAAATATTGATGACTATCACGTCTTCTTGTTGTATAGTCCCCTTTATCATTATGAAATGTCCATCTTTGTCTCTTGTTACCGTTTTAACTTGATATCAGTAATGGCTACACCTGCTTTACTCTGAATATCATTTGCTTGGAATGTCAATTTCCACCCTTTCACTTTGAGTCTATATTTGTCCTTGTAGCTGAGATGTGTCTCTTGGAGGCAGCATATGGTTGGGATAAGTTTCTTGATGCAATCTGCTACTCTGTGCCTTTTTATTGGTGAGTTCAGTCCATTTACATTTAGGGTGATTATTGATATGTGAGGATTTCCTATCATTCTATCTTTGTTTTTCTGGTAGGACGGTGTCTCCATTGTTTCTTTGCCTTTTTGTTGCTATCTGTTATTTCAGTGTAGTGGTATTCTATTATTTTTCCCTCTAGTTCTTCTTTTTTTGTTATATATTTAAGTTCTGGAATTTTTTTGAGTGGTTACCATTAAGTTTATGTAAAAGAAAGTTTCATATTTAGAGTATTCCATTTTCTTCAGCATGCTTCCTTTTTCCATTCTCTTTTGCTGGTTTAGACCTTTACACTCTCCCCTTTTATGTTTTTGTTGTCACAAATTATCCCTATTTATGCTATGAGTTTATTTCTGTGCTGCAGTAGCAAGTTGTGGTTTTCCTCTTTTTTTATAAGTGTTTTTTTCTTCTTTACCATGTATATTATGTATAAGTGTGTATTGTCCTATTTAGCATAGGGGTTGCCATTTCCTGCTTCTGTCTCTCTGTTCATAACGCTACTCATGGTTTTGTATTCTTTTGCTCTTTTGTTTCAGGTCAAATAGCCTCCTTTAGTATTTATTATAGTGCAGGTCATGTGTTAGAAAATTCCCTCAGCTTCTGTATGTCTGGAAAGGTCTTTATTCCTCCTTCATGTCTAAAGGATATCTTTGCTGGATATGTTATTCTTGGTTCATAATTTCTCTCTTTCAATAGTTTGAATATTTTATTTCACTCCTTCCTGGCTTGTAGAGTTTCCACTGAAAAATCTGATGATGATCTAATGGGCTTTTCTTTGTAGGTTACTGTCTTCTTTTCCTTGGCTGTCTTGAGGATTCTTTCTTTGTCATTGATTTTAGACAGCTTCAATACAATGTGTCTTGGAGAAGGCCTGTTGGGATTGAAGTAATTAGGTGTTCTGTTTGCTTCTTGAATTCGAGGATCCAGTTCTTTTCACAAGTTTGGGAAGTTCTTATTGACAATTTGTTTGAATATATTCTCTGTTCCCTTCTCTCTTTCTTCTCCTTCTGATATGCCCATTATTCTTGCATAGCTCTTTCTGATGGAGTCAGAAAAGTTCTTGTAGCGTTCTTTCATTTCTTTTAACTCTCAAGTCTCTCTCTTCTTCCATCTGTGTCATTTCCAGATTTCTATCTTTGATGTCATTGATTCTTTCCTTCGTCTGGTCAGCTCTATTACCTAAGCTGTCTATTTCATTCTTCATTTATTTTATTGAGTCTTAATCTCCAGAAATTCTATTTGATTCTTTTATAAAATTTCAATCTCTTTGGTAAAATGTTCATTTTGTTCTTTGATTGTGTTTCTGAGTTCATTAAACTGCCTGTTTTTTCTTGCATCTCGTTGAATTTTTTAAAAACTGCAATCTTGAATTTTCTGTCATTTAAGTCACATATTTCCACGTCTTTAAGTTGATTTTCTGGAGACTTTTCATTTTCTTTTTGAGCTGCCTTGTTACATTGGTTATTCACGGCAACTAGTGAGTTATTATTTCTCTTCCAATTTTAGTATATGTGCTGCCAAAGCTAGCACTATTTCTCTTCCTAGGTATCTACAGGAGTGGGTTCTGCAACAGGTTGAAAGAAAGAGGTCTTTCTTTTGCTTTCCAGTAGGTGTTGGTGGAATGTTTTATTTTCTCTCCCACTGCAGCCTTTTATTCTCTCTCATGCTTTAGTGTTATATTTCGTCTGCACTGTTCTGGCTTCTCACACAGTGTTGGGGGTGGGGGGAGAGGTGGGTTCCCTAGAAGTTGGGCTTCTCCTCTGTGAGCAGGTTGCCTGGGTCACCGGGCACCACCCGGGTGGCGGTGGCGGTATGTGGAGAGTTTGTGGAGTTCCAAAGCTCTTCCTGCACCAGTTTCAGAGCCCTTGTGTTTCAGCAGTTCTGTTTACTCCTGCAGGGATCGGCCCAGATAGGTGGGGGCAGGGGCGGGGTGGGTTGTAGGAGGTAGGAGGTGAGCAATGGCGGCGACCACCAGCACAGCCAGTCCTGCACCCATGGCTCCCTCCCCTTCACTGGAACTAGTTGGGCCCAGAGAGAGTCCATGGCTGTGAGGTCGCAGTTCTCAGAACTGCAAATATTCTGTTCTTTTGATGTGATCCTATTACTCTTCCGTTTCTAGCACTGGGAGGGTGGGGTGGGGTAGACCAAGCTCCGTGCCCATGCTTTCTGTCCTCTGCTTGGCAGTGAGGGCTTAAACCACCTTTTTCATCCTTCTTCCCTCAGTCTTTGCTCTGAGGTCTCTGCCATGAGTGCTGGGTTCAGCCGTGTTACATGCTGATCCCTCAGGCGGGACTGTTGGCCATGAGGACAGCGCTAGCCGTCCAAATTCTTTCCTCTCTTGCAACTAAGTTTGAGCTTCTTTTTACGTCATTTTGGCTACTCATTTTTCATGTTCTGTGAATTGCCTGTTCATATCTTTACCCATTTTTCCATTGCACTGAGGCACGATAGGTAGCCTAGAAAATTGACAACCCTCTCCAGGGTACAACAAGTGACTGTAGCCAATACCTGCAGCTGGATTAAAAGAAAAACAAGTTTCATGCAAAGGCTAATCCCTATGACCAGGACCTAACCTTTAGCTAATTTTAATATCATTATAATGTCATTTGCATTGCGGTTACCACAACTTCCATCCTGTATCTGATGCCATGACAATTCCTGAGGAACCAAGTAAGGAAGAAAACCTGGAAACAGGGTCCCGCCCAGGGTGAGGAGATGAATGAACCTTGACAATGGGATGTCACCAACCACCTCCCTACACAGGGGTAAAAACCCGATTGTGACTTCTTCTGAAAGTTTGCCTGCTCTTTCCTCTCAAGTGTGTACTTTTGTTTTCAATAAACCACTTTTCCTTTCCTGCATCCATCTGTCTCTTGAATTCTTTCTTGCACGGAGACAAAAACCCAGTCACAGCTGCTCCAGGTTGTGTCCTCTCTTGGACATACCGAGAGCCTCCTGTGACAGCGTTGTGCTTTTTTTCTTATTGATTGGTAGAAGTTTTGTATATTTTTACGAATACGAATCTTTTGCCAGTCCTTTGCATTCACTGCAAATATTTTCTCCTAGTCTGTCGCTTGCTTTTTCCCCCTCCTGCGGTATCTTTGAAAGCACAGGTTTTAAATTGTAATATAGATGACTACCAAAACTTTTCCTTTATAATTAGGCATTTTGTGTCTTGCTGAAGATCTCAGTCCCTTCCCTCTAGGTCACAAATGTATTCTTTTATATTTTCTATTGAGAGTTTTTCCCACATTGAGGTCTTTAATCTGCCTGGATTAATTTTTATGTGTGATATGAGATAGTGAGCCAATTTTATCTATAGTGTATGTGGGTAGACTATTCCAGCATCATTTATTTAATAGTCCACTCTTTCCCCACTATTCTGTCATATATCAAATGTGTATTATGCTGTTCTGTTGGTACATGTGTCTAGTGCTAAATCAATACTCTGTAGTTTTCAATGGTGTAGATTTATATAAAGTCTTCATACCTTGATCAATAAATCTCTCCACCTTAATCTTTGTCTTCAGAAGTGTCTTGGCTACTCTGGACTGTTCTATTCTGTAAATTTTGAATTAGCTGACCAAGTTTCTCACCGGAAAATCTTGTAGAGATTTTGATTGGGATTTCATTTGATTTATAGATTAATTTTGGAAAAAACTGGTATGTACATCTTATCACAACATAGCACATATCTCCACTTATTTAGGTCAATTTTAATGGCTTTCAAAAAGGTTTTATAACCTTCTCCATAAATGTAATGCATATCTTAGCTCAGACTTATTCCTTGGTGTGTGTGTTATATTTATATATTTGTAATATATACAGAGGGTGCCAAAAATTGTATACACATTTTAAGAAAGGAAAAAACTGTATTAAACTTATAATACTCAATATATACTGATAACAAAAGATGAATACAAGTCATGTTTGACTTCTGCAATTACAAGAGGTACTCAAAGTGGTTACTACCATCAGTGTAATTTTAATAGTTTTTTCTTTTCTTAAAAATGTGTATACATTTTTTTGGTACCCTCTGTATAATTGTAATGACATCTGTTGTTTTTTTCTTGTACTTTACATAGCAAAGGCAGTACCTTATCCACAAGGTTATAAACTTGAGTCAATGTTGTTGCCACTGCTCAAAATACATTTTAGAACCATGCTTAATCTAATAACCTTTGCAATGGGTGATGTGTTGTTTTGAATATCCTCAGTTACAGAAAATCTTCACCCTTTGACCACACACTTGAGCTTTGAGAAAAATCACTGGACCTCAGACCTTGAGTATAAGGTCACATTTCTTTATACCTGAAGTATATCTTTTCGGAGTTCTCCAGGCAGGGTCCGTGGGTAGTAAGCTTAGTTGTTTCTCTGAAAATGCCTGTTTTTATTTTCCATCATTTTAAAGAGATTTTGCTAGATGTACAATTCAAGGTTGATAATTGCTTTCTCGCGTCATTTTAAAGAAAGGTCTCATTGTCTTCTGGATTGCTGTGGTGCTTTTGAGAAGTTTATGCTCAATCATTTTTCCTTTTCTTGGTGTTTTTGTTTTTTAAGATAATTTTAAAAAATTTTTTATTGGGGAACCAGGGCCTACTGTGTTTCTCCAGGGCCCATCAGCTCCAAGTTACAGTCCTTCAATCTAGCTGTGGAGGGCGCAGCTCAGCTCCAAGTCCAGTTGCCATTTTCAATCTTTATTTGGGGGTTGGCGCAGCCCACCATCCCCTGCAGGAATTGAACCTGCAACCTTGTTGTTAAGAACTCCCACTCTAACCAACTGACCTATCCGGCTGCCGGATAGGTCAGTGTGTTTGTTTTTGTTTCGTTTTTAACTCACAAATCTTCTCTTTGTCTTTAGTATTCCACATTTGTACTACAATGTGTCTAGATAGTGATTTATTCATTTTTATCCTGCTTGAGATTTGTTGTGTGTTATGGATTGAATTGTGTCCCCCAAAAAGATATGGTAAAGTCCTAACTCCCAGTATCTTAGAATATACCCTTATTTGGAAATAGAGTTGTTCTATATGTAATTAGTTAAGATGAGGTCCTACTGGAGTAGGGTGGGCTCTAACCCAATAAATATGACTAGTATCCTTATAAGAATAGGTAAAGAGGGGAAAAGGATGAGGTGAAGACACACGAGAAGGACACCAGGTGATGACGGAAGCAGAAATTGGAGTAATGTAACTACAACCAAGGAATGCCAAGAATTACCAGCAACACCAGAAGTTAGGAGAAGTACATGGAATAGATTCTCCCCAAGATCACTTCAGAAAGAGCATGGCTCTGCTGACACCTTGATCTCTAACTTCTAACCTCTAGAACTGTGAGAGAATAAATGTCTGTCATTTAAACCAGACAGTTTGTTGTATTTTGTTATAGAAGCCCTAAGAATCCAATACATTGCGTTTCCTGAATATGAGGGTTCATGTATTTCATTAATTTTCAAAATTCTCAGCCTCCATATCTTCAGTATCACCTCTCTCCATTTCTTCTCTCTCTTTCTGAAATTTCCATTAGAAGTTTCATAGATGAAGTTAGACCTCATCTATGCACCTGTCCCTTAACTTTCATAATTTTAATTTTTTTTCTCTGTGTGCTACGTACTGGGCAACCTCTTCAGATCTATCTCCTAGTTCATGAATTCTCTTTTCAGCTATTTTTATATTCTATTATGGTTTTTATTTGTAGAAGTTCTGTTTTATTCTTTTTCAAGTCTTTCATATCATTTTGATAGTCTTTTATTTCTTGCTCATGTTTTAAACTCTGTATTTTATTTTAGCAAATATTTTAGAACACTTATTATGTATTCTTAATTCTTAATAACACTTATTATGTAGTCTTTTATTTCTTGCTCATGTTTTAAACTCTGTATTTTATTTTAGCAAATATTTTAGAACACTTATTATGTATTCTTAATTATTAATAGCACTTATTATGTAGTCTTTTATTTCTTGCTCATGTTTTAAACTCTGTATTTTATTTTAGCAAATATTTTAGAACACTTATTATGTATTCTTTATAATTCCAATATCTGAAGTCATTGTGTGGGGGGGTTCTATTTCTGCCTTTTGTCTTAGCATTGACTCTTATTCATGATGGCTAGTTTCTCCATGCCTTGGTAATGAGGTTTATAAGCATCTGGATTTTATAGGTAAAAATCCTGTAAGCCCTGATTGGGGTGGGGAGGTCATTTCAAAAATGATTTATGTTGGCTTCTGAAAATGCCTTGAAAGTGTGGTCAGCTTGGGACCACAGAGAGTTAACTTGGGGTTTTCTGGATTGTTCAAGTTGTAACTAAACCCAAACCCATAAGGCAGGCTTTGGTTAAAAGTTCATAGGAGTTATTTGTTTGTTCCCACAAAAAGTCTAGGCCAGGACAAATAGCTTTCTTGTCATTGGCTTCTGCCACTGGGCATGTTCCTGAGTCCCGGGCTCTGTGTAGGGTCTCAGTCCCATACCCCCACATAGTACATGCCTTAACGGTGTAGGTCATAGAGCAGGACAGGTACCCCTAAGGCAGTTGCAACTTCAGCCTCTCCCACTCCATGCAGACCAAATTGATTTTCATCCCCCTCTTTATTTTCATCCCTGGAGGGTTTACTTATTTTGTATGATCTCAGCTATGCCTTTAAAAAATGCTTGTTCTATTACATCCAGCATATCCAGGTAATTTATAACAGCAGGACATTTAAGTTTCCCCACGTCCGTCAGTACTGCTGTGCATTTTTAAAGACTGTCTTGCGGGGTCACACTCGATTTTCTCCAACTTTCCTGACCAGCTCTAAAATTCTAGATTCTTGGTCAGAATGACCTTCCAATGCCGCTGTCTCCCAGGATCCTTGCCCCAGTCAGCCCTCTGGGCTTCTTCTGACACATCTCCTCAGACTGCTGGGGGATGAACAACCCTTCCTGGGCAGAGATGAGAATTTTCAAAGAGGACCCTGGAAAGGGCATGGCATAAATTACCAAACAGTGAGCAGGAACTGCCTTCTTCACGGAAACTGTCCTCAACTCAGAGTGCTATAGGGTATCCAGAAAGATATCAGTAAATATTTGGGGACTTTAGCTCAGCCCTGAAGAGTGACCCTCTCTTACATATATACAATGGAATATTACTTGACCATTAAAAAGAATGAAATCTTACCATTTGTGACAACATGGACGGACTTAGAGTGTATTCTAAGTGAAATACGTCAGACAGAGAAAGAGAAATACCACATGATTTTACTTATACTTGTATATGGAACTTAAAAAAACAAAACAAAACAAAATAAATGAACAAACAAAACAGAAACAAACTAAATTCATAAATACAGAGAATAAAATGGTGGTTGCCAGATGGGAGGGGTATTGAGGGGGTGGGTAAAAAAGATGAAGGGATTAAGAGGTATAAATTGCCAGTTATAAAAATAGTCATGGGGACGTGAAGTACAACATAAGGAACATAGTCAGTGATTGTAATAACTATGTATGGTGTCACATGGGTACTAGACTTATCAGGGTGATGATTTTGTAAGTTATATAAGTGTCTAATCACTATATTGTACACCTAAGCCTAATATAATATTGTATGTCAACTGTAACTGAAAAATTAAAAACAAATAGAGTGACCCCCTCTGTGGGGAATTTCAGACACTTGCTGTCAGGCAAGTTAGAGGAAAGAGCCATAGTCACACAGCCACACACGAAAAATTAGCACACAATTGCTCTTACACACTGAAGTACACACTGTCACATATATATATATATACAGATATTAGCCAATACGGACACATATATCCACGCTTACATACCCATTCACACACATACACATGTTCACATGCATATACACACACATATACGCTCTCACGCATTCACATATTTATACACACATATTGTTTTAAAGTGTACCTGGGGTTTATTTTAATTGGGGATGGTAAGACACGCAGACATGGAAATGACTGTCCTGAAGGAAGACATTTTTTACTCACAGTTTCCCAGAAGCAGGAGGCAAAGTGGGATTTGCAAGAACCATCCTGACTCATTGAAATATGACAGAATCATTTGTTTGAGAAAAGGAAGGATGAAGGACACTTTTGGTGCCTGGGTGGCTATGGGGTCGTAACTGGTGTGGAGCAGTCTCTAAGCTGCTGTCTGTTGTGAGAGGTCAATATTACTGGCGGAATCTGAAAATGATAGGAAATGAAAAAGAGAGAGGGCTAGAGGGATCTGCTGCTTTGGGCTGCCCTGGATAGAGAAGAGGGGGAAAGTGTAGCTCAGGTGATGTCTTTGCTTTTTGTTCTCTTTTCTAGGTGGGAGGAGCAAGGGCCCCCCAAATCCTCAAAGATGAGCTTTGGATAGGCCAAAAATGTTAAAAGCTTCTATTGCACATTCCTTCAAGTAAGAGGGGATAGGTAATTAGTTCACAGGGCTGATACAAAATTTTAGATAAGATAGAGGGGGGAAAAGGGAGGAAAAACACTCCAACCATCTTCAGCCAAGTTTCAGTCCCCCTTCTGCCCTCACATTTCAGCCTGGAACCTGTCATGTTAACCCAGTAAATGCTGGATTTACTGCTAGAAGTTTGAACACATTTGTAATGAGAACAAAAGGGGGGAATTTTTTATTTTATTTTTTTACAATGGCTTTTTATTTTGTGGCTATTACATGTAGATCTCTGGCAAAATTGATGTAAACTGTTATGTACTTTAATTTCACAAATGCTCTAAGGATCATCCCAATCAGGGAAAGCTGCAAAGTACTGGTGGGATATACCTGCTTTGCTTTTGGGCCGTTTCAAATTTAAATTCTTTGAATATTGAAAACAGAACAAGTCCCCATAGTTGATGATTTTTGCCTATAAGAGCCTCTGGAAAAAGGAAGCTGATTGGAAAAGAGAGGCGATCTCTAAATGGAGAAACGCTTTCGGAGTTTAACGTAGCAATGTTGGTTTGTCCAAGATCTCTTACGATTCAGATGTCTTTGAGGCTAGTGCTTTTCAGGCTGATGGGCCTATTTATGAAGGGGTCAATTTGGACTGTAAGTTGCACAAAGTGAAAAGGACTCCACAAAACCTTGCTTGAACCTGGAACCCAGCAGTCTGGCACGGTGGCATCTTAAAGAAAAGCCATTGGCTTTTTTAGAATCCTGAATTCATAGGCCTGCTCTTAACTGGCAGAACTTGGCTGAGATCCAATACTGTGGCCGTGGGCAGATTCAGTCTCAGCATACGCATCAGCTATGCCCAGGTGAAAGCAGGCAGGCCAGATGGCTCTGCTCAAAGAACAGATCACAGACTCTGGGTGTTGTAGATTTAGGACACCCCTCGGTGGGGCCCTAAACTGTGAAGACATCCTGGATGCTGGCTGGACTGACTGGGTCACACATACAAGTGCCCGCACAGAAGGGCTCATTCTCGGCTGGGACCATTTGCTGATTGGCTGTGTATTTCAGATACAGAGATTTGACTGTATTGCTACCTGGCAAATCCCCAAAAGGCCGTGGGTGGAAACATATGGCAAGGGCTGTGACCCCTCTGCCCAGGAAGGACTCCTAACCCCATCTGAGGGACGTCTCACTGCTTTTGGCTGACGGCTTTCAGATGAATTGCTCTGCGCAGCAGTGGACTGATAGCCTGGCTCTAGGTTTCTCACCTTTGTCTGGTGCACATGCCTTAGGAAGGCAGTTTGTGAAATGCAGCTGTTCTCAGAGAAAGATGGAGCTCTTGTAGACTGCTTATGGTTAAATAAGCAGGACAAAAAGGGGTGGGAGGTTATGCAAACCCATCTGAAAATGGTTGAAAATTCAGGATTTTGTCCTGATCGTTTCTGGAACATGATGTGTCTTTCTGGTCAAGTTGTATAGCAATGTTTTTCCGTGAACATGCTTTAGTCCTTCTTTCATACAGCCTTTCCAGACAAAGGTCTGGATGAGACCAGGGGATGTAAAGTTTTGATTACTAAATAGGACACCTGATTTTTATAATGAGGGGAAAAAAACCAAAATGCTGTCACCTGAGGCGGTGAGGGGTAGGAGCTGAGGGAGTGGGTGGAGAGAGGAAAGGGGAGGAGAGAAGGGGAGGAGAACAAAGAGGGATCTTTATTCCTGGAAGATTTTCCTTCTTCCAGCAGGAAAACTTTCCAAGACTGTGAGCTTAGGATCACACCTGACAAGTGATGACTCTGAAAGATCAGGGGGTGGCCCCAACTCCTGCACTTTCCATGTGTCGTGCAGGGTCTCAGCTCCCACTCCCCGCCCAAGAACGCAGGACACGGTAAGGCCAAAAAGGAACACCCATGGAGCCATAAGTAGGGGAGTCAAACCAATATATTCTCGCTGGCGTCTGGGCTGGAGACACAGGGAGCAGGATCTACATAATCTGCCTAACAGCAGTCCGCGCTTGCCAGCCACCATCTTCTTGCTAGCCCCCATTCTTCTTTTTCTGCTAGCGTAGCCACAGCCGTTATATTAGTGGCCAATGGCCTACGGGTTACAGCTGACGGCCAACTAGCCACAGCTGCTGGCATCTGATCACAGTTGATGGCCATTTACTACCCGAGCCAGCACCTTTCTATGTGAGGCCGAGAGCCTGGAAACTGCTTTTTGGGGTTTTGTCCCCACACTCCACCCCTACAGGGTCTCGCCTCACAATCTACGCGACAAGCGTCTTCTGCGAGGGGCCCTGTGCAAGGAGCCTGGAGGTGAATGCACTATCCTGAACACAGCCAGGCTCTCTGAGCACAGCCAGGGTTTCTCAGGGCACCACCACAGTACTTCTGGGCACAGCCAGACTTCCTGGGCTTCTTAAGGTACCACCAGTCTCCCCGGGCACAGCCAGGGTTTCTCAGGGCACCACCCCAGTACTTCTGGGCACAGCCAGACATCCTGGGCTTCTTAGGGTACCACCTGTTTCCCCGGGCACAGCCAGGTTTTTTTAGGGCACCACCACAGTACTTCTGGGCACAGCCAGACTTCCTGGGCTTCTTAGGGTACCACCTGTCTCCCCGGGCACAGCCAGAGTTTCTCAGGGCACTGCCACTCTCTCTGGACACAGCCAGACTTCCTGGACACAGCCAGGGCCTCTCAGGGCACTGCCACTCTCTCTGGACACAGCCAGACTTCCTGGACACAGCCAGGGCTCACAGGGCACTGCCACTCTCTCTGGGCACAGCCAGACTTCCTGGACACAGCCAGGGCCTCAGGGCACTGCCACTCTCTCTGGACACAACCAGACTTCCTGGACACAGCCAGGGCTCTCAGGGCACTGCCACTCTCTCTCTGTGCCTCTCGGGGTACCGTGCTGGAACAACAGCGGCTCACATCAAGGTGCTTACATATTATCAATGGCGGCCAGTCAAGACACAAAAGCAAACATCCGCCAGTCCCACTACATGGTGGTATGTTCCCAAACAGTCAAGCGTCCATTAAATTAGAGATAGAAGGCAATTCCTCATAGTCCATAGTCATTCGCCAGGGCTGTCCTGGGGGTGAGGGATGACTTTGACCTCACCCTCATCTCCCACGGAGGACTCAGCAAGCGTTTCCTCCTGGGACTAAAAGTCCTACATCCGGGCTGCCTCAGCAAGCAGTTCCCAGCCCACAGGGCAGCAACAACCTTGGCTTTCTCCGCTTTCTTCGGCCTCTGCTGGTTGGGGAACCGTCCACATCTTTCCACCCCTCCGCGGGAATCGAGCTCTCCGGAAGCTGCTCCTCCTGGTCTTCCTCAGACTGAGCTTTCATAGGCACCAATTGCTCCACTGCCCTTCGGAAAGCTTTGGCCAGCACCGTATCCTGCCGACTACGCCATGTGTCACGCAGGGGACCCTGCTCGCTGCGCCATTTGTCGTGCAGGGTCTCAGCTCCCACTCCCCGCCCAAGAACGCAGGACACGGTAAGGCCAAAAAGGAACACCCATGGAGCCATAAGTAGGGGAGTCAAACCAATATATTCTCGCTGGCGTCTGGGCTGGAGACACAGGGAGCAGGATCTACATAATCTGCCTAACAGCAGTCCGCGCTTGCCAGCCACCATCTTCTTGCTAGCCCCCATTCTTCTTTTTCTGCTAGCGTAGCCACAGCCGTTATATTAGTGGCCAATGGCCTACGGGTTACAGCTGACGGCCAACTAGCCACAGCTGCTGGCATCTGATCACAGTTGATGGCCATTTACTACCCGAGCCAGCACCTTTCTATGTGAGGCCGAGAGCCTGGAAACTGCTTTTTGGGGTTTTGTCCCCACACCATGCAAAACATCCAGGTGTCATCTGTTCTGGCGTAGAAATAACCCCTGGTCTGTCGCAGAAGGTGAAAGAATTCACAAGACTCAGGAAAATAGGAAAGTAAAGGAAATTTTACTGAAGGTTGGGAAGAGAGACAATGTCCATGGCACTGTCCAAAGAAGATGGCTGCTGTGGGTAGTGAGAGAAACACTGGTGAGGCTGGTTGCTGGGGGCAGAGCCTTAGAGTGGACAGCTGCCCCCAACTTCAGGTTAGCTTTTTCTTATATCGGAAAGGGGGATTTAGTCAGGCAGGTCTGAGGGCTGACATCGGCTTCTGGGGTCTGGTCTGTCTTAAGATAATGTTACATCCAGATTCCGGACTCAGACTCGGCCACCATGGCCTGGTGCTTTATGCGTTACCAGTGAAAACTTCAAGGAGGTTGCAAATTGGTTTCCAGTGTCTGGTGTCTGGGTGCCTAAGGATTAAGAAATTGCCCTTTCCAGATTAGGATTTTGTTAATTAAATTAAGGATTCATGAGGTATGGGTAGCCTTGAGAAATGGAACAGAACAGTTCTTAGGTTAATCAGTGAGGGGAGAAACTAAGAGGAAACAGCTGAATATAAGGGTCGATCTAACTGTAAACTACGTCTAATTAGAGGTGGCTAGATAGCGAGCTAAGTGGTGAGTCAAACTGCAAAGTAGCTAAGTCTCATTACGTTATTGGTCTACCGAATTTCTCCCTTACATCACCCACTCTCCTGACATGGATGAACTGGTATCACAGTCACGCAAAACTGTTGGGAACTGGCCTCCAGCACAGTGTGGGGACAGAGCCCCAGACAGCAGTGTGCAGATGCTCGGCCTCACTTGGAAAGGTGCAGGCTCGGGTAGTAGATGGTCATCAGCTGTGACTAGTTGGCCTCAGCTATAACCGGTGAACCATTAGTCACTGATATAACTGCGGTGGCTACGCTGGTGGGTTGGTTGGCAGAGAAGCGGACGGCAGATTGCGGGTCATGTGGCTCCTGCTCCCTGTGTCTCCAACCCAGCCACCAGCCAGAATATAGTGGTAAGATCGCCTGTCCATTGCTCCAGTGCTGTTCCTTTTTGGCTTTACCATGTCCTGCGTTCTTATGCAAGGAGTGGGAGCTGAGACCCCGCATGACACCCATGGATGTAATTCATTCATCTCCTTCCCTGGCAAAACCCTCCATTTCCCACTCTTCTTCTTTATTTGATTTCCGGAACTGTCATGGCATCAGATGCATGATGGGAATCATAGTAAGCACAATACAAATGACATTAAAATGACATTAATTACCGAAAGGTCAGGCCTCAGTCATAGGGATCACCCTAGCTGGATGAAACCAGTTCGCATTTTTCTCAGCTGCAGGTGTCACTTTTTAACTTGTTCAACCAGTGAGGCACCTTACCTTGTACCTTGGGGTGGGGGGTTCTCAATGTCCTACTGGTTACCTGTAAGTGCCTCAGAGGAATTTCCCCAAAACCTCATCCTGGGGTCGGGGAGAGGGCTAGCTGGCCCCCTGGGGGAACTGGCCATAGAAACTGCTTCTCCCCACAGCTGTCCTTCTCTGTGAGTGAGCTTCTCTCAGGACAGTCTGCTGAATGTACTCAGGAAGTGTGACCAGCGGAGGCCCCAGGTCTCGTTGCCCGCATTTACCTCCCCCAAAGGATCCCCTGTCTCCTGAATTCCAAGTTCAGAAATCCCAGGACAGCATTCTGATCTGTCAGCTTCCGTCACCTGCAAGAGTGATGGGCTATTCTGAAAGATTCAGCTATTGCTGGGCACCCAGCCCTGAATCATCACTGTGGCCCCTGGGAAGATAGACTGGGGAGAGTGAGAGGAAGGAAGGAGAGCAAAGGAGGTTCTGGCCCGTACAGTGGGGCCCTGACCCCGACAATGTTTCCCTGACCCGCGTATCCTGGCAGCTTCTGTTTGCTGAGGATTTCATGAGGGACAGGCGCCTCCTCCTATCTGTGGCCTGTCCCGGCCTTGCAGGGATCTCATGAGAGATGAGGGCGGTGAGCAGCCTACCTCACCCCATAGCATGCGCAACTCCCTGTAAACACGTCTCCCCCACGTGGTTTGGGACCTGGCACCAGGTCTAGGACTGAGCAAAGTCTTTTCACAGAGACACATGTTGGTACAACTTAACCAAACAGAGGCAGGCAGGACGGGATTGCGTTAGGCAATAATCCAGGAGAGACGGGCCCCTCACTGGTTGACACCCCAGAGGGGCGGGTCCCGAGCTCCTATTTCTACAGGCCACTCTGCTCCTGCCACTGCTACTGTCTGGGTCTGCTGTCATTGCCGCCCCCCGCCATGGGCCTGGAGCTCTACCTGGACCTGATTTCCCAGCCTTCCCGCGCTGTCTACATCTTCGCCAAGAAGAATGGCATCCCCTTCGAGCTGCACAATGTGGAGCTGCTCAAAGGTGGGCTTGGCGGGCTCCCAGGTGTACACAGGCCCCTTGCAGTCACAGGCTCCTCCCCCAGCAACTCCCTGAGCATTCCCATGACCCCCACCGCCTGCATAGCTCCCTCATGCCACGTGGGCTCCCACTGGAGAATGAAGGCCCTCAACTGTGCTGCCTCGGACAGGTCACAGGCCCTCTCTGACCTTCGCTTCCCCTCCGAAAGGAGAATCATGTTACCTTCTACTCTGTGGGGAGGGGGAAAACTGCCTTTTCAGAGTTCCTGCCCCGAAAGCATGTATTTAAATTCATAAAGCCCTGAAGACCCTGGGGAGAGCAACACATTGTTGTGAGACTGAAGGTTTTTTTTTTTTGTTTGTTTGTTTTTTTTTTTTTTTGACTGAAGGTTTTGAGAAGAGCCCAGCCACCTCTTTGCCTCCCCTCCCCATGCTCACCCCAGTGCTGGCTAAATAACTTCTTTTCCTCACCAGAGCTCCTCCCCAGCCGTGGGACTTGGCTGGGCAGGGCGGCCAGCCCCTACTGGGTCAGGAGACCCGCACAGGGAGTGGGGAGGACCCAGTGTTCCCCCCAGTCCCACTGTTTCCCAGCCCAGCCTGGCCAAGGGGCTCTGGTTGGGGCAGAGGGGGAGGGTAGGGCAGTTGTGGTCCTTGCCCTGCAAGCCTTTTCTGACTTCTTTTTCCTCAGGCCAGCACCTGAGCAAGGAGTTCTTCCCGGTGAACAGCCTGCAGAGGGTGCCCACCCTCAAGGACGGTGACTTTGTCTTGAGCGAAAGGTATTCTCATTCCCTCCCACCTCTCCCCTCCTCAGCCAACCTGGCCCTGGCTCTCCCACTGTAGGCCCTCCCACACCCTTCAGGCACTGAGGGCGAAGGTGAAGGGTGTGGTGAGAGCAGAGAGCCTGGGGTGAGCCCAGAATGACCAGGCTTTTAACGTAGCACATCTCTGCACCCTTTCTTGTCTCCAGCCTCTGCGTCTGGTCCCGAGGGCCTCTCCACCCTCAGACTCAAGGGCACTAGAAGGGAGGACATGGGGATAATGTCCATTGTTGGACAGAAAGGAGGCTCAACAAAAGGAAGCTGACAGGGCCTCTCCTGATTCCTCAGGCTACTCCCCAATGTCTGCCAGGGCCTGAGGGCACAGTGCACGGTGAGGGCAAACCCCAGGCAGGAAGAGATCAGGAGATCAGGTGCTGCAGGAGTGAATGCTGGGAGACCTGTCAGAGGGCACCCAGGACACATCTGAGAACATGCTTCCTCTTCTGGTTCCCGACCTGGGGACTTGGACATGCCACGGGCTTGACTGAGCACCCACTGGGTGCCAGTGCCTTGTGGATTCCAGAAGTCCAGGGAGCCGTTTCTGAGCTGCACAGCCTTGGACAAGTCACTTTGCTATTCTGAGCATTAGGTTTCGTGTGCAAAAGGGATGACAAGATTCTGTATCTCATAGGCTAGCTGCTGGGGTGTCACAGAGATGAGGTTATTACAAAGTACAAAGCAGAGGGTCTGGGCAAAAGTCAGTTCCCAAGACAGCAAAGAAAGAAGACCCGGTAAAGTACAGTCAGGGCAGAGAGAGGAGGTAGTGCCCAGGGAGCTGCCCACAAAATGCAGAGGAGCCCCAGACCCCACTGGGGGATGAGAGCTGTTTGGGAAAAAGGCCCCGAGCCAGGATCCTAACAGCCACTGCTCCTGCCCCTTCCCTAGCGTGGCTATCCTGATTTACCTGAGCTTTAAGTACCAGACAGCGGACCACTGGTACCCATCTGACCTTCAGGCCCGCGTGCGTATCCATGAGTACCTGGGCTGGCATGCTGACCGCATCCGGGGCACCTTTGGTGTGTCCCTGTGGACTCAGGTGAGAGGAGCCATCTGGGCTGACTGTCAGGGACCCGAGAAGAGGCAGGGGCCTCAGACTGAGCCTATTCTTTGCCCCTGTCAGGTGCTGGCACCACTCATTGGGACTCAGGTACCTGAGGAGAAGGTCAAGCGCAATAGGACCGACGTAGACAAAGCTCTGCAGCATTTGGAGGATAAGTTCCTGGGGCACAAGGCCTTCCTCACCAGCCAGCAGGTGACGCTGGCCGACCTCATGGCACTGGAGGAGCTGATGCAGGTATGAGCTTGGCCATTGCAGCAGCCTTTATGGGCAGCATTCCGCCTATTGCCACCCCCATTAAACAGACAGAAACACAGGCCTAGAGAAAGCTAGGAGTTTGCACAGTAACGCAGAGCGAGTTTCTGGCTGACCTGATGCTGGAACCCTGACTACCTTCCCTCCTGAGTGGGGGTTCATCCTCGTGCTCTTGGGCCCCGAGGCTGTCCACACCACCCTGGACCTCACATGGAGTCGGGGAAAGGACCAGACACTTGCTCCTGACACTGGGACTTCCGTATCCTCACAACTTTCCCATGCTTGTCCCTGCAGGCTGTGGCTGTTGGTTATCAGTTGTTTGAGGGACGACCTCGACTGGCAGCATGGCGAGACCGAGTGGAGTCTTTCCTGGGCCCTGATCTGTGCCAGGAGGCCCATGGACCCATCTTTAACATCGTGGAGCAAGCGGCCAACAAAACACTCCCAGAGCCTTCTCCAGAATTCTATCCGAGTATGGTGCTTCGTATTTCCAGGATCCCCTGAGGGGTCTGGAATGAGGCTCAAGAGGGTCAGAAGATGAGCAATAAAGATTCATTGTGTTTCCTAGTTGTCCCTTTTCATCTTTTCTGTCTTGTCTCAGTCTCTGGTCTGACTCCAGGAGGAGCTCTGCACAGGCAGGACACCCAACGTCCTTCGCAAGTCTTCTCCTCAGGTGCAACAGATGTAATCAATGGAAGCCCAAAACCGATCACACACACGAAGAAAAACAAATCAAGTAAAAATCAGGTAATGTCAGTGATCTTTGAAATACAATGAAGGTTCTGACCACTTTGATAAGGAACCAAGAATTGCTGGTTTGATTACATTGTCGTATTACAGTATGGAGATAAAGTATGTCCGAGTAACCTTCATCATAGTTTAGCAGTTGCCTGTGCTGGCAGGTTCTATGGTGTCTGGTGTGGCCTGTTCTTGCAGCCCCTCAGGATCATCACTCCCCTTATCATAGTTTTATTTCTCCAGCAGGTGAAGGAATTTTATTTCACAGCTATCTTTAAAACCACAAAGACACTACGGTCTTCATATGAAAACACTAGGACAGTGTGGGGACAGAGCCAGGAGAGCAGTGTCCAGGCTCTCAGCCTCACGTGGAAAGGTACTGGCTTGGGTAGTAGATGGCCATCAACTGTGATCTGATGGCCATCCGCTGTGGTTGGTTGGCCGTCAGCTGTTACCGGGTAGCCATTAGTCCCTAATATAACTGCCATGGCTACACTAGGGGGTTAGTCGCCTGGTTGGCAGAGAGGTGGATGGCAGATTGTGGATCGTGTGGATCCTAGTTCCTGTGTCTCGCCCGGCCACCAGTGAGACTGGGGTGGAGAAGGACGCCTCATTGGGGTACTGGCAGATGTTTGCTTTTGTGTCTGACCAGCCGCCATCGAGAGTATAGTGGTATGACTCCCCTATCTATGGCCCCATTGTTCCTTTTTGGCCTCACTGCATCCTGCTTTGTTGTGCAGGGAGTGGGAGCTGAGTCCCTGAGTTACAGACAGGTACCTTATAACTGGTTCTGGGTACCAGTTCCTATATGGTGTGTGTGTAGGGGGGGTAGAGGATAGACTTACCCCACAACAACGAGCAATTGCACCCTGCTGGTAGTTGAGAATTCAACTGAATTCTGGCACGATCTACCCAGAGGTCAGCATCAGGTCCCAGAGGTTTAGGGCTCAGTCCTACAAGACCGTCCCTCTCTTGCAGACTCGAGTTCAAGTCCAGGTTGTGACTAGTACTTCTGAATAACTGGCTATAAATTGGAGGTTCCCACAGCTGCCTTCTTCGGTTTGATTAATTTACTAGAGCAGCTCACAGAAGTCAGAGAAGCATTTCACTCCGGAGATTGTTGTGTCATTGGAATTAACCTCTGGTCCTTCGCAAAAGATGAAGGAATTCATAGCCCTGAAAAGTGAAGGAAAATTTATTCAAGATGAAAGACGCCTGCCTGGAAGTTGCCAGACAGACAACTGCACCTAACGTCGGGTTAGCTTTTTCTTATGTAGGACACGGTAGGTTAATTTCCTGACAGCAGCAGATGTGACGTATATGACAATAATCCATATTTTGAACCAAAAGATGCAGAGATGAGGGATGTAATAAAAGTGAGCCTGGGGCCGGCCCGGTGGCTCAGGCGGTTAGAGCTCCATGCTCCTAACTCCGAAGGCTGCTGGTTCGATTCCCACATCGAACTGCAAGGGCTCTTAACCACAAGGTTGCCGATTCAACTCCTCAAGTCCCGCAAGGGATGGTGGGCTCCGCCCCCCGCAACTAGCCAAGGCAACAGCAACTGGACCTGGAGCTGAGCTACGCCCTCCACAACTAAGAATGAAAGGACAATAACTTGACTTGGAAAAAAGTCCTGGAATTACACACTGTTCCCCAATAAAGTCCTGTTCCCCTTCCCCAATAAAATCCAAAAAAAAAAAAAAAAAAAAAAAAGTGAGCCTGTAGGGGAATTGTCCTGTAGGGGAACTGTCCAGGGCTGCCTTACATCCTCAGGAACCACCCAGACTCATCCCCTGGAAATAAATTAAATGTGAGGTCATTTGATTGACATATGTTGGTTATATAACAAATTTCTTTCTCTGCGTGCTCTTACCCAGAATGCATACAGAAAAACCCACAGGGAGGGGGACAAAGCCTTAATGTTCATTTCAATTATATTATAATGAGGCTAGAGTTCAAGTAATGGACAGGTTTTAACAGTTTGTGCGTGTGTGAGGAACACATTAATACCATTTGGGTCTTGTGTCCTCTTTTTAGGAGTGTTTGTACATCTTTGATTTACTTCTAGGGGAAGAGCCTGGGCGGTTCCTGGGGAGGGAATGCAGGCCTGGACAGTTCCCCTACAGGCTTACTTTTATTAACCCCTTTATGCCTCATCATAGATCACTGGTTTATTGTAAAGGATATAACTCAGGACCAGCCAGAAGGAAGAGAAGCTTAGGGCAAGGTATGTGGGGAGGAGATGGGGAGATTCCATGCCCTCTCTAGTCAAGATACCCCCTCCAAATGTCCACGTGTTCACCAACCCAGAAGTTCTCCGAACCTGTTCTTTTGGGTTTTATGGAGGCTTCACTGCAAATACATGATGGATTAAATTGTTGGCCACTGGTGATTGATTCAACCTCCAGCCTCTCACCCCTCCCTGGAGGTTGGGGTGGGACTGAAACTTCCAACCCTGTAATCACGTGGTTGGCTCCATTGGCAATCAGCTCCCATCCTTAGGAGCTTTCTAAAAGTCACCTCAGTAACATAACAGAAAACACCCTTATCACTCCCCACACTTGGGAAAGTACAGGGGGTTTTGGAGCTGTGAGCCAGGAACTGGGGTAGAAGGCCAAATCTATATGAAGTAAATTTTGTTCATCTGAGTGACCACCTATGTATTTCTTATACATGACGATATCACACCTACGCTTTCTAGAAAATGATTCTATAGACCCTTTCAGAGAAAAATGCACCCCATGATATGGTCTCAGGAAGGTGGCTTGGAAAACACTCACATCTGGATTGATTCCTATAACATTCATCCTACAACTCCGCATCTTTTGTTCAAAATATGAAATTATTATCATCAACACGAGGTTCTGCGTTCCTGCATATTTAATAACACACACGTGCACTGGTTTGTCAGCCTTTCCTGCAGGTTCATCAGCAGGTTGAGCAGGCTGTGTGCCTGTCTCTGTGGTGTTTCTCCAAGAGCTTCCAGGAAGGAGACACAGCAGCATCATGAATCACACTCTCCATGTCTTGACCAACAATTCCAATGAAAATACTATTTGTACTTAAGCTCTGTTCTGCAGGAAGTATCTCTTGTAAGGCATGCAGCCGTGCTTCACCAGTTCATTCAAATTTTACTCCATGAACTCAGACATACGCCTTTTTGACTAAGTACAAGATGATTAAAAACCGATTCCACTGGGCATGGCTCTGCAGTCAAAATAGTAAGCAGATGGACAGGTTTGAAAATGTGAGGACCCATGTCTCCAGAACCAGCAATAAGCAGCCCGACACCCAGTGGCCTCCAGCCACATGGTTGCATGGGTGTCTGGGTCGTGCGTCTAATGAGAGCTATGAGATGAGACGCAGGGAGAGGTGCATCAAGTACAAATCTGAAATCCAAAAATCACTCCAGCTACACAAAATTACACAGCAGTCTAGCATCAGCATAAGTCCCGCAACTGAGATATCAATATGGTTGCCCACGTGGAGTTTTCTTCTCATTGGGCTCTTTTCAATATAACCAGCACAACGTGGGTTTTTGATTTCAGATCAACTGTGGCTGAACCTCGTTTCACAGCTTCTGTTACACATTCAATGTGATGAATCCTGCCCTGAGGGTTCCACCCAGGGAGGACATTACCATACTGGTTTCTAATCGGGGTTCCCAGGCCAGGCTGTGACCTCCTGCGAGCTGTGTGTCACAGCACCATTCCCATTATCGTGTGAGACCTGGGATCTTTCGAAAGATTTGAAAATGTATTTGGATTGGAGAATATCAGTATAATGTTGATCTGTCTAGATGTTGATATGATGGGGAGTGATGCTGCCGTCAAAGAGCCACTAGTTTTGGGGAAGCATTTTGATTTGCGGCCATTCATCAGAGACATAGTGTTTTGAAGAATGGGGGAGGGGGCCACCTAAGTCCTGTGCATGAAAAAGGCGCCCCATGCTAAAGATGACAAGCTCAGGAGGGTCTGCATGGCAGACCTTACAAATTCAGGAACTGAAAGCAACCACAAAGGATGATCTGAACATAAAAATGCCTAAAAAAAGTGTTATGGTGAAAGTCACATCCTTGGCCTGTAGCTTCCCTGACAAAGGTCCAGCTTTACCTAAAGTGAGCCTGTCTATTATCTTTTTGCATCCATGGTACATACCTTTGACATGTCAGAAATCTTTTCCAGACCCCTTAGGGCACACCCACTGCACCAAAGCAGGAGACCACAGAACCCCTCGATGTTATCTCATTCCCTGAATACCATCTCTGTAAATGTTAATTTCTGACTATTCTGTACCAAACAACGAAAAAAGACATATGGGTCTCTCTGTTTTATTTTTTTTCCATCCCTGACATTTTCCCGATTTGCTTTCTCCCACCCCCTTAATCTACCATCAATGGATTTCATCTAACCCTCCTTACATCTCCTCCTTTGATTCTAATGTAGAAAATAACTGCAAAACTACTGTTCTCTGGAGCATTTTCTCAATTCATTGAGATTTTGCTTCCTGGCAATTGTCGTCAGTTTGGTTCAAATACACTCATGAAAATTATCCACAGGTTTGGATGTTTATGTTGACGGTCGCCTGGCTTCTGATGGGCCAGGTCCTACCGTAAGCACTTTGCGTGTATGAGCACATTGAGTCCCCTGCAACCTGGAACAGAGAGCGTGGCCATCCTTTATTGCTGTGCACAGCAGCCACTGCACCCACTGCACCCACAGACCATGATGTGGCCACTTAGTTCCTGCTACTGGACCGGCAATCTGTGACTTTTACCGTGAGTGCCCAATGAGTCACTGCGGAGTGCAGCTACGGGTCACCCCACAAATGGGACTGCTGAGTAAGGGCATCACATACCCTTTTTGAGAGATATTGCTGTCTGTGGAGGTTGTCCTCATCGAGAACTTGTATTAGAGAGCCTGTGGTGCGTAAGAAAATACCGCAGACCCGGGGGCTTACACAACAGAAATTTACGTTCTCACAGTACTGGAGGCTGGAAGTCCAAGCCAAGGTGCCATCAGGGTTAGTTTCTCCTAAGGCCTCTCTCCTCGGCCTGCAGATGGCTGCATTCTCCCTGAGTCCTCACTTGGTCTTTCCTCCGTGTGTGCGACGCTCTGGTGTCTCTCTGGGTCTTAATCTCTTATATGTGCACCAGTCAGATTTGCTTAGGACCCATAGTAATATCGTCATTTTAACTTAATCACCTCTTTAACCCTATCTCGAAATCTGCCACAACCTGAGGTGCTGAGGGTTAGGGCTTCAATGTATGAATTTGGGGAGGGGATGCACTTCAGCCCCTGATAGCACTCGCCAGTAGTGACTGACAGTGTCATCCCATACAGTGTGCTAAGAAGCTTGACTATGGCAAGTTGATGAAACAGAGCACAATCCCAGGCGAGTTTCACAGGGGATTTACATTTTGAGACATAAACCTGGGTATTTCCTGTCATGTGACCTGTTCCCATTATGGGTGACAGGCCCTCATATATTGCCTAATGAAGGTGTTTGGGATATGGGGGGCCAAGCATCTTTGAATTGGAGGCCCTAACTGTGGACCGTGATCTTATAGCAGCAAATGCCCCTGAGCTCACTCAGCCCCAGCTGCTGGTAGCTTCTCTGAGATTCCAGCCCTAGGAGACTGTGCTAGGCTAAAGTCCTGTCGCCTTAGCTATTTACACCTCCTATTTGTACCTCCTATCCCTGACCTGTGGGCCTGGAGGCTGGGACTGCTTTCTACCCCTCTGTTTCAGCTCTCCTTGTCTCACAGAAAGTAGTGAACCCTTCCCACCTAAGCCCCATTCTGGTCTAATTTCCTCCTGAGTGTACACCTTTTATTGTAAGACCAGCATCTCAGTGGGGTCTGCAGTGGAAACAATGCACCATCTTTAACCTTTTCAAAGCATACACCTATTTTATAGTCAATCCTCACAACCAGCCATGTGTCTAAACAGAACACATTTAGGAAATTGCACATAAGCCCCAGAAACATCACAGGTCAAAGTACACAACACTTTAAGTTTCTAACAGTTCCATTTACTCACATTTCTATTTTCAATTGTGTGAATTAATTGTTTTCTTATAGGGAGGTCCAGTCCCCAAAGGTGGCTGCAGGACTTTTGTGGCTGCAGTTCTCCAAACGGACGGTAGAGGTCACGACTGACCTAGAAACGGTGTCTTTACCAGCAGGGTCTGAGCCCACCTTTCCTGGGGCTTTGTGTCCCTCCATGCTGTGCCATTCTGGACCTGGAGCCTCTCAGCAGTTCCCACCTGTGGCTATCCTGCCCTGGAGGTGCCTGGTGGGTGTCTTCCCTCCTAGGTACAGTTCTGGCAGCCTCCCTTACAGAGATTCCTTATTCTTACCTTTTCCCATCATCCCCGGTGGGTTGGGGTTGGCCAATGGCAGTCTGTGCCTTTTTGATCCACATCCATGCTTTTTTGCTGTTTATAATTGAGAGGATTTGCTTTCATCAAACATAGCTGATAAGAAGTAAACAAACAATAAAGTTAAATGGTGACTGAGTGCAGTATAGGTGACAGCTAAGTCCTGGTAGTGACTGCAGTGGCACTGCCAACCTGTGTACCAACATAAGAGGAGACAATGTGATCCCCAGGTCACATGGCAGGAGGAGGGGCAGAGAAAACACCACAGAAGTGACCTTCAATCTTGAACTTGTGCTTTGGCAGATGGAAGGGCCGGAGCTAATACTAGAAGCATGAAGATCCAGTATGTTTGGGACTCTCCAGTACCCAGGTATGAAGAAGGGGATGCTGGGAGGTGCAGGCGGAGGTGAGCCTGGAAAGCCAGTTGTGGCAAGATGAGTATGGGCTTTGGAGCCATGTGAGAACCGGACATTAGTTCCTAGAAAATGCAGAGCGGCCTGGGTGTGTGACTGGTGGGGTAGGAGATGGGGAGGGACACTGCCTGACTGCTGGATGGTGGAATGCAGTGTGGAGAGCTGACTGGAAGAGCAGATGGGGAGAATCTATCATTAGTAGAGACCTTCTGCCAGAGGCCTGTAGGCTTCTGAGAGAGATGGGAGTGGCTGGGTACCAGGGTCCTCAAGGTTATTGCCCCTGCCTTGCCCATCCACTTACCAAACAGCCTGCCCACGGGTGCTGTTTATCCCACGGGTCCACGCCTGTGTGAATGGGTGCCCAGCTGGCTCAGTGACTGTGTCCAGCGTAGCTTGGGTGCACCCATGTGGATCCAGGTGACAAGAACGAGGGTGAAGAGGGAAGAAGGCATGAGGGGTTGTGGGCAGCACCAAGGGCCAGGGCCCTGGGAGGATACCGTGCAGCTGCTCTGGAAGCTGGCAAGGTCATCCAGGCCATCCACAGGCTCAGTGGGGGGAAAAGAGATGCAAGAGGTAGAGCGACAGCATGGCAGCACTTGACAATGGAGGGATGTAGTTAGGATGAGGAACATAAAAGACTCCTAGGGGCCTGGCCTGAGCCAGGGGATGCAGTGGGGAGCTGTGGACGGGGGCAGTTGAGAGGGGAGATGTAGGTACCTTTGCTTGTCAGTGTGAAGAGAGGACAGGCCAGGGCTGGAGGTGGGTGGGGCATGTGTATGTGTGTGTGTGAAAGTGTGTATGTCAGAGGCATAGTGGAAGGGAATACATAGAAAGCCTTAAAGACCTGAGGCACGTGCCTGCCCAGGTGTCCTCCCAGCCACCTGCCTCTGTCACGTCAACTTGAAGGAGTGTGAAAGCCAATCTGGTTGCCCTAAGCTGAGATTAGGTAGGCCCAGGAGGCCAGGAGGTTTGGTCTCAGGCAGAGGGAGGAGGAGGAGGTGGCCCAATGTCCTTGGGCTTGCAATATTTTGTGAAGTAGGAAGAGAGCGATACTGGGGACCCTGGTTTTGTAAAACCCACCACCAAGGGGTTTTTGACACCCCACTGTCACTCCCCATAGAAGAGGAGGAGAGGCAGCTTGGAAACGCGACAGCCAGTGGTGGAGAAAGTGGGCTTTAGGGAAGGGCACAGACCTCAGGCTCCATTTTGAGGGACAGAGGAAGCTCCCGGAGGTCGGAGGTCGTAGGTATGAGGAGAGGGCCGGTGAGGTCAGAGAGAGAAACAGCAATGGTGATTGAGCTTTTTTTGAACCTGCACTCGACTCCCTGCCATACCATCTACATATTCGCCAGGAAGAATGGCATTCCCTTTGAGCTGAGGCCTCTGAAGTTGGCATGAGGTGAGCCTGGAGGCTAGGTGGGCACCATGGATGGAGCACCAAGGGCCAGAGCCAGTGCTAAGCCTCCCCTCCTCTCTGCCTCCCCGGGGAGCACCTGAAGCTGGAAATCCTGAGAGCGAACCCCTTGTGGAAGGTGACTGCCCTCAGAGATGGGGACATCCTCCTGGCTGAGTGGTAATGGTGACCAGGGGATAGCCAGGTTCAGCCAGGTTCAGAGCCAGGTTCTGCCGGGTCTGGAGCTCAGGGTTGTGGGGAGGCGGAAAGAGGTAGCAGAAGGCTGATATCCTCTGGCTTGGAGATCTTTCTAAACTGCCTCAGCCCGTTGCTCCTTTCAGCCCGCCCAGCTCAGAGGGCAGGGGGCTGGACCAGGGGGCTGTTCGGGGGCTAAAGCTGGGAGCTTCAGAGTGGGAAGAAGCTGGAGTGAGGCTTGAAGTGAGCTCCTCCCCAGATGTTCTGAACATGTCCTTTCAGAGTCACAGTATCCAGGCAGCCCCAGGGTCACACTGGGCTCTGCATCCCTGCTCCCCACATGCTCACTCTGCTGAAGGCAGGTCACAGAACACCCTGCCCTGTTTCCACCCTGGAAAACGGGGCTTTCCTGAGAATGGAAACAGGGCTCCGAGTGCCAGGAGCCAGAAGGGGACCTAGACAGGGGTACCCTCTGAGCCCCTCCCCCGGACTCTGGGCTTGAGGGAGAACCAAGGCTGTAGTACTAGCCAGGAAGGAAGGTTGCAGCTGGGCCCAGGGAGGAGCAGAGTTTGAAAATGAAGGAATGGAGCAGTTTGGTGGGGGAAACGTGACATCTGGAGGAGGATATGTGAGGGGGGAGGTTGTCCCCTGGAGTTGGAGTCGGAGAGAAACCGCGTCAAATCACCCTCCTTGTGAGAAATAGAGTCCTGCAGTCCTGGCAGGGTGGGGAGATCTCTGACACCCCTGCCCGCAGTGTGGCCATCTTTTCATAGCTGAGCCACAAGTACCAGACTGAGGCTCACTGGTACCCACCTGACCTGCAGGCCCGTGCCTGCGTCGATGAGTCCCTGGTGTGGCAGCACACTGCCATCCAACGTCTACCTGTGCAAGGTGAGCTTACCTGCTCTATTGTGCAGGATTGGGCAGGAGCCGGGAACCCAGACATGGGAGGGACCGGTTGGCCCATATGCTGCCTCCCCTCCACTGCCTCAGGCAGACATCACTAGTCTATCACAGAACTCTTGCCTCTGAGCCTGAATGAAACCTCAGAATCCTGCTGAACACAGAGCCCCAAAGGAAATTACATATGGATGGTGGCTGGGGAGGAGGGGAGAGGAAGCTGAGGAGCTTGGGGAGCCCAGGATAAACTGCCTCCTTTCTTCCCTGTCCGGTCTCTCCTGCCCCTCAGCTGGATGCCACACAGCTGGAGCGGCTGTTGGGTAGGCTGATGCCCGCTCTGCAACACCTGGATTGGGAGATTCTGGAGGCTAGGTCCTTCCTGGCAATGGAGCAGGTCTCCCTGGTGGACCTGATGGTGCTCACAGAGTGGGTGCAGGTGAGTTTGTCCTGTCTGTTAGCCCTCTGGGGGATACTCTGGGCTGGGCTGAGCCTCCAGCTCCAGCTACACTGTCTTCTCAGCCCATTACTGTTGGCTATGATACATTCCAAGAGTTGCCTCAGTTGGTAGTGTGGCGGGCCCACCGGAGGCTGCCCTGGGCCCTGAGCTTGTCCAGGAGGTCCACAGACTCGTACTCAAACCTCGGGATACCCAAGAAGCCCATCGGGATGTTCAGCTGGCCCAGGAGCTGGAGCCGCAGCTGAAGGAGTCGCTCCGTACCGAGGAGTGCTGCCCGCAATCCTGTCCCCTGCTACCTGCAATAAACAGGCTGTGTGCTCTCCACTTGTCTCCAGCCTTGCTCTGCCCCAGGAAGTAGCTCTCCCCATTTCTGTGTGGACAGGGAATCTTCCAAGATCACTGCAGATAGTGAGCAGCACTCAGGCCTCCCCATGGTGTCTGCATTCCTCAGCTGCCAGTGCTAATCCCTGGTCACTGCTAATCCCAAACAAGCTAGAAATATCTGGGCTCCTCTGCATGGCACAGCCTGTCTGGCCTCCCCTGGACTCTCCTCTGACGAGCCCCAGACCCTTGTTTCTCTTTCTCCCAATCCTTTTCTAGGCACAGTTCAAGCTGGACTGAGCAGTAGATACTCCCAATCTCTGCTTCTAGAGCCCTCCGAGGTTAGGTTTCATTGCCCATCCTCCTCTGGACCCTGCAAAGCCCCTTTGGTCACATTCTACTAAGAAAGCCTGGCCATGGGAATTCCTGTGCATAAGCCCTTCTCAGACACAGGCCACAGACACACTATGTGCCAACGGAAGAGGAGGGCAGAGTCACAGCCACCCTAACTGCCCCTGCCAGCCTCCTGTTCTGAGCCTGGGGCCTCTCCCAGCCTACTCCTGGGTGTCCTCAGAATCCTGCTGCTGTAAGAATTCCGGGCTTCACGGCCTCATGACAACACCAAATGAAACAAGAAGTTCTAGAATGTGGGGTTTGGCTCTGTGTTGGAGAGGGCTGGCTGGCACAGGGCCAGGGCTCAGGCTGCATCCAGGCTCATGCTCACGGCCTGCTGGCCACCGCTGGGGAGGGCCCAACACGGCTCTCAGCATGGGCCTGGAGCTCTACCTAGACCTGCTGTCGGCTTCCTGCCGAGCCGTCTACATCTTCGTCAAGAAAAACAACATCCCCTTTGACTTCCAGTTTGTGGATCTGCTGAAAGGTTGGCCCCCATTGCTGCCCAGGCACGCCTGGGCCTGGGAGTAGGCAGGACACAAGGTCCGAGTGTTTCTGAAAAGTGGAGGCAGCGACCAGGGAGAACGCCTTCCCCAAAGTCTACAGGGGAAGAAGAGGTTCCTACGGGAAGTGTAGGCCGTGTGCCTGTCCAGCCTGCTTGTGCCAGTCTCCACTAATTCTGCCCCGGTATGACGAACAGGCTCTTAGAAGGTAAAGTGGCAGAGAGAACAGCGGAGGGGCCCCCAGGCGCCCAGCCAGGGCCCTCGCCTTCTCCTTGTGGGTGTCCAGTCTTGTGAGCTGTAAAGCACCTACCAATGATGTTGGCAAAGGTCTCAGATGTGTCTGGCCATCCCACATCTAAGAGTCCAGATGCTGCTTTGGTCTCGGTAGTTAAGGACATTTAAACAAATTTCTGGCCACTTTTAGGATGTAAGCCTCTTTATTGGGGAAATAACAGTGGGCCTGAACCGTGATAAGACCTGCCAGAAAACATTAGGTTAAGCTTCCTCATATTGGCCTATATACTCTGACGCTGAGGAGGGCACATGGATTCTAGTAATCCTAAAATACAGAAGTTTACATAACTATTAGCAAAACCTAGTTCTTAGATTGAGTGTTCTTAAGTAACCAAGGACCTGAATAAGACAACAAAAAACATAGAAATTATTCTGATGACACATATAATCTTTGCTTTCAGGCAGAAAATGTTTTCATAATATTAGTAGCAGACCAACAGTCTAACAAACAGTATCTTATCTGGCAGAGAGAGAAAACTTAACTTTTAAACTGTACCAGCTTATTTTTGATATTTAAATTTACTCAGTCAATAGCATTTAGCTAAACCACACATAAAATTCCTTTAAGACTTTCCTTCACAAATCTTCTACTACTTTTCCAGGCTCCCTTAGTTTGTCTCTTTTCACTCACTCTGAAATAACCATCCTTAGGACAAACTACTTTCAGGTTCTTCAAAAATGTATTTCCATGCCTTATATCTTCCTTGAAAACACACATCATTTCAATTCACATTTATTAAAATCTATAACCTTTATAACCTTAATTTTTACTGACAGCTAAAAGTAAACAATTAGCATTTACGTTGGCAAATCCAGGAACATATTTTGTGACTTTCAAAAGCGTAGGCTTTTGTAATAATATACAAGTTATAATTTATTAACAGATCTTAATTTGTTTTTCAGTTTTCTTGTGAAAAGAAGCCCAAAGTAGATTAACTCAGACCCATCTAATAATTAATATTTTAGTATTTCATTATTTTGAAATATCTAAATAGTTAATAATTTCTATCATTTAACACAACTTAGTAAAACCAAAATCTTAAGTTGCTAATAGATGTTGAGAAACCATGTCCAAATATCCACATTATGAAATTATTACTGAAAAATTTCATTTAAAACCTTATGGTACTTACTTCTTATTAGTTCTTAAGTCTACGTGACAAAACAAAGAAGTAAACCAGAGTCCTCACAGAACCAAATTCTCCTGAAAAGACGAGCTGGGGATCAAAATCCTGTCTCTAAGCAGCCTGGCACTGTAGATTGTCCTCAGATAGAGAGACCCCAGATTGGCACGAAGCCCAGATGGCGTACAAGCCCAGAACAGGGGTCTAAGGGGGTTCCGATGTCAGAGACAAGGGAGTGCAAGTTCCCAGCTTGCAGAACAGAGGGGCCACCTATGGCTGTGGGGGTAGTGCTTTGTGATAGCCGGGCCAGGAAATCGACGTGCATCCCCCTGATTCTCCACCAGTTTGTCTCTATCTTTGGTGTTTCGGAATAAGTGCACATTACTGCACACTTCAGAGAGAGAGAAAGAGTATGAGACTGTTAGCTGTGAGAGCATCCTGGGTACTACTAGGAACAGAGGTTGTGGACCCAGTCCGTGGAATTCTCGGTGCCCCACAGATGTCCCCAGGCATAGCCACTTACTGACTGTGGGGACATGCCAGGAGAGCTATTTCCAGGCTCTCGGCCTCACGTGGAAAGGTGCTGGCTCGGGTAGTAAATGGCCATCAGCTGTGACTAGTTAGCCATTAGCCACTAATATAACTGCTGTGGCTACGTTTGGGTTGGTTGGTTGGCAGAAAAGCGGATAGCAGATTGCGGATCGTGTGGCTCCTGCTTTTACCCAGCGACCAGCGAGGATATAGTGATATGACTCCCCTATCTATGGCTCCATGGGTGTTCCTTTTTGGCCTCACCATATCCTGCATTCTCGTGTGGGGAGCGGGAGCTGAGATCCCGCATGACACTGATTAATGCCCCAATTAGACCATTGGAGGTGCCTCATGGAAAGGAAAAGTAAAGGAGACAGGGAGCAAGAGGAGTGGGCGTGTTTAACACCTTTCCTCGAGAGGCTCCTGAGGGAGAGAAAAGGAGGCAGAGTCGAAATCCCCAGAGAGGTGGACGCAGCCTGAGAGAAGAGAGGGGAAATAGAGTCAAACTCTCCTGGGTTTCGGCACCAAAATGTCATGGCATGGAATTAACGCCTGGTCGTCTGCAAAAGGTGAAAGCATTCACAGACTCTACAAAGGAAGTTTTTATTAAAGTTAGGTCAGAGAGAGAATGCACATGGCAGTGTCCAAAGAAGATGGCTGCCATGGGTAGTAGGGAACACCGGTTGTGGGGACAGAGCCAGGAGTGCAGTTTCCAGGCTGTCGCCCTCACGTGGAAAGGTGCTGGCTCAGGTAGTAAATGGCCATCAACTGCGATTGGATGGCCATCAGCTGGCTAGTTGGCCGTCAGCTGTAACCAGTGAGCCATTGGCCACTAATATAACTGCTGTGGCTACGCTAGCAGGAAATGGGGGCTAGCAAGAAGATGGTGGCTGACAAGCGCGGATTGCAGTTCGCACGGCAGAGTGGGGGATGTGGATTGCAGACAAGTGGACAGAAGGTTGCAGAGAGTGTGGTTCATGCTTCCTGTGTCTCCAGTCAGCCGGCAGTGAGAATATAGTGGTATGACTCCCCTATCTATGGCTCTGCTGGTGTTCCTTTTTGGCCTAGCCATATCCTTCATTCTTGTGCAGGGAGCAGGACCAGAGTCCCTGCATGACACACTGCCTCTGAAACCAAGGGCTGAAGTGAATCATGCAGACAGTACTGAGAACCCCACAATGGGAGGCCACGTGGGGGGTCTGTCAACCCAGCTGCCTGATAATGCCTGTCCTGCTTAGGGTTCCCTACCACTGTGAGCTGTTTGTGTCCAGGGGGACCACGTGTGCCCTCTGGGATTGTACTTCTGTGTGTGCCCATGTCACCAAAGACTCATGGGGATGTCCAATAGAAGATTCAACCCAGAGCAGCCATGACTGGGTCCTTCTATCTGTGCAAGAAAGAATTCAAGAGCGACACAGATGCAGAAAAGTACAAAGAATTTATTGAAATGAAAGCATACGCCTGAGAAGGCAGTGTCTGAGAACTCAGATTTGAGTCTCACCAAGGAAGACCAAGTCAGGGTTAATTACCCCTCCTGGGCAGGGACTTGGTAATGTCCCATTGGTGTAATTTATTTGTCTGCTCCCCCTGGCAGGACCCTCCATTTCCCACTTTTTCTTCCGTATTTGGTTCCTTCAGAACTGTCATGGCGTCAGATTGCTGATGGGAGCTGTGGTAACAGCAGTGCGAATGACATTATAATGACATTATAATTAGCTAAAGTTCAGGTCCTGGTCTATGGGATTAGCCTTGCTGGATGAAACTGGTTCTTGTTTTGCTCCAGTTGCAGATTTTGGATAGTCACTTGTTATTTGTGTAACCACTGAGTGACATTGTACCCTGGAGGGGGTTGTCAATTTCCTAGGCTACTGGTCCTGCCTCACCTAGACTTTAATGACAGCCATGGAAAGCATTCAGATTAGTGTCAATTTATTGGACAGGGTTGTGCTATGCTTGAATTGTTGTCTTGGGCCAGATTTTAAAAGGCTCATAGAGAAACTGAAGGAAGACTATCTTTCTTTCTAAGATGGGCTTTAAAGCTTAATGAATTGGCTTTTTTTGACTACGTCCAGGATATGCTGAGGATTTCTCAGATCATCAAGTCCTGCTTCATTTTTTTCCTGGCAGTTCTTCCCTCAATTTCTCTCTCTCCTCACATAATTTAGAGGAAGAAGAAACTTTTTCTGTTTCTTCTGTCAGCAGGAAGAAGAAACCAAGTCACACCTACAGCTCTTTACTTGGAGATCTCCCCTAAACATCCAAGTTCAGAGGCTTACAAACGCTGCCTTCTATATACCTGTAGGACACAATTTAGTTAAGTTTCTGCCACTACGTAACTGGACCTCCTGGAACATCCTTGCTGTTTGTCGGAGTTCTTTTCCTTGGAAGGGTCAGAAACTGAGTATCAACTGGTTTAGGCCAAAAAAGATATCAACTGAGGCTCAGAGAAATGTCCACAAGAAGACTCAATGCAGAGCAGCAGTGCCTGGGTTCTTGTCTGTGCAAGAGAGAATTCCAGGGCGAGACAGATGCAGGAGAGCACAGGGAGTTTGTTGGAATGAAAATACACACCTGAGAGGAAAGTCCTGGTGATCCCAGAGAAGGAATTGCGCCACAGAAGTCATGATCAGGCGTTTTTATCCCTTTCAGGGTGAGAATTGGTGACGTCCCACTGATGTGCTTCATTTGTCTCCTCCCCCTGGGTGGGATTCTTCATTTCCTGATTTTTCTTCCTTATTTGGTTATTTCAGCACTGTCATGGCGTCAGATGCATAATGGGAGCTGTAGTAACTGCAGTGCAAATGACATAGTGACATTAAAATTAGCTAAAGGTCCGATCCCTGGTCATAGAGATCAGCCTTGCTGGATGAAAGTGATTCTTGTTTTTCTCCAGCTGCAGGTGTCGGACAGAGTCACTTGCTACTTGTTACCCGTGAGGCACCTCACATCTGCACCCTAAAGGGAATTGTCAATTTCCTAGGCTACCTGTCCTGCATCGTAAATCCCCCCTGAGAGATTTTTGGACTCATAATCGGTTATGGAAGGAAGGCCAAACACTTTTTAGAGCCTGCCAGACAGCATCAGCTGTTGGATTTCCCTGTGTGAAATCATGAAGCCATTTAGCTTGATCATATACCTTTTTGACATCTTCCTTTTTTCTTCCACACCATTTAAATACATTTGCAGTCTCAGTTCAATCCAGACAATCAGATTCCTGTCACTGGCAATGGCTGAAATCCATCCTATTAGACTCTTTGAACCTTTTACTTTATTGGTTACACTTGTTGCTTCAAATAAGATTGCCATATCAGCACTCCTTGTTAACACCGGTTCTTATTTAGCCACTTCCTCTTCATATTCTCTCTGCTTAGCTCATATCTCTCTACTTAATATGCAACTCTGCCATTTTCTGGTGTTCCTCATTCTGGCCCTCTTTAATACCCTTCCCTACTCACACCTTAATCAGCTTCCTTATATACTTTCCTATCACCCAAGTCCTTTAATTCCTTCCAAATGGATGTTTCAAAAGCTAGCCTTTTATTGCCTTCTACTCTAGTCCTTGCTCTTCACACTTCCTTTATACTTCTCATTTCAATATGATCTTTACACCTTAAATGTGACCAATTAGACCTATTTTGAGCTCTGACAGGATTCCCCGTTCTTGATCCTTATTCCGCACCTGCTCTGCCTTGTAGACCCTCCACTATACAGTATTCCCTTTTCTTTTTTATTGCATTTATGACTTTTGGCCAGAGGAGCTGTCTATGACATGTCCAACAGAGAGGCCATTGTCCTTAGTTCTTATATAAGAAAAGTTTAGGAGGGTGTTGGTTTCCCAATTCCTCTGGAGAGTCCGGAAATGAACTAGAACTTAAAAGGTTAAAATCATGCTGGCGGTTTATTCTGTTTTTAGAAGAAGCAACTGTCAAGTGGAGTGCCGGGAGGGGCACAGGTGAAGAGAAAAATAAGAGCTAGGCGAAATCTTAAATAGAAAATGACAACACATCAAGAAATTGTGGGTTACTCTCTGTTGGTGTAATGGTGTGTTCTTTCTTCTTAAACAATAGCTTTAAGTCCTGTAAAAGTTTACAGGAGTACCTTGAGCAGGGTTGGTCAGCGATTCCTGGAGTGACTCAGGGGAGAAAGGTTTAGTTTTAGACAGATGTCTCCACGATTTTAGGCCTTGTAACTTGACAGGAGTATTCTTGAGCAGGGTTGATTGGTGATTCCTAGAGTGACTCAGGGGAGAAAGGTTTAATTCTAGACAGATGTCTTTAGGACTGTATGCCCTGTAAGTTGACACAGTGGAGGTGGCAAGTAGAACTTGATAAGGCCCTTCCATTTTGGTGTTAGTTGATCGTCTGGAGAGCCCTCTTTCCAGGTCTCAAGAAGGACCCAATCCCCAGGGGGATACAACTGGGAGATGGATAGAGGTTTCCAGGGAGGGAAGGACTTGATTTCCATATTTCTGTACCTGGCCTAAGTTGATCAATAAGCTTAATTGATCCTGGGGTTCTGAGTCAAAATACAGGTCTGAGGACAGGAAGGGTCTTCCATATAGCTTATCAAAACGACTTAGTTCTACGTTGGATTGAGGAGCTCCTCTGTACCTTAACAGAGCTATGGGAAGGAGCCGAATCATGTCTCAGAGGTTTCTTGACATAACTTGGCCAGGATTCTTGTTAGTGCATCATTAGGCTTTTCTACTTTTCTACAGGTCTGAGGACAGGAAGGGTCTTCCATATAGCTTATCAAAACGACTTAGTTCTACGTTGGATTGAGGAGCTCCTCTGTACCTTAACAGAGCTATGGGAAGGAGCCGAATCATGTCTCAGAGGTTTCTTGACATAACTTGGCCAGGGTTCTTGTTAGTGCATCATTAGGCTTTTCTACTTTTCCCGAGGACTGTGGTCTCTCTGACGCATGCAGGGGTAATGATGCCTAGGACAAGAGATAGCTCGTGTAGGGTAATATAGGGTAATTTTGGCTACAAATAAGGCCCATTACCACTCTGGAGACTTCTATCCAAACCTTGGGAGAGTCTCCTTGAGGAGAGCTTTAGCCACTTCCACCACTTTTTCAGTGCGGGTGGGGAAAGCTTGCACCCATCCGGTGCACGTACCTATGAATACTAATATGTATTGGTAACCTTGAGACGGGGGCATTTGTGTGAAGTGCAGTTGCCAATCTTCCTCTGGAAAAGTGCCTCTGTTTTGAATAGGCTTTAAGAACGGGGGTGGTTAAGTCTTACTTTTTCCTCCTGGCTCTTTAACTGAACAGAGGGTACACACCTAGGTGACCCTTTTAATGGTCTGAGACAGGCGTCTGCCAGAAAATATTTTGGTCATCAGAGAGAGAGTAGCGCCCCTTCCTAAATGGAGGGGATCATGAAAAGCTTTTGTGATTTTTCTATTGATCCCTGGCAGGAAGCAATATCTTCTACTCTTTTGTCCACCATCTCAGGTGCTTGGCATTCAGATTCCTGGCTTTCTCTAGGAATCAACCCAGGCCTCCTGCACGGCAAGTGAAAATTCTATCACTGAACCATCTTGTCTCATGGAGTACCTGAGTCAAAAGGGTGTAAGGGTTTGGGACTATGTGGTGAATGGGAACTACAGCTTCATTGATAAGTCTCAAGTCCTGGACCATACGATATGCTCCATTTAGCTCTTTTACAGGCAGTATAGTGGTATTATAAGGGGACCAATGGGATTATTAGCCCATGACAAATTTATCAATGAGACGTTTTCATCCCCTATCAGCTTCTGGTCTCAAGGGGTATTAATGCTTGCACGAGTATCCTGTCATTGCCTTTAGCCTGATATTTATAGGAGGTATCTGAGCAGCTTCTCCAGGCATTTTCTTATCCCATAGTATAGGACTTACAGCGATCATGTATAAGCCTGGAACCCAGCAACTCAGGTCGGGCCATGGTCTGAGGCTAAGAAGGACATTAAATGATTAGATTCCCAGGGTGAGTCAAGAAGCTGGATGTTTGTGCCCAGAGCCATCATTCGTGCCCAAATCCCTTCCCCTTACGAGAGTGGTGCACTATGGCATAACTAAGAATTCCTGAGAGTCTACACAGTGGGAGGAAACAGTCCAGGGGTGGGGTTAAGTATCTTTTTCTGGGTTGGCCATCTACCCCAGCGATGGGGCAAGTTTTAGAGGTGAAGGGCCCCCGTGATCCATCAAGACTGAATAGGGGCTCCCGTATTATTAAAAAAATGTATTGTCTTACGTGATAGCATTAAGGGTCACCCGGGGTTCTTCCGTAGTCACGAGATGTCTTTTGTGAAGAGCCACCAGGAAACCAGGTTGCCTTCAGTCCTCTTCAGATGGAGCCAATAAGGGTTTGGGGTCCTCCTGTTCCCTTTGGAGCAAGGGGCATGCCCTCTTCCAGTGGCCCGATTGGATGTATTGAGGGCGGGGCCCAGGGAGGCTCTTTCTTGGGGCAAAGATCCTGGTTGCTCCTGGTTTTCCACAATTAAAGCAGGCCCTCTTCAGGGCTGCTGGGAACGTTTCTTTATCTCTATTGGGTAACCCTGAGGTGGCAGTGCGCTGCTCACAATGACCACTACCATTTGAGCCTGTTGCCTGTCCTGTCTGGTATCATGCTGGGCCTTTTTATCCTCTCAGCCTGGTCTTGGATGTTAAAGACTCCGAAGGCCATATCCAATAATCGAGACTTCGGGGTCTGAGGGCCATATTGAAGTTTTTGCAGCTTTCTCCTGATATCAGGAGCAGACTGACTGAAAAAATGCTGGCCAAGGAGAGACTGTCCCTCAGGAGACGATGGGTCAATATTGGTAAATTTTCTGAAGGCCTCGACCGGCCAATCCTGGAACAAGGCCAGTTCTTCACCCCACCCCCAATTTCTAAGTAACCTCCTTGACCTTTTTCTAATTGATTGCTTTGACTATACATTTTTTTCTTAACTTTAATTAGGCAAAGCACGATATGGTTCCTTTCAGAAAGATCTCCCTTTCCCTACTGACAATTTCAAGCAGGGCCCTAAATTGGGACCCCATTTGTTTCCACAGGATGTCTCTCCGGCGTGGTGGCTGCCATCCTATCTGCTTGTCCTGGGGCTGCGAATCAAATTCTATTTTTTTCCTCAGGAGTGCAGCAAGTGGACATTGCTATCTGGATTGTCCCTCAGGTTAGATCCAAACACATTGTCATTGAAACCTGGAATTCATCAGTAAATTTACTAGGGTCCTCAGAAAAGTGCCAAGCTGGATTTTGCATTGGACAATGTCTGTCATGGAAATTGGGACATGGATGGTTCCTGCATCTCCATTTGCAACCTCTGTGAGTGGACATAGCTTGGTAGAATCTGGGTGTAAAAAAGCTCCACTCCAGGCATAACCTATAAGGCTCGGGAGCTAGGTTTTTGGCAAGGGGTGTGTAGAGAGGAGCATAAGGAAGAGTTGAGGTGAGAGAACTTGTAGGTGGAGGAGAGGGTGACGGGCAATTGAGGAAACTGGGTGTCTGGTCCTGGCATGGACAGTAATGTAGGACCCCTTCCCTGCCAGGACAATAGTGTTTCCAAGAGGAGGGCGTTGTCCAGGAGGTCAGGATTATTTTTAGGTGGCAGAGCTGGGGAATATGAGCATAACAGATTTTACAGGAGCCCGTTTTCTGTAACTTGGTAGAGGGCCATGAAGGCCTGTACATCTGGAATTTCTCCATTTTCCTTCTCATTTATAGCAGAGATATAATGGGAGAACTGTGTTATAATTTAGGGTCCCATTTTCAGACCAGTTTTCCCTGTCCTCTAATTTATATTTGACCAGATCCTATTGCAAGAGAAAATAAGTGTATTTCGCTTTAGACTGTCCAATTTAAAATCTCTCTGGTTATCTAAGATGCAGCCAAGTGGCGTGCCTTCAGGTATAGATGAGAAATTTCCCACGATGCCTGGGACAAGAAAACAGAAACTAGAAATTCATATTTAGGAGCAGGGTATCCCCTGGTTCTTGGTATATGACCAGGGAACCTTGGGTATTCCCGGGTATACCTGGGAGGTCCTGGATATTGAGAGCTCTCGACCCTCAGCTATTCTGGGATTTAGACCAGTATAGAAGTTTCCAGTCAACGGAAGTTTGGTTAATAGAATGGATGGTGTGGGACCTTGCAAAATGGTATTTGGACCCCTCTTGAAAAAGGACCTCAGGCCACTCAAAAATGACCTGAAAAAAGACAAAACACTAGAGGGAAGAAGTGGGCCTTGGTGACAGTCAGTGGAAAAGGCAAATAGATGATCTAAACTTTGTATGGATTTTACCTGCGAAAACTGTCAGAGACTGGTTCCCATACCGGGAGTCAAAGCACGGAATCCTAACCACTAGACCACCATGAAAGACCAATCCCAGATACTTAATCAGCACCAGCATATCAGGGTTCCCATGGACAGTGGGCTCACAGTTGTGAAATCCATAGGCATCAGGAGACCAAAAGGTGGGAAAGGTGAAAAGGGGGAGGGTAGCAGAGGGCCTCTCATTGAAGGAAAGACGGGCATGAAAACGTGACCCAGGCTCTGCAAATAGTGAGTCATGACAAATTCCAAGACAGACAGACAGACAGATGAAAGAGAAGAAGTTGAGACGACCCACTCTTGGCAGGCCCCGTAGTAATCCTGATATGACAAATTGCAAGCGGGGAAGGGGAGATTTAAGCCTGTTGAACTGTGTACCTTGGTGTGCAGATATTGTCCTGATGTTGATGAGGATGCCTGGAGCCAATCTTACCCCATCTGTGACCTGTTTATCCTGTCAGGGGCGTCTTCAAGAGGGGAGCACCCTGATGGCTTTAAGTGGTCAACCTGTGCCTGCAATATAGCTAAGGGCTTCCGGAGGTGGTTTTGGCAACGGAAAGAAAAAGACAAAAGTGGCTTTGTTCTTACCTTGGGAAGATCAGTCCAGACACTGGTGAATTGTTCCTTTGTAATTGCCAATTACAGGTGTCACCAGAGGCTCACGGGATGTCCGAGAGAGGACTCAACCCAGAGCAGCAATGACTGGGTTCTTATCTCTGTGCAAGAAAGAATTCAAGAGCGAGACAGATGCAGGAAAGCACAGGGAGTTTATTGGAACGAAAGTACACACCAGAGAGGAAAGTGCTGGTGAACCCAGAGAATGAGTTGCACCAAGGAAGTGATGATCAGGTGTTTTTATCCCTTTCAGGGTGGGAATTGGTGACGTCCCATTGATGTGGTTCATTCATCTCCTCCCCTTGGGTGGGATTCTTCATTTCCTCATTTTTCTTCCTTATTTGGTTCCTTCCGAAATGTCACGGTGTCAGATGCATGATGGGAGTTGTAGTAACTGCAATGCAAATGACATAATGACTTTAAAATTAGCTAAAGGTCTGGTCCCACTCATACAGATCAGACTCGCTGGATCAAACTGGTTCTTGTTTTTTTTCTAGCTGCAGGAGTCAGACATAGTCACTTGTTACTTGTTTTACCAGTGAGGTACCTCACATTGTACCCTGGAGGGGTAGTCGATTTCTTAGGTTACCTGTAAGTGCCTCAGAGGAATTTCCCCAAAACCTCATCCTGGGGTTGGGGAGAGGGCTAGCTGGCCCCCTGGGGGAACTGGCCATAGAAACTGCTTCTCCCCACAGCTGTCCTTCTCTGTGAGTGACCTTCTCTCAGGACAGTCTGCTGAATGTACTCAGGAAGTGTGACTAGTGGAGGCCCCAGGTCTCGTTGCCCACATTTACCTCCCCAAAAGGACCCCCTATCTCCTGGATTCCAAGTTCAGAAATCCCAGGACAGAATTCTGATTTGTCAGCTTCCGTCACCTGCAAGAGCGATGGGCTATTCTGAAAGATTCAGCCATTGTTGGGCACCCAGCCTGAATCATCACTGTTGCCCTGGGAAGATAGACTAGGGAGAGTGAGAGGAAGGAAGGAGAGCAAAGGAGGTTCTGGCCCGTACAGTGGGGCCCGGACCCCTGTATCCTAGCACCTTCTGTTTGCTGAGGATTCCATGCGCCTCCTCCTATCTGTGGCCTGTCCTGGCCTTGCACGCGGATCTCATGAGAATTGAGGGCAGGTGAGTAGCCTACCTCACCCCACAGCATTCGCAGCTCCCTGTCAACTCGTCTTCCCCACGTGGCCTGGGACCTGGCACTGGGGTCAGGTCTGAGAAGTCTTTTCACAGAAAAACATGTTGGTACAGTTTAACCAAACAGGGGCAGGCATGGACAGGATTTCTTTTGGCAATAATTTGGGAGAGATGCGCCCCTCACTGGTTGACACCCCAGAGGGGCGGGGCCCGAGCTCCTATTTCTACAGGCCACCCTGCTCCTGCCACTGCTACTGTCTGGGTCTGCTGTCATTGCCGCCCCCGCCATGGGCCTGGAGCTCTACCTGGACCTGATTTCCCAGCCTTCCCGCGCTGTCTACATCTTCGCCAAGAAGAATGGCATCCCCTTCGAGCTGCACAATGTGGAGCTGCTCAAAGGTGGGCTTGGCGGGCTCCCCAGGGGTACACAGGCCCCTGCTGTCACAGGCTCCTCCCCCAGCAACTCCCTGAGCATCCCCATGACCCCCACCCGCCTGCATAGCTCCCTCATGCCACGTGGGCTCCCACTGGAGAATGAAGGCCCTCAACTGTGCTGCCTCGGACAGGTCACAGGCCCTCTCTGACCTTCGCTTCCCCTCCGAAAGGAGAATCATGTTACCTTCTACTCTGTGGGGAGGGGGAAAACTGCCTTTTCAGAGTTCCTGCCCCGAAAGCATGTATTTAAATTCATAAAGCCCTGAAGACCCTGGGGAGAGCAACACATTGTTGTGAGACTGAAGGTTTTGAGAAGAGCCCAGCCACCTCTTTGCCTCCCCTCCCCATGCTCACCCCAGTGCTGGCAAAATAACTTCTTTTCCTCACCAGAGCTCCTCCCCAGCCGTGGGACTTGGCCAGGTAGGGCGGCCAGCCCCTACCATGTCAGGAGACCTGCACAGGGAGTGGGGAGGACCCAGTGCTCCCGCCAGTCCCACTGTGTCCCAGCCCACCCTGGCCAAGGGGCTCTGGTTGGGGCAGGAGGGGGACGGTAGGGCAGTTGTGGTCCTTGCCCTGCAAGCCTTTTCTGACTTCTTTTTCCTCAGGCCAGCACCTGAGCAAGGAGTTCTTCCCGGTGAACAGCCTGCAGAGGGTGCCCACCCTCAAGGACGGTGACTTTGTCTTGAGCGAAAGGTATTCTCATTCCCTCCCACCTCTCCACACCTCAGCCCACCTGGCCCTGGCTCTCCCACTGTGGGCCCTTCCACACCCTTCAGGCACTGAGGGCGAAGGTGAAGGGTATGGTGAGAGCAGACAGCCTGGGGTGAGCCCAGAATGACCAGGCTTTTAACGTAGCACATCTCTGCACCCTTTCTTGTCTCCAGCCTCTGTGTCTGGTCCCCAGGGCCTCTCCACCACCAGACTCAAGGGCACTAGAAGAGAGGACATGGGGATAATGTCCATTGTTGGACAGAAAGGAGGCTCAACAAAAGGAAGCTGACAGGGCCTCTCCTGATTCCTCAGGCTACTCCCCAATGTCTGCCAGGGCCTGAGGGCACAGTGCACGTTGAGGGCAAACCCCAGGCAGGAAGAGATCAGGAGATCAGGTGCTGCAGGAGTGAATGCTGGGAGACCTGTCAGAGGGCACCCAGGACACATCTGAGAACATGCTTCCTCTTCTGGTTCCCGACCTGGGGACTTGGACATGCCATGGGCTTGACTGAGCACCCACTTGGTGCCAGTGCCTTGTGGATTCCAGAAGTCCAGGGAGCCGTTTCTGAGCTGCACAGCCTTGGACAAGTCACTTTACTAATCTGAGCTTTAGGTTTCGTGTGCAAAAGGGATGACAAGATTCTGTATCTCATAGGCCAGCTGCTGGGGTGTCACAGAGATGAAGTTATTACAAAGTACAAAGCAGAGGGTCTGGGCAAGAGTCAGTTCCCAAGACAGCAAAGAAAGAAGACCCGGGAGAGTACAGTCAGGGCAGAGAGAGGAGGTAGTGCCCAGGGAGCTGCCCACCAAATGCAGAGGAGCCCCAGACCCCACTGGGGGATGAGAGCTGTTTGGGAAAAAGGCCCCGAGCCAGGATCCTAACAGCCACTGCTCCTGCCCCTTCCCTAGCGTGGCTATCCTGATTTACCTGAGCTTTAAGTACCAGACAGCGGACCACTGGTACCCATCTGACCTTCAGGCCCGCGTGCGTATCCATGAGTACCTGGGCTGGCATTCTGACCGCATCCGGGGCACCTTTGGTGTGTCCCTGTGGACTCAGGTGAGAGGAGCCATCTGGGCTGACTGTCAGGGACCCGGGAAGAGGCAGGGCCCTCAGACTGAGCCTATTCTTTGCCCCTGTCAGGCGCTGGCACCGCTCATTGGGACTCAGGTGCCTGAGGAGAAGATCAAGCGCAATAGGACCAACGTAGACAAAGCTCTGCAGCATTTGGAGGACAAGTTCCTGGGTCACAAGGCCTTCCTCACCAGCCAGCAGGTGACGCTGGCCGACCTCATGGCCCTGGAGGAGCTGATGCAGGTATGAGCTTGGCCATTGCAGCAGTCTTTGTGGGCAGCATTCTGCCTATTGCCACCCCCATTAGACAGACAGAAACACTGAGGCCTAGAGAAAGCTAGGAGTTTGCCCAGTATCGCAGAGCGAGTTTCTGGCTGACCTGATGCTGGAACCCTGACTACCTTCCCTCCTGAGTGGGGGTTCATCCTCGTGCTCTTGGGCCACGAGGCTGTCCACACCACCCTGAACCTCACATGGAGTCGGGGAAAGGACCAGACACTTGCTCCTGACACTGGGACTTCCATATCCCCACAACTTTCCCATGCTTGTCCCTGCAGGTTGTGGCTGTTGGTTATCAGTTGTTTGAGGGACGACCTCGACTGGCAGCATGGCGAGACCGAGTGGAGTCTTTCCTGGGCCCTGATCTGTGCCAGGAGGCCCATGGACCCATCTTTAACATCGTGGAGCAAGCGGCCAACAAAACACTCCCAGAGCCTTCTCCAGAATTCTATCCGAGTATGGTGCTTCGTATTTTGAGGATCCCCTGAGGGGTCTGGAATGAGGTTCACGAGGGTCAGAAGATGAGCAATAAAGATTCATTGTGTTTCCTAGTTGTCCCTTTTCATCTTTTCTGTCTTGTCTCTGTCTCTGGTCTGACTCCAGGAGGAGCTCTGCACAGGCAGGACACCCAACGTCCTTGGCAAGTCTTCTCCTCAGGTGCAACAGATGTAATCAATGGAAGCCCAAAACCGATCACACACACGAAGAAAAACAAATCAAGTAAAAATCAGCTAATGTCAGTGATCTTTGAAATACAATGAAGGTTCTGACCACTTTGATAAGGAACCAAGAATTGCTGGTTTTATTACATTGTCGTATTACAGTATGGAGACAAAGTATGTCCGAGTAACCACCATAGTTTAGCAGTTGCCTGTGCTGGCAGCTTCTGTGGTATCTGGTGTGGCCTGTTCTTGCAGCCCCTCAGGATCATCACTCCCCTTATCATAGTTTTATTTCTCCAGCAGGTGAAGAAATTTTATTTCACAGTTATCTTTAAAATCACAAAGACACTACGGTCTTCATATGAAAACACTAGGACAGTGTGGGGACAGAGCCAGGAGAGCAGTGTCTAGGCTCTCAGCCTCACGTGGAAAGGTACTGGCTTGGGTAGTAGATGGCCATCAACTGTGATTAGATGGCCATCTGCTATGGTTGGTTGGCCGTCAGGTGTTACCGGGTAGCCATTAGTCCCTAATATAACTGCCATGGCTACACTAGGGGGTTAGTCGCCTGGTTGGCAGAGAGGCGGATGGCAGATTGTGGATCGTGTGGATGCTACTTCCTGTGTCTCGCCCGGCCGCCAGTCAGACTGGGGTGGAGAAAGACCCCTCATTGGGGTACTGGCAGATGTTTGCTTTTGTGTCTGACCAGCCGCCATGGAGAATATAGTGGTATGACTCCCCTATCTGTGGCCCCATTGTTCCTCTTTGGCCTCACTGCATCCTGCTTTGTTGTGCAGGGAGTGGGAGCTGAGTCCCTGAGTTACAGACAGGTACCTTATAACTGGTTCTGGGCACCAGTTCCTATATGGTGTGTGTGTAGGGGGGGTAGAGGATAGATTTACCCCACAACAACGAGCAATTGCACCCTGCTGGTATTTGAGAATTCAACTCAGTTCTGGCACGATCTACCCAGAGGTCAGCATCAGCTCCCAGAGTTTTAGGGCTCAGTCCTACAAGACTGTCCCTCTCTTGCAGACTCGAGTTCAAGCCCAGGTTGTCACTAGTACTTCTGAATAACTGACTATAAATTGGAGGTTCCCACAACTGCCTTCTTCGGTTTGATTAAATTACTAAAGCAGCTCACAGAAGTCAGAGAAGCATTTCACTCTGGAGATTGTTGTGTCATTGGAATTAACCTCTGGTCGTTCGCAAAAGATGAAGGAATTCATAGCCCTGAAAAGTGAAGGAAAATTTATTCAAGATGAAAGACGCCTGCCTGGAAGTTGCCAGACAGACAACTGCACCTAACGTCGGGTTAGCTTTTTCTTAGGTAGAACACGGTAGGAGTTCAGCAGGAGATGTGACGTATATGACAATAATCCATATTTTGAACCAAAAGATACAGAGTTGTGGGATATAATAAAAGTGAGCCTGTGGGGGAACTGTCCAGGCGCACATTCCATCCCCAGGAACCACCCAGACTCATCCTCTAGAAATAAATCAAATGTAAGGTGATTTGATTGACATATGTTGGTTATATAATTAGTTTCTCTCTGTGCTTGCTCTTACCAAGAATGCATACAGAAAAACCCACGGGGAGGGGGGCCAAGCCTTCATGTTCATTTTAATTATATTATAATGAGGCTAGATTTCAAGTAATGGAGGTTGGGGTGGGACTGAAACTTCCAACCCTGTAATCACGTGGTTGGCTCCATTGGCAATCAGCTCCCATCCTTAGGAGCTTTCTAAAAGTCACCTCAGTAACATAACAGAAAACACCCGTATCACTCCCCACACTTGGGAAAGTACAAGGGTTTTTGGAGCTGTGAGCCAGGAACTGGGGTAGAAGGCCAAATATATATGAAGTAAATTTTGGTCATCTCAATGACCACCTATGTATTTCTTATACATGACGATATCACACCTACGCTTTCTAGAAAATGATTCTATAGACCCTCTCAGAGAAAAATGCACCCCATGATATGGTCTCAGGAAGGTGGCTTGGAAAACACTCACATCTGGATTGATTCCTATAACATTCATCCTACAACTCCGCATCTTTTGTTCAAAATATGAAATTATTATCATCAACACGAGGTTCTGCGTTCCTGCATATTTAATAACACACACGTGCACTGGTTTGTCACTTAATGTCCTGGTTTGTCAGCCTTTCCTGCAGGTTCATCAGCAGGTTGAGCAGGCTGTGTGCCTGTCTCTGTGGTGTTTCTTTAAGAGCTTCCAGGAATGGAGACACAGCAGCATCATGAATCACACACTCCATGTCTTGACCAACAATTCCAATGAAAATATTTTTTTTTCACAGTACCATTTACTGACATTTCTATTTTCTTTTCTTCTTCTTTTCGTTTCTTTACTTTTCTTTTAAGGTTATAGCCTTCAGAGCCTTGACACAGAAAATTTTAACAACCCAACCATTAGGAAACGTACCCATACTACCATTTGACACTCTCTCGGTTTATGTTTATCTTTATCTTTCATTTGACACTCTCTCGGTGTATCTTTTATCTTTCTATTTTCAATTGAGTGAATTGTTTTCTTATAGGGAGGTCCAGCCCCCAAAGGTGGCAGCAGGGCTGATGTGGCTGCAGTTCTCAGACCCGACGGTAGAGGTCATGACTAACCAAGAAATGGTGTCTTTACCAGCAGGCTTGAGCCCATGTCTCCAGGGGCTTTGGTGCCCCTCCATCCTGAGCCATTCTGGGCCTGGAGCCTCTCAGCAGTTCCCACCTGTGGCTGTCCTGCTCTGGAGGTGCCTGGTGGGTGTCTTCCCTCCTAGGTACAGTTCTGGCAACCTCCCTTACAGAGATTCCTTATTCTTACCTGTTCCAATCATCCCCGGTGGGTTGGGGTTGGCCAATGGCAGTCTGTGCCTTTTTGATCCACATCCATGCTTTTTGTTGTTTGTAATTGAGAGGGTTTGCTTTCAACAGACATAAATTATAAGAAGTAAACAAACAATAAAGTCAAATGGTGACTGAGTGCAGTGTAGGTGACAGCTAAGTCCTGGTGGTGACTGCAGTGGCACTACCATCCTGTGTACCAACATAAGAGGAGGCAGTGAGATTCCCAGGTCACATGGCAGGAGGAGGGGCAGAGAAAACACCACAGAAGTGACCTTCAATCTTGAACTTGTGCTTTGGCAGATGGAAGGACCTGAGCTAATGCTAGAAGCATGAAGATCCAGTATGTGTGGGACTCTCCGGTACCCAGGTATGAAGAAGGGGATGCTGGGAGGTGCAGGCGGAGGTGAGCCTGGAAAGCCAGTTGTGGCAAGATGAGTATGGGCTTTGGAGCCATGTGAGAACCAGACATTAGTTCCTAGACAATGCAGAGCGGCCTGGGTGTGTGACTGGTGGGGTAGGAGATGGGGAGGGACACTGCCTGACTGCTGGATGGTGGAATGCAGTGTGGAGAGCTGACTGGAAGAGCAGATGGGGAGAATCTATCATTAGTAGAGACCTTCTGCCAGAGGCCTGTAGGCTTCTGAGAGAGATGGGAGTGGCTGGGTACCAGGGTCCTCAAGGTTATTGCCCCTGCCTTGCCCATCCACTTACCAAACAGCCTGCCCACGGGTGCTGTTTATCCCACGGGTCCACGCCTGTGTGAATGGGTGCCCACGTGGCTCAATAACTGCGTCCAGCGTAGCTTGGGTGCACCCATGTGGATCCAGGTGAGAAGAGCAAGGGTGAGGAGGGGAGAAGGCATGAGGGGGTGTGGGCAGGACCAAGGTGCCAGGGGTCGGGGGCTACAGGCAGCAGACTTAGCCCACCCTCCCCCACCTTACCAGGTCTGCTCTGCTCATGTGTACGCGGGTGCCCAGGGACAAGCTGGGCAAGAACACAGACACATGAGTTACCAGGGGCAGGGCTCTTGTCCGCAGCCCCCAGGTGACACTGGATGGCCTTGTGGTGCTGAAGGAGCTGGTGTGGGCTCCAGGTGTGGGCTTGGAAGAGCCAGGCAGCCTCCCTCTGCTGACCCTGCATGGGGGTGATGGGGGTGCTGGGGGTGCCACCTCTGTTTGGCAGATGGGGACAACCCGTGCCTCTTGCCTGCCCCTCGAATGGGGCAGTGCAGTCCCTTCCTGGCTTCCCTCAGATCCTGTGGCAGCTGCCCCGCCCTGGGCCTTAGGTGGGTGTCAGTGATGTGGCCGTCCCTGCCTCCTGTTCTGGGTCCCTGGAATCCAGGCCTCAGACTGGCCTGCCTGTGACCCTGCTGTCTGTGGCTCTCGGGGATGATTTGTTGGATGGGTGGCCGTGCCTGGCGGCATGGCATGAGCAAAGGGAGGCTTTCCTGGGTACACAGCTGTGACAGGAGACTCACAGTCCCATCCTGAATGTCCTGGGTCAGGTGCTTATCAAAACTTCCTGGTCCCCATATCAGTAGGTCCTGCTCAGAGGGCTGAGACATAACAGACAGTCCATCTTGTCACGGGTTTTTGTCCATCTCCCTCCATTGTTTTTGTCTGTCTCTGAGTCTCATTTTCTGGTACATGAATTAATGAGTGAATGAATGACTGCCTCACTGCCCTCCTCCTGATCTGTGTCTTCCTATCTTGCTTTCCTGTTACTCTCTCTCCATCCATCCCTCGCCTCTCTCACTCCTCCCCTTCACCACAGGGCTGTGGCCCCAGATCCCAGATGCCAAACACAGATGAGGTCTTCTTGTGCAGGGTAAGGCTGTGGGGCCGAGGGCTGTGGCAAGGCCTCCCTGATGGCTCTGGCTGTGCCAGGTGTGGGCCCAGCTTTCCATCCACAAGCTTTCTGGGTCGTACCTGGCTCTGCTGGGCCTGTCAGCTCGCTGCCTTGTATGCCTGGGTTCCAGGACTGCCGGCTGTGGGCAGCCTGGCTCCGGGAGGCTACGTAGCCCTGGCCTTCCTTTTCCACTGGGACGACTCTGAGCCAGCTCTGCCTTCTCTATATCTGGTGGTTCCCAAGGCCTCTTTTTGGAAAGGCCAATGGCCTCACCAGGAACCTGCCTTGTGCCTATTTTCAGCCCTTTCTTCCCAGTCACACCCTCCACAATCCCAGGACTGTCTTGAAGTGGCCCTGCCTAATCCCTTCAGAATGGCCAGGGGTAGAATGTCCTCACTGGCCAGGCCAGACTAGGTCATGTGCTGTCCCTGGACCAAGGGTGGAGTCAGCCCTGCCTCGGCCACAGGGCCTGGAAGTATGCATCTTTCTTGGAGGGTAAAGCAAGGCTAAGTATCCCCAAAAGTCTTGTCCACTGAAACTTCAGATCCCATGAGAAGAGCCAGAAGATTTTAAGTTGCCTTTGCATGGGTCAGGAAGCGCAGAGAAAGGCTCCCACCTCCATGGGTCCCAGAATGGGGCCAGAGCAGCTTTCCAGGAAGCGATGGCTGGGTGCCCAGAAGGGCCAGGACTGCTCGGGCTTGCTATCTGATCCGTGGCCTACCCAATCAACACAGGCCAGTGTGGACACTAGGCCCAGGCTGTCCTCCGGCTCCATGAAAACCCTTGCCTGCAATCCTGCCCTCGGCATCCTAAACCTGGGTCCTGGCCGAAGAGAAGTGCATACAGCAGCCAAAGAAGAAGCCCAGTGCAGGCCAAGAGGAAAATTGACAGGGAGGAGTTTGGTCACACGGGAGATGGGAGCCCTCCAGCCATAGGAGAGCCAGTTGCCCAGGGAGCATAGGCTCCCTGTTGCCCAGGGAGCATAGGATCAGATTTGGACTTTAGGAATTAATTCCCCATGGTTCTGTGTGAACCAGGACCAGGGCCTAGGGTGGAGGCAGGGCAGCTGCTCTGGAAGCTGGCAAGGTCATCCAGGCCATCCAGAGGCTCAGTGGGGGGAAAAGAGATGCAAGAGGTAGAGCGACAGCATGGCAGCACTTGGCAATGGAGGGGTGTAGTTAGGATGAGGAACAGGAAAGACGCCTAGTGGCCTGGCCTGAGCCCCAGGGGATGCAGTGGGGAGCTGTGGAGGGGGGCAGTTGAGTGGGGAGACGGAGGTGCTTTGTTTTTTTTTATTGGGGAAGGGGAACAGAACTTTATTGGGGAAAAGTGTTTACTTCCAGGACTTTTTTCCAAGTCACGTTGTTGTCCTTTCAATCTTAGTTGTGGAGGGTGCTTTTCAGCTACAAGTTGTTTTCCTTTCAGTCTTAGTTGTGGAGGGCGCAGCTCATCTCCAGGTCCTGTTGCCCTTGCTAGTTGCAGGGGGCGCAGCCCACCATCCCTTGCGGGAGTCGAACTGGCAATCTTGTGGTTGAGAGGGCGCACTCCAACCAACTGAGCCATCCAGAAGCTCAGAGGCAGCTCAGCTCAAGGTGCTGTGTTCAATCTTAGTTGCAGGGGCGGCTGCCCACCATCCCTTGCCAGACTCCAGGGATCCAACTGGCAACCTTGTGGTTGAGAGCCCACTGGCCCATGTGGGAATTAAACCGGCAGCCTTCAGAGTTAGGAGCATGGAGCTCCAACCACCTGAGCCACCGGGTCGGCCCCAGAGGTGCTTTTCAGATGTGAGGATATTTCTCAGCGTGGAGAGAAGAGAGACCAGGGCTGGAGGTGGGTGGGGCATGTGTGTGTGTGTGTGAATGTGTGTCGCAGGCCAGTAGGCAGGCATACATATAAGGCCTTAAAGACCCGAAGTGTGTGCCTGCCCAGCTGTCCTCCCAGCCACCTGCCTGTATCACTTCAACCTAAAGGAGTGTGAAAGCCACACTGGTTGCCCCAAGCAGAGATTAGGGAGGCCCAGCAGGACTGGTGTTTGTTCCTAGCCGGAGGGATGGAGCAGGAGGCAGAAGTGTTCATGGGCTTGCAACATCCTATGAAGGAGGAAGAGGGCAAGACTGGGGACCCTGCTTTTGGAAAACCCACTACCAAGGGGCATAGCCCATCCTGCTGTCACCCCCCCAGAGGCAAGGAGGGTGACAGCTTGGCAAGGCACCTCCAATGGTGGAGGAAGTGGGCTTTAGGGAGGGGCACAGACCTCAGGCTCCATTCTGAGGGACAGAGGAAGCTCCCAGAGGTCAGAGGTCGTAGGTGTGAGGAGAGGACAGGTGAGGCCAGAGAGAAAAAGAGCAATGGTACTTGAGCTCTTTCTGAGCCTGCTCTCGCCTCCCTGCCATACCATCTACATATTCGCCAGGAAGAATGGCATTCCCTTTGAGCTGAGGCCTCTGAAGTTGGCATGAGGTGAGCCTGGAGGCTAGGTGGGCACCGTGGATGGAACACCAAGGGCCAGAGCCAGTGCTAAGCCTCCCCTCCTCTCTGCCTCCCCGGGGAGCACCTGAAGCTGGAAATCCTGAGAGTGAACCCCTTGGGGAAGGTGACTGCCCTCAGAGATGGGGACATCCTCCTGGCTGAGTGGTAATGGTGACCAGGGGATAGCCAGGTTCAGCCAGGCTCAGAGCCAGGTTCTGCCTGGGTCTGGAGCTCAGAGTTGTGGGGAGGCAGGGAGAGGTAGCAGAAGGCTGATATCCTCTGTCTTGGAGATCTTTCTAAACTGCCTCAGCCCCTTCCTCCTTTCAGCCCGCCCAGCTCAGAGGGCAGGGGGCTGGACCAGGGGGCTGCTTGGGGGCTAAAGCTGGGAGCTTCAGAGTGGGAAGAAGCTGGAGTGAGGCTTGAAGTGAGCTCCTCCCCAGATGTCCTGAACATGTCCTTTCAGAGTCACAGTAGCCAGGCAGCCCCAGGGTAGCAATGGGCTCTGCATTTCGGCTCCCCATGTGCTCACTATTCTGAGGTCAGATCATAGAACTTCCTGCCCCATTTCCTCCCTGGAAAATGGGGCCTATCAGAGAGTGGGAACTGGGCTCCCAGTGCCAGGAGCCGGAAGGGGATCTAGACAGGGGTACCCTCTGAGCCCCTCCCCCAGGCTCTGGGCTTGAGGGAGAACCCAGGCTGTAGTACTAGCCAGGAAGGAAGGTTGCAGCTGGGCCCAGAGAGGAGCAGAGTTTGAAAATGAAGGAATGGAGCAGTTTGGTGGGGGAAACGTGACATCTGGAGGAGGATATGTGAGGGGGGAGGTTGTCCCCTGGAGTTGGAGTCGGAGAGAAACCGCGTCAAATCACCCTCCTGTGATAAATAGAGTCCTGCAGTCCTGGCAGGGTGGGGAGATCTCTGACACCCCTGCCCGCAGTGTGGCCATCTTTTCATAGCTGAGCCACAAGTACCAGACTGAGGCTCACTGGTATCCACCTGACCTACAGGCCCGTGCCTGCGTCGATGAGTCCCTGGTGTGGCAGCACACTGCCATCCAACATCTACCTGTGCAAGGTTAGCTTACCTGCTCTGTCGTGCAGGATTGGGCAGGAGCCAGGAACCCAGACATGGGAGGGACCGGTTGGCCCATATGCTGCCTCCCCTCCACTGCCTCAGGCAGACATCACTAATCTATCACAGCACTCTTGCCTCTGAGCCTGAGAGAAACCTCAGAATCCTGCTGAACACAGAGCCCCAAAGGAAATTACGTATGGATGGTGGCTGGGGAGGAGGGGAGAGGAAGCTGAGGAGCTTGGGAAGCCCAGGATAAACTGCCTCCTTTCTTCCCTGTCCGGTCTCTCCTGCCCCTCAGCTGGATGCCACACAGCTGGAGCGGCTGTTGGGTAGGCTGATGCCCGCTCTGCAACACCTGGATTGGGAGATTCTGGAGGCTAGGTCCTTCCTGGCAATGGAGCAGGTCTCCCTGGTAGACCTGATGGTGCTCACAGAGCGGGTGCAGGTGAGTTTGTCCTGTCTGTTAGCCCTCTGGCGGATACTCTGGGCTGGGCTGAGCCTCCAGCTCCAGCCACCCTGTCTTCTCAGCCCATTACTGTTGGCTGTGATACATTCCAAGAGTTGCCTCAGTTGGTAGCATGGCGGGCCCACCGGAGGCTGCCCTGGGTCCTGAGCTTGTCCAGGAGGTCCACAGACTCGTACTCAAACCTCGGGATACCCAAGAAGCCCATCGGGATGTTCAGCTGGCCCAGGAGCTGGAGCAGCAGCTGAAGGAGTCACTCTGCTGCGAGGAGTGCTGCCCGCAATCCTGTCCCCTGCTACCTGCAATAAACAGGCTGTGTGCTCTCCACTTGTCTCCAGCCTTGCTCTGCCCCAGGAAGTGGGCTCTCCCCATTTCTGCATGGACAGGGAATCTTCCAAGATCACTGCAGATAGTGAGCAGCACTCAGGCCTCCCCATGGTGTCTGCATTCCTCAGCTGCCAGTGCTAATCCCTGGTCACTGCTAATCCCAAACAAGCTAGAAATTTCTGGGCTCCTCTGCATGGCACAGCCTGCCTGGCCTCCCCTGGACTCTCCTCTGACGAGCCCCAGACCCTTGTTTCTCTTTCTCCCAATCCTTTTCTAGGCACAGTTCAAGCTGGACTGAGCAGTAGATACTCCCAATCTCTGCTTCTAGAGCCCTCCAAGGTTAGGTTTCATTGCCCATCCTCCTCCGGACCCTGCAAAGTCCCTTTGGTCACATTCTACTAAGAAAGCCTGGCCATGGGAATTCCTGTGCATAAGCCCTTCTCAGACACAGGCCACAGACACACTATGTGCCAACGGAAGAGTAGGGCAGAGTCACAGCCACCCTAACTGCCCCTGCCAGCCTCCTGTTCTGAGCCTGGGGCTTCTCCCAGCCTACTCCTGGGTGTCCTCAGAATCCTGCTGCTGTAAGAATTCCGGGCTTCACGGCCTCATGACAACACCAAATGAAACAAGAAGTTCTAGAATGTGGGGTTTTGGCTCTGTGTTGGGGAGGGCTGGCTGGCACAGGGCCAGGGCTCAGGCTGCATCCAGGCTCATGCTCACGGCCTGCTGGCCACCGCTGGGGAGGGCCCAACACGGCTCTCAGCATGGGCCTGGAGCTCTACCTAGACCTGCTGTCGGCTTCCTGCCGAGCCGTCTACATTTTCGTCAAGAAAAACAACATCCCCTTTGACTTCCAGTTTGTGGATCTGCTGAAAGGTTGGCCCCCATTGCTGCCCAGGCATGCCTGGGCCTGGGAGTAGGCAGGACACAAGGTCCGAGTGTTTCTGAAAAGTGGAGGCAGCGACCAGGGAGAACGCCTTCCCCAAAGTCTACAGGGGAAGAAGAGGTTCCTAAGGGAAGTGTAGGCCGTGTGCCTGTCCAGCCTGCTTGTGCCAGTCTCCACTAATTCTGCCCCGGTATGACGAACAGGCTCTTAGAAGGTAAAGTGGCAGAGAGAACAGCGGAGGGGCCCCCAGGCGCCCAGCCAGGGCCCTCGCCTTCTCCTTGTGGGTGTCCAGTCTTGTGAGCTGTAAAGCACCTACCAATGATGTTGGCAAAGGTCTCAGATGTGTCTGGCCATCCCACATCTAAGAGTCCAGATGCTGCTTTGGTTGATATCCATCCTTTCCCAGTGTTCCGACCTGCTCAGGGTGACACAGACCCGGTGAGTCTCTGCCCACGGTCTCCAACACATCCCCAAACACAGAGGGGCCTTAAAAGATCAACTTGCAGAGGCAGGGCCTCTAGAACAAAAGAACACATGGAGCTCCAGAAATAAACAGCCTGTGAGTAGAGCACCAGAAATATTTCTAACTGGAGACAGCTGGCCAAGGAAGAGTTAAAACTCCTGCCCCCACATTGGGTTGATTGCTGGTCAAAGGGTCCCTTTTGGATTCCAGCTGTGTGCTGAGGCTAGTGCTGCCAGCTGCAGGCTATGGCTTCAGGCCCAGGGTTCGGGCTGGGACTGGCAGCCTCCAGCATCTGTGAGCCAAAGGGTATTTCTGGTCCCAGCGCCTGGGATGAAGGCAGTTGTCCCAGTCCTGGTCCCTTTCTGCCACTGACTTGCCTTCTGACTTGGGTTGAGCCATGATATCCTCTGGGCCTCAGTTTCCCCTTTTTGAGCCAACAGAGAGAAAGGCATTTCTGCCTCTGGGAGTCCTGGCTCTCTCCTGGGGTGCCAGCAGCCTCAGACCTTTCCTGCCCCTTTCAGGTCACCACCACAGCAAGGAATATGTGGAGATCAACCCCCTGAGGAAGCTGCCCAGCCTCAAAGATGGAAACTTTATCTTATCTGAAAGGTAACAGTCTTCCTGGGGCCCTTCCTTCGTCTGTCATTGCTCCCCTTCTGGAGGATTAACCTGGGGCTGACCAGCTAGTGCTTGTTTATTTCCTTTACTATGGACATATTCACACATACACTAACGCAGATGAATACCAGCGTATGAGGACTATAATGACCCCCAAGTACCCATCACCCAGCTCCAACGGTTGTCCGTTTGTCCTCTCAGGGGCCTATTTTGCATCATCTCTACCCTATTCTACTTCCCTGCCTCCTGGCCACCCCATCATTTCACCCAGAAATGTTTAGGAATGTACTTCCAAAAGATTCGATCTCTTTTAAAGAAACACACCTCCCCAATACCATGATGACACCTAATAAAATTAATAGTAATTATTGGATTTTATCAAATATCCTGTTCATATTCAAATATCTCTGATTATCTCTTAGATATTTCCTTTGCAGTCATGTGTTTGAATCAGGGTCTAGATAAGCTGCAAGTATTGCAATTGATTGATCTCTGTCTTAAATGCTTTTAAATCTACAGCCCCACCCACGCCCCACCTTCTATCTTTGCATTTTTTGTTGTGGTTGAAGAAACCAGGCCCATGGTTGTGTGGCGTTTCCACAGTGTAAATGTTGCTGATTGCATTCTCACGGGGTTTTGGAACATGATGCTCTGCCCTTCATTTCCTGGATATTGGTAGTTGGATCCAGAGGTTTGGTAAGAATCAGGGTTGATTGGTTTTCAGACTGCTTCACAGGTAGTCTCATCATTTTCAACTTTATCTCCCAAGTGGACCACAGACCCAGGCCTCGTACTTTCCTAGGGCTGCTATTACACTGACTAGGGGCTTAGAACAACAGAAATGTACTGCCTCACAGTTCTGGGGCTACAAGTCTGAAATCCAGGTGTTGGTAGGGCTCTGTTCCCTCTGAAGGGCCTGGGAAGGATGTGTTCCAGGCCTTTCTCCTAGATTCTGGGAGCCTCGCGTGTTCCTTGGCTGGTAGATGGCCACCTTTTCCCTGTTTCTCTTCACACTACCTCCCCTCTGTGTACGTCTCTGTGTCCAAATTTCTTCTTTTTTATAAGGACACCAGTCATATTGATTAAGGGTACACGCTAATGACCTCACTTTAACTTCATTGCCTCTGTAAAGACCCCATTTCCAAATACAGTCACATTCTGAAGGACTGGCATTAGGACTTCAACCTATCTTTTTGGAGGGACACAGTTCAATCCATAACAGTCTGTCCTCTGGCTCCCCCAAATCTGTGTCCTTCTCATGTGCAAAGTATGTTCTCCTCTTCCCAGTATCTCCAAAGTCGTAATCATCCCAGCATGAACTTTAAGTCCAAAACACCATCATCTAAATCATCCAAATCAGGTATAGGTGAGAGTCACGGGATGATTCATCCTGGGGCAAAATTTCCCCATCTGTGAACCTGTGAAACCAGATGACTAGTCATCCTATTTCCAAAATACCATTGGGGGACAGGTATGAAATAGGCATGCCCATTCCAAAACAGAAGAAGAGGAAGGAAAAGAGGATTTATGCATTTCAAGCAAGCCTGAAACCTAGCAGGAAAAGTTGCCTTAGATTTTAAGGGGTAAGAATAATCTTCTTTGGCTCATGATCTGTTCTGTGGGTGGTATCCCCATCCTCTTGAACCAGGAAGGCCAAGGACCAGGTCTCACCCCAGTACCCCACTTGGGCCTCTGGTGGCAGGATAGCCCCGCTGGCCTCTGTACCTCCCTCTGGGTCATTCTTCCCTTTTCTTGAAGGCTAACACACATCGCAGTTGAATAGCTCCATCAGCCCATTTCACAGAAGTCTGACAACCTTCCTTCATTTTATCCCGTCTCGGATTCCTTCCATCCAAGATGGCCTCTTTTTGTTGAAATGGTTCTTTGGATCCACAAGTCATGTACCTAGTCTCTTTGGCAAACGGTTGTCCAGCCTTATCCTTCGTGTTCTCTCCAGAGCAGGGCCCTAATCTCAATGTGCCAGAACATCTCCCCTCTGCCCTTGGCCTTATTATGCCACATTCTCACCCTGGTGGTCCCTTCCCTTTCAGCTCCTAGTCTGAGCCTTAGAATGATGTGCTCTTCATGCCTGGTGAATCCACTCACATCCCCTTAGGCCTTTCCTCACCCCCTCCAGCCTCCCAGGCCCCAATGCCCAAATGTGTCTATTAGAGCACTTAGTGAGGCTGCAAATGGCAGAAATCCACCTCAACTAGTTTTAGTAGTTTTATTGGTGTGCATGACAAGCCAGAGGAATCTGAGCCTGGCTGCTGTGGTGCTGATGCTTTTCTTGCCCATATTGCCTGTGGGGCTTTCCTGTGGGTATGTCTGCCTTCTCCTCTCAATATTCTCTATAGTCATAGCTGCCCGCAGCTTTGTAGCCACATCGTTGGAGTATCTGGTTCTCAGGAAAGGAACAACCCTGCCTCCTCGGGGAATCTGACGTTCCTAGGGAAGGACAGGGGTGGGCTCAGTCTGAGTTACCTGCCTGCTTGTGGACTACTCCACAAGCTGGGGCCTGGGACCCGTGACTGCCAGCCACCCCCGTCAGAATTACTCAATTGGAGATGATGGAGCAGGTCCCTGTGGAAAAAGTGGGGGAAAGAGTGCTGGGCAGACAGAAGACCACATGCCCTCTCCAGGGTCATTCCAAGGATTGTGATGCCTAAAAGGGCTCCACCAGTCATAGCAAAGTCTGGTCCACCTGGAGGCAGGAAGTGTTTTAGAACATGCTGGTGTGGATGGGTCCCTTTGGTCCTGGCACTCCCAGTGTGGGACTGGAGGGCTGATGTCAGAGAATAAGTGTAGGGTGACCCAATCTCAAGGTTCAGGACAAGGAAACACAGAAGGTGTGGTGATGACAAAGAGATACAGAAAGTGTGGTGGTGTGGGCAGTGGGCTCTGGCGGGCTCTGGTGCAGGCTTCAGACAAGCTTGGAGGAATCAGTCGGGTCTGGGAGCCACTGGCAGGTCTGCTTGAAGCAGTTGTGACCCAGGACTGGCCAGCAAGGGGGTGCTCCCAGAGGTCATAGAACGCCCACGGTATTGGGCCACTGAGGCAAGCCTCTGCCTGCCTCTCAGGCCTCCTGCAAAGGCTGACGACTATCTTGTCCCCCTTGCTGCCAATTCACTCTACTACCCCACTTCCCCAGCTCCCTCATGCCCCCCCCCACCTGACCCAGGTCACTAGTTATGCCAGGCAGTCAAGAAAGGTGGCAGAGTGCATGCTTGGGGCTGAGCTGCTGAGGTCAAACCCCGATCCTGCCACTCATGGGATGTGTGTCTTTGGCAAGTTAGTTGTACCTCTGAGCCTGTTTCCTCAAATGCGGGTAGGCAACATACCAGCAACCACCGTATAGGGTTAGTGGGATCAGCTGGTATGATTCAGGATTTAGGATTGTCCTTCTCTGGGACCTCCTTTCTCCTCCTCTGCTCCCAGGCTATTCCTTCTCCTCTTCCTCTCCCTCCACCCATCTCTGCTTCTTCCTATCTGCTGACTCTGCCCAGGGGACCCCACATGCTCCTCAGACTTTGATGTCATATCAGACTGAGCTCAGGACTCTCTGGGGCCCCAGATGTCCCAGACACCCCAAACACCCGTGTCCACCCTGAATTCCTCCCTTCCCTCCCCCCACCAGCCAACAGCAAGGTTTGGGACATCCCCTCCAAAGTGTGCCTTCAGCCCGTTTCCTCCTATACCCTACTGTGGCCTCTGCCCTGCCCAGACCCCAGCACCCCTTGCTTGGGTGTTGCGGCTGCCTCCAACCTGGCCTCCCTGTTGTTGCTTCTGCCCCTGTGGCTCACCCTCCATCTAACACCAGAGGGAGCTTTCTAAAAGTCAAGGTGGATCTTCTCATCCCACTGCTTGTATAACCCATAACCTAAACAGTTAAGTCCATGTCATTCCTGAATCTCCCAGGGCCTCCCCATGTGGCCTTCCCATTGCTGGCTGTCTCTAACCACCCCCTGCCCCCACCCTTCTTCCTGTCACACTCTCTGACTCCTTTCTTCAAATTTACCATGCTCCTTTTTGCACCCATATTTCCACACATGTTGTTCCCTCTCTGGACTGCCTTTCCTGATGCCATCTGCCAACTCCTACTCACCCTGCAGGGTCTCCCTCCCTGCCCTTGCTGACGGGCGAACTGACCTGGCAGCCTTTCCCAGGGTCTTTGGGCTCATCTTTCCCCTGGGAGAATGTGGATGCCTCGAGACTGCCTGTGGCTGGAGGCCCCACATTGGACCCAGGCCATGCTGGGGTGGTGGTCAGTGTATTGAAGTGGGGGACGGCAAAAGCAGTGCCCTGACCTGCTCTTTCTGCAGCGTGGCCATCCTCTTGTACTTGTGCCGCAAGTACAGTGCACCCTCACACTGGTACCCACCAGATCTGCACGTGCGTGCCCGCGTGGATGAGTTCATGGCCTGGCAGCACACAGCCATTCAGCTGCCCATGAGCAAGATACTGTGGATCAAGGTGAGCAGGTCACAGATGGGGCTGACCACTGGTGGGCTCAAGTAAAAGTCCCTGCCTCCCTGAGCCTCATCTCCTCAGTTCCCTCTCCTGCCTGCCTTACAGAGATGTCGGGAGTGTGGAGTGAACCACTGGGTATGAAAGAGCCTTGTAAAGGCAAGTGGAAGGGTACCCAGGAGGGGCTGATCTCACTCAAGCTAAGATAGGATTCAAGGAATTTCCTTCTGACCCAGAAAATACCAGTTGAAGGGCCCATAGAGACCACCAAATTTGAAGATCACAACTACAATCATGATAGAGATATGTTCTGAGAAATGTGTCATTAGGTGACTTTATCATTATGCAAAATCATAGGGTGCACTTACACAAATGTAGATGGGATTGCCACTACACACCTAGGCTGTATGGTAGAGCCTATTGCGCTTAAGGACAGCATGTTACTGTACAAAATGACATGAGATTAGTTCAAGCGCAAGAGAAAATGATGCAGTCAAAGAGATGATGATAAACGTGAGCTGTATGAGGCTGCTGCCAGAGGAACACAGCCTACTGTTTTACAGCAAACGTTTTCTTTTTTACAAGTAGGAAGAATACACTCTAAAGTAACGATAAAAAGGTATAGTATAGTAAATACATAAACCAGGAACACAGTCATCTATTATCATTATCAAGTATTATGCGTTGTACATAATGGTTGTGGTATACTTTTATATGAGTGGTAGTGCGGTAGGTTTGTTTACACTGGCATCGCCACAAACATGTGAGTAATGCGTTACAGTACGACATTATGATGGCTACAACATCACTAGGCAATAGCAATTTTTCAGTTCCATTATAATCTTATGGGACCCCCATCAAATATGCAGTCCATCGCAGTGCATACCTGTAACCGGCACATGTACCAATACTTCTTACCCTATGCCTGTGACAGACATCACTAATCAATCACATGATTGTTTTTTCTGCGAGATCTCAAAGTTTTTCTGAACAATGGCCCCAGGTAACTTCTGCCAACCCGAACTGCTAAAAGAGGTGAAACTACTTTACATCTTTGGTTCTGTCCAACGCCTCTCTAGCAGACAAGGGTCAGGTGGGACAGGGGTGCAGCCTCCTCTTCCCTCCTCTCCCCTGCCCTGGCCAGCTGCTGATCCCAATGATCACAGGTGAGGAGGTTCCAGCTGAGAAGACAGAGGAGATTTTAGATGAGGTGAATAAAAACATGCAGCTCTTTGAGGAGAAGTTCCTGCAGGACAAGATGTTCATCACCGGGGATAACATCTCACTGGCCGACGTGGTGGCTGTGGTGGAGATGATGCAGGTATGGAGTGTGGTGTTGGAGAGACAGAGCCCAGGCAGAGGTGGGACTCATCTGTGACCAGAGGGGCCATCACTTGAGGATAGGCTGGTGAAGGGGGAAACATGGCAGGAGTGGAAACCAAGTCTGTGTGACTGGAGGCCACAGGGAGCACAGCAGGTTTTGAGTCAGGGAGGACCATGATCATCATCCATGCTTTGCAAAGATTCCTCAGTGTGGGAAGGAGCTGGAGGGTAAGCCTGAGATAGGGAGAAGAACACAGCACTTCTTGATCAGTCAGCCAGGTTTCTGGATGCCTCTTGCTCCTCATGGACTCTTCAGGAAGTTTCCAGAGGTTTCCAGAGAGTCCTATGGCTGCAGCGCCCCTTTTCCAGAGCTCCAGACAGCTGTACAGAGCAGTCCCCTGTCTCTGGGTCAAAGGGGCACCCACTGCAGATTTGGGTGTGGGGCATGCATGCAGGAGAGGTGCCCAGTTCTGACCTAGTTGGTGTGCAGGATGGCCAGTTTAGACCCTGGGCGGTGCCTTGTGAGGTCAACATAATCTCTGGCCATTTGGAAAGTGGCCATTTTGGTCCTTGGTCAGTGCGCAGTATAGACCAGCACCAGGAAAAACCACTCTAGCTTTTTTTGTCCCAGGTGGTGCAGCCCCTACATTTCACTTCTCACCACTTACATTTAGCGTCCCCCATCCCCTTTTGGGCCCCTGAGCATCTTGGGTGTATGTTTCTTAGGTGGCGTGCTGGGTCTCCTGTTCCAATCATTGTGCTTGACCACAGAGGGAGGTTCAACATGGGGAAAAAGAATTGATTCCTCCCGCCCTCATCTGGGAACAAGGGGTTTCCCTGGAAGAAGAAAGGACCCATAAGAGGTTTCACACTAGAGAAGTGGGAACCCCCTGGGCCAGGCCTCACTTCAGAGAAGGAATCAGGAACCTTGGAGCAAGACCAGTGGCCAAGAGACCGGGGGGATTCTGAGTCTTCCATCACTATCCCACATGTATTACAGAACCTGTGACCTCTGGTCCAGGCTTCAGAGGTCAGCAGACTGAAGCTGTAGGAGGGGACTCAGGTGGGGCTGCTCCTCAGACTGACCACACCTTCCTCTTTGTCTATCCATAGCCCATGGCAGGCAACCACAACGTCTTTGGTAACAGCCCCAAGCTGGCTGAGTGGCGCATGAGGGTGGAGCTGACCATTGGCTCTGGCCTCTTCTTGGAGGCTCATGAACGGCTGACAAAGTTGACGGAGTGGGACTGTTCAACATTGGATCCAACAGTTAAGGAGAGGGTCTGCAAATTGCTGCAGAAGTTCAAGTAGAAGCAGCCCATCCTGAAGAGCCTGGCTGGCTTAACCCTCTGAGACTCCTTCCTTGGGAGAGATGCTGAAAACAACTTAGTTTCTTTGCCTAATAAAGAACTGGAACAACCACCACGGCTGCTGAGCCTGTGACAGTTGGTATGAGGATAGGGTCTGATGTGGGAGTGGGTGATAGTGGGTCCTTCCAGCTTCCAAAAAGAATTTAAATATGACTAAACTGCCAAAAATTATAGTCGGTGACTTTAATATTCCACCATCGATAAAGGAGAGAATGAAACTGAACATCATCAGGGAAATGGAGGACTTGAACAACACTACAAACCAATTGGATTTACCAGGCATATAAGTATAATACTCCACTCCAGGACAGCAGAATAAACATTCTTAAGTGCACGTGGAATACTCTCCAGGATAGAACATATGTTAGGTCATAACATCTCAATACGTTTAAACAAATTGAAATCATACAATGTATGTTCTCTGAACACAGTGGAATGCACCAGAAAGTCTGGCTCCAGAGTTCATTCTCTTAGACCCATACTCCAGAGATCCCAGTTCTAGCAAGTGTCAAAGCCTCAGGGCTTATGGTCAGCATTTGGGGGTAACTCATATCACTCCAACTGCATGCCCCCAAATTTGACAGACTTGGTCTTCCTGCTCCTGCCAGCACAGTGCCTCACATTCCCTGGGTTTGTTTCTTTCCTTCTCTGGGCCGGTTTCTCCATCTTTTGAAACGATGAAGAGAGATCTAGCAATCCCACTTATGGATATATAACCAAAGGGAATGAAAACAGTTTTTGGGTCTATAACCATGCGGTGCCTCAATTTCCTCATCTGTAAAATGGGGATGATAGGAAATTGTGACACACACTACAATATGGATGAATCTTGAAGACATTATACTAAGTGAAATGAGCCAGTCACAATGGTCTGGGACTGAGGGCCCTATTGCCAACCCTCTGGCTGAGCCCTGAGCCCCTGGCTCCACCCCTTAGGCACGCCCAAGGTAGCACCAGAGATTGGACCAAAATGCGCAGCTCCTGCCCAATAGGGAACTACATCCGGGAGGCATGGCTGCCCCTTCTGGTAAGTCCCACTCCCAGCGCTGGGGTATGCTGTGCCCCTTGTGTTGCAAGTCTGGTCACGCTGCCTCCTGCCACAGGCCTGGAACTCTACCTGGATCTCCTGTCCCATGCATGTCACGCGATCTACATCTTCGCCAAGAAGAATGGCATCCCCTTCAAGCTGCGCACTATGGAGCTTCTCAAAGGTGGGCCCAGCTGGGTTTGGGGAACAGAGATGTCGGGGAAGAAAGGGGAGACCAAACATTGCTCGGGGGACCCCTCCCTGCGCCACCCCTTTCCTGGGACCATCACCGAAAAAGGTGAGCCACCAGGAATATCTGAGATTCGGGTAATCCCTCAAAATCTGTTTGGTCCCCTGGACTAGAAGACAGGGCTAAGCTGAAACCGAATAAAGCGGGGTGGGGCATGAAGAAAGAAGGAGAGGCCTGGCCAAGAAAGCAGTGTACCTGGACATAGGGATAGGAGACCTCCGGAAGAGATGGGGGCAGGAGGAGAAGGGCTAATGGGGACAAGTGTAGAGAGTGGGTCAGAGTGTAGTCCCTCCTTTGTGGCTTCTAGCTGCTGAAATTTTGCAATAGCAGGCACTACCCAGGGCCTCAACTTTTCAGCCCTGCTCCCTGCACTGACTGGCTCAGTCTGCTTTGGAGTCCCCTTCTTCCTCTTCCTTCTCTTGCTTTGCCTTTACTCACCTTGTCCTCTGTTTCTCTTATTCCTGATGGGGAAGAGGCACCCCCGGGGTATGCTGGGAACAGGAGGTACTGTGGGGGCTTGGTGAGCCCTGCACCCCGAGCAGGAGAATTTGTTTCTCTGGCAGACCCAAAAGTCCCCAAGGACACAGCTGGCATGCCGAGGACTGGCATTTGGTGGGGTAGCGGGGAAGCATCAGCTAGGACCAGCCACATTTCAAGAGTTCCAGTGTTTCCTACGGAGTACTTTAGCGAGAACATAGGGATGACAAAGAGCAAAAGGATGACAGGAAGGTTTTTTGAATAATCAGGCTATCTGAGGCTAGTCTGAATGCCAGATGATGAGAGTGAATGCAGACTGGACAGAACTGAGCTTCTTTAAGGCTCAGCTTTGATGCCATCTCCCCCAGGAAGCTCTCTCTGGCCCTTCCATCAGGAATTGTCTCTGAGCACATGGCAGGCCATTCTGCTGTGGGATTTTGCCTGATGGTAGGATGAGCTTAGGTATTAGCCTCAGAGAGACTCTCAGCTCTGCCACCAAGGGCTGTGTGCCTTGGGCTAGTCCCTTCACTGTTTTAAGCCTGGCTTCCTTGTCTGGAAAATGAGGCAAATACCTTGGCACATTGTCAGGAAGGTTAAAGAAGTGACGCTGCATAAAGCCCCTAGCACAATGCTCTTCCCACACCCACCATGTCCTCCCTTCCCCCTGCAGTGTGGCCATACTGCTCTGTCTGACCCACAAGTATAAGGTTCTTGACTACTGGTATGCTCAGGACCTGCAGCCTGTGCCCATGTGGATGAGTACCTGATGTGGCAACATACAACCTTACAGAGAAACTGCCTCTGGGCACTGTGGCATAAGATGAGGCCCCTGAGATTGGGGGACAGTGAGGGCATCACTCCCAAAAGGGCTCAGGCACTATTGTATTCCTTTTTTTTAAGTTTGGATAGTTTCCAATGACCTGACTTGAACTTTTCTTCTGTTGTGGCCAGGTTGCTGTTAAACCCATTTAATCCAATCTTTATTTGAGGTATGTATTTTTTTCAGTTCTAGAAATTTTTATTGGGTTCTTTTTTAGTGTTTCCATTGCTCTGCTGAAATTCACCATCTGCTTACTAATTGGGTCCATCTTCTAAATTCTTCAACACATTTCTAAGTTACTGAAAAGTCTTTGTCAGCTAATTTCAACACCTGGATTTTCTGTGGATCTGTCTTCTTTGTGTGTTTTTTCTTTTAAATAAATTTTATTGGGGAATATTAGGGGGCAGTGTGTTTCTCCAGGGAGTTGTCCTTCAATTTGGTTGTGGAGGGCGCAGCTCAGCAACAAGTCCAGTCACCATTTTCAATCTTTAGTTGCAGGGGGCGCAGCCCACCATCCCGTGTGGGAATTGTAACATCAACCTTGTTGTTGAGAGCTCGCCCTCTGACCAACTGAGCCATCCGGCTGCCCTCTGTGGATCTGTTCCTATTGGTCACTTTATACCCTCTTCATTATGGGTCACATTTTCTCTTTCTTTGCATGTCTTATAATTGATTATTGTGTGTCAGATATTATGTGTAAGAGTAGAAACAGAAGTACATAAAAAGGACCCTTAGAAAAGCTTGTACTTTTTTTTGTCAGGAGGCCTCAGTGGGAGGTTAATCTCTTCCAGCTAATATGGAGGTGGGCTGGGTTGCACTTTAGTTAGTTTCAGTTCATCTCTGGTTTCAGGTATCTTGAGAGTAGGATCAAGTTGCTTGCTTGCTCCAGGAGGGATGCAGAATCTAAGCACCACTACAACCATGAGATCTCTCTACTTTTAGGCCCTGCCCTCAGTTCCCCACATGGCTGCTTAGTCAGAAAAGTCCCATGCCCATGGCAAGTTTTCACCCTACCTGCTTGGACCCCAAGGATGAAACGTGGTTTGTACCTAGGAAAAGCTCATGCTCCTCTGGAACTTAGTTCATTTAGTCCAATGCTGCAAAATGGAAGTATAAAGTGAGTCATATATGTACTTTTAAATTTTCTAGTAGCCACATTCAAAATGTAAAAAGAAACAGGTGAAATTAATGTATTATACTTAACGTATTATATTCAGAATATTATCATTTTGGCCAATAAACACATGAAAAGATGCTCAGCCTCCCTAGTAATTAGGGGAATGCAAATTAAAACTACAATGAGATACCACTTCACACCCATTAGGATGGCCATTATAATATATATGTTTTATATATGTATATATTAACATATATATTATATATGTGTATATATAATATATATATAATATATTATATATAATATGTTATATATAATATAACATATATTATATGTTATATATGATATATAATATATATCATATATAATATATATGTACCAGAAAATAACAAGTGTTGGCAAGGATATGAGGAAATTGAAACTCTTATGCACTGTTAGTGGGAATGTAAAACAGTGCGACTGTGGGAAACAATATGATAAATCCTCAAAGCAATTAAAAATAGAATTACCAAATGGTCGAGCAATTTCACTTCTGGGTATATACCCAAAATAATTGAAAGCAGGGTCTTGAAAAGATATTTCTATACCCAAGTTCATAACAGTATTATTCACAGATCACAATTGCCAGAGGTGGAAACACTCCCTGTGTTCATTGACAGATGAATGGAAATGTGGTACATACATACAATGGAATATCTTTGAGCCTTAAGAAGGAAGGAGATTTTGACACGCGCTACAACATGGATGAACCTTGAAAACATTTGCTAAGTGAAATAAGCCAGACGCAGAAGGACAAATATTGTATGATTCCACTTAAATGAGGTACATAGAGTAGTTAATTCATGGAGACAGGAAGGACAATGGTGGTTGGCAGGGGCTGGGGAGAGGGAGAAAATGAGGAGTTGTTTAATGGGGACAGAGTTTCAGTTTTACAAGGTGAAGAGACTTAAACCACAATGGTGATGGCTGCACAATATTCATGAATGTACTTAATGCCAGTGAATCGAACGGTTAAAATGGTAAATTTCATGTTCTATGTTTTTTACCATAGTTAAAAATTTTAAAATTAATTCACTGTGTAACCAATAGAAAAATTATTAATGAAATCTTTTTCTTTTTCCTTTTTTTTAACTAAGCCCTCAGAATCTGGCATGTATTTTACATGTGAAGCACAACACCTCAGCTAGGACCAGCCACATTTCAAGAGCTCAGTGGCCACTTGTGGCTGGTGGCTACATATTGGACAATACAGATTTAGATGTTTTTCTTTTTTTGTTTTGTTCTTTCTTTTATTTTCCTTTTTAAAGAGTTCTATAACTCTTCGATGGTTTTACAGAAAAATAAGATTATTTTCTTTCCAGAGTCATTATGATGAAAGCAATGTTTTTTGTGACTGTGGATATCCTAATCAGAAGTGGAACTCCTCATTTTTAAAAATATCTGGCTAATTCTGGATCATGAGTTTTATTGTTCTGTCTTATATCATTTTTCATATAAGAAAGAAACGTTAGTCAACAAATGTCAAAAGATCAGTTCTCTCCTTGCGGCCGTGGAATGAGAGCAGAGTATGAACTGCTGCTGCCGGAGTCATGGCAGGACAGGCATTTAGAAAGTTTCTCCCCCTCTTTGACCGAGTATTAGTTGAAAGGAGTGCTGCAGGAACTGTAACCAAGGGAGGCATTATGCTTCCAGAAAAATCTCAGGGGAAAGTACTGCAAGCAACAGTAGTAGCTGTTGGATACGGCTCTAAAGGAAAGGGTGGAGCGATTCAACCAGTTAGCGTGAAAGTTGGAGATAAAGTTCTTCTTCCAGAATATGAAGGCACCAAAGTCGTTATAGATGACTAGGATTATTTCTTATTTAGAGATGGTGACGTTCTTGGAAAGTACGTAGACTGAAATCAATCACTGTGACATGGCGCCCATTCCACTGAAGTTCTGAAATCTCATCATGTAAATAATTTCCATGTCTCTTTTGTAATAAACTAATGATATCCAAAGTAATGACATCCAGTATCTCCTAAAATTTAGTTCCACTGTACTGATATAAACATTTCCAAATAAAAATAAACAAATAAATGGTTAAAAAAAAATAAAACCCCACAAACGTCAAAAGATCTCTTTGTTGCGATCACTCCTTCCTGAGGGCCACCCCACTCTGGAATCTAGTGCAAGTCCTTCTAGTTCACGATTTTATACATTACTACATTTTATACATATCCATAAGCACAATAAAGTTTTGTTTTGCTTAAATTTTATGTAAATGCTCACATACCATTCTACAACTTGCATTTTTCCATATTGCCGTGGGTAGATCTAATTTATCCATTTTATCCACTCTATAGTATCTAATCATGTGAATAAATCAGAATTTATTACCCTATTATGGTCTTTTGTATTTAAAGAGGAACAAAAACCCTTTTTTAAAACTCTAAGAACTTTGGAACCACCCAGTCAGAACACAAGGGAAATGTAGACTGTCTCTTGCAAGGGTGCGGCAGATAATAAATGACGGAGGTGGTCCAGGTGGGCTCCGGCCCACCGAGAGCCTATGTGCTCCTCCTGAAGGAACAGCTTCTCCCCACATCACCCTTACGTACCTGCCGAGCAGGGGTACCAGGTAGCAATTCTCCCTTTATTGTCAAAAAGAAGCTGGAAATCTGGACTTTAATATGTAATCTCTCCATTTTTAAATGTCAACAGCTGATTCATATTTTTAAACACTCTGTAACCAAAGGAATGCCATTAGCCCAGCCCTGGCCTCCAGGCCACCAGTGTGTGATTGCTGATCCAGCCTTGTTGTATGGGGGAGGGAAGTGAAACCCTGAGCCAGGAGTCAGAGTACAGTCCTACTCCTGTTTATCTTTCCAGAAACCCGGGCTCCCCCAAGCAACTTTACTGCATTGACCATGAAGTCCTGTGCTCCCCATCTACTCTGTCTCCCTGACCGCTGCTAAGCCTGAGGTTATTGATGGTTTTGCCCTAAAATGCCCTCCTCCCGAAATCCTGGACACCTCTCTCTCCTGACTCTCCTCCTTAGTCCCTAGTAACTCACTGGGTGAGAAGACATTGGTTCTATGCTTGGCAGAGTCTTTTCCTGGCTGTGCTATCTCTGGAAACTGACTGTCCCTCTCTGGGCCTCATGTTTTTATTTACAAGATGAGTCATGTATTGTTATTCCTGTATCGTAGATGAGGAAATTGAAGTTCAGAGAATTTATGTATTTTGCTGTTGGTCACACAGTTCATAAGTGACAGAATGAGCTTTTAATGGAGAGACCTTAAAAGCTCATCCTCTTACTCATATTGTAAGAGGGACTGATTTTATATGCAGGAGGAAAGAGGTTATAAAACAGTTCCTAAGCCAGCACTCCCCTCCACCAAAATATGACACTCATTGTTCAGGTTCCCTTTGAGTCATTCTCAAAGGGGGTTGAGTCTTTTAAAAGCCTCCAAGTCTCAACCCATCAGAGTTCTTGGAAGCAGGAATAGTTCAGGGAAAAGGGGTCCTTGGGGACTTTCCCTGCCGGCCTACCCAGGACATGGAAGAAAGGTACATAGAACCAGGAAGCAGTTCCAAGAGCAGGGGCTTGCCTTTCTGCCCCCGAAGCTGGGCTGACCCCTAATTCCCCACTTTGCCTGCCCACCCACCAGACGACGGACGTTCCCTGCTTTACTGGGTGAGTCAGCATCTCTTGAGATGCTGGCAGTCACTCTGGCAGAGTTGGATGTGACTTTGAAGATACTTGAGGGCAAATTCTTCCAGAACAAGGCCTTTCGCTCTGGGCACAACATTTCCCTGGCTGATCTGGTCCCATCACGGAGCTGATGCATGTGAGTGCTGTGGGCAGAGTTTACAGGGTGGGTTGCTGAAGTCCTGCCTATGCTGCCCCCACCTGGCTGAGGGATTATACTTATTTGTGGTAACCTCTTCTGGAGCCATGTGGTCCCCAAACCAGGCAGATGCTGCCATCCTTGGCCTCACTCATCCACCCCTATTCTATCCTGTTCTCTTTTTCCCTATAGCCTGTGGGTGCTGGCTGCCAAGTCTTCGAAGGCCAACCCGAGTTGGCTGCATGGCTCCAGCACGTGGAGGCAGCAGTGGGCGAGGTCCTCTTCCAGGAGGCCCATGAAGACATTCTGAAGGCCAAGGACTTTCCACCTGCAGACCTCACCATAAAGCAGAAGCTGATGCCTGGGGTATTGGCCATGATCTGACGAGTGCGGAAGCCTTGACCCTGCTCTGCCCTTGCCAGTTCACAAAGCGCCTTCATTTCCAGGGTGCCATGGGAGGCAGGCCCAGAGAACAGGAGAGACTTGCGCGAGTCCCACTGAACCATGGTTCCCCAGCCCAGGTCCCTACCCCACCTTGTCTTCCATAGCTGCCTGAAAGCTACGATGAGAATGGCCCACCCAGACCTGTCTCCTTTAATCACTACATTTTGTTTTCAGATTGGTGAATAATCCTGGGATTGGCCTGAGATTCTTTTTCTAACTCCGATGTGTGATTTATTTGACCTTCCTTCTGCCCTTGCCCTGGTCTTGGTCTCTATCCAAAAGACAACCCCTCTTCAAAGGGCCTGTGATTCAGTCTCCCCTGATGGTTGCCAAGAATGAAACTCATAACTGCCCTCTTGCCTTCTAATTCTTGGATTACCAGACAGTATAGGGGTCAGCAGGCATCCCACATATGTTGGTTTTGAGCATGGTAGATTAGTTGGCTGGGCTGACCAGGATCCCAGGACAAGGCCCTTTGGCCCCAAGTCATGAGTCCTGCATCTGTCCTTAAGAATCATTGCAGAATCACCTCCTAAAATCCAAGTTCATATGCCGATGCACTAGTAAGCCACAACATTGAGATACCGATGCTTGGAGATGGAGAAAGTTTTATTCGATTTTGGCCAAAGCAAGAAGACAAGAGGGCAATATATCTCAAATCTGTCTCTTTCAAACAGCAAAAGTAGGGAGTTTTTATGCAGCTAGGGAATAGGGGAGTTCCAGGAAACTGAGAGAAGTCTGTGTTTCTTTAGTCATAGATAATGTTTTTTTGTATTAGGACTCCTGCAGCTGGTTGCAGCTGGCTTGGAGGCATTCTTTCCTTCTGCAAAACAAACTTACAAGTTTTTCTTGTGGCCCTGGGGTTATTTCTTCCTGCTTGACAAAGAAACAGTATATCAGCGACACAAAATTATATTGTGAGAACAAGGGGTGCTGGGTTTAAATAACCAAGATTCTGCAAAATATCTCATAATTGCCTGTCAGTGACATTATCTTTAAAGCAAAAAGCAGAAACTAGACGTCTTGTGACTATCACCATTGTTTAACCTGTCATTGTTTTGTGCTTAAGAGCTATGTTTTTCTATTGTCTCAAGCAAAATGTATTTTTAAACATTTCTGGAACTTGCTCTACAGGCAGTCTTTCAGAACATGACTAACATACTTTCTTAACCTTTGACTATAAGCTATGTGACAACCAGAGCAATTGAAACATTTAGTTAAAGCCTGTACCTACGAGATTGGACAATTAAGTTCGGGAACTCATCCTAGAAAAAGTGCTACATACCTCATTGCTGAATATCACTAAGGTCACCTTGGAAGCTATGCACTGACGCCAGTGCCTAGTCTACTCTTTAAAGCAATTTTGGAACTCTTTTTCTGGACTGGCCATCAGAGCTGTCGTCGTATTATCCTTGATGTTCCTGGATGTCATCAAAATGTCTTCCTTTCAATATTTTCTTTATCTTCAGGTAAAGAAAGGAGTCATTGACCAGATCAGGTGAGTAGGGAGGGTGTTTCAATTATTTGAAACAAACAAACAGTTATTTGTTTACTGGCTAAAAACTCCCTCACAGACAGTGCCGTGTGAGCTGGTGCATTGTCGTGATGAAAGAGCCGTGAATTGTTGGTGAAACATTCAGGTCGTCTAACTTTCACGCAGCCTTTTCAGTACTTTCAAGTAGTAAACTTGGTTAACTGTTTGTCCAGTTGGTACACATTCATAATGAATAACCCCTTTGATAGCAAAAAAGGTTAGTAACGTTGATGCAACAAGTTCACGAACTTAATTGTCAGAACTAGTATATTCTAAAATTAAATTATTTAATTCTAGCTGCCAACATTGCTAGGGGAATTAAAATCACAAGAGGCTTGGCTGCAGTTGGTTGGGAGGGGAAAATCTGAACAACAGCTCTTCTGGTCAAGACTCAGTCATGCGGGGCCTTAAATGCTAAACCAAGGGTCTGTAAACCATGAACAGGAATGGTGTGCTCAGATTTTGTTTTAGAATAACATTCTGGCTGCTGGTGGGCATTGTGAGACAGGCTAGTTAGCATGTTGTTAGGCAGACAGGAAGGTCCCTGGTAAAATAAACAAAGACAGCCATATCCTGAAATTTTAGGTTCTAAAATAACTCCTTTACTCCAGGACAAAATGTAACAGCGCGTTGACGTTAATAAATTATCTCATAAATCCCTTTTGGCTGGACAAACGGGAGTGGATCTGATATATAGGAATGGATTATTTTGCTCATCCCTTCAGGATGGGCAAACAGAACAAACCTGACCGACAAATTCCATTAAAAGGCGCCAGCTCCCCTTCCCCAAACAGGCAAGGGAAGGTATAAAAGTAAGAGCTTTTGCCTCAGTCATGGGACACCCCATTCGGGAACCCCTTCTGCTCGGGAGCTGCATTTCTTTGCTTTTTAATAAACTATCTTCTTTTACAACTCGTCCCCTCTCCCTGGGCCGCGTTTCCATTCTTCGGTTTCACAAGACACGATCCCGGCACTCACTCACAGAAAAAATCTCCTGCATTAGTTGGATTGGAGGGTGGCCAGGGAAGAAGCAGGGAGATTGGATATTGCAGTAATCCAGCCGAAGGCGACATGTAAAGAAGGGTAGATCACTGACGGGCGAGCTGAACATGTTCCTTCCAGCCTGGAGAGGACTGCAGCACAAGGCCAGCGAGGCACTCTCCTGAAAGATAGGTCTTCCTTAGCTGGGGAGCATAGGGACCAGGGAGGCCAAGCTCTTCTCAAGTTTTCCAGTAACTGATCCTCTTGCCAAATGGCTTTTTCCAACCCGTGAGTTTGGGGGTGATATGGGAGAGCTCCCTCACTGTAAAAGTTTGAAGACTCCCTCACTATAGAAGGCTGAAGCCTCCCTCACTATAGAAGTTTGAAGTCTCCTTTTCCCTAGTTACTTAGCTCCTTAGCCCCTGGTTTCAATCACTCTTCTAATCAGTTTCTTCCTAAATTATATAGTGCTCCTAACCTAAATCACAGAAAGTTCTCACCTCTGCCTAATAACTACTTAAAAGACTGTGAGCTATAATCATTGGAGCCCAACATTCCCCCAAGCCACTCCAGACCTAACTCTTGGATAAATAAACACCATCCCAGAAAACAAATGTGTTTTAACACTCCTCCAGGCCAGTCCATACCTTACCCCTGGGTGAAATCAAGATAATTGGGCTTCAAGTCCTACTCTTGGAGCCAGCACTTTTAATTTATCAACTAACGTACAGCCTCATGTAGAGGCTGTCAGGATACGATTTAACATCAGATAGGGCGAGGGTTTCGTGAATCCCCATTAGGTAGGGACAGCTCTACCCTTTTCTCAGCTTGAAGCAGATACGGAAGAGACCTCCCATCCCTCAACTCCCCACAGAGATTTATGGGGATCACATCTGTCAGGAGAAATAAGGCAGGCAGTTAAGAGACAGGTAATAGGGTCTTTGCATTCCTGTACGTCCAACACAATCTATGAGGAGCACTGCCTGGAGACCTCCCAAATTCTTCCCTTATCTGCCCTAACCATTATCCACTGTGAGGAGACTAAAAGACAATAAATTAGACCAGTCCTGTGCAGTAAAGGGATACAACGACCTCCCTCTCATCCTAGCCTCATTATACCACCATTATAATATCATACATATGCCTGGTAGTTCATTAGTATCATTGTGACAGACTGAATTCTGGAAAGGGACATGTGCAGTGTAAGAAAATGGGGTAATGGCCCCTTATCAATCACAGGTGTCAATCAAGCGGTCCCGGTCTGCTTTGGGAGAGGAACAGCCCATCCCAGAGAAAAAAAGATAAAACCCCTAAGCTCCTGCAAGCTGCTGCCTCTTGAGCATTGAGCTTTTTTTCTTTTTTCCCTTTTTCTTCCCTATTCTTGTGCCTCTTCCCACCCACCACCACTCCGGTTCAAGCTGTTGTTTCTCAGTCTAGTTGTGTAGGACACAGCTTCCTGGCCCAGGCTGGTAGTATGAGTCTTGCTCTTCGCCTGGCTGAGGAGGTGAGTCGCTGGTTGGTGGTCGGCCGCTCACAGCAGCTCACGGCAGCTCACGCCAGCTGCCGGCTGCTCACGCTGGCTGCCACTGCTCCTGGCAGCACACGGTAGCCCACAGAAGCACAGAGCAGCCCATGGCAGCACACAGCAACCTGCGGCAGCTCACACCAACCTCCGGCTGCTCATGGTAGCCCAGCTCCAGGGAGAGCCATTGTTCACAATCTTAGCTGTAGAGGGCGCAGCTCATTGGCCGGTGTGGAAATCGAGCTGGTGACCTTGCCTTCAGGGCGCTCCACTTGAGCCACCGGGCCTGCCCAAGCATTGAGCTTTAAGCCCCTCTTGGGCCTTGCCTTTGCTCGGGGCCTGCTCCAAACCTTTTGGAGTATACTTTCTCTCTTAATAATAATGCCACCTTGAGCCTTGAGCCCTTGAGTCCTTTGAGCCTCCGGAGGCTTGCTTTTGCTTGGCGACTCCAAATCTTTTGGAGTGTACTTTTTCTCCTAAAATGCCACTTTGAGTACTGAGCCTTAAGCCGCTTTTCTCAGTGTTTGGCCTGCTCCTAATTCTTTGGAGTGTACTATCTGTTCTAATAAACTTTCCTCTTACCACTTTACTTCTGTGTCTCGTTCAATTCTTGACTTGAGTTGCCAAGAACCTGGACACCCCATCAAGGAGAGCCCATCCTTTGGTAACGTATAGGTAAAGTTTCCCAGTTTTCCTCCCCAAGGCCCAGGTTTGATCCCCGATTTGAGAGCCAAGCCGGAGTGGCTAAGACTCCCAGTTTTGCATGGGCCTGGGTTTGACCCCTGGTGTGGAAACCAAGCCTGGACATCGCTCCAAGAAGGGCCCACTCTCCAGTAACGGGCGTTGTCTTAACTCAGGAAGCTCTCTTAGAGAATGGGGCATTATAACCACTAACCTGGGGAGCTCCAGAGTCACAGTTGGAGGGACTTGGTCCTGCTGAATATAAGTGGAGAAGTTCTAGGCCCCCTGAAAAACCTCTAAATGAGCCCCACAGGCTTTTGCTCCAGGGAGGGGGATCAGCTGGAGTATAATGTATATGACCTGTTAAAAGTGAACTGGCATCTTAAGATGTTTAACCATAGAGCTGGGAGGACTACGGGTGGAGCAGGGCCCCTTGTTAACTCTCCAGTCTAGACTTCCTGTTGAACTCTAAGGTAACCTAGTGGGGGGGGGATGTCAAAAAAAGAGGGATTTATGTTGGGCTCAGGGATTTTTTGCCACGTAGGACTGACCTCTGGGCGTGAGCGTGTTTGTACTCCTTGGTGGTTCGGTTTTCTTTTCTTGTTCCGAATACACTGCTTTTCCTTTGGTGGATTATCTGGAGAATTATTTTGGCCAGTGGCCAGATCCCGGAGGATTGGGGAGGGGCAGCTAATTCTTTCCTGGAATGTGGGTTAGGCCTCCGCAGAGAGCAAGTCTGCACACCCTCCCCAAACTCCACCCTGGGCACCGCCCCAGGCCCCGGGGACGCTGCAGCACCTCCTCTCTCCTCCTCCTCCTCCCTTTGTGTTCTCAGGAGCCATCCAATGGGCGGGGAGGGCGTGGCCAAGCTCCAGTCGAGGGCTTCGCGCGTGTGTAGGCTCGGTCGTCCGACGGTTCTTGCCCGCCGTTCGGGTCTGTTCCCTGGGTCTGCCTGCCGCCCCCGCCATGGGCCTGGAGCTCTACCTGGACCTGCTGTCCCAGCCCTGCCGCGCTGTCTACATCTTCGCCAAGAAGAACCGCATCCCCTTCGAGCTGCGCACGGTGGAGTTGCTCAAAGGTGGGCGGGGCAGTCAGGCGCGGAGGGGGTGGAGAGGTAGGGGGTGGGGGCGGAGTCTGGACCGCTTGTGCAGAGCGACCTTAGCCCGCCCGCGCGCCTAACCGTCCGGCTGCGTGTAGAGACAGACGGGTAGACAGACTCTCCAGCGAAGAAACCACAGTAACAATTATCAGTTGTGTATTTTTAAAGAGCTTTGACCTTTGCCTGCCTTGACCTTTGCCTAGTGAATACTAAACATTCTTTAAAATACAGGTTAATAAAACTCCAAGCTAGAGAGCATTGGAGTTTGGGGGGTGGGGATGGGGAAGTGGAATGGGTGCCCCAGTACCTCGACACTAGGGCTTGGAGAAACCAATGAAACTGCCTTCTCATTTCCTAGTAGGAGTAATCGCCATCTCTGAGTTTCTGCATCTGCTGGTCTCCTCATTCCTACCTATCCCTGCCTAGGTCTCCAACACTTTTACAGAATTCGGTGGAGGGGGCAGGGCTGTAACTGAACAGTAGGGCAAGTGTGGGATCCAGAGCCCCTTGGGCAGGCCAGGAGGGAGGCCCCTGCTTGCCTGAGCCTGCCCACTTTCTGTCTTTGGTTCCCCCAACCTGGGCCACCAGCTGCTACGCTGCCACCTTGCTCTGCCTTTCCAGCTCTGCTTGGAATGGGGGCTGGGCACAAAGGCAGTTTCTGGAGGCAGACTGGGTAGTGGTGATTCTGTCCACTGAGAAGGGCAGAGAGGCCCACAGGGGTTCTTGTGGCCAGACTGGAGCCAGTTTCTACTGAGGCCCTCGGACTCCATGCACATTAAGTGGGGTACCCTCTAGCACTGGCCCCTGGCTGGGGAGGTATGCAGAAGTGAGTCAGACCTGGACCCCATTGGGGAGGGCGCCTTAAAAGTTTGGCACAGGAAATAAAGAAGAGCTGAGCTGCTGGAATCTGGGTGGCTGAATGGGGCAGAAGTGTCTGGTAAGAGCAAGGCTGGACTGAGGGCTATGAGCAGGTGTGGCAGGAGCTCTGTGGTGTGTACAGCTCATTCTGCCGGCGGCGTAGGAAGATGGATTGCAGGGGTCAAGCTTACAGCCCAGGATGGAGGCTACAGTGTCTGACATAGCTGTGTATGTATTTGTGTGTATTACAGCTCCAGGGAATCTCTCCCCTCCTCCCGGGCCCAAGTCAAGATGCTGTTTGGCCCAAGTTCCAAGGGGGAGGACACAGGAATAGTGGCCCTTTTGGTGGGGTCAGGATCTGTGATTTGGTGACCAGTGGAGTGGCCTCCTTTCTTTGATGTCCCACCAGGATAGGGGTCGCAGAAAGGTCCTGGATGTTGGGTGCAGGTGTGCAGAGAGACCTTGGAGGGCTCAGGGTTCTCTCACCACCTCAATGGTTTCTTCCACAGGCCAGCACCGCAGTGATGCTTTTGCCCAAGTGAACCCCCTGAGGAAGGTGCCAGCCTTGAAGGATGGGGAGTTCACCTTGGCTGAGAGGTAATGGGTCCCTGGATTTTTGCATGACATCGTGTGGCTAGTCAGCCATCTGTGCGTCCACTATGGATGGCTTGGATCATGGTTTGTGTGCCCTGAGCACCAGGGTGGAAAGTGGCTTGAAGTAGGCAGAGGTGCCCGGGGTGGGGAAGGGCACCTGGCCTTGCTCCTGGTGTATCATGCTTTGGATATGTTGGGAACTGGTACTGGAGTTGCTTTCATCCTTTAATGATTCATGCTGGGCACTCCTTTTGTGGAAGCTTTCCCTGAGCACACCTTACCCCCTTCTGAAGTCCCATGACACTCTGTTTTTCAACTTGGTGCCCTTAGTTCAGATGATGGGATGGCCCAATATAGAGCTATGGGACCTTGGGCAGTCACCTAAACTCTGAGCCTCACATTCCTACTCAGCTCCATGGAGGTCGTGAAATGATCGACTCACACAAGTTGGGGAAAGACATGTCAGGAGCAGAGGTCTGCCCCATCCAGGGCCTGGCCCCTGTGGAGTAGCTGAAAAGTGACTGGGACATCTCCCACTTCCGCCGTGCCTTCCAGTGTGGCCATCCTGTTGTATCTGAGCCGCAAGTACAAGGCCCCCGAACACTGGTACCCTGAGGACCTGCAGGCCCGTGCCCGCGTGGACGAGTACTTGGCATGGCAGCACACAGCCCTGCGGAGTAGCTGCACCCGGGCCATGTGGCAGAAGGTGAGCCCCAGGGGGCAGGGACCCCTCCCAGGATGGTAAGTGAAAAAAAGTCAAAGTAGGAAGAAATGAGGGGACATTTCAGTAAGTGTTGATGTGGTTTCTGGGTCTGCAAGGATTTCTAAGCCTAAGAGCAATGGAAGACTTAAAGAAGTACCTCATCGGCTTTACCCATGCAATGAAATTTTGTCTAAGGACAAAAACAGTTAAATTTAAAACAAGCTAAAACCTGGGAAAGATCTTGGCAAAGATGCATTAGAAAGAAGTAACGTTCTTAATATTTAAGATGTTCTTAGAAACCTGTTAGACAAAGACACAGAAGGAAAATAGGCAAAGGATACAAGCAGCGATTTAATGGAAGGACAGAGAGAAATGTCAATAGATGGATGAAAACCTATTTCACCTCAGTAAAACTCAAGTAAATGCACATTAAAATAGCATGCACATGGGGCGGCTGGTTAGCTCAGTTGGTTAGAGTGTGGTGCTCTTAACAACAAGGTTGCTGGTTCAATCCCCACATGGGCCACTGTGAGCTGCGCCCTCTACAACTACAGTGTTCCCCCGAAAATAAGACCTAGCCAGACAGTCAACTCTAATGCATCTTTTGGAGCAAAAATTAATATAAGACCCGGTCTTATTTTACTATAAGACTGGGAATATAATATAACATAATATAAATATAATAATATGTAATATAGTATAATAATATTGGGTCTTATATTAATTTTTGCTCCAAAAGACACATTAGAGCTGATTGTCCGGCAAGGTCTTGTTTTTGGGGAAACAGTACATTGAAACAACGGCCTGACTTGGAGCTGATGGATCCTGGAAAAACACGCTTGAATGAAAAAAAAATAAAGGGGGGGTGGAGGGGCTGCTGGATGGCTCAATTGGTTAGAGCGCGAGCTCGCAACAACAAGGTTGCTGGTTCAATTCCTGCATGGGATGGTGGGCTGCGCCCCCTGCAACTAAAGATTGAAAATGTTAAAAAAAAAAAAAGAAAAGAAAAGAAAAGAAAATGTTGACTGGACTTGGAGCTGAGCTGTGTCCTCCACAACTAGATTGAAGGACAACGACTTGGAGCTGATGGGCCCTGGAGAAACACTGTCCCCCAATGAAATTTATTAAACAAACAAACAAAACTAATACCAGGCAAATGGAATCCAATTATTAGAGTTTTTTAAAAAAGAAAAAATTGCATGCACATACCATTTTTATTTATCAAATGTGCAGGTATTTTTGAAATGTGTACGCTGAGTAATTATTTGTAAAGTACTGGCACACAGCAGGTGCCCTATGTATGTGAGGGAGCATGAGGAGGCATGCTCACATTGCTGCAGGTAGGGTACCCCTGTTCTAAGGGCCATTTGGCAAAAAGTAGGCTTCCATTGCCTTGAAAGTGTCTTCCTTGAGCCTCTAGGGTCTGGGAGAGGAGCCCCCTCAAGTTGGTGAGGGCAGAAGTCTGTTGCATTTGAGGAGAGAGTGTAGACTTGCTCCTCAACCTGTGATCCATAGACCAGGAATGCCAGCATCACCTGGCGGCTCCGTGGAAATGCAGTCTCGGGCTCCACCCAAGCACACTGATTAAGAATGTGCACTTGAATCACATCCCAGACGGATTCGCAGGCACATTCCCATTTGAAAAGTCTGGGTTGGGTAGGGAGTGGAGATAGGAAGGCAGCTGCACTGGTGAGAGCCTGGTGGTGAGGCCTTTGTGGTGAGGGCAGTGGGAGCCATGGAAGGCTTTATACAGGGAGAAGATATGGGCAGACTGAGACTGCAGAAGGATTCCCCTGGCTGCCATGTGTGAGGACCCAGGTAGAGGTGGGGGCTGTCCCTCTATGAGTAGGAGATGAGGCTTGGGCACGTGGTGGTTGTAGGTGGAAAGCAGTGGGTAGCAGTGAGAAGAAATCCAAAGGACTGGTGATCGATTAGATGAGAACAGAACCAGATTGGGCTTTGGGCTGAAACTCAGCCCTCTCCCTGCCTGCCCACCCACCAGATGATGTTCCCTGTGTTCCTGGGTGAACGGGTGCCTCCTGAGACATTGGCATCTACTCTGGCTGAGCTGGACAGCTGTGTGCAGCTGCTTGAGGACAAGTTCTTGAAGGACCAGGACTTCCTCACGGGGCCCCATATCTCAATGGCTGATTTGGTGGCTATCACAGAACTGATGCATGTGAGTACTGTGGGGTGGAGTGACCCACCGGGAAGTGGGGTGTCCTGGGAGGGAGCCAATGTACCATCTCATGTCTCCCTTTGTGGCTGTGGGACCCTGGATAAGTCATTTCCCCCTCTGAGACTCAGTGTCCTCACCTATAAAATGGGACTTCAGAGCCCCACCCTGCAGGGATATTGAGGAGCTTCTCAGTGTCTCCTGGGAGAGGACCCTCAGCTTATCAAATGTGGGGCAGAGGAGGGAAAATCCACCTGATAGATTCCTAAACCAGGTCATGCTACCTTGTGCTTAACCATGCCCAGCCCTACCACCTGGCTCCCTCTTCCGATAGCCCGTCAGTGCCGGCTGCCAAGTCTTCAAAAGCCGACCCAAACTGGCCGCTTGGTACAAGCGTGTGGAGGCCGCAGTGGGGGAGGAACTCTTCCAGGAGGCCCATGCAGTTGTCATGAAGGCCAAAGACCTGCCTCCAGCAGACACTGCCATGAAGGAGATGCTAAAGCCCTTGGTGCAGGTTTTGTTGCGGTGATCAGGGGTGGGGCCTCTGCAGAGCCACCAAATGGAAACTCTGTTGTCAGAATAAAGAGATGGAGCTGCCTTTCTCCTAGGCCATGAGCAAGACACTCTGTACAGTCTCTGGTTCCCAGTTACTCCATGCATCAAGCCTGCATTCCTTCTTTTGTTTGTCTTCTCACTCCACTCCTGCCCTTTCCACTTCAACTTCCATGTGACCTCTGGACAGAGCTTTAGTAAACATGTATTTGACCCTATCTGTCCTCCTCTTGAAACTTTCCGTCTTGCCTCACTGCCCTGAGGCTATAGTACAGGTCATTGAACTTTGCATCCAGGCAAAGCTCCCACTCCAGGCTGCCCTCTTCTGGTTGCACCCATCACTTCCCGGCACCCCCCTTCCCCCCAGCTTTCTCCTTAGCCTCCTGGGCTTGGCTCATGCTGATTCCTTTGCTTACAGGGCCTCTCTTTACCTTCTTTGCCTGCTTTATCCCCCTACCCTCCATCTTTTGGCACTTGTCACTCTGCACTAGTGCTTCCCTCCCTCTGTCCTGGCAGAAAGCTGCTTCTCTGCCCCCTTGGCTGAGCATGTGTCACAGATGGGGGTTGACACTGTGAAGAGATGTTTGAGTTAGGAATGGCCTCCGTCTCTTGGGTCTCTGGAGTGACACTGTCTCTGAGTGGGGTTCAGGCTGGTGCATGAACCTTCTTGCAGTCAGGGAAGGTCCAGGTTATTTCCTGGCCCTCCAGGTGTTGCTGAGAAGCCTTGCTCTCCTAGGCCTACTTGTAACCTTGACCACTGTCGTCTCCATGCCCCATTCTGGGTTCTAGATTTTCCACCTGTCCTTGCTCTTTCCCTTCAGGACTGTCACAACCTACCTGTCTTGTGTACCAGATTCTCTGATATATGAGTTATCCAATAAACTGCTAATGGGACAGGGTCATGAACAGACAGAGCCTCTTGGCCTATCTACCTGCCTTCCCACGGAAGCTCCTTTAGTATGCACACTTACAAGATCTGACAATTAAGTTCATGAACTGGTTGCAATGATGTTGCTAACCTTTTTTGATATCAGAGGGATTACTCATTGAGAATTTGTACCAACTGGACAGTTAACCATGTTTACTATTTGGAAGTGCTGAAAAGGCTGCGTGAAAAAGTTAGATGACCTGAACTTTTCACCAACAATTCATGGCTCTTGCATCACGACAATGCACCAGCTCACACAGCACTGTCTATGAGGGAGTTTTTAGCCAGTAAACAAATAACTGTATTGGAACACCCTCCCTACTCACCAGATCTGGCTCCCAATGACTTCTTTCTTTATCCGAAGATAAAGGAAATATTGAAAGGAAGGCATTTGGATGACATTCAGGACATCAAGGATAATACTATGACAGTTCTGATGGCCATTTCAGAAAAAGAGTTCCAAAACTGCTTTGAAGGGTGGACTAGGAGCTGGCATCAGTGCATAGCTTCCCAAGGGGAGCACTTCAAAGGTAACAATAGTAATATTCAGCAATGAGGTATGTAGCACTTTTTCTAGGATGAGTTGGTGAACTTAATTGTCTGAGCAGTAGAATTTTAGAGTTGTAGTTGAAATTGTCCATATACACCCACATAGTTTCAATTATGTTTTCATTTACAAATCAGACAACTTCAAAACACTGATGATAGTACCATGGTTAGCCATAAGAAAAGATTTCCACGTTTTAAATAACACCTTTTGTTTTGCTTATGAAAATATAGGGTGCCATAAATATTGCTGATAATTGGACTGGGACCTGGCTCCTGCCCTCTGGTGGACAGTTTCTCACTCCGAGGCAAGGTTGCTGCAGGCATAAGACAACACAAAGGAGATGTCCGATGTCCCCGGGGTCCAGGCAGGGATGCAGTAAACCGAGGATCTTTGCCCAGCCCCACGTGTCACACACACGTGCTACCAGGTCTCCTGTTTATACTGAACGTGAAGTGGTGGCAACTCATTCAAAAAATTTTTAATTCTCTGACGATGTAACATTAAGGTAGATCCTAGGGAGGGCCCCTACAGGTGTCTGTGCGTGGGCGTAGGGGGGGCGTTTTTCAGACCTCCATCTTTGGGATAGGCCGCAGAAAGCTGCAACTCTGGAAAGCCACGGGAGACGGGAAACCTCGGACAGTGTGGCTGGATCGGGGGCGGGGCTGGCGGGGCCAGGGCTCAGCCAATGTCTCGTTAGGGGTGGGGTTACACCGGGCTGGCCGGGCTTGAGGACTTCCGGAAATCTGGGCCAGAGCACACGAAGGTTGTCTGCAGCGGTTGGGGTGCAGCCTAGGCAGCCAATCAGCAGGTGCTGTGTGCCTGCACAGCCAATGAGCAGCTCGGTTTCCGCGGCGCCCCGCCCTGTTCCTTGGTTTGGGGAACACCGACCTGGACTCCGCGGGTTTTTCCTCCGCTGCGGCACCTCACACGTCTTCCCTCCGACATGCCGTTTGTTGAGCTGGACACGAACTTGCCCGCTGGCCGCGTGCCCGCGGGGCTGGAGAAGAGGCTCTGTGCGGCCACCGCCGCCATCCTGGGCAAACCCGAGGACGTGAGCGTGGGCCAGGGAGCACGCGGCTGGGGGAGGTTGGTGGACCAGGGGTCCGGCTCTGTCCACGCCCCTACTTAACTACCATGACCCGGACTCCTCCCAAGGGCCCCAGCCCACCACCCGCCAAACTGACTTTCCGCGCTCTCTGATCTCTCATTCCCACCCCCACCCCCATCTGCTCGGTATTGCCTTCCCTAGCCATGACTCTGACCAAGGACCCCAGTCCATGCCCCTAACCCTGACCCTCCGGGTCCGCGCATCTTGGATTCCACGCTTTTCGGCCCTGAGCGTGAGCCTGGCCTGCACCGGCGTCTGGTGAAAACTTTCGTGTCCTCTGCAGCGCGTGAACGTGACCGTGCGTCCTGGCCTGGCCATGGCGGTAAACGGCTCGGCCGAGCCTTGCGCACAGCTACTTGTCTCCTCCATCGGTGTGGTGGGCACAGCGGAGGAGAACCGCGGCCACAGCGCCCGCTTCTTCGAGTTCCTCACCAAGGAGCTGAAACTGGACCAGGACCGGTGCGTAGAGGCAGGGAGAGGACACTCGAGGGATTTCTGCACGACCGGGGCAGTGTGATCCTGCCTCAGGGTCCCTCCTAAGGTTGGGGCAAAAAGGAAATTCTTCACCTTGCCCAAGAAAGCTCTAGTGCCCTGGAGACCCTTGACCCTCAGGCCCCCTAGTGGTGAGTCCACGTTCAGACTGCTAGCAGAATTGAAGGCTGTCCTGGCTTGTTGAGTGTAGTCCTGGGTGGGCCACGCTGAGGTAGGGACACTATCCATCCCCTGACATGCCTGCTGCCCTGTTGGGGGTTCTGGGGAAAACATTAATGGGGTGAGGCAGGCTTGCAAAATGCCTGGTGGGCTAAGGCAGGCTGGTCTGGGAGCCCATGGTGGGAGTGCCTAGCCTATGAGTCTTGGAGTATGAGTCATTAGCCAAGGAGCTGATGATATCTTTTTCTGTCTCCTGAAGGATAGTTATCCGCTTTTTCCCCCTGGAGGCCTGGCAGATTGGCAAGAAGGGGACGGTCATGACCTTTTTGTGATTGGCACGGAGGATATCCAGGGCGACTGAGAGTTGGCCACCTCGTCCAGAGAGGCCTGGCAGAGTGAGGGCATGGTGGATTCCAGTTTCTGGTACCCCCACATGCAGACATGCCTGTGATCTCACCGTCCTCTTCTTCCCCATCCTCATGCCAAATAAATGAAAAGAGCTTTGTCTTTCAAACATGACTTCTTTACCTCCCTTTACCCGTCCAACGCATTCTGGGCTACCCTGGGGAGCAGGGTTGGTTTATGAGGTGGGGACCTTAGGGAACCTGGGAGGTGGGATGCTTCCTAACTTCAGGGCTGCTCTTTCCTGTATGGTATTTAGGCTGCTCAAATTGGAGGGTGGAGGGCTCATGCTGAAGGGCCTCCATTCCCATGTGCAGGCTTCTGGGGAGCAGCTGACAGCCTGGGCTTTCCTGCAGACTCTGCTGACCAGATGTTGCCGTCCTCCATCTGGGCAGTTGCCTGCCCATAGACTGCTTTGCCTGGCAGGGGAGCCAGGCGGGTTGGGCTTCAGGGACCTTCCCTGTCATTACCAGGCTCCATCTTCTCCCGTGAGTCCTGCTGAGAATTCTCTAGCTATGTAAAACCCATGCCCCAGAATGGCAAACCTGGAAATGCAGTGTCTGCCACTGGAAACTGAATGAAAGGGATCTCCCTCCCCCATCGAAATACCGTATCATGCTTTCACATATGAGAGGATAAACATTGTATGGGCACTGTGTTTCACCCTTGTCTTTGGTGTACCAGTGAAATACCGAATTGAGATTTTTTTTTCAGTCTCATTTAAGTTAGCTTCCAATGGAAGATGCCTCTGCCTGCTGTGTTTGGACCAGAGCACTGCTGAGGACTCTCATTAAAAGCTAGGGCTTGGAGTTCCTTCCCCTGGCCACCTGTCTCAACTGTTTCTGCATTTACTCCTTCTGCCAACATGGGTGTCCTGCTTCCCTGAGGGGCTCCGAGAGTGTGGGTTGAATGTGAATGAACAGTAATGTGAATGAACAGTTGACGTGCCTAAAGAGGCACCTTTGACAGGACTATAAAGTAATAGCCTTCTAGCTGCTCTCTCCACCTTAAATCTGTTATTACCACTCTGGTGACAATGATGTCATCGGTTTGCTGTGGGGACTGGCCCCTCCAGCGTTCTCTCCCCCCACTCTGACCCTGAGCTTTACCCCCTGGTGACACGACGCTGCCTCTGGCCCCGGGGTAGCCTGCACTGTTTCTTACCTCCAAACCCTTGCCACCCATCTTTCAAGGTACATCCTCGGAGTGGGACCTGCATCCATGTTATCCATGAAACTTTAAAATCGTTTGCTTATGCTTTTGTTCACTGTCCCTGCCCTCCGAGGCTACACTGTCAAAATCAAGGTTGCTGACTCAATTATTTTGTAGTTTCTGGCCTATCAGTGAAGCTTTATTGTAGGGAGCTGACTCTATGAGTGCTTCACAGTGATTTTACTGTCTTTAAGGTCAGAGACAGAGCTGTAACATTCATCCCTATTGAAGCCATCCTTGCTGGACTCAAGTAGCTATGCGTTTCCACCAGTGTGAAGCCCTTCTCTAAGCCCGAGGCCTTGTCCGAAACTCCTCCGAGTCGGGCTCTGGAATTCTGTCTCTCCAGCTCATTCATTTATCAGGCCTTCGTTTCTTTTCCCGCTTTGTTTCAATAGTTGATTGTATCTGTGCCTTTTGGGCTTCAAATCCTTATCAGAAAGAGGTGAGGCAAGGAACATGCAGGGGAATGGTCGTACCCGTTTCCCTCGTGTTCCCCAAGTTTCCGTGGCTCTCAGAGCACCTGCCTCCGGTTGTACCAACAACCCGGCCCGTCCTTTAGCGACCGCTCGGGGCCAGGCACCGAGCTCGGCGCTTCCCAAGTATGACAAGTGGTGGAGCCGACAGTGCGACCGCAAGCTGGCGCTCCGAGCCACACCACCGCGAGGAACGACGCCCAGACTCCGGAAAAGTCGCAGCCGTACCCCGGGGTGCCCCGGGCCGCGTCGGACGCCTTCCGCAGGGTGTTCGGTAGCCGGCCAGCAGGAGAGCGGCGCGTGCGCCCTCACTGATTGGCTGGCGGAGCCGGAACCGGAGCCAATGGGAGCGCTCCTTGTTGTTAGGCGCGCAGCCGGCTGGTGCGGTGGTCGGTGCGGACGGGCTGTTGCCGGGGAGACGCCTGGTGAATTCCCGGGCGACGGGCTTGGGGGAGGTCTTCGGTGTGGGGGCAGGTCTGTGCGAAGCCCAAGGCGGCAGCGGGTCGCGGGCCTGAGGCGCCGCGGGCGCAGGGGGTTTCGGGGTCGCTCTTGCGCTGCAGTAGGGGAAACCGAGGCCGGAGAGCGGGAGCAACGAGGCCAGGCTTCCCGGCTGCCCCGCAGGCCTCTTCACGGCTTTTGCCGCCGCCCTTGGGTACCTAGGACCGGCTCCGGCCTCGTGAGTGGTGTCCAGTGACAACAGCTGGCGCTACCATTGATTCGGCGTTTGCCGGCGCGAAGCCGGGCGGAAGCCTTGACGCGCGTCCTTTCCCTTCTCCTTCACGGCAGCCCTGCGAGGTGAGTGCTGTCATCGGCGTCATCGACAGGGATGGAAACCGGCCGAGAGAAGGTGAAGGGACTTGGCCAAAGTCCCCCAGCAAAGCAGTGGGTCAGCCCGACTCCAGACTGAAAACTTGACTGCACTGCTTCCCTGGAGCCGGCCTGGCCGGGCTGGATAAGAGTTGACACTCGCAGTTGTCTGCACAGGGGGCTTTGTGGGAGCCACGTAATTCTCTGGGACCCGTGGTACTAGAGGTCGTCACCACGGGGCAGTGGGATGCCATGCGGCGAAAGGTTCCTTCTGTGTGTGATTAATACCTAGTGAGAACTAAAATATCCGTAGAGTGGTCTCGTTTGGAGTTGGCAAACTTTTGTTGTAAATATAAAAATATTCATATCCGTCTATAGAGATTTGCCGGTGGCCATTTCATATAAATGGGATCATACAACATGTGGTTTGCGACTGCTTTCTTAGAGTGTCATGTTTTCAGGGTTTAATCCATGTTGTCAGTAGTTATGTTTATGGCTGGATACTATTCCATTGTATGGATATACCACATTTTATTAATTCATCAGTTGATGGACATTTGATTTGTTTCCACTTTATGGTTTTTATGAAGAATGCTGCTATGAGCATACCTTCATTCATTTTTACAGTAGCGTATGGCTTCGTTGTGTGCATGTACCATAATGTATTCATCCACTCTAGTATCTATAGCCATTTAGGTTTTTTCCAATATCTTGCAATTACAAACAATGTTGCAATGAATAAGCCCGTGCATAACCGATTTTCCTGTTGTTGGAGGTAAATCTTCAGGGTAGATTTTTGAGATGTGGAAACGCTGGGCTGAGAGGCAATTGCATATGTAGTTTTGCCTGTTGTGGAGTTCCCCTGTAGAAGGGGTTGTACCAAGCTGCATTCCCACCCACGGTGTATGACAGTAGTTCCTGTTTCCCCACAACCTCACCAACAGAGTGTGCTGTGGTACTTTAATTTTTGCCAGTGATAGGTGAGAAATGGTGTTTCAGTGCTGTTTTGCGTTTCTCTCATTGTAAGTGAGTTTGAACATACTTTCATATGTTTGAGAGCCAGTGGGTGTATTTTTTGGTAAATTGTCTGTTCGCATGTTTTCCCCATTTTTCTATCAGGTTTTTCTTTTTCTGCCCTCAGGGATTTTTTTTTTTTTTAAATTCTGGTAAAATACACTTTACATGAAATGTACCATTTAAGCTGTTTTCACATTCATGTCCCTTTCCATGGCTCTAAGTACATCTACATTGTTGGCAACCACCACCACCATCCATCTCCAGAACTTCTTTTCATTTTCCCAAACTAAAACTCTGTACCCATTAAACAATAACTTCGTTCTTCCCTCTCCCAGCCCTTGGCAACCACCATTCTACTTTCTGTCTCTGTGAATTTGCCTATACTAGGTGTCTCATATAAATGGAATCATATAGTATTTGTTCTTTTGTGTCTGACTTGTTTCACTTAGCATAATGTCTTCAAGGTTCATCTGTGTTGCAGCATGTGCCAGAATATCTTTTTTAAGGCCGAATAATATTCCATTGTATATACACACCACATTTTGTTTGTCCATTCATCTGTCAAAGGACACTTGGATTGCTTCCATATTTTGGCTATTGTGAATAATGCTGTGTCCCTCAGTTTTTTTTTTGTTTTGTTTTGTTTTTTTAGCTTTCTCTATATTTTTTATCCCCAGTTTTTTTTTTTTAATTGGGGAAGGGGAACAGGACTTTATTGGGGAACAGTGTGTACTTCCAGGACTTTTTTCCAAGTCAAGTTGTTGTCCTTTCAGTCTTAGTTGTGGAGGGCGCAGCTCAGCTCCAGGTCCAGTTGCTGTTTTCTAGTTGCAGGGGGCACAGCCCACATCCCTTGCGGGAGTCGAACGGCAACCTTGTGGTTGAGAGGACGCACTCCCAACCAACTGAGCCATCCCGGAGCTCAGCGGCAGCTCAGCTCAAGGTGCCGTGTTCAATCTTAGATGTAGGGGGCACGGCCCACCATCCCTTGCAGGACTCGAGGAATTGAACTGGCAACCTTGTGGTTGAGAACCCACTGGGCCACGTGGGAATCGAACCGGCAGCCTTCAGAGTTAGGAGCAGGGAGCTCCAACAGCCTGAGCCACCGGTCCGGCCCCAGTGTGTCCCTCAGTTTTTAAGAGCTCTTTATATATTAGGAATAATTAGTTCTTTGTGGTGTATGTTGCCAATATTTTCTCCCAGTATATCAGTTGTCTTTTTGACTCCTTTTGGATTTTTAAGAAAAGATATAATTGACATATAGCAAGCACTGTATAAGTTTAAGGTGTTTAGCATAATTATTTGACTTACATATATTGTGAAATGATTATCACAATAAGCTTAGTTAACATGCATCATGTATAGATTCAAAAAACTATTTTCCTTGTGATGAGAACTCTTAGGATCTACTCTTAGCGACTTTCAAATATACCATACAACAGTGTTAGCTATAGTTACCATGTTGTACATTAATTACATCCCTAGTACGTATTTATCTTATAACTAGAAGTGTGTATCTTTTGACCATCTTCATCCAATTTCTTCTCTCCCATTCCCATCTCTGGTAACCACAAGTCTGATCTCTTTTTCTATGAGTTTTTCTTTTTATCATTTTTGTTTTTGTTGGTTTCACGTATAAGTGAGATCATAGAGTATTTGTGTTTCTCTGTCTGACGTATTTCACTTAGGATAATGTCTTCAGGGTTCATCCATGTTGTTGCAAATGCCAGGATTTCTTTTTTATGGCTGAATAATATTCCATTGTATATCTGTACTTTGTCCATTCGTCTTTTGATGGACACTTTGGTCTTGGCTATTATAGGTAATGCTGCTATGAACATGGGGGCACAAATATCTTTCCGATATAATGTTTTGTTTCCTTAGGATATATTCCAAGTAGAGGAATTGTTGGCTTATGTGATAGTTCTGTTTTTAATTTTCTGAGGAACCTCCATACTGTGTTCCATTGTAGCTGTACCAATTTACAATCCCACCAAGCGTTCCCTTGTGCACAAACGTTCCCTTTTCTCCACATTCTTGCCAGCACTTGTTATCTCTCGTCTTTTTGACGCTAGCTATTCTAATAGGCGTGAGGTGATACCACGTTGTGGTTTTGATTTGCATTTCTCTAAAGATTAGTGATGTTGAGTTACCTTTTGAATGTCATTCACATATTTTGTCATTCACATATTTTCCTTGGTAAAATGTGTATTCACGTTCTTTGTCCATTTTTAATTGGATTTTTTTGTTATTGAGTTTGTATGACTTGCTTATTGATTTTGGATAGTAAACCTTATCAGATAAATGGTTTGAGGATATTTTTCCCCCGTTCTATAGATTGTTTTTTCATTTTGTTGTTCATTTCTTTTGCTATACAGAAGCTTTTTAGTTTGAAACCAGTTCCACTGGTTTATTTTTGTTTTTGTATGTGATTTTTTTTCCTGTCATGCAAAATTTAAAACATTTTTAATGTAGTTAAGTTTGTCAATCCTTTCTTTTACTGCCTCTGGGTTTTAAATCATAGTGAGAAAGCCTTTCGCTATATAATAAAGAGGAATTCAGCTATGTTTTCGGCTAGTACTTGTATGGTTTCATCTTTTTCATTTCGATCCTTACTCCATTTGGAGTTTATTTATGTATATGGTCTGAGGTATCAATCTAATTTTATCTTTTCCAAATGGCTACCAATTTGTCCCAGCAACACTTGTTACAAAGTTCATCTTGACCTCAGTGATTTGAGATGCCACCTTTGCCATATTTTAAATTTCCATATGTACTCGGGTCTAATTCTAGACATGCTTTCTTTATGTATATACCAGTACCACTGTTTTAATTATTAAGGCTTTATATAATATGTCTTAATGTCTGGTAGGACTCATCCCTCTTTGGAACTTTTCCACTGTTTTCCTAGCTATTCTTACATTTTTGTTTTTCCATATAAACTTTAGTGTCAGCTTATCTGGTATCTTGTTGGTATTTTTACTGGAATTGCATTGAATTTATAAATTAACTTAGGGAGAACTGACATCTTTATAATATTGAGTTCTGTCCAAGAACAGAGGATGTGTTTCCATTTGTTCAAGTTTACTTTTGTGTCTTTTGGTAGTGTTTTTAAATTTTCTACCCATAGGCTGCACATTTCTTGTTAACTTTATTAACTTTATCCTTAAGTATTTAATCATCTTGTTGCTATAGCGAATCGGATTTTTTCTTTACCATACTGTCTTCTGTTTGAGTATGTGAAGGCTGTTGATTTTTGTATGTTAATTTTATATCATGCTACTTCATTGAGTTCTTTTACTATTAAGTTTTTACTATTAAGTTTTATCTTTGATTTTGGGATTTTATATTATCTGCAATTAATAATAGTTTTACTTCTTTACCCATTCTATACTTCTAATTGGTTTTCCTTTTTAAATTGCATTTTGAATACTCCTAATACAGTGGTATATAGTAGCAGACGTAATGGGTATCCTTGCTTTGTACCTGTTGTTAATGGAAATGCCTCTAGTGTTTCTCCATTATATAAGATTTTGATTTTAGAACTAAGATCTATCATCTATCTATCTATCTAGCTATCTATCTATCTAGCTATCTATCTATCTGTCTAATCTATCTAATTATGTTAAGAAACTATCTCTCAATTCCTATATTTTTGAGTGTGTGTGTGTGGTTTTTTCTTCTCATGAATGAATGTTGAATTTTGTCAAAGGCTTTCTCTTCTGTGGAGGTAATCATATGATTTTTCTCCCTTAGATGATTTCATTGTATTTCACACATGCAATATGTGTGTTTTCATTGTTAGCATTTCTTTAAATTTCTCCAATTTTAGTCGCATTTTCTTTCACCCAGAAGTTGTTTAATAGGAAGTTCTTAATATTTTGGCTAGAAGGACCTTCTGTTGTTGGTTATGATGGTGTTAGTAAATTTTAGTTTTAATGTATTGTGACCTGAGAGTTGTTTTTAGTATTTTTACTTTATGGAAGGTATTTTCTTTGTGCCCTAATATATGATCATTTTTGTTGTTGCTATTTTGGTGAATGTGCTGTGAGCACTGGAAAGGAATATGTAGTCTCCATTATCAGGCTGTAGAGTTTGATAAGCACCTATAAGATTTCCTCTATTCACTTTATTGTTTAGATCTTCTATTTTCTAATTTTTTTCTCCACTTGATCTGCCTTGTACTGAGAGTGCTGAATGAAAGTCTCTTATTATTAATTTCTATGTATCTCCTGTAGTTTTTGCTTTTTAAAGTTGGTTGCTGTGTTATTTGGTGTATGTTTTTAAGTGTTACATCATCAATGTGAATTGTACCTTTTGTCACAGTTAATATATTTGGACTTGAATTGTGCTTTGTCTGATATCCAGATTGCTCCCCTGCACTTTAAAAAAAATATTTATTTTTGTTAAAATATTTTTATATTTATCACATTTAATTTGATAAGTTAAATTTTTATTTGACCTCTTTTGGGGGTGTACAGCTCTCTGAGTTTTAGCACATTTATAGATGTGTGTAACCTTCACTACATGAGGATACAAAACAGTTCCATCACCCTCAAAGTGTACCCCTTTATAGACACCCTTCTCTTATCACTGGCCAGCACTGACATGGTCTTCGTTACTATAGTTTTGTCTTTTCAGGAATGTCATGTAAATGGAATCACACAGTATGCAACCTGTGGATACTTCTTTCCCTCAGCATAATGCATTTGAGATTCATCCAAGTATCATTTGTGTCTTTTAATTTGTAGTAATGTTCCATTGTATAACTAATATTCTTACTGAGCAATATTCCGTTGTATGCTATATTGCAGCAGTTTATCCATTCACATATTGAAGGATATTTTTGGGTTGTTTCCAGTTTTTCGTGATTTGAATGTAGCTGCTAGAAATATTTATGGACAGGTTTTGTGTCAACATTTCTCAAGGTAAACAGGAGTGAGATTGCTGTGTCATGTGGTAAGTGTATGTTTAACTTTATAAGAAATTGTTTTCCAGCATGGCTGTATACCATTTTCCATTTCTGTCAACGGTGTATGAAAGTTCTAGTTGCTCTGTATCCTCACTGGGACTTGGCATTGTCAGGTTTTCAAAAAATTTGGTCATTCTAATAGGTGTGTAGTAGTAGCTTACCGTGATTTTAATTCACATTTCTCTCGTGACTAATGATGTGGAACATCTTTTAACATACTTATTTGCAATCTATCTTCTTTGGTGATGTATCTTTCAAAGTCTTTTGCTCATTCTTTAATTAGTATTTTAAAAAATTATGTAACATAAAATTTACCATTTCAACCATTGAGGATCAGACTTTTTTTTTAAGGAGGGCCCAGCCTACAGTTGTCCATATGGGGATCGAACTGGCAACCTTGGTGTTATCAGCACCACACTCTTAACAAACTGAGTTAACAGGCCATCCCCATTTCAACCATTGAAAATGTACAATTCAGTAGCATTAAATAAATTCAGAATGTTGCATAGCCATCAACAGTATCTATTTCCAGAAAATTTTCATTATCTCAAACAGAAACTGTACCCTGTAGGCAATAACTCCAGAGTCCTCTCTTCTCCCAGCTCCTAGCAACCATCATTATACTTTCTGTCTCTGTGAATTTGCCTGTTGTAAGTACCTAACATAAATGGAATCATACAGTATTTGTCCTTTTGTGACTGGTTTATTTCACTTAGTATAATATCCTGCAGGTTCATCCATGTTGTAGCATGTGTTAGAATGTCCTTCCTTTTTAAGGCTGAATAATATTCCATTGTATGAATATACCACATTTTATTTATCCACTTACCCATCTATGGACACTTGGGTTGCTTCCATCTTTGACTATTGTGAATAGTGCTGCTGTGAGCATGGGTGTACAAATATCTGAGTCCCTATTTTCATTTTTTCCAGGTATGTTACCTAGGAGTGGAATTGCTGGATCACATGGCAATTCTATGTTTAACTTTTTGAGAACCACCAAACTGTTTTCCACAGTGGCTGTGCCATTTTACATTCCCGTCAGCAAGTACCAGAGTTCTAGTTTCTCTACTTCCTTGCCAACACTTACTATTTTCCGTTTTTTTGTTTTTGATAATAGCCATCCTAGTAGGTATGAAGTGTTATCTCATGGTTTTGATTTGCATGTCCCTACTGACTAATAATGTTGAGCATCTTTCTTGTACTTATTAGCATTTGTATTATCTTTGGAGAAATGTCTTTGGAAGTCCTTTGTCCATTTTTTAATTGAGTTTTCATTGTTGAGTTGTAGGAGTTCTTTATATATTTTGGATATTAATCTCTTATCAGATATATGATTTACAAATATTTTCTTTTATTCTGTGGATTGCCTTCTCTTGATAGTGTCCTTTGCATAAAAATTTTTAATTTTCATGAAGTCTAATTTATATTTTTCTTTTGTTGCCTGTGCTTTTTATGTCATTCTTAAGAAACCTCTACCAAATCCAAGGTCCTAAAGACTTTCCCCTATGTTTTCTAAGAATTGCTTTTTTCTTGCTGCTTTCAAGATTCTCTATCTTTGGGTTTCAGTAGTTTAAAAATAATATGTCTTAGTGTGGATCTACTTGGAGTTTGTTGAGCTTCTTGGATGTGTATATTCATCTTTCTATTGGATTTGGGAAAATTTTTGCTATTATTTTTCAAATAAATTTTCTGCCTCTTTTTCTCTTCATCAGAAGAGACTTCTATGATGCGTATGTTGGTCCTTTAGATATTGTCTCCCATGTCTCTCCAGCTCTGTTCATTTTTCTTCATTCTTTTTTCTTTCTGCTCCTTAGACTGTATAATTTCAATTACCTTATCTTCAAGTTTGCTGATCCTTTCTTCCGCCTGCTCAAAACTGTTGTTGAGCCTTTCTAATGAATTTTTCTGATTATTTATTATTTTGTTTTTTTATTCCCAAAGACTCAGTTTTTATAACTATAGCCAATTAATATCAACATATTTCACTTCTAGTAATCTTCTATTTTCCTAATAAAAATATTACCCTCCCTCACTTTTCACACAATGCTCAAATAAATAGAGACATTAACTTTCAGAAGTAAAGGACTTCTGTGCACATGTAAATATTGAGACATTAAAATATCCTAGATTGATAATCATTTTTTTAAACTAAAATTTATTGGGGTGACAATGGCTAGTAAAATTACATAGGTTTCAAGTGTGCAATTCTGTAATACATTGTCTATATATCACATTGTGTGTTCACCACCCAGAGTCAGTTCTCCTTCCGTCACCATGCATTTGACCCCGTTTACTCTCTTCTACCACCTCCCTCCCCCCATGAATTTTTCATTTCACTTATTGTACTTTCAGCTCCAGAATTTCCCTTTGATTCCTTTTATAATTTCTGTCTCTTTTTTGATATTCTCATTTTGTTCTTATGTTGTTTTCATGATTTCCTTTAGTACTTTATCCATGTTTTCCTTTAGGTGATTAAACATGTGAAGAACAGTTTTTCAATTAACATTTTTTTGAGCAGTAATTCCAATGTCAGGGCTTCTCCGGGATGGTTTCTGTCAAATTCTTTTTATCCTGTGCATGAGCCTTACTTTGCTGTTTCTTTGTGTGCTTTGTAGTTTTTTTAATTGAGAACTGTACATTCTGCATATAATAATGTAATACCTCTGTCAGTCAGATTCTCCTCAGGGATTGCTGATTTTTTCTTTGTGAGGCCTGCAGTTTTCCATTTGTGATCTTTCCAAACTATTTTGCAAAATGCATTCTTTGTTGTGTTTGGGTACTGCCCACTCTGTTCCATTATCTCTGTGGTCATCCAGTGACCTGACAAAGATTTCTTTAAATGTCTGTCTCCAAAAAGGTGACGGGTGGTGGGGGGATGATCCTCTTTGCCTTTTACTTTTTCAGTGGATGCTACCTTTGAAAACTGCAGCGGGCTGAGAGGGCCAAAACTAAGGCAGGCATCTAGACGCCCTCCAGACCAATCCAAGTGCACAGCTGCAGACTTTTGGAGGATAACTGCCCACTGCCCATACTGGCATCAACCAGCTGCTCCAGGAATGTGGGCCTTGCAAGCTAGGCATTAGCCTCATTTTCCAGATTAGGCAACTGAGGTTTAAAGAAACTAGCTGACCTGCCCAAAACCGCAGTGCTTTCTAGAAAGGGACAAAAATAGACTGTAAGCCCAGTACTCTTTCTAGAGGCTGTTTTAAGTCTAAGTGAGATAGGACAAACCTGCCTTGTAAACATCTGGGGTACAATGTAGAAGTGGAAAGGTAGAAGGTGCCGCTATTTTGAGATTACTTTGAAGTTAACATAGGTGCCCCCCCTATTTTAGGAGGGCGCAGCTCACAGTGGCCCATGTGGGGATCAAATTGGCATCCTTGGTGCTGCCAGCACCACGCTCCAACCAACTGAGCTAAGCGGCCACCCCTCATAGGTGCCCTTTTTAATGAGGAGATTGGCTCGAGTTTTAGCATGGAATACTTTTGAAAATAATTAGGAAGCTTGAAAGTTCTATTTTCTCTTCTGTACTGGGGGCTCCTTGAAGGTCTTCTGGCCCAGCTGATCAGAACACTCAGGAGCTGTTGCTTTGAGGAGTCCGGGTGCCTTCTTTATAGAGGTGGATGGGCAGGGACTTAGGCAGCCTGTGGGGCAAGAAACCCTTCTGACTTGGAGCTCACTGGTTTTTCCCCTGATTTACGTAGTCATTCATTTTTTCAGTTTGTCCTGAGGGGATGTCTCCTGTCAGCTCTGAGATTGGACCTGTACCCACCCTGGTCCTGGGGGACACAGAAGCTCCAGGGGAAGGCACAGTTCCTCCCAGTGGTTGTTGGGTGCCTTACTGCAAGGTGCTGCTGAATCAGGAAACGGGCAAGCTCTCTTCCTGCGGGAATAGGATGAGCCTGTGTGTGAAGGCTGTGTTGATGCTCTTCACCCCACGCACGCAGGCCTCACGGCTGTCACACAGAGACCTCGTCTCGGCTGCCCCTGGGCCCTCCTCTTGTGTTTCCCCCAGTGAGGATTCAGATGGCAAGGCTTTCTGTGTCCTGGAACTAGCAGTTGGCCCATGGGCAGTAAATTGCAAGGCCTGTGGCTGCGTGTGAGCGCCACTCTTGGGTTTTTCTCCTGTGCTTTCCACCTCTTCAAGAAAGAACTGCCTGCCTCTGGAGGGTTTCCGAGGGTAAAGACAGCGTGACTGGTTTCATGCAGCTGCAGCGTGTCACGGACCTCCTGAGTGTCCACACTGTGTGGGCTTGCCATGCGCCATCCTGGTCAGTCAGCTGCTCTCTGGCCAGAGGAGCTCCCAGTCGAGTCAGGGTGTTGATCGTATTTTATACACAAGGAAACAGGCTGGTCAGGGATCAGGGACCCAGGCATCACGAGGCAGAGCCTGACCACACTCTGAAATCTCCCCATTCCAAATCCAGTGCCCTTTCCACTTTTCCTTTTTCCATTCCCTGAGGTAGGAAGGGCAGCAGATTTTAGGAGTAAGAATGGTGAAAAAAAATCAGCGAAAAGATCTTTATTGAGTGCTTCCCTGTAAGTGAAGGGGAAATTCAGCTAGAGGCTGTGTGATTGGAGGTCCTCTGGGGTTGGAGGTCCTCTGGGGTTCAGTGGGCAGAGCCCAGTAGCTGAGAAGTGCTCCTACTTCTGAGCTTTCTGGTGGGCTCCATGGTGTTTCCTGTGCCCTGGGGCTGAGGGCTCTGCTTGGAGTCGCCAGGAAGTGGTGACTGCTGTCGCCTGTGGGCCAGTGGCCTTCTGGAGGACAGTCAGCATCTAGCAGAGACTTCATTGGGGTAACTTTTTGTACCTTGAAAACACGTTCAACTTTTATCCATTTTGAAAACTTTTATTCTGTTGATTTGTTAGATGCAGGTGTGTTTTTTTTAATTGTGGTAAAATATACGTAACATAAAAATTACCATTTTAACTATTTTTAAGTGTGTATAGTTCAGTGGCATTAAGCACATTCACATGGTTGAGCAAACATAGCCACCAACCATTCCCCAGAACCCTTTTCATCTTGCAAAATGGGAACTCTGTCCCCATTAAACAGTAGCTCCCCATTCCCCCTCCCGCAGCCCCTGGCAACTACCATCCCACTTCCTGTCTTTATGAATTTTCCTACTCTAGGTACCTCATCTAAGGGGAACCATACAATATTTGTCCTTTTGTGACTGGCGTATTTCAGTTAACATAATGTAAGTTTCATCTGTGTTGTAGCGTGTGTCAGAACATCCTTCCTGTTTAAAGCGGAATAACATTTCATTGTGTGGATAGACAACAATTTGCTTACCCATTCATCCGTCCTTAGACACTTGGGTTGCTTCCACCTTTTGGCTGTTGTGAATAATGCTGTCAAGAGCATGGATGTACAAATACTTCTTTGAGATCCTGCTTTCAATTCTTTGGGGGCGTATATGCAGAAGGGGAATTGCTGGGTTATATGGCAACTTGAGGTTGAATTTTTGAGGAACCATCATACTGTTTTCCACAATGGCTGCACCATTTTTTACATTCCTACCAGCAATGCACAAAGGTTCCAATTTCTCTCCATCCTTGCCAACACTTGTTTCTCTCTCTCTCTCTCTCTCACTCTCTCTCTCTCTGTCTCTTAATAATAGCTAGATGCAGGCTTTTAATGCTATACTTTCTACTTTTCTCTTATATATTTTCATACTGTGTTGTGGTTACTGGTCCATCATGGCATAGTTTATGGTGAAGCAGCAGTTTCCAAACGTCATCAGCAGAATTCTTTTTTTCTAAATGTGGAACCCAGGAGATAAAGTAGCTATCAGCCTAAGGAGAGGTTTGAGGCTTCCTGATCTGTGCAAACGACTGCACTTCCTTCCTTGTAAGAACCCTTGGAGGACTCAAAGCCCCTTTGGAAGCCTGTGCTCGAGTCACTGCTGTAAGCACTGTTGGCAATAGTAGTGGCCGTTTTACTGTATAAAAGTGGAGCACGTTCGGTCTGTCTGCTAAGCTCCTTCCCACTGCCTGATGGGCCCTTCCATGGCCCTCTGCCGGCCTCTCAGATGGGGCTTTTTCTGGCTCCTCCTCCCCCCTCCCTAGCTTGTTCGGTGGTACCCCCTCCCATCCCAGCTCCTTAGGTCAGAACCACTGCTGCTCCCTCCAGCCTCCCCGGCTCCCAGTACCATGAGTCTTCCTCCTGGAATGTGTCCCCTCCATCCCCACTGCTACTGCCTAGCCAGACTCCCAGCATCTCTTTGTTTAATAATAGCTTTATTGAGACATAATTTACATGCCATACAGTTCACCTAGGTAAGATGTACAATTCAGTGGTTTTTACTGTATTCACTGAGTTGTGTAACCATCTGCACAGTCAATTTTAAACATTTTCATCACCCCAGAAAGAAACTATACTCATTAGTAGTCACTCCCTATTTGTCCCTCTCTCCCTGCCCACTAGCTGCTTTCCGTTTCTATACATCTGCCTATGCTGACATTTCATACCAGTGGAATCAGACAATACGTGGCCTTTCTTACTGGCTTCTTGCATTTAGCATAAGGGTTTCAAGGTTCATCTATGTAGTAGTGTGTGTCAGTACTTCAGTATATTTTACAACTGAATAATAATCCACTGTCTGGACATACTCCATTTTATTTTATCCATTCATCAGTTGATGGGCATTTGGGTTGTTTCCACCTTTAAGCTGCTGTGAATAATGCTGTTGTGAACACTGGTGAACAAGTTTTGGTGTGGACATGTTTTTGTTTCTCTTGGGTAGATACTTAGCAATGGAATTTCTTTATTTGACATTTTGAGGAACCACCAGGCCAGTTTTCACAGCGGCTGCACCATTTTACAGTCCCTTCAGTAGTGTATGAGGTTCTGATTTCTCCACATCCTCACCAATCCTCTTTTTTTTTTTTTTTTTTGCATATTTCAAACTGGTCTGCCTACCTCTAATTTTTTTCCTTTATGTTTCTAACATTGTGTTCACCTGAAAACTGTCTGGCTCTCTTGTCAACCAAACAAAGTTCCGATTCCCTGGCACGTCACCCTCCCATCCTCCACGCCCCTCCCTGCCGTCAGGCCCCATGTGGGCTCTCACTTGTCTCCCACCTCCCTATGCCTGCCTCTGCTTCACCGCCCTCCATTGCAGCGCTGTCCCTTCCTTGAGGGTAACGCAAGAGCTTACTCTATGCCCTCACCTTATTTGATCCCTTCAAAAAAAATGTTTTCTCTACCCTTAGATGTTGCCTTGTTTCTCTTTATTGCATTCAAGTTTAGAAAAAAAGAATTGTTTATAGAGCCATTGCCTCTGCTGAGCAGTGAGCCGTAGGGGCAGGAGTTGGTGTCACTCTTCCATGTCCTGGCACCTGGTGCCTTGCCTGGCAAGGGCACATAGTCAAGCTGAAGGACTGAGGGGCTCCCTGTGTAACAGACCACACAGCTATCTGAGGCAGTCACTCACCAGCCTGTGTGCCGAGAGCCGGGGAGGCCCGTCATTTGGGAGACTGGTGCTCAGTGGGCTCCTGGCATTGGGACATTCTTGGTTCTTCATGGGTCCTCTCTCGGTTTGTCCTGTGTCCTCTCCAGGAGACTTGTGGATTGGCGCAGTCTCTGCCAGTGATGGGAAGCGGTGCTAAGCGGCAGTGCTGAAGCTCTCTGAGTATGGTAAGGACTGATGGTTTGCCTGTTTTGCTGGTGTCAGTGTTCTTCTTTACTTCACTCCTGGGGGTGAGAGGCGTTTTCCTGGGTGGACCCTGAAGGCTCTCACTGTGGAGAAGCCTCCCTCCTGGGAGGGCTGTTGGAACATTCGAGGGTGTGGGTGCTTGATCTTCTGTGGAAGGGCCTTGCAGGGCCTCATCATGGTTGTTACAAAGGCATAAGGTTTTGTTGGAACCTGTTATTCCAATGCCTGGGTCTTCTGTGTCAAGTTATTGCTCGGTGTCCCCAGGCTCTGTTCCTTTTACAGTGGACAGTACCCAGGACATGCTCCATGAACAGATTGGTATGGTCACCCTCAGACATGTTCTGGTCCTCCCCCTCCCCCCCCGAAATTTGTTGTTCATTTCCCACATTCTGAGAAGGCCATAAACTATTCAAGGTAGTTTATGGAGCAGAGCTATATTCATTATGGGTTGTTGAAGAGATACGTGATATCTCATCTAAAAGCAGCTCTTCTCTTCCCTCAAACCTCTTTTTCTAGATTCGAATTGCAGCCTTAAATGCCAGCTCCACAGTTGAGGATGAACATGAAGGAAGCTTTAAAAGTCACAAAACCCAGACAAAGGAGGCCCAGGTATGTAATCTATGGTCTTCCTCTGCAGGTAGACCTTGCTTTCCATTTCTGTAGGCACACCTCATTTTAAATACATTCAGATGTCTCCTGAATGGGATTTTAGGAGTGAGATTCTGGGAGGTCTGAGTGTTAGGATTGTCTCCCCTACAGAGGGTACAGATGACAGTTAACATGGCCTCAAGCACAGCCCCCCTTACACACATTTTTGGCTTAAAAAAGACAACCTTGGAGATCCAGTTAATATGGCAGAGTAAGAAATGCTGTGCTTACCTCCTCTCACAACCACATCAAAATTACAACTAAACTACAGAACACCTATCATGGAGAATCGCCTGAAGTCTAGCTGAACCAAAGCCCTACGTCTAAGGACATACAGAAGAAACCACCTCAAGACTGGTAGTAGGGGCAGAGATGCAGAATGGGCTGGTCCCACACCTATGTGTGACCATTAAAAATCGGGAGGGATAACTCGGCCACAGAGGTTCCCTCTTGGAAGAGCAAGGGGTCCCAGTCCCACACCAGGCTCCCCAGCCCAGGGTCTCAGTGCTGGGAGAGAAGTACCCATAACTTCTGGCTGTGAAAACCAGAGGAGATTGTGGCTGAGTGAGACAGTGGGTGGCTGCACTCCCAGGCGCTCCTCTTAAAAGCCCACACACAGACGTATGTGCTGATGGAGCTCAGAGCGCAAAGGGGCTAAGGACATGTGGGGAAGATCTGAATTGTCTGGCTACAGGGCAAGGGCTGGAGGGGCAGCGTTTTCCCATTCGGAGGATCTAGAAGCCGTTGTTTCTTTGTTGGGCCCTCCCCGCTCGGGGTGTGCAGACTCAGGCGGCCGCCATATCCGAGTCTCCATCAACCTGGCTAACACCGTTTTTTTGTCCTGGTTCCTTGAGACCCCGCCACACCCAACTTTCTGGCACACCCAACCAGTGGCTTGTCCACATAAATGGCTTGTCTTGGCTCATACTGTAGACTTTGCTAAAATGTCCCATAAGTTCACAAAACCGAAACCAGCAGCATCTGGCTTGGGCATATCCCGTACCTCTGGCTGACCAGACCTAAGCGTGGCCTCAGTTGCAGCTTGGCCTCTTGAGGCACCTCCAAGTCTAGAGCAGGTGGCAGACATCTGAAGATTGCTTTGTGGCTCATGCCAGGTGGCCCCAGGCAAGATACAGGCTGCCACTAACTTGACTAACTTGGCCTGCGGTGGGACTCCTCCCAGGAGGCCCTGGGACTAGCCCTTCCAGTGGCTAGTGTCGGACCCAGGGGGAGCATCACCCAGTCACCCCTGGGGACGACACACCCAAAGGGCAGACTAGGCAGGCACCAGAGCCCTGCTAAAGTGAATCCTGCTCCATAGGGTCAGCCTCTGCACCATAGCTCCTCCACTGTACTCAGTGGCCAGTCCTCACAGCCAGTCAGCCTGAACGTCAATCCCTCTCATTGAAGCACCAACAGCAGCCAAAGCTCAACTACAACAAAAGGGCACATACAGCTCACACAAGGGACATATGTGGAGCACCCTGCTCAGGGGACCAAGAAGACTGCCATGGAGCCCCACATTACACTACTACATAAGACCAGGAGACACAGCAGCCATACCTAATACATAGAAACAAACATTGGGAGGCAGCCAAAATTGGGAGACAAACATGTCCCAAATAAAAGAGCAGAATAAAGCTCCAGAAAAAGAACTAAACGAAAGGGAGACAGGCAGAGTTCAAAAGACTGGTTATAAGGATACTCGGTGATCTCAGGGAGAATTTCAACAAAGAGAAAACATAAAAAAAAAAAAGTCGGAAATAAAGAATACAAAACTGAAATGAAGATTGGGCAGGCCCGGTGGCTCAGGTGGTTAGAGCTCCATGCTCCTAACTCCAAAGGCTGCCGGTTTGATTCCCACATGGGCCAGTGGGCTCTTAACCACAAGGTTGCCAGTTCAATTCCTCTAGTCTGGTAAGGGATGGTGGGCTCTGCCCCCTGCAACTAAGATTGAACACGGCACCTTGAGCTGAGCTGCCGCTGAGCTCCCGAATGGCTCAGTTGGTTGGAGCGCTGGCTGTCAACCACAAGGTTGCCAGTTTGATTCCTCGAGTCCCACTAGGGATGGTGGGCAGCGCCCCCTGCAACTAGCAATGACAACTGGACCTGGAGCTAAGCTGCACCCTCCACAACTAAGATTGAAAGGACAACAACTTGACTTGGGAAAAAGTCCTGGAAGTACACACTGTTCCCCAATAAAGTCCTGTTCCCCTTTCCCCAATAAAATCTTTTTAAAAAAAAAAGAATACCATATTTTGCCATGTGTAATGCATTCCTGTGTATACTGTGCACTCATGTTTTTTGGCTCAAACTTTCAGGGAAAAAAAAATCTTTTAATTTTTTAATTCAAACTTTTATTTGTTTACATTTAGGTATTTGTTTTTTGTATTATAAAGGAATTGTAGCATTTATTTTTTAACATACTATGGTACAAGAAATTTTATGTACCGGTAATAAATTTACGATATTTACACATCATAGAAGGCCAAGAACTCTTTGTTGTTGCAAGTTTGTCAGAAATTCAACTAAACGATTATTGTAATCCAGGATATTATTTTGCATATGGATATCATTATTGATTTCTAGAGTTACACTTTTAATTCATAAGCATAAATAAAAGAATTTAAAACGTTTATATCGATATGGAATTAGTACTACCCATGTATAATGCACATCCTTATTTTTCCCTCACAAATTTGGGCAAAAATATGCACATTATACATGGCAAAATATAGTACTTTACAGGGAATCAACAGTAGATTAGATAAAGCAGATGATTCAGTCAGTGATTTAGAAGGTAAGGTAGCAGAAAACATCCAATCAGAATAGCAAGAAGAAAAAGAATCCAAAAAAAAACAAGGATAATTTAAGGGGTCTCCTGGACAACATCAAGTGTACCAACATTCACATCATAGAGGTACCAGAAGAAGAGAGAGAGCAAGGAATTAAAAACCTAGTTGAGGAAATAATGATGGAAAACTTCCTTAACCTGGCAAAGGAAATAAATATACAAGCCCAGGAATCACAGAGTCCCAAACAAAATGAACTCAAAGGGGTTCACACCAAGACACATCATAATTAAAATGTCAAAGGATAAAGGCAAAGAATCTTACAAGTAGCAGGAGAAAAGCAGTTAGTTACCTACAAGGGAGTTCCCATAAGACTCAGCTGATTTCTCAATAAAAATTTTGCAGGCCAGAAGGGATTGGCATGAAATATTTAAAGTGATGAAAAGCAAGGACCTACAACCAAGATTACTTTACCCAGCAAAGCTATCACTTAGAATCGAAGGACAGGATAAATAGCTTCCCAGATAAGAAAAAGCTAAAGTAGTAGTTCACCATCACCAAACCAGTAATACGGGGAATCTTAGAGGGGCTTATTTAAGTTAAAAAAAAAAAAAAAGATAAAAAATATAAATAATAAAATGGCAATAACTACATACTTATCAACAATTACTTTCAATGTAAATGAGTTAAATGCTCCAATCAAAACATAAGGTGGTTGAATGGATAAGAAAACAAGACCCTTACAGATGCTGCCTATAAGAGACTCATTTCAGATCAAACTGAAAGTAAAGGAATGGAAATACAAAACAGATAGCAATATTTATACCAGACAAAATAGACTTTAAAACATACCAGACAAAGTAGACTTTAAAATAAAGGCTATAACAGGAGACAAAGAAGGACCCAGTAATCCCATTTCTGGGTATTTATCTAAAGAAACCCAAAATGCTGCTTTGAGGGGACGTGTGCCTCCATATGTTCATTGCAGCACTGTTTACAACGGCCAAGATGTGGAGGCAGCCTGGGTGTTTGTCAATGGATGAAGGGAAAAAGAGGAGGTGGTACATATATGTATATATAATGGAATAGTGCTTGGCTATGGAAGGGAATGGTTCTTGCCGTCTGCGGTGGCATGGATAGACCTGGAGGGTATTGTGCTGAGTGCAGTGTCTGATAGAGAACGTTGCAATGTGATTTCACTTATATGTGGAATCTAAAGAACAAAACAAATTCATAGATACAGAGAACATTTTGATAATTGCCAGATGGGAGGGGTTTTGGGGTAGATGAGAAAGGGGAAGGGATTAAGAAGTACAAATTGGTTGTTCCAAAGTGGAAATGGGGGTCTAGGGTATAGCACAGTCAATATTATAATATCTATTTTTGGTATCAGATGGGTACTAGATTTATTGGGGTGATAGATGGGACGGGTTGTAGGTGGAGCAGGGTGAAAAAGGTAAAGGGATTAAGAAATATAAATTGGTAGTTACGAAATAGTCATGGGGATGTAAAGCAAAGCACAGGGAATACAGTCAATGATATGGTAATAACTATGTATAGTGCCAGTGAGTACTAGACTAGTCAGGGGATCACTTCTTAAATTATTAAGTGTCTAACCACTATGTTGTACACCTGAAATAAATATAAAATAATATTGAATGTCAACTGTCACTGGAAAATTAAAAAGGGGATAAAGATGAAGGGGAATAAGAGGTTCAAATTTCTAGGTATAAAACCAACAAGGATGTAAAGTACAGCATGGGGAATATAGTCAGTAATGTTCTGGTAGTGTGGTACAGTGTCAGATTGTTGCTGGACTTATGGTGATCACTTCTTTAGGTATATAAATGTTGAATAACTCTTGTGTACAACTGAAACAAACATAATATTGTATGTTAGCTATATTTTAATAAAAATCTTTTTAGAAAAAGAGAAATCTTTGTACTGAGTGAAAACTGTTTTGGTTTTCAGGAAGCAGAGGCTTTTGCCTTATATCACAAGGCCCTGGATCTGCAGAAACATGATCGGTTTGAGGAATCTGCCAAAGCCTACCATGAGTTGCTGCAGGCACGCCTGCTACGAGAGGTGAGGCACCAGCATGCCCGGAGGCAGACCCTGGAGCCAGGCAGCCTGGGTCTGTCCTCTGCCCTCCCACTTGGCTGGATAACCGTGGACACAATATTTCCCCTCAGCCCCTCAGCTTCTCCTTCTGGAGAGTGTGTGCTTAGCTGGATTGCTGGGAGGGTTGACTGATGCAGTGAAACACACAGAATGGCTCTTGTCTCAGTAAAAGCTCTGGAATTATCAGCTGTCGCTGTTACTTAATCTTCATAACCACTCTGCCAAGTATGTGGCGGGTGTTTGTTCCCATTTTATAGTTGTGGAAATGGAGGCTTAATGAGATGCTGATGGCTCAGAGCCTGGCAACTAGTAAAATATTAGAGCCAGGGTTGGAGTCCATGGTTTTCTGATACCTAATGATCCTGTTGGCAGCACATTTTGGAAAATGCGTTTGGCTGACAGCCTGTGAGCTCAGGGAGCCTGTGTAGGCAAGATGGGCTTTTGAAAATGTATTTAGAGAGAAGGGTTGGGAGGCCACCACAGAGGCAGGCTGATGGAGCAGAGCCACATTGAAGACACAGGGCATGGCACAAAGAGGCTGGCAGGGCAGGACCTGGATCGGGTGTAGGGACCGTGCTAGTGGTGAGTCAAGCCTGAGTTAGCTGCATCGTGGAGATGTCACTGGGAGGTTTGGGGGTGGGTCTCAACCTGAAATTGATATAGGAAAATGGTGTGTATTTCATTAGGAGGAAAGTTTGTTGTTTTCAAGTACTCAAACACCAAACAGACGATGTGGAGTGAGGAAGCAGACCGACTCCATCCACAGGAATTTTAGGAACCACATAGTCCTGCAGTTGAGCAGAATCTCCTCTGCTCAATCCCAGGAAGGCAGACACTTGTGTCTCAAGCCCCGCCGTTGGATGGTTTCCCCCACTGATGAGGGAGATGCAAAGTGAGTTCCAGTTGTCAGCAGAAAGTGTTTATCCCTTTTCTCCCTCAAGGTATCTCTTCATATTCCTACTGTTTCCCCGAAAATAAGACCTAGCCGGACTATCAGCTGTAATGTATCTTTTGGAGCAAAAATTAATGTAAGACCCCGTATTATATTATATTATATTACATTACATTACATTACATTGTATAAGATCCATTCTTATATTAAAATAAGATCGGGTCTTATATTAATTTTTGCTCCAAAAGACACATTAGAGCTGACGGTCCAGCTCGGTCTTGTTTTCGGGGAAACATGGGAGTTGTATAGCTTGTTAAGATTCTTTGGGGCTGGTTTAGTGTCTTGGAATTAGGGCTGTGGGAATTGTGACCCAGTTCTCTCTTATTAGTAGGAAGTGAGTGAGGGCCCAGAAAAGGAAAATGACTTTATTCTACTTTTACTGAGCGCCAGTTACGGGCCAGATGCTGAGAATGTTTCAGGAGTGGGTCTTCCCTCTCAGGCCACAGTGGAGCAGGCCTTGGAGACGTGAGCGAGGTGAGCACAGCGCTGAGCCAGCAGCTTGAGAACAGAGCTCATTCCAGGTGGGCCCAGCACCTGATGAGCCAGGTACCGGGCCTTTGACTGAAGGGCACTGGCCATCTATTAGCCTTGGAGTCATAGGTGTGTCCATCTCTCTCTGTCACTTTCAGCCTTAAAAGATTGTTTTAGCACCCTCTCCCTTCACTTATAAAAGTAAAACATGCTCATTGTAAACAATTGAAAAGCACAGAAAAGTTCCTTTTCACACTCATTTGGCAGTGGTGTGAATTGCGTAATTAGTCTTCAGCCACTTGGCGTAAACAGGCCTAGAATGCAGCTGGCTTCTCAGAAGTGCACAGCTTAGCTGGTGGGCAAGCTGGCGGGGGCCTGCTGGGGGCCAGCCTTTCATACCCCTGGGCATCATCGTGTCTTTCACGGAGGATGAAGCGTAGTGCTGAATCTATCTGGTCAGTTAGATGCAAGTTAGTTACGAGAGCTTCTGCTGTTACGTGTGGATGTGTGACTGACTAGTTAGTCTCTGAAGTAGACTCACAGCCTTTGTAATTGTGTTTACACCATTTTTTGGACAGTTCTGTACCTGGAGGGGCAAAAGTGCCCGGATCCCAGTCCATTCTTGGGGATCGTTCTTCAGTATAAGCCAATGACAGTAGAAAATAGTGAATGAGGCTTGATTTGAGCTCTTCAGTGTTTTTGATGGGCTTCCTTAAGAGCTCTAGGGTAGGCTTCTTGCGTTAGTCAAGGGGTGCTTCCTGAAGTTTCCTTGGGTCTTGGCTGTTCCAAACATAAAGCGTGACGTGTGCACATGACCTGTCCCAAGACAAGGCTGGGATGTGGACCTGCCCCTGGAAACTATTTCTTTGTGTCAGCCAGTTTCTCTGTGAGAAAATCAATTACTCTTTGTCCTGTGGTTAGAGTAATAGCTTTTCTAGTCAGTGGTTTCTTAGTAATTCTGCGGTGTTCTAAGAGTTGTCATAAAAGCTGTAGTAAAACAACTTTTTACATAAAGCACGTTTACAATTTTTATGCTCTTTTGGCTCACTTTCACTTGATATTTAGGGTAGGGATTATTGTCCTTATGTTACAAAGCTCTTTGGGACACTAACTTTTTAGTTAAAGTAACTTGTCTATGGCCATGTGACGAATTGCAGAGTCGGAGCTCAGCCTCCTAACTCCTATTCCAGTGCTCTTCCTGCTGCAAGACGTGTAGGGATGTGTAAATTGGCTGCCTGGGCGCTTGCCTGGGGTGAAGCGCCAGGCCCAGCCTGCTGTGCCCAGGTAGGCTCCCCACACTCTGTCCCCCATCTTCAAACCTGCTATGGGGGCCCAGAAATGTCACCATCCAGGCTTGCACCGTCAGGCATGGCGCTGGTGGTGCGGAGGGTTCCTTCTCCATCTTTTGGTGTCTAGACTACCGCAGACTGCCTCGTGGTGGTCTGGCCTTTCTTCCCTGTGTGCTCGGAGCTGGAGGCGTCCTCTAAGAACATCTGGTGCAGTCCTTTCATTTTCCAGTGGAGGGTGGCACCAGACTGGACCAAAGGCCTGTGGCAGGCCAGCCTGGAAGCCAGGTGTCCTGCTGACTGCCTGCTGAGGCTTCAGGGCCTAGTGTCACCTCTCCTTCTCTGTTTGCTTTGTTGGCAGGCAGTTTCGTCTGGTGATGAGAAAGAAGGGCTGAAACACCCTGGGCTGATGCTGAAATATTCCACGTATAAGAACCTGGCGCAGCTGGCAGCCCAGCGAGAGGACCTGGAGACCGCCATGGAGTTCTACTTGGAGGTGTGGTTTTGGCAGTGCTCACTTCCCTTGGTGTTTTTGAAAGTTCTTGGTGGAGGCGGGTGAGGCTGTGGTCTTATTGGCTGAAAAGAAGAATTTGTAGTGCTACATCACTAAGCTGTAGTCCCCAAGGCCCTGGGTGATAACAGTGAGTTCAGAGAGGCCGGAGGAGCAGGGCCAGCGTGTGCGTTCTTCCTCTGCCACGAGGGTGTGTGTGACTCTAGGTGAGTAGCTTCAACTCTCTGGGCCTCCGGGTCTGCACCAATACAATGGACCAGTACAATGGCAGTAATACAATGGTGAAAATTAAAGGACTTTGTACATATACAAGTGCTAAGAACAGAGCTGACACCAGGCACCCTGTACCTGTTCATATTGTTGCCATTGTTTCTGTATTACTGTCCCATCTCTGTAGGCGCCTCTGACGTGCCAGACGCCATGTTAACTGCTTTCCATGCATGTGCCAATCCTCACACCATTGTTTAAGGAAGGTGTCTTTATCCTCATTTTAGCGATGAGAAGGAAGCTCAGGATCATGCTGTTAGTCCAGGCTGGAGGGATGTGAACCGAGGTCTGTCTCCAGAGTCCATAATCTTTCTAGAATCCCACAGGACTTTCTTTCCACCCTCCCCCTTCTTCGGCCCCCCCCCCACTCCGGTTCAAGCCGTTGTTTCTCAGTCTAATTGTGTAGGACACAGCTCCCTGGCCCGTGCTGGTGTTATGAGCCTTGCGCTCCCCCGGTTGAGGCAGCCGGTCGCCGGTCCTCAGTCAGCCACTCACAGCAGCTCACGGCAGCTCTCGCCAGCTGCCGGCCGCTCACGCTGGCCACCGGCTGCTCATGATGGCCAATGATGGTCCACGGCAGCACTCAGTCGCCCACGCCAACCTCTGGCTGCTCACGGCTGCCCAGCCCCAGGGAGCGCCGTTGTTCACAATCTATAGAGGGCTCAGCTCACTGGCACATGTGGGAATCGAACCGGCGACCTTGGCGTTAGGAGCATGGCGCTCCAACCACCCAAGCCAGTGGGCTGGCCCAGGACTTTCTTTTAATTCTACTTCTTTTGCTTTTTTTTAACCTATCAAATATGTAAGAAATACAGATGTTCAGAGTGACAAAATACAGAGGGTGCCCCCCAAAAAATGTATACACATTTTAAAAAAGGAAACAACTGTATTAAAATTATGCTGATGGCAATCACTTTGAGCACCTCTTGTAATTGCAGAAGTCAAACGTGACTTGTATTCATCTTTTGTTATCAGTGTATATTATTACAATTTTAATACAGTTTTTCCTTTCCTAAAATGTGTGTCCATTTTTTTGGCATCCTCTGTATATCAAAAAAGTGTTCTGAATTAGGTACATTGGTCCATGTAACTTCTCTTTGCAATTTCCCTGGGTGGTTTGAGTGGCTGCCCCCTCGTCACCACAGGCACCTTCTCCACGAGAGCACTGACTATGTGCGTATCTCTGCTTGTGCTGCTTCCAGGCGGTCATGCTGGACTCCACCGACGTCAACCTCTGGTATAAAATCGGCCACGTGGCTCTGAGGCTCATCCGGGTACCCCTGGCTCGCCATGCCTTTGAGGAAGGGCTGCGGTGCAATCCTGACCACTGGCCCTGCTTGGACAACCTCATCACTGTCCTGTACACCCTCAGTGATTACACAAGTGAGTCAGGCTTTGCTGCTTTCTCCCAGGTCCTGTGTTTTTGGGACAGAGGAAGGAGGGTGGCTTGGGTAAGCTGGACGTCAGTTAACACTGAAGGTCGTCTTGCCCAATTGTCAGGGAAAACGGAGATGTTTGTGTATCCCTGCGTCATTCTGCCTGTCTGTCTCACTCAATTGAGATTCATCAAGTGCGTTGCAGTAATAGGTAGCGTGCTCTCTGAGTGGTTTTTCCTTCGGTTATCTCATTTCATCCCCGCATTGTCTCATCCGACGCCAGAACCCATTTCTATAGCTTGCTGACAGATGGCCTAGCAGCAGCAGCTTGACTCTTTCTGGTGCCAGGGAGCTCACTACCTCTTGAAACAGCCTATTCCTTTGTAGAGCAGCAGGGCTACGGGACGATCTCTGCTAGACAGAGCCCCAGTCTGCCTTCCAGTTCTTCAGCTCGCTAGTGTCGGCCTTGCCCAGGGAACACATCTGCCCCTTGCTCCGGCTGGTCCTGAGGCAGGCACTGGTTAGGTGCTGTGGCCTTGGGGGGTCTGGGTCTCTTATGGGGGTCAGTCTCCTCTGTGCGCCCTGTGCTGCCAGAGGTGGAGGGTGGCTTTCCAGGAGCACTCTGAGCAGGGCTCGGTGTGGTGGGAGCTGCAGGCTGGCCCCAGCAGAGCCCAGTTCTCCTTTTCAAGACAGACATGCTGATGAGCCCTTGCTGTTCCTTCCAGATTTATGCTTGGGTGGTTGACTTGCAAAAGCTTTTTTCCTTCTCTTTTTAAGGACAAACAGCACTAGCATGGAGTAGGTTGAGAAGCACTAGGGCCTGCTCACACACCCCACCTCCAGTTCTTGTTCTCCATAACCACTTTTCAAATCTTTTCAATTGAGGTAAAACATGTACACAGTGAAGTGCACAGCTGAGGCCCATCAGTTTGTATATGTGAAATTCACACGTCAAGGTGCAAAACATTTGCAGAGCCCCAGAAGGCAGGCTGCTTTGGGTCCCTGTCCAGTCGTTACTACCCACTGAGGTGACCTTGATTTCTCCCTTTTGTCACCAGAGGAGTTTTGCCTATTGCTGAACCTCCTCTAGGTGGCCTCAGATGGCGGCGGGTATTGTGTCTGGCTCCCAGGGCTGTGGTTGTCCTGTCTGGGAGCTCAACCGTGTAGGGTGTGGCATTCGCTAGGCCGTTTTTATTGCTGTGTCGTCTGTTATGTGCATATACAATTGGATCGTTCTGTGCTTGGACGTTTGGGTTATTTTCAGATTTGGGCTCTTGCATAACGCTGCTATGAATGTTCTGTCCTCTTCCTTCAGTGGACATAGGCACTCATTCTGTTGGTTGCCCCAGTTTTCACTCCCACCAGCAGAATATGGTAGTTCCATTGGGGCACCGTTTTGACTCGAGCAGTTTATTCTTCCAGCCAGAGGTGTTTAGTCTCTGCCTAGATGCTTTTGCTGTAGCTTGGGTGCCACCTTGAGGTGGAACAGTTGTCAGTGTTCAGCCTTCTGTCCCTGTCCACCTGGTTTAAGTCTTTGTACCCCGTCTTATGGTAGGAGAAGTTGAGCTCGGTAAACTTGGGCCCTGTGGAAAAAATAGGTTCAAGGGACCTGACGCACATATGGGTAAGACCCCTGGTAGATGTGCCACTCATTTAAACCCAAAAGGAAAAAGCACCCCAGTGGTATGCATACACTTAAGAAGAGCAGGCAGAGGTGCTGGGACATAATGCCTGCTGACCACCTCTTGTTCCCCTGAGACTTCTCAGGCCTTCCTTTTGCCACTAGTGCAGCTAGCTGTACTGCAGCTAGAGTGCCTGCTGTGAACCAGTGTCATCCAAATGCCCAGTGCCCCCCTGGTTTTCTCTGGAAGTCACTGATGGCCGCCCTCTAGTCCCACTGTGGTTGCCGAGAAACCATGTCTTTGTGTACAGATGGAGTCGCACTATGACTCGTCCCCTGCCTCTTACCCAAGCTGTTTTGTGGCCTTCCTTCTGGTCAGTAAGCATACCCCTCAACCATCTGTGCAGCGGCTGCTCGGCAACCCAATGTGTGGATCAGAGAAACCTTGCTGCTCTGCAATTAGCCAATAGCTAAGCGCTATGGGCCCCGTAGGGTTTTTACAGCAATTCCTAGAAGTGGGATTGCTGGGTGGATTGTGTGTGATGCCTGTGGTTCTCCAGAAAGGTTGTATAGTCTGTCCTCCCCAGCAGTGTTTGGGTTTCCCTCTCTACTGTGGGTAGTATTATTTTCAGAAATCTTTCCTGATTGAGTCAGTTAAAATTGGATCTCATTGTTGTTTACTGTGCATTTCTTTGATCCCAGAGCAGGAGCCTTCTCCTGGTGTTACCTGGCAAGGCTAGAGCTTCAGAATGCGTAACCAGAAGTCGTAACTGTTTCTTTCCCTGACAGCGTGTCTGTACTTCATCTGCAAAGCTTTGGAGAAGGATTGCCGGTACAGCAAAGGGCTGGTTCTCAAGGAGAAGATCTTTGAGGAGCAGCCTTGTCTCCGGAAAGACTCCCTCCGAATGTTCCTTAAATGGTAGGTCCTGCCTCTTCCCTTGCCGGGTCTGCACTCCCTTCTTCCCTCCCCGAGTAGCTGGTGAACTTGTTCTTGCAGGTCTTAACCTCCTGGCGGATGAGCCCCTGGGTTTCATGCCCTTCATCGTTGTCTGGAGAACTGGCTTTGATTTGCCTTGTGCATTACTCAGCTGTGTACCTAATCTCAGCACTGCCTCCTTGGTTGTTGGCTGCTCTCCTTCTCCACTGCCCTGCTGGCTGTCCACGGTTGTCAGCTCTCCTCTGGATGCACCTTGCTTTCTCACCACCCCCCTTTCCCATTCCAGGATTTCGCTGCCGGTGCTGCCCAGGTTCATTGTCCCAAACGCACCTTTGATCCTGTGCTGCCCCTGCCTTGCCTCCAGGACAAAAGCTGTCCTTGGTAGTATTGCCCAGGAGGTCCTTTGCAGTCTGACCCTCCCCCACCCCGTTCTTTTCCTGCTTCTCCCTCCCCCAGGAGAACAGTCCGAGGTCTCTGGGAGATTCTAGGCCTGGCCCCTTTGTGCTCTGTCCTGTCTCTGTACCCTCCCACTGTGTTCTCACCTGGAAACATCGTCCCACCTCTCCATGTGTCGTGCCATTGTGCGTCCTCTGTGTTGCAGCGCTCAGGCCACCTCTCAGCAGCTTCCCAAGCTCTGACTGCCTCCCTCCCCCAGCCTCCAGCTGAACCCACTCCTCCATCCTCTGGCGTTTCCTTGGCCCTTGGAACTCCCTGGTGTGTGGCAGGGGAGGGTGGGGGTTAATCGTCACTTATCTCAGTCTGTCCCTTGTAAGACTGTGCCTCTAGTTCACATCTGTCCTGAGGACGCTGACATTTGGAGAGACATAAAACAGATACACCCATGAGCCAGTAGCTCTGTGGTGGATCCCTGCTGGGCAAGAGGGCAGGTACTACTGCTGGGCCACATCAAGTAGAGGTGTGTCTGTGGGAAGGGCCCCTTCCAGGCTTCAAAGCCCCACCTTTTCCTTAGTTTAGAGACACTGTGGATTTTTGGGGAGCTGGGCTGGTCTGATCACCTTTTGTTGGGATCGTCTAAATTCTTTAAAATTTTTCTATAACTAATTGAGAGCAAGATTTTATTTCACTCTGGCTTTTCTGACATTACTCTGATCCTGCTAATACGTGTGAAAACCCCTTGCTCAATTTTGAATTGCGGAAGGAAGAAAGGGTATCAGTCATTTCTAGTGTGTGTGGGTATTAAGAATGCTAATTACTGCCCTTCCACGGCCAGACTCAAGTGGTTATTTTATTTGGAGGAAGGATTAATATAGATTAAAGGGTATTAACTTCACTGCATCCCTGTCTGTAAAATTTCAGCTTTGGCTCTAGTTTGTAGCATTGTAATTGCTCCTTATCTTACACACTGTTAGTGACATGTCTATCCATGATGTGGCGGTGAGCGCGGCAGAGACACAAGCCATCATAGATGAGGCCCTGGGGCTGCGGAAGAAGAGGCAAGCGCTGACCATGCGGGAGAAGGAACCAGACCTGAAGTTGGTGCAGCCCATCCCCTTCTTCACGTAGGTCATCTGGGTCTTGGGATGCAGAGTCGGTTGGTGGTTGGAAGCTGGCTGCACCTTGACTGATGGCTAGAGGTGTGTGCCTGCTTGTTGACTGCCGAAGCAGCTGGGCCTCTCCCAGGAAGGTCCCTTCTAAGTCCCTCTTTGCTGTTGCCATTCTTGACCCTAGCCACCTGCCACTTTCCTATAAGCCCCCTCTTAGTCTGCTCTACCCAGACGGGAAGAGAAAACTAATAGTTGCCAAGCACTTGATAGGGGGAAACAAGGTTCAGAGCAGTTAAATGGTGAAAGGGGAGCCTGGAGTTGATCCCAGGTCTGGGTTCCCTGGTTCTTGAATCCAATCTCTCCCTCTAGGGCCCTTGTGAGTCCCATGGTGTGTAAACATCCTCCTCCCCAAGGACAAGCTGGTATTGGCAGCCCCCTGGATTTGGGATAATTTAGCCCCTTAGTGAGATCTGGCATGCAGTTTCTGTTTTTAAAATTCTGACATCATATCTTGAGTCTTTAAATTTAGCATGCCTTGGCAGCAGCATTCCTTCCCCGCTTTTCGTACTCTGAGGCATTGTCACCATAGTGGCGTGCAACTCCTGTCCTGGATCAGATCAACCTGGGTCCAGTCCTGGCACCCAGAGCTCGGTGACCTTGGGGCTGTTACATACCGCTCCCCGAAAACGGAGAGAAATAGCTCTCTCTTATAGGGTCATCGTGATAATTAAATAGAACACCTGGTAGCTAGCAGCGTCAGCATTTAGCTCACACTCAGGAAGAAGGGCTGGTTCTGATCCACATTATTACTACTGCTTGTCCGTTCCCACGTGTTGAGTTTCTTAGGTCTGTCTTCCCACAGGCACTGAGAGGGTCAGGGAGAGGGGCTGCTCGTTGGGTTGCTCTTGGACTCTTATCAGGTGCTTTTCCCCCCCCGTTTTGTCAGCTGGGTCAGGAGTCCCATTCCGTCTGAGTCTGGGCTCCCCAACCACAAGGGTTGGGGGATTTTGAAGGGCCCTGGGGGCCTGCCTGTTACAGTGAAGGAGCGGAAGTCCTGAGGGAATCACGCTCGAAGGGGTTGTGGTGATGTGATTGGAGAAGAAAAGCTGTGAACTGGCATCACGGCCACCCTCCATGGTGCGGGGTGAAGGCCAAATGGAAGCGTGAGGGGGATAGGTTCGGCTGAAGGAGGCATTACTTGTTAGGTAGTCTGGGATTGGGTTATTAAAGGAAGAATGTAGAGTTCCTTCTCTGGGAGCAAAGGTGTGGGGCTTTTAAAATAACCAGCATCTATTCTACGACTCGGCACACTTTTCCTGTAAAGAAGCAAATAGTAAATGCTTTAGGCTTTTGGGGCCAGGTATCGTCTCTGTTGTGTATTCGTGTGTGTGTGTGTGTGTGTGTGTGTGTGTGTGTGTGTGTGTGTGTGTTTTAAAAACCCTTTAATGTGAAATCCACTTTTTAGCTTGTGGGCTGTATAAAAGAGGCTGTGGGCCACCCCTGGTCTATTCAGTGCCTACTAGGCATGAGCAAGGCACAAATAAATGAAATTATGTCTTTAAGGCATTCGATACAATACAGCTGGTGAGCAAATTCTTCCTTGTCCAAATGTAACCCTTACTAAAGACAGGAAAAGACTCGTCAGAAATCCCTTCTAGTCCTAGGAGCCTCCATTTGGTTAGAATCTGGATTTTGAAGCACTGTCCTTTTCATTCCTTTCACAACGTTTACTGGATACCAGCCTCATGCTCCGTGCTGGGAACGCAGCATGGAAGGGCCTGGTCCCTCGTTGGGGTGATCCCAGGGGTAGTCAGTCACCCAGAAGCTGATAGGCACCCTGAGGAGAGAAGTACAGTGCTGGAGAACTTATACTGGGGTCCACCATGCTTTAGGGGTTGGGAGTCTGACAGAGGAGTGGGCATTGACCAGGCAGAGGGGCTGCGGCTTGGGTGGGAGTGTGGTTTCTGGGCAGAGGGAAGCCTGTGCAAAGTCTCTGTGGTAGGCAGGGGTGTGATTTTGTTTCCAGAACTGAAAGAAAGTTAGCATGGCGGGAGTGTAGGGGGCAGTTGGCCAGGCCACAATATGCACCACCATGGGGCCAGGCTAAGGATTTTGGTTTTACACTTAGAACAAGGGCAGCCATTCAGGGATGGATGGGTGGATGGATGGATATATATTGCCACACCACATCATACCAACCCATAACATACAACATGATCGTAATACACAACACAACACGTAACATAACGGGAAACACAAAACAAGAGCACACAATATAACATGCCATACCATAACATAACACATCACACACAATATAACACACAATCAAACACACAAAGGTCTTAGTTTGCCATCTAGCAGCTCTGGCCCACATGAGCACTCACTGAAATGCCGCTCCTAAGAGGCCCTGCCCAAGGGCCTATTCAGCCCCTTTAACCATGTCCCTGTTAGTAGCCCTCCCTTACCCCCGCACCCCCCAAAACCAGGCTAGTGGTAGCAGAGAAGTGCCACAGATGTTTTAAAGATTCGACCTATAGGGAAGGAGCTTTTAAAGTGAGCCAGTGGTTTTCATGCCTTTCTTGTTGAGTCTGAAGGTGCCTGAGGCTGAGCTGCTTCGGGGCTTCTGATGGGGTGAGAGGAGGAGGGATCCAGGCCTCTGCCCCTGGCCCAGGTGCTCCACCTCAGCTGTGTTAGACTCAAGATTTCGTCAGTAATGACAATGACAAAACCGTGACCAGTCCCTTTCCCTCGTGGAGATGGCAGCCCCCGGGCCAGTTCTGCTGCCACTCTACGGCCAGCTGGCCCTGTGTTCAGAACACCCTACGATGGGGTCCTGACCAAGTGTGGTGACTGTCTCCTTACAGCTGGAAGTGCCTCGGGGAGAGTTTGCTTGCCATGTACAACCACCTCACTACCTGCGAGCCCCCACGGCCCAGCCTCGGCAGGAGGATCGACCTCTCTGACTACCAGGACCCCAGCCAGCCTCTGGTTTCCTCTGTGGTGGTGGCACCAGTCAGCGTGATCCAGTCAAGCTCTGTCAGTGCCAACCCGGCTGTGACCGTAGCGGAGCCTGTGCTCTCCTACTCCCCCGTGGCTGCAACCAGCTTCCCACTGCATAGTCCCAGCCTGTTGGAGACCAGTGTTCCTATGGGTGAGCAGGCCTTTTGGCGTTGGCTCCTGGGGAGACCAAGTTTGCTGAACAGGAATGAGTCCTGGGCTTCCCTGGTCTCTACAGAGGGATGGGTCCTGCTGACACTCCTGGTCTGAGGTTTAAGCAAGAGCCCCTAGCCCCACAGGGGAGCCTCTTGGCCTGCCACTCCTCAGGGGCCTTCCTCCTCAGTAGTGATGCCCCCATAAGGAGGGGGCCGGGGCTCAGGGATGCAGGTCCTTGGGACCACTCGGCACCAGCTGGTAAGTCCTGGCGTACGGGCCGCTCTCCCTGCTTGTGCTGTGTGAGCTGGCAGCTCTCGGCTGGTTCTGCTCAGTTGCTGGCCACGCGCCACAGCACCGAGCACTGCTGTGCACTAACAGTCGGAGTTCTTTAGCCTTAAAAACCAGCAAGCAAAGTGATCACCATATGTGGTAGTATATTTTTGACTGGTTTTATTGATTTTCATTATCATTGGAGTTGTAAAAAATTTCAGGCAAAAGCTCCCAAGGCTTTTTTTTTATTTTCTATGTCACTGAAGAATATCTGGCAGTTAAAGAAATTTCTGAACACGTACACGATTGTTTCTAACTTTTTAACTTAATCATGCATGGTATCCCTCTGTTCTCTGTATAATTCACAAGATTCTCTCACCCACATCGTATCATTGGGTGCTCACAGAATCCTGGATAATGGGTAGAGTTGGGTTTCTCTGTCCCCTCCTAGGTTCATCCACGATGCCCCAGAGGCCCTTGCAGCCAGCTGGCACTAGGGGTGGGGGGTTGAGGGTTGGGGGAACATTTAACTCTGAGACCCTGGTGTCCTGTCGCCCTGCAAGGTAGTTTTGAGATCTGGCTGTGGGCTCTGTGAATTCGAGACAGGTGTGCGAGTTAAGCAGTTTGAAATTAACTTTCCCCAGGACTCTTGTTAAAGAATAGATGGGAGATTGCTTGAATGTCAAAGAAGATAAACATTAAACATGCTGGTAGAGTTATGAAAGGGGACCTATGTGTCTTGTGCTGCGTTTTTATGCCCTGCCCCTGTATGATTTCCATGTGCACTCTTTGTGAAGGTGATGTTTCTGGGGGAGATAAATCCAAGAAGGGAGTAAAGCGGAAGAAGATTTCAGAAGAGAGTGGGGAGACAGCGAAGCGGCGGTCTGCCCGTGTCCGAAACACCAAGTGCAAAAAGGAGGAGAAAGTAGACTTCCAGGAGCTTCTGATGAAATTCTTGCCATCCAGGTACAGTGTGCACACTTTTTCTGATTTGCAGGCACACAAGGCTCTAGTGTATGCCGCCAGTAAGCCACCAGTAACACTTCCCATTCTATTGCTACCCTCTCCTCTGAGTACCTCCTTTGTTTTCCCATAAGACCTGTGCAAACGACTGAGGCATAGAGCTCACTGGATTGGGATCTTGGGTTTTTCTGGCTTCTCCTGCCTCTGAACTTCCTGAGGGCAGGAATCATGACTTGTGCATCTTTTGGAGGACCAGGCACTTTCTGGGCTCTCAGGAGATGAGTGGATTGCGGAGCTGGAGGTAACACTCTTATTTCCTACTTTTGGAGAGCCTGGGGCTGCTCTTCCTTGGATGCAGATACCACGAAACCCCACAGAAGGGGCACCCCTTCTGTGTTCAGGGAGAGTGCCTGTCGGGTTTCTCCAGGCTCAGCAGGATTCCCTCACATTAGGAGGTGGAGGATGGGCTGGTAAATCTTGGTTTCACAGGCTCTTAGCGTTCCTCAAAGAAGTCTTGCAGGAGGGGAAGGGCTAGGCTGCCTGGAGCTGGGGGTCCTGGGCCCCAGTGCTCCTTCTGTAGGTTTTCACCAGCCCTCCTGCTTTCTGTCCTTGCCTTCTCACGTCCTTCAGAGACTCCAGGGCCCTCCATTCCTGAGCCTCCCCAGGGTTTGTGGTGCCAGTGGAGGGGCTTCTTGATGCTCCCTTCCCTCTGCCCTTAGTTGAGTGGAGAAAGCAATTCAGTTTCTGCTGGTCTGTCGTCTTTCTGCCTTCTACCATTTGGTGGGCACAGTTCATGTCTGCTGGGGCTTCCCTCCCGACCCCCTGTCTTTGCGAGTTTATACGTTTTTATTCTTTTGCGGTCACTAGAGTTTGGGAGGTAACCCTGTGTGTTCGGTGTGCGTCTTTACCCAGGAGTCTGCAGCTGGGGTTTTGGCCCATGACAATTTGTTTCAGTGGCAGAAATGTCCAAGTGGAGAAGGAGGAACCAGGGGGTATAGTTAGGGGGTATAAATCCATTCTACGGCAAAATTCCTAATTTTCCTAATTTGGTGCCTTTTTTTCTGTGGTGCAAGTGAAACGTTTAGAAATTGAGGTTCTCGGTGAGCAGAGAATGCAGTGTTCTCTGATCAGTTCCTCCTAAAGCTCAGCACTGGGAACAGGTTTCCCATTGGGAGAGCTCAGGATGGTGCTGTGGCTGGTGACGTAAGAGGTCTGTGCGACCATTTCCCCAGCTGCCCCTCAGTCCTGCTCTCCCACCCCAGCATCTTGTTCCCTTTATCTGGAATGACTTCTGCCTCCTTATCTTTGTTAGTTCCTGTGTGGTTTGCACATCTGCTTCTTTGAACGGTCAGGAAGAGCCATGTGCTCACTTGTCTTTAGTAGTCACCCTTGGAGGGGCGGGGGGGAATGTGTGCAGTAAGTGAATGAAGACATTGAAAAGTGCCCTGAGTGCTTGTACTGCAGGGCTGCTTGGCTGAGGGGAAAACATCGTCCTTGGGAGGAGCTGAAAAGAATGGTGCCCGCTGGGCGAGGCCTCTGCATTTCCCAAGCTCTGTGAGGAGCCCTGGGGAGACCAAGCTCAACAGGGCCTGCTGTGCCCGCCATGCTTCATACGCCCACCCCTTGTCTCCAGGCTCACTGGGCTCCCCTCAGTTCTTAAAACATACCAGGTGCTCTTCTGGCTTGTCCCTCTGGACCTGTCCTTGTCCTGCTTCTTTGTGTTGCCATTTCCTTCCCTCCTTGTGTTGGTGTGGATGTCGCCCTGTCTAAGAGGCCTTCCTGACTCTGCTCTCTAAAGGTCCCTCGGGACAAGCACTCCATTGTGCTTGGACCTTATTTGAGTTCTTTGTTTTCGTGTGTCTGCTTCTTGCCTGTCTCTCACATTAGAAGGTAAGCCTACCATGAGCAGGGTCTGTCACACTCACGGCGGAATGCCGGTGCTTGGCACAGCAGTTGGCACATGCCGGTGCTCAGTAATCACCTGTTGATGGAACGAATAAAAGAGTGAGGGTGCAGACCAGATGCCAGTTTACAAAGGCCTGCAGAGAAGCAGAACCTCTCAGAGACCTGGGTTCTGCACCCCGCTGCACACTTATTCTAGTTTCCTTCTGGTTCAGATTTCGTTTCTCTCATAATAAGAATTCAGGCGCTTGTGTCAGAATGTGTGATGTGACTTTTTTGATTTTGGTGTGTTCCATACAGGCTAAGAAAGCTGGATCCCGAGGAGGAAGATGACCCCTTTAATAACTATGAAGTCCAGTCAGAAGCCAAACTGGAAAGCTTCCCGAGCATTGGGCCTCATAGATTGTCGTTCGACTCAGCTACCTTCATGGAATCTGGTAGGAATTAAACAATATGATCATTTAATGTGGGGGAATTCTTCCTCCTGTTATCCTGTAACCCGATTAGATTTGTTTTGGGAAAACGGTCCCGGATGTTTTTTAAAGTATGTCAAAGAGCTTCCTGGATTTGTTTTGGGTGAGCTCCGTGATCACCTAGGAGGTCTGCTGAAGCATGCAGGCTCATACTTGATTGTGCTCCCTGAGGGACTTGTGCTTCAGGCCAAACCCAGGGGCATGGCTTCAGAAGTCACATGTGTCTGACACACTGTTGAATGCGTGTTGTGTGCCAGATAGCATGCTTTGTATTTTTCTGCATGGTCTCACTTAGTGCACATACACGTGGCAGCAGTTGGAGGTCAGCCCGTAATACCCACCTTAGACCAGGAGATTCAGAGAGGCTTGGGCACAGCTGGTGAGGGCTGGAGCGAGGATTGGGATCCGCAGCCTAACCTCAGCACCATGTGGTGGGAGGACCTGGGCTCTCTCCCCACCCCTGCTGCCGCTCTCCTCTTTCCTCTTCCGAAGAGAATGGGAGCCCCGGTACAGAAGGTCTTTCATTCAGCTCAGGTTGTGTCTCCCTCCCCGAGCAGAGAAGCAGGATGTTCACGCGTTCCTGCTGGAGAACTTGACCAACGGAGGTATTCTGGAACTGATGATGCGCTACTTAAAGGGCATGGGCCACAAGTTCCTGCTGAGGTGGCCGCCCGGCCTGGCGGAGGTGGTGCTCAGCACGTACCACAGCTGGAGGAGGCACAGCACCAGCCTGCCCAACCCGCTGCTGAGGGACTGCAGCAACGAGCACATCAAGGTCGGGCAGATGGGGGTGCTTTTTGGGGGCCGGTGCCAGACTGGGCCCACGGGGTGAGCACAGGGACCTTAGGGACCTTCTGTGGGTGACCCTGATCAGCTGCATTGACTTGTGGGCCCAGAACCTGAGCCCCTGGGGGTTTGGAGCAGAAAATCATGGGACCTGGCCTAGAGAGATTGCTGGGGGCTGAGTGTTCGATGCCCTTGGGGGAGAGACTGGGTGCAGGGTTGTCGGGAGGCTGTTGCCCGGTTAACCATGTGGTGGCAGTAGGTGAGAGTTCTGGAGGCAAAGCTGACAGGATGAACTGCTCGTGAAGGTGTTGGGGTGAGATGGGGAGGACGCCTAGAGTGGGCCCAGGCCTGGGGCTGGTGACGGAGTGGTTCCCTGAAATGGAAATGGAGGAGAGCCCGTAGAAAGGCTGGGCAAAGGGAAGGATTGGCTCTGTTTGGGGTTCCAGGGACTAGTACCGACTTTTAAACCGCCAAGAAAACTGAAATGCAGAGGCTAAGTAGGGTTGCTTAGGGGAGTGATGGGAGCCTCCAGCATGGCTCGGCCTGCCTGCCCACAGCACTCTGCACCCCAGGGCTCAAGGGAACCCAGGGTGCTCTGGCCCATTTCTCCTGGTGGAGGAGAAAGGCTGAATGCTGAGGAGGGAGCACTGGGAGCTTTCAGGGCCCGTCTGGGTGGTATTTCTGGCTGGGGGCATGGAAGGTGAAAGAGCTTAGGGTTGGCAGGGCCATGTGGCTCAGTGATCCTGGCCGTGCAGTCTCCACTGGGACACTTCAGAGATGACCTCTTGGCAGTTGCTGCCTGCTAAGCCAGCTCCCCCGGGGGCAGCGTGGAGTGGCAGGAGTAGCCGTGGTTTTGTTCTCGGACAAACCAGGTTGGTCATTTCCCAGCTGTGCCTGCACTTGGCCAGCGCCTCCTTATCGCTGAGCCTCAGCTTCCTCATGTGCCCTGGGAGTGATGCGCCGACCCTGGTACTTTTAAGGGTTGGGTGCTGTAGTGTAGGTGCAGCGTCTGGCCTGGCACCTGGCAGGTGACAGGGCTGCTGCCACCATGGGGCAGTCTGTCAGCACTGAAGACAGGTCTCCGAGCTCCTCCCAAGCGTTGTCTCAGTGTAGAGCCATATGCCTCTGTATGTCCTGCCGAGTAGCCACTGATTATCGTTTACAGAATGGAAAGTTGGTAGAAGAATGATATTTTTATCAAGTTAAATTTTGGTTTAGTTTTGCTCCACCACCACCACCCGACGTGACTTTGTGACTCCATTCCTGACCTTCTGGTGCTGTCTTGTAGGACATGATGCTGATGTCTCTCTCCTGCATGGAGCTCCAGCTGGACCAGTGGCTGCTCACCAAGGGCAGAAGCTCTGCGGGTAGGAGGCATTCTGTGTTCTGTGGCAGCGGTAACTTTCTGAACCCTCAGCAGGCAGGAGGGAAGGAGCTTGGGGAGGTTGAGTCATGCAATTCAGACTTGAATCTGCAGTGGGCACATTTCCTGGATCGGCTTGTCAGGCCAGGAAAAATTCAGGATCTCAGAGAAGTCCCTTGGACACTGGAGTAGTTAGCAGCAGCTAAGCCCCTAGAGGGAGCCACCTACCTGCTTTTCTGTTACTCAGGATTGAAGGCAATAGGAACTGGGCTTTTCCAAGTTATTATTTGACACTATGTGTCCCAGCAATTTTCCCAGATGGTGTGGATCATTCTGACTTGTAAATCACCACCCGGTGAACAAAGATACGCTCAAAGCTCAGTCTGTAAAGTGAGGGTGCGCGCGCCAGCTCTTAAGGTCTCTGCATCTCCATCTGACTTGCCTGACTTCTCATGCCTACCGCTCAGGGTTGTGAGGCTCTGAGGGTCTCAGGGCACTCACGGACGCTGAGGCCAGCGTGGTACGGGCTGAGGGTGACCTCTCGGGAGCAGAAAGGCATCTGGACCCTGCAAAATGAAGTTGACTTGTTCTGGTCTGGTTTTCAGTATCTCCTCGGAACTGCCCTGCTGGTGTGATAAATGGCAGGTTTGGGCCTGATTTCCCAGGAGCCCACTTCTTGGGTGACCTCCTGCAGCTGTCATTTGCCTCATCTCAGCGGGACCTGTTTGAGGATGGCTGGCTGGAGTTCGTGGTCCGCGTGTATTGGTTGAAGGCTCGGTTTTTGGCGCTGCAGGTTGGTTCTGTGGTCAGCTGTGTGGGGAGCATGCCCTGGTACCCAGCAGGGAGGGAAGGGAGCTGGATGCGTTGTTGAGGACATGTGTGCATGTGCGTGTGTGGCACTGCCTGGGCTCTGGGCTCAACTCAAAGAAGTGAGACGTGGTGGGGAGTTTCGTCGTCTCAGAAATCCCAGCATGGCCACAAAAGCACAGAAGCACAACAGAGCTCTGGAAGGGGTCTCCTGTGCCCCCTAGACACCCCTCACTCAAGGTTGCCTTGGGTCTTTACCCTTTGCTTATTTTTTTTGTGAGACCCTGAGAAAGTGTATAATTGGATGCAGAGCTTTCAAAGGGAATTTACCACCTATTTTTGTGTGAATTCTTCGAAAGCTTCTTTTCGGAGCCTTATCTGGAAGGCCAAGGTAGACTGGCTGTTACCCAGCACCTCACACGTGGTGGTACCCAGTACACTGTGGTAGAATGAATAAAAGAGCACTCCCGTTGGTTCTGGAATTGGGACAGGCCTAGGTTCTAATCCTGGCTCTGCCGTTTATTAGCTTGCTTGTGATTTTTGTGATACTTGGCCTTGCTCAAGTGTCCTCAGTGTCCTTGTGGGGCCACTGAGACCTCCCTTTAGAGTTATGGTATGAATTCATTCATTTGTCCATCCATTCATCCATCCATTCAACAAACTTACTGAGCCCCACTATGTGCCAGGCCCCTTTGCAGGTGGTATAACAGTAATTGGATAAAACACCCTCATGGGGCCTACAGTCTCGTGGGGTCAGGAGGGAAGATACCTGGCACAACGAAGGGAGTTCCCTTCCTCCTGCCCCTATCCCTTGACTGCTTTTCCTCTGGCCAGGGAGACATGGAGCAGGCCTTGGAGAACTATGACATCTGCACAGAAATGCTCCAGAGCTCCACTGCCATCCAGGCAGAGGCAGGTGCTGAGCAAAGAGACATCGTCATCCGGCTGCCCAACCTCCACAATGACTCGGTCGTTTCCCTGGAGGAGGTGAGTGGCAGTTTTCTTACTGCTCTTCTTCTTGGTCAAAGATCTGTTCTGGGTTGGCCCCGTTAGACAGGCCCCACCTGTCCCTAAAGACTGGGAGAGTGACCCACATGCTGAGTAGGGCTCCTTCCTCCCTAGGGAGAGTAGAGGGGCCTGAGAGAGGCAGCTCGGGCGCACAGGGGCACCGTGGACTCACAGGCACACCCCTGGGTGGTAGTGAGCTTGTCCACGTGACAGGTGGCAGGGGCAGAGGCATTTGCTGGCACGGTTTAGAGTGATGATTGCTGAGCTCTCTGGTCTGCGTGTGGCAGCAACCCCAGCGGATTTAGAGGGAGACTCCAGCAGAAGCTGACCAGTGCTGGTCTGGGCTGGGTCAGTGGTGTGTGGTATGTATGCCAGGCTCTGTTGGATTCTTACCCTGTTTTCACTGTGCAGCTTCAAACCCCATGCAGTTCCACATCTGTGAAATGTCCACATTAGCTGAAAGAGACCATTAGCCTCTCGCAGAGTTGTTTCAGGGCAAGGCCAACCAAGTGCCGTGCCCCTGCTGCTTACCTCGTGGGGGCCACGCAGGTCTTCTGGAAAGGAGAGGGTTTTGTGGGTCAAAGGCATGTGCCAACCTCTGGCCCGGGTTCACCAAGTCTCTGGCAGCCTGACACTCCACAGTTCCATGAGTCTGGTTCACTGAACTGTGACCACGAGGCTGTCGAGCCATTTTGGCAGACACTTTTCTGGAACCTCTGCTTCTGGGGAGTTTTAGTTTTTGGTATGTTTATTTTTAAAAGATTTGAATGCCTTGACCTTAATAGAAATGCTTTTTTATAAAGTATTCCCTTAATGTAAATGCTGATATATTAAGGGGAGTCAAGTTTTGGTTCTGGTAAGTGCGAACACTGGCCAGACTCAAGCAGCATGGGAGGAGTTTGTCACCGGGCAGCAATTCCGGGCTTCTTGCAGATCGATAAGAACCTGAAGTCCCTGGAGCGGTGCCAGTCCCTGGAGGAGATTCAGCGGCTGTATGAGGCTGGAGACTATGCGGCCGTCGTACACCTGCTGCGCCCCACCTTGTGCACCAGTGGGTTTGACCGGGCCAAACACCTGGAGTTCATGACGTCCATTCCTGAGAGGCCCGCCCAGCTGCTGCTGCTGCAGGTGTGTGCTGCCGTGTGTGCTACCGTGACCCCCTGGCCCTCTGGTACCTTCTTTGCTTGATGTGGGTTTATTCCCGGAGGCTTTGAGAACCTAAAAGAGAAAAAGGAGAGTAAAAACCACTAACTTGGCACCCAGGAAGATGCCAGTCAGGAGATCCAGGAGAAAGTTGGAACTTAGGAGTACGGGTTCAAGGGTTGTACGTGACTCAGGGGGAGCCCACACTCAACTCTGAACTTGTGCGTGACTCAGGACGGGGAAGAATAGTCAGGACATCAGGACATTGGCCATCCATCCAGCTATTTGTGCCTCTGCTTGTCTTTTTAAATTACTTTTAAAATTAACTATTGAGTAGATACAAAAGTAGATACAAAATGGATAAAATCTGTACCGTGTAAAGAACTAAGATGCTCCATGTATGATCACACAGGTGGAGGAAGGACACCAGGGTGGTGTCTGAGGCCCGTGTGCCCTCTCGGCTCCCTCCAGGCCTCTGTTCGGTAGTAAACCCTTTCCGAGAACTCAGCCGGCACCGGGGTCCGCTGGGCGCTGGGCATTTACTCAGCCTCTCTGTGCCCCAGTTCAGCTGTAGGGGGCTGATCATTGTCCTCACCTCACAGGCCTGTTGTGAGGATCGGGACGAGTTAGTGTGCGTTGGCACGTGCCTGGCTTGTAGCAAGTGCCACAGTGGGTGCTGGCCGTCATTGCCACCGCCCTCAGGAAGTGTGGAGTCAGACTCAAGAGACAGACACGGAAGATGCTAGACGTGATGTGCTTAGTGGTGTTGGGTGGCCCAGTGTCCTGTCCCTAGGGTTCACACACTTCATTATATTTATTATCTTATCGGGCCCTTCCTCTTCAATATGGAAAAAGAGCCCAGAGTACTCCCAGGGTTTTTTTGCTCGGATTACATGAAACATTGCAGTTATTCACTTTCTCAAATTAGGAAATGCAACTGTGGAAACAAATGGAGGTATCTCTGCCCTGGTGAAAGGGGAGGAAAAAGTTTGTTCTGGGAAGGAAAGGAGGGACCAGCTCTGGGCAGAAGAGGTCAGGTATCCCAAGGTGAGACGGAAGAATGAGACGTGTCTGACTGAAGTTACCATAGCGATGGGAGGAGGGGTCTAGCACGACTGTGTGTGGGAAGGACAGCTGGGTGTACCCAGGGAGGCCATTGGGTGTGGAGGAGGGGAGAGGCCAGCCCTCGCTGCCTCTGTAAGATGGCCCAGTGGCTTAGATGTCGCTTGTTCCTGTCATCTAGAACTCCTAGGGGTGGAGAGGCCCCGTTGATGAGGGAGCTGCTGTGTGGACAGGTGCTGAGGGGAGGCCTGTGCCAAGTGCCAGCGGACCTCCAGCTTTTCGCGAAGAAGTGACTTCTGGTTTTTGCTCAGTTTCCTATGGGGGAGGGCAGGTGTTTTCTTAATGATTTGGAGTACTTTTTCCATATTGAAGATACTGATCTTTTTCTCATCAAATGCTGCAAATATTTTTCCCTGTTTGTTGTTTGCTTTTAAATTGCATCTTGTATTTTTTTTTGACATACAGAAGTTTTGAATTTTTGTGTTGTCAAATCTTTTGATGTTTTCATACGTTTGTGATTTTGTTCATTATGCTTAGACAACCTTTCCAAGACTGGTAAAAATACTCATCCACTCATTCCATACACATGGATTGAGTTCCTGCTGCTGGCACTGGAGAAGCGAGGGCCCTTCTGACACAGCCTATATTTTAGAAAGGAGGCAGAAAAGAAGCATGTTGACAGACAAAAAGCCTATTTGCCTTTGTTTCCTTCTAATGGTGTTAATTTGAGTTTTGCATTTAACTTGTGGCACTGAGGTGTTACAGGCAGCGGGGTCTGCTTGGAATCCTCCACAGGAGACTGTTGTGTCTCTTCCTATTTAAGCAAGCCGCTTTTTATGTTCTCCAAAATAATTGTATAATTTTCTTATGGTGGAGCTGATTCTTAGTTCTTAATATTTTGGGTTGCTGTTTTGAGCAGGATCTTTCTGTGGTCTTCATGTTTTCTAACCGCATTTCGGGTGTACAGGAACTCTATTGATTTTTGCATGTTTAGTTTGAGTCTAGTCCCTTCACTGAATTCCCATTACTTCTAATAGTTTCTGTTTGTTTTGTTTTGGGTAGCTGATCATGTTGCCCATAGTCAGTAGTAATTTGGTCTCCTCATTTGTTTGGCTGTTATTCTTCTGCTTTTTAGCTCTTTCTGACCGTGAGCACTGCGGATTGTCACATTAGAGTGCCGCTGGCTGCTCCTTGTCTTGGGTCTGACTTTCATGGCAACCCTGGCTGTAGTTTGAAGTCAGTATTCTTTATCCTACTAAAAAATAGTTCCCTGCCTCTTGCATGTTCGGTATTTGATCACGAGGGGTCAGCTCGGGCCTTGGGGGCTCTGTGTCTGCACCTTGTAGGCTCCTTCGGGACTCAGTGGCCTGCTAGAGTGCTGGTTTTCTCTAAAGAAACACAGGCCTCGTGTTCCTGGCAATTAAGTCTTTCAAATTGAAGGTGGCTTTGATCTGTTTTCAGATGTTGCAGCACATCCCAAAGGCAGTTTGGGGCATGTCTGTCCCCACACCTGTCTCTGTCACCTTAGAGTGTGGCAGCTGCATGTGTCAAGGCAGGCAGGAGCCGCTGCCGGGCGTCAGCTGTGGCGAGGTCAGAGCCCGACGGGGCGCCAGGCAGCAGGTGCTTCCTGTGGGTCTCACAGGCTGCCTGCCAGATCTGCGAATTCACAGCTAGGGTTGCGTTTCCCCACACACCACCATGGTGATGAAAGAGGCTGAGCCCCAAGGGGTTTAAATGGGTTTGTTCTAGAGCAAGAGAAAAGGGAGCTTAACAAAAAGCGATGGCTCCCAAAGAGGAGATTAAAAACAAAAAATAGCAGAGCACAGTGTGGTGTACTGAGAGTTCCTCTGTGTGCCAGGATGCTGTGCTGGGTGCACGATGGACATCAGCTCATTAATGCTCACGGCACTTCTGCTGAGCGGTGAGGTGGCTGGGGCTCAGAGGGGCTCAGGGCCTTGCTCCACCTGACTCCTGGAGAGGAGAGGGACTCAGAATGAAGGCTTTGGAGCTGCCTGGCTAGTGCCCCTGCCCTGGCCCTGGCTCAGGCCCTCCTCTGCAGAGACAGTCCCTCCGTGGCAGCTGCCCTCCCCTGCTGAGACCTTTCAGAGTTGTGGCACTGGATGAGCGCGTGACTGGGTGGCCTGGGGCATGATGGGAGCTGACAGAGGTGGTGGAGTCACTCAGCCTCATCTTGGCTGCTTGCCGGCTCTGGCCTCACTTAGTGTCCCAGCTTTATAAATGAGGAAACTGAGGTGCAGAGGGCAAGCACCTCTCTAGAAGCTCCCTGCCATGCTGTGATGGCACACAGGTCACCCCATGCTCTTTAGATGCCTTAAGGCTGTGGGGGCCCATACTTTTCCTTTCACTGCCCCTCATGTCTCCCTCCCCAGCTACCTGTCCCTCAGTCACAAGGACCAGGTGTGGTAAATGTCGCAGTCCTCTCACAGTGCTCCTTCCTGTGCGCAGGACTCCTTGCTCCGGCTCAAGGACCACCAGCAGTGTTTTGAGTGCTCCGATGTGGCTCTGAATGAGGTGGTCCAGCAGATGGTGAATGTGACTGAAAGTTCAGCCAAGGAGGAGTGGGTGGCCACAGTGACCCAGCTGCTGCTGGGCATCGAGCAGGCACTCTCGGCAGATAGCAGTGGTGGCATCCTGAAGGAATCGTCCTCCGCCACTGGCCTCATCCGCCTCACCAACAACCTCATCCAGGTAGCCCCTGCTCCGTCCTGCCCTGCCCCACCCCAGCAGGTGTGGCTGTCTGACGTCCCCCTTCTTTATAGTTCACTGGCCTTTATTGTGAGGTAGGTATCCCAAGGGGATGCGTCCGCCTCTCTGGTTGGAGGAGGCGAGTGCCTCAGGTGGTGGATGGCTGCGCACTGATCGCAAACCTTCCCAGGGCTGCTCAGGCCTGGGAGTCAGAGACAGTGTAGCGCTCGGCACCACATGTTCTTCCAGGCCACCTGTCCGGAGGGCAGGAAGCAGGCTCACAGCGGGAGGCCCTGGCCTGTGTACAGTGAGCTGGAGGCAGAGCTGGGGCTCCGACCCAGGCCCCTGTCTCCTGCTGGGCCCTCCACCACCTCGCTGTCCTGACACTTGTCGCTGAGGGATAGTCATAGCGACCCGCGTCACCCAGGCAGGCTTTGTGGCAGGGCAGCCTCCTCAGCCGCACTCGGCTCTTTCCTGACAGCCCCCACTCAGACTGTCAGCAGGTGCTGCCACGGCCTCGTCCTTAACGTCTCCATCCTTTGTTTCTCCCTCCACCTTACTGCTCCGCCTTAGCCCAGGCTGCCCATCTCTTGCTTGAACTGTGGCAGCACGCTCCCCACAGTTCTGTCCTCCCTGTTCCCTCTGCCCTTCTAGCCCAGCCACCATCCTGCCATGGACGCACTTCCTAAATGGAAATATGAGGGTGCTCCTTCCTCGCCTCACCCTTCACATTCCCTCCAGGGTGCCTGTCACCCAAGGCATGCTGATCCACCCGTCTCCCTCTCTACCCTCATCTTTCACTTCCTTGGCCGTCTCTGGGGCCTCTGCCTGCACGTCTGTCCTCTGTCCCCACTGCCTGCCCTCTCTGGGGATCGGGCACCCCACAGCCACTCACCTGGAAACCTTCTCTCGAGGGCTGCCCTCTCTCTGTCCCCACCCCTTCTATGTGACTGCACTACAGCCCTCAGTTTCTTCCTTCGCGGAAGCCATACTGATCCATGGCTCTCTCGTGTGGCTTCTTTCTGGCTTTCTTCCTCCGGGCTATCAACTCCTCCCTGCCCCGCTCACCTCCATCACCCTGGTGTGTGGCACGGGGCCCAGCACCCAGTAGGAACTGCATGTGGCCCGAGGGATGATAGTCAGACCTGGCTTCCCAGCAGCCTGGGTGTAGCTCTGTTGTTGGGCTTGGTGACCCTAATGTATGACCTGATGGGCAGGCAGCACGCCCCCTGCCCCCACCCCTGCTCTTCTCTGAGGACGCACCCTGGGTTGCGGGGACAGCTGGCCCTGCTGTGACGCCCCTGTCCCCTCCCAGATCATTGACTGCAGCATGGCTGTGCAGGAAGAGCCCAAGGAGCCCCATGTCTCCTCAGTGCTGCCCTGGATCATCCTGCATCGCATCATCTGGCAGGAAGAGGACACCTTCCACTCCCTGTGCCAGCAGCAGCTCCAGAACCCAGAGGATGAAGGTGGTGGGAAGTGGGCCTGGGGGCGGGGGCCTTGACCTGTGTGTCCCTGCCTCCTGCCTCAGCCCCAGGGCCCTGCGGCCCTAGCCAGGTGCTGTGATGGGGCTTGCGGCTTGGTTGTGGCCAGGAGTTTTCATGGCACATGGCCAGCGGCAGAGGCTTCCTTAGGGAGTTCACTGTGCAGTCAGGTCAGGACTCTGGGCGTGTGAAGTATTGCACATCTAGTGCAGGTGGTAATGCAGAGGAAATGACAGCGTGGTGAGTGCTTATGAAGCGCGCTGTCACTGCTCTCCGAGGCCTCATGCCCTCTAACTCCTTTAATCCCTACAACAGCCCCAGGAGATGGGCAGCCCTGTGCCAGCCCTTGCACGTAACCGTTGCTCCCCATGGTCCCTGCTGGGTGTGGGCCAGTGCGGCTGGGGGCTGTGGACAGCTGGAGGGAGGGCCATGCGGAGAAGGCCAGCACAGGTTCCAAATCCCACTGTCACTTCTTGGCAGTATAATCTTGGGCAAGTTGTGTAATGTCTCATCCTCTGTTCCCTATATCCACACTGGGAATAATGGTACCTGTCCCCTTTGTTGCAAGGACAAAATGGGATAATAAAGCCATCACTTGCTGTGGCAAATCAGTGCCGGCTCATGGAGTAGTCGTTAGGAATGAAGAGGCCAGAGAGGGCAAGCGTCGGACCCCTTATGGAGATGGCACTTGAGTCGGGTCAATGCAGTGGTAGAAAATGTGGTTAATTGAATAAATTACATAACAGTAATAGTTAAATGACATCTAAGCAAAGATTGCCCATAATTCTACAAGCGGATTTTTTCCCCTTTGGTTTTCTTGCATTTTTCTGTCTAAAACTTGGCCAATATACATATACTTTTTATACAGCTGTGATTGTAAGACACATATTTATGTGTATAGTCAACTAGGTTAAAATTAAATTTATTGGAGGTTTTCACTTAGTAATTTAAAAAAACAAAAAAGTGGAAAGGAAAGAAAGCCAGCCCTATTCCAGTGACCACAGTGTTAACGTGTGGCATGTTTCCTTTCATCCACACTCTCTGTCTAAGTTTGTTTACTCCCTGGTTACTTATCAGCTGCTCACTGCCTGTTAGTATTCCGTGAATAAGATACCTCAGGCCCTTGACAGGTTCATGGTGAGAGGAGACAGACAGGAACACCAACAAGTGCCAAGCCAGTGTGGCTGGCTGGAAGGAGGGCACGTCATGCTGCCCAGGTGGGGACAGGGGTTGGGCTGAGGCCTGATGGGAGAGCAGGGGCAGAGGAGGACCTCGGAGAGATGGTGCAGCACAGAGAGGTACACAAGAGAGCTGGGCCATGTGGGATGGACAGGGGAAGGGGCCAGACTGAGAAAGTCTCTCCTACCCTATTTCATAAAGCTCCGTGGTCTCGTAATGCTGTTGAGAGGTGCCCTGCTCACTGGACCACCCCCTGCTGAACCCTCGGGATGGCTGCAGTCGTTCTCTCTCGTAGGCCACACTTCAGTAAACACTTCATGCGTATTGTTTGCTTTTGCTAAGTTGAATTCTTTTTTTAATCGACTTCTGGGATAAATATCTTTAGAGCTCTTGACGAATAGTACCTCTCTGTTTTCCAAAAAGGGTTTTAGTGGTGAAAATTAAAATTTACAACAATAAATGTTTGTTGTTTTTCTTATAAAAATATTCCAAAAATACTTTTGGATTAAGGGTCTCCTTTCCCTCCAAATCAATTATGCAAGCAAAATAGTTTTTAAATAAAATTGCCAGTAAGCAAACAAGGAAAGGGGATCAGTCAAATGCCAGAAATTTTGAAAGTATAGGCCAAGGAGAGAAATCAAATGTTCTGGTTGACTGGAAGCAGGTGTGGTTCCTGTCCCCTTCTCTGTCCACACTGGAACACTGAGGGAAGATGGTAAGTTGACAAAATGCTGGGAAATATTGTTAATATTCTCGTTGATAGAGAACGGGCTGCTGGGGGAAGGCCCTCCATATCTCCCTGGGCCTGGCAGTGGCAGGAACGGCTGCTGGGTCCTACATCTTCCAGGGACTAGACTGTACTGAGGAAAGGGGCCCAGGGATAAAACATTCAGGGCCGGGTGGTGAGGGGCCTGGCGTAGGGCATTGTCACATACTCAGTTCTCTGGAAGCAGATACTCAGACAGTTTCTTCGGGATCACTGCTTGTGAAAGGAAGGAGTGGGGAGCAGGATGGGACAGAGAGAGGAGGCCAGCCGTGATACAGGCCTGACAGAGCCTTGGCCCAGAACAGGGGCTCTGGCGCAGGCCGTTGTCGTGCCAGCTTGGATGGAAGTAGCCTGGCCTTTACACTTGCATCTCACTCAGTCACTGGATGGGAGCTCCTGCAGGAAGTACGTGACCTTGGGTGAGGGGGGTCTCTACAGGTGCAGACCCGGAAGAAACTGACGGCTAAGGGCTATCTGCTGACTGCACTCGTCTCACCAGGCAGCAAGTCCTACCTTAAAGGGGATCTCAGAAGAGAAGACAAAACCTAGGTCCCCCAACAACGACTGCTCACAGCTCTAGTCAGGCGATTGCCCTTTTTCTACCTCTGCAGGCACAGGCTATGGGAAAGTGGATTGAGGATATGCTTTACAAGTGTAGCTTTAAGGAAAGATCTTATATTATGTGGGAGAGTGCCCCAGAAAATTCATTCATGAGCACTTACATAGTCTGGAGGGACTGCTTTAGCTGGCCGGGAGCAGGATGGAAGGAGATGACGTGGCAAGTATTCCAACATGGAGCCCGCTCCTCACCCCTCGTGGGGGACGAAAAGGAAAGAAAGAAGGTACTATGCAAAAAACAGGTGAACTCAGTCTGGAAGAAAATATACACTAAGGAGCAGAGGCAGAGGCCCTGTAAATGAATTGCACAAGAAAATGATTTATTTAAAAATTTGAGCTGATACATTGAAATGAAAAGGAAAATTACGGAACTAAGGGAAAACACTGCAACCCAAATCTCACCATTATAAACTAGTAAACCAAAACAGAAAGAAGTAGAATGAATACAACTGAAACAGGAACAAAGTGGATGCGAGTAAGAGCTAAGAGTGCTGGAGAGATGATATAGATGTGGAAAACAAAGATGGTCCAGTGTGAGGATGACGGTGCCCCTGATGGAAAGACTCCAGTACTGAAACAGAAGCAACCAACCCAGTATCAATACAGGAAAAATTCTCTGAATTGTAATAAAAACTGAATCTGAAGATTCAAAGTATACAGTGTATACCAAAAAAAATTGGTATATAACAATCTATATCAAGATAAATCTTGATCAAGGATCTACTTGAAGAATAAAGATTGTTTTAGATTTCTAAACTAAGGTAAAAAAGCAGTTTATGGTACAAAAGAATGAGACTGGCTCATTTCTGGTTTCTCCATAGCATTCAGTACACTTGGGACAATGATCTGTATGTCTGCACAGTTTTCAAGGAAAGAAAGTGTGACCTAAGATATCTAGCCAAGTTGTTTGTAATTATAGTGGTAGCAGACATTTATAAACGGGGATTCCAGCTCCTACGAGTGCTTCTTAAAAATGCTACTGGGGGATGAAGTCAGTAAACCAACATGAGTCAGAATGAAATTCCTCAAGAATGAAAAAGCCATGGGAAAGAACTTGCAGTGAGCACCAAATCCATTTAAAATTGGAATTGAGAGAAAGCCACTGAGCTAATTATAGTTGCTGAACAGAATGTAAATGTTATAAAGCTTGAGGCATTACAAATAATATGCACAACAAAAACTGCAAGATGGGGGGAAAGAAGGAAGTGTTATAAGGCTATCACTCTTCTTGTATAGTAGTCATTTAATGTTGAAGTGGGAGCTAAAAGACCCATAAAAAATTGAATGACTTGAACTTCTTAATGATTTCTGACTTTTTTTAACCAGTGTATTTCATACTGGGATTGACCAAGAGTAAAAAGAGTGAAGTAAATTTCATGAAAGAATCCCTATTCTACTGGGTGTGATACCTTTTAGTATTTTCTATTCTAATGTAGTCTATCCTAATACTCTTTAAAAATGTTAGTTACAAACCCCCTAATGGGTTATGGCCCAGATTTCAAAAACAACGAAGGATCTTTTCAGGCTGGCCCAGTGGCTCCGGCAGTTAGCTCTGTGCTCCTAACTCCGAAGGCTGCCGGTTCGATAACCACATGGGCCAGTGGGCTCTCAACCACAAGGTTGCCAGTTCAATTCCTCCAGTTCCACAAGGGATGGGGGCTCCGACCCCTGCAACTAAGATTGAACAAGGCACCTTGAGCTGAGCTGCCTCCCGGATGGCTCAGTTGGTTGGAGTGTGTCCTCTCAACCACAAGGTTGCCGTTCGACTCCCGCAAGGGATGGTGGGCTGTGCCCCCTGCAACCAGCAACGGCAACTGGACCTGGAGCTGAGCTGCACCCTCCACAACTAAAACTGAAAGGACAACAACTTGAAGCTGAACAGCACCCTCCACAACTAAGATTGAAAGGACAACAACTTGACTTGGAAAAAGTCCTGGAAGTACACACTGTTCCCCAATAAAAAGTCCTTCCCCCCCCCAAAAAAAAAAAACAACGAAGGATCTTTAGAGAAACTGGTTATAGTCCTAGTGGTGAACAAACATTTAACTAAAATTTGGTAGTTCATTTTTCTTCTGTAATATTCAAGTAGACCTAAATATAAGAATGTTTGATTTAAGACCTCATGTACATAGGCTGGGTTCCATTGTTGTAAATTATTTCTCTCTTTTAAGATGTCTCACACGTGCCCAGAAAGCTGCGTCCAGTGATGTTCACCAAATGTCAGCATTGGTAGATGAAGATTCCTCCTTTATGCTTTCCTGTATAACTTGAATTGCCTAGGAAAGCTAGTCAAGTCATTACTTATTTAGAAAGACAAAAAGGAAAGAAAGAAAAACCTGTGGCTGCCTTGGTAAAGACAGCAAAGCCCCCAAAGGAGAGACCAAGCTGTGCAGCCCCTCCACGTGTCCCTGCACTGACTCACTGTCTGTCGGCCTGCTCTTTCCCCAGTGATGTCCGAGTCGCCCATGCTCCCGTCCTCCCTCATGCTGCTCAACACGGCCCACGAGTATTTGGGCCGGAGGTCCTGGTGCTGCAATTCAGATGGGGCTCTGCTGCGCTTCTACGTAAGTGCTTCTGATGCTTGCTTGGCCTTCCCCTGCAGTGGGGCCCACTGTGCTGCTTTGTGTTACGGTGTGCGCGGATGTGACTGCTCAGAGTTGCCAGAAAATCTGAATTTGATGTCCTGTACACCTGGGGCTCCGGGGCATTCTGGACCTGGCCTTGAACTGCGGGTGGATTTAGATCCGCTAGTTGTTCCTGAGGCTGTTACGTGTCGGGCACAGGGCCAGGCCTTCAGTAGTAATCTTAGAAGTAAGCACTGCATCGCCACTTTCTACTGGGTCCTGTTTGCCAAGCACCACTTGTCATACCAGGTAGTTGCTCAATCAATAGCTAGTGCACTCATTCAGTCGGTAAATACTTAGTGAGCACAAACAGACTTCCTCTCCTTCGCCAGCTGTGATTGACTGGGCTTCCTGGCGATCAGTAGAATGATCCCTATCCCCAAACCTCACTGTTGAGTGCGAGGCCAAGCAGCACTCAGACAAGTTGCAGAGCACAGGAGGGGCACCCAGCAGCCTATAATGGCTGTTAATAAACATGTTAGTGGACCATAGCCACACCCCTCATTTACATGTGAATATTAAGTATGGCTGCCTTTGCAACACTCAGGGCTGGGCAGGGTCCAGTAGCTGTAATAGAGTCCATATGGCCTGCGAAGCCTAAACTATTTACTACCTGGCCCTTCAAGAGAAGGTTTGCCAACCTCTGTTCCGTAGCCCTTCAGTCCTCCCCAGCCCCTCCCTGCATTCTCCTCTGCCCTGTACTTTCTCCATGGATCTCACCACCAGCAGCATGCCATATCAGTTAGTTATTGTTTATTGTGTGTCTCTTCTCCATTGAAATGTAACTTCCCTGAAGGAGGAATTTTTGTTAGTTTTGTTCACTGCTGGATCCAAGTACCTAGGACAGCATCTAGCTCTTAGAAGATGCTTAATAAATACCGGTTGAGTGAATGAGAGACTAAGAATATGTATAGAGCTCATGTACATGGAGGGCTTGACAGTTTGCAAAGCACTTATGCTGAGAACCTGGAGACTTGGCTAGGAGACCCGTCTGCCTGGCTCAGGGCCCTAGAGCTGGTTAGTCTCCAAGAAGGGTTCCAGCCCCAACTGTAGATGCCTGAGTGTCTGCCCCACCCTCTGGGCTCCAAGAGCCTCCTGCGTACTCCCCCTGGGTCAGTTCCATGCTCCAGGACCATTTATGGAAGAATTGTGCCAGACTGAGTCTGTAATGCTGCCCAGGAATCAATGCCTCCCTCCGCCTTTCCTCTGCCAGTAAGAGAGTGCGGGGACACACTTTACTTCCACAGGGTCACCTCCATAAGGCAGTCACCCTTATGCTGATTAGGGGCAAGCTGAGAATGAGTTAGCACCTTTGCAAGCTGGTGTCCAGAGGCACTTGCACTGAGAAGGAAGGGCAGGCTGAAGGGTCAATAATGCGATGTCCTACTTCCGGTTTTTCTTAGTCTGTGTCTTTTTTGGTGGAGCATGAATTCTAGCTGCCAGAATCTGCCAGTTGAATTTGGGGGAGTAGAAGTGATATGACTATTGCCATGTTTCATTTTATAGCTCCTAATTTTCCTGGACATTTAGGTTCCTAAAGGTCCAACCTTTAGATTCCTCTGACTCCTGCAGCAATTTCACCTTTGCGGACATGGCCCCTGCTTGTTAACTGTTCAGGGCCTGACCACCGCTGTGCCTTCTGCATGTCCCACTCTCCCCCAGGACCTGCATGGCTGGCTCATCCTTTCCTTCCTGTCCTGCAGGTCTTAGATCAGAAGGCACCTTCTCGAAGAGATCTTCCCTGGCCTCACCACTCTGTCCCATCGACTGCTGTGCAGCCCTGCTATCTGTTTCTATGTCACATACCCCTCTCCCAGCAGATGGCATCCCAGAGACCAAGGACCTTTTCTGTTCTGTTGTCTGAAACATCCCTAAGGCCCTGAGCAGTGTCTGGCATAGATTACTGCCCAGTTGATGTTTCTTGAATGAATGAATGAACAAACATAAAAACATTCATTCACTGATTCGGAAATGCTTGCTGAGCACTCATCATTCGGAGTACTGTGGGGCTCAGGAAGGCGATACTTTATCACTGCCTCTTGTTGTGGCCCCACGTTTGTGGTCTGCCGGGAAAAGGCCTGTATCATGAGAGTGCTTTGTGGTAGACATAGGGAGACTTTTGTGTAGATTGTTTTCTTGGATAGAGTAGAAAAGTTCTCTGTGGTAGAAATCTTGGATCTCATCTTTTCTTGAGTTAGTGTTTGTTTTTTTTTTCGTTTGTTTGTTCTGTTTGGGTTGATGGATACTTATCCATTCATCCATACTCTGCTCAAATGGCCCCTCTTACACTGTCTGCCACCACCCAGATTGTGTACACATTAACCATCTGCTGTATTTGCTGCAAACTTGTCTTCTAATAGAAATAAAAAGTTACATGCTCTTTATTTTACCATCCCTCCCTCTCTTGAAATTGGTGTGTGTCTTGTTGGCCATGTTTTTATATCTAACGGTTGCATATTACTGTATATCAGTAAACAATGCATGGGTTTTTAAATTTTACATATATAATGTAATCTCTTGCAGTTTGCTTTTATTCACTTCAATTCACTGAGATATATTCACATTGATAGAAAAAAATCTGGTTCATCATTTGAATTTTTTTGTAGGATCCTAGTAGATGAGTATACCAGAATTTAAAACTTTTTATTACAGAAAATTCCAAATGTATAGTAAGGTAGAAATGATAGTATAGTGAGCCCATATACAGAGACCATATACTGATCAATAATTATTAATCTACAATACATAGTCACTCCACATCTAACCCTTCCCTGGCCCATCCCACATTACTTTGAAGCAAATCTTAGCCATTATGTCACTTCAGCTGTAAATATATGTTACCATAATGTTTTAAATCTTTTCTTCTAATGGTGGCATTAAGGTTTTATCCATTTTTTGTGTTATAAGCCGTGTTATGGTTAACATCTGCCAACAAATTGGTTTATGTGTACATGTGAGAGTTTCTCTAGTATGGATTCCTGTAAAAGAAATTACTAGGTCACAGGTTTGCACATGGTCAGCTTTAAAGACTGTAAGTTTTAAATTGTTCTCCAAAATACTTGAACTAATTTTATACTTTTGATGTCAGTCAGGGATTTCCCACACATCCCTGTCAGCCCTAGTTACTATAGACTTAAATGTTGATGCCTGTTTGAGAAAGTGGAATGGTATTTCATTGTTCTTAAGTGTTCTTTTTTTTTTTTTTTTTAATTTTGGTTGTTAATGAGGTTGAGAATCTTTGTATGTTTATGGGTCCTCTGATTTCCTCTTTGGTAATTTGCCTGTTCATATAATTTGTCAATTTTTCTTTTGGACTGTGTTTCTTTTTCCTGTTGATTTGTAGAATTCTTTATGCACTCTGAATTCCAGTCTTTTGTCTGATACATGTTTCACTAGTTTTACATGTACATTGTGTTCTATCACTATGCAGTTTTATGTGGCGTGCCTTTAACCTTGTGTATGGCATTTGTTTTATAGAATTTAAAAAATTTTAATGTCAAACATGTCAGTCCTTTCCGTTATGGTTTGTGATTTTGTTTTGTACTTTGTTTAAAAAATTGTTTTCTCCCATGAGATTTTAAAGATATTCTCTATGTTAATCTAACAGTTCACTCTCAGTTTTCATTTCTGGTCTGTATTTCATCTGGATTTCATTTCTGTTTATGAGATAAGGTAGGAATCCATTTTACATTCCATATGGATCACCAGTTAGTTTGTGCTATTGAAGAGTCTGTTCTCTCCGCACTGATTTGTCGGGTCCCCTCTGTCTTCTGTTCATACATGTGACGGTTTGTTGTTGGGCTCAGTTCTTTCTAATGGTTTAGGTGGCAACATATTGCCTTGGGGAGATCTTGATAACTGCTAGGATTAACCTACTTATGTACCTACTATTCACATTTTCTTGGCTATTTTTGTCCCTTTCCTCTTCCAAAACCTTGTAAGATCAGTCAGGAAAATTTTCTGACCCTCCTCACCCCCATTGGAATTTGATTGGAATGGCATTGACCGCAGATTAATTTGGGGGAGCATTGTCATTTTTATGTCTTTGAGTCTTTCCAGTCATGAACATAGTATATTTCTCCATTTTTTTTAGGTCTTATATTTTCATGTATCTTAATAGAGTTACATAATTTCTCCTTAAAACTCTTATGTATATTTTGTTAGATTTATACCTAGGATATTACATTTTTTTATTAGTGGTACCACAATGTTGTTAATAGATATTAAAAAAATTAAATTTTCCATTTTGTTTTTGCAGGCACCTAGGAACACTACTATTTTTTTCACTTTTTAAATTGGGGAATATTGAGGAACAGTGTGTTTTTCCAGGACCCATAGCTCCATGTCAAGTCGTTGTTTTCAATCTAGTGGGAGGCTCAGCTCCAGGTCAAGTCATTTTCAGTCTAGTTGTGGAGGGTGCAGCTCACTGGCCCAAGTGGGAATCGAATCAGTGACCTTGGTGTTATGAGCACTGCACTCTAACCACTGAGCCAACTGGCCGCCCCGGGAACATTATTTTTAAAAAAATAAGTTTCTCTTATTCACAGCTTCTTTGCTTATTGCTTTTATTAATTCTGGTAGGTATAGATTTCTTGAATGTTCTATGTAGACAGTCATAGCTTTATAGTTTGTTGTTTTTTTTCTTGTCTTATTCTGTTGGCCGGGGTCAGCAAAACTTTTTCTATAAAGGAACAGATAGTAAGTCTTTTAGGCTTTGCAGGCCCACAGGGTTTCTGTCGCAACTACTCAGTGCTCCCAGCCATAGACAATCTGTAGACGATATGTAAAAACTTGTGAATGTTAAAATTTGAACTTCATATTTCAGGTGTTATAAAATACTATTCTTTTGATTTTTTAAAAAATCATTTAAAAATGAATATGCTATTCTTAGCTGCGGGGCAATGGCAGGCTTTTGTCCCATAGGCCATAGTTTGTCATTCCTTTTCTAGACTTCTCTCTCTCTCTCTCTCTCTCTGAGTAAATTATAAGATACTGTCTCTTTCTTCCGTGATTGTAGGTCCATTTAGATTTTCTCTTAAGTCAGTTATGTTTTGGAATAGTGTCCACATAACATAATGTTGTTCAAAGTGTTTGCTTGTGATTTAAAATGCCTCTGTGGTACCTTTAGTTATGCCCCCTTAGTCATTGCTAAAATCATTTATTTGTGTTTTCTCCCCCCCTTAAAAAAAAAACTCTTTTCTGAGGTTGATGTAAATTAGCTTTTTCAAACTATCAGCTATTAGTTTATTGATGTTTTTCTCTTTGTTTTCTAGTTCATTAATTGCACTTTAGTATTATTTCTTTTTATGTTTTTTTGGATTTACTTTGTGTTTTTTCTAACTTATTGAAGCGAATGCTTATTTCATTGTTCATTCATCTAATACATACATGCATTGAAGGTTATAATTTTTCCCCAAGTACATTTTTAGCTGTATACCATAATTTTGACATTTGGTATTTGTTATCTTTATGTAATTGACTTCTAATTTTATTGAATTACATTCAGAGGATGTGGTCTGTATTATATCTTGTCTTTGGTATTTGTTGAGACTTGCTCTTTGCCTAGATTTGGTAAAAATCCCATGGATGCTGGGAAAATGTGTCCTTGCTAACAGTTGAGCATAACGATAGCCATTAGATCTGATATCCATAGATGTCACTTGTTAACTGTGTTGTTCACATCCTCTGTAATCCTCACTGATGGTTTTTTGTCTGAGATTTCCTTAGCCCATCTATCCTCTTACATTATAATTTATAACTATTTAATTAACTGCCTCTCCATTGGAATTTGAGCTTCTTAATAGCAGGGGCTGTGTCACACTGTGCCAAGCATAGGAAGGGGCTCAGTAAATTTTCGGGAACAAATGAATGGCTAAATAAATAAGTAAGAAGTTTCCAGAGGGCATATAATATCTCCTTCTAGCAGCTGGTAGAAGCTGACTAGGCGCACTAGAAAGAAAGCAGCTTAGCAAGCCCCTTAGTAGGCCACTGCCAGAGCTGGGCCCAGAATGGCTCCCGGGAGGGTAACAGGTTCAACAGACATAGCCTCCTCAGGTTAACAGAGTTGATGGAGTGGTGGGCTCCTTGGGAGCCAGGGAAGCTGGGGGCCCTCTTCTCAGGTGTCTCTACCCACCCACCTACTAGGTACGGGTTCTTCAGAAGGAGCTTGCTGCGTCCACCTCTGAAGACACTCACCCCTATAAGGAGGAGCTGGAGACGGCCTTGGAGCAGTGCTTCTATTGCCTGTACAGCTTCCCCAGCAAGAAGAGCAAGGCCAGATACCTGGAGGAGCACTCAGCCCAGCAGGTGAGGCACTGCACCAGGCCCACTGCACCTACCCATTCCGGGAAGAGCGTGGCTTGGGGAAGCAGGGGCTCTGAGTGCTCCTGAAGGATGTCAGTTGCCAGCATGCAGCTCTGCAGTCTCAGGTTGGAGTTGCATCAGGACGAGAGAGGATGGCCTGATGTTGTCTGATCATTGCACAGAGTAGCTTCATAAGTGTTGACTAATCATTCAAGAATGCAGCATGGCAATTTTCAATAGATTTTCTTTTAACAATTTGGGTAATATGAATAATTCCTTAGAGGGTTTTCATTTTTTATTGTTTGGGTTTTCATTTTTTATTGTTTTGGTTTTCAGAGCACTTTTGGGAGTATTATCTCACAGCTCATCTGGACTGTCAGTGATTCTCTGATCTTAACGAGTTCCAGTTCCTTTGGGCATGGCCCCTGCTGTGGTCCCCAGAGTTCGATCCACGCCAGCCCAGCTGCTTAGTCAGTATTTGTTGACTGAGTGACAAATGGGGTGGCTGAGGCGAGGAGAGGGCCAAGTGGCCTGAGCTCCATCCCCATCCTCTGGCTTGGTCACGTGGACTCACAAAGTGCAGTCCCTGGTTTCCAGCAGTTTTTTCTTTTTTTTAAAAAATTTTTTATTGGGGAATATTGGGAAACAGGGTGGTTTTCCAGGGCCCACCAGCTCCAAGTTGTTGTCCTTCATTCTAGTTGTGGAGGGCACAGCTCAGCTCCATGTCCAATTGCCGTTTTCAATCTTAGTTGCAGGGGATGCAGCAAGTATTGCACCGGCAACCTTGTTGTTGAGAGCTTGTGCTCTAACCAGCTGAGCCATCTGGCCACCCCTCTGGCAACTCAGCAGCATCTCGTTGTCTTCAATCTAGTTGTGGAGGGCGCAGCTCACTGGCCCATGTGGGAATTGAACCCGCAACCCTGTTGTTGAGAGCTCACTCTCTAAGCACCTGAGCCATCCGGCCACCCCTCCAGCAGTTTTCTTGATTCTGGTTCACTTTTCTGCTCTTCAGACACTTGGGTTTGGGGGTTAGAGTGGGCATGCAGATTTTTCAAAGTATACGGGGCCTGTTTTAGGCCCTCTAATATATTATAACTTCATCTGCACAGACACGCGTTTCTGTGGAAGAACTTCCCCTTTGCGCTTTGCCTGCACCACACCATAATCTGCCGTCTGTCTTTTTTCAAGGTGGACCTTATATGGGAAGATGCCCTGTTTATGTTTGAGTATTTTAAGCCCAAGACCCTTCCTGAATTTGACAGCTATAAGACAAGCACTGTTTCTGCTGACTTGGCCAACCTCCTGAAGAAAATTGCCACCATAGTCCCTCGAACAGAGAGGCCGGCCCTGAGCCTGGACAAAGTCTCCGCCTACATTGAGGGGACTTCGGCTGAGGTAGGGGTTGTGTCTCAGCACCTCCTCCGGCATTGCTGCTTCTGTGCCTTGGCTCTGCACCAGAACTCAGGGCCTCCAGGGCCTGTCCTGTCCTGTCCTGGTGTGAAGGGTCCTGGATTCGCAGCATTCCTGGTCTGAGTCCCTAGCTCTACCCCCCTTATCCTTGTCCTCTCACCTGCCAGGTGCCCTGCCTCCCAGAAGGGGCTGACCCCTCCCCTCCAGTGGTGGATGAGCTCTACTACCTGCTGGCTGATTACCATTTCAAAAACAAGGAACAGTCCAAGGCCATCAAGTTCTACATGCATGATATCTGCATCTGCCCTGACAGGTGAATGGCTGGTGGCTGGGGCCAGTGACCTGGGTGTGGGGCCAGGCTGGGGGCGCAGCCAGGTGACTGCAGCTCAGCAAGCTCTTCTCTGCTCATATAGCAAGGAAGCCAGGGAAGAAGGAATGACAAGATGGCTTAGCCTCTACAGTTATTAGGAAAGGCAGGTTCTCTATAAAAAGAAGAACAACGGAGAAGACCTCTTTCCAGAAGACCCCTGGGATGGGCATTGGGATCAAAGAAGGTCTGACGTGTCCACCTGGGTCCTGCCCTGCGGGGTAAGGATGTGCAGCCTGGCTCCAGCCTGTGGTCTGTGTGCCCCCTTTCCAGCTCCTGCCCTGAGAAGTTGGGTGATGTATATATACTCCTGCTGCTTTTACTGCGGTGTCTTCTAATTACAGTTGTTTTCTCATTTGGGGGCGGGGTGGGTGGGAGGGACAGAAGCACACAAGCAGGAGTTCTCTTTCCTTGCTTTGACGCAGTGCATTGTTGGCAGTAATGATTGTCACGACAGTAAATGTAGGAGAGCCCGTTGTATAGGTGGCTCATGCTTTCTTCCCACTGAGCCCGGTGGCTTTTTCTTAAAATGTAGTGATTGGCCTAGTTGTCCTGAGGCCCCTGCTAAACTCATAAAGTTTGATTTGCTTGATTGAGGGGGAATATTTTCTCATGACTGCCACACCTAGGAGGTAAACCTTTGGTCAAGGTCAAAATGAGGCCACCCGCTGTGGCTGACCTGTGTCTGAAGGGTCCAGGGTGGCATCTGTAGGTAGCCTTTCTGGAAGTAGTCGGGGCCAGCCTATGGACTATGGTGGCTGCCATCGAACCATGGGTAAGCCAGCCACCCGTCGGGAACTGGAGAGTTGCACCTTGTCATGGTCCATCTGTCCATGACGAGAAGAGGCTGGCATCTGAATGGAAAAGCCAATTTGCACAACTTCCATAGCTTGTGGGAAAGGTTCTCCCAGGCAACCCTGTTGCTCGGCCGATGGTTTCCTTCAGGCAGGGAGCCCTGTGCTGGTGGCCCTGGCTGTCCTCTCCAGGGTTGCTGTGAACCAGTGTGGTGGAGCAGACCCACACTCGAGCTGGCTGATTGCTCACTGTGCGAGGCAGTGAGGAGGCATTGCTGCCTCCACATCTAAAAATGAGGGTGATCACACCTGCTTGTCCGTGGGGAGGTGGGAGCCTGGCCTGGCATCTCATCTGACAGCCCCTCAGTCAATGACGAGAGGGTTACAACGGCTCAACTGGGCCTTACTCCAACCTGCACATCCAGCTGTTCAGAGTATCAACCCATCAGGCCCAGCCCACCCAGAGCCCCAGTAGAGAGGTGAGGTCTCCTATGAGGACCTGCCCCAGGGCCAGGAGGGGCTTGGTGGCCTGGCCTAGGCCTCCTTCATCTGGCCCTAACAGGCCGACTCCAGGGGAGATGGGCTCAGTCTTATCTTCTGTACTAGCCAAAATGGAAGCTTAGATACTGTTTTTTTTTCTTTAAATCTTCTGAGCCCACTGCATAAAGGTGAAGCCCACAGCAGATGGCTGAGTGGACAGTGGAGTGTTCCAGCCGCAGTGCTTATTGGCGGTTCCTGTGGGAACACAGAGTCTGTGAGGATGCTAGGGACTGTTTTCTTCTCCTCTTGCTGAGCTGGAAGTGGCCCAACGTGGCCAGGCATTTTGTAGAGTGGCATTTGGGGAGGGGGAGGCTGGGATAGGCCCCAGTGCAGCTCATCCCCACCACCAAACAAACAATTCTGAGCCCAGTGCCAGGACCACGCCTGCCCTGCACGAGTAAGGGCCCAGGGCACAGACTCTGGACACTTCCTCCTGAGTTCACAGTGTCACGGGCCCTCAGGGCCCCAGTGTCCTTATTCGTCACCACTCTCCGAGTGTGGACTGTGGACTGCTCTGCTAGAATCAGGAGCAAGGTTCTTGGTAGGAGCACACAGAGGAGCTTTTTAAGTTTTCGTGGTGATGTATCTGTCTGTGTTGCTGGTGCTTGTATTTGGGACACGCGGTAGCGGTTTCCATTGTGGGACGCCTACAGGCACAGGGGCAAGCACCGATGTGGTCTCTTCCCGTAAGGCAAGGGAGGGCAAAGGGGGTTGCTCTAGGTCCCAAGGTCACCTTGGGGCAGAGAGCAGGAGAGTGGGGTGGGGTATGTGTCAAACTCCCCTTCAGATGGTGGGAACCATGTTAGGGAGCATCAGGGCCAGGTCTTGTCACACTGGGGAGTTTCCTCTCTTAATTCCCAGAGCTGGGCTCTGGGCCCTGGTCTGAGATCAAGGTTCCCATGGTGCCTTGCCCTCTGGGCTGTCATGTCTGCAGTGCTGAAAGGGCAGTTCTCTCTGGTGTGTTTACTGGTGCTTTTGTTGTGACCACAGATTCGATTCCTGGGCAGGCATGGCCCTGGCCCGGGCCAGTCGCATTCAGGACAAGCTGAACTCCAATGAGCTGAAGAGTGATGGGCCCATCTGGAAGCATGCCACGCCTGTCCTGAACTGCTTCCGGAGGGCTCTGGAGATCGACAGCTCCAACCTGTCCCTGTGGATCGAATACGGCACCATGTCCTATGCCTTGCACTCCTTCGCCTCTCGCCAGCTGAAGCAGTGGAGAGGCGAGCTGCCCTCCGAGCTCGTGCAGCAGGTAAGGTGGGGAACTGTGGAGGGGCTGCCATCCAGTTGTCTGACAAGCGTGCCCTCGGGTCGGCAACGTTCTGTCCTGTCTGTTCTTTGCTCTTGTCCTCACAGCCATGCTGGGCATTCATAGATGATTCTCCCCATGAGACCCGAGCCATACTCTGGTTAATGACAGCTTGGTCCCTGGTCTTGAGACACCGAGTCCGGTGTGGATGAATTCAGGGCCAGCTCTATGGCCTGAGGGAGATACTTGAAATTCTTGCTGTGGTTTAGGTTGTATACAGGGTGACCATCCCTTCTCCATGGCAATATTGTCAGAGCTGACACCTGAGCCCGTCTTATGGGCCAGCCCTGGGCCAGGCACCCAGCCACGAGGTGAATGAGGTGCCATGCAGAGGGTGCACGTCCAGCTCGGAGGACGGTGAGGGCGTCCAGCAGAGCTTCTGACACAGGGCAAGGGCTCAGTGTCTGTCCCTCCTGTTCCTGTCTGAGGGATTCTGGGTGCAGGACCTATCAGGAATGGGAACACGGGCAGGGTGTGCTTTATGTGGGGCTGGAGGGGCTTGGCCTCTCGGTGGGGATCTGTGTGGTCCCAGGTGACAGTCCAGTGAGGGGGCTTTTTGCGGTCACCCTTCCTTTCTCAGTAGGTAGCCGTATGAGCCTCAATGGCAGAGCTGGGTGGACAGAGGGCCAGTGACGTGGTCAAAACCACAGGGCTACAGTGCAGTCCAAATAGAGGGGCTCTGTAAATGGCTGCCTTTTACTTAAACAGATTTGCCTGAGAACCCCATTTGGGAGGATATACAAAGGACTCACTTGGTTTGTGCCAGGTTTTGGCCCTGTACTGTGACTCTTGCTACCGTATTTCACCCAGTGATGGTTTCTTGATTCCTAGGTGGTAATTTTCTTTCCGCAGAAGCGTCTGGCAGAGCATTAGGATAGCACCTAGGCTCCTTCGGGTCATCTCCAGGGTTATTGCTACAGGAGGGTCACAGAAATAAGCATCCCCGGGACAGACGTCCTCAGGGCAGCCTTCCCCTGCACAGTGGAGCATAGGTGCTGTTCCCCTCGGTTTTGAACAGTGCCCTTGCCAGAGCCCAGTGCCCTCAGCCTCTCTTCGTCCCTCCTTTGGCCCCTGAAATGAGATGAGAAGAGGCCACGCCATGGAATGGAGGGGCCAGAGACCTGGGGGGCTCCGAACAGCTGCTTCTGTGCCCCACACAGGCAGTGTTCACTCCAACTCCCAGCCCAGGAGCTCTGGGCTGGAGGGACGTGGGTGTACCTGATAGCCGACATCCTGCATAGATAGCACCCAGGACGCTGGCCCCTTACACAGGGACGGGAAAGTTTTCTGAGTTGGAGAGCCTCTTAGAAGCTGCCCCTCTGTCCTAGCTGTTTCTGCGAACAGTGTGTGAGAAGGTGGCTGGAGGCGCTGCCACAGATGTACAGGCTCCTGGTCCGTGGGGCTTGGATGGGGCTCAGGAACCTGCCCTTTTATAAGCACCCCAGGTCCCTGGGGAAGGGTGCGGGGAGAGGGGTAAGTCCTGTGTTGTCCCAGGGGCGGACATCCTCTCCAGCGCTGTTGAGCTGGGTGCTGGGTGCACGTCCTCTCTAGCTCTGCTTGCCCACCCTAGTGAGAGGGTGACAGAACAAGGTCCCCACGGCCTGCAGTGGAGGCTCATCTCAGAATGTCGCCTCTGGTTGCCTGGCCTTCTCAGCCTGGCCTGGCCGACCTGCTGTTGGCTTGGTCCTTCTGGCAGTGATGGCCGGTGGCCCATGCAGCCTTAGCCCCATGCTGTCCCCCACTCCCAGTCCCAGGGCCTCACCGCCACCACTTAGTCATAGTTGGGACCTTTGGAAGGGCGCCAGCAGGTACTTCATATATTCATCAACTGTGAGACGCAGCAGGGGAAGGTAGAAGAAAGAACATGGAGCTGACACGAGGTGACCTGGGCTTCTGTCCAGTTCTGTGTCTTACTTGATGTGGGCTTCTGAGGAGTCCCCAGGCCTCTCCACACTCATTGTCCCCAGCTGTGAAATGGTGACAGGACTTCTCTATCTCAGGGTTACTGAGAGGATCATTAATTTGCAAACAAGGCAGCAGGACAGCATAAGGCACGATACCGTGCAGCTTCGGCTGTGTGCCTAAGCCTAGCCTGGTCTCGTTACAGATGGAGGGCCGGCGTGACAGCATGCTGGAGACAGCCAGGCACTGTTTCATGTCGGCAGCCCGTTGTGAGGGCGACGGTGATGAAGAGGAGTGGCTCATCCACTACATGCTGGGCAAAGTGGCTGAGAAGCAGCAACAGCCGCCCACCGTTTACCTGCTGCACTACAGGCAGGCCGGCCACTACCTGCACGAGGAGGCCGCCCGCTACCCCAAGAAGATCCACTACCACAATCCACCCGAGCTGGCCATGGAGGCCCTGGAGGTGACACCGTGCTGGCCCGGGCTGGGGAAGCAGGGCAGGGGCAGGCCGGTCTCTCTGCCTCCCGGGGGATGGGACACGCGGTCCCAGTGATGGAAACTTCTCCGTGTTCAGCAGCTTTGCATGCAGTTACATTAAAGCAGCCGTTCCGCTCTTTCTAAGGGGTGCTTTCCATCCTTTCTGGGAGAGGGAGCGTTTTCTTTCCTCCCAGAAGAATCGTCTTTCCTCATTGGCACACACAGGTTGCTAGACCCTGGCTTGATGATGAAGTGAGTGCAGTGCAGCTCTCACACCCTGCAGTCAGGCAGGAGGAGGACAGCTGCCCTTAGTTCCCGGGGTGCAGACGAGACATCTGGTGCCTCGTGAGACCGCAGGATGTGCCCAGAGCACCTGGCTTGCCAGGACTGGGGTCTTCACTGCTCCCAGGAGCAGAGCGCCTGTTTATGCTTGGATTTGCTTTATGATTTCTGGAGCATTTCACATGACGCTCACGGGTGCTCTGGCAGTGCTGTGAGGTGGGCTGGGCGGCTGTGACCAGCACGCTGTGCAGGGAGGAACCCAAGGACGCGCCCTGGGTGTGGGTCCGGATACGCTTCGCCCTTTCTGAGGCTGCGTGCCCAGGCCCCAGTCCACGTGTCCAGCTTCATGGAGTTTAGGGCAAATCTGTTTGCTTGTGCCTTTTCTGCCTTTATGTATTTTTTTTCCTGATTATAAAATGAACACATATGCATGGTTTTAAAAATATATAAGACTCAAACAGTTCACAAATGTTTAAAATGAAAAGTTAAAGTCCCCAGTGAACCTAGTCCCCCCACCCCAGTTGTACCCATGGATAGCCTGGGCATGTCCTTATCTTTCTAGATTTTTTTCCCTTGTTAACATAGCTACACAATAACATTTTCTTACCATTTTGTAACTTGCCTTTTTCACTGGACAAGATGTAGTGGAAGGAGTCGTGGGCTGCCTTCCCCATCCTGTGCCCCCTAGTCTGGCTGGGCATCCATGTATTTGCCCGGCCCCTTCTTCATGAGTTTGACCTTCTCTTCCGCTTTCTCCGTGACAGGGTGCAGGCAGGGCATGGACTTGCACACGTGTCAGGGAGCACTCAACTGAGTACAGTTTTGACTCTTGAACGAGGAGCCTACAGCTGCCCCCTACCCATGCAGTCGAAAATTCATGAGTGCCCACAGTCGGCCTTCCAAATACTCAGATTCCCAACTGCCAGGTGGCCCTTGAACAGCGTGGGTTTGAACTGCACAGGTCAATTGAATGAACTCTGGGGTCAATTGACAAAAATCCACATATAAGTGGACCTGCCCAATTCAAACCTGTGTTGTTCAAGTGTCACCTGTATTTCCAGGGGTCGTTCAACAGTGGGTGGGTCAACAATATCCCATTGCCCTAAAAGGTTGTACTGATCTATGAACTTACCTGTTTTCCCTCAATCTAGCTAGAGCCTCATTTTAATATTTGATAATCTTGTGGACAAGCAAAAAAGTCTCATTTTTGAAAAATGATTCATATTAAGTGGTTAATAGCAGCTGTTTTGGGGCCCCGTTTGTGGGGAGGGTCGCCATAAAGTGTGGAAACGATACTTCGTATAGAACGTGTCTTCAGCAGTTTCGTGGTTGCTGTCACTCACAGCCCCAGGTCCACATCCTTCCCCATCACAGTTCTTTCACACTTTCCACTTTGGGCATGAGAAGCCTGAAGCCCAGAGGACGGGTGGGACTTGCCTCAGTCGGCAGCAGGAGAGCAGGGCAGCTGGGGCCGATCGCACTGAGCCCAGGGCTCCCACGAGGCGCCTGTGGCAGCACTGAACCTTCCTGCAGTGGGAGGTGGTCCGGCACAAAGGAAAATGACAGCTCTCTTACCTCCATGGTTTTCTCTTCGACTTGTGCCTCTGCTGCTACCTGATAGAGCCAACGAGCAGGCAGGATGGTGGCCCCGTGGGGCCCAGGGACTTCCAGATGAGGAACCACAGCCTCAGCTGTGTGGACCTCTCTTCTGCAGTGCAGCGCATCGGCTCGCAGGACAGTGGCACTCAGCTAGGACATGTGTATATCTTGCTTTAAAAATGACATTTCTCCTCCGCTCTGCTATTGAGACCTCATTCAAAACACTTTCCCTGCCACTAGGAGAAATGTTGCCAGTTGGACACTTTGATCTCCCCCAAGTGTGACCACCTGGGCGTGCGTGGGTGCCTTGGAAGTTTCCTACATCTGAAAATGGAGTTGCTGGGCAAACTCCTCTGTGGTTCATGGGTGGACTGGAGGGAGAGGGTCTCTGGGAGTCTCTGTCTAAGATGCCCCTCTGAGAGTGCTGCCCAGGCCAGACCTCCAGGCATCTCACCTGGGTGTTTCCTTGGCGACATCTCTTGAGAACCACGTCCGGGTGAGGGGAGGCTGGTTCATCAAGGCCTGCAGCCACAGTGGTTCTCAGCTCTTGTAGCACCCCGTGCCATCTGAGGGAGCATGTGCCACTAGTGGGAGCCCACACGGCGCTCACCCCTGGGTGGGAAGGTCAGGCCAAGTTGCCTGTGGTGGTGCCTGTGTGTGGTGTGGCATTTGCTTGGGGACAGTAAAGGACAGGAGACAAAATGGACCTGGGTTTTACCTGGCCTTGGGCAATTCACTTTACACATTTGTGAATGGATTCGAGGAAGTGAAAAAGAACAAACCCTGACTGACTCAGTAAGCCTCCTGCCCACCCTACACCCGCTGGAGGGAGCTTCCTGAGGCCTGTGATTCCTGGCTTGCACAGGTGCTGAGATACAAACAGAAATCCAGCATACTGCTCACCTCAGAGCCCATAGGCCAGGGAGGAGACAGGTGTGGAGGCTCCCTTTCTGTGGGTGCCAGGAGAGGGGCACAAAGAGGGCAGTGAACTCCCTGGAGGGATACGGGGCCGGTGAGCAGAGCCAAGGGCTTGCTACTCTCATTATCTTATAACCATGTGCCGGGGTTACTGGGTAAATGTTTAGGCTGGAGAATGCTGATAGCCTGTGTCCGTTTGAATTGCTTTGAATGAGTGATAGTTGGCTGATTTCAAAGCTGATGCGAAAAGGCAGTGTGTGACGGCATGTCTTCCAGGTGAAGGGCCTGTTCCTGTGTGGCTGACTGGCCTGTGGAACAAACCTGAGCACCTGGGAGGGCTGCTCACACCCGAGTGTCGTTCTAGGTGTACTTCCGGCTCCACGCCTCCATCCTGAAGCTCCTGGGGAAGCCCGATTCCGGGGTTGGTGCGGAGGTCCTGGTCAACTTCATGAAGGAGGCTGCAGAAGGACCCTTTGCTAGGGGCGAGGAGAAGAACACGCCCAAAGCCTCAGAAAAGTGAGTAGCCCTTTCTCACCCAGTAGCTTACCCCTTTGTACCCCGATGGTTCATTTAATACAAGGTGGTGTTCACGGGGTGCTGCTGAGTAAACCACAGCTCATGGAATCTCTGGAGCTTATCTGGAGACTCCTGATGGCTGGGCCAAGGCATTTCTGTTGGACTTGAGAAGGAGAAACTGAGTGTGTCCTTGGTCACCTTACCCGGTGGCCATTTCTGGCCCTCCCCATCCTCCATGGCACAGTCCTAGAGAGAAGCTGACCTCTTCCCTCTCCACACTGGGGCGCAGCTCTACCTTTGCAGAATACTGTAGGAGAGCGGCTGTCATGCTTCCAGTTCTTGCTCCTGGATCTTCTTCCAGGGCCTCTCCCAAGCTTGGGAGCCCTCTGAGGGCCTGGTCTGCTGCCTGTTGTCCTGAGAAGCGGGGAGGGGCGTGGGAGGCATGGACTCTTTCTGTAGTGCCAGAGAGCTCGAGGATGCTGGGGCCCTGCTGTTGTCCCTTCACTGGGCCTGGGACAGGACTCCAGGCCTCTCCTTGACTGTGAGTTGTATCTGTGGGCCAGACTTTTTTGACCCCCATGTCCACATCCTGGAACTTCAGCTCAGCTCGCCCATCTCTGGGCCCCTGCCTGGCTGGCTACTGTGCAGAGCTCAGCTGAGTGCCAGAGAGACCAGCACCCAGGCCCCCTCCTCGAGAACAGGCTTATGGGGAAGACGAGCACACACGTGGCAGGTCACACAGGTGGACACAGTGTGCCTAGAAGTTATGGATATGTGTTTTTTAGTCACGAAGGGCCCCCTACTTAGTAAGGTCATCTTTTACTGATCCTAATTCTTTTTCAAAAAATTTAAAAGTTATGCAAATAAAATATGAATATATTCTAGTTACAGAAAATTCTGTCAGTTTATAAACATATGGATTAAAATATGACAAACCCCCTCCCCTCCCCAGAGTTAGCCACTATTCAGTTTAGTTTTTCAAATTATTTTCTGTTCATTTACACACACTTAAATGTACACATGCAATTATAGAATTTCTTTTATTTTATCAAAGCAAACTCCTGAAGGTTTTGTTTTAGAGTTTTCTTTTTCCTTGGTAATGGGTCTGGGAGCCAGTCCACAGAGATGGTACCCCGTTCTTTCTAGTCTTGTTTCCTAGCATGGATGCTCCTGCCAGTTTGCCAAGACATTTCAGGTGTTCCTAACTCGTGCTCCGCAGTGTTGCAGCAGATACCCTTGTGCATTGTGAGCACGGAGTAGTGAATCCAGATATTTTCTCTGTGCACTACTCGAGTAATCTGTCAGCCTTGGACGTCATGCAGAGGGGTGCTGACTTGTCGTGGAGGGTGCTGAAGTGGGCACTTCCGAGATGGGGCTTGTCAGCTCCCCCACAGTCTCTGGGGCCCGAGATCTGAGACACCTGCAGAGCCCAGCCGCAGTTGGGGGCCGAGCCTGAGTGGGTGGTATGGGGGCAGCTCCTTCAGTGTCCCGGAACACCAGCCAGAGAGGTCCGGGGGGGTGGGGGTGGGGGTGTGTGGGAGCAGCCGGCCCTGAGAAGGGTGGCGGAGACCCTTGAAGGGACTGTGGGGATTTGGCAGCTGGGAACGACACTGTCCCAGACCAGCACACGTCTTATTTCAATGTGATACAGAGAGTCTCACCTGTACCCCAACACTCTGCCCCGCAGGGAGAAGGCCTGCCTGGTGGACGAGGACTCCCACTCTTCAGCTGGGACACTGCCGGGCCCCGGAGCCTCCCTCCCTTCCTCCTCTGGCCCAGGTCTGACATCCCCACCTTACACAGCCACTCCGATTGACCACGATTACGTCAAATGTAAAAAACCCCACCAGCAGGCAACGCCGGACGGTACAGTCCCTGTTCTCCCTACTGCCAGCCCAGGGCGGCACGCCAGACAGGGGGCGGGAGCTTCGGGCAATGAGGCGCTTTGTTTTGGTGAGGGGGGGGTGCTGGGTCTGGGGTGACACGGGCAATGTTGCGGCTGTTCATTAACCTCATGGATTCACGGTGGTTCTGTGCTTCCAAGACATGCTCAGGGTTGCCACCTGCCCGCAAGCCCACCTGGGAGCCAGGGTGGGGTGGGGCAGGCTTAGGTACCTTGTCTCCCGGAGCCTGCATTTTCCCACCTGCAAAATGGGGACGTTCAAGAGCAGTAGGGAGACTCCATAGCTGTCTGCGTCTGCAGGCTGCCTGGAGCGGCTCCTGTGCAGTCAGCTGCATTGTTACGGAGGTCATGGAAGGGCCGTGACTGGGGCTGAGGCTCTCATGCCTGGGAATGCAGATACGGGCAACTGGGACCGTGTACAAGGCTACCCCATGTGGGATGGGGCAGGTGGCGACTCTTCAACCACATTCCTTACTAACATTAGGAGGCTCGCATGCTGACCTCGTAGCTTGACTTCTTTATGTTCTCACATTTACAGTGAAAGCTAGTGGCAGAGTATTTGCTGGAATGAGCCAAATTGGTGGACTTAGAGGTCCATTAAAGTGGAGCCCTGGGGAGATAGTGGCAATGCTGAAAGACACCCAGGCTTCCACTCACATGTCGCTCATCTCATCGGGGCTGTGGGGAAACGGGCCTTGCTCTGCCTTCCCCAGGGCAATGGGACACCCCTAGCCACCCAATGCATGGGTTCCTGGAGAGCATGGACATCGTCAAGTGAGCAGGGGTAAGAGCGAGTCTACAGAAGAGCTGGCAGAGGGTGACAAGTGGCAGTGCTTGACTTCTCTGGGGCTGGGGGAAATTTGGTGACCTGAGAAGCAAGGAGACTTGCCAGTATCCTCTCCTGGGTTCAGTGTGGCTTGCAGTGTGTGTGTGTGTTGAGAGAGAAGCTGTGGATCCAGTGTGTGCTGTGTGGCTCCATCACCTCCCTCTGGTCCGGCTGTTGGACCCTCCCTGATTGCCCTAGAGCTTGGAGCAGAGATGGGAATGACCGGCCTGCCTGCTCCTCCACGCTTCAATCCTGCGTGCATTCCCGATGCAAAGCTCTTACCTCTTCTTATTTAACTCAAGTTAAACAGGGAAACTACCCTATCCCCAGCCTTCTACTCATGGGAATTTATTTTGGAAATAAATCCCTGCTCTGGGAATTCGTTTCTGCCAGGTACTTCCTGTGAGGCTTTAGCACCATGCTGGTTTTCTGAAGAGAGAACTGCTTCTTGCGGTCATCCACGGGCCTGTAGGCTGCAACCGAGCTCAGGCAGCAGGAGCCCACAGAACTGAGTACGCCTCCCTGGTGTGGGCACCCCCGGGAGCAGAGAAGGAGGGAGGCAGGACTGCCTCATAAAGGGGCCGTGACACCACCCAGCCATCCCATGTTGGTGCGCACGTACACATGAAGCTTTGGGACTCAGTGCTGGTGTGACCTGTCCTGGGTCCAACAGGGTTATTTGTTGTGGAAGTTTGCAAAGGGAGCCACAAATGAACTCAAACACTATTTCAGTGGTTGTTAAAAAACTTTTTTCAGAGCGATTTCCTATCAACAATATGGAGCCATTGAGATCCCGTGGCCTTCCTCTGCTCAGTCCCAGCCCAATATGCTGGGAAGCCCCCGCTGGCCAGACTGTGCTCTGCCCAGACCCGGCTGCATGGTGCTGTCAGAACTCTCACCTCCCTCACCTTGAAGAGAAAGCAGTGTCTGCAACATGAAAATCTTTTGGGCCCTAAAATAACCGTGATCTTAGAATGTTAAAGTAGCCCTTGCAGCACCTGCACTGGCTCCTAGGGAAAGGCCCTGGCTCAGGCAGAAGCAGCAGGTTGCTGGTACAGGGGATATGCTGGGATCCTCAAGGGTCCACATGATGCACCTCTGCTCCCACCTCCCGTGACCTGGCCAGGGCTGGCTGACCGGCCCTGGGAGAACGTGTGGCCTGAGACCAGCCTCAGGTGTCCTGTTGGAGGAGGGGCATTAGCGCTCACTCTGGGCCAGAGCGGAGCCCTGGTACAGATGATGAGAAGCAGTTCAGGGACCCGCTCGACATCAGACAGGGAGGCCCGAGCTGAGCGGGCCTTGGAGTCAGGAGGATCGTAGGTCCATTCCCAGCTCTGTTGCTTACTTGCTCAGCAACCTTGGGCAAAGGACTTCATTCACTTCTCTGAGCCTGTTTCCTCACCTGTATGGGGGTCAGGTTTTCCTCAAGGATATTAAACAAAGGTGCCTGCCCATCATAGCTACCTCTTAGTCGCTGTCATCCATCCCCAGGCCATTGGAGGCTGGCACAGGGACCAGGCAGCACTGCATGGAGGGAGGAGCCCAGGCTCTGGGGCCAGTCACTCTCGGTTTGTACCCAGCTCTCTCCAGCCAGTCATGTGGCCTCAGAAGAGGGACAGGCAGCATCTTCAGAAGCAGCAATCTCCGAGTGGGCCTGGGCCTTGGGCCTTCTGGGCCCTGGTCTGCACCAATGGAGCCTGTCAGAGGCTAATTTGCCAACAAGTACACAGGGAGCCAAGCACCAGGATTTCCCCTGGGCCTGGTCAGGCAACCCTGCCTTAGACCTGCCTTCCTAGGCCTTTGCTTCAAAAACAGAAATCAGCTGGGTCAGTTCTTATTTGGTAAGATTTAGAAGAGGTTTAGAAAAGTAATTCCAGGTATGTTGTGGCAGCTTGACCTTTGATAATGGCTTCTCAGTAGGGCTCTGATTCGCCTCTGACCTGGCCCCACCTGCTCCCTTGTGTATCCACGCTAGGGCTGGAAGCTTCCTGCAGCCTATCCACAACTCTGGTTACAAGCCCTGTGAACTGGCCTCAGGTGTCTCAGACTGCACCACAGCAGGGCACCCACAGCTGACCTGAGGAGGGGCCCTCTGGCCAAGCTGAGAGAGCCAGAGCCAGAGCACAAACTCCGTCGTGGGTGCTGCTCCTGGCGGCCCTGCCTGACCACTCCTCCTTGCCTGACTTCTCCCTTCCATCCATTTTGGAATTTACCCAGAGCGCTGGTATCCTTAGCGTTGAAGCTCCCTGACCAGGAAAAGAAAGTCCCTTGGGGAGCACATTTTGACCTTCCCAGACTCCCAGTGATTGCTGTTTATATGTGTTTACACACAGCATAATGAGATTTCTGAACAAAATCTGTTCCCCTCCCCATCATGCTGTGTGTGTGTGTGTGCGCGCGCCATATGCGTATGTGTGAATAACTGGACCCTACCACACAGCAGCGTGTGCTTGCTCTGTGCTGGGCTCCAGGCTGGGTGCCTGTAGTGTGGTAGCATGTTCTCGTCCTCACAGTTGCCTGCAGGCTTGGCCACGTGTCCTGTTCCCCATGAGGAAGCCCAGCTGAGGGCAGGCAGGTGCTCATCCAGGGCCATGTGGCTAGTTAGGGCTAAGCCAAGGGAGAGCTAGAGTCTCGGGTGAGGCTCCCACAGGCGGGCCCCCGTGCCCACTGACCTGATGAACACTGGGTCTGTGTGCGCACCGCCCTTTATTGGAAGCTCACTGGTGGCAGGGCCGTTACAGAACGCCTGGGTTCATAACGTGACCTGGTTCGTCCGGCCTTTGGGATGTGTCCATCGTATTTCTGTTGGACTGGCCAAGACCTTTGCCGTCTGTCTGACAGGCCCCGTGCCACATCCAAATGCCAGAGCCAGGAGGAGTCTCAGAGGTGTGAGGCGAGCCTTCCCTGGCTTACCGGTGGCCATGCCCATGCAGGTGTTCCGTCAGCACGGCCAGCTGCACAGAGCAGTGGTGGTCCCTGCGGCAGGCTCTTAGGGGCGGAGGCAGGGGTGAATCAGTGAACTGAGTAGCTGAGCCTGGCCTGGCCTTTCGGTGGGGTGGGAGGCCTTCCTGAGGAGGCAAAGCTCAGCCAGGATCTGAGGGATATGTCGGGGTTTCCCATGAGAGTAGGGGTGAGAGGGAGGGGCCATGTCAGGGTCAGAAGAGTGGGGGCCTCAGGGGCTGGTGTCCATGGTTGGAGGCCCTCCTGGCCCTATTTATAGCACAGACGAGGCTGCCTTGAGTCCCAAGATGTAGGATGTAGTCTGGGTGGGCCTTGCGGGGGAGGCCAGGGTGCCTTGTACCAAGCCCCCCATGTGACATCCATCCTCACCTGCCATGTTGCCGTCTGTGTCATGTGCTGTCTGTGCTCATCGTCGCCTGCTCAGCCACACGCCTCCATCAATATTGCCCGTGCTGCCCCTAACCCTGCCCACACTCTGTCTCCAGGCTTTGTCTTTCTGCTTGCACTGTCACGGCTCGCTTCAGGGGACAGCAGACCGCATGCTTCACCCTCAGTCCGGCTCCCTGCTCCCCGTGTGACCAGGCGCGCCTCCACATCTGGTCCTGTGATTTGGAGAGTGTGTGTTTGACGTGCTTGGCTTCTGCCCACAGCCCATCCTCCCAGTTCTGGCCCAATGCAGATGCAGCCCGCCTGCCCATCTGCCAGGTTTCTCAGTCCTGTATTCCCATTGCTTTGCTCTTTCTTGCTTTAAAAAAATAACAAAGGCAACAGACTCTAAGATACCAAGGTATCGTTAGAAGGACAATTGTGTGAAAATGTACATTGTGCACAGTCGCCAAGGTGCTCCGAGGGAGGAGCTGCAGACGGCAGTCGCTGCTGGAGGGCAGGCCTGGCCCGGGCTCTGCTCACCGGCCTCCCTTCCCTTGCCCCTGTGGTGGGCAAGCTGTGTTCCTGTGAACAGCCCCTCACCAAAGTGGGGGGGGGGGCTCTGAGAGCAGCTCAGCTTGTCCTGCATGCCCCCCCACACGGTGGGACCTGGTTTGAGGGCAGGGAGGGAGGCTGCCAGAGGGCAGAGCCAGTCACCTCCTTTGTTCTCCTCTCCTTCATTCTTACGTTTTTAAAACTGTTACGGGCCATAGCTAGTCATGGCATTTATTGAGTACCTGGTATGTGCTAGGCATGGAAGAGGGTGCCATGGGGAAAGCCACGATGAGGGCACCACGATCCCTGCTGCCTGGTTGCATCTGTGTGTCCCTAGATAGTGTAATAGGGCAGTGGTCAGTGCCAACGGGGAGTGCCTTGAGTTGTCTCTGGGGTTTGGTGGGTTGGGGAGCTTCCTGGAGGAAGCAGACCTCCCGCGAGGCCTGGGGGCCCTTTTGGGTGAGCGGCAATGGGAGCAAAGACATGGAAGCTGTAGAGTCCTACAGCTTTTGAATACCAAGGTGACTGGAGTGGGCAGACGGCCTAGCTGGTTGAAAGATTTCTCAAAATACGGATTCCATCCAGTTTACTTTTCTTAGAAACCATTGTTTTCTAGTTGACAGAACACTTACGACACTTACGAACACTTTACGAACACTTTACGAGTTGCTAAAATTTTTGATGACACAACCATGTCTTTTTCCTCAAACTTTCACTGAACTGATCTGATGGAATAAATAGCTGTGAACTGTTTCTAGTCTTACTGCTGGAGCAAATGGAGAAACGCTTATCGGGAAACTGGTATCTTGTGACTAAAGAGCTCTTATAGCTGGCCTGGAATTCCTAAGAGTACCAAGGGATTTGAACTAAGTCAAATCTGAGCAAAAAAATCCTCCAAATACTGTCTCTCTCACAACACGCGGGCTGGGCAACCTTGCTGTCACCAAGCCAGATTCCTTTCCCTCTGCATCCCCAGCTCTCATCTCTTTGCAGTTTGCCCTGTGGGTCCCACCCTGGAAGTGCAGGGTGGCAGGGCTTAGAAGCAGGTGGTGTCATCAGCGGTTGGTTGGCAGACACACGTCCCTCTAAGGATTCCACAGAAGGGCTGGACTGGCCCAGAGGCACAGCAGTGAAATGTTCCAGTGATTAACAGTAAGAGAATGAAGTATTTACAACCTTGCCACAAATATTAATCGGTGTGAGCAGGCGTTGTATGGATTTAAAAGAACATTGTGAAAGAAGAGCCGGGCAGCCTCTGTAGCCTGCCCATGAGTGCCAGTCTTCTTTCTTGTTGGTCTCTAGGCAGGAGCCTGGGCTGTGCGCTGTCCCGAGAGCCCCGTACAGTGTGTGTGTTTCCCTGCCCAGCCCTGTGGGAAGCCTGGCTCTTCCGCTGAGTCTGGCTCCCCTACACAGAAGAGGTGTCCATGTGTCTCCTGCTCTGCTTCAGGACCAGGGGGTCAGGAGAAGCCCTGGCCTGGCTCCGTCTGCAGAGCCTCCAGGTGGTGGCTGAGCCAGGATGGCCACCGCTTCTGTCGGCCTTTGCCCCCGCTCTGGCCCTCCCACACCAGGCGGGCAGCTGCCACCAGGCGTGGCAACCTCTGCCTGCAGAGCAGCAGCAGACGTACCTGGGTCTCCTTTGAGTGTCAGCACACCCCAGCACCCTGGGGGGTTCCACTGTGCCTGGCCTGCACCCAGGCTTCTGGAATGTGGAGGAAGCACCCCCACGCCGTTAGCGCACAGTTACACAAAGCCATGTGTCAGCCCGTTCGGACCCTCGGCCCATAGAGTCCCAGATCAGAACTGTGACACCCAGGGATGGCTTTGTGGAGAAGGTGGGATAGAGCCAGACAGGCTCAGCTCATGGCAGGCCCCTGGAAGCTGGTGTTCCCCAGGCCAGAACTTCCTTGCCCCCTACACTCATACTGGCTTCGTGTTCCTTACAGTAGGGGCACACTGGCAGCATGAAGGCTGTGCACGGTGGTGCTTGAGCCTGTGCTGAACTCAGCTGTCCTAGAGGCAGGTGGAGTGTGGCTCAGGGACAGTTGGTCCTTGCCCAGAGGCACATAGCTGGTGGGTGGGGGCCAGGGCTGTTTGATCACTCACCCCCGGAGCCTTTACCCTGCTCCCTCAGCTGTTTCCCCATTCATGGCCTTCCTTGGGTGCCCTGGCCTTTCCTTGGCAGGGGGCCTGGTGACCTGAGAGTTGACACTACAGAGGGGCCTTCTGGGAGTGGCAAGAGGAAAGAGGTCAGTGGCATCCTTCCCTTTCCCCCTGTCCCACTGCAGAAGCCTCCAGAGCAGGAGCTTCCCACCTGTCGGGCTGCTCTGGGTTGCACACCCCAGTCCAAATAGCCCTCTGATCTCTGCACTGCTCCCCGCTCCCTTGCTGCCACCCGCCCAGCCTTCTCGTCTGGCTCCCCCTGTTCCCTGATTGCTGCTTCCTAGCACTGTGAGCCCGTCGTTGCCTGTCGTGCTCCCCATCCCATCTGGCCCAGCCCGTGAGCTGTCACTCTACAGTGGCCCAGCTGGTGGTGAGAAGATGGTCCTCACGGCACATCTCATCCACCATCTGTCTGTGGTCTCACTGACGTCCTTGGTTAGCTGCACCAGGGAAGGTCCAATTTACCAGGAGAGGAAGGAAAGGGTGAGGCGCCATCTGCCCAGGTCAATAGTCATTCTTTAAGAGCTTTTTCATTCCTCTCTTTCACCCTTATTGATGTCAAAGAAATGAAACTTAGTTCTGTTTGGATCTGACTTGCTTCTTGGTGTGAAACTTTGGGTTGCTTCTTAGTATTTAAAATCAGGACCATTTTAAATAGCCTATGCCAACCCTCTCAGACACACAAGATCGGAAAGGATTAGAGAGAAACTTGGCCCTGGGCCTTCTAAGTGCCCATTGGTGGCTTGTTTGCAGCGATGCGTTTGTCCTCTTCTCCTGCGCTCAGGTGGGCAGGAACCTTGGCAAACCCCCCTCCCTCTCACAGGCCTGGTGGGAGAGGGTTGCAGCTCAGCCAGGGCACCTCAGTGCACAGTCTGTCTCCAGCTCTGACCCAGCAGCCCGCCTGCAGGGGCGCTACATGACAGGTGGCCCTTGGGGGCTTTCAGACTTTTCCCTTCCCTTCTGAGTATCAGCCTTCTTCAAGGCTCCTTGGGTACCCATGATCACCCTGGGACAAGAGCTTGTCTAGTGTCACCGCAGTGCCACCCAGGGTCAGTGCAGGCCTCTGCTCTCTGCCCTTTCAGAGGGTCCGCTGTGCTGGGTTCTCACAAGCATGTCTAAGAGGCTTGAGGAATGTGTGGTCACAGCCCCTGTCCCTGCCAGGTCCCTTGGCTTGCATGTGTCCTTGCTGTGGATGTTATTTTACCAAAGACTCAGCAGAGGCTTCACCTTCCGATTGTTGCTCCCGGTGGAGCAGACACGCTGAAGCGCAGTGCCGCCCTTTCTTGGCCACACCTTTCTGTGTGGTCTGCTGCCTTTGCTGTACGCTCTGGTGAATGAGAGAATCCCTCACTAAGCAGCACTGAGAGGGCATTAGCACGTGGGGAGTAAATATCCGTTTGTTTAAGCCAATCCCTGGTTTTTGTAATGATCACACTGGATTCCACCAAATTAGTGATTCTTTCAGGCTCAGAGCCCAGCAGCTTGTGAGCACATGAGCTCATCAGGCAGCATGCCAGTCCTCGTGCTTGCTTCCTGGACGCTTGCCACACGGCGTCCTGCTCAGCCGCGCAATGACTTAACTGGTAGGATGCTGGCTAAGGAGTGCCTGCCCTGACTTTCAGGACTCCTTAAACGTCAGGGACCGTCACTCCCATATGTCAGGCACGAGGCCAGGCCCCTGTGGGGGTCCCGTGAGTGTTTTGGAGACAGAGGCAGGGAGAGCAGGAACAAACATATCAAATAAAAAAGTGTCAAGCGGAGGCCTGAAGCAGCCTGAGTGGCAGGGCTGGGATTGGAATGCAGGTTTGGGACTGCCGAGTCCCAAGGACCCTGTGTGGCCTCTGGAGCTGAGGATAACTTACCAGCCTTCCCTTTCCACATGAAGAATGAATGGCCCCCGCCACTTCTCTGGGAGAAGTGATCCCCTCACACTGGGGACTCAAGTTTGGGACTTCTTGTGAGGGCTGCAGGCCTGCCGTAATTTTCCCTCAGCGCTTATAGAGCCTTGGGGGTCTGGCCTTGAGAGTCAGGGAAGAGCCCCTCACTGAGTGTGAGGCGGAGAGGTCCAGTCAGGTCCCTACTCCCCCATCAGTGAGACACAGAGCTTCTGTGTTGGTCACTCGGGTCTCACGTGCCTCACATCCCAGTTTCTTATGCTCCATCAGCTCAGCTGACACTGATGACCCACAGTTACTGGGCAGTGGACATTGCAAAGGCAGCTAGGGAAGATGGACTGCATGCAGCAGGCTATGTGGGGCTGCCTGAGAGGTCACTGTCCCTAAACCCTGGTCTGTGACCAGATGTTGGTGAAGAGGTCGGAGCAGTGGGCTGCCTTTAGAAGCACAGGCCTACTTCCCAGTGTTCCTCTGTGCAGGCGGGCATGCTTTGGACCGTCTGGTTGTGAGAGTGGTTGTGAGAAGCGGTCACCACCCGATCGACGTGGTCCGTTCAGGCGTTGTCTCCAGTGTGGCGTAAGCAAAGCCCTCTGCCTGTTCAGAACTAAATCGCTTAATGTCAAGTCTGAGACATTAGAGATAAAATAGGTTCAGGTTCTTTCAAGTATCAGACCCTGTTTCAAGTGCTTTACGTGTATTAACCTATTTAATCCTCGTAACAATTCTATGAAGTGGGCACTTGAATTAATCAGTTTTACATATGAGGAAACTGAAGTGTAAAGAAAGTATGCAATTGCATAGGCTCTCTAACCTAGTCAGTGACAGAGCAGCTTGAAACAACTTTACATTTTGTGACAAGTTGGTTTGCCCACTTCGAAGCTCCCGTCTGGCCCTGGGTAATTGTCTGCTAGGTACTAATGCATCATCCAATACCAGGTTTTCAGGGTAGCGGAGCAAAGGGTTAAAGTGTCCTGGGGGCCGTGTCTGACTTTCTCCTTGATTTTCTCCTAGAAGCCACTGTGGCATGGACCTTTCTGATATGATACGTAATTGCAGTTCTAAGGTTGGGTGTGGATTTACCTGTTCAAGGTCACACAACTAGTCAGTGGCACAAGAGGAACTTCAACTTAATTAACCTTCTTGATTACTATTTCATTGAGCTTTACCTTCAGATACGTAGAGTTCAGACAAAACAAAGTTTTATTTTTATAATGCTTACGTTTTATCTCTACTATTGGTTTATTATTTATACCTCTTTTTAAAAACGTGACTTTTTAGCGTTAACAAAAATACATCTTTAAGTAATCACAGTCTACCTTGAAATGATACTGTGCTACTTCATGTGCAGTGTTAAGAACCTCCCATCTCTACTCTTGTTTGCGTCCGTTTCACTTTTACACGTGCTGTGAATACACAATATGTTGCTACTATTTTTGCTTTAGACAGTAGTTAATATTTTAGAGAAATTAAAAATATGAAAAAGAAAATCTTTTACATTTATCATTACTTTATTTCTGAGGAAATTCATTTCTTTATATAGATGTGTGTTTTTGTCTGGTTTTAATTCATTCTACCTGAAGAACTAACATTTCTTGTAACACGGATCTGATAGTAAGAAATCCTCTCAGTTTTTGTTTGTCTGGAAAAAGTCTTTTATTTCACCTTCATTTTGAGAGAGATTTTCCCTGGTTATAGAATTCTGGGTCAACTGTTTTTTTTCCTTTCAGCACTTTATAGACGTTTGACTTGCATAGTTTCTGATGAGAATTATGTTGTATTTCTTAACTTTGTTCTTCTGTATGTGATGTTTTTCTCTGCCATCAAGACTCTCTATACCATTGGTTTTCAGCAGGTTGACTATGATGTAATGGTGTGATTAAAAAAATATATACATGTGTGAAGAAGTCTTTGACTTGCTTGGTGGTCTCTTGAGGTTCTTGGCGATTTGATGTCTTTCATTATTTTTCGCAATTCTCTGTCATTATCTCTTAAAATATTTTTTCTGTCCTGTTTCTGTCTCATCTTTTTTCTGGGATCCCAATTAATATTTTAGATCATTTGGATGCTCTTGGATGATCTGTTCTGATTTGCCCCCAGTCTTTTTCTCTCAGTTTGGATTATTTCTACTGATTATTCAAGTGTTGATTATTTTTCCCTCAGCTGTGTCACAACTGCTGAGAACTTGACAAAGGCATTCTGCATCTTTTACTGTTTTGTTTTTCATTGCTAGCATCTCTGTTTGACTCTTGCTTATAGTTTCTATATCAGACCTGAAATTCCCCATCTGTTCATGCATGTGTCCACCTTTTCCACTAGAGCCTTTTAACGTACTCATCATATTTATGAATCATATTAATCTTAGTTGTTTTAAATTCTCCCTCGGGTAGTTGCAACATCTGGGTCATCTCTGAGTCTGGTTACGTTGATTATTTTGTCTCTTTACGATGTTCTTGTGTGTGTGTCTCATAATTTTTATGTTGAATACCAGATATCATGTGTAGGACAGAGAGGCTGAATTAAATAACATTTATAACTGGAATGAGCTTCTCCTGTTTCTAGGCCATCGGCAGGGGGAAGGGGGAGGAGTTGAGTTAAGCTAGTCAGAAGTTGAGCTGGGGTTGGGTTTTATTGTTATGGTTACCTTCAGTGCGCCACCAGCTTGAAATTCCTCTGATGTTACATTATGCTTAGAGCAGGGGCTGGTTTTTGCAACGAGGTTTTTGTCAGTATTCCTTTTCCACCTTCTCTCCATGTTCTTGCCCCTCTTCCTGTAGTAGACACCTTTATGTGTTACTAGTACTTAGTAGCCTAGAGTGGGGGGCAGGGTTCGTTCTCTGTTGTCTTGGTCCAGCCTCAGACTTAGGCAAATGTGTACCTGTGTCTGGGAGGTGGGTCTTCTCAGTGATTCATTTCCTGGCCCTCGTGGTAGGAGACCTGGATGTTTGGGCTCTGGATGGTTTCCTGCCCCTCTGTCAGGGTAGGCTTTTTTCTTTTCCCTTCCCCAAACTACAGTGGGTCTTTGCCTGTATCCTGGAGGCAATAAGGTTTGCTGCCCCTCCCCTGGTGGCTTAAGGCTTTGTTCCTTAAGAGAGGAAGATCCAGCCAGGGCTTCATGCCTTTCCCATGGCAGTGGCCACTCCTCTTCTCCAGGCCTGCACCCTAGGAAGGTTTCCTCCAGTCTCCTGCCCTGACCCTGCTCTTTCTCATGAGCACCTATGGAAGTCCAAGGAGAGGCGTCAACGAGTAGATACCAGCCTCCCTTGTTTCTGTGACTCCCAGGAGTCTGTACTCTTATGCCAGACCATACTTGGCCTTTAGCAACTGGTTAAAAATGTTTGCTGGATTCTTACCCACTTCAGGTATTTATGCCTATTGTGTCTGTATGTTATACTATGAATATATAATGATGTTTACTGTGCATCTCTTCCCAACTCCACATTCAGCAACATCACATTGGTAGCTGGAAATCAGCCACGGTGGGAGTATTTACACCACAGAAATCAGTAAATGCTACATGTGAGGCTTTTGCCCTACTCCCCACCCCCGAGAGCCAATTGTTAAACATTTACCCAAACACCATTGTTGGGGGAAACTCCCAGAAGGTTGCCCATGGATATTGACGCCTTTGGTGAGTGGCTCGGCAGCCTCCAGGACAGGTTGGGCTCGGCTGTGTTTGGGCTGTCTCCTCTGTAGGGCAGTCACCAGGCCTCCGGTGGGGACACTCGACTTGGGGAGCCCCTCCGTGTTGGAGGTGGTGGGTTCATGCTGCCACCCTTTCTCCCTCTTTCTCCCCACAGAGCGCAGCCAGGACAGCACGGCCGTGGCACTTTCGGACTCCAGTTCGACACAGGACTTCTTTAACGAGCCCACCAGCTCACTAGAGGGCTCCCGGAAGGCCTATACTGAAAAGAGGCTGCCTATTCCCAGTTCCCAACCAGGACCGACTGGTAAAGACCTTCCAGGGGCCACAGAGGAAAGAGGTATGAAGACCTAACTCGGTGCTTTGATGTCCTGTGCGGTCTGGGCAGCACTGAAGAACAAGGCCCAGGCCCTGCCTAGCTTCCATCCTCGCGCCACCCCCTGCTGCCCTGGCACCTCGGTTGGGCAAGTTACTCACCTGTCTGGGCCTCCACTGTCCTCCCTGTAGATGGGAGTAATAATCCCAAGGCCATGCCCAGGGTTATGAGGATTAAATGAGGAGACTCAGGGAGGGGCTCGCACGGTGTCTGGTATATAGTGTGCACTCAGTGACACTTGTCGTCGCTGTTATGACCCCTCACAGCCTAGTGTGGGAAAGCCATGTCCATGACATGAGTACCCCAGTTTCTTTTTTTTTTTTTTTCTTGATAAATGGTTATTAAAAAAGTCTTTGGATCCTAAATGTCACAAATGTGTTTTCTTTTCAGTCTGGATCATATCTGGCCTTTAGGAAAAAAATCCTCCTTTTTTTGGTGGTGAGAGAGGAACTAATCTTACTTACCCTGGGGTATGCCCAGCTCTCGTGGGGTCCCCAGGTCCCCTTTGTGGAAATTAGTAGGCAGAGTCTCACATCCGGACTTGCTGAGAGATTGCAGGTAGGCCGGGCATCCCTGGTACTGCTCAGAGGCTGTGGCTGGTTGGCCAGCTGGGGATTTTGAAAGCTTTCCCACTCTGGCCAGGGCCAGGGCACACAGGTGTTTGCCAGACAATAACAACAACAACAACCCAGACCCACGCCTAGGAGTCCCGTGCCAGGCACTGTTTTAACTCCACCACCCAAGGAAAAAAGCACTGATGATTCCCATTTTACAGCTGAGGAACCTGAGATTCAGAGCTGGGCAAGAATTTGCCCACATTGGTTCGCACCCTTAACTACTACCCCATGCGGCCTCTCCAGGTGGGCTTCATGGAGCAGGTGGGGTTGGTGACAACCTGCCCTCCCCGGGGTCCCAGGCCTAGCCCCAGGAAGTTGCTGCACACACTCTGGATAGGAGAGTTGGGGTTCAGAAGCCCATGTGTAGGTGTGGCAGTGGGCCAAGGTCGTTCGCCCTAGGCAGAGCCTCTTCCAGCTCTCTGCTCCTTCCCAGCCTCCCCTAGCTGGCCTTAGAAGGGGTTGAGACTACACACCCTGTAGGTTGGAAAAGGTGTCCCCGTTAGGATCAAGGGGACACAGAACAGGGGCCATGGATTTACCTGCCCTGGGCCCCCATCAAGAGAGGAGCCCAATGCCCCACTGTCTCACTACGTTAAACTATCCCAAACCAGTGTTGATATTCCATAGCTGACAAACATACTACATGTTTCCCCAAAAATAAGACCGGGTCTTATATTAGTTTTTGCTCCAAAAGACGCATGAGGGCTGATGTTCAGGGGATGTCATCCTGAAAAATCATGTTAGGGCTTATTTTCCGGTTAGGTCTTATTTTCGGGGAAACACGGTAGTTTGGAAGGGGAAAGAAGAAGTAACCTATATTCTCAGTACTCTAATACAGCGACTGTTGTACACGTCCAATCTTAAAAATAAGATTATTTTGGGGAGAAGTTCCAAGATGGCAGAATAGGTAAATGCTTTGCCTGCTACCTCCTAGGATCACATGAAAATTACAACTAAATTATAGAACAGTCAACCTCAAGAATCATCTGAAGACTAACTGAACAGAACCCCTTTAACTAAGGATATAAAGAAGAGACCACATGGAGACTGGGGAAAAAAAATCTTGTTTACTATTGGACAAGAGAGGCCTTCCATCTGTGCTCTGTGGCCCATCAAGCAGCAAACTGCTGTGGGTGCTGTCGTGTCACAGGCCTCTCTCCGCTGCGCTTGGGGAAGTGTGTGGCGGGGAGGCCTGGGGGTGTTTCTGAGCTCAGAGAAGGTCAGCTTTGGTCTGGCCCAGCCTTTGCGGTCCTTTCCGAACACACGAGGAGCATGCGGCTTCTTCCCTCCTTCCATTCAGAACCAGTGGGTTAAGCAGACAGTGTGTGCAGCTGGCCATTGGTAAAGAAAGTTAGGTGTCAAATATATGGTGACGGAAGGAAGTTTACTATGGGTGGTGAACACACGATACCATGTACACGAACACACGCTACAACACGACATATTCTAGAATTGTACACTTGAAACCTATATGATTTTATTAGCTAGTATCACCCCACTAAGTTTAATTTAAAAATCAAAACAAAACAAAAAACAAAGGATAGAACCAAAGACACTGCAGTAGCTGGTGGGCTTGAAAGGAAGCATCCCGCTTCCACAAGCACGTTCCTCCCCTCGAAGCCCAGCTCTTCCTGGGTGGTGAAATTGATGAACTTCCTGTCGAAAGGGTAGGTGCAGCAGGAATGTTCTGAACCGCTCCTGGCAGAGAGTGAGAGGAGCCGAGTGCCCTCCAGGCCTGGCGCTGGTCAGTGGCAATTTCTGACCCGCACTCTTCTGGGCTTCCAATGGGCAACAGCCATAGCCACCAGGGCCCCAGGGCTCTAGCAGCTTTTGGCCAAGATGTGGTGCCAGGCTAGCACTGAGTGTGTGCCCAGAGTGTGCACCACACCTCTAGCCCTCCAGACACACGCTTGTGGGTGGGCCTGCCATCAGCCTGCTGCTGCTTTCGTGGTCATGTCATAGGATAGGACACAGGCCTCACTCACACATTTCATGTCCATTGTTGAGCTGCAGGGTATAGTGGAGCCTAGGTCTGCGCCAGACGATGGATCTGACAGCCGTGCCCTGCCTGGCATCCAGCAGGCATGAGCTGTCCCTCTTCCCAAGGACTCCCCTCCCTTATTTAATTCTCCACTCTGGTCTGTGCCCAGGTACCTCAAGGAAAGGGGTTTCCCTGTAGGTGACTGTTGCAGCTAGAGGAAGCTCACCTTTTCAGGAGTCAGAGCTTCGAAAAAAGTCTAAAATGTGAGTTTAGCAACAGTAAAGATTTATGTTTTTAATTGAGAAAAAAGCCACCCACAATTTCACCACCTAAACACAAGCCCGCTCTGTTATATCGCTCTGAGGGCAACAGAGTTGTCAACGACCTGTGTGGTCCAGGCAGTGGATACCGGTGCCTGGCCTGGCTCTCCCTGCCAGCTGGGCCCAGGGCAGGACATGGGCCAAGGATGCACATCGTCCAGGGACCACCATTCCTGTGGTCAAGTAGAGGCCTGGTGACCGTGCGTGAGTGCCTAGCACAGGGCAGCGTGGGGTGAGCTGGATCGGCCGGCTCCATGTTCTGCTCATTTGGCACATGCACTGTGGGCATTCCACGCCAGTCCTCATTGCCAGCAGCAGGCACTGGCCGAGGACAGAGTGGCCACAGGATACACTTCTTGCTTTCTGTCAGTAGAAGGAAGTTCCCGTCTTCACACTGCCAGGATTTGAATTGGACATACTGGGCAAGCCCAACTGGAAGTGTTGTGTGGCTTGTTGATGTTGCTGACCCTGTGCCTTCCACTAAGGTGACCTGGGAGGCCCATTTAGCCGTGGGAATGGATGCTGTGGGTGAGTCATATCACCCATCTCTCCTGGGCCTCAGGCTCCCCAGAACCTGGAGCAACTGGGTTTTTAACACGCTATTTTGTTGTTGTTGTTTGTGTGTCTTCAGATGTGTTTTGAGCTCTCTGGGTTCATTCTTGACCTTCTACCCACTTTTCATAAGAAGTGTGTTCCTGTATGTCTTTGTGCCCGAGCACTTAGTGCCTTATTTGAACCCACGAGAGGCCCGCATCTTCATCCACTTTCCCTCCCTCCCCTGTGCCTGGCACAGGGCTGGGCCCAGCGTCATTGATCAGACCGTGTCTGTTGAGCCACATTTGAAATGTGTCCTTTGAATTGAACACGCTAGAAACTGGCCCATTTTTGAGAAAGGCGGTGGTATCTCCTGTCAGATGAGTGCCAGCCCTACGCAGGCGCGCGGTTGCTGTTGTGGGGCTGTGAGGGGATGTGTGTGGAACCTACACGGTTTCCTGAGCCCCCATGAGAGGAGAGCAGAGTGTCGAGATCAGATATGACCTGCTCCTCAGTCGTTCAGTCAGCTTCACATGGCCCCCAGGCCCTGTGCTCAGCTCTGGACGACAGGAGGGGAAGACACTCATGTGCATAAACCCAGTGGGATCAGTGACATCAGACAGGTGGGCCCAGGACGTGCTCTGCATATACCCCCTGGGGGTGGGGAGACCTGAAAGAGGAGCGGACACTGAGGGATGAGAGCTCCTGGGCGAAGGCAGGGGAGGGAGTGGGGCAGGGGGTATGTGTTCAGAAGGGAAGACAGTGGGGAGACAGCAACATGGAGTGAGATGTTCCCAGTGGCTGCTCACGGTGTGAAGCCAGGAGGGGAGCTGGGAGGGATGGCAGGACCCATGGCAGATGGCCTGCGTGCCTTGGGAGGAGCTTGGCTTTGTCTTGGCAGCCAAGAGTCATAGGGAGTGACTACTTAGATTCTTTCCTTAGCAAGAAGAGCAGTGGTGGGCAAGCCCAACGCACATCTGATATCTGCACCTTGATGCTTGGACTTGGCTTGAGGGGATCTTGGGGCCTCAGTCCTTGCCCACTCAGTAGGACTACTGACTCCTGTCCCAGTAGGAAAAGGGCCGTGAGGCTGAGGGCAGTCGGGGCTCAGCACACAGCAAGGGAGGCCTCAGAGTTGGTACCTGGCTGCTTCTCTGGCCCTCCTCCGGCCAGGCTCTGCCAAACTCCTGGGTGACCAGTGGACTGCCTCACCCTTGACACTTGCCCCCGCCCCTTCCCTTTCTCTCAAGCCAGAACAGACAATCTCCTTCTCCTGCAGCCCCTGCCACCCAGCCTGGGCTTTCCCGAGCTGCCTGCCCTGCTGTCCTGGTGGAGCAGCCCTGGGTGTCCCGGTGCCAAGCTCGTGGTTCACACACAGGAGCAGCAGCCACCGCCCTGGAGCGGGATGCTGGGCGGGCTGTGGGCCGAGGCGCTGAGTCGGGGAGCAGGTGCAGCCCCTCGTGTGCCTTTCCCGGCTGTTCTATTCTGTGGTGGTGGTGGGGGCGGCCACACCTGCCCTTTGTGGGCTGCGTCCCCATCCACCTGCATAGGCCCCAGAGGTGGGACAGCCCTGTGCCACCCTACGGAAGGGGACCCAGAGCCCAGCTCTCTGCAGCCTTGGGGACCTGTTATGTGCCAGCTGGGACATCCTGTTTCACAGGGGAGGAGACTGGGAGCTACGCCTGTCACCTCACTGAGGTGCTTCTGTTGCTGGTGGTGGACTGCCTCAGGGCAGGGCCTAAAACGGAGTCTTTTCCTTCTCAACTGTAGGAAAAACTGAGGAGTCCTTGGAGAGTACAGAAGGCTTCCGGGCCACAGAGCAAGGCAGCCAGAAGCCTGCTGCAGACGCCTCAGCCTCTGCCTGCATCGCGGTCAAGCACCCAGCATCTGCACCTGCCCTGTGGGACGGGAGGAAGAGAGGGGACCCGCCGGGGGAGCCAGCAGCCTTCCCGCAGGGGCTGCCAGCCGGCGCAGAGGAGCAGCGCCAGTTCCTCACGGAGCAGTGCATCACCGCCTTCCGCCTGTGCCTCAGCCGCTTCCCCCAGCACTACAAGAGCCTCTACCGGCTGGCCTTCCTCTACACCTACAGCAAGACTCACCGCGTGAGTGAGCAGGCCGCCTAGGTTGGGAGAGGAATTGGGTCTTCCCAGGGTCTGCAGACGTCCTGGAGGGTTGGTGGGCAGAATGAAGACAGATTGGGTGGCAGTGCTGGGAGGGATGGGAGAGGCAAATGCAGGAGGTGCGGTCAGTCCAAGAGTGGTGCAGCTTTTCAGGTGAGGTGGTGAGGGATCGAGGGAGGAACGTGTGGAGGCTGCTTTCACAGCGGACCATAGGCTCGGGCACTGGCCGTGGGTGAAAGACAAGAGCCAACAGGCTCATCACGTCTGACCTGTGAGGGCCAGTGTGGTGACCCTCACGCCACTGTCGGGTTCCCTCACCCCTGCCTTCTCCTGTCCTCAGCATGCTCCACTATGCACATCCTCCAGGTGCCCAAGAGACCTCCCTCCTCTGTCCCAGGGCCTTGCTTGCTCTGGGCCCCGTCCCCTCTGGCTGTATCTTGCAGAAGCCTCCTGGCCATCTCCTTACCCCTGGGTTTGCCTCTCTGGTGCAGCTGCCAGAACTATCTTTACAGCCTCTGCTGCATGGGGGCTGGGTGCTGACAGCCTCCTCCAGCTTTTTTTGGAAAGCAGATGATGTAGCGATTCTGAACAGCTGTGCCCCAGGCTTAAGCGCTCCCAGGGACTTCCTAGCTAGACCTCTCCTGCTGGCATTTAGCATTTGTGGAGGGAGGGTGGCATGTTCTGTATTTTTTCATTCTCTCCTCACTTACCCAGGAGGCTCCAGGGAAAGAGTGCCCCTCGCCATGGTGCCTGCCTCCCGTGGAGCTGCATTTACAGGGGCAGACAGATTATAAACATGCAATCAGACAAATAAAGCAAGTCTGTTGTGACTAATACTACAGAGAAGATAATAGGGTGGCACCCAGGAGTAGGGGTGCTGCTGTGGCTCCTCAAAGGCACCTTATTCTGAGATCTCTAGGGTGGCCATGGGCAGCGTGGGGGACAGGTGGGCTGTAGGAGAGGGCAAGCAGCCTGGGCATGTGGCGAGCCTGGGAGAGCAACCAGGGTGTGGGCAAGGGCCATTGGGGGTCAGCGTAGCAGGAGCAAGTAGGGGCAGCTGTGGTCTTTGCTTTGTCTGGCTGCTTCCTCCGTAAGGTCCAGGCTCAAAACCTCCTTCAAGAGGCCCTTGCCAGACCTCCATTGCCAGCTTCTCTGTGGGATGTTTGGAGAACCAGGAAGGGCAATTGGCCAGAGCGACGGACCCTGGGTTGGCACTGGTTATGTGACAGGAAGTTGTTACTTGGCAGAATCCTGTTTGGAGACTAGGTGCAGGCGGTAAATGCTCTGTCACAGTAGTGACTGCTCAGCACGCTCACATGGCCTGGTTGATTTTCTCAGAGCAGAGCAGGTGGAGCTGGTGTCCTCTGGCTTGGCGCTGGGGGCAAGGGATCTCCTCCGGGGGCTCCGTCTCTGCTGCAGGGTGTCTGCCTTTCCCAGCTGCCACTGCCCATCACTGCTGCTGGCGCCACGCTTGAGCCAGGCCTGTTCACTGCCCACCCTGCACTTCACAATGGACCCCACCTCTGGTGTCCCGGGCCTTCTGGACCCAGGAAGAACTGTGTTTTAATAAAACATCCTCTGTAGTAGTCTGTCCCGATGGCACATTCTCCCTCCTTGTCCCCAACATGCTCCAGCACTGTTCTAGGAACTTTCTCCTTTCCCCTTTTCGGGAGCAGCAGAGCCCAGGGCAGAAGCCCTCGTGAATCTTGGATGGAAGGGATACTAGCAACCATCATCTAGGCCTTCCCTGCCTTGGGCATCTCCCTCTTCAGATGTTCCGCCAAGCAGCCGTGCAGCCCCTGCCAGCTGTGGTCACTCTGAGCAGGACACGAGCTTCCTGTGCTGAGCCCAACCAAACCTTCCCCCACTGTGGCGGGTTGCCTTCACCAGAAGCAGATACTGAGATGGAACTTGGGGTGCAAGATGCCCATTAGGGATCAGCCCTGTGGAAGGGAGGGGGAAGATGCAGGCTTAGGTGGAGGGAGAGTTGAGGCACAATGCAGGCCCCAGAGCCCCCAGCGCCCAGCCCCGCCTCCCTATTAAATGGTTTTCATCTGAGTGGGAAGGAGCCATTGCAGGCAAAGGGCTCTCCACAGTGCCAGGAACAGGCTGCTGTTATCACAACCTGTTCCCTTGCTGGGTAAGTTTTTTAAAAGTGGAAAACAGTATTTATGTCAAAAGTAAAGAAAAACTGGAGAGTGGACAACCACAGTTCTGCCAGGCTGAAACAAAAGCTATTTTGTATGTTTCTTCCCAGCTCTTGGGTACACACACTGTTGACTGTAACTTCCAAGGCTCTAGATGCTTCAGGTCCAGGAGGTGGGGGTCGTGTCCTCTTACTTTACAGCCGGGCGCCTGGCTCAGGGTTGTGCGGGGTGAGTGACAGCCCGGCATCAGCCCGGTGGCCTTACCTAGGCTCAGTCTCCTGCACACCTTAGAGCATCCACGCCCACAGTGTGTCATTTTGTTCTTTCCACGAATGTCCTCCGGGTCATTTTGGTCACCCTGTGATGGTCTGTGGGTAGGTAGACACCTCTGATAATGGGGATGGAGGCTGGCACGGCCATCTGCCCCGTGGGTGTCAGTGAACTGGACACCCCCTCACAGCTGTCGGACTCCACTTCTGTGGCTCTTCTGTTAGCTGTGTTCTCAGGTCGTGGGCCTTTGCTTTCTGAAGTGGAGTGCTGGTCTTGCTTCTGAGAAATACCCTTTCTCTTGTGGTAGCTCTGCCTGGGTGCCAGGTATACTAGGTGCTCTCCAGGCTACCACACACCCTAGGTCCTGATTGTGCCGCCAATGGCACCACTGGCTCCTTGGTCCTTCATTCAGACCTTTGCTGAGCAGCAGTTGCCATCCCAACTTGAAGGGCAGGTTGTTACCCCTGGCTCCACTGAGAGCCTGAGTTAAAGCTCACACTGCCTGGGGCATGCCTCCATCCTGGGGGCTGGGCGTGGTTTCGCCCAGGCCCTGGGTGTCAGCTTGGCCACAGATCTGGGGACATATCTAGTGCTCTCAATGACTAATGCAGAACCATTAACTGACAAGCAGCCACGGCTTTCCAAACACAGCTGTTTGGTAACAAACACTTCCTGCTGTGTGTATTTAACAGCAGCACATTGCTTCATAAAGTCCCGCCCTGGGGCCTGGCAGTGGTACTTTCCTGCTGCCTTCCCGTGGCGGCTGCAGCATCCAGCTCGTCTTCAGAGAGGGCCCCAGGAGCTGTGCAGGGTCATTCATAAGTGCCCCCAGTTGAGGTTCTGCTCAGTTTAGAGCTCCCCAGACAAGGCCTCTGCAAAGAAACTGCCTTCAGAGCACAGGGCACTGCTTGCTTAGCTGCTGGCAGCAGTATTTTGGCGGGAGGGGAGGGAATGTGGGCTCTGAAGCCCACCTCACCTGGGTTCAGATCCCGGCTCTGACTGGGAACTCTTGGAGCTCAGGACTCTTTGTCTCATGATGTTGCCACAGAATTATTGTGACAACGAGGTGAGAGGTAGGGTGCTGGGCAGTGCCCAGCACACCGTGCTCCAGCCTTCAGCCTATGTCCTTCTGTCCTCTCTCGCCTCTAGTCAGGCGACTCACCAGGATACCACAGCCCCGTTCCTCAGTGTCAGCATCTCCCATGGCTCCTAGCCCCTCCACCCAGCAGGCCTTCTGAGGGCTGGGTCTGCCCCTGGTGGACCCTTGATGCCTGTCTGAACCCACCCTCCTGCCCAAGGTTGGCTTTGCTGCACGCAGGCTGGCCCCTGTGTGCCTGAAGGCAGGCCTCCTGCTGGCCCACAGCGATGGCCAGGGCCACCTGAGGAGGGCTCTCCACACCCTAGACAGGGAATATCACTTATGCTGATGGCTACAGGGCCCGACGTCTAGGACTGTCAGTCTGTGCTCTTAAAGACCTGGCTCCCTGAATCCTTGTGGGCAGCCCAGGAGAGAGACCACATGGCTTCGGGATACTTTTTATCATGGGGGTTCTGGCCTTCACTGATGGGATCCATGGGCACCCCTGCCCTGACTCTCCCCACCCACTGTCTGGGGCTCAGTTGGGAAACTGAACTCACTACCTCCTGCTTTGAGTGGTCCAGGACAGAGTGGGTTATAAGATGGTCCTTGGAACCAGTCTTGAAAAAAAATAAAGTCGGAGGATTCACACTTCCCAATTTTAAAACTTAACTATAAATTTACAGTAATCAAAACAGTATGGATTATTATTCAGCCTTAAAACAGGGAGGAAATTTTGACACATGCTACAGCATGTATGAAGCTTGAGGATATTGTGCCAAGTGAAATAAGCCAGTCACCAAAAGACAAATACTATATTATTCCATTTATATGCCGTATCTAAAGTAGTCAGAACCATAGAGACAGAAAGTAGAATGGTGGTTGCTAGAGGCTGTGGGATGGGGGAAATAAGGAGTTGTTTAATGGGTACAGAGTCTCAGTTTTGCAAGATGAAAAAGTTCTGGAAATGTGGCGCACATTATAAATATACTTAATACTACTGAACTAATACACTTAAAAATGGTTAAGATGGTAAATTTTATGTTACGTGTTTTATACCACAATTAAAAATGAAAAAAAAAATGTGGCACTGGCCTAAGGATGAAGATACAGATCAATGGAATAGAATTGTGAGTCCAGAAATAAACACATTCACCTATAGTCAATTAATTTTTGGCAAGGGTACCAAGATACTTCAGTGGGTGAAAGGGCAGTCATTTTCAACAAATGGCGCTGGGATAACTGTATAGCCACATGCAAAGGAATGAAGTCGGACTCCTACTACACACCACATACAAAAATTAACTCAAAATGGAACAAAGATCTAAATTTCAGAGCTAAAACTATAAGACCTCTGGGAGAAAACAGGTGTTTTCTCTAAGATGTGGTTTCTAAACATGTGGTTTCTTAGATACAACACCAAAAGCACAAGTGACCAAAAGAAATGAACTGGACACCATCAAAATTTAAAGCTTTTGTTCTTTAAAGGACACTATAAAGTGAATGTACAATCCACAGAATGGAGAAATGTTTACAAATCATGTCTCTGGTAAGGGACTTATATCTAGAATATATGAAGAATTCTTATAACTCAATAATTAAAAGACAACCCAATTTAAAAATAGGAGGAGGATCTGAATAGACATTTCTCCAAAGAAGATATACAGATGGCTGATAAGCACAGGAAAAGCTGCTCACCATTAACCATCAGGGAAATGTGAATCCAAGCCATTCAGATGCTACTTCACACCCACTAGGACGGCTAGGATCAAAAAGACTTCATTCAGCCTCTGCTCCCGGGTTCCTGGAGGTGCATGAGAAGCCGCTGCTCTGGTGGCAGCCCTAAGGCAAGAGCGTGGGCACCAGGGTTTGGGAACAGTGGTGGTTCTCTCCAGAGCCAGTTTCCTGTGGAGGCCTCATGATTGGGTCACTGCCTCTTCTCAAACCTGCTTTGCTTGTGGTTGTTGCTCCGCTTCAGTTCGGTGATGGGGGGTGTTCTTCGCATTCTTTGCTCTCTCTGGTCCTTGCAGGCCACTCAGTGTCTTCAGAGAGAAGCTGATTCCAGTGGGGCATCAGGACAGCCTGGCCTAGGCCAGCGCCTCAGTGGTGCTTCTCACAGCAGCCTGCCTAGCAGGGACAGGGAACTGAGGCTCAGAGGAGATAGCAGCTTGTCTCACACCCTTTGGCGAGGATGTGGTGGGGCCTAGACTCTGCTCCCAGGGGTGGCCAGGCTGGTGAGGGACCCTAAGGCTCGGATCTTTACTCTTCCTTTCCTTCCAGACGGAGGAGAGAGGCCATCTGACTCATCCTTCACCTAGTCAGGTGGGGTAGATGCCCAGCTTCTCACTAAAGCCACAGAGCGGCTGATGGCTGCATCAGGACTGACCTAGCAAATGTGCACTGAAAGCCCACTGTGTGCTAGGCCTGGTGACAGAGGCCTGGGAGGTTAGCAGAAGTAAGGCCTACACACCCCCACCCACGCTCAAGGGGTCATGTCCAAGTATAGCAGTCAGACAGTAATAGGTCGGCTGTTGGACCTTGTGGCCAGAGCAGGGCAGCAAGCCAGGGGCGTTCAGCACCCCAAGCGAGGAGAAAAAGAAGAGGAGCAGGGCCTGTTCTGAGGGAGAGGCCTCCTGCCTGAGGCTCAGTGCACAGCCCACTTCCAGGCCCTGAGCTGGGGCTCTGCCTATGTCATCTGGCCCCGGCACTGCCCATAGCAAGGCTTGGCCTCCAGTCAACTTGTGCTCGGTCAAAGGGCTTTCTTCCCACCGGGAAGAGGGCGGGCCTGAGCCTCGCTTGCTGTGCTGTGGGATGAAGCCCACCTTCTGCAGTGTAGCTTTTCCTCCCTGGGCTGGAACAGCTCTGACACACCTTGCACCCAAGTTGTCAGCAGGAGGTGACACCCAGGTGAGGATTGTTCAGGAGACCGAGGGGTGTGAGATGGGGAAGGGGCTAGTCAGCCCTCCCTGATCCCAGGCCCGGTCCTTCCCGGAGCCTGTGTTTAGGATGGGTCCCCCTCCCACCACTTGTCCCCCTTGCTAGAGCACATACTAGACTCTGAGCCTCCCCTCCCGAGCGCCAGCTCCCTGAACCTCAGGCTCAGCCAGACAGCCAGCTTCCAGTTTCAGTCCCGGGGACAAGCCTCTTAAGCTGTAGAGTGGGGATAATGGCGCCTTCTCTGTAGGTTTTGTTGTGAGGTTCAGGTGACTTAATGCTGCCTCACCAGGCAGGAAAAGTGCATCCTGATGACGAGCAGTCTGCTTTGCAAGCCACGTGCTTGCCACTCAGACGGGTGCAGAGGCCACTCGCTGAGCAATGCTGTAGGCCCACCACAAGCCCCCTTTCTCCATCCCAGCGTGTTCCTGGCAGCAGCCACAAAGCGTTGTTACCCAGCCCCTGCGGTGGCTCGTCCTCCGTGTGATGGATGGCAAGGACCCGTCCATGTTCGGTGTGTGTCGGTATGGCGGTCTGGCTGCTCCAGCCCAATCAGACCCGCTTCCTTGGCCCAGGACCTGTGTGAGATGAACCCAGGCCCCAACTCTGATTAGGACTGTTCAGTTAGAGACGCCTCCTGCCTGGAGGGCTTGCAGTGCCATGCTATCTCCAGGGGAAGCCGCTGGCCTTCAACTTCGGAGGCAGCTTGTGCACTGGTCTGAGTGAGTCTGGGTGTGAACCACTACCCCTCGCCCTTCTGTTATGTGCACAGATCCCCATGTCCCTGTGCCATCAGCTCGTGGCTCACGTGGGGAACCTGTGGAGCCAGGGTAAATGAGACGGCCTCTGGGGAGGACCCTGTGCCACCTGGCTGGGTGTGACGGCGTTGATGCTCCAGGCCGTGATGTAGTCATCCCCTTCCTGCTGCATATATGCAAGTGAGCACCCCAGGGACAGATGGTGAACTTTGCATTCCCTACCACATACTGGCACTAGGTGTCACGGGGGCGTGCTGGCCACAGAGCAGGGTGTTGCTGCCTTCTTCAGCCCCTGCTCCCTTTCTATGCACACAGAAATGGCCCACTGCAAAAGGAGGCCATTCCGCAGCCCCCTACAAGGAAGCCCTGGGCCACTGCAGATCCCAGCCATCCAGTTCTCGGCAGGCTTTGATGTGGTTTGCCGTGAAAACTCCATGTTTTCTCAACTTACAAATCTTGACTGTGCACTTCAAAAATCTGTTTGCCACGTGGTTTGAAGCGTACTGTGCCTTCGGGGGCCAGAAGAGGTGGGGCACATGGCCCCCAGGAGGGCTGGCTGTTTTCCTGGTCCTCTCTCCACAGAGAGATGTGGACTCCAGCTGTTGAAATGGGTTGAGCACTCTGCCAGCAGCATCCATTACAAATAAGACTGTTTAAGTTTGGAAAGATGAGTGAAACTACCACCACCTCATTGTCCCACAACCCGTGACATGGCAGAACTGCTTGTGTTTTAGTGTATTCCCTCCAGCGTGGTTCCTGTGCATTCCTGCAGGTGGTTCATTCATTCCCTCAGCAGCTGGCTGCAGAGCGTGGTTGTGTGCGAAGACGTTGGAAGTGCTGAGGATACAGAGGTGTGCATAGCGAAGGCTCTGCCCTCGAGGGCGCACAGCGGGATGGAGAGTGAAAACACACTGAGGCAGTGTGTACACTCTGCCCCTGTGGAGAACTGCGCGGCAGACCTCGGGCTTCTGAGTAGTTGTTCTAGACAATAGTAAGGGGTGTTTTATTAAAGACAGACCTCATGCTGCAGTCTGCCCCAGCGCATGAGCCCTAGGGCAGCAGCTCCGCTCCGCAGCACTCCCCTCTCCAGTGCCCGGGGTCTCCCTATTCCCCCATATACTGAGGCCCCTTCCTACCTCTGGGCCTCAACTGTCCCTTTGGCCTATCAGGCTGACAGTTTTCTACAAGCTACCTGTCTTCCTTTCATTCTTTCCCCAAATATTTCTCTCATCCTTCTTTGGGCCTCATACTGGTCTGGCCCCTGAAGAGGTGTCAGTAAGGAAGTCAGAGCTCATCCCTGCCCTCATGGGGCTGACAGACAAATAGGGGCGGACAGCTAAGCTGTCAGCGAGCCAGTGGCAGAGGCTGTTTAAGATGGCCATGGGGCCGTGGGGGTGGGATGAGAGACAGTGCCAGACCGAGAGACCTACAGGGACGAAGGTGGGGCTGAGGCAAGTGTGGCGAGGGCTGAGCACGGGGTGGAGGTGGGGGGACAAGCTGGCATGTGGGTGAAGGGTGGCGCTGGCCCTTGCTTTGAGGAAGGTGAGGCCTTCAAGCAGAGGAATGCCTCTCATCAGGATCCCTTCGCCATCTGCCCCTCTAGGGCGTTGAGTGCGTTCTGCCCTCTGTCAAGGTAGGGTCCGTGCACAAGCCTCAGGGGACCCATGTATCCCAGGAAGATCCGTGCCTTTCTGTGGCATGCTCCCCTGTGGTGTCCCTCCCATTCCTAGAGGTGTTGGGGAGCCAGAGGCTGTGGGCCAGTGGTGTGGGCAACGGGGCCTGAGGGGGCTGCTGTGGGAGCTGCCCTGGTGGCCGGCTCGGTGCCAAGCACACAACACTTGACCGGGCAGGTTTGTAAAGTGACTGGCTCACCCTGTGGGGGACAGGGGAAGAACCCAGCCTCCGAGTTCCTCTGGCCTGGACTGGAAGGCCAGCCTGGCTCTGCCCCTTCTTGGCTATGGGGCCTTGGGCCAGCTCTGGAACCTGTCTGAGCCTCAGTTTCTTCATTGCTAGAAAGGTGCAGTGTGCGGGTCAGCTCTCCCTGCCCCTCCCCTCCCCTCCCAGCCCAGCCCCTGTCAGCTCCTGTCTGGGGCCTCAGACATGAAGGTCCGTCTGGATACTGTGCCTTAGTTATCGACCAGCTCTTTCCCTGGTGGGCCTGGGAGACAGCTGGGGAGCCACGCTCCCTGCAGATGTACAGCGGCCGAGTCTGCAGGAGGCTAATTGCTGATCCTGGTTGGGTTTGGCAGGCCAGTGCTTCCTAACTCCTCAAGTGCCTGGTTTTCGGGTCTCTAAGAGCCCTGGAACCTCTCCCAGTGCTTTCTCCCTTCCTGGGCCTCCATGCTTTTGCTGACTGTCTGGCAGGAGGGTAGTCTTAGTGCTGATGTCATTGGAGAAATTGTAGAGTGGTGGCAGAAACAGAGTTCACAGAGGGATGTGCCTTCCTGTCCTACAGCCTTGGGGCCTGGACCAAGGTGTCCCCCCACCCCCAACTTTCCCCAGCCTCCATGATGTGTTCTCGCATGTACCCAGCCAGAAGGAAATCTGTTGGGTTTTATTTTCTTGGTATTCTTAAGAAAACGGTGACTGGAGATGCTTCTTCAAGACTTGTTTCCCCACCCCTCCCCAAAACAATGCAGTTACTTAAAGGGGTTACCTGGACACTTCCCACCAGTCCCCAAGGAGCCCCAGAAAAGGTTTTAGGGTAATAGCTCTGAGGTGACTTCTCTTAGGCCTTCTGTGCAGTACAAGCCAGGCCTATGCCCTGGGTCTCCCGGGGCCACTCAGCTGGAGGAGAGGTTGCCTGGGGCCTGCACAGGCTCTGGTCCCTTGGCGGTCCCGTGGCCATGTCCTCCCCTGCTTCGCAGATGCCCCACTGGCCTCGTGGTTGGCCGCGTCTGGTCTCTGCCTCCTCAGCTAGGCCCTGGCCGCCTTGCCTGTCCAGCCTCTTGCCTCAGTGAGCCCTTCAGCCCCTTGACAGCCTCGTGCAAACCATAGCTCAGGTGTCACCTCCTCCAGAAGCCTCCCTGACCTACTCAGGCTGGACCTGAGCGGGCTCTCCTTTGCACCCTAGCCCATGGTCATGGGTGGGTAGGCTCACCTATCGTATTCGAAGTACAGGTAGTGGTCTCCTGTCCTGTGCTCCTTTCCTTGGGTGAGGTTCCACCCGTGGCTGACGAGACTGGTAGGAGACGTGTGCCCAGGCCCAGCCTCTCAAATCTCCCTCAGGCCAGATTTTGAACCAAGTGACCCTGAACCTGAGAGGTCATGGATGGGCACTGATTCAGTCATGAGCCTTTCTCTTGGGCTCCCTGAAACTATCTGAAGCCTGAGGCTTTACCTTCTATTTGGACCCCCCACCCCACCCAAGTCCCAGGGCACTCAGGAGCCCACTTGAGCTAACCTGAGTTGGAGTGTATTCCTTGTAATGAAGCGCTCCCGACCGACCCTGTTTCTCCAAGGCCAGCCCTCCCTCCCCAGGCCTGCTGTGGGGCAGGGGTACGGGTGAGGGTCAGAAAGCATTGGGCCGGGACTTGTCGTAGGCCTCAGGAGGCGGCTTACTGGACTGGTCTGGGAGGCAGGGTCTCTGAGGCAGACTCTGGGCCCTGCGAGGGCATTTGAATGTGAACTGCGAGCTGATCCTGCTGACACAGCTCAAGAGTTGAAGGCTGGGACTGGGTAGTTCACGCTGATCCCAGAATGCGCAGCAGAGTCGCGCCGTGCTCCTGAGCAGGGGCCTGGTTGAGGATCGAGGACTCTTGATACCCAGGTAGCCTCTCTACTCTGCCTGCTTCTGTCTCCCCGACATAGGGTCAGAGAAGGGGTGCCTCAGTGGACAGGAAGCCCCCATCACTCACTGTGAACAGCTTCGGCATGGATCTCTGAGGCCCTAAAAAAGCCTGTGAGTCCTGGAGAAGAAACGTCTCAGCAGACTACAGCTGCAGCTGTCACTCCTGACAGCCACTGAGACTCAGCGAGAGGGGCCCCCATATAGCCCTTGGTGTGACTCCTGCTCAGGGCCTTCCCTCTCGGGGCGGGCTCTGAGCAAGAAAGCAAGCCGCCTGAGTGCGGTGCCAAAAGGTTCAACCCTGCAGAGGGGCGTGGACAGCACGTGCCCTCTTGTACACACCTGGGGCTGTCCCTGCTCCCCTGGTGCTCTGGGCTATCCATGAACCCTCTGGCCCTAGCCCCACGTTGAGCGTGCTTACTGAAGCCAGGGCAGCCTCGCCTTTATGGGGCCTCAGCCTTCAGCCACTCCCAGAGCCAGGCCATGTCCCTGTAGAAATTAGCCTTGGAATTGATGCCAGGCTTAATCATCCAGGCTTCCCCTAGGAGATGACGTTCTCCTTCGGGCTTCCCAAGAGCCAGCTTTGTCTTCTGTGAGTGTGTCATCCAGGAAATGCATGCTTTAAAGCTCACCTGTCCCTATCCCAGATGGACCCTTGTTCTTGTGTGCCCCACTGCCACCCAGCTGCAGGGTCCCACCCCGTGCTGGGTATGGAGCAGCCCTCAGCCTCACAGAAGCCTCTGTGGCATGACTGTGCAGAGGTGGGAGCAGAGGCTTAGAAGCAGACCAGTGCCCCCCCCCACCCCGCCAATAAGCCAGGGAGCTGGGGTTTGCACTTTTGCCTAAAGTTGTGACGAAGGGAACTATTTCAGAAGTTCAGCTTGACCAGTAGTGAACAGTGGGAGCAGGTGGGACAGGCTCTCAGGCTGAGAAGTGAGAGGGTGTTCATAGTAGTTGGGATATGAGGTGATGAAGGCCCTGCCCAAGGGGTGGGAAGGCAAGGAAGGGACTTGGGCGGTGAATGGGAGGGTGGGGGGAGGACTGAATGGCTATGGAGGAGGGTACCTTGGAGAAAAGAGTCTAGCATTGTGCAGTTCTGAGAGCCACGTCCAGCTCTGCCCCGCAGGCCTCTCCCTATAGGACAACATTGTCCCAAAGTGGGGTACATGCAAGGCCCTTGGCACTGGACCTGGCCATGGGAGCCACCATGATAAAGACCTTAGAAGGGAAGGTGGCCAGCCAGGCAGCTGGTGGGAAAAAGGCTGCTCTGGGTCCATGAGAAGCTTCCAGAGAAGGCCAAGGCAGCCAGGCCCATGCCCAGCCTCACCCTGCCCCCGAGTCCCGCCTGAGTCAGCAGGCTCTCATTACCACCCCGCCAGGTTCCACCAAGAGGCACCATTGCCCAGAGAGTACCAGCCTGAGCACTTGGACAGAGCCCCAGCCTCAAAAAGCCTGCAGGCTTCCTGCAGTGCCCCATTGGGTCTGAACCTAACGTGGCTGTGTTGCTGGCCATGATAAGGAGGACAACTGCTGACATTGTAACAAGTCAAAACTGACCATTTGGGCTAGCTGGGGTCCCCCAACAGAAGGTGGGGTGCTGGATCCATGCAGCAGCTTTGCATAGTTGGTCAGGTTGAGGGGTCCCTGTCTATGCCCTCCTTGGGCAGTCTGAGGCCACGCTGTCCTGAGTCAGCTGTTGCAGGTAATAAATCCGTTCCAGAAATGCACCCCACAGCCAGATGATCAAAGCCAGCAGGCAGAGCTGCGGGATCGATGTCGGCAGGAGCCGCTTTGCCAATGAAGCCAGGAAGGAGGGGACTGCCTCCCTTCCCTGTGGGCGCCGTGAGCTGCCCACACACTCACTTCCAACCTATTTCTTGTTTCCCCAGAACCTCCAGTGGGCCCGCGATGTGTTGCTAGGCAGCAGTATCCCTTGGCAACAACTGCAGCACATGCCGGCACAGGGGCTCTTCTGCGAGAGGAACAAGACCAATTTCTTCAACGTGAGTACTTTGCCTTGTTGATTTCCGAGGCTGCTTGCTGCCACTGCTTTTCACCAAAGGCGTGCGAATGGACCCCTGGGTGGGCATTCCCAGGACCACGGGTTTGCGGCATCCTCAGAGGGCAGGCAGGGTGGCGCAGTCGAGAGTGCGCCAGTCTCGGGAGTGGGGCCGTGCTTGCCGAGTGACTTCTGGCATGTCGCTGCCCCATTTGGGCACCAGTTTGCCCGTCTTTGGGGAGAGGCATGGACAAGCTCAGTGTGTTCTCTGGAGCCCCAGGTATTCTGGAGCCATGGCAGGCAGTGGTGAGAGGGGCTGCACGCCCCTAGCCCTGCTTCCCTAGAGCAGCTCCGTGTGCCTTCCGTGTGGTCTGGGGCACCTGGAGATTCTGACTGAAGCCAGGTCTGCTGCTTAAAAACAAGTTTGGCCAGTGCTGGGCTTTTAGTGCCCTTCTACTCCTCACATTCCGTGCGGGTGGAGACCCACCCCTCAGGCAGGACATGGCCCAGCACCGCGGCCTGTCTGCTCCCCATCCTTGAGGCTCCGAGGGCCCACATCTGCCCCACCTGGGCCCAGGCCTCCCTCATTCACTCTGCCCTCCTCACAGAGACAGATGGCCCCTCCTCACTCTTTTCCACCGCCAAGTTGTCACACATCTTCCACCATCTCTCTCAGCACAGCCAGCCCCCAGCTGGGTGGCTTTGGCAAGTCACATGGACCCTCTGAGCTTTGGTTTCTTCTATATTTTCCCTGATTCCTTGTTACATGTAGAGAAACTGAAGGGCAGGGTTGACCTGAACAGGAGCCGAGAAAGACAGGTCTTAGGTCTGGAGGGGTGTGATGGAGGCTGGTTCTGGAGGCATGTGGGCAAGGTAAGGTCCCCACTGAGAGCCAGCCAGGTGGTGGGGTGTCTGGGTCCATAGTTCTTCTCCTCTCACAGGCTGAGCTTTTGCAGGGCAGCCCTGTGTCTGCCACCCCTCTCTCTCTGGGTATTTTATAGACAAATGGTAGATGTAATCTGTAATCAGTCTGCACAGTACCAAGTTGTACCAAGGAGTTTGTAGTGAAAGAGAAGCTCCCTCCCACTCAGGTGCCCAGGCCACAGCCACTGCCCTGCAGTGGCCACTGGTCTCTGTCCTGTGTGTGTCCTCCCAGAGGGTGCCTGCCCAGTTAGAAGCCAGTGCACAGAGATGTACACAAAGGACAAAGTACACATGCTTCTGCTCCTTGCTTTTGCCCCCTACTTTAGAGTATATCTTGGAAAGTGTTTTAGAATTTGCTTGTTCTTTTTAATAGCTGCATAGTACTCCCAACATATGGATGTCCCACAATTTACCTACCCATCCCCTATTGATTGTTTCCGGTGTTTTGTTACCACAAACAATGCTTCGTACAAATACACATCTTTGTGCATATTCGGGAGTCCATTCATAGGATGAATTCCTAGAAACAGTTCCTGGGTCAAAGGGTTTGTGGTGCCTTTCAAGTTTTAGTAGATACTACCTTTCAAAGATCCAGCCCACACTCCCAACCTTAGACTCATTTTTTCAGATTTCATCAACACTCTGTTATTGAATTGCCTCATATTTGTTCTTCAGTAGGCGAAAAATACACTCGTTTCATTCATTATAAGTGGCATTGACCGTGATGTGTTAGCAGTTTTAATTTCTCTTCTGTGCAGTTTCTACTCGTGCTCATTTTCCTGTTGGATTGTTGGTCCTTATTGAGTTATAAGAACTCTTCATATATGAATGAAATGGGCCCTTTGTCAGTGTTTTGTGGACTTTTTTCTCTGCAGTTGCTAAACCAACGTTAAAACCAGGCAGGTGGCTTACATTCAGTGAGCTCCTGAGTTAGTTATTTCCCTGATAAAATAGGCTCCTATTACTTGCTTCGAAGAGTAATTGCAGTGATCAAGTTTGATAATGCGGTAATGTCCCTAACTCCGGGCATGGCATGTGGTAGGTGCTCAAGAAAACAGTTTCCCTTCCTCTACCCTCCCCCGCTGCGCAGTGATGTTGGAAGGAGAGCGCCTTTCTTCCTCACTGGTGAAGCACTCAGCCTTCCTAACGGGCGAGTTCAGGAGGCTGGCACCTCCTGCCTGCCCGGATGGAGCATGTCTGAGCTGGAGGCCAGGTGTTCCAGGTCCCTTCTCCATTGGGCTCGTTTCCCACAGCTCCTCCTGTGGTTTCCAGGGCCTCCCGGAAAGTGAGTCCTGTAGTAGGGCAGTCAGGCTGTGCCTATGGGAGAGAAGACCAGCAGAGCCCCGGGTGGGCCTGGCACATGGGCAACTTCTCCTCCACAGTGAGAAGCCCCTGTGGACCCAGGCCACTCAGCCGGGACTGATGTTTTCAGTGCTTTGCCTCCCCCAGGTCAGCTGTTTGCTCCTCTGTGCTTCCCAGAGACCCAGTGCTTTTACCACCCTTGGGCCCTCTCCCAGCCTGAGTCCTGGCCACTCTGCTTTCTCAGCTCTTCTCCTTGGAGGTGGGCTGGGGCTCCTCATGCTCCTTGAGCCTGAAAGGTTAACCTCTGGGCAGAGCCCAGACAGACACTCGCAGCCCCATTTATAAAGTCACAGAGGGAGAGGCGCTCTCCGCTGGTTGGTGACAGGATAGCCCTTGCCGACCCACTCCACCCTGTCCTTGCCACTACTCTAGGTGGACTCCAGAGCGGATATGTCCTCCAGCCAGAGCCAACCCCAGCATATCAAAAAGAAGGCCCCTTGGGGCAAACATGAGTTTGTCCAGCAGATTTTACCAAGTGTGAGGAAGCTGTTTGCAACCATGTTTGTGGAGCAGGAAACAGCTGACTGTTGTGATGGGGCCGTGTCTCTGACCACTGAGGCTGGAGGTCAGGATGAGTAGGCTGGTTCTTCTCCCTTCTCATGAGCACTGGGTTTACCGCCTGGGTGAGGGCAAAGGCCTGGGGCACGGGGCAGCCCTTGTGAGGCAGTGCAGGGAGGGTGAGGCAGGGTCATCGGTCACCCTAATTGCCATCCCACTAAGCCCCCACTGTCCTGGGCCACCCAGGCTGCCCAGCTTTGGCATCACTCACCCAATGGGCGGTCTGGGTGCCCCCCATCCCACCCCTCGTCATCCTCAGGGCCCAGGCTAGGGGACCCCCCTGTTATTTTTCAATGACAATTTTTGAAAACTGAGTCACCTTGTCACTGTAAATAGTTCATAGCAGAGCGCGGACGCCATGGTTTGCCCACCCCCAGGCACCATGCCCTTCTCAGAGGGACTTCCATGAGTGGCTGGGCTGTTTGGTTTTTTTTCTCAGTTGTGTGTGTACAAAATCAGACAAATTTGTCATGCAGCTTTAAAAAAATGTGTGTGTGTGTGTGTGTGTGTGTGTGTGTGTGTGTGTGTGTGTGTGTGTGGCGGGGTACTTTTCAGCAACTTGCTTTTTTCCACTGGCACTAAATCTTGGCGAGTTTCCCTGTGAGAAGTATAGGCCATCTTGCTCTTTGCAGCTGCCTCCAGGGTTGTGTTGTACGCGGGCCACAGTCTCCTTGGGTCGTGGGGGCAGTCTTTATGCTCACAGGCAAGCTGCAGGCAGCCTCCATATGCTAGTGTCTTTGTGCTGTCCCCGCGTTCCTCTTTGAGTCCCTGGCCTGTCCTGGCCTGGGCCAGAGGAGGTGCTCACTGAGCACTTGTGGATTATTTCTAGTCGTGTCTTCTCCCTTAATACATGGTCTCCAGGCATGTTCTCCTGGTCCAGGCAGTGCTGGCCGCTGGGAGGCCCCTGCATAGGACACTCGAAGGCTTGCAGCAGAGCCCCACATGCATGTCCCTTCATACTGGGCCCCTGTAGGGTGCTATGGGGACTGGGGGAGAGATGGGGAAATCCTCGAGGCGTCTGGGTGAGCTGCAGGCAGGGCTCTCCCGGGTAGGATGGGTGCTGCTCAGCCAGGAAGGGGCAAGAGAAGGAGGCCAGGGTTAGAGGCACCCTTGGGGGAGCTCCCCAAGGCTGGACCACGCCTGAGGCAGTGCTGGCTGAGCCTTCTTGGGGAGCGGGAGGGATGGGTGCTGAAGGGTTGGGTGAGTGTGACCTGGGGCTCCAGTTAGCTTTTTTGACTGGAACTCCTCGCACACAAGGCCTGGCCCACAGTGGACTAGGGCCCTGCAGCAGCAGAGATGTGGCATGTAACAGGGCCCAGCAGTGTGGTTGGACAAACATGTGGGGCTGGGGGGAGAGAGAGCAATGAACTTGGTCCATCTCCAGTCCCATTGTTCCCAACTTGACTGAGAGGGAACCGTTCCCAGCCACCCCTTTCCTCTGCCCAGGAAAATCCTTGCTTGTGGGCTATCTGCCAAGCAGATTGGAGCCCTGGGCTGGGGCTCATACTCCAGGGCAAGCCAGAGCCCCATTACCCTAGCCCTCTCCCACCAGGCAGCGTAGTCTTGTCTTTGCCAAAACAGAGCCAGAATTGTCGAATGTCGTTGGTTGAGGTCTTGTGGTCCTTTCTGCCCTGGCTGGGCCTGCCCTAGGCCTTGGTGCCTGTCCTTTCACAGTCCACAGCATTGGTGAGGTGGGGGGAGGGCAGGGAAGATGTGGAGGGCTGGAGCAGGAGGCAGTGAGGCTGGGGTTGGGCCTGGGGACGTAGGAGCCCTCCTGAGCCAGTGCCAGCCCTGAGTGGGAGCCAGAGGGTTGTCCCTTCCTGGGGCAGAAAGCAGGCACCAAGCATACCATGGAAGCTGAGGGCTCATCTCTGAGTGCTCAGAAGTTTCCATGGCTTCCTGTGCAGGTATGCACACTTCTGGGCAGGTGGGCCCTTAGAGTTGGGCTGCTCTGGCCAGGGAGAACTTCTCTCCCTCTTGTAGTTGATGCAGAAACGTTCCCATAGTAACCAAGCTAGAGATGGCTCTCCCTCCTTCCCCAAAATGTTTGCTTATTTTAGCAAGCAGGGTTTTTTTCTTATTTCAACCCAGTTTCCAGCCACTGTGAAAGAAGTAAAGGGAGCCATGGGCCCACCTGCTTCCTGTTTCTGAGGCTGTGCAGGCTGGCAACGGCTGTGGCCTGAGTTTGAGGGTGTGTAGGGGAGGTGCTGGCTTGCAGCAGCTTGGCTGCCCTGCTTCAGTGCCTCCTGCATAGCCACTCCCACCCACGTGGGGGTCTGCCTGTGACACAGGCAAGCAATCCGTGGCTGGTGGCACGTGGGGGCAGGTCCCCGGGACCGAGGGTCACCGAGAAGAGTGCAGACTTTCAGCTCAGGCAGGCTTAGCTTTTGGCTACTCCACCTCTTACTCGACCCCGCACAGGGCACGGGGCTGACCCTAGGCAGGGTGGTCACGACAGGTAGACAGGAGCCATCACACAACTCATCCTTAGGACTGGACATCAGCCTGCACAGGGCCTTGGGGCTTGTCTGCGGATCCCAGTGGTGCTTCAGGAGGATAGTGCTGGTACCACAAGGGATATGGCTGGAGTGGGCTTGGTGGGAACCCCAGCTCTTGCCTGGCCAGGGCCTCCAGAGGCTCCAGGGATGCCCTAGCTCAAGCGGGGTCACCTGAGATATGGTGTGGCCTTCCCTGGTTGCCACATGGGCCTCTTTCTACGTGGCCTGGTTCAGCTGTTGGTACCTGTGGACGTGCTCACTCCTTCTTGGTCACAGCTATATAGTGCTCTGCTGTCTGACTGTCCCACAGCTCATCTACCTGCCCTCTTCCCAGTGGGTAGGTGGCCCAGTTCTCCACTAGTACAAAAGCGCTGCCTTCCCCAGTCTCCTTCCTCACGTGTGAAAGTCTCTAGGATTAGAGGCCGGGTCACAGGTCCTCCACACATTGCCAGATGGTTCTGCAGAGCCGGGCCACGTTCCCTCCTACCAGCCACTGTTCTGCCCCCTCCTGGCACTCGGAACCACAGGCAACTATCATTTTTGCCCATCTGTGGGGTGACTGGGTGGGGTGGCTGAGCCCCTTCCCATGCCTGTGGCCAGTGCCTTTTTGTCTGCCCAGGCTCTGGTGTGAGCTCCTACCGGGGAGTCACCACACAGGCCTGGTGGTTCTGTTTGTCCTGACTCTGTGTTACTTAACTGATGGGAGATACAGCTGTCAGGAACCATCTTTATTTCTTTAAGCATTTGTTCTATGCGGCCCCCAGCCCTGGAGCCAGAGTGCTCATGAGGGCTCTGATATGAGAAGAAAGGCCCTCACTGGTTGGGCGGCCAGCTGGGGACAGGACAGGTCTCGAAAGCCCCTGGTACCCTTTGCATTTTGCTAAGAATCAGTCATACGCATTCTAGTCTGACTTGCCACCAGTTGGTTGTGTGGCCTTGGGGAATTCTTCCTCCCTCCACCGAGTGAGTAGATGCCAGGTGTTGGGGGGCAGGTACAGTGGGGGCCTTTGCAGAGACCAGAAGACAGCCTCCCCTCTGAGCCTACCGCAAGGCCCAGCCTGAGACGGTGCCCATTGTACAGGCCAGGCCTCAGCCAGTGCCCTTCCACCTCGTGGTCCAGATGGAGGCTAGTGGTGCTGGGCAGGGCACAGCCCTGGAGCCCAGTGCACCCAGGCACCCCAGGAACAGCATTCCCATTGCCCTCCCAGTGCATCCCCTGGCACGGTGCCCAGCAGGCCGGGCATGCCTAGTGACCATGAGTTCCTCTCGCCCTTGAGAGTTCCCTGCGACAAGGTTAAGTAGGGAGCAGCAGCCCCAGAGTAAGGGGAACAGGCCCCGGGGTCTGTACCGCAGACAGCCGCCTCCTGTTGCAGGGCCAGACTTGGACTTTCCCTCCCATCCCCTTCCAGCCCCCCGACAGGTGCCATGCAGGTGGGCCTGTGGGAGCCTCTGCCTTGCTCACATTCACCCCGCAGCTGACTCACTGACACCCACCCCCGGACGCCAGCCCCAAGTTCAGGGCCTTTGCCAGCAGACATCAGAAACACAACCCAGGGATGAGGTGTTGGTCTCCACCCAGTTAATTATACCTCACACTGCCCCGGGCAGCAGCAGATCTGTGTTGTTTCCCAGCAGTAAACAAGCCCCAGGAGCCTCAGTGAGGGGTGCTCAGCCCAGCCCACGGGCGCCCCAGTGCAGCTCCTCCAGTGCTGAGCCCTGCCCTCTGGTCAGGGCCAGGGAACATCAGGATAGGAAGTGCCCGCTTGGCGACCGCGCCACACCTTTCCTGAAGTTGTTACCACCCACATCACCTCTCTACGCAGGACTGGTTGTGACCCGTTCACGGTCCACCTCTGCTTGTCCCTCTGTCCAGACCTCAAGGAGCGTGTTGCCCTACTGTGTGCCAGGCCCTGGGCCACCTGCACTGCCAACAAGGTCCAGGGTCCAGGCTGAGCCGCAAGGCTGGATTATTAGTCCCATTTCATGGCAGTGCTAGGAGGTAAGGTGCCTTGGCTGAGGCCCCACACCCGGCAATGCTGGAGGAAGGATGTGTGTCTCTGTCTAGTGTTGAAGCCCGTGCGTGGTGACCGGCAGCCGCACTTGAGGGAGGAAGGGTGGAAAACCAGGGACCCACTGGCTCCTACACTGGGATTGGCCCAGTTGCTCCCAAGTAGGAGTATTGCCCGAACAGCCCATTGGCAGGATGGGGTGGCAATGAGTCAGGGGACATGGGCATCTAGGCCTGCCCTAGGAGGTGAGGCTGCGATTCCAGGTTGGTGGAGGCGCGGGGTCGGTAGCTGGGCTTGGTATAGACCAGGGCCGCCCTTGGTGGCCGCACTGCACTGTCAGCTGACCTGGGCACTGGACCTGTATGGGCATGGCCTTGAGTCACTGGCTGGCTGGATTAGGCCACCTCTCTCTGGTAGGTCCTCCAGGCCCACCCAGGTGCTGCGCTCCTGAGTAGTGGAGGCTGCCCCCCTACCTGAAATGCTAAACCGTCTGTGCGTGGCCCAACCTGTGGCAGCTCACAGCAGCAGGGCAGCGGCAGGACCGGCCCCGTTCATGGCACTGTCTAGGAGCTTTGCTTGGGGTGCCTCCCCTGGTCCTCCACAGTATGTCTGGGAGGCTAAGATACTATATTGTCCCCACCATACAGGTGGGGAAGTTGATACCAACAGGCGCCAAAAGCCCTTTTCTACCCTCTACCCACCAGGCTGACCAGAAACCTGGCCCCTCCCCTCGGGCAGCAGAGCTTGTGGCCCTGTTCACAGGCCACTTCCCGGCTGGCGTGGTTGCTCTGGATATTAGGAGAGGAGTGGATGGGGTGCTTGTTACATGTGCTTCTATAGTTGCCAGCAATCGTGACATAGTTGTCAGGGCCCTGAGGGACGCTGGTTGTACCAGACACCCGTGAACGGGGTACCAAAGCTGAGGGAGTGGCCCGAGATCACACAGCTACCAGGTGGCCAGGCTGGGATTCAAATCCATGTCCGTCCTACTCCAACGCTCGTGCACTTAGCTGATGTGTTAGTGGGAATCCAGGGCTGTATCCGGGCTTTCTCTGCTCCATTAGTGGTGTCTGCTGTGCACACATGGGGAGGGGTGGTGAGAGGAACAGATTGTGTCCGTACCCCTCCGCCCCCCTCCTTCAAGGGGTGGAGTCCCTTGCCCCTCCCTGAGACCTCTTAGTGTTGAAGCACTCTCGCTTGGCCCTTGGGTCACCTTTGGCCCATTTTACCTTCCCTCAAGCCATGAGAAAGGCCTACTCTTGAGGGGCACCTAGGTCCCTGGGGGAGGTGATCAGGTGACCAGCGGTCGTGGGAGCCCAGGGTTTTGGGTAGGGCTGGGTAGATGGTGAAGGACTGTGGGGACGTGGGGACAGGATTGGGTTTGTCAAAGCCACAGGTAGGTTCCTCCACACTTAGGCCTCCCAGAGTTTTGGAACCTTGCCTGGCTGTGGTTGCCCTTCCTGCCCACAGGCCTTTGGCCTCCCTCAGTGCATTCATTCCTTGGCCTTTTAACGCATGCAGGTCGAGGGCCATTTTTGCAGTAAGGCCTTCCGTTGTGATTCCCTCACAGACTTTTCCATATGCAGTGTCACTACACAGCCCAGCCTTCCCCAGCTCCTCTTACCTCCTTTTGACCCCTCGCCCTGCTTATGGCTAATCTCCTCTGGCCAGGAGGGACAGTGTTGGGCCCTCCTGAGCCCCACTATTGCAGTCACGTTTGCACGCGTGCCCTTTGAGACGCCAGGCCTGAACAAGCCCCCTCGCTTTTGGAGCCCAGACCCCATAACCGGAGGGTGAGCAGAGAGTGAGAGAGACAGGAGGTGATATTGGCGGAGGTGCCTGCACAACAGAGCAGGGACGGGCTTCCGAGCAGAGGGAGCCGTGTGAGCCAGGGCGGGGGTTTGGACGGGCGCTGCAGGGGCAGTGGCAGCCACTGCTAGGCCCTGCCCACGTGGGCCAGGGCAGAGTGTGGGCTTTCTCCTGGGGCAGAGGAACTTGGGAGAAGATCTTCTAGGCGTCATGCCACGACATCGGGGTGACGAAGGGGCCAGGCGGGGGCAGGGCCTGGGAGCACTGCTGACCTTCCGCTCCTCAGGGCTGCACCACACACAACAGCTCACGGAATCCTCCTGACACACAAGACATAGGTAGTGCCATTATCCCTGCCTTACAGCTGAGGAAGCGGAGGCTTGGCCACTCTGCACACCGGCTCCTGAGCTGGGATCCAGGCTCAGCAGCAATGTCAGTTTCTAAGGTGGGAATCAGCCTCAGAACCAAGTGAGGGGCAATGAGAATGGCAGGCAGTGGATGGACTCCAAAGATAGGCAGAGGAAGGACCAGGGCACCTGTGGGAGGTAACGACAGAAGTGGGGGGGTGTCTGGGGAGGGGAGAGAAGTGGGCCCAGGAAGCCAGGCCTGGTGCTCAGCTTTGCCCTGTGTGTCTGCCTGGTGTGTGGGCACTGGGTCTGTGTGTATATGTGCCTGCGGGACACTCAAGGGCCACTGCCCGTCATTTCACTGTTTCTCCTGCTGTGGCCTCGCCTCCTAGGCCCTGATGTCTTCTGATTCTCAGAAGGAATTGTCTGGGATTTGTTGTGGCTTTTCTTCTTCCCCCATGACACCTAGTCACCGATGGCCATGGACATTGCGTCGCCAAAGGGACTTGGCTTGTGCTCTTGGCCCTGCCCTTGATGGCAGTGCCTGTGGCAGGTCAACCGGCCTCCCCTTTCTCCTCCTCAGTAAGATCACCAGAGCCTTGCAGCAGCAAGGTTAAAGGAAACCCAATTACATCACACTGGGAATTAGAGGATAGAAAAGAAGGGAAAAGTTTAAATTGAAATATGAGTTTCTTGGCTGTAGTAGGAATTGCTGCACTGGCGCTATTTTTAGCCTTGCTGAGATGATCTATGGGCCCGTTGCAAAAGCAGAGTAAACAAAAGAATCATTTCAAGTTCTCCAGGGAAAAAAAGGTCCAGTTTTTAAGTCTTAAAAAGGTTAGCAAACTTGTGTGGCTCCTTAGCTTATCCCCAGGCTTTCCTTCCTTCTGCTGTCCTGGGCTCTGCAAGCTTCACTGAACTGCACAGCTTCGAGCAGATGCCCCAGGCCTTCCCATCCAGGTGCCAGCCTCCTTGTCTGGGGGGACAGTGTGAGGGGGAGAGAAAGCAGGTGGGGCAGGGCTGATTCCCGCCTTAGAAGCTGCTGGGAGAAAGCACACAGAGGAGACAAAGTGAGATGAGGCTCAGGATCCTACCCTGACTGGATTCAGCACAGTCAGAAAGCTCTGCTCAAGGCAAGCCATCCTTATTCACAGTTAGAATTAAAAAATGAAAAAAAAGAAAAACCCAACCAAACGAAAGCAGCCTTTAGATGGTCATCTGGATGTGCATTCTTTTCTGGCCAGAGGAGACAGTTTCCATCTCCAGGTGTGGATTCACAATTGTGGCAGGACCAGGATGCTTGGGCAGAGAGAGGATATGCCTGAGCCCTTAGCATTCGTGACCCCACCATGACAGTCCTGCGAGGGGGTCCAAAACCCCTGCAGCCTGCACAGCCGGGACTTGCCCTGCACACAACCCACAAGCAGCAGGGCCCGGCCTGGAGTGCAGGCCTGGGACCCACATCCCATGGGCGGCCTCCATGCCAGAGTTTCTGGGCAGCCCAGGGGGCCTGCGGTGTTTGTGTACAGTAGGGTGCTCAGTCGGGCGCTCGCTGTTTAACATTCCTGAAGAGAAGAACATTTTTCCGTGTGGACTTCTTTTCCCACTGCTCGTTATTTTTCAGAGGTTTGCTCTTGGAGTAAGTGTCCCTGCCATGTCTTTCTGAGGCGGCTTGGACAGACCACTCTGAGCTTTGTCCTCCTGGGACACTGCCCCAGGCCCAGGTGCGCTGTTTGGAGGGGCAGCGCCCTGGTCCTGGGGGCCCAGGGGGAGGTGACTTCCCAGAGGAGGGAGGAGGCACGGAGCCTTTGCTGATGAGGCTTGGGCCAGAGGAGCAGGGCAGGCGGCCCACTCAGACCAAGGACCCCAGGACAGCTGGGAGAGAGGCTGAGGGAGAGCTGTGGCTGCTGACGCAGCAGGACCCGGCGGAGGCAGGGGCTGCGGGTACCCCGTCTCGGGGCCGGGAGGAAGAGGGGCTCCCGGCAGGGCCCTGCTGTGGTAGTCACTGGAGAACATGCCCTTTCGGAAAGGAGAAGGTTGGCAGTGCCAGCCTCTGTTCTGTTCACTTGGCCCAGAGTGGGTGCCCACTCCAGATACAGGCCCTCCCTGTGCCCCCCCCCCCCGCCTATGGGAAACAGTGGGTACAGCCTGGCTCCTAAGCAGAGCTGGGAAAGAATGTCAGTGAGTGGGCTTCTGCTGAGAAGAGGGAGGCCACAGGGCTTGCTCCATGGGGTGCAGAGAATCTCGGGTGGCAGGCACCTTCTAGACACTCCCTGACTTCCTCCGCCCCCCAGCCCCGTGAGCTCCATGTATGATGAGCAAGCTGAGGCCCACAGAGGGCGGCACAGGCCCAGGGTCCCTCAGCCTGTGAGGAGCAGAGCTGGGGTTCCCACCCCACAGAGCCAGGCTGGGGAGAACTCAGGCCTGTCCCTGCCCCCACGCACGAACCTGCACCCAGCCCGCAGGATTCCAGGATAAGCCCATACCGCATAGCCCTGGTGCCCGGGGCAGAGGGAGCCGGTAGACGCTGCTCTGACTGCCCACCTCCACCTCGGGCTGCATCCTTGCCTGGCCCCATCCAAACCCAGCAGGAAGGAGGGGCATCAGGTTATCCTGTCTGCAGATGAGGAAACTGAGGTAGCAAGCCCTGGGCCAGAGAGCCAGGATGTGCCAGCGCTATGTCCTCCACAGGGATCACGTGCTGCTCAGACTCTCCTCATCTGTGCGGTGGGAGGTGCACGTGTCCAGCACCAGACACTCAAGAGCCCTGTGGTCCCTCAGTGTGCTGAGGTGGCCACGAGCTACACATCTGAGCCCCAAGGAGCAGCCTGGTGCAGTCAGGACATGGCCGGTTCCGGCCCCACCCCCATCAGCGTGTGTGACTGTCCTGCCCTAGGAAGGCAGAAAGGGGTCCCAGATCACTCAGGAGGGACCCAGCTTGCGCTGCCTGGCCTTCACCATAGCACTAATGACTGGTGGGCTGTTGTTCCCATTTACCATTCCCATTTTGCCCCCCAAAAACCTACCTGGATAATAAAAACAGTGAGCCATAGCATCCCCCGCCAGGAGGGATTCTGGGTGTAGGAGGTGGCAGGGATGGAGAGCATATGAGGGTCCCAAAGAGGTCTGACAACAGGAGTGGGGACAGAGGAGAGGGAAGGTATATTAGGTCACCTTTTCACCCATACCCCCAGGGCTGCTGCCCCTTAGTGTTTCCCTCCTGCCCTTGCCAAGGCTTCCTGGGTGTCCCACCCAGCAGATCATTGGTACCCTCAGAGGAGTTCAGAGAGGCAGCTTCGGCCACCCTGAGGCACCCTGAGCTAGAATGGAAACCCCAAACGGAGGATGGGTTTCCTGAGGCAATGGGCACTGGCCCTGGCAGCCCAAATGAGGGGCCTCGGCGGTACCTCCCGTGGGCCAGAGACGGGCACTGTGGCAATTGCTCCAAAAGTGTCTCCCCTGGCAGGGCCAGCAGGTTTCTTTGTGTCGGATTCTGGTGAGCCCAGGGCTGCCTGAAGCTCTCCGGGGGCCCTGGCTGCCCTTGAGCCCCAGGGTTGAAGGTCATGCTCTGGCCTGTGGGCTCCCGTCACACAAGTCCCGTTGCTGTGCGTGGTGCTAATTGCCCTGTGTGTAGGTGTGGCCAGGGCTTTGGGTGGCAGGCAGGGCCTCTGGCTACCGCAGTGCCCAGTCCACATTGGGCCTGATCCACAGACCCCAGGCCTGGCGGATACTGCGCTGCCCTCAGAGTTTAGTCTTGCTGTTGACTTCCTGGTCCCAGCCCCATCTGACCTCAGTTTTCCCATCTCCAAAGGTAGGCCAGTGGTTTTCCAGCCAGTTTTCCAAAAGAACCCTTTCTCACCTCCCACTGGGAAACATGAAAGGATAGCCATTCCAGCAGAGACAGGAAGGGCTGGGCCCCACCTGCTCTGGCTGAGCCCCTGCCCGTCCAGTCTCCCTGGAAAGAGGGGCATGAGCCCCAGAGAGGCTGCCCTGCCCCCACTCTGCCACAGAGACAAAGCTTTCTGAGCTCAGAGCCCGGTCTGCTTTCTGGGGTGGCTTCATTCTGGGACTTGGTCTCTCTCCCTCTCTCTTTATTTCCCACTTTTCTTATTTGGAAAGTTTGACCAAGTCGCTTCTGAGAGAGCTGCATTGGGTTTGAAATCCAAACCAGAGCTCCAGGCTCCAGGAGCCTCTGCCTGGTTTCCATGGTGATAGGCTGTGGCCTCTCAGCGCCTCTGGGGGATGGAGCCAGGACTTCCTCATACACGTGGGTCTCCCATGCTCTGCCCTGCTCTGCTACTGTGTCCTGTTCCCATGCTCACCCGCCCATGAGCCTCAGGAGGAGCCCCCTCATCAGCCCCAGGCGCCACTCCGTGCCTGGCTCCACCCGTACAACTGGTGACTTGGGCAAGCTCATCAGTATTTGTAAGGCTGTCTCTTTATCTGCAATGAGTGGCTGATCAGATCTACCACATGGGGTTATTGAGGACCACAGGAGATGTTACTGTCATGTGCCTCGGGGCCATTATTTCCAAGAGGGGGTACGGAGACCCCTGCATGCGGAAAATGGGGGGCAGCTCTGGGCTGCAAGGGAAGGGCCCTTGTGGATAAGGACACGTGGGTGACAGGGCTTATGGGGGTCAGTGAAGGAGGAGGAGGTGAGATAGATCGGGGTCAATTGGGAAGGCCCTTCGGGGTCAAATATATGGTGATGGAAGGAGACCTGACTGGGTGGTGAACACACGATGGGATACAAAGATGATGTATTGCAGAATTGTATATTTGAAACCTATGTAATTTTAGTAACCATTGTCACCCCAATAAACTTTAATTTAAAAAAAAATTGGAAAGGCCCTTTAAAGGAAGTACAGGAATTTGTTTGATTAAAAACACAAATTTTGAAATGCTGATCTCTAATATGTATAAGACTTCTAAAACTAGGGTATGTCAGAACAGGTGGAACTTCCATCATGGAACTTCCCTATGAACCCGTTATCACGGGTGCTGGCATTTACTCACAGACTCTGCCCAGACACACACACACACACAGAGGGACGTTGGGAAATTTGCTCAACAAGCATGAGTGAGGGCCGGCTCTGGGGCTGCAGGGGAGGCTGACGCAGCCCCGGCCATGGGGAACCCCAAACAGCATCTGGTAAGAACTGGCTGCCCCAGCCCCATCAGCTCAGCTGGGCTTTATTTCCAGAGAGGGACCTATTCCAGTGGGGTGTGGAGCCATGGGCTCCAGGCCCTGCTGCAGCTGAGGCCCAGGCTCCTCCAGGTACCTCAAAGCGGGAATGAAGCTGGCCCTGCCTCGGGGGCTGGAAACACAATGAGGTGTTCCTGTGGAGGCCTGTGCAATGGAAGGCGGCCCCCAAGGGTCGCAGATGAGGAGCCCTCACCTGGGAGACTGGAGATAGCTGTGTTCAGGGCCGTGTGAGTCCGCAGACGCGGGCTTGGAGCCCACTGCCCCGAGCTTCACCTTCTTGGGAGGGTGGATATGAGCACCCACCCCCAGCACTGGGCCCAGGCACCCTGAGTGTACTATTTATTGTGTGATTCTCAGGGTGCTGTGGGTACAGCAGAGGGGTGTTAACCAGCCTCAGCAAGTGGAAGCAGAGAGGTGGTCAGCAACATTCCCAGAGGCTTGGAGTGACCTTAAAGTTGGCCAGATTGTAGACAGACCAGGGAGAAGGCATCCAATAGGGAGAACCAAAGGAGGCAGTGTGGGGTGGGAGCTTGTCACAGGCAGTGGTGGAGATGGTGGTTTGGGCCTGTCCTGAGGGCAGGCTGCATTCTTGGTCAGCAGGCTGGCTCTGTCCTCTGACAATAGGGCCCCCTTGGGGTCCAAGTTGGAGTGGGGACCTCTCAGAGCAGTGGGTTGTATAGTGTGGAAATCAGGCCTGGGGAAGGGTCTGAGGGCTACAGAGACTGGGAGAGTGTTGGGTGGCCCCAGAAAGATCCTGTGCCTGAAGGTGTTGGAGGAGAGCCTGTGTGTGGGGGGTGGGGTGGGGGTTCTGGCCACAGAGTAACCAGACAGATGCTCACTGCGCTCGATGTGGATCGGCTTGTGGAAGAGCCCTGCATTTGTAGTTAACCTGTGCCAAGTTCTGCCATGGGCCAGCAGGGGCATCCTGAAGGGCTGGAAACTGCTCTGAACAGGTGACCCCACTCCTAGGGGAGGGAGCCTTGTCCCTTTTCCTCACAGCATGGGTGGGAGGCCTCAGTGCTATACGAGGGGCTGCACATGGCTGTAGAGAGGGGAGGGGTGTTGTGTCTGGGTCACCTATTCTAGTCACATTTTGAATTATTCCTCTGGTTTGGGAGCACCTCTGCAGATAGGGACTGAGCCCTGCTCTTCTGGGCAGGCCTGGATGGGTTTGTTCCCCTTCTGATGCTATACACCAGAGTTGAAGAGTTTCTCCCACTGGCTGTCGTGGGGCAGGAGGAGGTGGTAGGCGTGGGCCTACTTGGGAAGCTGACACATAGCTTGTGGAGCCTGTGTGAGCCATCCAGAGCCATGGCCTCTGCTGCCACTAGTAGCCTGAACCCTGGTCTAGTCCCATCAGTCTACCCGCTACTTAGCAACCCAGCCAGAAAAGCCAGAGCCTCACCCCAAGTCCCCCAAGGCCATTCATTAGGGACCAGGGGTCAGGCGATTGATGGACTGACTGCCCTAGTTTTCTCAATGTGCATGTCAGACCTGGCTTTTCTGGGATGCTGGCTCCCCTCCTGAGATGAAGCGGAAGCAGCCCAGCTGTCCTGCAGAGTGGGCTATTCTAGAAGCCTGGACGGCGGCTCATTTCCAGCCCTGACATGGGGGTGGGCTCAGAGGAGCCCAGTGTCAGCGTCCTCTTGTTCTGAGGAGGCTGTCATGGGCCCATCGCAGCCCGAGTCCCAGCTCAGCCCGAGAGGTATCGGAGCCTGCTGGCCTCCCTCGCTCTGCCCTGCCTGTTCCCCATTCGCCCTGCAAACCCTCTCTCTATAGAGACCACATGCAGCCCTGCACACACTAAGCACCCCTCAACTTCCACGTGTTCTTGTTGGATGTCCCTGATTGCCCCAGGCCCCCCCACAGGTGTGTGTTGGTTCAGGTTTTGAGAAGAGATGGCTACAGGGGCCCCGGGACTGTGTGGTCCTCTAGGCAGCTCAGCTGGCAGCACCATGGGCATCTGCCCAGCTCCAAGGGATCTGGGCCTTGGTTTCACAAGGCCAAGAGCCCACCTCTGCTGAGGGTGGGGCCTGCGGAGTGCTTACCCTCACCAGACGTGTGAACCAAAGGCCAAGTGCATATTCCCAAGGAGGGCTGTGGCCACTCAAGGGGGCTGTGCTATCAGGGTGATCAGAAGGTGGCCAGGAGAGGCATGAGCAGGGCCCCGTCTGCCTTCTCTGCTGGCCCCCCTCAGTGGGAGGAGGTGCCGCCCCAGAGCAGAGGCTTGGGGACATGCACACTTTCACCCCCGTTAATCTGGGTTCCACACCCAGGTCCACGACATTGTAGTCTTCTTTTTCACTGGGTAGGCAGCACCAGATGACCATATCTGCCATGCTCATCCTTCTCTGCTGCTCCTCACTTTACACCGACTCCCTGACACAGTTCAGACTTGCCCTCTGATCCCACTCACCGTCCTTGCCCCATCTGTCCCCGCTAGGGGCTACTCACACAAAGCCACTGTCAACTGGTCTTGCTTTCTCTGGTTCCTTCTGGCTTTGGCAACCATCCCTGGGCTCCCAGATTGCCGTCTCTGCAGCCATCCATGGGAGCACAAGTGCATCAGGGGCCCCGGCCTTTATCCTTAGAGCAGCGGGCAGTTTGCATTTCAGAAATGGCTGTGATGTGGAGAATAAACGGGGGCAGCCAGGTGGGAGTTACAAGAGGAATGCTGGCTGCCCGACTTCCCAACGTGGAGATGGGTAAAGCCCTGGTCGGCCTGCCTCCTTGCTGGCTGCCACGGGACACTGGGTGAACAGCAGCTGGGGCATGAAGGGTCAGGACTTCGCAGGGCTGGCCCTCTCCCTTGGGGTTGAGGAGGAGAGTGAGAAGAAGAGAAAGCAGGGCCCTGTGGGTAGTGAGGGCTGCCTGGGGTGAGGGTGATGGGGGGAAGGAAAGCTTGGGGTCTGGGCAGAGGGCAGGAGGAGAGACCATTCCTTCCCCAACTCGGCCTTGGCCATCTCCTCCTGGCCCCCAGCTCCACCATCCGGAAGAGGTCAGCCATCAAGGCCCTGGATCAAGGAGGGGGTTGCTCTCGGGGACAACTACCTGTTGCTCCTGCCGCCACCTTCCCCCTCTCTGTGGTGACCCACCTGTCCTGGAGCTGGGGCTGGGAGAGGGTTCTGCCAGGGAAAGCCCCTGTGGTGACCACATGACATCCTTGGGACGTTTGTTTTCTTCTTATAAGTGATCATTGAAGTTTGCTCTGGGAACTTGAAAGTCAGATGTCCCTTGGAGAGGTAGTGAGCACCCTGACAGTGTGGGGCTCATCCTGCCCCGAGGGTGAGGGGCTTTTCAGATGCACAGGCCAGTCTTAGCCCAGGGCCATGCCCCACCTATAACATTAGCTGCCCTCCCAGGGCCCTGCCTAGGCTCAGAATCCCCAGGCACTCACTGTTCCTAGGCCAGTGAGTAGGAGTGATGCTCGAGGGACAGGCTGGAGCAGTGGCCAAGGACAGCCCCAAGCCCAGGATTGACCCAGAGCAGCCCCTCCCTGCTCACTGGGGCTCCTGCTGTCCCGTGGCTGAGTGTGGTCAGGGCAGCCAGGCCCCCTGGGTCCCCGAGGCTGTCAGGGCACTGCAGGAGCCCCCAACCTCTTAGGCCTTCAGGAGTGGCCCTGAGGTGAGTGGCTGTTTGTTCTGCAGCAACAGAGGCCTGGGTCCTGCAGGTCCAGGTGCTCCGTGGGCAATTAGGATCCACTGGACTCTCCTGCACAGGGTGCTGTCAGGTCCCAGGAGAGGCACAGGAATCTTTCAGGCACAAAGAATTTTTAAAGATCCTGTGCAGGCAGGCCCAGCAGTCTCCACTGTCAGGGCACTCTCACGTGACCTCCTAGGGGCTCCCAGTGTGCACAGGGTTCAGGGAGGGTGATCCTCGCCTCCCTGTCCTGGGCCTGTCAGCTAGAGACAGCACTATTTCTTGGGGCTCTGGAGGGGGCTAGCCCAAACAGGGCTTGGGGTGCAGGGCGGAGGAGGCTAGAGACTGGCAGGAGCAGACCTTGTCCCAGAGAAGTCCCCCAGACGCTTGGCTCAGCAGGGGCCCTGCACAGAACCCCTGAGCTCCCCTCACCCACTGCTGTAATAGCCCAAACCCAGAACCCTGGGCTACCCCAACCCACCCTGGACCTCATTGTGCTCATGTGAGCACTGCTCCACCAAAACTGTGTGGAAGGGCTCATGTGCTGCGGAGAGCTGGGGGCTGCTGATAATCAGACCCGGGGGCATCCTGGGCACGGGGGCTGGTGTCTAGAACCACATGCTAAACACAGACTGTTTCTTCCTGGCCTCAATGTGATGAGCACATGTTCTCGGCCTCCTTTTGTCTGACTCGATCTTACAGGAAGTGGATAAGGTACGAAGTGAGGTCATGAGCTGTGCAAGGCGCAAGTGTCACCTGTCTGCTCCAGCCAGGAGAAGTGGTACAGCCAGCTCTGGAGCTGTCCGGGCCTGGGGGCGGGTCCCGGCCATACTGGACTTCCTGCTGTGTGCCTCTGAACCAGTGCCCAACACTCTGAACCTGTCCCCACATGTGGGTGTCATGACAATACGATGGCAGATGGAGAGGGGCTGAGTTGTCCCTCAGCTGAGTGATATGCAGACGTAGAACTCCTTGCTTGAGACCCAACTGGTAGTAAGCACTCAGCTGAGAGCACCTTGTCTTTCTCGCACAGCCTTGGGGTGGCTTGTACTCATGTTTTTCTCCTGCAGGTGAGCGACCTCTCAGCCCAGGCCTGGCTCTTCCTGTGCTTGGCAGGGAGCAGTAATCCTCTAGGGGGTGCTGAGACACTGCCTCTGCACCCCAGGAAGGAGGGAGGGCAGAGGATAGAGTTCGACATCACGACCTGGCTGAAGGGGTAGGTTTGACTTGGGGTGATTTGGACTAGGGGCACGTGGCAGAGGCATGTGGCAAACCTGGGAACGATAGTGGGCAGGAACCTGGGTATACTACAGGTGGAAACTAGCCATCCTGGGGAAGTATCACCAGGACAAGTGTCACCAGGATAGGGGCCAGGTAGAGGCGAGGCCTCTCTGGGTGTGTGGAGCGGGAACATGGAGCAAGGAGTTCATGCTGCTGGGGCAGTGAGAGAGAAACTTACGTGGGGGCTTGGTGCCAGGCCAAGGCTTGGGGCAGCATCTCTCCATCCAGCCCTGTCCCTGCCTTTGCTTGGCCTTTCCTGAACTGGGACGGGAGGAGCAACCAAGAGTTGGTGGGCAGTCCTGGGGCAAGAGGAAATTGGGGAGGAAGGTGCTGTGCACACACTGCAGCTGTGGATGCTGGGGGATTGGTGGTGTGCTCTTGGGTGGCGCTGTTCCCTTATGAGCCCATTCCTCATCTGTGGAAAGGAAACAGTACCCCCTTCCAGGCATCAGCAGAATGAATGTGGGTTAGCAGCCCTTCCAGCGCTCTGCAAAACTGCCCTGTGTGGAAAGGGAGGGGTACTGCTGCTGTTCTTGGAATGCAAAGGCTGAAGGGGGAATCCTGAGCCTACCTGGCTCCTGCCCAGCCCCGCCATTCCCACTCCTTGGTCCATTGCCTTCTCCTTGCAGCACCTCACAGCCTAACTGGAAAATGAGGCCCCTTCCAGCTATAAAACCCATTGGGGACTGACATGGCATCTCTGCTCCGCCCTCCCCCTTGAGGATGTTACCAGAAAAGTCTTCACTTCAGCCCCCACTGCCCCAGTGGATCAGCAAGGACAGCTCGGTGTGGCTGCGTGTCTCCCACACCTCTGCCCTATACAGGGCCCTCGTGGCACAACTCCAGGGGGCGCCATTCACAAAACTAACCGCGTGCAGGATGAGGGCTGCCCCAGCCAGCGCGTGGTTGGCCGCTTCCAGCCCTGCCCTCCGCACTGCTGGCCGCCCCTACACAGTTGTGTCCAGCCCCGGCGGGTCAGCAGCCCACTACCGCTGCGCGGGCGGACGGGCCACGGAGCCCGCGAGGATTGGCCGGCAAAAGTCAGTTGTGCTGTTGGGCCCGCTTCCAGGCTGAGCGAACGAGCACCCGCGCCCCGTCCGGCTTTGCCCGCCCCGCCCCGGCCCGCAGCGAGCGAGCCTCCGCGGCCATGGCCCGGCGCCCGCGCTAGCTCCGCTGCACAGATGCCACGAAGGAGCCGGCGGGTAGGAACTTGCCCGGGGCCGGGGGCGGGGGCCTGGGCCGCGACCGCCTCTCCCCTCTGCCAGCCCGGCTCTGGCTTTCCGGAGCTTTTGCTCATTCTTCCCTGGGTCTGTCCGGGCGGCCGCCCCCCGCGCCGGCCCCCCGGCCCGCCAGGCTCAGCAGGAAGCCCGCGGGCCGTGGTTTCCCGGGCGCCGCTGCGGAGGAAGTCGGCCGGCGGCGGGCCGCTGCTCCCCGTGCCCCCGGCCGGCGCCCTGCTCAGCGTCAGGTGGGCGGCAGGGCGGGGTGGGCGGCGGGCAGGCCGGGCGGCAGCGCGCGGGGGCGGGTGGCGGGCACCGGCAGAGCCGCACATGCCCGCGCCGCTGGGGGAGAAGCCGCGGAGCGAGCCCAGGGCGAGCCCAGCCCGACCCAGCCCGGGGCCGCGAGCCGGCGCGCGGGGGTGTGCGCTGCGCCGCGCGAAAGCGAAAGCTGCTCGCGGGGCCTCTGGCCCGAGCAACTTGGTTGCGGGCGGCGCGAGGAGGAGCGGCGCGGGGCGCTCCCGGGGATGGTGAGCGGACCTGCGGGGTGGGCAGCGGCGCCCGGCACGGTGCTTCCCCAGCTATAAATAGCTCTGTGCGGGGGCGGGAAGATGGTGCCAGAGCTTTGCGGGCGCCTGGCCTGCTCTTAGCCCTGGCTGGGCCGTCCAGGACGGTGCCCGCGCCAGAGTGGGAGGGAGGGGTAGAGGGACGCGGGGCCGGGGCGCAGGGCGGGGTGCGTGCGGCACGCGCAGGTGGGGCCGCAGAGGAGTTGCCAGCCGGGCTTCCCCCCCCCACCCCCCACGCACTTAGTCGTTTGTCGTTTCAGCTTTTCCCCAGGAGGGGGAGGGGAGGGACAGCCTGGCAGTTCTGGGGACCCAGTGTGCGATGTCTCATTTGGCAGAAGAGGCTGGAAACGGCGGCTCCGACTGCAGGCAAATTGCAGGCTTCCCCATCCCTTGCCCGCGCTGGGGACTCGTTACCTGTGGATGGATGGAGCAAGGGAATCCCTTGCCCTCAGCAGCCCAGCAAGGACCGCTGGGGGGGGAGGGCAATGGCGCCCCTGGCGGTCTCTGTACAACCCTGAGGCCAGAGAGGCTGGCCCTAAGGGGTTTGCAGTGTAAGCTGCAGTACTTCCTGCCCCCAGGGGTGTTCAACCTAGCCTGCCCTTGGTGGCACCCCCAACCTTAGGCCTGGAGCCGGTCCGTGGCTCTGAGTGCTGTGGGAGGGGCAGGGCCCTTAGCTCCTCAGGGCATCAGGAAGATGGGGAGCTGACACCTGGAAACAGTCCTGGCCCCTGAGCCCTCAGGATTCCTGAAGGAGATGGAGCCATCTGGGCCAGCAGTTGGAGAGGGTCTGCCCTGCCTTCCAGCTCTATCTGTGATGCTTTCCTTACTTGGGGGCAAGCAGGGTGGAGTGGGAAGAGCCAGGTAGGCTGAGTTCTGCTATAGGCTCAGCTTCCTTCTGGCTGTATGCCCTGGATCGAGTCTCCCAGCTAGGTGTAAGTGAAATCACGTGGCAGAGAAAGTGGGCAGGCACCCTGTGAGCACTGTTTGCTCTGGGACTCACAGGCACCAAGTGCAGCCCGACACACCCTCTCCTGCCCCTCTCCAAGTGGTCTTGCTGTTTGGGAGGTTCATGTGTGTTTGCAGGTGGCAGGTGTCTCCCCAAGACTATGGAGGATGCTGATATTTTCTCCAAGGCTGTTTCTGACCTCAGGGCCTACAGCCGAGATGCCGTCCCATTCTTGGCTGTCCTAGAAACAACAGAAAGTTGTTGGGCTTCTCTGAGGGCGGGAGGCTCCTAACCTGCTAGCGCAGCACCCCTCCCTGCTGAGGGGCTCCCTCACTCTCTCCAGTGCCAGCTGCCCGCGTGGCAGCTGGTCCTCAGCTCTCAGCAGCCTGGTCCTACAGCCCCACGCCTGCTGCTTCTGAGAATGGGATGCCAGCAGGCTCCTGCCCTTGCCTGTTTGGAGCTGAGTCACCACTGTACACAAGTCAAGGAGGGGCTGCAGGAATCCCTCTGCTGAGGTGGGGGAATAGGCTCTCCCTCGGGTGCTCAAAGCACTGTGTTCTCTGTGAACAAGGGTGTCGGAGCTGCGTTGCCAGGAAGCCTTGTTCACCTGTCGTACCATGACACCGGGGACAGGGAGGGCCAGGAAGATAGAGGGCCCAGGCCCAGCCCAGGAGCACACATACTGCTGCCTGCCCACCCACTTGGTCCCCTCTGGGATCCATCCAGAGGAGAGGGAGAAAAGCTGTGTGGAGAAGGCTGTTCAGCCGACATTCTTCGTAATAAACCTGAAGACTCAGACCTAGGTGCCCACCGGTAGGGGACTGGACGAGTTAGGGGAGGGTAATGCGCCATTGTCCTTTTAAATGATGGAGAGTTTTTGATGCAGGAAAATACATGTACTGTAGTTACTGAGTTAAAAATTAAGATAAAAATTACATGCTCCTTTGTTCCTTTTGCTCAGGACACCCAGGTGACCAAGTCGACCCTAGGGGGCTGCCCATGTCTTGCCCACTTGGCAGAGGCTCCCCTCCTCCTCTTCTGGCCCCTCCTCCTTCCTGGCTTCTCTCTGGCTCCCCCTGATTACCCCTCCCCAAAGTCCTTGCTCTCTTGGCCCATTACCCCTTGTACTTACCTCTTCCATACCTTCACCCTGGATGGCAACCACGTGTGTGTCCCTGTCCCACTAGTAGGGACCCCTGTTGGGAAGGGGGACGTGCCTGACCCATCCACGTGACCCCCGGTTCCTGGTGTGCACTTGGCTTTCTGCTAAGTTGCCAGGCTGACCTGCCTTGGGGGATCCAGGGCTCACTCCAGAGCACGCCTGAGTCGGTCCTCCTTGGCACCCAAAGAGGACTCATTCTAGACATGAACTCCCCAGAGCCTGCTCGGAGCAGCCTCAACTCAGATGCCATACTGGGGACTTACTCTGAGTTGCCTGGAGCTGCGCTGAGGTCGAGCAGAGTTGGAGACCAAGGTTGACGGCTTTGACCGGAAACATCCCTTTTCTGAAGGGTCCACAGGCAGGCCCAGGAGGCCTGCCTCCCTCTCTGCCTGGTCTGACGCTCCTGTGGGTGGATTTCCCTTCCCTTCCCCCCGCTGGGCTGGGGAGCTGCAGGAGCTCCTTGAGACTTCATCTCGTCTCAGGTTGTGAGCCTACCCAGAGGCCAGGCTTTGTTCAGGGGGCCGAGGTGCTGGTGAGCAAGACAGACGAAGCCGCTCCTGCCCACCCAGCCATCCCTGGGCAGGTCAGAGTCCAGGGGACCATGGCAGGACAGACCTGGATTCAGGCCCGCGGCACTGGTTGCTCACCTCAAGAGCAGAGTCAGCCGTGGAACCAGCCTGTGGGCAGAAGGCCTCAAGCAGACGCAGGTCCCTCTGGATTGGTCAGCCTGGGGTGAGCTGGAGAGGAAGGGCCACTGTGTGGGGCAGACCATCCCCTGCCAGCTGCCGACCTGCTGCCTGGTCAAGCCAAGCACCCCGGGTCTCTTCGGACTGCTGTTGGTGCCTCACTGTCTCCCTCCTAGTTCCTCCATGAGGCAGCCAGGCCTGGCCCCTTGGAGGCTTTGCTGGCTGCTCCCAGGTGTGGCTACTCCTTCCTTTGCCCACCTGCCTGAGCCTTGCCTGGTGCCCCAGCTGGACATGGCCTCACGAACAGCAGAGAGGGCCCCACCCGTGTCTGTGGGTATAGCAACAGGACAGCAGGAGGAGCCTAGTGGAGTCTCAAAAGATGGAGGCTAGAGGCTATTCCCACAACAAGGCCTAAGGGACTTGATTTTGAAGCTTCTGAGGCACTTAAGTGCTGGCAAAGGTCGTTCTCATTTCTCTGTGGGCTAGCATTCCAGTCCTAGCCTGCCCCTGGAAGGGTGTCGTCGGGTCTTCAAAGGCACTGGCTCAAAACGGAGGTGATTTGGTATCACTGTCCAGTCCTCTGCCTCTGTTTCTGTGTCTATAAATAACAGATTGCAGGGAGGGCGCAGGGAGAGACCCCAGGAGTGGGAGTCTGGCCCCTGTGTTTTGGCCCCACCCAGCGTTACTGGACAGCCTTGGGCAGGTCGTCTAAACTCAGTTTCCTGCTCTGAAAAATGAGGGGTGGGTTGGTTACACACTCGGACTGTCCCTGCCAGGTGGGCTGGGATGAGTCTGAGTCCCCATCCAGTCCCCACGGTCTGAGCCTCGTCATTGCGACAAGCCCATGTCCTAGGTCTGAGTGTGGCCCAGACAGAGCAGAGCCCAACGGGGCCCCACCGCTTGCCCACCTTCTTTCCTGCTCTGGCATTCCGGGCCACTTGTTTTCTTGGGGGGGGCCTCTGTGCCCAGAAGGAGCTATGACTGAAAGATGGGGTCCACAAAGGTAATAGGTGGGGCTCAGAGTCCTGGGATTACCATGGGGTGTCAGTTGAGAACGGTCTGAGCAGTGGCCCAGCAGGGGACAGTGGGTTTACTGCGAGAACTAGAACTGTGGATCTGTGGCGTCCGGCTTCTAAGCTTTGTGTTGGCCCTGGGTCTGGTAAAGAGGCTGTGCCCGCAGCCCCAGTGGCGTGCAGGGGCCTGGGGGTCCAAGAGTATGGATGGGTGGGGCCTTCTGGCCCACACTGAGGCAGGGAGCTGTAGACTGGCCAGCAGATCAGGAATCTGGGGAGAGGCAACCCCCACCCCTGCATGAAGAGGTTTCCCCCCAGACCAGTACTCGAGAGACAGCGTGACAGTGCCCGGGCTCCAGGAGCAGTGCTGCATGCCGTGGGACGTCTGCTTGCTGTCCATCACCTCCCTGGGGTGCCACCTGCCAAGACGGTGGTGACCGGAGGCCAAGCCTCATAGCCCTCCTGCCCTGCACTGGCCCTGCCCTGCTTTCCATCGCCTCTTGTAAATGGGCAGTGTGTTTGTGGGCAAGCGCGCAGGCTGACCAGCAGCACCCACCCGCTCCACCCACCCAGCTCTCGGCTCCTCCAGGAAAGTCTCCAAGGGCCCTCCACTGTGGTGGGCCAGCCCCACTGGAGGCTCAGCTCCTGCAGCTGTTTTCCTCAAGAGCAGTGGGAGGGCGCCTGAGACGCAAGGGGGCAGGGAGAGTGTGGGAACTCGGGTCAGCGTCGGGGGCTCCAGGAATTATATGCAGGGGGTTATAGTCTGTCTCGGTGCCCTCATCGGCCAGCCGGAAGCCGGAACCACTCTGATGGCTGAGGGGTCGGCTGAGGTGCTCGGAATGAGATGCTTGGCACACGGGCAGAGCTCGGAGCACCGTCCCAGTGCGTCTAAGTGCCCTGAGCTGCCGCCGTACTCCCCGACTGCCTGCAGCTCTCCAAGCAGGCGTCTTCCCAGCAGGGACTGAGTGTGTCCCTGTGGAGCTGAGAGAGGAGAGTCTTGGGGGAAGAGGGCAGCCAGGCAGGGGTGCTGGGGGGAGAACTAGGGGGCCTGACTTGTAGCCCCCCAGACCCCGGCTGGCATCAGTGCTGCTTCCCTATAGGGTGAGCCCCATCCCAGGTCCTTCTCATGGGGTCACTGCGGCCCCTCGTCCCCCACCTGGTGATGCCTGTTCCTCCCTCGTTTGCTTGGAGGCTTCCTAGCTCTCCATAGGCATTATGGGAGGGCCGTCTTTCCTCAAGGAGCAGTATAGGGAGTGGGGTTTGGGGAGTGGGATGTGTCCCAGCCGGCCTGGGGCTGCTGGTATTGGGGCTCTGGCCGCAAACACAGAAGCCCAGCACTGCCTGCTTGGACAGAAGGCAGACTTGTTGGCTTGCTTGCCACCCTGCCAGCTTGTGACTGCCTGGTGGCTCTATGACTTCAGGCCAGTTCTCCCTGGAGGTAGCCTCACAGCTGTGGGAACCTCCCCAGAGCTTATGTTTGTGGTTCCCTTCTGATCTTCTGTGGACTCGCTGCCTGATTTGTTCCGTCTTCTGTCCTTTCTGAGATAGGTGGTGTTACGTTACACCTGTGTGCATGTACCTGGAAAGGACATGGACTGGATAGGGAGGGATCCCAACCCGGTCCCGAAATATGTGATACAGGCTAGGCCTGACCCTGCCCCTCCTCAGGGATTGGCTGAAAGCACCTCAGGAGTCTGGCTCCTGGGCATAGGGACCCTGTGCCTGCCCCCAGAGCGCTGACCAAAGATGTGCCTGGCCCATGGAGAAACTGTTTAGCCAGGCACTCGGTCAGTGGCCGTGGTGGCAGGTGGCCCACCAGCCCCAGACACGAGGGAGTCTACATGCAGTCTGGGCTCCGCTGCACTCCCACTGTGTGGCCAGGGGCAGGCCACCGTCACTGGGCCTCAGGTTCCCACCTACACAGTTCAACCAGCACAGTGTGCTTGAAAATGTGTGTCACTGAATAATTCTGATGCCACCGAATTTCTTAGTGGGCAGCATCCTGGGAATCAGGAAGGGGGTGCAGAAAGAAAGGCGGGGGCAGGAGGGCAGTCCCAGAGGATGAGACAGGCAGGCACTAGCCGTAGTGTGACAGGCAGCAGGGGACAGGCAGACCCGCTTCAGTGTGCCTCCAGAAAGCGTCATAACAGGCATTGCCTCACTTCAGCGAGCAGATGGCAGCCCCCGCCTCCATCTGATTCCTGGTAGGCTTGGCAGCGTCAGGCTGCCCCACACACTTCTAGGTTAGCCCACTTCAGGGGTGGCATGGTGGGCCCTCCAGCATGCTCATTGGCTCATTTTGGCGCACACACACACACGCACACACAAAGGGGGGAAAAACAGGTAAATGCTGTGTGTCTTTGATTCCAGAACTTGGGAACAAGAGCAGGTACTTGGGATCCCTCTCCACAGGGGCCCTACTCATGCCCCCCACCATCTGCTAAGGCCACAGTGCCTGACTGCAGAGCGCCAAATGTGTTTTCTCTCTGGCAGTGCCTTCCTGGCCCCCTTCCTCAGGGGAGAGAGTAAAGCTGGCCCTTGTTTGACCAGGAGCCTGGCCCATTGCGCCCCTGCGCAGCCGAGGCCCTGCCAGCCGCAGTGACCACGGTGCTCACTACAGGGGTGTTGGTGACTTGCCGTTACCGCCTTTTCAGTAAGGAGGCAGCGGCCACCTGCTCCACCACCCACCCTCCGTGTAGGGCTCGTGTGCACACCCAGAACGCAGAAGAACATTCGTTTCTCTGTGAGCAGAATTGTCTCCCACCTACCTTGGAAATCCCCGAGGTGAGGGGCGGGCATTGAGATGGGGGCTCTCACCTTCCCCAGGAGAAAGACCTTCTTAAGCTGGGCACCTCACTGCTCTGCCAGGTTTGTGTCAGGGCCCTGGGGACCTGGAGCTGAAGCTCCCATCTAAGACATATGCCCAGCCACAGACCCACCCCCTGACCGTCTGAGGGGTTGGCTTTGAGTGGTCCTGGCAGAGTCATAGAAGGGCAACAAGGCCGGAGGGCTTTGGAGGGCTTCAGAGAGGGGATGACGTCACAGCTGGGCCTCGAAGGATGCAGGAAAGCTGGCCGGGCAGAGTTGGTACGAGAGCAGCCAAAAAGATGAGAAGCATGAAATCCGCGACTGTACGAGGGGGTGCTGAGTGTCCGGAGCTGACGCAGGAGAGGTGTGAGGGCTGCTGAGGTGGGTGAAGAGAGCCGTTGTCTGAGGTTGCAAGCAGGGAAGGATGAAGCCAGGTTATTCTTTTCCAAGCTTGCACTGGCCCAGGCAGGGTGGATGGATTTGGGAGACAAGAGGGGAAGGAAGAGGCAAGATGAGGTGTGGCCTGGGGCAGGGATGATAGGGGAGTGAGGTGCAGGCTTGGGTGCCGGGAGGGGCAGGAGCATGGGGACAACCCTGGAGTCCCAGCACAGTATGAAGAAGAAACCTTTCCTCGTAATTAACCAAAGATGAAACTGGCCACCTCCAGAGGTGGTGAGCGTTCCAGATGTGCAGCCCGAGGTGGGCACCCACCTTAAAGGTGTGGGGAACAGGCATTGGGCCCGGGCACTCCAAGTGCCTGGGGACTCCCAAGGCATTGGTACCATACCTGATGACCCCTGCCTATGCCCACCCCTCAGCCAGGCTAAGCCCAACTGACTGGCAGGCTGGTTTTCAGGCCTCCTCCCCTCCCCCAGCCTGTGCCCTGGCTCCACTGGCATGGGTGGCAGGGTTGACATAAGAGGAACAGGGCCACTTCCCAGGGGAGGGCCCAGAAAATTCAGCACTCGTCTCCTCACACATCTACCCCTAAATGATTTGGAAGGACAAATATGATCCCTTGTTCATCCTCCCTGATAGCTCCCCCAAGAAGGGCAGGGGACCCTCCACTCCAGCAGCTCGTAAGGACAGCTGGGAGAGACCTGACCCCGGGTCAGGGCACCAGAAAAAGTGATCTCCACCTGTCCTTTGTCTTCAGAGGCTCTGAAGGGAGGGGTGGGGAGGAATTCAGTGAATTCCAGCGTCATGTGGACCCCGTGGTTGATGGGTCAGAGCAGAGTGCACCCGTCTGTGTCCGAGGAAGAGTGAGATCCAGGAGTGGTGGGGTCACACCGGGATCCCTGACGGCTATGGGCCTGGGCCAGCTCTGGCACACGCCTGTGGTGTCTCGACATGTGTCTGGGCAATGCTTCCAGCTTATTCCCCACTTAAGGTGCAGAGAGGAACCCAGCAGCTAGTGGTGGAGGCTTCCTGCTGAGCACGTTCTCCTTGTCCTTGGTGGGTGGCGACACACCAGCCCTGGGGCTGCCTCTTGTGCTGTGTGATTCTGAGGAACTTTCCCTGAGCTCTCCCTCCCCGGCACCACTGTGTGAGCCTGTGGTGAGGACCACAGTGAGGTCTGCAGGGCCTCAGAAGGGCCCGGCCCTTACTGCTGGGCGTGGTGGGTATCAGAAATGGCACTTTTCAAACACTGCTGTCACACCTAGGGGTGGGGTGCCAGGGCCACCCTGGCGGGGACAGCTGCTTGAAGCCATCCTTCATTCTCTCAAGTGGCATCTTTCCCTGAGCTGCTGCAAAAAGCCATGTCTGCTGAGTAGGACGAAGCGGCACTGGTGTTAGTGCCCTGGGCTAGGCTGGCCTCAGTCCCCTGGTTTTGAACAGATTGGGGTGGGGGGCAGGGTGCAGCTGGTGCCTTGTCTGGAACTACGAGGGATGCAGGGTGGCTGCCAGCTCCATCAGCCCCCCAGCCTTCAATGTCCAGTGTGACCCAGTGTGCAGGCTGTGGGGACTCAGCTAAGGGTTTAAAATCCTCTTGCTGGAAAGGCTCAGGTTGAGAGATGCCCTTGCTTTCCTCCCGAGACTGCTGGCAGGGTGGGTGTCATGAACTGAGCGTCAGGTTTATTGGATCCACCCCTTACAGGAAGCAAGCATCCAGGGAACAAGGCCCTCAGGCGGTACTGGCCCGGACACCCTGCTGTGGGCTCCATACAGACCAGGAGAAGGGTGGGGAGGAGTCGCTCACAGTGTGGTCCCTTCTGGGCAGGGGTTTCTCTAGGCTGTTGGTCATAGGAACTTACCTGGGGGCCTGCCGGCTCCGTCCAGGACGCCTCATGTCCGGGCACCACAACCTTCAGTCTGCTCAGAAGGTGCGCGCTCCTGTTCACCTGCATTCGCTCCCTGGGTCATCTTCCCTTCAGCACACTTTGACCGGATCTGAGTGGGTGTCAGACACCATACTGGTTGCAGGAATACTGCAGGGAACCAGGCCACAGGGCAGGGTGCCCAGTGCAGCAGCGGGTTAAGATTGGCGGAGGGAGGTGGGGAGGCTCCAAACTTTGGACAAAGGCAGGTTGGTGGGAATTGGGCATCCTAGGAGCCGCTGGCCGTTTTTGGCCCAAACCTAGATTTTCTGGACGCTGCTGGAGGGAGTGCACGTGTTGGGGTGAGGTCCCACACCTGAGCCTATCTCGCCAGCAACAGCTGCCAGAAGTTCACGGAAGCCACCTTTTGACCCTGAGTTCACCTCTAGGACTTATCCCATTGCTGAATCCACATCTGTGCAAACCATAGGCCCTGGGCTTCTCCCAGTGGTTGCATTTGATCAGGCGCCATCTGCTTGCTTCCCGTAGGGGACAATACTGGGCCCAGTAAATGTGTGCCCTGCAGTTTCAAAAGAGGACAGTGCCCAGTAGCACATTTGTCTTCTCTTGCCATTTATGGTGGGAAGCAGCGGGAGTGGCCACACTCCCATCCTCCTTGGGACACTGAGACGGGTCCAGGTCGCCCTTGATTGAACAGAGTCCCCTCTGAGCTCCATGGCAGCTCCGGTGGCAGCAGCCTTCCTCACACGCCCGCCCTGGTCCCACAGGGCATCTGGCGGATCCCTGTGGACGAGATCGACCGGCCAGGCAGCTTCGCCTGGCACATGAACCGCTCCATCGTGCTGTTGCTCAAGGTGCTGGCCCAGCTCCGGGACCACAGCACCCTGCTGAAGGTGTCCTCCATGCTGCAGCGGACCCCGGACCAGGGCAAGTGAGTGCAGCACACGCACTGGCAGGAGCCCCTCGGCCCTGTCCACCAGGGTGTCTCTACATTGGTCGGGGAACCCAGACCAGCCCTTCTCCTCAGGGACCTCTCTGATCCAAGGTCTAGAACCCAAACAGCACCACTCCTGCCCTGGACACCTGGGGCGAACACAGACTCTGGACCCACTGGATTTGACTTCCTCATTGAGACTGGACAATGCAGTCTTTCCTCTCCTCCTGCTTCTCCCCATTGGGGCTCTCACGTCCTGAGGATACAGGTGTCCAGATGATAGCTAGGGTACCCCAGGTGAAGGCCGGTAATAATAGGAGGGCCTGGGCCTCAGAGGTAACCAGGGATCTCTCTGCCAGGAGAGGTGGGGCAGACAGAACCGAGGGACATCCCCTACAGCTGTCACTTGCAGGGTGTGTGGGGGAATCCCAGCAGAGATGCAGCTCAGATAAAGTCTAGCCCAACCGTGAGTCCTCATGCTGCCAGCTGGACCGGCAGCTGTCCTCCCTCCATGCCTGCAGTACCTCCCCTCCCCGCTGCCTCATTCACCTGCCCCAGGCCAGGAGCTGGGGAGAGGCCTTCAGCTGGAGCCTGGGGAACACCGGAGGCAGGCTTGTGGGAGAGAAGCCAGAGGCTCCCGGCTCTCACTGAGCCTGGCCCTGCCCACCCTATGTCTGGGGCAGGCTTCTGGGGAGCAAACCCCAAGCCAATGGGAAGGGGGGACACTGAGGGATCAAGAGTTGTTCTCGGGACAGGAGGGGTTCGGACCACCATCCGCAGTGCTGTGTGGCTCTGACGCTCTGCTGTCCTCTCTGGCCCTCCCTGTGTGCCTGTAGGAAGTATCTGCGAGATGCTGATCGCCAGGTCCTGGCACAACGGGCCTTCATCCTCACTGTGAAGGTGCTGGAGGACACACTGAGCGAGCTCTCGGAGGTACGCTGGCCACAGCCTCCTCCTCTCCCGGGGGGCCCCAGCCCCGCCTCTCACACACCAGTGCCCTTAGGCAGGTCCCCTGGTCCCCACCTGCCTCCCCAGTGGGGAAAGTCAACTGCAGTAATGAGCACACAGACACTAGGCAAACTTGTGGTCAGTGAGGATGGTAATACATTCCCCAGGTGCTCCCACCCAGGGCTACCTGTCGCAGCCAGGTGAGCTCAGGTAACAGCAGCTGTAATGATGAAGCTGGCCATCCCCCCGCCCTCACCCAGCTGGCTTCCCACAGGCTAAATGAGGCCCTTCTCACCCTCCAAGGCAGGCGCAGTCCTTGTTCCGTTTCACAGGTGAGCACCCTGAGGCCCAGAAGGTTAGGTCTTCGGCTTAGCGGGTGGGGCCTTTGGGACCTGAGCCAGGGCAGTCTGCCTGCAGTGCTCCCTGCCCAGTAAGACTGGCTGGGCTGTGGTACAGGGGCCCAGGGCAGTGCCCCCTGTGCCCCTCACCCTGGCCTCTGTGCACTGGGGGCACATGAGAGCCCAGGACAGGAGGAGTCAGCTCTGCAGCAAGCCCGGCAGGTCACCTTCCCGTCAGTTGCCTAGCCAGGGCTGCCCTGAGGCTCACATTGAAAGGAAGGCCATCCTGGCCCTGCCAGGCCTCTTTTTCTGCAGCAGTGCCACCTCCAGAGCCCCGTCAGTCCCTCTCAAGGCTGGAGGTACAGAGCAGGGAGGGCCTTCCTCAGGCAGGACTCCAGACCCAGCCCTGGCCCGCAAGCAGATGGGCAGAGCCAGAGTGGCCTTGAATGGGAGAGGCCTGGGAGGGTCTGTCACACCTGGTGCCCAGGGGTGCATTTTTGTGGAGACACCAGACATGGAGTCTTTTACCTTCATTTTTCTTATAGGGGTCAGAACACCGAGGGCCCAAGGCCTGTGGCCTTCCTGGAGCCAGGATGACTACCGACGTCTCCCACAAGGCCAGTCCTGAGGATGGCCAGGAGGGCCTCCCCCACCCAAAGAAGCCCCCTCTGGCTGACGGCTCAGGGCCAGGGGCCGAGCCAGGGGGCAAAGCGTGTCCCCTCAACCACCGTCCTGTGGTCATGGATGCAGGAGACAGTGCAGACCAGGCTGGGGAGCAAAAGGACAAGGAGAGCCCCCGGGCGGGGCCCACTGAGCCCATGGACACCGGTGAGGCTGCTGCCCGCCGCTCGGACTCAGAGCGGGCGCCGCCCCTCCCGCCAGGCCGCCCTCCTCGGGACCGGGCTCCTGAGAGCCGGCCTACCGAGCTGTCCCTGGAGGAGCTGAGCATCAGCACCCGGCAGCAGCCCGGCCTGCTCACAGCAGCCCAGCCAGCCCTGGCCACCTCCACTAGTGTAGCTACCACCACCACCACGGCCAGGGCAGGCAGCCACCCCGAGGAGCCACCCCCACGGCCCAGCCGCAAGAGGAAGCTCCTGGAGGACACGGAGTCGGGCAAGACGCTTCTGCTGGACGCCTACCGGGTGTGGCAGCAGGGCCAGAAGGGCATGGCCTATGACCTGGGCCGCATCGAGAGGATCATGTCTGAGACCTACATGCTCATCAAGCAGGTTGGTGGTCGCAGGGTGGCTCTGCTTCTGTTGCCATGGAGACCGTGCCCAGTCTGCCCAGGTGTGCCAGGGCCTGCCCCTGGGGGTGGGTGTTGGGGTCTTTCCCACCCACTCCTGCTGTTCACTTCCTTACATTTGAGGTTTCCTACAACATTCTCGTGATAGAATTAGAAAAACAATACGCACGTCAAGGGATCGTGTTATGTTAATAGGCTTTAAATGGGTTACAATTTTATTTGTCATTATACCTCAATAAAACGGGATAAAACATACCAGAAACAAAACAAAACAAAAAACTAGCTTTAGAAGGTGTATTCCACCTCAAAGGAAATCCAGCGCAGGGAGACAGGTCCCCTGAGCCCACCGCGGTGACGGGGCGCTGGGGCACTTCCTCAGAGACCATGTGGCTGCTGCTCCCTGAGTGTATGAGGAGGCTCTGTTGCCCCTCTGATTTTGCCTTTCTTTTTTACAAAAACAAACAAGAAACGCTTTAGGCACATAATTTTTGCTCTATTTAAGATGATTCCCACAGGAAGAACCCCCAGAACTGCAATAGTTGGCTCAAACAGGTGACCACCCTGACATGCAGTTTCTTCCCAAACTCGGGCAGTTTGCAGAGCCACTTTTGAGAGTTTATTGCCGCCTCACCAACATCCAGTATTAGCTTTTATTTGTTTTTTGTTGCTGATTAAGTAGGAAAACACAACAACAAGCCTTGTGTTCCCTGCTGAGGGCAGGCCCTTGCCACACATTGTCCGCGCCAGCCCGGCGGCTCCGAGCACTGCAGCCCACCTCCCTCACGCCTGCCCGCTGCTCAGCCAAGGTGGCCTCCCCAGCCTTGTCTCACCCCGCTGTGCCTTGGCTCTTGGTCTCTGGGTCAACTCAGACCTGCCCACCACCCACACCTCAGATTCTGAAAGGCCCTGCATCTGCCAGCCTCAGCCCCTGAGGACGGAATAATACAGCCACAGGAATGAACCTGGCACTGCCAGGTGGGCCCTGGAGGATGGACCTGGGGGATGGATGTGCACTGCCCAGACTTTCCAGGCAGGCTTGGTTCCTGGGGGGCAGCAGTGGGAGGGCTCCTCATGGGAGCTGGTCTGCCAGCTGCAGCGGCCGGGCGCTCTGACCTCAGGCGTTGCCTTGCTCAGGTGGATGAGGAGACCGCGCTGGAACAGGCCGTGAAGTTCTGTCAGGTGCACCTCGGGGCCGCCGCCCAGAGACAGGTAAGCCTGTCCCAGCCTGTGCTAACCTTGTTGTGCAGGGTCTGCCCCACACCGAGGCCCCAGGCTGCAGGCAAAGAAGTGGGTACACCCCAGGAAGGGACTGTTCCTGTGGTCAGTGGGTCAGTGGGGCTCAGGGGAGACGGGCAAAGGGCAGCTGAGCCTTGGGCCCACAGGGAGCCCCTGATCACCAGCCCAGGTGGGGTGCCGTCGTACAGTTGGGTGGGGCCTTGGCAGGCCCAGACCCCAGCTCTGAAAGTGTGACCTGAGGGGTCCCCTCACCTCAGCTACCTTTTCTGTAAATGGGGAGATGACCTCACCTGGAAAGGTTGCTCCATGTGGCACAGAGACAGAAGAAGTAACGTTGAAGCCAGTATACCCTAGCAGATTAGGAGCAGAGTGGGTGAGGGTCCAGGTGTTTATTCAGCGAGGGAGGGAGCAGGATGGCGATGTGGTCTCATTGTGTTTTTGGAAAGAGCCCTGGCTGTTGGGGGGTGTGAATGGGCTCATGTAGAGACTGGGTGGGTCCAAGAGACATGAGAAGGTGGGCTGTAAGACTTGGTGACGGGAAGGAAGGGTAAGGCCCTTCTGGGCCCTGGCAGACAGATCTTCACCTGGGAGGGCGCCATCTGGGGTTGACACTGGGTTTGTGTTGTCTGAGACTCTCCCAAGGCAGAGGCTGAACAGGAGGAAGGTCAGGGGTCCACACCCAGAGGAACGATCCAGGCTGGAGCCCTGGGTGTCTGTGTCCCCGAAGCCATTGATGTAGAGCCAGGAGGGGACATAGGCAGGACCAAGCTCCGAGGCCAAGCTGCTGGGGAGAATCCAGACAGGATCGAGTGGTGTCCAGGAAGGCGAGCATGCCCAGGGGCTGGCCGGCTGGCCAGCACACTGGGCCAGTGAGGATGGGGCCCAGTAGATTTGGGGATCAGAGACCAGGGCTGTTTTTGCGAAGTGGTTGGGCTGGGGAGGGACTAGAGATGAAGGAAAAGGTCTCCCTGAAAGAGGCCCAGCTCAAGGAAAGGCCTTTTGGGCAAGATCTAGCCAGCAGAGAAAGGGGCCAACTCTCTCAGACAGGGGTGGGGAGACCACAGCGCCTCTGTTCAACATTGCGGAGGGGGCATCTTTTTGTACCGCACATGGGTGGTTTGCAGGAGTTACCCCCGGGCCAGGGTCACTGAGTTAAAGGGTAGGTACTTGCCATTTGAATAGGTGCAGCCTCTTGTCCCCAGGGGCTCGACTGCCCCTAACCCAGTTGCACGAGTGTGCAGGCCTTGTCTTCCCACCCCTCACTCACACGGGGGCCCTCCCTTAGTGTTTCCCCTGGAGAAGTGTGTCATGAGGGTGTCTTGAAGCAGGAACTAAGGGCAGTTGACATCCCTGTGCAGCCTAGGGACTTCCTCTCAGTGGATGTGGCTTTGGGCCACCACCCCTGCCTGGGCTCTAGGTCCGGGGATTCAGCCTTGAGCAAGCAGGCTGTGGGCCACACAGGTGGGGCAGTCTCCCAGCTGAGGGCCAGACTCCCTGGATAGACACGCCCTGCCAGCCGGCCGTGCCCACCACTCTATTATGCCCAAGTAGCCAGAGGGCTCCCATTTCTTAGATGGGAAGATTGAGGCCCAAAGGAGACCAGCACCCAGCTGGGTCCTGGCCTGTCAGAAGCCCAGGAAGGGACTTTGGGAAAGGCAACAGTTGCTGCTCCTGATCTGCTCAGGGACCGTCACAGCTGTCCTGGGCCCACCTCTGGCCAGGACTGGGAAGGAGGTTGCCATGGCTTTCAGAGCCTGCTGCTCCCACCCCTCAGGGAGTGTCCATTTTGCTGGAGGCATGTCTCCGTTGCCATGGCAGCCCAGCGCACGCCTGGAGGGCCTCTGGACATAAATAGAGGCTCAGTGCCATTGCCTGCAGCTGAGGCCCGTGAGGACGGACACAGCACTCACCTTCCCCCGGTGTATCTGCCCGTGAGAGACAGGTCTGTTCTGCCCACCCTCCCACTGGAGGCCTAGGCTCTTCTCAGATTCTCACCTCACAGCAGAGTCTCAGGGCAACTGCACCATGTGGGGCTGAAGATGGGGTGTCTCAAGCGAAACAAATGTCAGAAGAGGTAGGGTCCTCAGGGACCCCGACTACCAAGGTGCCCTGAGCAGGTGTGAGACTCCCACATCCACAGCCTCGGGGGAGGGGTCCCACCAGCTTAATAAAGTGGGCGCGGGGCTGGGAACCTTAGAGCTGGGAGTCCGCTCACATGTTGGCACCCAGCCCCTGAGCTCTGCTCTGGGCTGTGCAGGCACCCTGCCCTACCTTGCAGCATGGCATCGGGGAGCTGCACTGTCACACCCGTCCCAGGAGGGTGGCTTTCAGTGCAGAGTAGAAGGGGCCTGGTGGCAGAGGGAAGGAACTGTGTATACCAACACGAGGAGGCCCCAAAGGCTTAGAAAACTGAAGGAATGTGGTGCGGGTTGCTGCTGGGGTTGCCAAGGCCAGGCTGCAGGCAGAGAGCCTGCTTTGCCGGGCTGGGGTCAGCTTTGGGGCTACAGTCTTAAGCCCAGGGAGCTGACTCTTGCCGTATCACTCTAGCTCCCTCAACCCTCCCACTAGTGGCCCTTGGGAGGTCACCCTTGAGGATTGACCTTCGTTACTGCAGCCCCTCATCAGGCACTATGACCCCCTGCCCTGAGTCGTGACCGACACACTCCTCCCAGGCTGGCACCCAGGATGGGAGGGTGAAACCGGCTGGAGGTTCTGGCCAGCCTGAGGCCACTGCTGAGTGGCCAGCAGCACGGCCTGGACATCCTCCCAGAGGGGAATTCTGTACCCTAGCAGTGTCCTAGCGTGAGCAGTGTCTTCAGGGTTGCCTGTGCACCTCTCTGGCAGCATTGGGGGCCCAGAGTGTGGCGCCGTGAGTGAGGGCTGTCGGTGGCCCCCAGCCTAGACAGCTGTCCCGTGGGACAGTATGGGCTCAGGGCTGCCCAGCCAGTCTTTCTCATCTCCCTTTTGTCCTCACAGGCCGCAGGGGACACACCCACCACCCCAAAGCACCCCAAGGACAGCCGAGAGAACTTCTTCCCTGTAGCTGTGGCCCCTACAGCCCCTGAGCCTGTGCCAGCAGATACTCTCCAACGGCCCAGTGACGCCCACACCAAGCCCCGCCCTGCACCGGCTGCCACCACAGCTCTCATCACCTGCCCTCCCTCGGCGTCAGTCTCCACCTCAGACCCAGCCAAGGACCCTGGGCTCCCCCAGCCACACGGGCCTGAGGCCACCCCTAGCATGGCCTCTCTGGGCCCAGGTGAGTCCTATCCTGTGCCTCTGCGGTGTGAGGCCTGGCTAGGCCAGAGCTGGGCCAAGGTGCCTGCCATCCGCTAGCAGCAAGTCCCGTGCCTTGCCTGGAGAATGGGGGTGGGGGGGATGCAGGGCACCCTCCATCCTGCTGATCCCTGAGGAGCACATCCCAGGAGCTGGGGGTGGCGGCGGGGCAGGCCCTGCTGGCCTACTCATCAGCCACTTGCCCCGGTGGGCACATCGTGCGCCCACCACTTTCTTAAGTTAACCGTCTGGCGCCTCTGTCTCCCAATCAGTAAAAGGGGGTTGGTGACAACACCCCCTCTCACACAGGTGCGGTGAGGAGGGAGGGAGGGAGCACCAACATTGATGACATTGGCCTTTGTTTGCTCCTCCCACAAAGCCTTAGGATAAAGAGATAAAATAGGAGATGTTGGGGGAGCAGGAAAGTTCTGACCCTGAGTACACATGTGACCTCCCAGGCCTATGAGTAGGCTCAGGGAGCCTGCTGATGGAGGGGCAGACCTGGTTGGATCCCCACACCCCAGTGGACACGACAGGTGGCAGCCAGCCAGGATGGGGGCAGGGTGGATTAGTGGGCTTATGCAGGAAAAGGGACAGGGCAAGGCAGGTCCATTAGAGGAGGGAGGGAGTCCTTGTTCCTTCTAAACCCAGGATGCATCTAGGAATGGCAGCTGAGGACAGGGGCGCAGACAGACCTGAAGCTTTCTCAGGAGGGGTCACTGAGGCAGTGCCTCAAAGGCCAGTGGGCAAGAGGGAAGTGGGCAAGGCGTCCTGACCGGCCTTCCCCTGCCTCTCCCCGTGCTGCGTGGACCTGACCTGCACCCTTGCTGAGGCCCTGCACTGGCCCCCAGCTAGGCACCCCTCTGCCCACACACCCAGCTTGTCCCCAAAGGCTGCCTGTCCTCCCAATTGCAGTCCCATGTCGAGGGCCACATCTGGGACTGCTGCTCTCAGCCCTGCAACCTGGGCTGTGTCATTTCCTGAAGAATGGGACAGCCACCCTGGCGGGAGTGCCCGGCAGGAGCCAGACCTGAGAGCTCCAGCCAGCCATGACCTAGGAGCACTGCCTGTCTGGAGGCAGAGGCTGGCATCCTCCCTCTCTTCTCTCTTCCCTACGTTTCAAGCGTCACATGCTGATGCAGTCACCTGATGCCATCTCCAGTTGGCTTGGAGGATCGTGGAAGCGTAAGGACCCGCTACCCAATCAGTTACAATTGTGCTAGCTGTGGCCCTATGAGACGAAGCATCCTTCCCCTCGGGTCAGCCCCTGTGGCCATTTGTTCTGAGAGGAGCCTCTGACGTCTACAGGACAAAGAGGAGGGGAAGACCTGTGAGTGGTGGTTCCGCCATCAGGTGACCGTGGCTATCCCTGTTCCTCCCTGTGTATCCCTCACTGTAGCTCAGTGTCCAGCACACAATGTATAAGATGGAGGCGATAGCATTACAGGATTCAGAATAGTGCTTGGCAGACAGTGAGCATAGCCACGTTGTAGGTTTTGGTGGCGGTAGTGATTTCAAAGGGCAGTGTGGCGTCTGCTGCCCAGGGCAGGGAGTCACTTTCACAAAGGCCCAGCTCCTGTTCTTCCATGGTTTCTCCACCTCGGGCTGTCTTCCCCCCCCTGACTCTTGCCCCTGTGAGCCTGTAGTCTCTAAGGATAAGGAAATGTGGAAGGGTCAAGCTGTCAGCTGATCGTCTGAGTTCACTTAAATTGCGAGCAGGCTTCTGGTCTTCTCTGGCTATTGGCTGGAGGCCTCAGTTCCTCCCCTGTGGGCCGGTCCATAAGCTCATGTGTCCCTGAGTCATGGCTGCTGGCTTCCCCCAGGATCCAGGATCCAAGAGAGACAGACAGAGATAGAGAGAGAGCTCGAAGGAAGCATCACTGTCCTTTACAACCTAATGTCAGAAGTGACTGACCATCCCTGGTGTTGGCTACACACAGCGTGACACAAGGTGCGAGGGTTCCTCGGGTCCTGAACACCAGGGCCATCAGGGCCAGTCTTGAGCCTGCCTAGTAGCTGCCTTTTCTCTCCCAGTCCTGTCCCCAAGCAGGCCCCAAACTGTATTTTGCACTTTTTTCCTCTGTTAGATCTGTGAACGAGTGTGTGTTTCCTAGTGTATATATTCTTCAGCCTAGAGAGTTGATCCTTTTCTATTTTCTTCCCCAAAACTAAATTAAATGGCCTTTTGCTAGATGGACCTCTTGCATGACATTGGGCGTGGCGGACGGCCTGAGAATGTGTGCTGGATGGGCCAGGCACTCGCATGCCCTCCCCCGGCCTCCCCACCGGCACCACCCCCACCCCGCCCTACCCCACACGTCTGCATCTGCCTTGTGGCGTGACCTGCTGGTCTTTAAGGCTGCCACAGGTAGATGGCATTTGGCTGGCCATGTTGGAGTTGGTACCCCCAGTGGTTCCTGGAGCGTTCGGGGGTGGTGTCATTGCCAGGCTGGTTCAGGCTCATCTCCCCAGAGCCCATCTCCCACAGCCTCCAGAATAGGGAAGGCACCAGGAAGGAGCCTCCTAGCAGGGTCCTGGATCCCTAGATGTGATGGGGTTGCCTGGTAGTGTGGCCGCATCTGCCACTCCTGGTGACCAACAGGCATAGGTTCGGGTGGACAGGGAGGGTGGCGCCTAGAGCTACAGCTGGGGACAGCAACACAGCTTGTGAGCCACCCGGGAGAGCAGGCTTAAGGACATTTTCCCAGGACACAGGCCCCACGGTGTGAGTGCAGAGGGCAGCTGCAGGGGAGACCTTGACAGCCACTAGCTCCAGGGTGGGCAGGCCTTCCCCCGACTGGGCTGTCCCTCACGCAGGCCTTCCACCTCCAGCCAGAGGGAAGGCGTCTGGCAGTGTCCATTCTTGACTTCTTACCTGCCAGGGCCTGAGAGAGGAGCGCGTGCTCTCAAGCTTCCCTGGTCACTAGGGAAGACATCACCCACCCACCCAGGCCACGCTGATGAGGGCCGTGGGAGCAGAGAGGGCGCTGCAGGCCTCAGGACCAGCCTGGGTGAGGACTTGAGCAGGGTCCCGCCCACCCATGAAGGTTCCACCCACCAAGTGGGTTCAGTGGCTGCAGGGTTGGCCTCATACCAATCGAGAAGCCAGAAAGAGTGTGAGCCAGGGCTGGGGGTCTCCTAGGACATGGGCCTTGGGGACCCAGCACCCAGGCTGTGAGTCTGCCCAGGAGGGCAAGGAGAGTTGCCTGCATGCTCAGGATTCCAGCCTAGTCACCTGCTTCCCACAGACAGAGACCTAGAGGTGGGGGACTCAGGGGAGCCCCAGACAGTCCTTCTCTGAAGGCCGAGGCCCGGGCAGGTCCCCTCCTCCTCAGGCCCACCTCTAGTCCTCACAGTGGCCTCGGGGAGGGGAAGGGTTGCCTGGCCTGGGGAGCCCTGTCCCAAGTGTCCCTCTTCCTGGCCACCCACCCAGAAGGAAGGACCTGGGAAAGGTGGACAGTCCCCTGGGGTGGGAGGGAGTCAGCCTGATACCTGTCCCCACTGAGGGCAGCCTCCAGCAGCCACAGGACCTGTCCAAGTATATCAGGCCCCACTTCATCGCGTCCTGCACCCCCCCATCCCACCTGAGCAGCCCCTCCAGGCCAGTCAGCCAGGCCCTTCAGAGAGCAGTTGCAAAAGGAGAGTTGGGTCCAGGCAGGACCCATTGCTACCTGTGAAGGGCCTGGACCAGCCACCCAGCACGCCTGCCTTGTGGGCACATTCCTGGCCGCAGTGGCCTGAGTCCTACACAGTGACACAGGATTTCGGCTGCTCCTTCTGCTCCTTGGAGGACAGCAGGAGGAGCCTTCCAGGGTTCTCAGCCCTGCCTACCTTTGTGTATGTGGCTGGCCCCACTGTGCACGGAGAGTCTGTGACCGTGATTGCCAGCAGCGAGGCCTGAGGGAGGGAGACAGTGGTCGTGGCTCAGGCAGCCAGGGAAGGGGAAGGCGCTGTCCTGGAGGGTCTGGAGGCTAACAGGCAGGAAGCCTGGGCTACTCCACGGCCTGTCTCTGTCCCAGTCCCAGGGCTGTCATTCCTGCCTGTCCAAGGAGATGAGGGGAGTGCTCCTGGCAGAAGGAACTGATGGGCAAAGTGGGGGAGTGGAAGGGGAGTGGGGTGGTGGCCCATGTGGCGGGAGATGATGGGGCTGAATAAGAAAGAGGAGAGCAGCCTAAGGAACTGGACTGAGAAGAAGCCTGGACGTTGCTGGGAGCTGAGGGGAGGGTGGAGGCAGGTCCTGGGGCCTGGGAGTGAGCGACTGCTGCTGACTAATGGCCTGGCTGGTGGCCATGGTGCAGTCTTCGTCGCTTGGGCCCATGTAGGCCTTGGCATGACTGAGGCCAATTCCCAGCCCCTGCCTTGTACCAGGGAAGGTGTGGCCTGGCGGGAAGGCATGGTGCCAGCATACCACTCCATCCACTTTGGTCTTAGCTGGTTTGTTTGGTTTTGGGTCCTGTGTTTCTGATTGACTGTTTCTGATTGCCACTCCTGTAAGCTGGGGGGAGGACGGAAGCATGCAGTCTTGGTGTCGCCCCCACTGTGTCAGGTCCACAACAGGCCAGGTGGGGAGCTGACCCTACCAATGTCCACTGGGAACAGGGGCAGCGGGGTGAGTGGTTTCCTGTCCAGTACCAGCCTGGCCCCACCCAGGCGATTCTTTCAGAGGAGCCCCTGCTGGTCCATGGTGACTCAGTAGGGGTAGACAGCCACCTCAGCTCAGCTCAGGCGCCCTGCCAGGTGTCCCAGGACATGGGAGAGAGGGGCTCTGTTCCTTGGGCTGGGTCAGGATGTAACCCATAGCCACCTTGTGTCCCCACAGAGGGAGAAGAGCTGGCAGGAGGGGCAGAGAGCACCAGCCACCTGCCTCAGGAGCCTCAGTGCAGTGAGCAGGTGAAGACAGCTCCCGAGGGCCTCCCAGCAGAGCCGCACTGCTGGCCAGCAGAGGCCACCCCCCACCCAGGCACGGAGCCTGCCTGCAGCCAGGGTAAGGCGTCGGGAGCACCCCAACAGTGGCCCCCATGGCCAGCAGCCAGGGTGGGCTTCCCAGCAGAGGCGCCTCCCTCCCCTGGAAGGGTGGAAGAGGCTGGCAGGTTGGGGCCCAGAGAAGGCCCAATGGTGAGGTCCAGATAGGGGAAGCCCTGGCTGAAGAGCCTGGTAGGCTGAGGTGCAGAGAGAGGGGTGACAGAGGAGCCCCTGAAAACCCCTCACTCCACTGCCAGCTCCACAGAGGGGAATAGCAAGGGCAGGCAGAAGCCAGGCCCAGGAAGCTTATGGAGGGAGCTGGAGGAGTGCCCATACCCAAATGGGGCCAGGGGAGGGGAGGCATGTGGTGGGAGGGGTCTAGGGCAGGCAGAGGGGTGGCCAGTGGGCTGGGCCAGGCAGGCAGTATGTCCAAGTGGGAACCAGTTCCCACCAGCCACCCCACCCAGACTCCTCGGGGCTGGAGCCTCTTAGAGACCCCACTCAGGGCTGCAGGGCCTGGCAGCAGCCCCAGGGGCCAGGCCTGGGCTGAGGAAGCCCCGCTCCTTTTAAAGCCATGGGGCCGTGGAGGAATGTGGAGACTGGCCAGGCTCGTGCAGCTCCCCAGAGGCTGCCTGTCCAAAACGGCTTCCTCCCAGCTCCAGGCACAGGAAGCCCCATGCCTGCCCTGGAGCATGAGGGGAAAGTAGACACCCTGGGGCTCTGCTAGGCTAGTCCCAGGGACGTGAGAGTTAAGGCATGCATGACGCCTGGAGGGCCTTCGAAATCCCTGGGAAGGCTGGGGGGTGGGTCCTTGCCTGCGTCCCCAGCCCTGCTGACCCGAGTACACCCTGCTGGGGGCGGGGCAGTCTCAGTCCCTGCCCCCCACATCCTAGAGCCAGCACCCAGCATTCAGTGTGGCAGAGAGACGAGAGGCCTGGATTCTGCCAGCCAGCACAGGCAGAAAGGCCGAGAACGCACCCGCCATCTGAATAGTTGGAGGAAGCATTCCTGGTGCCTGCCTTCCAGAGGGGAAACAGGCCCGCGTTGGGGAGGCGCAGGTGGGCCCAGGAGGGTGTGAGCAGGCTTCAGACGTGGTGATCCGCTCCCTCCACAGTTGCCAGCTCCACGGTGCCCAGCAGTGGGAGTACCCAGCCACCCGAGGGCCACCCGGGCAAGGCAGAGCCCAGCCGGGCCAAGTCTCGCCTCCTGCCCAACATGCCAAAGCTGGTCATCCCCTCAGCCGCCACCAAGTTCCCCCCTGAGATCACCGTCACGCCGCCCACCCCGACCCTGCTCTCGCCCAAAGGCAGCATTTCCGAGGAAACCAAGCAGAAGCTGAAGGTGACTGAGGGTGCTGGGTGGGGGACACGGGTGGGGGGCGTAGGTGGGCGCGCGGGCTACGGGGGCCTGGGGCTGGGCCAGGCCGCCCTGACCAGTGCCCTGCCCGGTCTGTGCAGTCAGCGATCCTGTCTGCCCAGTCTGCTGCCAATGTGAGGAAGGAGAGCCTGTGCCAGCCGGCCCTGGAGGTCCTGGAGACATCGAGCCAGGAGTCCTCGCTGGAGAGTGACACAGACGAAGATGATGACTACATGGACATCTGAGGGGCCGGAGCCCCCAGCCCCCCCAGCTGCCCGGCCTCCCTCCGACATGGCGTCCGCGCTGCCCGCCTACAGGGGTTTGTCCCCACTGCGTGGGGTCCAGAGGAGGCCAGGTTTAGCCAGGTGAAGATGGACGGATGGGTCACAGTTTGCACAGGCCGGCATCCTTTTCTATGAAATGGTGACTTTGTAAATGTGCCCGAGCCCCACCCAGGGGGCCATGTCCTCAATGCCCGGGTAAGCCGGGCTCTGCCTGTATCACAGTCGAGGGGTCCTTTAGGGTCGGGCTCACCCCACTCCCTTTTTTGGTTTCTTTTCTAATAAAGATGGAACAGTTCTCGTTGCCTCTTTGTTCACCCCCAGGACCTCCCTCAGCCAATTGCTGTGCAGAGTTTCTGGGCCCCTCTCCCCATAGATCAGGGTCCGGCCCTCAGGTTCCCCAGGGAGCAGGTTAGGGTGCTCAGGTGGGAAGAGGTGAGCACAGGCTGGGGGCCAAACAGCAGATCTATCTGGGTAAGACGAGCCAGACCAGGAAGGGGTGTCAGGAGTGTCCCCTGAAGGTAGGAGGGTGAGTCCCTCTGGAGTGGGATGAGGGGAGGCTGCAGGGGGCAGGCAAGTCCAGAGTATGCTGGGGACCTGGCTTGCGCCCCGATGTGATGGGTCCCCTAGGGGGATCCTGAGGGGCAGGGTCTGGGTCAGGAAGGGAGAGGGAAGGGCATTTACCTCCCAGCACACTTGCCCTGACAGGACCAGCCACACAAGTTGGGCTCAGTGCAAGACACAAAGGTGGCATGGCGCCCCTTGTTCAAAAATGAAGTTTTTTTAAAGGTGACAACAGAGCATTAAGCCAGCCTGTGATGCTGTGCCTGCCCCACCACCCCAAAACCCTCACCCATCCCCAGGCTCCAAGCCCATGTATTTTGAGGAAGCACATGTTTAAAAGTCCCCAACCTGCTCTTCTCCATACTGTCCACCCCCACTAGGGGCCTAGTCACCACCCCCACAGCTCTGGACTGGCTCTGCCCCCAGGGCCTCCCCTGAAAGGCTCTGTTTAGGATGGAGATGGGGACCCTCTTTGACACTTTGTGCTCCTCATAGGCTGGATGTCGGTGCTCCCCACCCAAGAAGAAAGGCCCAAGAGATTGGACATTGCCAGGGTCCCCAGCCCAGGCCTGGTAGAGCCACTGCAGGGACCTAGAGGCACAGCAGCCTTGAATGGGTCCTCCCTGAACCTGCTGTGATTCAGGCCCTTCGCAAGGCTGCCTGGGGCTGAGGGGCACGGACAGCAGTTACGTGGCTGACCCCCCCACCTCCACCCCTGCAGAGACCAGCGAGTGGAGGCCTCCACACCGCACTCCCAGTTTCTCAAACTCTTCCATCCCTCTCTGAATATGAGTACATACAGCCAGAGTGCCCAGGCTAGAAAGATGAGGCGGCAGCCTTCCTTCCCCCCGGTCCATACTCCCTCTTCCTGTAAACAACCTAGCAGTGTCCTCGGGCCCTGCCGGGCTGCAGGACACCTCAGACCACCAGGGAGCATTCCTACCGTCTTCCTTTCCTAACCTGTGCCTGAGGAAGCCCCCTCAGCCCGGGCCTGGGATGAGTCCCAGCACCAGCCCTCAAGCCAGGGATCTGGGCTGCTTTCAGCTCGGGGCTTCAGTGCCCAACCGCACTGCCGACAGAGGTGTCCCAAGTCCTCAGCAGCCAGGTTGCGAGTGTGTTTCTAACTCGGCCAGCTGGCTTCCCCGACACCTGGGTGCCACCTCTCCATAGCAACTGCAGGTGTATCCGCCATGAGAGAGGGGTGGTGCCCAGGGAATAGGCTGGCCGGACCCTAGGAGCTGAGGAGGTCACAGCCGGGTGGCCTGAGCTCATGTCTCCCACCAGCTTCAGCTCCCTGCAAGTTCGAGGGATGTGTCCCCTTTGGACACCTTGAGAAGCTGCCACTGGGGGAAGGACCATCTGCCTTCTAAGGCACCTAAGCGAGTCCCAGGCCTGGACCCTTCCTGCCCACCTTGGTTTCAGAGGCTCCCAGAAGCTGCCAGGGGCTTAGGACTGCCTCTCCCAGTGACCTTGGCCACACCCATCTTGTCTGGGCCTCAGTTTCCTCACCTACACAAAGAGAAGGGAAGAGAACACAGAAGAGATGATGCATGCAAACTCCGGGAGTGACTACAGCAGGGGTGGGTGGGGCTGGGCCGCTTCTCTTCAGAACTCTGGGCTCTGCTCTCAGCTCCCCACCCTAGGCCCTTCCCTCACTTTTTACCACCTCCCTCCAAAGGAGATCCTAGTGGAGTTGTATCTAACCTGACAGCTCTTGCCCAACCCCCAGGGGGACCTACTTCATTGCCCACACACGTCCCTACAAGAAACAGGACTAGAGACGTGACATCTGGCAGAGGATCCCAGAGGCTGGAATCCTGGGATTCGAGTTGCAAGTCCCGCCTTATCCTCCCCAAAGGGCCCTCCCCTTCAGAAGCCCCGCCCTGGCCACCCAGGGCAGGATTGGGGTTGAGATCCAGCAGTCCCAGCTACAACCTTGGGATATCCGGCTCCTCTAGTGCCAGAGGTCCGGCAGCTGGAGACTCAGGCACCCTCCTCCGTGTCCCAGGCTAGCTGGCCAGGAATGTGCTAACGGGTCAGGTTAGGCCCTAATTGCCCACACGGGGACCTGTGGACTTTGAGAGGGGACCGGGCAAGGCGGGGTTGGGCGGTGCATTGGTGCTGAGCGCTGCAAGGGCGGGGCCAGGCTCTGGGAGTGAGCTGGTGGCAGGCTCCCAGCCACTGCTGCACTGTCAGCTGCAGAAACAGGCCACACCATGAAGCTGTCCCTCCTGCCTTGCGCCCTGCTGCTGCTGCTGACGACAGGCCCCGGCCCAGGCCCCTGGCCTGCAGCAGGTATGCCCCCACCCTGCCCTTCTGTCCCCTGTTTGTCTATTGCAACCAGGCCCAGGGCAGAAGCCCCTCTGGGCTCAGTCTCTGACCATCTGTTGGGTCATTTGTGGCTGTACTGGGGGCAATAGGAAGAAACAGGGTGGGGGGACGGCCTCCAGGATTGAGGAGCCACCCAGTGGGGATAGGAAGGTCTGGGAGGTGCCCACCCTAAACCCTCTGAGAGCTGAGAGGCGGTGGCTGCCTGGGAGGGAGGTGGCCAGGGGGTTGGCAGGCTCAAAAGAGCCCTTGGCTTGTACCCTGAGCCCCCGTGGATGGTGTGCTTCCTGTGGAGGAGCCCCCCAGTCCCACCAGCCCCCTGCTCAGCCAGAGGCAGGATGCTGGACTTTGTCAGGGTGGAGATGAACCTCAGAAGTCTAGTGGAAGAACCACACTTCAGAGCCAGGACCCCGCCCCCCCCCCACTAGGCTGGGCCAGAAGTCACAGGCCTCCCAGCCCCCCCACCTGGCCCCAGTGTCCCATCGCAGGGAAATGCCACCACCCTCCTGCCACTTAACTCACTTACTGACATCACTCGGCCCCTGCCCCACCTCCTTGAGGCACCAAGAGCATAAATATTTATTGATGCTCTTGAGTGCCAGGCCCTGACTAGGTGAGGTGGGGACACCAGGGTGGCTCAGGCCCAGTCCTGGCCCTTGACTGGCCCCCTTTGTGGGGTGTCAGGGAAGGGCCAGGTGGGATGTGTGATCTCAGCCTCAGTGCCTGCGTCCCACTCCAGTCTCCACCCTCCAACTAACCTAGCCATGCTAGCTTGAGGGACAAATCCCCTGAAAACATGGCCCTGTTGCGGGTCCCCACAGCTGGAGTAAAAGGCTAGGGCCTGATTCCGCAGCCCCCTACCAGACCAGTTCCCCTTCCTGGCCCTGCTGGGCCTTCTGCTGGAAATGTCCCTCTTCTTCCTTACGAGGAGGGGCGCACCCTTTTCCTTCCCAGAGGGTGGGGCTCCCTTTGGGTCCCGCAATCAATGAGTCATCACTGCCTTTGCAGAGTGAGATGAGATGGGCCAGCTCAGCCCAGACACCTGTCCGTACGCAGCCTCCAATGGGACTCATAGCAACCTCATCCCCAGACCCCCTATCAAGGAGCCAAGCGCGTCCTCTTCTAGCCTGCCAGTCCACAGACCCTTCAGGGAGAGGAGACAGGTCCCCAGCCCATGTTGAGGGCTCACGTCGAGCATGCCATCAGCTATAGAACTTGGTGGCTGAGGCTCACTTGTGTTCTGGGGACTCCTCCTGACACTACAAAGTTGTATATCTGGAGGAATTTCGCTTTATTCCCCTCCTAGCCAGTCATTCAGGCAAACTGCTAGGTGAACTATACTAAGAAGTACCCACCCCACAGTGCCTGTGGGTTTCCACGGTGTCCGTGTGTGGTCATTACAATCCCCAGTGCATTCTCCTGGGCGTACTTCTCTCTAATAGGCTCCAGGAAAATAGACACGGGCCCGGTGTACGGGGTGGCCGGGCCAGCCCAAGTGCTCAGGGCTCTCTCCTCCAGGTGCTCAGGACAGCTGCTTCCAACGCTGTGGGGACCGGGGTGGACAGTGCTCCTGCCACCCAACCTGCTTTGGCCTGGGCACCTGCTGCTCGGACTTGCGGGACTTCTGCCTGGAGATCACACCCTATTCAGGCTCCATGATGGGCGGCAAGGACTTCATGGTGCAGCACCTCAAGTTGTCCGTCCCCACCACCAGCGTGATCTGCAGGTGGGAAGCCATGGGGCCTTGCATGCTGGGGTCTCAGCCTCGGCTGCCTGGGTGGAGCCCCAAGGACCGAGGACAGGGACAGCTTTCTGCACAAGTTCTCTAGGGAGGTCAAGGGCCCAGGCCTTGGAGACGATCAGCCCACTCTGGCCCAGCCTTTCCTGCTACCTCTGTCCCCCACAGGTTTAAGGAGAGTGTCCAGACCCTCGGCCACGTGGACCACTTTGGACGTGTACACTGTGTGTCACCCTTGCTTTACGAAACGGGCCGCATCCCCTTCACGCTCTCTCTGGACAATGGCCAATCCTTCCTACGCTCTGGCACCTGGCTGGCTGGTGAGCCCCACATTGCTGGTCTAGGCGATGGGCACCAGGCCCCACCCTGCACAGGCCCTGGCACCCCCATGGGGACTTTCCCCAGTGCTAATCTATGCACACCTGGCCCTCCCACTGGGGCCTGTCACTCTGGCTGAACCAGTCCCTTCAGAGGCCAGCCCTACCACAGAGGCAAGGGTTCCCATACCTCCTTTCCACACCCCCTGGCATCCAGATAGAAGTCTCAACCCAGAGGGAGTCGGGGCTTTAGGGGACCCCCATCAAAGTGGGCCAGTGACTGCCTGCTCAGCTGGCACAGGCTAGGGGAGTGGAAAAGCCAGGTGGAGGCCAGAGGCCTGGGCAATGGAGGGCAGGGCCCCACCTCTCCTGGCCTCTCTCCTTTCTACACCATAAGGGTCTGCGGGACACCATGGTTCCAACGCAACAGCCATGCTTTGTCCTTGGGAGACTCCCCCAGCACTCAGAGCCCAGGGCCTCCGTCACTGGACCCACTGGGTCCCAGGCCTCCCCTCACCTCACCTTCCCCTGCCCAGTGCACCCCAGCAAAGTGTCGGAGATGGAGAAGAGCCAGCTAGTGAATGAGACCCGCTGGCAATATTATGGCACCACTGACGCCAGGGGTAACCTCTCCCTGACCTGGAACGCCACAGTTTTGTCCACAAGCTCTGTCTCCATCGAGCTGTGGGGCTACGAGGAGACAGGTGAGGCACTCAGCAGGCTGTCTCTGCAGGGCCTGGTCATTTCAGGAGCTTGGGCTTGCAGAGATGGAAGGGAATTGCAGGTGGGGGAAATCCCATGGAGGGGGGATCCCAGGTAGGGATTGGGGTGAGGAAAGTGCAGACAAGGAAGGGGAACTGGAACTGGCGAGGTTGGGGGGAGGCATGAAAGGTTGAGGGGAAGAGCGTGGGAAGGCAAAGGCCCCCCTCAGGGAGGGGTGTAAATGGAGGCTTGAACCCTGCGTGCGAGGCTGGTCCTGGAAACAGAAAAGGCTTGCTCTACCCCTCTTCTCTCAGTCTCTGGATGGCTGGCATGACCCTGGGCCTGGCCTCAATCAAGGACAGTGACTAGACAAGGATGGGGGGCAGCGGGGAGGTGGCAGTCACTCGAGCCAGGGTCCTTGTGCGAACCGCAGGGTCGGCCCTCCTACGAAGGTCATCTGTCCATACTCTGTCCATCTATCAGGCTGCTTGGAGCACCAAAGACTGGTGCCCACCCCTCCGCTGCCCTGGGGGTCCTCAGACAGGCCTCAGGACTGACCGGGGCCTTCTCTCCCTTAGGAAAGCCATACTCAGAGGAATGGACAGCAAAGTGGTCCTACCTGTATTCCCTGGCCACAAACGTTCCCAACTCCGGCTTCTTCACTTTCATCCCCAAACCCGCTCCTCAGAACTATCAGAGATGGGAAGTGGGCGCGCTTCGAATCATCAACAGCAACCACTACCAAGGAGAGAAGTAAGGGTCATGCAGACTATGGGTGGGGGGCCCGCTGCCTGCTGCCCTCCATGCCTGACAGGGAAGCCAGGGGCAGGGGCAGGGAGGGGGACCCTTAGTGTGCGTGTGTCCCCACAGGGATGTGCCCGCGCTCTGGAGCAATGAGCACGCCCTGGCCTGGCATCTGGGCTATGACTTCCAAGCAGACCCCGTGGCCTGGGCCCGCACTCAGTGCCTGAATTGGGAGGGGCTGGAGGACATGTTGCCCAACTTCCTGGAAGAACTGCCTGACTGCCCCTGCACGCTGGACCAGGCCCGGGCTGACTCTGGACGCTTCCATGTGAGTCCCCACCCAGGTCAAGGCCCAGGAACAGGCAGGGGGCAAGGGGGGCCAGCTGCCCCGCCAGGGACATGGTTGTGGCCACGCCCACCCAGAGCAGCACCAGGGGAGGCAGACAGAAGCCCCTGGGATGTGGCGCTAGGGTCTGAGGGCTCCTGTGACGGATAGGATGGGGATGGCAGATCTCGACCGTGGGGCTGGTGACAGCAACCTGCTGCTTTACAGACTGACTACGGCTGTGACATTGAGCATGGCAGCGTGTGCACCTACCACCCAGAGGCCGTGCACTGTGTGCGTTCTGTGCAAGCCAGGTGAGCCCCCAGATGGTGGTTGGGGCACAGGAGTGGGGCCTGGGGCAGGATCCCTGACAGTGGGCCTGACCTGTGCGTGCCCCCAGCCCCCGGTATGCCTCAGGCCAGCAGTGCTGCTACACCAAGGCGGGCACGCAGCTCCTGACATCCGACTCGATCAGCGGCAGTACCCCGGACCGTGGCCATGATTGGGGTGCACCCCCCTTCCGCGCACCGCCCCGCGTGCCTGGCCTCTCCCACTGGCTGTACGACGTCATCAGCTTCTACCACTGCTGCCTCTGGGCACCCGAGTGCTCCCGCTACATGCTCCGACGGCCCTCCAGCGATTGCCGCAGCTACCGGCCTCCGCGCCTGGGTGGGTGCCAGCCAGGGCAGGGCCCAGGGCAGAGCCAGGCCAGGGAGGCCCGCCTGACCCTCCATTCTCCCCAGCCTCTGCTTTCGGGGACCCGCACTTTGTCACCTTCGATGGCGCCAACTACACGTTCAATGGGCATGGCGAGTACGTGCTGCTGGAAGCAGTGCTGACCAACCTGAGGGTGCAGGCGCGGGCGCAGCCCAGGACACGGCCCGACGGTGAGGCCAGGGCCCTGAGGGCTCAGGGTAGCTCAGGGTCGCCCGGGTGGGATGCTGGAGCTCAGTGGGCCCCATTCTGCACCCACCACCCCAGGCATGCAGGACCGAGGCACAGGGCTGACCGCGGTGGCCGTCCAGGAGGGCAACTCCGACGTGGTGGAGGTCCGGCTCGTCGGGGGCACAGGGGTCCTGCAAGTGCTGCTGAACCAGGAGGTGCTCAGCTTCGCCGAGCAAAAGTGGATGGACCTGAAGGGTGAGTGAGATGGGCGGGCAAGGTTGGTGGGTTGCCCTCACTCCCTTCCCCTCCACCTGGGTGTCCACACCCTCACTGACCCTGACAGGAGGCAGAGGTTGTGTCCAGGACGCAGATGTAGAGACGGAGGCCGCTTGGGGCTTGCTGCAGGGCGACGGGCAGCCCCTCTCCCCTGTACTCCACTCCAGAGGAGCCCGGCACAGTGGACATGGGGTCTGGCCCACGGCTATCTGTGGACAGACATAGTTCCAGGCCCCAGGTAGTGAAGTCCAGCTTGGAGGACCTGGGCTGATCTCAAGCCTTCACACCCATGGAGCCCCGAAACACACCCCAGTCAGAGTCCCGAGATGCCAGGATGACTGGATGAGTTTCTCACTGCAACGCAGAGTAGTCGGGAGGTGCAATGTCTCGAGGAAGCTGGCCTGGGGATTAAGGAGCGGCAGCTCCCTGTCTATCCCCCTTCCCTCAGTAGTGCTGCCTCAGGGATTGAATGAATGAAATGACGCCCAGCTGGGTTGGGTGGAGATCTGAGAAGGGCACTGAGGATGAAGGGACCCCAGAGAGGGCAGAGGTGAGCACTGTTGCTGCCTCCCACTCAGGGAGCAAGGGCCGACAGGCAACCCCCACACGTGGCCTTGGCATGAGGGGGTCTCCTCAGGGCCTGGACACCTCCGATCAGCCTGGGAGGTCCCGGCACAGGTATGGGTCCGGACTGGTGGACTGTCACAGGCAGCTTTTGTCCTAGGGATGCCCTCCCCTTCCCCTGAAGCCCAGGGGCACCAGCCCACCCACCTGGGGCTATGGGTCCCCACACGGTGCCACAGGAGACGACTCTGACGCCAGCTCCCCCTGTGCCCAGGCATGTTCCTGTCGGTGTCGGCCAGGGATAGCGTATCTATCATGTTATCGTCGGGGGCAGGCCTGGAGGTCAGTGTCCAGGGTTCCTTCCTGAGTTTGACGGTCCTGCTGCCCGAGAAGTTCCTTACCCACACTCAAGGACTCCTCGGAACACTCAACAACAATGCCACAGACGACTTCACTTTGCGCAGCGGCCGCGTCCTGCCCCCGACTGCAAGTTCCCGAGAGCTGTACCAGTTTGGGGCTGACTGTGAGTAACCGTGAGGTCCATGCTGGAGGAGAGACATGCCAGCGGCAGGATCAGTGGAGGTGGGGGGGAGACCCCAGGCCCTCAGCCACCAACAAAGCCTGCTGCATGTCTTCCCAGGGGCTGTGCAGAACGCCTCCTCTCTGCTCACCTATGACTCCTGGTTCCTGGTCAACAAATTCCTATATGGGCCAAAGCATGACCCCACCTTCCAGCCCCTCTTCCCCGAGGAGACCACCCTCGACCCCAACCAGCAGACTGAGGTAGCCAAATTGTGTGGGGACAACCATTTCTGCAGCTTCGACGTGGCAGCAAGTGGGAGCCTGAGCGTGGGCAATGCCACACGGCTGGCCCACGAGTCGCACCAGTATCGCATGCAGAGTCTGCAGCCAGGTGAGGGCTGCAGGGGGGCATAGGTGAGGGCGTGGGCACCTTACACTGGGACACAGCCCCAACCAAACCAGTGGCTGAAGGAGGCGGCCAGTGGCTTAGGGTTGTCTTCTGCACCCATCTCTACCCCAGTGGTGTCCTGTGGCTGGCTGGCCCCGCCCCTCAATGGGCACAAGGAGGGCACCAAGTACCTGAAGGGCTCCGAAATCTACTTCCACTGCGAAAATGGCTATAGCCTGGCCGGGGCGGAGGTCAGCACCTGCCTGGCGGATGGCACCTGGTCCAGCCCTACCCCGACCTGCCAGCCAGGTGAGGATGCCCAGTCCACTTGCCCTTGGGCAGCCTGCAGCCCCATCTTGCCTGGCCCCTCCCACACGCTTGCCCCTCTTCCAGCCTGCCTCTCCCGTCTGCTGCAGCTGCCCGCCTGGGGGGGGTAACCCCACCTGCCCCGCCCCAGCCCACAGCCACGCCACCTCCCACCCACTCCCTCTCCAGGACGGAGCCATGCTGTGCTGCTGAGCATCATCTTCGGAGGCCTGGCCTTGGTCGCTGTGGTCACGCTCCTCTACGTGCTGCTGCACCGGAGGAAAAGCACCATGTGAGACCCAGCATCCTGCCAGCAAGACCCCGGTCTGTGCCCCTCTTCAGCTCCCCTCTTCTGCTCCCCCTGGGGTGCCTGTGAGACTACTGTGCCTGTTCTACACCTGGTCTCGTTTGCAGGGTCACCTGGACTTCGCCCTGAGGGGAAAGGTCTTGGCCAGCGACACAAGAGCACCAGGCCACCCTGGGACCAAAGACCAGCCTCCCAGGACAAAGCTCTGAACTCCCCGGAGCATGCAGCCCAGAACTTCAATCCCCAAATCCCTGGTACCTGGGAACTGGACACCTGAAACCTGAGCCTTTCATGCCTGTGGACCTGAGGCCCGGTGCTCTGCTCTGTCACCTCAGACCTGGACCCCGAGCGCTAACTATGCAGTTCCCGAGGCCCTGTTCCCCAAATACTCGCAGCTCTAATTGCCCAGACTTGAGACTCCATACCCTTGACTTCTAACACCTGTCTCCAGAGCCCTAGGACTCCAGCTCCTAATACTCAATTGCCAGCACCTCAGATCTTGTGTCCAAAGCCCGTGCCCCTGATCCCTGATGTACTGACAGCTGGTGCCCCAACACCAGAGCTCCAGCACCCAGCGCCTTGATTCCTGGACCCTGGGCCCAGCTAAGACTGCAGGTAGGCCCAGCCCAGGACGTGGAGAGGCCCCAGAACCCCAAAGCTGAGAGCCATGCTCTGAACTCCAGATGTTGTTTTAACTCATCTGGAATGTCACTTCAAACACCCTCCCTGCCTGACGAGGAGAAAACAAGCCTGTGATGTCCATTCCCTGGTGTCCTGGTACTCGTGCTGTGCCTCACTCAGTTCTAGGGTTCCAGTTACCCTTTGGGGTCCAGAGTGACCTGAGTCACAGTCCTTCATCCACTGCCAGCTCGCTTGGGACAGGTCCCTTCCCAGCCTCTGTCTTTCCATCTGAAAAGTGGGATTGAGAACAGTGACCACTTCATGGGGTGGGGAGGAAGGGTGTGGTGTTTGGGAAAGGTGCACCATGGGGTGCCACGCTGGGTGCCCAGGAGATGGGATGGAGCCAGCCTGCCCTCCCCCAGTGTAGGCCTCCTCCCCTGCACCTCTGTGAAGCCAGTCACTGGTAGTGGCAGGCCCAAGTCCTCTGCCTGCGGCCCATGCTCTGGGTCCCTGGGCCCTCCACACAGGAGTATCCAGAAGGTAAGTATGGGGCACAGGCCTCAAGACACCTCTGCCCGCCTGAGCCCATGCCCCTCTTCCAGGACCAGGCAGCTGGTGTGGAAATACAGGCTAGGAGCTGGCTTGAGGACAAATGAGAGCCAAAGTTTGTGGTGAGGGAGCTGAATACCATGGGAGAATCTAGACGGGGAGGGTGGGGTCATTTGCTTTGTAGGTATCAGGCGGAGAACGCACTGGGGAGGGCGGGGTTAGAGGTTAGTGCCCTCTGGACCAAGCAGACAGCTCAGCCTGAGGGGTGGGGACAGAATGGTACTGTGCCCACAGAATGAAGAGCTCTGGGTAGGAAGTGATGGATAAGTGATGACCCTCTACACTAGGGCCTGCAGCACCAAGAGTGACCACGTGGGGGCAGCAGAGGGTAAGACCAGTGAGCAAAGGTAGAGGCTGCACCAGGACCCAGGCGGTGAGAAGGGCAGTCAGCCCCAGCTCTGCAGCTGGGCCAGCAGGCTTGTGGTCACAACCTCAGCCAAGCTTCACGCAGGCCCACCTCTGCATCTCCTCTCAGCCTGGAGGGCTTCGAGTCATCCCCCCGTCTCAGGAACTCAAGTCTTAGAGAGGGCGCAGAGGTCGTTCAGCTGGCACTGACTGCTGAGTCGGAGCCCAGGCCTCCCCACCCCCTCAGCCTTGCCTTTGATGGAGGGTCCCTGGCAGAGCTAGGGTGCTGAGTGGCAGAGGCAGGTCCTGTCTACCGGGTTTCTGGGAGTAGGTGAGTACATGGGCACATTTGCAGGAAGAGCACTGAGACTGAGGAATTGGAAGTCTCCCAGGGATGGTGCCCAGAAGACTAAAGGACGGGGAGGGGTTGGTGCTTTCTGCCCTTCCAGACCCAAGAATTCCGATTCCCTACCTCTGTGGGCTTCCAGCTCAGGGTCAGCCCTTTAGCTACTGGGCAGGTACTTTCCTCTCTGCAGATGAGGAAAGGCAGGGCTGGCCTCTCCCTGACCTGAACCCTCAGTGCATCCCTGTGCTGAGTCAGGCCCAGCTGGGCATTTGTCAGTGGGTGAAAGGTCAGTTTTGTGGTCAAAGAAGCCTGGACATCTGGGAGCAGACACGCAAGAGCTCAGAAGAACAGCGGCAGTTTCACAGCTCCCATAACAGGCTTCAGAGGACCATTGGAATTCTCAGAGATGTGATTGGTCAGAGGGCATTCCATGAGGAGGAACAGCCTGAGCAAAGGTTCAGAGGAGAGAAGTACAGTGGGGTCTGAGGAATAGTGGTAAGGGGGTGGCAACCAAGGTTCTTTCCCCATCAGGCCTTAGTATTTAGGCTTCATCCTCAGAGTAAAGCGTGGCCTCCCCTACCCCCACCTTTGTCCCTCTTGGAGGGGCCATAGAACTGCCATTGCCCCTCCCCGGGAGGAGAAAGGGTGCACTGTCTGTGGCCCTTGCCCCAGACATCAGGCCTTCCCAGTGCCAGGGGCAGGCCAAGCTGGGAAGTCCCAACACCTGACAGCGTTTTCCCATGGGCCCCTAAGGAGTCAGAGGTTCTATTGGGCCTGTGTGAGGGTGGAAGTTTCCAGAGCCCAGCACAAACTCCCTAGAGACATCAAAGGCAAGGGACCCCCCACCTCAGAGTGGTGGTCTCCCCAGTACGGCCCCAAGGAATCATGGCATCAAACTCAGTGGCCAACTCCCTACCCCCTGTACCAGTCTGGGTTTGGGGGATGGTGATCCAGGGACTTGGAAACACAGTGAGTAGGAGAGCTGGGAAGTCAGATGGGAGATGGTGAAGCAGCCACAGGATCCCAGCAGCAGCCCTGGGCTGGGGGACAAAGGAAGGTGGGTCCACTGAGCCAGCCCCATGTCCCACACAGCAGGAACCATGCAAGCCCATGGGGCCCTAGTGGGAGCCAGAGACCGCAGTCTAGCCACACACTCCCATACGGGCCTGTGTGGGGGAAGCATCTCTTCTCCTGTCTCCAGCCTCCCACTAGGGCCTCCCATTGGCTGAACGCAGTGGGGAGCACTGACACAGAGATGAGGGGCCTATAAAGCACAATGAGACTGGGACCCCTCCTTGGCCAAGCTGGTTCCTTCTGCAAGTCCCAGGATGGCTGAGTGCCTACCCTGAGCTCATGGCCTGATGCTGCCCAGGAAAGAGGGGGTGGTCAGTGCAATGCATCATGGGTGTGGGAATTAAGGGGTGCTTCCCGGAGAAGTCCAGCTCCAGCTGAACTTCAAAGGATAAAAAACATTAGGGAAGTGGGATTGAATAGGTGCCTACAGCTGTTCAGCAGCCCACACTGCCCAGGCTCCTCTTCTGTGTGGTGCACTGGCCTGCATTTCTCAGCCTCCCTTGCAGTTGTACTTGTGTGACTGGATTCTAACCTGTGCAATATGAGCAGAAGGGGGTGGGGCACTTCCAGGCCTGGCCCATAATCCCTCCCTCAGACACCCCTCCAAGTTCTTTCCCCTGCTTGGGCTGATGCAAGGATGATTTTGGAAGCTGCGCCAACCTGAGTCCCCAGAATGTGGGAGGGTCCCCTGACCTGTTTACCTATGCAGTACAGCTACAAGAACAATAAATAAACTCTCGTGATTAAGCCATAGTACGTTTTGGAGTCTATTTGTTGTAACAGTTGTTCCCTCTAAGTATACTCCAGAAGCAGAGAAGCACAAAGATGGCCTTACATTTTTCATTAGTTGAAAATAAATAGCGTGCACAAGGTCTTTAAACATTCAAACAGACACAGCAATGTTCATAGCATTATTTACAATAGACAAAAGATGGACGCCACCCACGTGTCCATCGATGATTGAATGAATAAACAAATGTGATGTCGCTATACAATGGAATATTACTCAGCTTTTAAAAGAAAGGGAATTCTGACACATGCTACAATGTGGATAAACCTTGAGGACATAATGTTTAGTGAAACAAGCCAGTCACAAAAGGACAAATATTATATGATTCTACTTGTTTTAGGTCCCTAGAGCACTCAAATTCACAGAGACAGAAAGTAGAATGATGGTTGTCAGAGGCTGGGGAAGGAGGAATGGGGAGTTACTATTTTATGGGGACAGCGTTTCAGTTTTGCAAGATGAAAAAGTTCTGGAGATTGGCTGGCCCGGTGGCTCAGGCGGTTGGAGCTTCGTGCTCCAAACTCCAAAGGCTGCCGGTTCGATTCCCACATGGGCCAGCGGGCTCTCAAAAAAAAATAAATAAATAAAATAAAATAAAAAGTTCTGGAGATGGATGGTGGCGATGATTGCTCAACAGTGTAAATATGTTAATGGTACTGAATTGTACACTTAACAAAGATTAAGATGGTAAATGTTATGTATTTGTATATTTTATTACAATTAAAGTTAAAAAATAAAAACAAGGGCCGGCCCGGTGGCTCAGGCGGTTAGAGCTCCTTGCTCCTAACTCCAAAGGCTGCTGGTTCGATTCCCACATGGACCAGTGGGCTCTCAACCACAAGGTTGCCAGTTCAATTACTCGAGTCCCACAAGGGATGGTGAGCAGTGTCCCCTGCAACTAAGATTGAACACGGCACCTTGAGCTGAGCTGCGTCCCGGATGGCTCAGTTGGTTGGAGCGCATCCTCTCAACTACAAGGTTGCCGGTTCGACTCCCCCAAGGGATGGTGGGCTGTGCCCCCTGCAACTAGCAACGGCAACTGGACCTGGAGCTGAGCTGCGCCCTCCACAACTAAGACTGAAAGGACAACAACTTGACTTGGAAAAAAGTCCTGGAAGTACACACTGTTCCCCAGTAAAGTCCTGTTCCCTTTCCCCAATAAAATCTTTAAAAAAAACAACAACAATAAAATAAAAAAATAAAAACAAAACGATTTACTTAACTAGTGCCCAGTTGGTGGACATTAAGCTGTGCTTAGTCTCTTGTTTCAAACGCTGTGGTGCTTTGTAAATAAGTTCAAGTTTACCTGTAGGGGAAATTCACACAAAGGATTGGCTGGTTAAACAGCACATGTGCTTTCCATCTAGAGTTGTACCAATTGACACTCACCACCAACCTAAGAGAGAGCCTGGTCCCCTACACCCTCGTCAGAGTAAGGAGCCTTCAAATATTTTCCTCTTTACCAGATAGATGAAACATGGTGTTGGCCCTGAGTCAACTTGGCTAGGCTGAATGACATTCCCAGAATTCCCTCCCCTGTATGTTTTGGGTTAGGATGGGCCACAAGAGAGATTCCTGTGTAAGACTGAGGGGTCCGAAGTGAATCAGCAGTCTTTTTTGTAGCTCACGCTCATTGTGGCATGTCTGCTGACTCAGCTGGTCCACAGGGGCAGAAACCAAGCCTTCAACAGCTCCACCTGCTCCCACTCTCACCCCCCATCCACTTCAGCTTTCCAGACTCTTGACCCAGGTGTGTGATGAAGGGTTTCACCTTCCGCAAGAAATATTATTGTCCTTGGTAACAAAAAGAGACATGGGTTTCAGCTCATCCTCATGGGCTCCAGCCTACATTTGGGGTACCAGCCAGCTCTGGATCCTTCCCTGCATTTTACATCCATCTTCCCTCCGGACTCTGCCACCTGGATCTCAAGCTCCAGTATCAGATCAAAGACCATAGCCTTGCCCAGCTCTCACAGTTGGGGCTCCTGCTTCTAGGATTAAACTCTGATTGATATAAATGTGATATCTTTAAATTTTCTTTAGTATAAGTTGTATGTGAGAAATGTAATTTGGTGCAGCCACTTTTGGAAAACAGTATGGAGGTTTCTCAAAAATTTAAAAATAGAATTACCACATAATCTAGCAATCCCACTTCTGAGTATACGAGGTCTGACAATTAAGTTTGTAAACTTGTTGCAATGATGTTGCTAACATTTTTTGATATCAGAGGGATTATTCATTATGAATTTGTACCAACTGGACAGTTAACCAAGTTTACTATTTGGAAGTGCTGAAAAGGCTGCATAAAGAAGTTAGACGAGGGCCGGTCCGGTGGCTCAGGCGGTTGGAGCGCTGTGCTCTTAACTCCGAAGGCTGCAAGTTCGATTCCCACATGGGCCAGTGAGCTGCAGCCTCTACAGCTAAGACTGTGAACAACAGTTCTCCCTGGAGCTGGGCTGCCGTGGGCTGAAAAGAATTTAGACGACCTGAAGACATTCAGGACATCAAGGGTAATACTATGACAGCCCTGATGGCCATTCCAGAAAAAGAGTTCCAAAATTGCTTTGAAGAGTGGACTAGGCACTGGCGTCAGTGCATAGCTTCCCAAGGGGAGTACTTCGAAGGTGACCATAGTGATATTCAGCAATGAGGTATGGAGCACTTTTTCTAGGATGAGTTTGCGAAATTGCCCCTCGTGTAGCCAAAGGAAATGAAAATAAAATATTGAAAAAATATCTGCACGCCCATGTTGATTGCAGCATTATTCACAATAGTTAAGATATCAAAACAATCTAAATGTCCACCAACAGATGACTGGTTAGAGAAGATGTGATTTATACATACAATAGAATATTATTCATCCATGAGAAAAAAGGAAATCCTGCCACCTGCAACAACATGGATGGACCTTGAGGGCATTATGGCACTGAGATAAGTCAGACAGAGAAAGACAAATACTGCAGGATCTCATTTATACGTGGGATCTAAAAAAGCCAAACTCATAGAAACAGAGAGTAGAATGGTGGCTACTAGGCGCTGGGGTGGAAAGAAAGGGGAGGTATTTGTCAGAGTACAAACATCCAGCTACAAAAAAATTTTTAATTAGTATAAGTTGTATGCAAGAAAGTGTACTCTTAGGGTATGGCTCCATGAATTATTCCAAAGTGAACATACCCAGTTAACCACCATCCAGTTCAAGATCCTGAACAGCACCAACCCTACCTCACCCCCCAGCATTTTCTCTGTCAGTCACTACCCTATCCCTCCTCCCAGATTAACCACTAATTTCTCACAGCAAAGATTAATTTTGCCTGGTTTTGTACTTTATATAGAAGGACTCATAGAGTCAGCGCTCTCTTGTGTATAGCTTCATGGTGTTTCTATATGAATTTTAGAATCAGCTTGCCAATTTCCACACACAAAAAAATACTTTTTAGTATTTTGATTAGGATTGCATTGAATCTGTAAGTGAATGTGGTATCAACATAAGAAACATTCAAACCTGTAGAGAAGTTTAGTGATTTTATTTGAGCCAAACTGACAATTGCTGGGAAGCAAAATTTCAACAGATTAAGAAAATCCTTTGGAAAATGGTAGTTTTGCAGCTATGTTATACATTAGAATCAAAAGAGGAGACATAAGGAGGGTTACATAAAATCCATTGGTGATAGATTAAGGGGGTGGGAGAAAGCAAAGTGGGGAAATCTCTGGGTTTGGATAAAAAGTGAAATGGAGAGACACATACTTCTTTTCTATTGATGGGTACAGGATAGTTAACATTTTACAGCTCATATTGATAGCACTTAGGGAACAAGATAATAATGAGGGATTCTGTAATCTGGTGCTCTGATGTGGAGGACTGCACCCTGATGAGACCGGAAAAAGAGATGACTCTAACATTTCAAGGATATGTTATCTTAAATGCAAAAAGATGATAGGCTCACTGAAGGTAAGGATTGACCTTTGTCAAGGAAGCTACATTCCAAGGATGTGACTACCCACTATGACCTGCTTTTAGTTAGGAATTTATATGTTCAGAACATACTATGTGTTTAATTTCAGTCTCTGAGTTTGTAGGGCCTGACATATGGGCCTCCCCTGAACTTGTCAGGTTTAGTGTGTATCCCCTTTTTCATCTACAGTGGGGAGAATTGGCATCTTCACAATATTACGCTTTCTAGTCCATGAACATAGTATAACTTTCCATTTATTTAGGTCTTCTTAAAATTCTTTCAATTGTGTTTTGTAGTGTTCAGTGTAGAGGTCTTGCATAACTGTGTTAAACTATGTTAGTTTAACTTCTAGGCTTTGATCATTTTTATGTTATTGTAAGTGATTCCATTCAAACAGGTATTTTCTATTTTTGGTTAGTGTAGTCTGCTAAAATAATTCTCCAGATAATCCACCAAAAGAAAACGGTTTATTTGGGAAGAAAAAAAGAAAACGGAACCCTCAAGAGAAGGCACACGCACCTGCACACACAGAGGGCAGTCTCCGTGGCCGGAAAAAGAGAGGGGCTGAGCCCAACATGGCTCGTTCCTATATTGATCTCCCTCCCCCAGAGGTTACCAGAGGGTTCAACAAGAAGTCAAGACTAGAGAGTCAGCAAGGGGCCCAACTCCACCCACAGTCCTCCCACCTCCATGGTTAAGTGTCCCAAGGTGTCAATTTACTTTCAACATTAGGATGTAGAAATATTGATTTTTGTATATTTTCCTGTACTCCAGTTATCTTGTTAGATTGGCCTATTTCTAGCAGTTTATCTGTAGAGTATCTACAGTTTTATATCCCCCTTTCTAATCCTATACCTTTTATTTATTTTCTCATCTTTTGCACTGGTGAAGACTTCCCTTTACACTACCGAAAGGAAAGCTAAGACATGTATCTTTATCTCAAAAGGAACTGGTCTCCCTCTCCAAAAGGAAGATTTTTTCATGTATTACCATGTACTATGACATTTACTGATATATTGTAGCTGTAATTTTTCAGATTAAGGAAGTTTCTTTCCATTTCTAGTTACTGAGAGTTTTTATTGTGAAAGTTGAGACATTTTATCAAATGCTTTTCTGCCTTTATTGAGATGATCAACGATTTTTATTCTTTATTCTGTTAGTGTGTTAATGTTGTGAATTGTATTGCATGACATTCTAATGTTCAACCAATCTTGCATTTGCAGAATAAACCCAAATTGGTGGTTATGCATTCTCTTTTTTATACATTGAATTTGGTTTGCTCCTATTTTGTTTAGAAGTTTTGCATCTCTGTGCATGAATGAAATCGCCTTCTACTGTTCTTTTATGAAATTTTTTTGTCAGGTTTCGTTTTCATGATTATCATGGCCTAATTAAAAGTTTATGTTTCTGCTTTTATGTTCTCTGGAAGAGTTTGTGTAAGATGGTGTTTTTTCTTCCGTCAGTATTTGAAAGAACTCACTGAGGATGCCTTCTGGGCTTGGAGTTATTTTCTTTGTCTCTGTAGGATCTCATTGTTGTTTTAATTGGCAAGGCTTACTTATGAATGAGGTTGCACAACTTTTTTGTGTTGAAAAGGCCATTTGTAAGTCTCTTTCTGTGGACTGATGAGTCATATCCCTGTGCACATTTCTAATGGATATTTGGTCTTTGATACTAAATATTTAAATATATAAATATTAAAGGAGCCAGCCTCATATCCTATTAAGTATCGAAATCATTTTACCCCAAGTTTTTCTTTGGTCTTATATAAATTATATACATATATATATATATATATATACATATATATATATATATATATATATATGTATGTATATAATTTTTTTTTTTTTTTAAGGAGAACAGTCTGTACTTCCAGGATTTTTTCCAAGTCAAGTTGTTGTCCTTTCAGTCTTAGTTGTGGAGGGTGCAGCTCAGCTCCAGGTCCAGTTGCCCTTGTTAGTTGCAGGGGGCACAGCCCAACATCCCTTGCGGGAGTCGAACCGGCAACCTTGTGGTTGAGAGGACGTGCTCCAACCAACTGAGCCATCCGGGAGCTCAGCGGCAGCTTAGTCCAAGGTGCTGTGTTCAATCTTAGTTGCAGAGGGCGCTGCCCACCATCCCTTGTGGGAGTGAGGAATCGAACTGGCAACCTTGGGTGTTAGGAGCACAGAGCTCCAACTGGGCCGGCCCAGGCTATGGTTTTTTGTATAAAGTTAATGAGCAGGTTGAGCAAGAAGAGGCCAAAAAGTAAGAGGAGCAACAAGGTGATCAGGAGGCCTATGGGTGGGAGTAACCCCGAGAGGTTCAGGAGCCAGGAAGTCAAGGAACTAGTAAAGGTGAAAGAAGGGAGCACACCTAAGATCGTTAAGATTAATAAAGGGGGTCTCAGGTGAGGTGCAAGTAAAGAGGAAAGCAAGAGCTCTCAAGAGAGAGGTCAGTTGGTTCACAGAAACAGGTGCAATAGCCTTCCTTTCTGGGGGAGTCCTGTGGAAACTTAAATGAAACAGGTTTGATTTGAGGGAAGGGGACCCAGCTGCTGTTTCTCTGAAGCCTGACAACTGGGCTGTCAGGGACCCCCACCCCTCATCGCCCTCTAGGCTTCTAACAACACTTGGTCCCTACTTTAGGGGGCTGCAGTGTGTAGAGGGGTCAGCCTGAGGGAGGTGCCAGTCCCTAGATTTCCTGAGTGCCTGCTGAACCTCTCAAGTTAAAATAGGAAATAACAAAATTTTGGTCAGAATCTACAAGAAATTGGTAGTAATTAGAGCCAGGGCTTAGAGGTCTCCTGACCAAGCTTTCCCAGAGCCCTTTTCAAGGGGCTCTATTTATCATTACAATCCAGCAGGTTTCAGGGGAGCAGTCAAGAAAGAATAAATGGCTAATTAACAGGCTTACCTGCCATGTCAAGGGTCCCCTGCAGTTTTGCCCCTTGTGATGAGAACAGTTTGGGAACCACTGGGAACTTTAGGCCCATTAGTCAATCACAGTCATTTGTGGGGAAGGAGTCCCTTCAGAGCAGGGGACAATCTCTCCTGCAGTGCCCTTTTATTTTGCACAGGGTACATGGCTGCTTTAAAGGGCTAGGACGTCTGGTGTGTCTAATATGGGGTTTCTTGGGTGCCCTGATGTGGCATCAGCCTGTCTATTAACTGCAGCAAAAAGCCTGGCCTGTCTCTGAATTCGTCTCCAGTCTCACTGATTCTTTCTTGCCTCGTCTTCCCTATCTGTTGTAAAAGATGTTGTAAGAATTTCCCTGGCCTTCTCTAGGATCTGTGCCTTTTCATTAAGATGTAACAATGGGTCAGAATTACTATAATATCCTAAAATGTTAGGGAAAATATTAGTCTGTGCTTAATGAATTTACCCCAAACCTATCTAGGTTTTTGGCAAAATCAGTTACATTGGCTTATATCTGACATAAGAAGGGCACATGAACTCCAGTAGTCCTAGAATACAGAAGTTTACATAATTATTAGCAAAACTCAATTCTGACTATTGGAAGATTTAGTTTTCTTCAGTAACTAAGGACCTGAGTAGGACAATATAAAACAGAAATTATTCTGATGACGCATGACTTCTGACAATTAAGTTCATGAAATTGTTGCAATGACGTTGTTAACCCTTTTTTGATATTAGAGGGATTATTCATTATGAATTTGTACCAACTGGACAGTTAACCAAGTTGACTATTTGGAAGTGCTGAAAAGGCTGCGTGAAAAAGTTAGACGACCTGAACGTTTTGCCAACAATTCATGGCTCTTACATCATGACAATGCACCAGCTCACCCAGCACTGTCTGTGAGGGAGTTTTTAGCCAGTAAACAAATAACTGTATTGGAACACCCTCCCTACTCACCTGATCTGGCCCCCAATGATTTCTTTCTTTACCTGAAGATAAAGGAAATACTGAAAGGAAGACATTTTGATGACATTCAGGACATCAAGAGTAATACGATGACAATTCTGATGGCCATTCCAGAAAAAGAGTTCCAAAACTGCTTTGAAGGATGGACTAGGCACTGACATTAGTGCATATCTTCCAAGGGGAGAACTTCGAAGGTAACCATAGTGATATTCAGCAACGAGGTATGTAGCACTTTTTCTAGGAGGAGTTTGTGAACTTAATTGCCTGTCCTTGTATATTCTTTGCTTTTTAGGCAGAAAACTTTATATCAATAGCAGACCAATAGTCTAAGGAATTTGTCCTACTTAGAGAAAGAGAACACACTCTACTCTACTAGCTTACTTTTGATGTTCAGATTTGGTTAATTAATTGTATTTAGCTTAACTATACACAAAACTCTCTCAAGACATTTCACAAACCTGCTACAACTTTCCCAGTCCCTCTTAATTTGTCTCTTCTCACTCATTCAGAAATAACCATCTTGAGGACAAACTACTTTCTTTCAGTTCCTTCAAAAATGTATTTCCACATCTTATACCTTCCTTGGAAACACGCATCATTTCCTTTCGTATTAATTAGAATCCATAACCTTCAGAACCTTAATTTTTACTGACAACTAAAAGCAAGCAATTAGCATTTCCATTGGCAAATCCAGGTTAAAAACCTGATTTCAGTTAGCATTTTATTAGTCCTTAACTCTATGAGATTTTAAAGTTAATTATCCAAACTATTTTCAAAAGTTCTATAACAGAGATAATGTGAATTTATTTTTGTAAACTCAGGTCCATCATCGAAAAAGGACCCTAACTGGGCCTTCAGTGCCTGCCACTTCCCTGAGAGGCATCTGAGTGTCTGGGGGCGTGTAAGGCTGCGTGGATTGCGTATGAGGAGGGGAAGAAAGGTCAGGAGCAGGCGGGGCAGCAGAGGAAGAACAGGGAGTATTGGACGGTGAGGAGGAAGAAGTATTGGGTGGAGACGTGGAGCCATTGGGTTGATATGGAGGGAGGGGGGTTTGAACTAGCGGAGATTGGGGAGGAGAAGAAAAATCAGGGGGGTTGAAAAGATCTGGATCAGGATTAAAAGGTGAGGACTCTGGAGCAGGGGGAGCAGGAGGCTGAAGTTAAACCCAAGAGGCGTGGTCCCCCTGAGGTGGGAAATGGGACAAGACCCTTCGCAGCTCAAAGAAAGCCAGGAGGTAGGGGACCTCGCTCCATTTACCCTGCCGGCAGAGAAGGCTGTAAAGGAGGTAAAGTCTAGACTCTCTTAATCACCTGGAGGACAAGGGAAAACTGCAGTTGCGTCCCAGTGTCGGTTTCCTCAGGTCAGGCAGAGGGGAAGGATGCAGACCTGGGCAGGCATGTGTCCCCACCAATGGCTGACCTAAGGGCCTGGCCCTGGGACACGGGCAGGCCTAGCACTAGGTCTCCTATGGGATGGCAAATCTGACTGAGTCAGAGGGTGAAAGAGGGTAGACAAAAGTGCCTGCCTGTGCAGGACACCTGTTGGGCACAGCCGGAGGAATGAGTCGTGGGAGACCAAAATTAGTCTATTAGAATTTATTTGGCGTGTTTGAGCAGCAGGAGGTCAGATTCGAACCTGAAGCCAAACAAGGCTGGGGGCTCGTGCTGCCTGCGCCGCTCAGCCAATAGACCGACAGAGGAGTTAGGTCGTAGAATAAGCGTTTATTATCAGAGTGCTGGTGGTCTGAAAAGGCAGAAGATTAACACCTCCAAAAACTGCCTTAATATTCTCAGACTAGTCTGGAATATTTAAGGGAAAATCTGGACATTCCTCCAGAGGCTATGTGATGGTTCCGGGGGTCTGCATGGAGCTTCTCCTCTGGCAATGTAGCTCTCCAATGTGGTCACTAACCCAAGAGCAGTGATGACAACAACGTGGAAAGAGTGCTAAGCCATAAAGATTGTAATGGGGGGGGGGCATTCTGAGTAGTAAGCAAGTGTAAGTTTCAGGGTAATTATCTAAAGCAGGGAACTGGGACAGGGGACATTCCAAGTGCAAACCGCAGGGAGGGTGTTGATCAATTGTTAAGCTCTAGGGCAGGGAGAGGCGAGGTCAGGGACATTGCAAATCCTTTTTTGTGGGGGTCCCAACTGGGCCCTGTTTCAATTCCCCACTGTCAAAAGGTAAAGTCCGTATCTATAGGACTAGTTTGGGGTGAAATTTGTTGCTGTGACGTTGAAGAAAGGCTCGAGCTTCCAGTGTCCATTGGGCCTTTGTCAGCCACCTGGCAGCGGACCTATAAGCAGGGACACATTGAATATGCAGCAAGACATACACCCTACAATTATAAATAACAGAAAAATGAGAAATGCTTCCCTTAAACCGGCAAGGTTGGGGAACCAGGAGGTGAGTTGGGAGAGATCGAGACCAAAAAACTTTCTCTCCTTTAATATTAGATATGAGATTGTGAATTTGTTTAACCTTCCCCTTCTTCAGGCGGGAATTATCGGTAAGGTTAAAGCAGCGAAGTCCTTTGAATTCCTCACATCCATGGTTGTTTTAACAACAAATAATCCATAGCGGCCCGATTTTCAAGGACGGCTTCTCTGACCTGCCCTAGTTCTTCCCCGAGAGCACAGATGGCCTGAGAGGTGACATTCAGGGCCTTTCCCATAAAGCAGCCCATTCTGTTGATTTCTATGTTCAGAACAATAGTCATAGCTGGCATCACAAAGAGAGATAAGACTACGTATTCAGCTGCACTAAACAAGTGTCCCTCACTATTGCAGTCAGGGCCTAAAGCAAGTTCCCTGAGATGGCTGGTTGGTGGGCTCTCTGTGGCAGAAAAACAATAAGTCTTCCGAGGGAGCAAGGCCCTCCTGAACTATTGGTTGGCACATAAGAATAGACAGTTCTTCCACAGATAAGGAACCATCTGGCGGGTAACTTAACATGTCCGTTGGCATAGCTTATTAAGGCGGTGGAACTGCAATTCACGTCTGCATCGGCTATAATGACAAAACAAGAGTGGATACAATGACTCAGTCTCGTGCTGGCGTCATCACTGAGACCTTGAGGGAAAACAAAGCTTTGTCAGAATATGACATAAGCTTGTCTATGGATTGGAACATCGTGTGATTTCTGATAGTCTCCAGTGGGGTACAAACTCCTATTAAGCAGAAGGTAAAGGTCTGTTCTACATACGTCCTTCCTGAAAGGCAAAAATCAGAGGTAATGAGTACATGCTTAGGCAGATAGACCCAGACGTTTTCATTCCTTCCAAATGGTATCGGTCCCTCGGAGGAACATTCTAGGAGGAGCCATGAAACAAGTATTTGAGGTTCCTTAATGGCATGGGTCTCCATGTTGTTGTATCTTTTCTTCTATCTTCTAGTTCTGTGTTCTTTATTCTGGTGTGGCTGTGGGGACAGAGCCAGGAGTGCAGTTTCCAGGCTCTCGGCCTCACGTGGAAAGGTGCTGGCTCAGGTAGTAAATGGCCATCAGCTATGGCTAGCTGGCCGTCAGCTGTAACCAGTGAGCCATTGGCCACTAATATAACTGCCATGGCTACACTAGCAGAATATGGGGGCTAGCAAGAAGATGGTGGCTGAGCTAGCAAGAGTGGATTGCAGTTAGCAAGTGGGGTTGGTTGGCAAAGACAAGTGGACGGCGGATTGCGGATTGTGTGGCTCCTGCTTCCTGTGTCTCCAACCCAGCCGCCAGCAAGAATATAGTGGTATGACTCCCCCATCTATGGCTCCGTGGGTGTTCCTTTTTGGCCTCACCATATCCTGCATTCTTATGTGGGGAGCGGGACCAGAGACCCCGGTGGCACCATGCATGACAGTGGTGAATCCAGAGCCAGATTCCCTCAAGTCTGATGGCCGAGTTCATGGTCAGGAGCACCATCCAAGGTCCGGTCCACTGTTCATTTAGCTAGTCAATGGGTCCTTGGTGTTTCCAGGTTTTAAGTAGTACTTTTTCTCCAGTCTTGAAAGGATGGTAGGGTCCCTCTAATGGGGCCAGCTCCCTGTTGAGGGCAAATTTATGTGTGGTCTCTATTACCTGGCTAAGTTCCTAACATGTAAATCGTGGTTAAACTCAGATGGGGCTATATCTCGTAGGGCCTGCAATGGTCTCCTATAAACAATTTCAAATCGGCTTAATTTAAGCCTGCTTCGTGGAGCCACCCAGACCCTCAGCAGGGCAAGTGGTAGTGTTTGAGTCCATGTTAAGTGAGTTTCCTGGCAGAGTTTTGCTATGGCCTTTTTAAGAGTATGATTCATTTTTTCCTATTTTGCCCGAGGACTGGGGCCTCCATGGCGTGTGGAATCTCCAGGTAATATTTAGGTGCTTACTCACGTTTTGAGTGATGGCTGAGATAAACGATGGTTCATTGTCACTTTGTAGACTTCAGGGGAGTCCATACCTGGGGATGATCTCCCATAGTGTGTTGACTACGTTAGTTGCCCTTTTTGTTTGAATGGGAAATGCTTCTACCCAGCCCGAGAAAATATCTGTGCATGCACGCAGGCACCAGTAATTTCCCATGCCCTGGGCTTTTGAGTGAAGTCAATCTGCCAGTCATCAAAAGGCAGCTGGCCTTTGTATTGACGACCTTGGTCTCTAGAGTCTGGGTGTGTTTTTGGATTATTTCTCTGGCAAAGTGAGCATTTATTGATAATATCTTCAGCTATTGTGTCAAGTGAATGCCAGTGATCCAGGGGGCTACATAAGTAAAGTATCTCTCCCAGAGTGTGACCAGATGCATTTCTTGGAGAATCAATGGCAGAAGTGAGGAGGAGATGAAGACTCCCTTCTGAGTTGCCCTTCTATTTCCCCGTTGAACTGTTTTGTGTGTAGCCCCTCTTACATGCCTCTTGCGGGTCCATTTCTGAATAGGCAGGCTGATGCTTCTGGAGATCTATCATGGGAATTAGGGCCATAACTGTATCTAGGTGGGCTGCCTCCTTGGCTGCAAAGTCGGCCCATCTGTTTCCTGTTGCCAGTTGGTCTCCACCTTTCTGATGTCCCGGACAATGCATTATGGCTACTTGGGCGGGTTCTTGGACCACCTTAAGTCGTAAAATTTCTGAGGCATGTTTTATTTCTTTCTTCCCAGCTGTAAAAAGGCCTCGTTCTTCCCAAATGGCCCCAGGTGCATGTAATAATACCAGGAAAGCATATTTAGAGTCAGTGTAAATACTGACTCATTTTCCCTTGGCTAGTTCAAGGGCATGGGTTAGTGCAATGAGTTCAGCCTTCTGGGTGGACGTACCTGCCAACAAAGGTCAGGCCTCCATTGTTTGGTCCAGAGTAACCACCACATACCCCGCTTTTCGTCTCCTATTGTCGATGAAGCTGCTTCCATCCACAGAAAGAGTCCAGTCTGGGTCCTGGATGGGTTGGTCCTGTAGATCTGGCCAACTGGAATAAACTAATTCCACACTTTCTGTTCTCCAGTGTTGCAGTCAGGTCTTCCTCCTGGAGCATCTGGAGTCAATATGCGTTTTCAATTGGAACCTGTAGGTGGAGCTGGTTCGCTTCAGGAACAATGGTTATTTGAGCATATAGTTTTGAGAGTAAATCCCCGCCCCACAGAGGTATTGGACAATCAGGCGTACATATAGAAACTTATGTTGCCTTCTGCACAGCAAAAGAAACCATCGACAAAATAAAAAGGCAACCAACTGAATGGGAGAAGAATTTTGCAAACAATGCCTCGGATAAGGGGCTAATATCCAAAATATATAAGGAACTCATTCATACAACTCAACAACAAAAAAACAAACAACCCAATTGAAAAATGGGCAGAGGACCTGAAGAGACATTTCTCCAAAGAGGACGTACAAATGGCAAACAGACATATGAAAAAATGCTCCACATCACTAATCATCAGAGAAATGCAAATCAAAACCACAATGAGATATCACCTCACCCCAGTTAGAATGGCTATCATCAACAAGACAAATAGTAACAAGTGTTGGAGAGGCTGTGGAGAAAAAGGACCCCTCATCCACTGCGGGTGGGAATGCAGCCTGGTGCCGCCGCTCTGGGAGGCAGTGGAGGTTCCTCCAGGTGGTGATACTCACCTGCAATCAGCAGCATATTGAGCAGGGCTTGTACATCTACCCAGGTCGGCCGGTAGAGATTAAACACCGAGGAGATGAGATCAGTCATCTTTTGGGCATTATCTCAATATGACGGGTTAAGGTTTTTCCAGTTCATCAAATCCGAGGTGGAAAAGGGGGTATGTGCCCAATAGTATCCGGCAGGCTGTCTTTCAGGGCCAACTCCGACAGCCAGCCCTCAAAGGATATTGCCCCGCCGTGGCCCCTTGGCTCCCTAGCCCTACTCCAAATTGGGTACCTTGTTTGTATGACACTGGGAGACCATTCTATCAACCCCGTCTATTTCAGACACCCCTGGTGGTGGGGGACCAGTTGGAGGTCCTGGGTATCTATTTCCAGCCACCAGGACATTGAGTTCCTCTTCATCCTTTAATTCCCCTGGCCTAGAATCAGGGATTGGGACAACTGCTGGCTCCGGCTGAGGCAGTCTGCCTCTGAACCATCAGCTTATTACCCTCTTTGCTAGTTTCCAAATTATGCAAACTCATAAACATCTGTACATAAGGTATTTCATCCCTTTTCCCAGACCTCTGACAGAACAATTCCAGTTGCAAGATAGTATAATTCAATGAACCATTGAATGACCAGCGCTCTCCAGAATCTAATGTGTACATTGGCCAAGCAGTATTGCAATAGGACACTAATTTTTTGTTGGTCAACAGCTTATAGCCATAGTTTTGCCAATGGCCTAATACTCTGCCCAATGGGCTCCCAGTGGGGATTAAAACACTAGATCCCATTATTGAGCTGGAAAAAATGCAGCTGTTCCTAGTAAAAACTCACACACACAGCAAAGATCCAAGTATTCCCTGAATTGGACAGACAAAAACCAGAAAAACCAGATTCAGATCTGAACACCAGATAAACCAGGCCTAGCTAGGTACCAGATTTGGATGTGACATCATCTTACTCCATATACATGGTCCGTCAACCATCAATCGGCCAGAGGGCTAAAACCAGAAACCAGATGCCCAAAGGCCGAAACCAGACGTGGTGGGTTTTACAATGTGGCAGATGGGTCCTGCTTCCTGGGGAACAATGTGGCCAACCACAAGCACGCTTACAGAACCAGAGCAAGCTTGCAACCAGAGCCCCTTACTGGTGGGGTATTATGCCTTGCTGAATATTGTAGCCTCACCTATTGGCACCAATGGGTCAGTATGACCCACAGATGGCCCTCAAAGAGAAGCCCCAGATGGTGAGTGCAAAATCCTCTGGCTGCACACGATGGAGCCATCCCCCCTTCCAGAACCAGTAACTAGAGGCAGAAAAACAGAGCAAACACTTAGTCTATCCCAACTGAGCAGAAAAGGCGTCTGTGACGTGTGGGCCCTGGCACAAACCCCACCTCGGCGAGCAAAATTACTTGGCAGCTGCTTCAGGGGTCGGTCCTGCGCCAAGAAATCCACCCAGTCTCAGGCAGCCCCCAAGACCCTCCCCCACAAGCTGAAAGACTCACCGGAAGAGTCCCAAGTCTGTCCCATTTGGGTCACCAAAGACTGAAACTGGAGGCCAAATGAATCTGGGGATTTGTGCTGCCTGCGCTGCTCAGCCAATAGATGGACACTGGGAGTTGAGCCATAGAATAAGCATTTATTATCAGAGTGCTGGTGGTCTGAGAAAGCAGCAGGTTAACACTCCAAAAACTGCCTTAACATTCTCAGACTAGCCTGGGATATTTAAGGGATTCCTCCCTTAAATATCCTCCAGAGGTTACATGACGGTTCCAGGGGTCTGCATGGAGCTTCTCCTCTGGCAATGTGACTGTCTAACGTGGTCACCAACCCAAGAGCAGTGATGACAGCTAGGCCCCAAAGATTGTAATCGGCAAGCATGGGGGCATTGTGACTGGTAAGCAAGCCTAAGTTTCATAACTTTCAGGGTAATTATCTAAAGCAGGGAACTGGGACAGGGGAGATTCTAAGCTCAAGGGAGGGGGTTGATCAATTGTTAAGCTCTAGGGCAGGGAGAGGCGAGGTCAGGCTAGGCTCCCCAAGAGGGATGAGTCACAGGAGAACAAAACTGGTCTATTATAATTGATTTGGCACGTTTGAGCTGCGGGAGGTCAGGCTAGAAAAGACCATAACCTCCCTGAGCAAAAAGGGCAATGGAGTTTTATAGGAGGGGCTAAATGAGACTGTTCCCCCTTCAATGCTTCAGGGGGTTTTCGATGCATTGTCTCTAGCAATCAAGGGATTGGGGCATGACCAAGCCCTCTGGCTCCACACCCTGGCCCCCAGGCCTCCCTCCAGACACTGACGCCTGGATTACAAGCCCCTAGGAGACAAAGTACAAACCAAGACAGGATAAGATGGTTTCTACATTTCAGGCGGCTTCTCCAGGCCTAAGGCAAACACAAGCTGGCAGGTACAAGGTACAAAGCCAGACAAGATGGCTTTTAGATAAGAAGGTTCCTGTTGCTGGACTAAATATGGCCTAACAGCCAGGGACATTGCAAGGCCTCTTTTGGGGGGGGTCCCAACTGAGTCCTGTTTCAAGATTAGAAAAGCCCATAACCTCCCCTAGCAAGAGGGGTATGGAGTTTTATAGAGGGAGGTAAACAAGAGTTTTCTTCAATGTTTCAGGGGCTTTTCGTTGCATTGTTGCTTCGTTCATAGCAACTGAGGGTTTTGGGGTGTGGCCATGTTCTCTTGTTCCATATCCTGGTTCCCATGCTGTTATCCAGGAATGTTCAGGAATGATGATCCTGGGCTCCTGTGAGAAAACTACAATCCAGCAGATACAAGCAAGCAGGGAGCAAGGCAGGATGGCTTCTAAGATGGTTTCTATCCAATACAGTTTTATTCAATACATCCCAGGGAGTTTCTCCAGGCCTAAGGCAGTTTCTGCTTCTGGTAATACAGGCTAGCTAGCATGTCCCTAGGTAGACAGGGAGGTCCCTGGTGGAATACACAAAAGACAGCCATATTCTAAAACTCCAGGTTTTGAAATCACTCCTTCGATCTAGGACAGAATGTAACAAGGCCTTGAGGTTAATCATAAAATTCCTTTTGGCCTGACAAACGAAGCTGGTCTAATAGATAAAAGTGGGTTACTTTGCTAATTCCTTCAGGATGGGCAAGCAGAACAAACCTGGTAGACGATTAGAAGGCGCCAGTTCCCTTCTTCAACCAGCTCCCCTTCCCCAAGCAGGTAAGGGAAGGTATAAAAGTAAGAGCTTTTGCCTCCATCATGGGGCACCCCTATTCTGTAACCCCTCCCGCTCGGGAGCTCTGACTCTGCTTTCAATAAACTATCCTCTTTTTAATACTCTTTGCCCCTCCTGGGTCCGTGTTTCCGTTCTTCGGTCTCACGAGACACGATCCCGGCCTACACCCAGAAACTGCCGGCAGATCCAACATCACCTACATCATTTGGGACTCACAGGAAAAATATTCCTCCATCACTGGTTTAACAGTATTGACGTAATTCAATGAGGAAAATGAAGGTCTTTATAATAAATGATGCACAGGCAATTGTTTTAGCTTTTCCATTTTGGCCTAAGATTCATCGCAGATTAATTTTTTATATATGATGTGAAGTAGGGGTTAAGATTCATTTTCTCCATCTGTCTAGTGTCCACCTCTGGCACTTATTCTGCATTAGTACTTCAGTTTTGGAGTAAAAATGCATACAAGACCCGGTATTATATTATATTGCATTATATTATATTAATTACATTATATTAAAGACTCAGTCTTATAGTAAAATAAGACCAGTCTTATATTAATTTTTGCTCCAAAAGACACATTAGGGCTGATTGTCCGGCTAGGTCTTATTTTCGGGGAAACACGGTACTCCTCAAACCTTTGGAATGTTAAAACTGGATAAAATAACCTTTGGCCTGGGCCCACAGCAGCTTTGTATTCTAAACAACTGTTTGCAAAGATAACAGGAAAGTGAACATATTATTGTCCTTCCCTTTCTCATAAATACTTCTTGCCTTCACTTCCTAGTCGGAATACTATATGGGTTTCTGCCTGATTCAGTGCTTCCCAGAATTGTAATTTGGATTGTAAATAAACGCTTATTGCCTCTCACCTTGGCTTTTTTATTTTTAGGTTAACACAGTTAAGGGAGTATCCATTCATTCCTATTCTATTCAGTGAGTGTTGCTTGTTGTTGTTTTTTTTTGTTTGTTTGTTTTTTGTTTTTTTTATCAAGACTGGTTGTTGAATTTTGTCAAATGCCTCTTCGTTTTGTATGAAGACGACCCTGTGACTTCTCCTCTGGTGAAAGATAAAAGGTTAAGAGTCACACTTGTGGACCCAGTAGAAGACCTTCCTTGCAGTACTGGTGTTGTCTCCACTGGGATAGGCAGAACACGTTCTTTATCATATGTTGCTGGATTCTCCTTGTTAATATTTAAGAATTTTGTGTTGAGTTTCATAAACATAATTGGTCTGTGGTTTGCTTTGCTAGGCTTGGGGTCAGTGTTACACTGGCTTCAGAAGGTGAATGTAGACATTTTCTACCTTGCTGTAAACTGTGGGAACTTAACTGGCAGGAGAGATCTCTAGTCCTGATGACAGGACACACTTCACCTGTGGAACTTTCTAGAAGGGTGTTTGAGGTAGGGTAATGTTCTCACAATGTTCTCAATTTTTTTTTTCTTCCCCCACCCCCAACATCCTTCAATTTTTTTAATGATCATTGACATGTCTAGCTCTTTGCCTCTTCTTGAATCCATTTGTCATTTGCATTTAAGGTTGCCAGATTTAGCAAATAAAAATATAGGATGCCCCATTAAATCTGAATTCCAGATAAACAACATTTTTTTAGTACAAACATGTCCCAACCATTCCAAGTCCACTTATATTGTCCTAGAAAGTAATTTATTTTGTCAACATTTCCAAATGTATTTGAACAAAGGTGAGTAACCTTTTATAATATTTTTAACTTCCTTTATATCTTAGGCTATTTCTCATTTTTTCTTTAGTTTATTCATACTCCCTCATTTTTACTGATTGACTAGCTAATAGTTTATCTATTATATATTTTTTTCAAAGACCTGTCATTTCTGGTTTTAAATTTATCAATTTCTGCTTCAGTTGTTACAAGTCCTCCCTCTTGATTTCCTGATTGTTACGAATTCACCTTTACTAATTTCTAAAATAAATAAAGTTAGCTGCTTTATTTATTTTGATTCTTATTATTAATGTAACTATTCAAGGCTATGGGTTTTCCTCTGAGCCCTACTTTACCTCTATTCTGTAGGGGCTAATCTCTACTGATGTCAATGCTATTTTGTAGATACCATAGTCTTGGTTTTGATTTCCTCTGTGTAACAAGGTGTTTAAAAAGCCAGCTGTAGGGCCGGCCCGGTGGCTCAGGCAGTTAGAGCTCTATGTTTCTAACTCCGAAGGCTGCCAGTTCAATTCCCACATGGGCCAGTGGGCTCTCAACCACAAGGTTGCCAGTTTGATTCCTCGAGTCCCGCAAAAGATGGCGGGCTGCATCCCCTGCAACTAGCAGTGGCAACTGGATCTGGAGCTGAGCCGCGCCCTCCACAACTAAGACTGAAAGGACAACAACTTGACTTGGAAAAAAGACCTGGAAGTACACACTGTTCCCCAATATAGTCCTGTTCCCCTTCCTCAATAAAACAAAATCTTAAAAAAAGAAATGAATCCTTTATCTCTTATGCATACATCACTTGCCCACTCGATTTCTCAACTAAACAGGCATTTTCCCTCTGAAGCTGGTTTAATGTTCTGTTTTCATTTAAAAAAAAAAAAAGCCAGCTGTAAGATGACCGGGCTGGGCTGGGAATGTGCTTTGGCTGGCATTGCTGGTGGTCCAGACAGGATGTGGGCAGGAGCTGGGCGAGTCCCCAAGGGCAGGATGAGCAGGGAGAGAGAGGACCGGGCTTCCTCCAGGAGCTTCAGAAGCCAAGGAGGGCTCCGTGCAACCTCGTGGCACAATCAGGTGTGTATTTTGCAAGGCTCATCGTTGCCATGAGTGGATGGAAATGGTGGCAGTTTTGAGAAGGCTGAGAGGGATAAGGAGATGGAGCCAGAGCTGAATCAGCCAAATGGAGGGAGAGCAGTGAGCGGGTAACATGGGAAAGGGGTGAGGCAGGCACCAGACAGCTTCTGGCTGTCTCAAAGCTTTGATGTATTGAATCTGAGATGCCTGTGGACCCCAGATGTGCTGGAGGTGAGTGGCTTTATGGGTCTGATGCTCTAGAAACCCAGGTTAGAGCCTGGCTGGGGACCCATCAGCTCACTAGTGGTGACAGCCCCAGGGATGGCTGAGGGTGAGTCAGGAGGGAGGTACCAGAGTGCAGGGACAGTGGATGGCACTGGGAGAGGGCACAGGCCGGCTCAGGCCTCACTGGAGCAGGCCTCCCTGGACCCAGGTCCAGGCAGAGGTCTGGTCTGGCAGCACAAAAACAGGCTTCTGCTGCAGGACAGTGGAAAGCAGCCTCCTTCCCCCATGGGGTTTGTGATAACTCTTAAGGTGGCTCCATTGACTTAAGCCAATCAGTCCTCTCCACACAGATGGCTCAGGGAGAATGGCTAGGTCCATAAGAACTGGGCTTGGGACTTTTGTTAAATTGAAAGCGGCTGGAGGCCAGGGTAGAAGCTCTGTCACCCCTGCTGGCTATGGAGTTCAATGTTTGTGATAGAGCCATCGGGACAGTGGCCGGGGAGCCTGCCCAGGGTTAGGCCACTTTGTGGAAGGTCCTAATGCTACAGGGCCAGCCTCTGGATTCCCCCAGGTCTGAAGCCCCTCTGCCCCCGCTTCTGTCTAAGCCCTCCTTTTCTGCAACCCTGACCCCTGAACCGGACTTGGGCTTTCAGAAAGCCTGTCCCCTACTCCCCACCAAAGCCAGGCCCTGGGAGGGGCCAGTGGCCTCCAGGCTGCCTGCGTGCATTTCGGAGTGCACCTGTTGTCCTCAGACCTTCCTCTTCAAGTCTGTCAAAATACCCCCTCCACCCTCCTAGTCAAGCCTAGCTCAGGGATTAAGATCCCTCTCTCTCCATGTGTGGTCAACTAAATAACGGTCCCCAAATATGTTCATATCCTGATCCCTGGAATCTGTGAATGTAACCTTATATGGCAAAGTGACTGGTGATTGAGTTAAAAGGTTGAGATGGGGAGATTATCCAAGATGATCTGGGTGGGACCTATATATCCACAAGTGTCCTTACACACTTTCTGAGGGTGCCTTCTCCACCCAGACCCGCCTGAAGCAGAGGGAGATTTCACACACACAGAGGAGGGGGCCCTGCGACCAGGGAGGGTTGGAGGGATGCGGTCATAAGCCCAGAAACACCAGCAGCCACCGGAAGCTGGAAGAGGCAAGAAGGATTGGCCCCCAGAGCCTTGGGGGAAACATAGCCCTGCCCACACCTGGATTTCTGCCCAGTGACACTGATTTCAGACTGAGCCTGGGAGAGAATAGATTTCTGTTCTTTTGAGGCACTCAGTTTGTGGTGTTTTGTCTCAGCAGATACAGGGAACTGATCCTCTCCCCTGTTCTGCTTGGCCCAACTCAGGGGCAGAGTGGGAGGCGATGGCTCAGTCGTGGAGTTGCTCCTGGGCCCTGCCAGGTGGAGGCATCCCCTTGCGGGACGTTTGGGGTGGAATGGGACCTCTGATGTTCCCAGGAACCAGTGTGGGGCAGGATGCCCAGGTGAGTCCAGGGAGGCCCCTCAAGGAGGGTGGCCAACGCAGCAGCTGCAAAGTCATTCACAGTGGCTGGGGGCTCATTGGTCCAAAGCGGTGCTTCTCAACCAGGAGTGATTTGGAGACTGGTTGTTTTGGGGGTGTAAGGCTGCATCTAGTGGGTAGAGGCCAGGGATACTGCAAAGCATCCCTGGGGAAACCTACAATGTGGGGAAACCCCCACAGCAAAGAAAGCTTCATGCAAAATGTCAAAGTGCTAAGAAAGGTGAGAACATAGGCTGCTGGGGGTGGGGACAAGGCTGGGATCTTAGCTCTTACTTCTTCCAACATTTTCTTGGTGGACAAGAAAATGGAGGACAAGATCCACAGACAGCCCTCAGCCAAGAGCCCCCAGGCCACACCCCTGTCTTTCCCCAACAGGCGGCCCTGGGCAGTGAGTGCTGCTTCTGTCCAGGGGGGTGGCCTGGATGAGGCCCAGGCTGTCTTTAAGCCTCAGTTTCCCCACCTCCGTGGTGGTGCATTACAAAGGAGCTCAGAGTATGTATGTGTGTTTTCTGAGGGTTCCCTCCCCTACCTCAACCCCGCATCAGGCCACGGTCCAGCCTCCACTTTAATTTGAACTAGAGCATATACAGATAGGGAGAAGGGTCAGAGGGGGAGTGTGTGCCACCGTCCTGGGGAGAGGGCTGGAGAAGGTTAGAGGGGCCAGGGTAGGGCCACCAGGGGTTCTGCGGGAGGGCTCAGCCCCCACAGTCGTCCATCTGCCATGCTGTCTCCACCTCTTGTAGCCCCAGGCTGACCTCCAGCCACGGATTCCAGATCCTGTCAGAATGCTCAGTCGCACAGCCACAGCCACAGCCAGCCTGGGCCACACACGGATGTTGGGCCAGATCCCAGGTCTTGGGAGCAGTGTCCTCAGTAGCCTGAGGCCTCCCCACCCTTCCTTGGGTCCGCTGCAGCATACACACAGGCACCATCCTGGTACACAGCCTGGACCACGTTCAGGAAAACGAGCCTCCTGGTCTGGTTCTGGCCCCGGTCCTGGAGCCCCTTCTGCACCTCCTGGAGAGGAAAGAAGGCCAGCTGACACATGAGGGCAGCTGAGATCCGCCTCCAGTGGAGAAAGGGCCCAAGCAGGAACATGAGAACCCTGACCTAGAAGGGAGGACTGAGCAGGGGGTGGGAGGTGAGCATGGGACGGCACTGGGTGAAGGCTTGTCTGCAGGGCATATAGTCTATGCTTCCCACTCAAAAGGCCCTAGAGAAGTAACATGGCGGAGAGGACATCACCCAGGCCAGAAGAAGCTTGAGATGCAAGCTCATTTCTGTCCTGCATCTGTGGACACCAGGGGCCTGAGTGCAACATAGGCGGAATCCAGGGATGTTAGTGCAGAAGGTAGGCTTAGGCTGAGAGGTCTTCAGTTTCGAGGACCTTAAAAGCAAAGCCTTCTAGAAGGTAAAGGCTGGGCCTTTGGAGTCTCAGATCCTCCTTACATAAGAACAGCCCAACTCAACATCTCACCTCCACCTTGGGGTCTCTATTTCTGGGGACCGTGGAACATGGAGGAGGAAAGGCCTGATGCCAGCTCTGTTGTGCTACATACGACCTTCCATCTCAACACCCACATGAGAAAACCCAAACCCAAAACATGGGAGTCTAACTCCTCAGGGCTTGAGGCCCCGTGAGCTTAGGGCCCAATTGGCTGAGGAACCAGGTGGAAGAAAGACGCAAAGCTCCTGAAAGCTTGCTCTGCCTTTGCCCACAAGTCCACGTAAAGGCGCCAGTGGTCCCCACGAGTGAGGTGCTCAGAGCACCAGGCCCTAAATGCTCAGGTTTGAGACACAGTCTGTGGAATTGGAGGGCATCAGGGACCCAGGTGTTGGTTTCTAAAACACTGAGTACCTTGCTTCAAGGTTATGGTCCCCACATATTTGCCAGTCTGTAAAGGGGCACAAATCCTGAAATGTAGGGACTTGTGCTACTTGGACCCCACATTTCCAGTTATCATTTTGGACCAAGAGTTCAAGGACCTTAGCCAATCAGGACCCTAGATTCCAGACTTCTAGGTACAAAGAGCCCTGTGTCCTCCAGTCCCCAGGACCAGGGCTTCTGACCTGAGGTCACCTGGTGAGACCATACGACCGGAGCCACTCCAAGGTGAGGTCTCCGGGGGCTCCACACTTTCTCTGCCTGACACACTAGTTTCCCAATGTCCTTGGATTTGAAAGCCAAGATCCTCATTGTCAAGGTCACAGAGGGCCTGCACTCCTCAGAGACTCTGTTCCTTATGTTCTACTAGCCAAACTCCGAGGCCCTGAGGAACAAAGACCGACTTGGCTTCAGTCCCTGGGCTTTTGTGTGAAGAAACTTGGAGTCTCGCAGTTCCTACCCAGAGTCTAGGAATTCACAGAAAGCCCTAGACCTGCATGGCCAACACTCTAACTCTGAGGGAGCTAAGGATCTTAGATCGCTGGGTGCGAGGCTGTCTTTTCTGAATCCATAGAGTCCAAGGTCCTCGGAGAATTGTGTTCACAGAGTAAGGACCTTCAGTCAAGGTCAAGGAGACAGGCCTAAGAGAATGAGCCCTGAGGAAGCACTCAACATACTGCCATGGGGCGGACCTTACACAGTGAGGAAAGGCCTGAGGTTCCCAGAGTTTGAGCCTGACAGGTTGAGGTCCTTAGTCTCCAGGCCCACAGATCAAGGTTCTCAGGGATGACACATGCCCTTTGGGCTCAAGACCTCTCACTCTGTTGTCAGTAGAGTTTTAAGGGCCATGGGAGGGTCTTAACAAGAAAGACAGCTTTGAGGACCTTGAACCCAGCTGGTTGAACTGAACCCAGGCAGGAAGCTTGGAGCCTTGAAAGCCTTCAGTCTTTTAAATTAGGTCCTAGCAAAAGACATCAGCCTAGAGAAGCTCTGAGAAAGCTGACCATCTGCTGGGGTGTGGGTGTGAGTGGGGGGTGGAATTCAGCTCCTGGACCTGCTTGTGTAGGGTAACTGAGAAATGTTTGTAAGAACTAGCACCAATGAAATCCCGATTCCTCCATCCCTCTGCAGACTCTCATGGAAGTAAACTTTTACAAATAAACTTGCATATAAAAGCGGCAGATCACACGAGGAAACAGATCATAATGAGGGAGAGTCTGAGCGGCCACAGCCCGGAAAACTAGCTTGTGGAGAGAAGAGCATAGACAGAGCAGGGGCCAAGGTGCTGATGTACTTGGCCTGGGAGAAGTGTGGACAACACGCTGTCCTCTGCCTTGAAGGCCACAGGACTGGACTGGTGCCTCTCCCACTGAGCTTCTCAATTCCTGATGGCTCCCAAAGCTGAAGTGTGCTGGGCCTAGGACACTCAGTAGCTGAGATCCACCCAGAGGCTTTGAGCAGTATACACTGGACAGCCTACAGGTGACTCAGACCATGGCCTCACCTGGTTGAAATTGGACTCATACTCCACTTGACCCTTGTCATTCACATGCAAGATGGGAGCGTCAATAGCTGCTTGCAAGTCAAAGCCAAGCCACAGCTTGTTCATGATGGCCTGGGGGAGAGAAATAGCATAGAGGGAAAGGAAGGAGGCAGGAAGGACGGAGGAAGGGAGGGAGGCTGTACCAACCACTCCACATCGACCCATCTTTGCCTCCAGGAGAGCAGGACAACAGGGCTGCTCAGAGAGGGGACATTCCAACCAGGAGTCCCTGGACTCACATGGGCCACAGCAGAGATGATGAGCTCTCCACCAGCCCCGCCAATCACCAACTTTGACCCCTGGGCTGCGTTGACCAAGATGGAAGGAACCATGGATGATGGCGGTCGCTCGCCTGGAACTGGAGGCCAGACGAGAGTCACCTGCAGCCTGATTTGTAAGCCAGCACCCTACAGGACTGCCACTTCCATCTCTGTCTCCATTCACCATCTCACAAACCATGGCTAGGCAAGTAGGAATGGCTGCCCCAGGGGACACCATGCAGCACCCACCCTATCTGCCTTCCCTCCTCTCCCTAGTGGGGGCCCCCCTATGCTCACCTGGTGGAGGGGTGACACGGGAGCCTGGTGGGCGCCTCCAGCATAGGTCTAGGAGTTCATTGTTGAGGATGATGCCCGTGCGTGGTGAGTACACCATCGCTCCAAAGCTGCAGACGGGGCGGTGAAGCCGGGCTCAGACACCAGACATGAATGCCCAGTTGCCAGCCTTCCAGAATCCCCTCGTGTTAGCAGCTACACTCCAGCATGCGGGAGCCCCTATTCTCTCTATGGTAGCACCCCCAAAGATCCACCCATGGCCCCCATCAGGGTGTCCTTCTGCGTAAGGCCCATCCCTAGGTGGGTCCTGGTGTCAGGCCACCCATCAGCAAGCAGCCCTTTCAGCCAGAGATATCAGGGGTGTAGGGCCCTTTTGACAGAGAGGAAGAAGAAATGGGAAAAGCAAGGTGATGTCCCATGGCGACAGCCAACAGGAGGCTTAGGGCTGGGTGACCAGGCCGAGCGCAGAAGTGGGGGCAGAAAGACTCAGGTCTAGAGGGCAAAAGAGTGGGGCCTGCTCTCCTGCCTCCGGGGTACACGCACGGAGTGTTGATGGTGCTGGTGGCAGCCACGGCGCTGCCATCCTCCCCCAGCACAGACACGTGGGACGTGCCCATCCTGTGGCCCCTGGCCCCGGCCAGGCTATAGTGGCTGAGCTCATGGTCACCCCGGGCGTCGATCTGCAGGCGGATGTGCTGGGCCAGAGCCTCCCCCAACAGGTCCTGGGAGGTGTTCTGGGATAGGCAGTCAGGTGATGGCGTCAGTGGGGGGCCAGGGGGCCCACAGAGCAGAAGGCCCCCCCTTGGGAGACCGTCTCCAGTCTGTCCTTCCTCAAGCCCAGGCTACCCCCAGACCCTGGCCACACGATAAGTCCTCTGAGATGTAGTGTCACCACTCCCTCCCGTACCTGCCACTCCAAGGTTCCTTCCAGTCCCCAAATCTGATGTAACCTCCCTGCCCTGGGCCACTGTTAGGCTGTCGTGTTCTAGAACCAACCCTGTACGCACCCCTCCCACTTCACCCAGCCAGGCTCTCATGGCCCATGGACGTCGGACCCACTGGCCCATTCATCCCTTCATGCTGAGCCCTGGGCCCAGCCCAGGCCACCTCACCTGGACCTCTGGGTGGCTTCGAGGGTCCCACAGCCGCCACCTTAGCCCTCTGGCAAACTTGAGCGTTTCCACAAAGTGATGGTACACGTTCACCCTCCCCTCAGCCTTGACCGCTGACTCCGCAGAGAAGTTGAACCCTGAAAAGGGAGTGGACGCAGGTCGAGGTCACCCTGTATAGTGGGTTGAATATTGGAACCCCCAAAAAAAGATTTGTCCATGTTTTAATCCCCAGAACCTGTGAACATTACCATATATGGCAAAAGAGTGAATATTACCTTACATGGCAAAATGTGTGATTAAGTTAAGGGTCTTGAGAGGAGCAGATTATCCTGGGTTATCCCGGTGGGCTCTAAATGTAACCACATGTATCTTATAAAACAGACACACAGAGAAGGGGAGGAGGCCGTTTGACCACAGAGGCAGAGGTTGGATTGATGCGACCACAAGCCTAGGAAAGCCGACAGCCACCAGAAGCTGGAAGAGGCAAAGAACAGATTCTCCCCCAGAGCCCCCAGAAGACACATGGCCTGGCGGACACCTTGATTTTGAACTTCGGGTCTCCAGAACTATGAGAGAATAACTTTCTCTTGTTTTAAGCCACCAGGCTTGTGGTCATTTGTTACAACACACCCAGGGAATGCATACAGTCAGCCCCGGGCAGCCCAGCTCTGGGCACTGCCGGGATCCCCTCAGCACCCTGCAGTAGCGATCAGCCAGGCCAGGCCTCACAGGATGTATGCACTGGACGGGCAGCTCACCACCTGTGGAGCCTACCTGCTCCTGTGCTCTGGGACTAGGTCACCTGGGGGGAGGACTCAGTGGATGGATGACGTCAGACCCTTCAGCAAAACCCCAAGCCAGCTCTAGAACACACCATTTTGACCCATTTCCACAGCTCTGTCTTCAGCATCTGAGGAGGGGGCTGAGCTGGAAAAGGCAATGGCTGCCCAAGGGCACAGCTGGGCTTCGACTTCAAGTTACCAGCAGGGCAGGACTCTGGGCTGGAGGCCTGGGGCCTCACCTTTAAGCACATTGAGGATGAAGCTGAGAATTGCGCCCCCTGCAGGTGGCGGTGGCGAGTACAGGGTGTAGTCTCCCAAAGGCATCGCCAGAGCGTCCACCACCTCTGGCTGGAATGATGCCAGGTCCTGCAGAGTCAGCTGGCTGCCTGACGTGAGACAGAGAAGGCTCAATGTACAGATGGGAAAATAGGAGAAGCGTGACAGCCACTGGCCCCTGGTTACACAGTGAGGCTCCCCTAGTCCCCTAGCCTTCTAGACCCAGAGAGGGATGAGGGTGAATCTGTGGGAAGTGACACCAGAGCTGAAGGGGGCCAAGTGGATGGGCCAAAGGCAGACAGGTTGGGTAGGGGGGAGGAGAGAAAGGTAGGAGAGGCGAACTGGCCTCTGGGAGACTGTGAGGGTGGCCAGCTCCAGGCCCAGGAGCCCCCCATGGCCCACCGTGGTCACCAATAACTCCCCTCTGTTGGCTCTAATCCATAGGAGCTCTGCTCCTCAAGGGTCTTAGTGGCAGGGTCTCTGCCAGCAATAGGCAGGAAGGCGCACAGCTGGCACTGGTGAAGCTGGCACTTCCTCAGAGCCTGGGGAAGAGCTTGCCCTCAAATACGAATAGCCAGAACCAGGTTCTTTCTCTGGCAGGGCAGGAGGCTTTGGGGCCTCAGCAGGACTCACCTTCCTTAGCAATGTCCTCCAGCAGTGTCTGGCCCAGCCTCCCTGTATAGAAGGCCTCTGCACCTTCCGTGGCCACGGTCTCCAGGGTGGTGGCCAATGCAGGCCAGGAAAATGGGTCCTGATGCCTCAAGGGTTCTGTTCCATTGAAAAATAGCTGCCTGGGGGGTGGGAGGGAGTCTCAGGGTGGGCATAGGTCCCAGAGGGCACCCACACTCTTGCAGGGCCTCTCTATAGGGAAGCAGTCCTAGTCTGAGGTCCTAAGGCACTGGGGTGGACATCAAGGGGACAGATTCTCTAGGATTCTCTCACCTCACTGATTACCCTGCCCAGGGAGGTCACACTCCCCAGTAGGGCCTGTGTCCACCCAGGGCCTGTCCTCCTTACCTTCCTGAGAGGACCTAGTCAGTGGGCTGGTAGGGTGGGAAAGGGTGGTGGCCAGAGCCCTCCTGCCAGCCCAGAGAGTGAGAAGGAGGGCAGGGCCAGAGGACAGTGGCAGAGTCCAAAGCCATACCCTTGAAGTCATCACTTGGGCACAAATTCCCTTTGGCCTGAGCCTTTCGCATTAGGTTATTGCCACGTGGACCCCAGAGGTCGGAACTGAGAAAGCAGAATACTGGCCATGAAAAGCCCCCTGGCACCCACATAGGGTCAATCTTCCAGAGGCTCAGGTGGAGCTTGGTTGGGGGCTGGGCTCAGACCGGCAGTGGCCTGAACCCAGGAGCTGACGTGGAGCCCTGGCCCCCTCTCGGCCCACCCACAGCCCCCAGTGCGGTGCTCACCTCAGGGAGGATGCATGCAAGAGAGGCCTCAGGAAGCTGCTATTTAGGAACTGACTGAGGACAAGGGGCATGCGGTAGTCCCCTTGGAGCAGCTTGATGGTGGGCTGGAACAGCTGCGCCCAGGGCAAGCGGCCGTGGCGGTGGTGGGCCTCAGCGTAGCCACGGAGCTCCCCAGGCACCCCGATCCACTGGGCCCCTGCAAGGTGTGGCAGCGTCATGCTCCTCTCCCCATGCTGCCTTCACCGGCCCTCAGCCTCAGGGCTGCCAGGCCCGCCTCAGGGCTCTCTATCACCCCCACACTTGGCCCCACAGACTTGCCCCCCAGCCATGGCAGTCAGAGTGAGCTTTCTGGCACCCACACCTGACTACATCCTCCCTCATTCAAACCCCCGTGGCTACCCACTGCCTCTGTACCAAGCCTATATCCAGGCGCATAGGGCCCAGCACAAACCGGCCCCGGGACCCCTATCCCCACAACCCATCTCCACGGAACACTCCGGCCTTTGCCTGGGTTTGTCCCTCTGCTTGGATCATCCCTCCCTATTCAGAGAGCTTTTCTCCCAGGAAATCTCCTCCAACCCCAGTAGTTCAGGACCTCTGTGGGGCTCCCCATCCCCCAACTGCTGTCCCCCAGTGCCAGCGTGTTCCAGCTTGTCCATGAGGCACACTTCCCCATCAGGGGGTATTCTGGTCAGTCCCAGGGGCCCCTCCTAGGGTCTCACCTGTGGCCAGCGGCCAGGCCTGCTCACACTGATTCAGCAGCCCTTGGACATGTCTGGTGGGCACCGTCTCCCTGGCGTTGATGACTTCCACCTTCCCTGGAGTCAGGGCAGAGCATGTGAGTGGTCAGGGGTACTCGTATGGCTGCCTGGTCTCAGTCCACACCCCGGTTCCCCTCAGACATCCCTGGCCCTGCTCTGGGCCTCTGTTTTCCTCTCGGTATCATAATTGATCTCTGTGCTAACACTCAGAACAGGACCTGCAATGAAGGCTTTGCACAGATGGGGGTGGGGGGAGGCAGAAGACATGAAGAGGACCCAAGAAGGGGCATGGGAGGATGGGACAGGCTCGGCCAGACATTCGGGATGCTACAAGCACCTCGCCATCAGGGCTTATGGACAAGTCCATCCTCCGCGTGGGGGTCACACATGGACTCACCTGTGGTCGCATTGTAGATGGTGAAGACGACCCCTCCGCCCAGGCCCATGCTCTGGGGGTTGACGATGTTGGTGCAGACCAGAGCGGCAATGGCGGCATCTACGGGAGAGCCCTGCTGCTGGAGGATGGCTCTAGAAAACACAGCACAGAATAAAGGGGCCTGGCCCTCCTGCCCCAGCCTCCTGACTTAGGCTTGCTTAGCTGGCATTCACTGGAGAATAACAGGTGGGTGGCCCATCTGCTGCCACCAAGCCATCTGAGACCAGAGCAGGCTGCCCCGTCAAGTCCAGACCCTCACAGGTCCACAGCACTCTACAGATGGTAAACTGTGATGCCATTTACACTGCCCCTTAATATATATAAGGTGCTGCTCAGTTTGCAAAGTGCTTCTGCTGCCATTATTCCCTAGGCCCTCCCAGGGGCACTGGTTCATTTATAACAGGCTTGGGCCAGCCCCTCTCTCCCTCCCAGTGGTCCCAGGAGCCCAGCCTGGACAGCCACCGCTCCCCATCTTACTGGGGACACATGAGCTCCAACTCCTTTAAGATTGGATTTTTTCAAGTGATCCCAGGATCCTGCCTTGCTGTCAGGGCTTGGCACTTGGGTGGATGGGTCCCAGAGCCCCTCCCAGGGCCCTAGTGTCTAGGAATGCTCTCTGGCCTCAGTTTCCCCACCTATCCATGAGCAGTAAAGGGTGAGCCCTTCAGGTCTGCCGTGCTGGTCAGACTGGCTTGTGCCAAGGAAATGACCCTGTCTCTGGGCCACATTTCTGCTCACCAGGGGCTGCTTTTTCCCTCACCCTCAGGATTTCACCGCCCCGTTCCCCCAGCACTTAAATCTGGGAAGCCAGCATTTAAATCCCAGTTACAGATGGGGAAATCAAGACTCAAAAAGGGAGTGGACCTGGGTCCCCTTCTTCCACTTCGTGCAACCTCTGACTCCAGCACCCCCCTCAGCTCCAGCACTTTGGCTCAGCCACTCCCTCCTGAACTCATATCCTTCCCTGAGCCACATGGCCCTTTGCTGGGCCAACACATGGGCACACGAAATCTTGGAATGGGAAAGAGGACACGAAGCCGGAAACATGAGAGACCTAAGAGTGTTACACTCAGGCACAGAGAAACACAAACTTTTAATAAGAATAAAACACCCTGAGGTCAAAAGACAAACCAAGGTAAAAACAAATTTTAATTCCCATCACAGACAAAAGCCTCATCTCTCCTGACCCATTGCTCCCCCCTCCTGGAGTGCTTTCTGCACTGAGCTTCCAGGAGTTGTGCTCCACACTCTGTGCTCTGGGTTTCCTCCTACCACCCTGACCTCATGACATCAGAGGCCCTGGGCTCAGTCCTTGGTCTTTGTGAATCTTTACCCTCTCCAGGATGAGCTTATCCAGGCTCAGGGCTTGAAATGTAACCTCTATGCAGATGACCACCAAATTTTATCTCCAGCCCAGCTCTCTCCCCTAAATTCCAGACACTTTACCCCCAGCCATTGATAAGATACCTACCCTGGGTGTCTAAGAACATTTCACTCTTAACATGACCTAAACTGAACTTTGTACTTCCTACCCACCTCTGCTCCCCAAATGGCTCCTGTCCTAGTCTTCACTGCCTTAGAAAAAGACACAATCATTTACCCCTTTGCTCAGGCCATAAACCTTGGAGTCGTCCTGGATTGGTCACTTTCTTTCATGCCCATATTCAATCCACCAGCAAAATCCTGCTAGGTAGTTAGTTATACCTTCAAAATATACCCAGATTCCGATCCCTTCTTATCATCTCCACCACTACCACCACCACCCTGGTCTGAGCTACCAGCATCTCTCACCTGGGTTATTGCAATGGTCTCCCACCTGGAACCTGCATCTGCCTTGCTCCGTTATGTTTTAACAAAACAACCTGTTAAAATGTAAATCATACAGCCGGTGGGAGATTAAATAATTCAGATGAAACTTCCTGCAGACAACTTGAAAAGCGAGACAAATAGAAAACATCTGGTTAAAGGCATCAGAGGCAGGAAAGAAACACAGACGTAGGGAGAGAGGTGAGTGTGGCATTTGGAGCTGCTTTCCCTTTCAAGATGATTGCCAGTCCTGGAAGAAGTGGCTGAGAGGCCAAGTGCTTGTGACATCTTTGTGTGTCTGGGAGCTGAGCATACTGGCTAACCACACTCGGAAAGGGGTCCTGACTCTGAGAATAACAGTGAACTAGAAGTAGACAAACCCATACAAGCACATCATCTCAGTGATCAAATTGTGATCCCACAATGTTGGTATCTTAAGCTTCAAATTATTTCTAAAAATCATTTTAAACAATTTTTATATCTACTCTCCAGTGCTAAATTAAAAATAACCAAGCAAACGATAATCTGTTAAAATGTAAATCAGAAGTAATATGGCACAAACAAAACCCAAGAGAAAGCACAGATAATGAAGAACAAGACCCACAGGATCTCCAGATTATGAAATTGTCAGATGACAGACCTATATAACTACAGTCTAGGATATAAAAGACGAGATAAAGAATTTCAACAGAGAACTGGCATCTATAAAACATGGAATTAGGAGTTCAATGGTAACAGTAGATTAACAGCAGATTAGACATAGATTTAAAAAGAAAGATTTATTCAATACAAATACCCAAATTTAAAGAGAGAAAAAAAGGATAGAACATTCAGAAAATAGATTAAGAGACACAGAGGATAAAATGACAAAAATATAGCATACAAACACTAATCAAGAAAGCTCATGTAACTATACTAGTTTTAGACAAAGTAGACTTTAAGAAGAAAAGTTTTACTATAAATTATAATTGTAAAAGCTCTATTCAACAGAAAGATGTGAAAACCTAAACGTGTGTACACTTACAGTTTTAAAATATGTGAAACAAAAATTGTCAGAATGAAAAGAAGAAATAGTGGGAGACTTTAACATACTTCTCTCTAACTAGTCCAAAAGCTATTTTGGAACTGTTTTTCTGGAATGGCCATCAGAATTGTCATCGTATTACCCTTGATATCCTGAGTGTCATCAAAATGTCTTCCTTTCAATATTTCCTTTATCTTCAGGTAAAGAAAGAAGTCATTGGGGGCCAGATCAGGTGAGTAGGGAGGGTGTTCCAATACAGTTATTTGTTCACTGGCTAAAAACTCCCTCACAGACAATGCGTGTGAGCTGGTGCATTGTCATGATGCAAGAGCCATGCATTGTTGGCAAAAAGTTCAGATCGTCTAACTTTTCAGCACTTCTAAATAGTAAATTTGGTTAACTGTCCAGTTGGTACAAATTCATAACGAATAATCCCTCTGATATGAAAAAGTGATTAACAACATCCTTGCAACAAGTTCGTGAACTTAATTGTCAGACCTCGTGTGTGTGTGTGTGTGTGTGTGTGTGTGTGTGTGTGTGTGTGTTTAATCTGTTTGTAAAAACAACAGAAAGAACTAAAGACACTGAAGCCATAAAAGCTATTTTGACTCACTTTCCATCCTCAAAGTACTGAAAATTCATCTTGCTTAAACATGAACAATAAAAAGTATTGAAGTCACACCCGGTACTAAGTTGTTATAAGAAAAAAAGATAATGAGGAGCAGAATAACATCCATGGAAGTATGCCAGAAACACAAGCCCACAAAGCAGATGCAAACTACAACTTAGTGTTTCAAAATGTGCTAAACTAAATTAAAAGAATTATAGAAGCTGTGAGAAAAAAGCATACATCAGAAGTAGAAAACCCCTAAAGTGAAATACTGGAACAAATGAAGATTGAAAAAACAAAATTACAGAACTCAGGAAAGAATGAAGCATAAAAGAAAACATTCTCAGATATCAGACAAGAAAAAGCTGAAGGAGTTCATCACCACCAAACCAATATTACAAGAAATGTTAAAGTGACTTCTTTAAGAAGAAAAAGAGAAAAAAAAATATGAATAAGAAAATATCACAAAGAAAAAAATAATCAAAGCAGTGAATCAACCAATTATAAAGTTAGTACAAAGGTTAAAAGGCAAAAGTAGGAAGGCCATGTGTAATTACAACAGTAAATTAAGGGATACACACAAATACACACTCATAAAAGAAATAAAAAATGACAAAAACAGAAATGTGGGGGCCGGCCTGGTGGCTCAGGCGGTTGTAGAGCCATGTTCCTAACGCCATGGTCACTGGTTCGATTCCCACATGGGCCAGTGAGCTGTGCCTTCTACAGCTAAGATTGTGAACAACAGCTCTCCCTGGAGATGGGCTGCCGTGAGCATCGGAGGTTGGTGTGAGCTGGTGTGAGCTGCCGTGAGCTGCCAGGAGCAGCCGGCGTCCAGCGTGAGTTGCTGGCAGCCAGCATGAGCGGCCATAGGTTGCTGTGAGTGGCAGACCAACGATGGGTGACAGATGGGCCAGGGAGCTGTGTCCTACACAACTAGACTGAGAAACAATGACTTGAACCGGAGTGGGGGTGGATGCGGATAAAAGGGGGGAAGAAAACATGGAGGGGGTGAGTGAAAATGGTAGTGATTATAGAATGTGTTCGAACTTAAGCCACCTCCAACTTAAAATAGACTGCTATAAACAAGCTTGGTATATTTGAAGAGCATGGTAACCTCAAACCAAAAATCTATAAGAGATATACAAGAAATAAAGAGAAAGGAATCCAAACACAATACTTCACAAAGTCATCAACATACAAGAGAAGAAAGAGAATAAAAAAGGAACAGAAAAGAACTACAAAAACAATCATAAAACAATAAAATGGCAGTAACTACATACCTATCAATAAACTTTAAATGTAAATGGATTAAATACTCCAATCAAAAGATGAATGGATAAAGAAGCTGTGGTACATATATACAATGAGATATTATTTAGCCATAAAAAAGAATGAAGTCTTACCACTTGTGACAACATGGATGGACCTAGTGGGTATTGTGCTAAGTGAAATAGGTTGGACAGAGAAAGACAGATACCACATGATTTCACTTATATGTGGAATCTAAAAAACAAAATATATGAACAAGCAAGACAGAAGCAAACCCTTAGATACAGAGAACAAACTGATGGTTGCCAGATAGGAAGGGGGTTTGGGGGCTAGGTGAAAAGGGGGAAGGGATTAAGAAGTACAAATTGGCAGTTACAAAATAGTCACAGGGATGTACAGTACAGCTTAGGGAATATAGTCAACAATATTATAATAACTATACACGGTATCAGGTGGGTGCAAGACTTATCAGGGGGATCACTTTGTAAGTTATATAAATGTCTAACTACTATGCTCTACACCTGAAACTAATATAATATTGATGTTGATTGTAACTGAAAAAAATTTAATCAAAAAAATTCTCAGAAATGAAGACTAAATAAGGATAAACATAGAGCAAAACCTACAGAGATGCCTTAAAATAAAGATAAGTTGAAAAGGAGAAAATATTTTTTTAACCAAAAAAAAAAATGAAGAACAAGATTTTAAAGTACAGATATGGAAGATGGGCAAAGAAGATCAAACATACACTTAACAGGAGTCCCAAAGCAAAATCTGTGGAACAGAATAAATAACAAAAACTACAATTCAAGAAAACTTTTGTGATTTAAAAAAGCAACCCTGTATTGAAAGAAGACTCCACTGTATGGAAAAATCAATTCAGAATAGCACAGCCATATTCTAATAAACCTGCTGGACTTTAATAAAAATTAATAATTATTTGGGCATCTAGGTAAAAAGACTAAGTCTCTTACAAGAAAAAGAAAATCAGATTGTCATCAGGCTTTTCAACATCAATGCTTTATACCAGAGACAATGGAGTGTTATAGTCATACATTCAAGGAAAGAAAATGAGAGCCAAGGATTTTATATCCTGCTAAACTGCCTTCACCTACAAGGGCCACAGACTGTTATAAACACGTAAGAATTTAGTGAATGTTTTCCCAGTGAACACTTTCTGAGGAATCCAATTAAAAAAAAAAAAAAACTTCAGACAACCAAAATAACTGGAAAGACTTTGACATAAGGAGTGGGGCTAAGAATTAAATGCATATTTACCTGTAAAACTAAGACTAAAAATGATGGTTATTATGGAAACAGTACTGCAATGCAATAGCTATTGTTCTGAAAATGTAGGTACAGTACAACCATAAAAAGTTGGGTGAGGATATTGTTTTGAGGACATGGCTGTTGTCTTTTTCTTATGGACCAATGACAGGTAAAAACATATATTCGCTAACTTTATAGACCCCCAGTAGTGATAAAAATAAACTTCCCTATGTTATTGCACATAAAATTGGATGTTATAAATGTGTTAATTGGACCGATAAAAATGTCACTTTTAATAACTATGTTGACAGAAAACTCATCTGGTGGGAAAAGGGAAAAGTAACTGGAAAAAATAATAGGAACACCTAAAACTATGATGGCTGGTGAGTCTGTTGTGTGGATATAAATGGAGGGTGGGATGAGAAGGGAAAAGACATGAAAAATAGAATAAGATCATTGATTGACTGATAGGTATTAACTGAGACTAAAAAGATATCCCTTCAAATCCTATGCTGGCCAGGAAGAAAAGGAGAAAGAAAAGGTTACTCTGTGGTTTCAGTATTATTCATAGCAGGGAATTGTATCAGTTAGCATTCTCAGAGAAACAGGGTATACATATTTAGAGAGGTTTTTATTTTGAGGAATTGGCTCATGTTATTGTGGAGTCTAGCAAGTTCAAAATCTGTGGCGGAGGCCAGCAGGCTGGAAACTCCATCAGGATTTCTGTGCTAGTCATGAGACAAAATTCTTTCTTCTCCCCGAAACATCAGTTTTTGCTCTTCAGTACTTTGATTGGATGTGGCCCACGCACATTTTGGAGGGTAATCTGTTTTACTTAAAGTCAATGAATCCTAAATGTTAATCACATATAGAAAATACTCTCATAGCAACATCTAGGCTAGTATTTGACCAAACAACTGGGTACCATAGCCTAGCCAAGTTGACACATAAAAATCAGAAGAACCAATAGGTAATATCCAAAAAAGGAAAGAACTAAGAGTACCATCTGTTATTTATCTAATATTGTAATTACATATAATACATAACATAATAAAGATATTAATATACATATAGCCATTAGTACACAAATATAAACCTTTCTTGATATCAAAGCTATATCAAAAAGAGAAAATAAGTGAAGTGATATAGTTGCTTGCTTTGTAAAAAGAAACACAGAAATAATAACTAAAAAAGAAATAAAGAGCAGAAAGAAAAAAGAAAAAGAAAGTATATAAAGTTTTTAAAGAAACAAAAGAAAAAGAAACAGGAAAAACTAAATCAGAAACAAATGAAAATGACCCCTTTTAAAAGACTGATTAGGAACAGGGCAAAGACAACATAAATGAGAGTGAGACTTCTGAGAACACCTTCTTATAGTTTTGACTTGTATTCAAAAACAAAATTAAAACAAGAAAAAAATTAAGCTAATATTATATAAACTTATAACCATACAGGAAAAAAATTAATTTGTTATGCATCTTTTGTGGGATACTTCCTGAATCTGATCATAGAGAAACAATCAAACAGACCCAGATTCTGAAGAAAGGCTGATACCACTGGACTGACTTCTTTAAAAAATGTTAGTGTCATGGAAGATCAACTGATTTTTTTTTTAAAGCAGGGGATTGTTCTAGATTAAAGAAGACTAAAGAAAGATGACAATCACTCATTGGATACTGGATCTAAAGAGATATACAGATAGATAACAAATAGATAAATAAATAGATGGTAGATTAATAGATGATAGCTTAGATAGATGATAGATAGATGATGATGATAGATAGATAGATAGATAGATAGATAGATAGATAGATAGATAGATAGATAATAGAATGAATTATTGGGTCAACTGGGAACATTTGAATTGGACTAGATATTAGATACTATTATTGTATCAAGTTTAAATTTCTTGAGTGTGATAATAGTGTTAAGGTTATATAAGAGAATGGTCTTATTCTTAGTACATATTTGCTTAAGTATTTAGATAATGAATGCAACTTTCTAAAATATGGATAGATAAATACATTTATCTATCCATAAACATATGGAGAGAGAAAAAGAAAGCGAGGTAAAATATTAACAATTGGTGAATCTAAGTGAAGGGTATTCATTCCATTGTTCTGTGGATTTAAAACTTTTTCAAAATAAAAATATAAACATGTAGGGGGAAAACAGTAACAACAACAAAAACTCATCAAATGCAGCTAAGCCAAACTTTGAGGGGATGTTATAGCTTTAAATGCACACAGTAGAAGAGAGTTTAAAGATGAACAACCTACGTATCCACCTTATAATTTGTGTTTCCCAAGGTGTTTCTCAAGATAATTTTTTTAAAAATGCAACTTAAATTCAACAGAAGTAGAAAAGAATCAAGGTAAAAGCAAAAATTCATAAAAGAGGAAATAAATGTACAATAAATAAAATAAAAAAGCCGAAAGTTGATTCTTCTAAAAGACAATAAAACTTATAAAAACCCATGTCAAGACTGATCAAGAACAAAGAGAGAAAGCACTAATTGCCAATACCAGGCATGGAAAAGAAGACTCATTACAGACCCCGTAGACATTCATTAAAAATATAATAAGAGGATGTTATAAACAAGCATATGCCAATAAATGTGACAATTTGCATAAACTGGGCAATTCCTTGGAAAGAATTTACTAAAACTGACACAAGAAGAAACAAAAACTTGATAGTCTCATATTTACTAAAGAAATAGAATCCATTATTTAAAAAACCTTCACATACACACAAATAACTCAATCTCCGAAGCCTTCACCAGTAAATTCTTCCAAACATTTAAGGAGGAAATAAAAATAATCTTAAAAACAAAAACAATGAAACTAACCTACTCTTCCAGAGCATGGAAAAAGAAAGAACAATTCTCAGTGTTTTTTAAGAGACCAGTAAACTTGATACCAAAATATGACAAAGGTATTATAAAAAAGGAAAATTACGAACCAGTATCTTTCATGAACATAAAGACAAAAATTTTAAACAAAATATTAGCAAATCAAATCTAGTGTTAAATAAAACTGACATTAAATCAGTAACAAGTGGGGTTCATTCCAGGAATGCAAGGGTGGTTTAACATTAATTGCATTTCTTAAAAGGCAGAAATATTATTTGATTGTTTTGATATTGCAGAAAATGCGTTTGATGTACAACCTGATAGGAAAATGGACAAAAGATTTTAACAGAAACTTCACTGAAGAGGATATCCAGATCACCAGTAATCACTTCCAACCCCTCAGCATTAGGTACAGATTTGTTTATTGTCTATCTTCTTCAGCACGAAGGCCAGGGCTTTGACCATCTGGGTTACCCCCGGGCCCCAGGACAATGGCTGTCAGACGGTAGGGGCTGCATTCCTATTTGATGAAGGACGCAGCAGGTTGAGAAGCATGCACCTTCACGCATCCACTACACCCACTGACCATACCCGTACACACCTGTGTATGATGGCACGATGACATGGGCTTGGGGCCACCCATGCTGGAATGCCTACTCACTAGCTGCACGACACTGGGCATGTGACTCAACCTCTCTGAGCCTGAGTTTCCTCAGTTCTGAATGGGGGCAGTTCTTGTCAGAGAGCCACAATGTAGAACAATCACTCATTTCTGTCCTCAAGGAGCCAGAAGACCGAGCTGTCACACACCCACTCTGACACGCACGCTCACGCATGTGTGTGATCACACAAGCGGTGCACAGTGCCCAAGCACACAGTCCATTTCCTCCTGAGCCCCAGAGGGGAAACAATGCAATACTTTCCTGGTGAGCTGGCCAGGAGTACAGAGAGCCATTAGGGTCATAGCTGGGAGGGAAGGAAAGGTTAGGGGCCACACTCTAATCTCCTCTGAGCCTTCCAGTCGGGTCTCCTGCTGTGATCCTGGGCCTAACCCCAGGTCCTGAGATCTGACTCATGTCCAGTCCAAGCCACTGAAACAGTCAGTGGTCAGAACACCTGCCATCAAGGACGTACCTCCTATGGGCCTGGTGAACTCCACACCTCCCCATGAGGGAAGTCCTGACATGAACCCCCTTTCACAGATAGGGAAACTGAGTCTCATAGGGTACAGCAATGTGCCCAGAGTCCCTGCTCTAATCTGCACTAAGAGCACAGGCCCCTGGATGGGTCTGGAGCAGCTGACAAGACTCACCTCTCAGAGCTGTCCCCAACCCAACCCTGCAGCCCACTGCCAGCCCAGGCATCAATGCCCCAGAAGGTTCCCACCAGGCTCCTCTACAGCTCCTCACTTGGCTGGCAAAGCTCTAGCCTTTACAGGCCAAGCCCGAGGGCTGGGCAGGCATTGGGGTCCAGGGGGAGATATTGGGGCCTCTGGGAAGACCCCACACGTCTAGTAGCCCTGGAGAGTTTCCACCTTTTCAGGGACAGCAGAGAATGGCAGCCCCAGCTGAGCCCACTCACTCGGACACCAGGCAGATCCCTTCTGTGCAGGCCTAGTTTCTTCATAAATCAAACAGAGCCATGAATCCCACTGGATTCAGGGAGAAGCAGTGAATACTCTCTCCGAGGATCCAGTGGGAGGGCAGGACTTTCTGAGTGGTCGCAGCAGACGTATGGCACAAAGCCTAAGGGCCACCACTAAGCCTGAAGTTGACAGTCTCCCTAGAAGACAAACACTCAGAGACTCGGGACACCAAGTCTCCACACAAATCTAACACACGAGGACATGCGCTGGAAGGTGACAGACCAGAGGGGAAGGGACCTCATTGTCACCGTACGTCTATTCTGTCCATGATCCAGCATAATGGTGGGTCCTCACTCACATGAACCTTAAGAACCCTCCCCTAGGAGTTCTAGCTGTGGCAGAAGGCCCAACCTAAAATGAGAAAACTTGGTGCTGATAAGATAGATGGAGACTGGGCCTGTGAGGTCCTGCTGGTGAGAGAAGGTGGTGGGGATGGGAGGAAAGAAGGAGAGTAGGTTGTACGTGGCGACCCCCACCAAACCCTGCAGCAGCATGGCCAGGAGGCCCCAGCCCAGCTGGGGTCACATGACCTCCTGTTCCACAGAAGCTGAAGCCAGCTCCAAGCTCTCTCCTACTCCTGGCTTCTTAAAACAAGAACAGGAAGCAGAGAGTGCTGTTTAACAAGAACGCAAACACTGGGGAGAAATCATATCCGTTCTCCCCACCAAGGGAGGGTCGCTGGGAGCTTCTTGGGCAGAGACCCAAACCCCAAACCCTCACATGCACAGCAGGGCACGGTCAGGAAGGGATAAGACAGAGACAGACAGACGAAGGGAGGCAGCAATGAATGAAAGGGTGAATGAATGAAACAGAAAAGAAAGCATGCAGAAAGGGTGAAGCCACAACAAAGGGGGCGAGGGACACGATCTGCCCAGTGGCAGCTTGGGCCAGGACTCGGCCATATTCCTCCTTGCTTTTGGACAGTGCTCTGGTTTACAAAGCATGCCTGATCTTGACAATGGCCCCTGGGGCAGATATTCCGGGAAACAGACCCAGCCAGCAGGGAGGGGGTTGGGGGACAGTAGGAGTGTCCTGCCATGTCCCATCCCAGTAGGCAACTGAAGCCTTCCATGGGCTGAGCTTCCTGGAAGAGGGTCAGAAACACCAGCTGGGGTCCCTCTCCACTAGCCCATTTGCCCTAGCGTGCCAAGCATCAAAAAATCACTCTGCCCACTACTGTCCCAGCTCCAAGTCCTGAAACAAGGAGGGGAAGCCCTGGGGGACATGGTGCCAGCAGTGGCAGGTTTCCCGGGTCCCAGTCCACGGTGGGAGACTGGCCCTGGACAGCACCGAGTGCACCTCAGCAGGCCAGTCCTCACACATGGAGCCCCCAAATCCCCTCGACCATGTCCCTGGAAGAAGACCTGTTCTTAGAGAATGGGCATGGCCGACTCTGAAAGGGACAGCTTTGGTCATTGAGGTCAGCCTGAGCCAGACCAGTGACACGGTGGCAGTGCCTTCTCTGGGCTTCCTGAGCCTCGGAACTAGGAATAGACTCACATATCGTCTCTGCTCTGCCTACACTGCCATTGTCCCCAAATCGACATCTGTCCCATGCGTACGCCTGTCACCTGTTCTATACAAGGGCTGTGGGGCTGCTTCCTTGCGGGAGCCCAAATTCCCTTGGCCCCCACTTGCCAGCAGGCACACATATGCACCTTCTCCATGCGCTTGCCACTGGTCACGAAGTCTCCAGGAGGGGTCAGCTGTTGAGGGCCACCCAGCTCCCACCCACCTCTTACTCACCGTCCAATGTCCGAGCAGACCTTGGAGTCAGCCGCAACCGCAGCATGGGCAAAGGCCCGGGGGCCACAGGGGGCATGGTATCGAGAGAGGACCACAGCTGGCACGATGATGGCCAGGGCCAACCCCAGCCCCAGGAGCAGCACGCTGACTGTGGCCCCGCGGCTCTGTGCCATGGCTCTGCAGCCCGGGGCAGCAGGGAGGCAAGTAGGCAGACAGGCCAGTGGACAGACAGATGCACTCACAACTGTGTGGATGGACGGATGAGATGATTCACAGATGATTGGATAGATGGGCAAAGAGATGGGGTCCAGAGACGGACAGATAGACTGACAGACAGCTGGAGAGAGGATAGTAAGAGAAGGACGGCCAGATAGACAACTGGACAGAGATGGAAATACAGATAGACAGACAGACAGGTTTACAGAATACAGCGGGCAACCAGGCAGCTGGGTGGATATATGGATAGATGGCTGACGGCGGCTGCCAAGCTGCTGCCTTTTCAAGCGCTTGCTACAGTGACGGAGCTGGCCGTGTGGCTGAATTTCCAGTTCTCAGCCCCTACTCTTGCTCCTGGCAAGAGGCCAGGGAGAGCAGTGTCCTGTTATGGGGAGTTTTTTCTTTCAGAGAAGCAAACGGCTACAGTTAACTCCCTCACTGCCATTCCCACTGCCTGCCGCCAGCAAGCTTTGATGGTACAAATAGCCCTCCTACCGCCCACTGGCGCCCAGGGCTCCCCCAGTGCACGTGCTTGAAGGCTTGGCGCCTGCTGCCCCCAGGGAACTGGAGTGCAGGACTCACAGGGCCCCCATGGCTGCTCCACGGCTCCCAGCAAAGCCAGGAAAGCAGGGCTCAGACGTGCCCAGCCCCCTTCCCTGAATCAGGCTCAGAGAAGCAAGAGGGACAGGATGGAGTCCTGCCCTTTTGGCATGGCCCTGACCAGCACTCTCAGAGCCAGAGGACACTGGGAGTGTCCAGACACAGAGTTGGGGCTGAAGGGGACCAGAGAGAGACAGGGGATCCAAAGCCATATCACTTAGCATCTATGTTGAAATCCCAGCTCAGCCACAGCCTGGCTAGGGGATGAGGGTGGGGATGGGGTAAAATAGGATGGGGCTGGAGGTGGTGACTAGGTGGGGGCTTGGCTTCTGGGTCTGCTTCAGGGGCGGGCCAACCGAAGAGCAGCAAAAGCCAGGGACTACAGAATGTCTGTGTGCGGAGCGCAGACAGGGTATGCGTCCAGCCCTTGGCACCCAGGACCGTCCACCCCCTTGCTTCTCTGAGCCTGATTCAGGGAAGGGGGCCGGACAGGTCTGCTTTCCTGGCGTGGCTGGGAACCGTGGGGCAGCCATGGGGCCCTGGGAGCCTTGCCCCTCAGCTCCTTGGAAATGCCACTGTGGGCCTCTGGGGAGTGTGGCTGCCCTGTCATCTGCATCTCTGCCCCACCCTGACTCTGTCTGCTCCCCTGTGTCCACCCATGCTCTGGATTATTCCTGTGCTGGTAGTGTCACCTCTCCAAGGGACACTGGCCTGGGCTCTGCCCTGCCCAGGCTTCAGGGTACCCAGATGGGAGGTGGCTGAGAGAGTGGGGGCCCACCAAGGTACCCTATTGACCAAGTTCAGCGAGGGCACAGGGTGTAGGGGCTTCAGGCTGGACTCCCACCCACACAGTCCCCCCACAGTCCCCATACTTTCTCTCCACTCCCTTCCCAGGTCTCTTTACACCTCTAGGTACAGCAGAAAAACAGGCACAGAGAAGGCCTGTGCCTGCACAGCCACACAGCCTGCCAGGCCCCCAGTGCAGAGCCCCTGGTCAGCCTCCATCAGAGAGACTACTGGGGCTGTCTCTCCTGTAGGCCTGTTCCCACGGCTGCCTCATGGGAGGGAGAGGGCTGTGGGCGCCTCCTCCCCCCACCCCCAACCCTGCAGTGACATTGCTCAACCAAGAACCAAAATGCATTCCTGGGCCAGGGCCAGTCCATCCCACTGTGAGGAAGGGACAGCAGGGACTGGTGGGGGAGGGGGGGTCAACGGCATCACATCCTGTCCCCTCTCCTCAGCCATTCTGGTCAGGCAGAGGTCAGGGTTACAGGGACCGCTGGAGCAAAAGCCCGGGAAAGAAAGCGACATCATGTTGGCCTGGCCAGAGGTGCAGCCTGGGAGGCACAGATAGGAAGGGCCCTGAATATCTTTGTCCAGGTGTTGGAAGTCAGAAGATAATGGGAAGGAAAGAAAGGGGAAACCAAGTCCCCTGGCCCCCAAGGGAGCACTCTTCTGAGTCCCATGGGGCCTGGGGAACTGGGGTACTCCCTGTCTGCATGTTGAGGCCCAGGGAGATTTATGGCCAACCCCTACTTCCACTGGGAACAAGGCCCACCCCTCAGGCTTCAACCTTCTTACAAATGGGGCCGTGGCCTTTCTTCTGGGCCCAAAATGAGGGCTAAGGAGTGACTTGCACATTCCACCCACCCAGCCTTCGAACCATCCCCAGGGATTCCAGAGGCAGGGCTCAGGCTCTGCAGGCACAAAACCCGTTTCCCTGTGGACACCTGTGCTCATTGCGGGGGAGGTTATCTGGCTGTTGGGCTGTGACCTCCTCTCTCCCTCTGGCCTCCACCAGCCTTTCCCAGTACCTCCTTTCAGGTGCTACAAAAGCTTACAGTACGTGTTAGCAGACCCTGAGGGAGGGCGAGGGACTGGCCCATGGTGAGGGAAGCAGGGTGCTGTGTCTCTCCCACACCCACCCTCCCTGGGCTGCGCTCCCCAGCCCTGACCCGTGGGGATCTGGGGAACTCTTCCAGTTAGTTCTCTGTTCTCTGAGAACTGGACCTCCTTCTGGAGTTATCACAGCTTGGGTTTCAGTCTGGGTTTGTGCTTGGAAAGCCCCCCAGGCGTGGCTCCGACCAGCATGTTTTGCTGCAGCCTCTTGCACAATTCCACAATTCAAACCTCAGTTTCACCTCCGTGTGTCCTCAGAGGATGAGTACAGACACCTCCCGGGCTGAGGAGGCAACCCAGTTCCGAGCCCACAGAGGCCCGGGCTGCCCAGGTGAAAGCCAGGGCTATGGCACCCCCTGGTGGTTGACACTCGTGCTAGGGCTCAGGGTGAGGAAGGACAGTGGCACGGCTCTGCCCTGAGCCCACCTGCACCCACCCAGCTCTCCTTCCTTCCCCGCCAGATGGCGCTGTTGCACACACAGGATGCTGAGCCCCAGGGAGTTGGCAGCCCGCCCGCAAGACTGCCCAGAGCCTGGCGCTGCGGCGCCCATTTATTGCACTGCTTTGCCACTCACAGGGGACGTATATCCCCCGAAGTCCCACTCCTCTCGGGCATCTCATCCCTGGGTTGCTGGTCAGTCTTGTCCGCCCTGCACACTCAGTAGCCGGCAGGCTCCCCGCCTTTCCTGGAGTCTGAAGCAGCAGCCCAGCCGCCGGCAGTGTGGACAATGGCCTGCACCACAGCAATGAAGGTCGGAGTGATCTTGGTGTGGTGGTGCCGGGTCTGCAGGGCTGTGATCACCGCCTGGAAGTGGGAGGGGACAGGGAGACCTCAGCAGGGCCCAGGATGCCCTCTGCGCCACACCTGTGTGGTCATGGACGTCACAGACCCAGCTGATGTCATTTCTGGCCAGGTGGCCAGGAAGAACAAGTTGGGGGTCGCTGAGCCTGTTGGGTCTCATTGGAGCAGGTGGCCTGGCTCTCATTGCACAGGGGCTCAAGACAGTCCAGGAAGTGGGGGTGAGGATCATCTGTTCTGGGCAGAGGATGCCAGCCACTATCTACTCCATGATGACTCAGAAGATCCAGACCTTCATCCCAGGACACTTTGTGCGCCCCCCATGTGACTCAGTTTCCCCACTTCCTACCCCACCTGGTCCATGTCTCTCTCCAGTGTCGTAGTATTAGGCAGAAGCTGGTTGTGCAGCCGGGGCTCCTCCACTGCCTGCTTCACGTCGTAGCCAAACCATAGGCTGTGGATGATGGCCTGGGGTGGGGGTGAGGATGGGGTTAGCGTGGCCCAGGGTCAGGGGCTGGGGAAACAAGTGAGTGGGACATACCAACGCAGTGGCCGTGGTGATCTGAGTGCCCCCGGAGGCACCCACCACCATGAGGACCTTTCCATCGCGGTCCACGATGATCGTTGGGCACATGGATGAGAGTGGCTGCTTCCCTGAGGTTAGTGGGCAGTAGGGGACAGAGATGCTGGTCAGCTGCCTGCCCAGGACACCAGCTCCCTCCCCACCTAAGCCCCCACCCCACACCTGGCTTGATGAAGTTGGCTGGTGAGGGGGGTACCCCAAAGTCGTTGGTGATGTTGGGGGAACTGAAGTCATCCATCTCATCATTGAACAGGATCCCACTGACCGGCGATAGCACCTTGGAACCAAAGCTGCAGACCAGCTTGGTCAGACAGCTACGTCCTGCCCAGTCCTGCCTGGCCCCACCTGGGCCACACCCACCCACCAAAGCTCCAATGTGTGCCCCGTGAGGTCCAAGGCAAGTGCTCTCTCAAGATGGGGCCTCAATTTCCCGCCATGAAAGGGGTTGATGGACCCCACTTCTGGGACATGGGGGCAGCCCCTGGCCCACCCACACCACCCGGCAGCCCCTACTAGAGGTTGATGGTACTGGTGGCCGACACAGCGCTGCCATCCTCTGCAACCACAGACAGGTGGGCGGTGCCCCCATCATCCGGTATGTAGAAGTCAGGCTCATAGTAGGAGGCCGGGTGAGTGGTGTCATCGGAGATCTGGGCCCGGAGTTGGGTGGCAAAGAACTCGGAGCTCATGTTTCGGACCACCTGCCGAGACCCCAGAACTGGCCTGAGGAGGTGGGGGCGGAGGGGGCACAGGCTTGTGCAAACAGCTCTCAGGAAATCCCTGACCATGGCTCTGACCACAAGCCTCCTGCACCCTAAACGTCATGTGGCCTGTCCGATTCCCTGTCTCCAGCCTTTGTCTCTGCTGCAGTCCAGCAATTCTGAATGTCTGTCTGTCTGTTCCCCAAGTCCCCACTCTCACTGCATTCATTCATTCATTGAGCTTATACTGAGTGCCTGGAGTTGGGGGATCAGCAGAGAACAGACATGAAGGTCCCCACCCTCGTGGCAGAGAAGACAAAGGCAGGCAAGGATGTGCTAGAAGAACAAGCCAGGTAAGGGTGGTGGAGACGGACAGGATGGGACAGAGTAGTCAGGAAGGGCTTCTCAGAGGAGGTGACATCTGAAAAGAGCCCTGGATGGCAAATGCAAAGGCCCTGAGGCAGGCCTATGAGTGACAGGCAGATAGTGAGTTGGGTTAGGGGGACAGGAGATTGAAGATGCCAGCAGGGACTGATCCCAAAGGTCCTCATAGGCCCCATAAAGACTGGCTTTTGCTCTGAGCCACCTGGGCTTGGGGCAGAGAAGTAAGCACCTCTTGGTTGTTTTCACAGGATTCCTCTGGAGGTTGTGTGGGGGAAAAGGGTGGAGCCCAATTGGGAAGCTATGACATCAACCAAGGAGAGAGAAAGTGGCTCGCTCAATGGGAGAGAAAGGAATTGATAGTGGCCCTGAAGTCTTTAGTCCAGAGTGGCCCTTAACTAGGGAGGTGAACACTGCAGAGGGGGCAGGTTTGGGAATAGTCAGGAACTTGATTTTAAACACTGGGCACTGAGGAGCCTGTCTCAGTTGGGTGGCAAACCTGGCATCGAGTTCATGGGCAAGATCAAGCTGAGACGACTGCGTTAAGCCGTGAGCTTGGGTGGGTCCACAGAGAGGAAGGACACACAAAGAGGAGAGGAGAGGAGGGAGAAGCCAGCGAGGATGGCCACTGGGAGCCTAGCAGAGGAAATGCCTCCAGAAGATTCCAGCAAACCCCTCGGATTAATTGACTAATCCAAGGGGAAAACGTTCAGTCAGAATCTATTCCCGAGGAAACAAAGTCAAACCTAGGACGTGGGACATTCCGCAAGACAACTGCCCTGGGCCTTAAAAATCAGCAAGACAGCCAAGGGTACCATCGTCATATAGGAGACTGGAGAGAGAGAACAGCAACTGCCAGTGTGAGCCCCGTGAGCTCTGGGCCTAAAATCACTGGGGCCCTCAGAAAAATCCTGACACAGGCTCTAACAGGTCACGTGCCTCAATGTCGGTGTGTAGAAGTCCTCGCTCAGGAAATACAACCAAAGTGTGATACCTGTAACTTGCTGTCCACAGACTCAGAACAAAAACACAAACATCGATGCTGGAGGCTGATGGGAGAGGGCTCCAGAGAGGATGGAGCCGGCCAAGTTTGCGCTGAGGGAAGCAGAGGAACAGGGCAGCAGACAGAGGGTTCTGGAGCGACAACAGCACTCTCTGAGGAATATCCACCAGAAAGGAAAAATGGTAATGCAAGAGGCAGAACAGCCTTGTAGGAAGGGTGTGCTGAGTCAGCCAGTGGATGAGAAGAAAAGGCTGGCCTTAGCCAGGAGCGAGGTCAGAGGAGGGCACGAGGCACTGGCTTCTGTCACCTCAGGGATACAAGAGGCCAGGTCACTGGCTGTGGTGGGTAATGGGGGTGCAAAATGGTCACCAGGAAAGAGAAAAGACCTGGGAGACCAGAGGGGTTGCTGGGCAGCTGAGGCCCCTCCTGGGAGGCACAGGTTAGTGTGAGGGTTCTGCAGGTCTACTCCAAAACGGGGAGACCCAAGTAGGTAAGGAGGGATGTGATGGGGGCCACTGTGGCGGCCCAGCCTGCAGCTAGGGCACCTGTTGGTGAGTGGGTCAGGCAGTGCAGGGCCTGGGTGGGGATCTGGAAAGCATTAGTTTATGGGTATGACCAGGGAGAAGGTGGCCAAGGCCCTCCTGGAACGTTGGTCCTCTCCCTGTCACCCCTCCTTCTCATCACCCCCATTCAGTCCTCACCTCAGCACTGACCAGAACTTTCCAGGCAAGGATACAGCACATGCAAACTCGCCGAGGTGGGAGTGTGGCAGAGGCGGGGGCACTAATTACTCATTGTAAATTCTGCTACACTATGATCTCCGTGGGTAGACGTCTGGACTTGGAGTCAGCAGTCCATGCAAGCACATAGTAGGCCTGCCACCAAAGTTGGTGGGGATGGATTAATAAAGCAGGTGTGAGGCTTTATTAATCCACAGAGGGCCCTAGGGAACCCTCCTGACACCTCCGTGGCAGGGCCCCCACCCATCTCCAGGTAGCCCCTACCCCTCACCTCAGTCACATTGACAAACTTGGGGTCCCCAAGCAGGGTCCTCTTAGCGTAGGCAAACCGGAAGGCTTCCACAATGCGGTGGTAGGTCAGGCCCTTTTGCTCGGGTGTCTCCACACTTGCCCGGGAGAAGTTATACCCTGGTAAGGCAGAGCCAAGTGATTATTGGCAGTGCCAGAGCCCTCAGGGCATCCCAGCTGGGCTGAGACAGCTGCGTGCCAAGGGTGGTTCACCTCCCTGAACCACCTGGCCCACCTTGAGAAGGGGCACATCTAATAACCAGCAGCAGTGGCCGCTTCAGTAGGCAAGGGACCCCTGGGCCTGGGCCTCGCACATCCCGCCAGAGGACTGCCAGTCTGCAGGATCACAGGTGAACTTCTGGAGCCGATGTCTGGGCTAGCCAGCTCCTGCTGCCTGGGAGCCCCACCGCGGGGCACTGCTCCCTGCTCTCTCCCTCCCAACACTCCTCCTCCTCCTCCAGCTCCTGGTCTCCACTCACTGCCTGGTAGCTTGACAGCGCCCTCTGCAGGACTGTGCTGGACCACTCACCTTTGAGGATGTTGAGGATGAGGGCCAGCACCGGCCCACTGAGTGGGGCGCTGGGCACATAGAGCCGGGTGTCCCCAAGGCTGATGCTCAGTGGGTGCTCAATCAGCTCAGCACGGTAGTTCTTCAGGTCCTCAGCTGTCACAATGCCCCCTGCAGTGGGACAGCAGCTCAATGGGGGCTGGGGGTGGACACAGAAATGGGGCTGCACTATTGGGGGGTCGGGGCTGCCATTTGGGGTGGATGGGGCCACACCATCAGAGGAGGACCCTGCCTATCCTGGAGGGCCCCCACCCCTTCACCTCCACATTGGCCCATGCCCCAGCCTCTCTGTCGTCACTGACAGTGCCACCTCCTCACAGCCAGGCCCAGGCCAGCTGCCCTCGACCTGCTTGCCCCACTGACCTTCCAGTGGCTGTCTCTCCTCTTGGCAGGCAGAGCGTTTTTTCTAAGTGGAAAATATCTGCTCCCGTCTCCCCCCGCCCCGCCTCCCCCCGCTCAGCCCCTTCCCCCATGACTAATGGGTGGGTGGAGGGAGGCTCTTAATTCTCCAAGGGAAAGGCTCCAGGCAGACAAGTATTTACAAGCTAATTTCCAGCATCAGTGGTGAAGGTCAACATGCCAATCACCCTCCTCCGTGACACATTGACAAAAAACATATGCAGAAGGCCACCGTTCAGGGAGGTAGAGGCAGCATCAGGCTCCATCAGAACCTCCCCCACAAGTTTCCAACCACAGAACCCTATATCCCGCCCCTCCAGCGCTTCTCTCGCCAAGCCCACCATCATCCCCTGTGGTCCTCCTGGGAATTAAGCCAGCCCCTCCAAGCCTTAGTCTGATCCCTCCACCAGGAACACACTTATTTTCTCTGCCTATAACGTGCAACCACCTCAGTAGCTGAGGCACTGTCTCCTCCTGGAAGTCCTCCCAGGTCTGCACTTTAGTGCTTCCCTAGCCCTGGCTCCTGTCTACATCTGTATTTACCCCCCAGGGGCTTTCTCTCCTGAGCTGCACCTTCTCTCTCAGCTTTGACCTAACGAGGAGCTGTGGATCCATGGCTCGTCCCTGACTGCGAACACATCCATAACCCTCACTGGCCAGGTGCTCCCTGAGGGCCCAGTGCCCACCACAGGCCTCTGAGCCTCATCTCAGGAAACCCCCTGTGCATTTCCTCACCCAAGGCCCCTAGGTCGCCCACTCACCAGCCGCCTGGATGTCCTTAATAATCTGGGCCGTGAGACTCCCGTTGTAGAAAGCCTGGGCGCCCTCGAGGGCCAGCGTCTCGTATGTATCAGCCAGCCGTGGCATGGTCACTCTGTCCCCCTTCCGCAGCACCTTCCCATCCCGGCAGAACACCTCACTGGGGCAGAGAGACTCCCATGAGGCGGGCAGGTGTGGTGGACTTGGCCAGACCACCCGGCACATCCACCCAACAACACAGGGAGACAAGAACAAAAGACAGTCAGCACCTGTCCACAGGTGGGTGTCCCTGTCACTTGGGGCTCGTCCTCCAGTGTCCAGCCTAGGCCTCCTAGAGTCCCCTGCCACTCAGGACACACAGGCCAGAACCCCATACACCAGGCTCAGAATGTGTCCCCACATGTGGTGAGAAGGTGTTTGCATCTCCTGGACCCCGGCCCTCTTATCAGCACAGGTTCCTGAAAGAGCTCCATCAGCCAATCAGGATCTTCAGGGACCTGGGGACGTGCTTGCCCCACCTGTGCCCCAGGGCAGGCCAGCACCTGTAGACATACCACAGGGCAGGTTGCTGCTCAATGACAGCCCGGCTTTTCTCCAGGGCTGCCGCCAAGCCCTTTCCCACAGGGAAACCCTGGCGGGCCAGCTGGATGCTGGGCTGGAAGAGGCGAGCCCAGGGCAACCGCCCATGTCGCTGGTGTGCCAGCTCATAGCCACGAATCTCACCAGGAACTGCCACTGACAGCCCACCTGCGGAGGGAGAGGAACACAGTTAGTGGCTCCAGACAGGGGACAGCAGGGTCTCTCCCAGGCAGCGTCCCAGGCGCAGGCCCACGTGGGACCAGTGCGGCTTAGGAAGGAGATGGGTTTCTTAGGTCCTATCTGGACTCAGCCTAGGAGAGTGCAGATTGGCTGGGGTGTCTGTCTAACAGGGCACAGGAAGGAGAGATAGTTGTGTGAGTGCTGAGTCTTGCTGTCCCAGGCCTAGATGTCTCTCTCCCTAGGTGCCACCATGTCTGAAATCCTATGCCAGGCTCACAGTTGCACAATGACACTATAGGGAAGCCGGACCCATACCACGTCCCAGCTGGAGCCTCCCAGGCAAAAAGGCTTCTTGCCCCACGAGACTCAAGGGTCCCCCGAACCTGCCTGAGCTCCCAGCACAAGATCAGGCTGCACTCAAGGCCAGGTCACCCTCAGGCCCAGGCCAGTCCCAAAGCAAGAGGCTTTCTTCTATTGTCCCAACTGGGACCCGAGCCCAAATCCCTACCTTGTTCCCTCTCTGGGCCTCAGTTTCCCCAACTGACCATGAAGAGTTTTGTCTCCCAGCTCTGACCTTTGAGGAGCCCATGATCCTACCGGAAACAGCCCCCGGGGTCCTGATCCCCCACCTCACCCCTTTGCCCACCATGCCCTAAGCTGCACACTGACACGGAAAGGTTCAGCCACGGCCCCCACTCCCAGGTACCCTCCCGCATTCACCACTGAGATGACCAGGGTCATTTCTGCTACTCCCAGGCTTGGCAGCTCTAGAGATGCCACTCCCAACTTCTAGAGGTGAAGTTGGGCATGAAGTTCCAAGAGCCAGGTTGTTACGACACCTGCACATCTCAGATCTGACACCCAGTACACCATTCCTCCCACCTGAAACAAATTCTGCCGTGACCGAGGACCAATCAGGCTCTCACACCACCCTGTTCACCGAGGTCACCACTGACCCCACACTGCCAGAGCGGGTGCCACCCAGCCTCGCCTTACCTGGCCCATCACTCTCTCTTCCCGAATCACTTCTGTGTCACACCCGCCTGACTCTCCTCACATCTCCCCGCCCTCTCCTGTCCTCTCTGTTTACACTCACTCTCTCAGTGAACTCCCCCAGATCTGGGCTTCGGGTTTCATTTACATTCTGACAACTCCCAAATTTACTCTCTGGCCCGGCCCTCATCTGAGGATGCATCTGTCCATTTGGAAAAGGCATCTCAGACTTAACACACCCCAAACCCCACTCCGGACAGCCATCCCTCCTCGCCTGCCACACAGCCCTCTATCAGGGCCACCCCATCCTTCCAGGTTCAGACCGAAGACCTGGGGTCATTGGGACTCCTGGCAAACACATCATATCCACAGGCTCCACCTTCCACATGTGTTCAGCACCAGCCACCCACCACCACCCTCATCTCTCCCTGATTATCGCTGAGACCTCCTGACCGGTCACCTGCCAGGCAGGCAGCTTGCTCCCTGTTCCTTCCACAGAGCCCAAGACATCCTGACAGACTTAGGCCAGATCCACCTCCACCTCCCCACATTCAAACACTCCAGGGGACAACTCTACTCCCCTCAGATAAGAAGCATGGTCTTCACAATGACCAATGAGGTCCAAAAGAACCTGGACCATTCCATCTGACCATTCCTCTTCTCTTCAGACATCGTGCAGCTCCCCCCACCGCACCCCAGCCTCTGGGTCTTTCCTCAGATGCCCCTTCCCTGATCAAGCCACTCTTGAAGGGCTGAGCACCCTCTGGCCCGTCCTGCCTCTGCTGTCCCCGCAGCACGTGGCACACTTGCAGTCTGCTCAACCTCTCTTCTCCGCCGAGAATGGCAGCTTGGCCTGGCCACGGGTTTCATCTGTTGCCTTTGTTTTGGACCCCAGCTTAGGGAATAGCCCCTGACACTTTAGGGAGTGCCCAATCAGTCCTAGTTAATAAATGAATTCCAAATGTTCACAAGATGTTAGGTCTGTAAGATTCTAGCAATCTCACACTCTGATTTCATTTCTATACATTTTGAGTTTCCCAATGGGTAAAAATTCAAATATTTGCACATTGGAGAGAACTCTACAGGGGCTACACAAAGGGTCTCAACCTCAGAGGCAGAGTCCAAAGTAGGGGAGCACGCCTGCTATGGCTGGTGTGCCCTGCCTCTCCTCCTCTTCAACCTCTTTTCCTGCAATCCATTTGGGGGTTCCCGAAGCAGCACCCCCTGGTGGCCACTGGCTTCTCCTCAGCTACTTAGGGAGTTGTACAGCCTCCTCTTTGCTTATGGCTAGATTAGAAAAGAAAGATTCCACCCCATATTCATCCCCAAAAATGAACAAATGAATGAATGAATGACTTAGATGTGGTTTTGCCACGATAGAGCTGTGTGACCTCAGCCGGTTTGCATGACCTCTCTGGGCCTCAGCATCCCCACCTATGGAATGGGAACCAGCACGGCACTCCCCCACCAAGTGTACAGAGAGGGTTCAAGGGCCTCGTCAGTGAAATCCGCTGAACAGAGTGCTGGCCCCAGTGACCTCTAGTATGGCAAGCTATTGAAGAAATAATTATTCTCTCCGTGTACTAGCACAAGGTGGCCCTGGAGGAGCCTGAGCAGAAATAACAGAAGCTCTGTCCCATTATCCTCCCTGATGATGGTCTTGACGATTCATTAGGTGGACATCGTAACTACCAGAGTTGTCCTTAGCCCCAGACAGAAGCATGCTTCCCACCCACACCCTGAGCCTGCCCCTCACCTTCCTGCGACTGCTTCGAGCTGTTGAACATGTTGGCGAAGGCCAACCCAGGGGCTATCTCGCGGGCGTTGATGACCTCCGCTTTTCCTGGAAGGAGAAACAGGTGGACAGGCTGGACCAACCCCAACCCCTCACCCTGTGTGAGCCCAGGGACCACCCAGCTGTGCTCTCCCCAGCCCAAGTCCAACCTGAGGCAGACACCCTGCCATTTACCTCCCGCTCCCGCGGGCACTCACGTGTGGTGCTGTTGTAGATGGTGAGGAACAGGCCGCCCCCAATGCCCATGCTATGTGCGTTCATGAGCCCCACGCACAGCAGGGCTGCGATGGCGGCGTCCACCGCCGAGCCACCATCCCGCAGCGCGTCCCTGCCCGCAGCACACAGAGGGGAGTGAGACCCTGCAGCCGCCCCTACCCCATGCACACCCTGCCACCCACCTCCACCCCCCTGGCTGCCTTGGCCCTGATGGAAGAGAAATCAGCGGGAGTTTTTGTTTTTTAAATGCACCTCTAAAACGGATGGGCTTATGTTTTCCTCTTTTTCAAGCCAGCAGATGTACATAACTTTTATAATTGAAAAAAAACTAAACATTGTTACTTTTTATTGATAACATTTTTTTCTGTTTAAGTTTTTAAGTCTTTGTATATAATGTGAGATAGGAGTCAAAAACAGTACCAAACAGCAGAGTTTATTCAAAGAGACAGACACCCTTAGAACTGAGAAAAGGGCCCAGCGGGGCCTGGGAGACCTGTACCCTGCTCTTGGGGTCAGTGTCCCCTTTTCCTCTGACTAGAGGCTGCTGAGGAGGTCCAGGGAAGGATGCCCCTTGTCCAGGCAGCCCGTTGACAGAGGGGGAAACTGAGTCTCAGAGGTCCACTTACAGGGCCCTGGCTCCCCACTCTTTGTCCCACTCACCTCCCGATCTCTGAGCAGTGCTGGGCATCTGTAGCCACAGCTGCCCTGGGGTACACGTGGCTGGGCGGCCTGGAGGTGAAGGGCAGCCAGAAGCAGAGGCCGATGACAAGGAGCAGCAGGGCTGCGGCCACCACTGCCAGCACCACGTACCGCTTCTTCATGATCTGTGGGCACAGGGCGGGGGGGGGGGCAGGGTCAGGGCACCGCGCCAGCCTGGACTTGGGTACATCCTGACCCCCACCCCCACAGGGCACAGTTCAAAGTCAAACCTCAGGAATCTGTCCCTGTATCTCCTTCCTAACACCCAGAGCATGTGTGTCAGGTCATTCTCTACGCCACAAGTTCCTGGCCTCGTCTCTGCCTTCCCAGATCCTCTCAGTTTTTCCTCAGGGTCTCATCCCAGAAAGGACCCCATCTGCAGGAGGGACCCCTCCTGGGAGCCCCCATATTTCACATGCCTCTGCTTTTGCAGGTCCTTGTCTCTCTCCTCCTAGTGTCAGAGCCCTCCCCTGTCAATGGATTGCTCTAGGAGGGACAAGTATGGCCTGCTTCCTTCTGTGTCCCTGCCTTCGCCCAGACCCTGGCACTGTCCATGGGTCCCCCAGACTGGCCTGCCACAGAATGTGGGGTTTAGCTTCTGTCATGCCCTCCAAGGGGGCACCCACAGTCCCCTTCTAAAATCATCAGATCAGTCGCCACAGGGCAGGGACCTACCTTCCTCAGCAGATGGGACCCCTGATCCTCGCCTGGGTTGGGGGGCGTGGGGGTAGCCACAAAAACTGGGAGAGTTTGGCTAAAACAGCTGGCAAAATAACTGAGGTCTCTTTGGCTAAAACAGCTGGCAAAATAACTGAGGTCACTCACTGCAGGAGCCTGTGACCACAGAACCTGCTCCAGAGTAAACGCCCCAACCACGCCGCCTCCTCATTCTCCTGGAGAGGGTGTATCTGAAGCAGGCCCAGCCCTTCTCAAGGAGCTTGGTGAGGTTTCTCTGCCTCCGGATGAGCTCTGAAGTCAAAGAGACTGTGAGCTGCTGACATGTTGCCATGAATATTCCCAGGCACAGCCAAGAGGGGGTTGCACAGAGCAGGGCAGGGAGCAGTGGGGGCATTCTGTACAAGGCCAGAGTTCTGTGGTGAGCATGTCATGTGGGTAAGGGTAAAGCCAGGCCAAGAGGATGGGGAGAATGAGCCCTGGAGCCAGCCTGCCCCATCTGAGCCCATACTCACCTCTTACTTGCTGTGGGGTCTTGGGCAAGTCACTCACCATCTGCCTATGCGAATGACAGAGGCATACCACTTGGGGATGTTGTGAAGATTAAGAGGATTGAAAGGTGGGAAATGGAAGGTTAAGTGTTGGCTACCCTGGGCTACCCTGGAGGGGTTCCCTGGAGGCGTGCATGCAGCAGTGGGAAGCTGGTCAGCCTCTTGCTCACTTATTTCCCTGTTGAATTCCTTCCAGGGTGTACTGGGAGGAACAGCAGTGGAGAGGAGGAGTTAGATTGAATCTTGGCTTGGGTCCCCATGAGATGGAAGCAGGCGAGGTGTGTGACCCCAACAGGAAAGGAGAGGTATGATAACAGAGGCAGGCTGTCCCCCTCCCCTAGACTCAGTTACGTCCAAAGACTGGGAGTTTGTTGGTGAGCCCTGGGCTGGGACCTCTCTGCCTCACTCTGTCCTTATTCAGGGTCTGAATCCCAGGGCAAGAGGTGGTGTCCCAGATATGGCTTAGGAATGGAGCCCCACACCCATGTGAGGGGCATCCAGACACCAGCGTAGAAGGGTTTCTTCTCCTCATGCTCAGGGGGCGGTCATACTACCACACATCCGGATTCAAGCTGGTCCCTCCTCCCCACCTTGAGGGAATCTAAGCACCACCATTTCTGGCTGGACTCTAAGCAGTCTCCTCCCTACTCTTTCTCCCAGAGCATATTCTGCTCTTTAGTCCTCTGAAAAGCAGCCAGAGGACTGAAAGTGTCCTTGACAGACACTTGCAGAAAGTGTCAAGCAGGTCCTAACCTTTGCCAGTGCCCTGGGGACAGCCCATGCCTTCTGCTCCCTGCTTCCATTAAGCCTGACAGCCCTCGGGGTACACCCTGGGCCTTAGCAGAGAGGCCAGTCAGGGTTAAGGGCTTCTGATGGAGACACCTGGGAGGCCTGAGGGGCCTCAGCAGCTGGACTGGCAACATGCAGCGTCTGTCCCAGACACAGAACTTTCCCATCACATGTGACGGGCAGGGCTGGACAGGACAGAGGCCAGTATACCTCTTCCCTGGCATAGCCCCACCCACCAACGAGGCCCTTCCGTCCTATCCACTGGGGCATGGCCTGGCTTCATTTCTCCCGGGCTTGGGGCCATCAGCTGAGACTCCCCACGGGGCCCTACTCTCTCCCCTCAGGTCCCTGGGATGAGCTAGCCATGATCTCCTAAGATCCACACTCTTATCCATCCATCTGTCTGTCCATCCACCCACCCAAGGGCCTTGAGGGGCAGGGGGCACCCAGTGAGACTCAGATTGCCAGGGTGTGTAGGGAGTATGTAGGCAGCACTGACCCCATCTCCTCCTCCCTCAGCAGGGCAGCGGGAGGCCTGGCTCAGCCCCCCACAGGCAAACATATCGAGCCTGCGGAAGACACCCTGCTGGGGTCTGTGCTTCCGTTTCCCACCCTCCGCCCCACGTTTTTCTCTAAGACTCACTAAACAATGTCCAAGCCCAGAGGCCTGGCTCCCACTCAAATCGGTATCAAGAGGGGAAACAGAGGCCAGAGAATGGATCGGGTACACTGTCTGGCCTCAAACTCCAGCCCGGCTCCTCATAATCCCTCGTGGGCTTACCTGAGACCCCAGGGCATCAGGGGCCCAGGAAAGCCCCTGTTCCTCAGAAGACAGCTCTGGGCTGGGGTACAGCAGGGGAGGAAGAGGCAGATTTGTCTGCTTTGGAAAGTCTTGGTCACAGTGCCGCTGGATTCCCCACTCCCAGGGGACCCAGCTGTGTGGGGAGGTTTGAAGGACCTCAGGAGCCAGAGCCACGCCTGCGGCCCCTGCAGAGCTCCTCAGGGGGCCTCTGAACTAGGACTGAGATCTGGGGATGGGCGTGTCCGAGAAGGAGCAGAGGCAGGAAGGAATGGAAGATCTCACAGGCTCACCTAGGCTCAGAGAGGGCAAGAGGGCGGCCAGGGGGCACCCAGCATCCCCATGGGGCAGTTGAAGGCCCTTGAGTAGGCTGGAGAGCAGGCAGTCTTCTAAGGGAAGTCGAGCCTGGCAGGGAGGTCGGTCAGAGGCTGACATATGGGCAGCAAGGAGGCGTGGTGACTTGGCCTGTAACCAGGCGACTAAAGTTCAAGAAGTCCTGGAAGTTTCTGTGACAGCAGTGACTCTTGGAGTCCCCATGGTGTTGGCAGCAGGTGAGGCTGTGACCCCAAGAGGGAACGACAGGTGTGGTGACAGAGGCAGGGGGTCCTGCTCTGCAGGATTCAGATCCCTCCAAAGAGTGGAGTCAGCCATAAGCCCCTCTGGTTCCCCAAACTGGGTCCCCTATTGGCGATCCCTGTCCCTAATCAGAGCGTCTGAACGTCAGGGCGACTCAGCATCCCAGAGCTGGTTCCTGAGGCAGTGCAGCACGAGCGCTGCCAGCACCAGACTGGAAAGCCAGACCTGGGAGGCCTCACGACAACACACAACCCTCAGCTAGTTTCCCAGGGAGCCTCTCAGGAACACAACCTGAGGCTTTAGGTCAGAACCAGTTCTACTGCTTATCCAAGAATATTACTGCCTCAGGCTCAAGGAACTACCTGAAAGGCTGGGCCCAGAGCGGGCCAGAGCTGATCCAAAATCACATAGCCCAGCAGTGCAGGCCTGGCCCCCCTGTACCCGTCCCCAAGTTACTGTGTGTTCCTGACCAGCCCACCAAGGAGGGCCTGAGTCAGGAGGCCCGGCCCCAGGGGACCTTGGACACTGCTCCCCATTCCCCCACGCCAGCTGCTTCCTGCGTCATGGCTCCCACCAGGATCCCTGGCCAGCTGTGTCTAGGCTGCCTGGGAGCCCTCGCAGCCTTCGTCCCTAACACCTACTCCACAACAAGCCCGCAAGGCTGCGCCTCTTGGAGACATAGAAGCTGACCAGATATTGCTGCCTGCCCTGGGTCACGCAGCCAGAGCAGAACTTCTTCTGTCACCCACTGCCCTTGAGCAGGCTAGAGATATTATAACTGAACAATTTGCCTGGGTATCACCGTAACTGCAGACCACAGTGACTGGGAAGACGGACAGGGAAGGAGCCGAGGACCAAGGCCCAGGCCTGTCCCTGAGGGCTAGGCAACAGCCAGGAACACCAGGGGATTTGGCCCTGGCTGAGTGGCTACATTGCAGGGCAGTCAGCTGGGAGAGGTCTGCAGTGCTGGGAGGGGCTCTGTCCCTAGCCTGAAACTGTTCAGCAGTTTCCTCCCTTCCTGGGATGGCAGGAGACAGAGCAGTATCAGCAACAGCGGTAGGGCAAGAAGAATGTCGGAGTGGGCAGAGGATGGTCCAGCCCCCACAGGTAACCGCAATAGGAAAAGCCTGGGCACAGAGCATTGCCTGTGATGGGCCTAGCAGCAGCTGCAGGTTTCAGGGAATGTCGACAGGAGGAAGGGCAGCTCATCAAAGGCCATGTCAACAGAGGCATGATGTACAGAACAAAGAAGGCCCCTCCTCGTACGTCGACTGTGTCATGTTCCATCCAGGTCAGCCCCTCACTCCCTACATAGAGACAGAAGACCTGGGTCTGGGGAAACCATGTCATCTCAGTTAAGGCTGCAGGGGCTGGGCGGGAGATCTTCTCCAGACCCTACGCCTCCCGTCCTAGGCACAAAAGGTGGTGAGCTCCTCATCCCCCAAAATGTACAAGTCTCACCCACCCAAAGATACTGACTCTGCCATTAGCACCACCCCCTCCCAACACACCCCCCCAAACTGAATCTAGGCTGAAGCAAGTGGGTTCCCAGGACACAGCAGAGAAGAGCATAAGGAAGAGGAAGACAGAGCAGTCAAATGGAATTTCTCTGTTAATCCACCAACCCAGCCCAATAGCTGTGTCACCACAACCACAGAGCTACAAAGCTGAAAACAGGACACAGCTCCAAATCCATTTATAGACAGGAAACTGAGGCTTAGGTAGAAGCAACTTGGCCCAGAGCAGCTGGCCCTGGGAGCCACATGGACGGGCAGGTAGACCCAGGACCCACCCCCCTTACCCCACCATCGCCTTCCCACAGCGAGGAGTCACCTCCCACAAGTATGGGAACACAGCTCTCAGCAGCTTCCCCAGCCCAGTCTACACCACTGGACGCAAAACTTACCAGAGTTGGAGTCTCTCTCCCTCACGGCCCACCCTGGTGGCATAAGGTTGAGAATTAGATAAAGGCCTCTTCCTCAACACTCGATAACCTCTACGGGATGTAAATCATCTGTCAGAATATGCCTGAGATAACAACAAGGTCGTGGGTGCCCCCTAGAGTTGTGCAATGACCCTTGCACAACTGACCCTGCCCCACCTCCACCACAGACACAAACCAGAGCCCCAGAGGGAAATCACAGCCCGAGGACACAGCCCCCTCACAGCTCGGGCTCCACTCCAGACCTGACTCCCCCCGTGATTACCCCACCCCAGACTGCTAGATCCTTCTGGGCCTCAGTTTCTCCATGCTGCACTCCTCCCTCTTAATTCTGACAAGTCCACTTCCTGGGTGCCGTGCCTTCTTCACAGCCTTCTTCATAGATTAAGTGGCTCTGCCCGGCTCTCCGCCACCCACCCCATACCTGTGGCAGAATGAAACAGGGAGCCTGTACAGGCAGTCTCAAAGCCACTTACCAGACAAGACACAAAGCCTCCCAGCCCAGACCCCATCAGACAAAGAGCCTCTCTGAATCTGTCCAGGTGAGCCATGCCTCGCCACCCTGAATTACAGCTCATAAACTGATGCCCAGATGGCAAGAGGGGCTCCTCCAGAGCACGGCCAGCACATGGCAGAACTAGAGCTACAACCTAGGCCTCCAGACATTCCCAGGAGGCCCCAAACCTAAGCTACCCTACCTACGATGTCCAACAGTTCAGAGAGGGTAAGCCATGCTTTGGGGTCACACAGCATTGGTGTACAGCCAGAGCCTGTTCCATCCCAGCTCACCTGGCTCCAGGGCTGGTCCTCCTGCTGCACTCCAGCACAGAACTAAGTCTCCAGAGCCTAGCTGTGACCCAGCTCCTCCCCTCCCTCCCAGAGCTGGCCTTGAGTGGAGGAAGGCTTTAAAGGCACAGGAACCTTTCCAGGTGGGAAGAAGGCTGGCTCCTGGTCCTGTTCCTGTGGCTGTGTGACCAGGGACAGCTGCTGGCCTCTCCCTGTCCAGTGGGGTCCCAAACCCTGAATGAGAGACTTGAGCTTTGAGGGCCTCATGGGGGGGTGGGGGCGGAGTGAGGCTGGGTTTCCAGCAGAGGCAGGTCAGGCCAAGGGTTCACTGAGAGGAGGTGAGCTCCCCACAACTTACAATGGCCAGAGAAGAAGAATCGCGTGGCACTGGGGTGCAGGCAGATGCTTATATCAGCGAAGGCTGGGAATGTACGCATCTGAGACCCCAGAGTCCGAGGAGCTTAACATTCTCTCTACAAACATGCCCTCTCCCCAACCCTTAAGGCTGCAAGTGTAGCGTCTAGAGGCTGTCACTCCAAGGACCCTGTCACCTGGACGGAAGGGAGTGCGTCACATGACCTAGGAGAGCCTTTCCTCATCCCCCAGCTTTGTGGGGTCATGAGCATTCAGGGTGGTGGAGGACAGGAGGCAGGGAGACAGGAGGGACAGTATGGTCAGCCAAGAAGGAGGAAGACCCCAGGACTCCGAGGGAGGGGCAGGAATCTAGGCAGAGCTGGGACTGGACTGGGGAGGGCATGCCAGATGGAGGGAACAGCTTGGGCCTGGAGACTCGGCAGCGAGGCGTCTCCTGAAGCAGTGAGGGCACAAGGGAGACTCTTAACTTCCCTGGGTCCTTCCCTGACCCCTGAGGAGTCAAGACTGGAAAGGGAGGTGTCTGAGCTGAGACCTTGAAGGTCAGGTGTCTGGACTTTGAGAGCCCAGGGAGGTGGGTGAATGTGTCACCAGGCTGGGTAACCCATCAACCCCAGCTCACTCATTATGACCCTAGTGGGTGACCATTAGCTCCTCAGTCAGCCATGTAGTGGGCAGGGGCTGAGGGAAGAAGGGAGTGTTCACGGGAGCGTTGGTTGGGGACTGGCCAAGCTGAGGTCTCTGTATCCTTGTTCCTTGAAGAGCTTTCCTGGGCCGAGCTGGCCTCCAGCCAGGGGCAGCTGTGAAGGCATTATGGGAGCTGGAGGGTGCCACCTCACCATCCTGGTGCTTTTCATCTCCTAATCACTCCTGCTGTGCTAGCACCAGCAACCTAGAGTGCCTCAGGGGCCTCGGCCAGACAGGAGGCTCAAGGCACTAATCCAGCGGGCAGAGGAGGCTGGCCCACCCCCTCCTCTGAGAAATGGGCCCACAGTAACCTCCATGGCCCTTCCTGTTCTGACAGGCTCAGATTTGCCCCACTTCTGTGCCTAGGAAAACAAGTCCCAGGGGGAGGAAGAAGAGCGTTCCCAGCACAAGGACACTGAAACCTGAGAGGGGAAGGAATTTGCCCAAAGCCACTGGGCAGGACAGCGACCCACGACAGGGGGAAAACCTTGCAAACACTTCCGTCATGCCCCACTTTGCTGTCAGGTCCTGGGAGCGGCTGGTGCCTGTCCCACAGTGTGCCAAGAGAGCCTCAGGCCTGGGTGGGCGACAGCTGGTAGAGAAACAATATCCCCAAATGCAGCCATGAGCCTCACAGGGAGTAAGCCAGGCAGGCAGGTCCAGATTCAAGCAGTGCCTGGTCCATCCTCCAGAACTGCTGGGACAGGACCTCAGGACCTGCTGGGAGTCAGGAAACCTGATACCATCCAGGATGTTTGATGGCTCCTGGTATCTGCACCAAGGAGATATTTGGAAAAGTGACTGCAAATCCAATCATCGTAGTATCTTAACTAGGATCACAGAATCTCAAATGTTTGGTCTCTGATCACCCATCTCCAGCACCCCAAAAAAGTCAGCCTGCACACCTGCCCTGATGGGGAGCATACTATCTATAAAAATAGCAAGAATGATTGGTTTGCAAGTTCTTCCCAGTTACAAGCCCCAGTGTGCCTTCTTAGAATTCTTTCTGCAGCTGTGAGAGTCGGCCTGCTTCACATGGGCCTGCTGCTACTGTCTAAGGCCACAGAGCAGAGGAGCGGGGGCCACTCCAGACCCTGCGGCTACCTGGCCACAGCCTCTCAGAGCCATACAGACCACACTGAAGGGATGGAAGGAAGACGCCAGTGTGGTGAAGGGGTTGAAGTCACCAAGTGGTGGTGGGGAGATGAGCTCTGGCCAACTGCAGGCACGGGCAGAGTCCCTGCATCCCCAGAGCCCGGCCAGCACCCCTGGAGCCATATCCAGCATTCACTATTTCAGAGCCCACCTTTGATGTGCGGATGGAGGCTGGAGCACAGCCAGGTGCGTGGGCCTCCAGAAATGTCAGCTTGTAAACACCTGGGAACGTCCGGCAGCAGGGCCAGTCTGGCACCTGGTGAACCAAATCCAACTCCCAAACTCAAAGGCAGAATGGCAGAGTGGCTTTAGAGTCCCTAGGTTCAAATTCGACCCCAGTTACTGGTAGCCCATGGTCTCCTCTTCCTGTCCCCAGTTTTTTATCTGGAGAACAGGGATAATTAAAACAGTTGGGTGGATTTACTGAGCCAGTACCCAGGCTGCAGTAAGTGACTGCTACTTCCATGGCTCCTACACAGGGCCTGAAGCCATCTCTCCCTGCCTGATGAGCAGCTCAGAGGTCATGAGTGCCCCCCTGCTGGTTGCCCGGTCTTCCCTGCCCACAGCACTCTGCACAAGTAGCATTTATCACATCACCTTATAATTATCTGCAGTGTCTGGGAGCTCCAAGGGGTGGGGGAGGAAGGCTGGATCTGGTCCATGCCCAAGTCCCCACCCCTGCTCATGGCCTAGACTCCCTAAGAGCCAAGCATTCTTGTCTCCAGAGGCATAGCCTCAAGGGTCTCACGCCCAAACCCGCCTATTCACCGGGCTAAGTGGACATGTGGTTTCACTGATGACAGAACTGCCCAACATTTTCCTTGCACACCCTGGACTTTCAGGAGCTCTGTCCCCACCCCCTTTTGCATAGCACCTCCTCGGCCTTCTTCACCTCTGCAAGCTGGACTCAGTTCCTCTTTGGCTGAATCTTGCTCAAACATCCTCTTCCCTGGTGTTTCAGATACCTCAGGTCGACACGCCCAAGACTAAGCTAAGCAACTACTTCCTCGCACCTCCACCGGTCACATTAACCAGTGTAGTCAAGTGTGGCCACCCACACATCCTCACTGGCCCCATCCCGTGGGCCCTACCTCTGCACCCCCTCATCGCTGCATCTAACCCCAATCTCCCCTCAGGCCACTGCTTCTCACCTGGCAACTCCTCCTCAGGGTTACAAGCTCCCCCTTGGTTTCCCTACTACAGCCCCTGTGCTCAGCCTGCAAATCTGAGCATGCCCCTCCCCCACCAAAAACCATTCAAAGGCCCCCTTGCCCTCCAGATAAATTCCCACCTTGCTGAGGCTCTGCCCTGCTCTCCTGCTGGGACATGGTGCTAGCACTCTTCTTTTAGACCCCATCCTCAATGTCACCTCCTCCTGAAGCTCTCTTCCACGTCCTGGTCAGCTGCCTTCCTCACTCCCGCAGTGGGGTGGGTGATCACAGCTATTGCTATGACCTCCTGTGACTGTCTTAGTCTCCAAAGTAACCACACTGCCCAGGAATCTTCACTGAATGGAAAAATGATGGTTGTTGGGCGGCTGGGTGGATTCGGGATAGAGCTATGGAAGATTCATTAGTAAAAAGAGCTCACACCTGTCCCACCGTGCTGTGTACCAGCACTGTTGTATGTCTAATCCTATGACACCTTTGCCAGATGGGCATTTTATTTTCCCCATTTTACAGATAAGGAAACTGAGGTTTGCAGAGGTTATTGCGGTGGGTTGAATAGGGTTTCCCCAAATTCATGTCCACTCAGGAGCTTAGAATGTGACCTTATTTAGCAATAGAGTCTTTGTAGATGTCATTGGTTAAGGTGAGGGTGGACTCTAAATCCAATGACTAGCGTCTTTATAAGAAGGCCATGTGAGTACAGACACCGACACAGCGGGGAAAAGGCCATGTGACAATGGGAGGCAGAGGTCGGAGCGATGCAGCTACAAGCCACGGAAAGGTAAGGGCTGGCGGCAATAGCAGAAGCTTGGAGAAAGCAGAGGGATTCTTTCCTGGTGCCTTCAGAGAGCACAGCCCTGCTGATGCCTTGGTTTCAGACTTTTAGCCTCCAGAACCATGAGAGAATCCATTTCTGTTGTTTTAAGTCACCAAGTTTGTGGTGACTTGTTATGACAGCCATAGAAAACTGATACAGCTACCTACTTTGCCTATGTTTGCACACCCCAAAAGTGTCAGATCCAGGGGATTTTTATCCAGGTCCTGAGCCTACACCTGTGACCGCCCCCCACCCCCTGGAGATCTCTGGCCCTGTAGAAGGCTGACAACCCATCCCTGCAGACCTGGTTCTAGGGAAAACTGCCTTCATAGAGCATCCATCTATTTCCTTCCTCCTACTGAGTCCAAAACCATCCTGCCTCTTTCTTTGCATTGGCTGCTAAGAGGTTCAGTGTCACCTGGCTACTTGCTGAGGTACCATCAGCCCTGTGCTAACTTTCCTCCTGGGCTGGGACTATCCCGCTGGTGGGAAGAGAAGAAGCCCAAAACTGAGACCGTTCCAGTTCCAGCCACAACTCTCCACCCCACCTTCTGAGTCATCTGGACTTGGTTCCCTGTCACTCCAGCTGAGTCACTACATGGGTGGCCAAGGGCTTGGGAAGCCAAAGGTGTGGCTGTCATTGCTACTTATCTCTTGGCAGGCTCCACTTGGGGTTCAGGTTGCCTCCAACAGGGCCTGGGGTCTGGCCGTCTCCCCCCCACACTGACTCTCTGACCCCTCCAACCTCTACCTCACTGGTGGCCCACTGAGTAGGGCTGCCCTGAGAGGCATGGTACAAGCCCCTGAACCTCCACATCAATCCTGAGGGCTGAGAGGGCAAATTCACAGCTCTCCCCCTGCGCTGTGGGGTCTCTAAAAACAGTTCTGCTGCCCAGGAAAACTCCAGGGAGTGGGGCCAGCAGCCTTAGTTATGTACACATGGAAACTAGTGAGGGAGAAAGAAGTCTCCACTCCCCATGGCCCAGCCCTGGCTTTGGGGGCTCCTGCCCAATCAGGTTAGGCCAGAAAGAGTCCCCAAGAGCCAGCTCAATCTAGGCACCCCCCACCGGAGGCTGAAGGAAACCCATCCAGGGATCTGGGTCCAGACACCACTCTCCCTTTTTTCCTGGAAAAACGTCCTCCAGGAATCTCCCAGCCAGGGACAGAGGGTGGGGTGCGGGGTGAGGGATGGGGCCGGGGGTTAGTTCTCTGCTTTCCACAAGATTCTAAACCCTGGGCACCCCCCTATGCCACTGCCTGATTTGCCCCCTACATGACCTCAGGCTCAGCCGGCCTTTCCCCCAGCCTGCAACCCCACCTCAGTCTTCTCACAATCAAGGTGACAATGTGCAGGCCTGGCTCAGCCTCTGGAAGGATATGGTCAGGATCTGGGAGCCATCCCAGCTCTGGCTCCAGCCCTGAGGATATGGGGGTGGGGGAGGAGGGTCTTACCAGGGTGCCAGCTCTGGACAGGGGGTCTTAGAGGTGTCTGGGGCACCGGGGCCACTGCTGAAGTCTCTGGCTCCCTCACCACCACGTCAATTCAGCGACAGTGCCTTGGCTCTGAGGGACGGCAAGCCAGGCAGTCATGCAGGTTTGCCAGAGAGGAAACCTGTGATGCCAAGGTGGCCCCAGGACAGTGTTAACTATACAGGAGGGAGAGGAGGCTGCTGGGTCCAGCCAGCAGTTGTCAGGAGAGAATTAAGCCCAGGATAGAAAGGCCCCAGAAACAGGCCCAACAGGGGTGCCCAAGCCGGCAACAAGGGTTGGGGTTCAGTGGGTGGTTGAGGGATGAAGACACTGCCTTGTCTCTGGGGGTCCACAGACCCAGGTAGTGCTTAACCCAAAGGAAGGAGCCTGACCTGCCCTCACTTACTACATGCCCTTGGATGGTCTCCTCTCACCCCACCCTCCTTCTGCACCTGTACTCATGCACCCTGTCCTCGCAGGCCGGACCAACCCTCCTTGCTGTGGCCGTTGGGGACTGGAGCCTAGTATCTCAAATGCTCCCTACCCAGGGAATGTGAGGGGTCTGGATCTGAGTGGGGCTGCAGGGGACGGCAGGCCTCCAGTGAAGCCCCCAGATTCCTGCTGAGGAAGACTCAGAAGGTGGAGACACTCTTTGAGTTGGGTGGGTCCCTCAAGCCTGGTCCTGGGAAGAGCCAGGGGTCTCCCTTCTCACACTGTCCCTCCCCCCTTGTCAGGCAGGGAAAACCAAAGTCAGGGGCAGGTGCAGCCAGCCTTCTGCCATTCTACCAGAGCTGGGCTTAACGGTTAACCAGCCCTCCTCCTCCCGTTTATCTCCCAGGCCAGAGATCAGAGGCCTGGGTCAGAGGGGGCTGGTTCCACTCCGCCGGCGGAGGCCTATCCCTGGCCATGCTGGGAGGGGCAGTCAATATTTGTCATCGTAGGAGTGTCCGAGCAGGATGTACGGGTCAGATACTACAATTGCTCTTTGCTGGCGTGATTCCTGAAAGCATGTCCTGACACTGCCTAAGGCTGGCAGACTTGAGCGGAACCCTCAATCCTTCCCGCCCCGAGTCCAAGTCCAGCGCTCTTTGCACCGCGAAAGCAGCTGTTCCACAACCCGCACTGGGGCCAGAAGGCTTAGAGGCGTCACGCGCCACCTCGCCCTGGCTGTGCTCGGCGACTCCCCCCACCGCCGGAGCGTCACAGCTCCAGAGCCCTGCCTAGCACGGGCGGGGCGCGTCTTCCAGCGAGACCCCCCCCCCCCCACAGCAGTGTTTGGGAGCTCGGAGGCCCCAGCAGGAAACCCCCCCTCCCTTCCCCGGCTCCGGCCCGGCCGAGTTGTGCAGCTTCAGACACCACGCTCGCCACTCCGCTTATCCAGGGGCGGGGGCAGGGCCGGGGGCAGGGCCGGGCCCAGCCCGGGGCGGGGCTCAGACCGCCCGGCCTCCCGGCTGCTGCCCGCCGAGGCTCGCTGGCCATGGGGGCGCGGCTGGGCCGGGGCGGCGACCGGGTGCGGGCCCGCGCCGCATGAGCGCCGGGTGCGCTGGCTCCGCGAGATTCAGTCCACGCGCCGCGAGCGGAGCCCGAACGCGCCCGGCGGCTGCTGCGCCTCCTGCGCCAGGCGAGAGAAGGAGCCCGGGAGAGGCGGGGGGCTGCGCGCTTTGGGCTTCGGGCGTCGGGCCTGGACGGGGCCGGGAGGCAGGGCCCACCCGGAATGGCACACGGGCCGGGCGGTTCCGAGGGGAGATGACTGGCTGCAGGGGTGGAAGCTTGTCTGGGCGAGAGGGCAAGGGAGGGAGGGCGACCAGCTAAAGTGAGGACCACTGAGGCGGGGGACGTGGGGGGGACTGTGAGTGTGTCGGAGGAGCCTCTGCGGTTTGAGGTCTGTTGTGTGTGTTGAGGGTGCCCCAAGCCAGTAGCTAAGAGCCCAGATGCAGGACTTGGCAGGAAAGGAGGGGTGCTGGGAGGAGTGGCAGGTGTGAGCATCTTGTATTGAGGGGCAATGGGAAGCCTGCAGCCCCCGCCTTCTCCAGGGGGAGGGGAGGCACTGGACCTTAAAGAGAGGATCCTGGGAAGCAACACCCCGCTGGTCAGTGGGTGCAGCCTCACCATGACACCGTGGTGGCCCAGACAGAGCCACAGCATGCATCACCCATCCTCTTAAAGGACAGCTCACGCCCACTGAGTACACACCCCTGGCATCTGTACCTCACACCACATCTGGACCGGCGGGGGCTCTGGTCCTACACACACCAGGCCCCTGAGTCCCAGATCCCGAACCCTGGGTTATCCTAGGCGACATGGGTCCTGCTCCCAGCATCACCACTAGGCACGCTACTCCCCTCTCTGCCCACATCCCCACCCCCTGCAGCAGCTGCCACCACAACCTGCCCCATCCCGGAAGCTGAAATCAGCCGTGCAGGTCTTTGGCCTGCAGGAGGAGGATTAGAGATGGGAAACAGGCTTGGAGAAAACTGAGCCTAGAATCACAGAACAGACTGAGGGCCAGCCAAGACCACAGCCCAACCTCTAGCCTCCCAGCCATGCTCCTCCTGCTACTCTCTTCTTGGCTCAGCAGACTGGAAAGGTGAGGCTGGCCCTTTAAGAGGAGCTGTCTAGACCGGCAGAAAGAAGGCTGAGGTCTGGGGCCCTGTCTGGGTCAGCCCAGGCTCACCAGTCACTCCTCCCTTCTGGGTCCTCCCTAGCTGGCATCTGCAACATGAACATGAATGATGTTTATAGTGCAAACAGCACAGCATCACCGAATCAGCCAGACTATCCAGAGGCATAGATTTCTATCCGGAGTCCAAGGCACCAGCAGGGCATTATAACTGGGAAACCAGCTCCGTTGCCCCTCATTTCCCAGAGTTTGGGATTCCAGGCCCAGTGAGGGGCCTGTCCTGCCCCATACCCCACAGAAACTCTGCAGTTATAGCCCTTGGGCATTCTCTCCTGGGCTGTCTTCCTGTGTGCGGGTCGGGGGGACGGCTTCTGCGCTGAACAGGTCACTCTTTGGTTTGCGGAGGCCCACGTGGGTCTGGAGGCCCCGCCTGGCTGTGCCTGCCCCATCCGCTTGTCAGTACACCCTCTAAATAGAACCTCTGAAAGGGTGGTTAGTACCACATCAGGCCTGTGTAACCGATTAAGGGCTGAAGACAGGAAGGCCCGGGGCTCCATCCACAGTGGGGTCTGTTAGAGGAGTAGAGACTTGGAAGCTAGACAAGGAGGCTGGTAGGCTGGGGAGAGTTCTGAGACTGCAGACTGGGCATGAGTCTGACATCACACGACTTCAGAGCGTTTGGGCTCCACCACAGGGGGTTAAGGGTCAAGCTTACGTGTGTTTCCTAGAGCAGGCTCTGGCAGCCTGAGGGGGAGACTGGAAGAGTGGCAGGAGCCCCAGGGGGAGGTTGCTGTAGAATGAGGCCTGAACCTCCTTGAGTAATGGGGGGGTAGAGCGGGGTGGGGAGGGGTGAGGGAGAGTGTGGGGTGATTCCTGGAAAGATGGGGAGGGTAACACCCTCTACTGAGCTGGGGCACAGGAAGTGAGGCCAGATTCAGGGCAGGAGATGAACACGCCCAGTCTGACTGAGGTTCACCCGCCCCGACAGCAGGGGTCTGGACCTGTAGGCAAACAGACAGGAATAGGTGGGAGAGGCAAAGGGCCCAAAGGGAATACTAGAGGACAGTGGCTTTTGGGGTCATCAGAGGAGCCCTCAAAGAATCCCCTGGATAGGCCCAGCCCCAGAGAATGCAAGGTGTCCCAGCATGTTTCAACTTCAGGGCACTAGTCTAAGGGCTCTGGGACCCACTTATCACCTCCGGAGGCTCCTGGTGCACTCTCTCCTCATCTAAAAGGTCCACCTGCCCCTAGATAGTTAGCCCATCACCACCTGTGGGGAGACTCCAGGAAGCCTCAAAGAGACGGAGAAAGGGGAATGGATGTGAGGGGCTCTGGCTGGCTGGGAGGGGGCCCAGAGAAGGGTGGCCCCAACTCCTGGCTCACTCAACTCTCTTCACCACTCACAGGACCTGGGCCTCGAGGGGATCCTCTTCCCTGACATCCTCTACAGGAATGTGGCCTTCCTCAATCTGGTAGACCCCATTTCCCATGACCTGCTCGTGAACCTGGCCCGGAACCTGCAATGCCCCAAGACGGTGAGGCCAGCAGGCAAGGACCTCAGGCAGGATGGTGTGCTTGACAGGGGCCAGGAGAGCCCAGGGCTGGGGGCTAGGAACCTGGGTCCTTGTGTGGCTCGCTGCGATGCCTTAGGCAGGTCACTGCCCCTCTCTGGGCCCTTATGCCAGTGTCAATGTATAATGGTGGATAGCAGCTAGAGCAAGTGTGAGCTGTACTTTCCCAACCCCAGAAAGTTGTGTGCTGGGTAGACCATTTCCTGAATGGCAGCACTATGCACCAGGTCCCAGAATCCAGGCAGGAAGTTGTATGGGGACCCTGCAAGACACAGAATGTTCTTACAAATTCGCTGATGGACCCAATCTCTGAGTTCCCAGCCTCCGAGTTCCTGGACCGGAAGAGAACTGTCCTAGGCTGGAACCCCTGTCCAATGTCCCCATCCTGTACAATACCCTTGGGGACAAGTGCTCACTGCTTCCCACCGCAGCGTAAGCCACAGCAAGTCCTTCCTCATGTTGAATTGGCATCTTCCAATTGCAGCCTCCCCGTCATCTCCCCCCGTGCACCACGTTTGCCCAGAACCCCACTCTAATGGCACCTGCACACATCCTGCCACCATGAGCTTTGACGGTGCTGTGCTTCTGACACAGCCTGTGGCCAGCCCCCAGCCCCCATCTCTTAAGTTACAGTGAGTCAAGGGTGCCCACGATGGGCCCTGCAAACTCTGAACTCCCATATCTATCTGCAGTTGTCACTAAGGATTCTGAGATAGCCTAGAGCTGCCACAGTGACCCCTGGGGCTTGCTGCCATTGTGTGTGAACGCTGTTAACAAAGGGACTGGATAAAGAACATGTGCGTAGTGGAGCGTGCTCAGTGCCAGCTTATGGAAAGCAGGGCACCCCTGTTCTGCCCAAGCTGGGCTCTACAAAGGCCCACTTAGGACCAGGAGTGAGCCAGGTCGTGCTGCTGTAGCATGCTAACCCTCCCAGCCCTGGCAGCCCAGACCCCAGGCCCCACAGGCGCAGTTGGAGATTGGAGAGTGAGAGGTAGAAAAACATGCTGACCTGGCTTGTTCCTATTCTCTGGGGGTGGCGTCAGTGGAGCAGGCCTCCCTGGAGGGGCCTGGTCCTGCCTCCCCCTGTGGCGAGTCCCCGGGGAGCGCTGAGGGTGGGCAGAGGGCCGACTGATAGCTGGAGATGCTGGCCCTAGGCCTGAGGACAGGGAACAAGGGCCCATTGTCTGGGCTTCCTCCCACCGGGCACTGCGGGCCTCAGACCAGCCTGTCCAGCTCCCAGTGGGCAGACTCCCCTGGCTCCGTGCCAAGCCATAGCTGGAGTGGGAGGGGGCAGGGGAGGCCAGTGGGCAGTTCAGTGATCCGTAATGAATAACTGTGTACTCAGCCACACACTTGGATCTCCAGAGCCCAGAGGGCAGTGAGAGAGGCTCGGACTCACCCTTGACAGCGAGCGGTATCTCCCTACAGGACTCTGAGTTCTGGAAGTCCTCGGACAAGATCTGTCGGCAGCGCATCTACCACCTCACCCCTCACTGCAAGTGGCAGCAAGGGTCCAGACTGCCCCGGAGGAAGACCCCGAGCTGGTAAGGGGAGTCTAACCATAGTCCCTCCTCATGCCCCTTAGGGTCCCTTCCCAGGCTGATGTGAAGAGGCAGGACCAGCCCTGGGGGGAGTACCCAGGCTTCTCTCAGAAAGAGGCTCGTGCCTGAAACGCACTAACTCTGTGGGCCTCTCGCCCTCGTCTGTATCATGGCCCCAACGCTGGAGGCCATGGCTGGCCGATGGCTGCAGACACTCCAAGTCAAGCTGCACTCTCTGTATGACCCACCCCCTGCCATTCGCTCCTCTCTGTCTCTGGCCTGTCACTGGGCTTGTCTCCAAGGTGACCTTAGCAGGTATCCGCTGAATCCCCGTAACAGGCTTTGAGGGAGGCAGATTCTGGGTCATGATTCCCATTTTGCTGGGAAGGAAACTGAGGCTGGGAGAGGGAAACTGGCTTTCCCAAGACCACCCCCGCCTTGATTTGCCTGCATCCCTTTGAGAATTCTGTGCCACCTGCCTGAAGCCCAGGCCTCCCCAGCCGGCCTGATGGCTCACTCTGCCAAGGGGTCATCTTCTTGGTCACTCGGTCACAGCCTATGGCCACAGACTCGGCCCAGGGGCCCAGAACCATAGCCCCTGTGCTTTCCCCGCTCCCCTCAGGCCTTGCAGTCCACATCTGTCCCCTGCTGTGGCAGGTGGGGTGACCCCACTGCCCTCAGCCCCCAGTCAAGTCTATGTGCCTCGTGAGCTGTGTTCAAATGACAGGAGAGGCCTAGAGGGGTTTTTGAGGACCGCAGGGGACCTCCTCAGTCTCTAAACTTCCTTTCCAGCTTAGAACACAGGGAGCCCTTCCCCGGGGCAGGTTGCCGCCCTCACATCCCCCGGCACCTTCCCTCTCGCTTCCCTGGGCCTGTCCCCTCTCTGGCCTCCAAGACCTGAGGGACTAGCCTGATACCCTGTCATCCTCAGAGGAACACCTGCCCTTACCCCCAAAGGGTTGACTTTAGAGGAGGCACGTGAAAAATGTTTGGGCTCAGGAGTTGGAGCCCCTCGATTTGGAGACCAGGCTCCCCACTTAATGGTGTGTAACCATAGAAGAATCCCATCACCTCTCTGAGTGTCCATTTGCTCCTCTGGAGAATGCAATCGTTCCTACCCCACTGGGCTGGTATAAAAGTAAGTGAGACAATAAATGACAAGTGTGGTGATGCAGTCACACAGTAGGTTTTTACAATTACAGCTCTTGGAGCCTGAACAGGTGTGTATTTAATCATCTCAACAGCCAGATCCCCTTTCACCAAAGGGGAAATTGAGGCTCAGAGAGGTTCTGAGCATGACCCATGGCCAGCCATTTAGAAAGTGGCATTTTGATCCCAGCTTGGCCCAACTCACCTCCCTGGGCTGCCCCAACAGGGCATTTTCCGTGGGCAGTGGAACCGGGGTTGTGGGCCCTTGTTCAGTCTATCTCAAAAGCAGCCTCAAGAGCAGCCTGCAGAAGACTCTGCTGGCAGGGGAGACTGTGAACCTCTCAGGGATCCCACTGTCAGTATGGGACGTGCCACATATAACGTGCTACCTGGGCAGCCGGGGCGCCGGGCTCCCGGCACCGGACCTGAGCTTCACGGGGCTGAGTGACGAGCTGCTCCACCTACTGGCGCCCCGCCTCTCCCAGCTCCTGCTCAACGGCAACCGGCTGACAGGCTGCCGCCCGTGAGCTCACGGAGGCCATGAAGGACACCACCAAGTTCCCTGCGCTAGCCTGGGTGGACCTGGGCAACAACGTAGACGTGGCCGCCCTGCCCCAGCCCCTGCTGGTTGGGCTGCGCCGGCGGCTGAGCCAGTGCACCTCGCTCCCCACCATCTATGAGGGCCTGCCTGGACCTCGAGCCTGAGGGCAGTGTGGCCCATGCCACCATGCTGCCTCCACTTGGGGCTCTGCAGCTGCCGAGCCAGGGTCTGAGCCCCAGGCCTGCTGTACTAGGTGACCGCCACCCTGGCTCCGGCTACCTGACTGACAATGCTCCCAAGCACATGGAATGGGGTGATGGAGGCCCCAGAGGTCACCCAGGCCCCCAGAGATTCAGTGCACATGCTCTGCCTGGGATTAAAGGAATGGAAGGATAACGGGCTCACCCAGCTCAGAGGCTGGGTGATCAGTCCAGACGGGGATCCCAGCCTCCTCTCGGCAGGAGGGGCTCAGCTCCCGCTGTGCAGACCCCATAATAAAGGGTGATACCCCCTCTGCCTCAGCCTTTCTGCATCATGGACAGTGAGTACCAGCCCTGTTGTTAGGGTGGGGTGAAACGGCGGCGGGGGGGGGGGGGGGGGCCCACCTGAAAGGGAGGGACCCAGCTCACAGTGACCTCCCTCCAGGTGCTTCCAGGACAAGACCCGCACAGACCAAGGTGTGGGGGTCAGGTCCGTCTGTGGGCTGCGGAGTTAGAGGAGGCCTCCAGGGACCTGGCCCTCACATCTGGGCAGGACTGGGAAGGGGCAAAGCTTGGGAACGGAGCCCACAGCTAGCTCATGCCTGCGCCCAGGCTGCTGACCTCCCCACAAAGGCCCCTTGGACTGGACACAAGAGTACTGGTGAGGTTTGCCTCCGACAGGGCACAGCACTGCCCACTACCCCTAGGACCCACTCCCCAGGCCTCCTGTACTTGGTGAGTGGGCAACTCTGCAGGGTTAGGAGACACATCAGACCAGAGATGGAGAGCTGTGTGTTCCCTCTAGGCCCCTGGGGCACACGCACAGTCCTCCCCTACACGGAATCCCAAGGCAGCATGTAGGGGGTGGAGGAGGGAGCAGCCAATAGCAGGGGTCTCTGGGACCAAGCTGTCCTAAGGCAGCCCAGGAGGTGGCCTGCTCCCAGCAGAGGGCTGTCTCCCTTTCTCCCAAGCACCATCAGGGCAGGCTCCTGACCAGAAGCCTAACGCCATGGGCGGAGAGCTGGAGTTTAGCCCAACTAGGTGTCTGGCAGGGCAGAGGCAAAAAAGGAATTTAGAGATGTCCAGGGGGAAACTGAGTTCCAGAGTAGGGAAGCCAGTAACCTAAGGCTGCTGTGCAGAGCCAAAAGGTGAGGTCCAGGAGCCATGGGATCCTGCCGGATAGGAGACACCTGGTGGCAGAGCAAAGCCTCACGGGCCAAAGAGGAGGCAGGCCGTCCTCCTGGGCCTGTGTGCCCCAGCCCACCAGCGCGGACCTTCCCCCACAGTTCTGGCCACAGGGGACAGTGAGTTGGCGTGGACTACAGCACGTCCCCAGGTCGGCTGTTTGCACAGCAGCCTCTTGGGCCAGAGGGAGGTGGCCAAGGTAAGGGTGGGAAGCAGTTGGTTCTAAGACGAGGCAGTGAGGCAGCTCCCCCTTCTACGGTGTGTGTCCTCCCCACTGTCAGGCCATCTGGTCTTGCACTTTTATGGGAACCCTGATCTGGGGTTGGTGAGAAGGGTGTGAAGAGCATCCTGTCAGCCCAGCGCTGCTCCTGACTCGCTGTGTGACCTGGCCAGGCCCACCCCTCTCAGGGCCTCGGGTTCTCCTTTCTCCCCGGGGTCCTGGCTCCTCCCAGGCCTCCTGGCCCAGTGGCTGGGGAGCTACAGAAGCAGCTCCCTGTGCCCCTGCCCTAGAACAGGGGGCTGGGGCTCCTCTGAGTGAGGCAAAGCAGGGTGGGAGGTGGAAGGGGCCGATGGAGAGGGAAAGAATGGGGAAGCACAGGCCGGGTAGGCTGATAAGCCTGTTGTCACAGGCAGCCGTGCGCTCCTGTGACTCCTTGCTGGAGAAATGTCAGGCTCCTGCCTGCCCTCTGGCCCTCCAGCCCGCCTTGCTTCCTGTCCACCAGTGGCCCGCATCCAGCCCACTAACCTTGAATGTCACCGCTCGGAGAGGTTCCTTCCAGGATGGCGAGAGGACCTGAGCCGGGTGTCGCCAGGCGAGCTCTGGGAGAATCCAGGCAGCGGCAGCTGGCCTCAATCTCCCCGCCTCTTGGACAGAGGCACTCAATGCAACAGCCGAGCTGGAGCATGAAGCAGCTCAAGAGAAGAGGGTTGGCCTTGTTGCCATGCAGGTGTCTGCAGTGCCTTCACGGGGCCCTCACATCGGGGCCTCACGACCACTAGGGAGGCTATTCTACAGGCTGGGACACTCCAGGAAGCGGGGCTTGTGACTCACTCAGCCTGCCTGGCGGGCAGAAAGTGCCCGCCAGCCCGGCTCCAGCCCAAGTTGCAGATGGAGGAGGCAGCAGGTGGGGGCCTCACTCAGGCTGGTCCTCACCCAGTCCCAGACTGGGGGCAGACAGTCCCCATCATCCACTGCAGTGCAGTTCTCGCAAGGACTGTTCCCTCCTGGGAACTAGGTACACCAAGCCTCCCCTCATCCTGTTGGAGCGAGGATGACATAAGGTTTGGAAAGTGCCTGCTGCGTGGGGGGCACAGACAGGCGCTAGTCAGCATCGGCAGGGCCTCCACCCAGGGCTCTCTGGATGGGAATGGCAGGAGCCCAAACCTATGGGACTAGGCAGGACTGAAGCCATTTATTTATTTAATGAGCACTTCTGTAGCCTTCTCTGGGCCAGGTACTGTTCCGATCGCTTTACACTCCTTTAATTCTCTTTGCAATTGAAGGAAGTGGGTGCTATTACCACCTCCATTTTATAGGTGAGTGACCTGAAACAGGGAGAGGTTAAGTGACTTGTCCAAGGTCAAAGTCTTGGAACTGAAGGAACTGGGATGTGAGCCAGGCTGCCTGGCTTCAGTCTGCAATGCTAACCCTGTGTGATGCTCCCTTTCCCACAGCCATCCCCGGGGGCCCAGGATTCACTGGAACTCCTGAGCAGGCCCCTTCCCAAGAGGCCACTCGAGGCAGGAGACCACCATGATGATGTCCTTGGTGGACGGGAGCAAACCTCCAGCTGTGCTGTCCCAGGAGTAAGACCAGGCAGGACCTCCCTGGGCCTCAGTTTCCCCATGTTCAAAAATGGGTGGGGAGGGGAGCAGTGAGGACCTGGGCTCTGCCCTCTTCCAGGATTGAAAGGGACTAATTAGGGGTGGGTTTGGAAGTACTTGTCAGACTGAACAAAGCCTAGCCTTGTACTCACGGGTGCGGGATTCATGCCTACTTGGGACCTATAGGTGCCTTCACCTCTCACGGCCTCAGCCTTCTTAGTCCTAAACCTGCTTTGCCAAGATGTTGAGATCATCTCGGGGCCTCAGCCTTCTCAGTCCTAAACCTATTTTGCCAAGATGTTGAGATCATTTAAAGGAAACATGTAGAAAAGATACCTGTGCTCCCCTGTGTATTGAAATACATTAAAATGAACATACCAAGTGCTACAAGTTTAAAGTGTGCAATACGACACATTTTGCCTTGTGTACATATCCATGAAAGCACCACTACAGTCGAGACAACAAACATCTCTCTCACGCCCAAATGTTTCCTTGTGTCCTTTGCTAAGGCCTCCCCTCCTCCCCTCACCACCCATCCCCAGACACAAGCAGCCATTGATCTGCTTTCTGTCCCTAGAGGTCAGTTCATATTTTCTAGAGTTTTTGATATATGGAATCATACAGGTGCACTCTTTTTTTCATATGACTTCTGTCACTCAGCATAATTATTTTGAGACCCCCACAGTGTTGTTCCATGTATCAATAGTTCCTTTTTATTGTTTACTATTTGATTGGACGGACGCACCACAATTTATCCATTCACCTGTTGATGGATATTTGTTTTGAATTTTTAGCCATTACAAATAAAGCGGCTATGAATATTCGTGTACAAGTTTTTGCATGAACATAAAATTCTTTTTCTCTTGGGTAGTGGTATCATAATAGTTTTTCTCTGCTTGGGACCTCTAGGTGCCTTCACCTCTACTATCTTTGCCTGGAATGCTGGTTTCAAAGAAAGAGTTGAGAAGTATTCCCCTCTCTTCAATTTTTCTGGGAAGAGTTAGTATTATTTGTTCCTTAAATATTTGGTAGGATTCCTCAGTGAAGACACATGGGCTTGAAGTTTTCTTTTTGGGAAAATTTTCAACTACAATTCCAATTTCTTTAATAGATATAGAACTATTCAAGTCAGCTATTTCTTCTTGAGTGAGCGTCAGTATCTTGGATCTTTTAAGAAATTTGTCCATTTCATCTAAGTTGAATTTGTTGGCATAAAGTTGTTCATAATATTTCCTTTTAATATCTGTGGAATCTGTAGTAATCACCTCTCTCATTCCTGAGACTAGTGTCTTTTTTTTTCCTCTTTCCTAATCAGTCTGGCCAGAGGTTTTCAATTTTATTGATTTTGTTAAAGAATCTTTTGGTTTCACTGATTTTTCTCTATTGCTGATTTCTATTTCATTGATATACACTTTGATCCTTATTTCCTTTCTTCTGCTTACTTCAGATTTCATTGTCTCTTCTTTTTCTAGATTCTTAAATGAATTCATCTTGTCTGATATTAATACAGCTGAGATATTAATCTGCAATCTCTTTTTTCCCTATTATATATGTACGTTTAGTGCTATAAATTACCCCCGCTAAGTTCCACTTTAGTGGCACCCCACAAATTCTGATATATTGTATTTCCATTTTTAAGCTGGTTCAAAATACTTTCTAATTTCTCTTTTGTTTTCTTCCTTGATGCATGGGTTACTTAGAAGTGTATTATTTTGTTTCCAAATATTTAGAGATTTTCCCCCCCCAAGTATCTTTCTGTTAATGATTTCTAATTTAATTTCACTGAGGTCAGACAACATAATTAACAAGGCTTGAAGCCAATTTTTTTCTCCCCCCTTTCTTCCAGCTCCCCGCCGGTTCAAGCCATTGTTTCTCAGTCTAGTTGTGTAGGACACAGCTCCCTGGCCCATGCTGGTATTATGAGCCTTGCGCTCTCCCGGCTGAGGCCGTCGGTCACCAGTTGCTGGTCGGCTGCTCACAGCAGCTCTTGCAGCTCTTGCCAGCTGCCGGCCACTCACGATGGCTGCCGGCCACTCTCGCTGGCCGCCGGCCACTCATGGCGGCACGCGGTAGCCCACGGCAGCATACAGCAGCCCACGGCAGCACACAGCAGCACATGGCAGCTCATGCCAACCTCCGGCTGCTCATGGCAGCCCAGCTCCAGGGAGAGCCATTGTTCACAATCTCAACTGTAGAGGGTACAGCTGACTGGCCCATGTGGGAATCGAATTGGTGGCCTTAGGCGTTAGGAGGAAGGCGCTCCAACCTCCTGAGCCAAGGGGCTGGCCCCAATTTATTTTTTTAAAGGAGGGCACAACTCAGTGACCCATGCGGGGATTGAACCGGCTACCAGCACCACACTATAACCGACTGAGCTAACTAGCCACCCGCAAGGCTTGAAGCCAATTTTGAATCTTGGTAAATGTTCTGTGTGCACTTGAGAAGAATGTGTATTCTGTTATTGTTGGGTGGTCCTATGTGTTAATAAAAGTCAAATTGGTTTATAGTGTTATTCAAGTCTACTATATCCTTGCTGATTTTCTGCCTACTTGCTCTATCAGTTATTGAAAGGGGAACTGAAATCTCTTGCTGTAATCGTATTTACCTATTTCTTGTTGCTGTTCTACCTATTTTTGGCTTCATGTATTTTGAAGCTTTATTATTGGGTGCATAAATGTTTAAGATTGTTATGGCTCCTTGATTAACTGACCCTATCATAGGTATGAAATGACTTTCATTATCCCTGACAATATTCCTTGCTTTGAAATCTACTTGTCTGATATAATAATAATGTAGCTACTCCAGCTTTCTTTTGACTAGTGTTAGCAATGGTATTCTCTTTTTCCATCTTTTTGCTTTTAAAACTATTTAAGTCTTTACATTTAAACTGTGTTTCTTACAGGGTCTTGCTTTTTCTAAACCCAATCTGACAATCTCTGCTTTTTAATTGGAGTGTTTATACTACTGTATGTAGACTGAAAAAAAGGGTTCTATGGAAAGTAGCCTCACAGGGTGATCTGATCAAGGATTCCTAGCTGGGCAGGTTCTGGTAGGTAGTCATGCTTCAGGGATTTAACTTCTTTAGCAAAAGGCTTTCTTTTGCTTCAAACAAGCCCTGTCCATTGTTTCTGTGTATCGAGGTTAACACATCTTTGAAATGCCCTTTCAAAGCCCTCCTTCTAAAGTGTGAAAGTACAGAATCTTAACTAGCCTGTAATCCCATCCCCACCTTGCTTTCTTCCACCTCCATAATCTTCCTTAAATTCCCTCCTTAATTTCAAATGCATAAAAGACACTGTGAAATTGTTCTTCGCTAGACTTTTTGAGATCTTGCTCCCTGGCATATGCCCTCAGGTTTGGCTCAAATAAACTCATAAAAAGTCTCTACATCTTTTGACATTTATTTTTGTTTTTAAAGATTTTATTGGGGAAGGGGAACTGGACTTTTATTAGGGAATAGTGTGCACTTCCAGGACCTTTTTCCAAGTCAAGTTGTTGTCCTTTCAATCTTAGTTGTGGAGGATGCAGCCCAGCTCCAGGCCCAGCCGCTGCTGCCAGCTGCAGGGGGCGCTACCCACCATCCCTTGCAGGAGTCGAGGAATTGAACTGGCAACATTGTGTTTGAGAGCCTGCTCTCCAACCAACTGAGCCATAGGAGAGCTCAGCGGCAGCTCAACTCAAGGTGCCATGTTCAATCTTAGTTGCAGGGGGCGGAGCCCACCATCCCTTGCAGGACTTGAGAAATTGAACTGGCAACCTTGTGGTTGAGAGCCCACTGGTCAATGTGGGAATCGAACCGGCAGCCTTCGGAGTTAGGAGCATGGAGCTCCAACCGCCTGAGCCACCGGACCAGCCTTAGACATTTTTTATATCAACATTTCCTTACACTCACATGCTGGTCAGTATTCTGAATATTCAAGGACGCTCTGCAGATCTGGGTTCTCTGTGTAGCTTTCTTTTCTCTGGCTTTGTCCTATGTACGCTAGCTGCCTTGGCCTTTCTAAAGTCTTAGCTCTGACTCAACCCAGGTAGGCTAGCAGGGTCCTTCAGTTTGCCCTTCCTGTGCTGCAACCTGGAAAACTCACAAGTAAGCCTGCCTTATTTTTCCCATCTCTTGGGGATTACTCTTCTTCAGTGTCTGAGGGTTTTTTTTGTTTGTTTTTTGTTAAATGCTCATCAACTTTTTTTTTAATTGGGGAATATTGCGGAACAGTGTGTTTTTCCAGGACCATCAGCTCCAAGTCAAGTCACTGTTTACCATCTAGTTGTGGAGGGCGCAGCTCACTGGTCCATGTGGGAATTGAACCGGCGACCTTGGTGTCATGAGCGCTGCGCTCTAACCAACTGAGCCAATGGGCTGCCCCATTTTGGGTTTTTTTTGCCACAAGGGTAAATCCAGGTAATTACCTTCATCTTGGCCAGATGCAGAAATCCTATATGCTTTATCTTAAAAAGCTTTTGGAATACCCAGCAGACGAGTGTAGACGCTGAATGTATTAGGCAATCAACTGAGTCTAACTCCTCCCTTGTAGAGGCTTGGAGAAAAGTGGTAGTGTAGGCAGTCAGAACCAGAATCCATCTCTTCAGTCTTGGTCTAGTTATCTTCTCAGGACCTAATCCTTTGTTCTAGGTCTTCTTTATCTTACCAAGTTGTTTTCCATTTTAAAGTTATATATTACAAAGAAAATACATGTCTTTTCAAAAAGAGAGAACTCAAATATTCAGACCTCTATATGATCTTGAGTCTGTCCCTCTCCAATCTTGGCAAAAAGTTGGAGCTTATTCTCAAGAGGGGGTTAGGTTTCTGGACCTTCTAGCCCTCCCAGAGATGTGTGAACCTGGACATGCTAAAATGCCGAAACTCCCCAGCCCTCTCCCCACAACTGAACTAGCAGAAGGGTAGCAGTTCAAGATAAACCCTCCTGACAAGAAACTGGGTTTTCTCCAGGGAACCTGACCAGTGCAAGAGGAAGTCTTAAAGGTGTAGACATTAGGGGGTTTTACCCCAAAACATTATTCTTTTTCTTACAGATATTCTTTTTAAAGCCCCACTCTTAAATATAGACTACTGATTGCCAGACAACTACAGAAAGTCTGTAATATGAAAAACTGCAAAAAAAAAGGGGGTGGGGACATATCAGGCAGGAAGATGAAAGGCTCAACAAAGCATGTTAATGTCCTCAGAGATAAGATATTGTAACCATAGTACAAGGTACTATTAAAAAAAGGGGAAAAAAAAGGAACATTCAAGAATCAATTTGGGGAAATCTTCCATAAAGGAGATCAAAAGATAAGAAAAGTGGGGAGTGGCAGGGAGAGGAGATAAAAACAAGTGAGTCCAGGAGATCCAACATCTGAGTAACAGGAAATCCAGGAAGAAAAAAATCAGAAAAGCAAATGAAGGAAATCATTAAAGATTAATTCAACAAAATTTCCCAGAAATAAAGGATGAAAGTCCATTCTGAAAGGGTTCAACAAGGGCCTGGCACAATGCATGTGAACAGACCTTTGCCAAGGCACGTCATTTTAAAATTTCAGAACACTGATGACAGAAGGGAAAGAGTCACATACAAAGGGTCAGGACTTAGAACAGCTTCAGACTTCTCTAAAGCAGCACAAGATGCTAGATGAAAAAGTAACAATGCCTTCAAAATTCTAAAGGAGAACTAATTCCAACCTAGAATTTCATACCCAATCAAATCACGTATGAGACATTATCAGACATGCACTCTCAAAACAATACTTCTCATGCATCCCTTCTACAGCAGGACTCTACCAGAATGAGGTAATATAACCAAGGGGTTACATAGAAAACAGGAGATTCAAGAGGTGGGGAAAGCCCACAATGATAGATAGCAATACATGAGGCACAAGGGAGAGCTAGTCCAGATTGGGACAGGTCAAGAAGGAATTGATAAAATGGCTATGTTGTCTTTAATGTTTGGGGTTGAATTAGTGACAGGACAGAAAAATAAATAAATGAAAATACAAGAGAATTACTAATTCCAGGGAAACATTCTGCAAGAAAGCAATCTAGTCCCCTAGTTGGCTCAGCTGTGAAACACCCAGCCATAATAAATAATGAATCTGATCGAAGCAGAATTACAGTATCAGATGATTGGGGAATGCATGGTAGGCAGGAGGAAGTCAGAGAAGTCAGAAGGCAATGCCTAAAATAGAACACCAAGGAGTGGCCGTGCAAAACGTGCAAACTTGTTTTAAAGTATGACATGGAGGCGAACAGAAACCAATCAGCCCAGACTGACAGGGAAAAGGGGTTAGAAGGGCAGGAGAGCTGCTGTTTCATAAGAAATCTTGCAGAACTATTTGCTCTTTCAATGTGAAGAACTGATTTTTTTTTCCTAAAATGCAGGATATAAAACTTAATTTTCTTTGTGAGAATCCCCTCCACTTTTCAGGAGCTAGGTAGGGTTACGGCTGGCTGGTTTTCACTGTATATAGACTCGTGCAAGGCTGGTACTCCTGCGTGATTCCCACAATGAACCATGTCCAAAGTCAGCTTTTCAGATCCAGGATGCAATTCACTACGAGTGTAATGTTATTATTTACAGTACCATTTATTGTAAAAGTGTAACTTAAGGAGAGATCATACTAAAACATACTGTAGTCCAAGGTCAAAATATGGCCTCAGATATACCAAATCAGAATTACCTGGCTGGCGTGGCAAGGGCAGTTTTGAATGCAGATTCCTGGGCCCCACTCCAGACCAACTACCATCTCTAAGGGTTGGGGCCTTGGAATCTTCACTTTTCTTTTCCCCCTTCTTCTGCCTCCCCCCCCCCCCACTCCAGTTCAAGCCCTTGTTTCTCAGGCTAGTTGTGTAGGACACAGCTCCCTGGCCCGTGCTGGTGTTAGGAGCCTTGCGCTCCCCCGGCTGCGCAGTCAGTCGCCCGTCGTTGGTCGGCCGGCTGCTCACAGCAGGGAATCTTCATTTCTAACAAGGTCCCCAGCTAATGTTGAAAACCACTGCTCCCACTCGCTGTATTAATCACTCAGGAGGCTTCACGAATAAGTCAAATACATCGATGTGTGTAAATCACGGTGACCAGCACAGAAGCGGCAAAGTGGTCCACGCAGGGTACTAGTGGTTATGACAACTCCTACCTGAAGGAACTCCGTGTATAAAGACTTCAAAGAAAGCCACCCTACAGGAAACTCAATGAACAAGTTTCTCTTACCGGGGACAACTCCATTGAGGGAGGTAAGTTCATCTGAAACCGCCCCGGGCCTGGAGCCCCTCCTCTGGAGCAGCACTGCTTGGGGGGTCACCAGCCACACGTTAGTGCCTCCTAGAAGCTGGGGACAACCGGGCAAGACCCACAGGGGCTGCTGCTGGGGGATGGAGGGGATGGTCTTTGAAGCTTCACTTGACACGCCTATGGCATCTGACTGACACCCCCCTCCAGCAAGGCTTGCTCCTCAGTAGTTCTTTGTTATAGGAATAATATAGGGCCTGTCACCTCTTGGTGGTGTGATTATTAAACAAAGCTTGTTAGAAAACCCCTACTTGAGGCCAGGTTCATGGATGTGCTGGGTTTTCTTCTTCCATTACTCGAACAATCTGTTCAATGAGTGATGTTCTAAGGGCCGATAATCGATCCCTTTTCCTCGACAGTTTTCGCTGTAACTCATCCTATACCGAACCCCCGCGAGAGCTCTGTGGTGTCTTCAGGCTGCTTTTCTGATTTTTGGGGTTTTTTGGGCCAGTTAGCTGCTTTGCATATGCTGCCTTCTCTACCTTTTTGCTACATTAAAAACTGGCCGTCCCAATCAATGCCGAGCTACTTTCATAAATGCACAAACTGTCGTCACCCATCCCCTCCCGTTACTAAACTGCTTACGAAGCCAGTATAGGAGCCACAGATGTTGGTTACTAAGACTCTCTGAATTACCTTTTAGTATTATATTGCTTCTGCCAAATGTCGAACCACTGGGGCTTCCAGGTTCAGAGGTCAGAGCACCAGACTCTGTCAAGGGCCAGGACCACTTATGTCATGCTGTTCCAACTGAGCTGATGGCATCTCCACAAAGTTTACCTGAACAAAGTAGAGAGCCTACGGTATAGTGCCTATGTCACAAGGTAAGTGACACACAGTCTGTGCATCTGCAGAGTTTTTTTAGGGGCTTAACCAGCCAGCGACCGGGAAGAGTAACTTAAACTCTGATCAGTAAGTGCTACTTTAAAGCACTGGCATTTTCCCAGGGTGTCAAAATTTAACCTGCTGCCAAAGCAAACAACACCAAACTCCAAAATGAACACATAATCAAAAAGAAAAATAAAACAAACCCATATTTATTTATTTTAACATTTCTCCTGATCTCAAGAGGAAGATGTCAAAAGAAAACCTAGAACATATACATAAGCACACACCGCACCAAACACAAATTACCTAAAAGGAAAAAATAAGGGCAAAGTTCTGTTCAACAGATAAATTTATCTTCGCTTCTGGAAGATGTTTCCACGTCCCATTCCACGTCCTCTTCCTCTTGCGGCCACTGAAAGGTGGGGAAGAGAAAGGACAAGGCCAGGTCAGTGTGGTGAGTACTCATGCCACAGCAGCTGGAGCCTGGGGACATCAGAGTGGGAAGGGGCCTGAAAGGCCACCTGACCCCACACCACACCCACCCCATCATATTTCACAGGGGCAATGGAAACCCAGACAGAGGGGAGAGGCCTAGCGCCTGGTGTCAGAGTAGGAGCAGGCACCAGACTCTTTAAAGAAGCTGGCAAGCAGGGCTTTGAGAGTGAAGGTGGATTGTGAAGTTAAGACTGAGAACCATAGAAAAAATGAATTCCCAGAGCTGGCCTAGGGCAAGCTAATAAAACATGACGGACGCATTTAATCCACACTTAAAATTCGGAAACAAATAGAGTTAAATGTTAGTATCTGTTAAATCTGGGTGAGGGCTTTTATTATCTTTGAGCAATTCTGCATTTTTGTTTTGTAATAGCGAAACAAAAAGCAAGAAACACAGAAACTCACAAAAAACCAAAACCATTCTCCATACAAAGAATATGACAAGATTGCTGTTCTCTGTGACCCAAGGGCTCTCAGAGGGGATGAGTGGCTTTGCAGGACAGGTGAAAATATTCTGGTGACTGCTAATTGGAGCCTCACCCCTCTCCTCTTTCAGAGCCTAGAGCTGCCCCGAAGAGGGAGGGAATTCACCCGAAAACCTAGCCACATGCTGATAGCCCAGAGCAAAGGGTGAGGAGAGGCACAGATGGCTCAGGCAGAAGCCAGAGGGCCTGGGCAAACTCACTGCCAAGTGCCTTCTAGGGCACAGCCACTGGGTTTCACCTTTCACTAGAGAAAACGATGCAGTTACCTAGTGCCAATGAGGACAGCCCTTCCCTGAGAAAGCAAAGAGAGTAGCAATTCCAGCAAGGAAGCTGGCATTTCTGAAATCATTCCTTCTCTAGGACAAAAGGTCCAGAGCTTCTGGCTCTACCTCCCCATAAATGCCTCTTCTCTAGGAAGGGCAACGAGCTTCTCTGACCAGTTTTTTGGGAAGGCATTTTAAAGGATTACTCTATTGCACCTTTACACTCAAAAGCTACCACACATATCAAAAATACGTACAGCGGTTAAAGATACTGATGGAGAGTCTAGTGACTTTCCTGCACTGTCAATTTTTAGCAATGTCAAGACAGATTCTAACGACTGCACTTGCTTTCTTAGCTAATCAACATGGCAGAACTTTCCACGGACCCAAATCTAAAACTTTTGATTGGGATAAGCCAGAAGGAAGGCCAGACTAAGTCAGTGGGAAAAGGCTAGTCTCACTTTTAGAATATGCTAAAGGAAGGATTTATTTTCAACTAGAAGAAGCTTTGAAAACAGAAGTCCAGCCCCTTTAATAGGTAAAGATGGCTTAAAACTGCTAACTTATGGTCTGAAAGGATCCCCACCACCAGCTTTTCCCTGGTTCACACGGAGTGTCAACACACATCCGCAGGCTCTCTGGGCACTGCAGCCCTGTTGCTTCAGAAGTCAAGCTAATCCACACGGCAGTGCCCTGCTCAGCAAACTAGACAAGCTCAAGTTTCTCCCAGGCCCTTGGACATAATTTATGGAAACAAAGGGCCTCTTAGAGATGACACTTATCTACTCTTTAACTTGAGACAGGATTCCCCATCATTTTTCGAAGGAGCCACTGTGGATTTTGCATAAGCCTTAAGAATGCAACCAGGCGAGGCAAGACCGAGGGCAGAGCAAGGCCCCCAGCCCCTTGCAGGTAAGGACCCCAAGATTGCAGTGGGTGTGGAGATGGCTGAGGTCAGGTCCACACCCATTCCCAGGCAATAACAGGACCCTTTCTTAAAAGATACGCAACAGACTCGTATGTTAAAACCAATGCATGAGGAACACCTACCTTGGGCCTTTAGAATAGCAGCTTTTCCCCGACCAGCTCCTGAGCCTTGGTTTTTATTTTTCATGCTCTTTAACATGGGTGCATTTTTCAGCATGTCAGGCAAAATCAGAAAGCGGATCTTGCTGCCACGGATGTATACCTGCTCCAGCTGTGCCACTCGGCCGTCTCTGTACGTGACTGTGATGTTGGACATCTGGAAGGGAATCACCAGCGCGTCAGTAAGGGCCAGCAGAGAAAAGGGGCACAAAGGGGGGTCTTGGATGGTGGGAGAGAAGTCCCGAAACAGACTAACACCATGAAATAAAGGCGCCAGGCAAAGCCAGGGGAACGCGAGTACCTATATGTGAGCCAGGGACTGTGCTAACACGTTACATACGCAGTCCTCACAGCACCTCCAGGGTGGGTATGCGCTTTCCCATTTTTACAGATTGAAAAAACGAAGGCATTTCTCCAAAGTCAAACAGCCAGAATGCAGGGACCTCAGATTCGAGTCCAGCTGGCCTGGCTCCAGAGCTCGAACTGCTATACCGCCTCCCGCCAGCATGAGAAGCGTGCTCAGTGGTGATAAACTGTAACTGAAACAGCTTTGAACTGCCTGTCCAAACTGTCCTCTCCGGCGTCTGCCCGGCACACAGACTGCAAAGGCACCATGAAGGTCACGAGCAAGTACCAGAGGTGGTTCCTATTCTCCCAGGGCATACTCTACAAGAGCCCCTTGGGCTTGGGTGAGCAGGACTGAGACGTTGAGGTGGCAGTGCCTGTATGAAGGGCCCGGAATATGAGAGAGGTGTGAGGCAAGAGCTTGCAGACAGCCAGGACACTCAGGCAGGGGCCTACAGGATACAAGGACTGGAGCAGAACTGGGATGGAGGACAGGGTCATCACCTCAGAGACGATGGGGGTCCCTCAAATGCACGGACACAGAAAGGGCACACAGGGTTAGAGCAGCACTTTGGAAAGATGAATACGCCAACATGGATAAACTGGGGGACAGAGAGGCAGGGAGCAGAGAGGTGAGAGCTGGGAGACTGGCTTAGCACGGGAAGGGGACGCAAATCTGCCAGGGCCAATCCCAACAGGGAGCACGTGTATCAGAAAACGTAGCTCATTTTATGAGTCTTCTGGAGGTAAGATGATTGCAATTTATTCAGAATGGGACAAGGCCACAGTGCAGATAGGCATGCTGTTTCCCAGATTTCACTGGTTTGTTGTTATCTTACACTCACTTGCTCTTTTCTTCGAGTGCTAACTGACCACCCAGCCTCTGCTTGGACATCGAGCACAAAAAGACTAACAATACTCTGGGGCGGCCTCAGTTATGTCTTGAGTTGGAATAGTTTCCGGAGCTTCAACCCACCACCCCTGCTCTACCCTCAGGGGTGGCAAGGCTCGAGTTTCCCATAAATCTGCTCCAGGCCCAGCATTCCCAGTTTCTTAGCAAATTTCCAGTTTCGAAGTCTTCGACACCCTGCTCCTGCCTTGAAGATTATAACCTCTGGTGCTACAAATGAACACCAGCTACGGTTATGCCACCCGAGAGAGAAACGTGGGTCTGGCCAGGTCTCACAATACCAGATACACCTGGGAACAGGCCTGCGAACCTATACTTGAGGCCTGGCCCTGCCATTTGTCAGGGGTGTAACCCTGGCTAAGTTTCCTGGCTCCCCCGAGCCTCAGTTCCCTCACCTACAAAGTAAGGAAAAATACAACATAATAAAGCCAACTTCGCGGAACACTTACTACTGTTCCAGGCAATATCACACAGCAACTAATTTTATGTCACACAATCCTACGAGATAAATACTACCACCATCCCCACTGGAGATAAAGCAGCACAGCCCATTAGAGGCAGATTTGTTCCCAGAGACAAGCCCTTACCCACCCTATTCTTCGGCTCAAGGTCACGGTGCCCTGTGTAGCCTGGTTGGGGTTCGAACCCTAGCCTATGTGACTAAACGCACACTCTTACCCACACACACACCACCCCGTACTCCCTAGAATTACTAAGAAGCAGATGAAACAAGACAAGTATGTTGGAATGCTGTCCTATTACCTACCACAGCACAGAATCTCAGTAAATGGTGAATCAAAACGACAGTTAACATGTCTACTTTGGGGGCTGTGCTGCTGCCAAGTCCCTTCTCCTTCCCACGTACTGGTACATCTCATTCCTTCCTCTGCCACAATCTCCCCAACCCACTTTGAGAATCCCTGACAGGTTGTTATGTACGATCAACAAGACATAAACCAAGTGTTTTCACAATGGCACAGAGTCCAGTATTATCTGACTCAGACTCCAACCCTAAAACCTTGTCCACTGTTACTCTCGTGTTCGTCCTGCTGCACGAGCTGAGAAATGACTGTGCTGTGTACAAGGCCCACAGCGTCACTGCCCACCCACTCACATAGCTTGTTAATAACTCAGCTGTTCCCATCGTTAGCCAAGGCAGCAACTTGAGTGAACGAGGTTTTAATCAAGGTTAGGCAGGAACACCCAGTTTACTCAACTTTCCCAAATAACCACAATAAACACAGATGGCATAAGCCAGGGCCCAACTTAAATGACATCTTATGGTTCTCCAGTCTGAATATTAAGTGGAAAATTCCAGAAATAAACAAAGTTTTAAATTGCATGCCATTCTGAGTAGCGTGATGAAATCTCATGACGTGTCACTGTCCCACCTGGGACATGAACCATCCCATCCAAGCCCACCACTGCTTCTCACCTGGTAGTCACTTAGTAGCCATCTGTTATCAAATCAACTGTCGCAGTGTTCAAGTAACCCTTGCTTTACTTAATAATTGCCCCAAAGCCATTCACATAATTTTATTATAGTGCTCGTTATAATTGTTGTTTTATTATTAGTTACTGTTGCCAATCTCTTACTGTGCCTAATTTATAAATTAACCTTTATCATAGGTATGTATAGGAAAAAACCTAGTACACACAGGGTTTGATACTATCCTTGGTTTCAAACACCTCTGGGGGGGGGGGCTTGGAACATCCCCCCTTGGATAAGACGGGACTACTACAGAGTCAAATTGTGGGGATTTCCTCCTACCTGGGGCCAAGGCAGAGATCTGTAAAGCAATGTTAGGGGGCCTCAGGATCGTCAAACACAGCATCCCTTTGTGGGGTACACAGCAAGCACTCTGCCCTACCATTAATAGTAGAGCCTCCTTCTTTTCCTCTGATCCCTTTTACTCATTTTCCTGCCTGAAGTCTGAGGCAGGGTCTGAAACAGCTGAGGGTCTGAAACATCCAGAGGCAACAGGATATCACCGGTTTCCTCTATGCCTCATCTGTAGGGACTATGGTTTAAGATCACAGACTTGGGAGTCAGGAACTTGGGTTTAGATCTGCTCCTTCCATGTCTGGTCACCCTGGGCACCTGGAAGCATGTTGGTCTCCGAGAGGTCCTGCGATGACTGAAGGATCTACTGTATGTAAAATCCCTAGCATAGTGCCTGGCACAGAATCAACAATGAAAAAATGAAAACTTTTGATACTATTTAAGCACACAGCCTTTCGGAGACAGGTCTTAGCTTGACAAGTTAAACTAAGACTTAAAATACTTAACAGTGCCCAGATCTTGGTTTCTAAATTCTCTTCCCAACCTAAAAGAAATCAAGGCTTCTTGAAAAAGTGGCTGATTCCAGAACTGGGTTAGGGAAGGAAAAGATGGGCCTGTCACAAACATCTTGAACCAGAAGGTAAGGATGTGCTCCCAAAATATGACCAGAGCATATTGAAAGGACACAGGAGTCAGCTTGAGGGGTATCCTACTGACCAAATCAGAAGTTATTTGAACATCAAAATAATGATAGAAACAGGTTATAACCCATTTAATAAAACAGAAACCCACAGCCCACATGGATAATAAATGAATGAATAAAATGAGGAATAAAGGAAAGCTCTTCCATACAGTAAACCTAAATCTCCCCACAAAATCCTCGTTAGTTACAAAAGGCAAAAGAATATACAGTGAAAAGAGCACACAATACCTGAACCAAATGATCAAGATTAACATTACCAATAAGGGGCAAACAGGCATTCTGGGCGTCTGGGTGTGACACCCTGAGGAGACAAAATCTCTTACACAGTACAGCCAAAAGCATAATCCAAATCTAATCATGAGGAAACACTAGAGAAACCTCAATCAAGGGGCATTCTAAAAAAATAACTGGCCTCCATTTTTCAAAAACATCAATGCTATGATTTCTGGTCAAGATGGCGGAGTAGGTAAACACTGTGCTTACCTCCTCTCACAACCACATCAAAATGACAACTAAACTACAAACAACCATCACAGAGAATTGTCTGAAGTCTAGCTGAATCGAAGCCGTACAACTAAATACATACAGAAGAAGTCACCTTGAGACTGGTCGGAGGGGCAGAGATATGGAATGTGCTGGTCCCACTCCCGTGTGTGACCATTAAAAATCAGGAGGGGGTCCAGCCCGGTGGCTCAGGCACTTAGAGCTCCATGCTCCTAACTCCAAAGGCTGCCGGTTTGATTCCCACATGGGCCAGTGGGCTCTCAACTACAAGGTTGCTGGTTCAACTCCTCGAGTCCCGCAAGGGATGGTGGGCAGCGCCCCCTGCAACTAGGATTGAACACAGCACCTCGAGCTGAGCTGCCTTCTGGATGGCTCAGTTGGTTGGAGCGCGTCCTCTCAACCACAAGGTTGCCGGTTCGACTCCTGCAAGGGATGGTGGGCTGCTCCCCCTGCAACTAGCAACGGCAACTGGACCTGGAGCTGAGCTGCGCCCTCCACAACTAAGACTGAAAGGACAACAACTTGAAGCTGAACAGCACCCTCCACGACTAAGATAGAAAGCACAACAACTTGACTTGGAAAGAAAGTCCTGGAAGTACACACTTCCCCAATAAAATCTTAAAAAAAAAAATAAATCAGGAGGGATATCTAGGTTGTGGAGGTCCCCTATGAGGAGTCCCAGCCACACACCAGGCTCCCCAGGCCAAGGTTCCAGTGCCAGGGAGAGAAGTCCCCATAACTTCTGGCTGTGAAAACCAGAGATTGTGGCTGAGTGAGATAAGGGCAGTTGCAGTCCCAGGCACTCCTCTTAAAGGACTTGCTCATGGCCTTACTGGCTGATGGACTCACTTGCTCTGAGTTCCAGGGCTGGAGCAGCAGCTCTAAAGGTGCCAAGGACATACGGGGAAGAACTGAGTTGTCTGGATTCAGGGTGAGGGCTGGAGGGGCAGCTTTCTCCCAGACAGAGGAGCTAGAGGAAGCCATTGTTTCTTTGTTGAGCCTGCCCAGCTCCCAACACCAGAGGCAGGCAGCCACTATATTTGAGTCTCCATCAATCTGGCTAATACCATTTGTTGGCCCTGCCCTGGTGATTGAGACCCCCACCCAACCCAACTTTCAGGCACACCTATGTCACTTCCAGTGGCTTTTCCATACAAACTGCCTGTCTTGGCTCATGCTGCACACTCTCCTAAAATCTCTCAAAGGTTCACAAAATCAAAACAAACAACATCTGGCTTCAGCATATCCTGTACCGCTTGAACAGACGTAAGCCCAGTACTGGCGACACCAGCTGCGGTTCGTGGCTTGGCCTCTTGAGGCACCTCCAAGGCCAGCATGGGTGGGGCCATTTGTAAACTACATTGTGGCTCATGCCAAGTGGCCGCAGGCAGGGCACAGGCAAGGCTGAACTTGGACTGTGGTGGGGCCTGTCCTAGGAGACCCCAGGGGTGGCGCACTCAGTGGACAGCTACAGACAGCATCACCCGACTGCCTCCAAGGACGACACACCCAAAGGGCAGACTGGGCAGGCACCAGATCGTGAATCCTGCTCCACAGGGTCAGTCCCTGCATAACAGCTCCTCCACTGTAGTTACGCCAGTGCTCACAACCAATCAGTCCAAGTGTCAATACACTCACTGAGGGGCAAACAGCAACCAAAGCTCAACTACAACAGGAGGGCACACACAGCCCACACAAGGGACACGACTGGAGCACCCGGCTCTGGTGACCAGGGAGACTGTGCCACTGAGCCCCACAGCACACCTACTATATAAGGCCATTCTACTACGACTGGGTGACGTAGCACCCCTACCTAGAAACAAACACAGGGAGGCAGCCAAAACGGGGTGACAAAGAAACATATCCCAAATGAAAAACTAGAACAAAGCTCCAGAAAAAGAACTAAACAAAACGGAGACAAGTAATCAACCAGACACAGAGTTCCAAGCACTCATCATAGGACGCTCAGTATCTCAGGGAGAACGTCAACAAAGAGACAGGAAACAGAAAAATGGAGAGAGAAAATATAAAAAAGAACTAGCGAGAAATAAAGAATACAGTAACTGAAACGAAGGATACTTTAGCGCAGGGCTGTCCAAACTGCGGCCCACGGGCCAACTGTGGCCCATGATCCATTGTTAATTGGCCCGCAGCAAATTCCAAAAATACATTTAGTTTACTTAAATAAACCAGGTGAGGCAATACGTGCTTCGCCTCCAGTGAGTGGCCTGGCTGTTTGTGTATTTTACCGCATATGGCCCTTGGTGAAAAACATGGAAAAGGGTTTGGACACCCGCTCTAGAGGAAATCAACAGTAGATTAAATGAAGCAGAAGACTGAATTGGCAACTTAGAAGATAAGGTAGCAGAAAACATCCAATCAGAATAGCACAATGAAAAAGAATTTTTAAAAAATGAGGATAGTGTAAGGGGCTTCTGGAAAAACATCAAGCACACTAACTGCTGCATCATAGGGGTGCCAGAAGGAGGAGAGAGAGCAAGGAATTGGAAACCTATTTCAAGAAATAATGCTGGAAAACTTCCTTAACCTGACAAAGGAAATAAATATACCCGTCCAGGAAGCACAGAGTCCCAAACAAGATGAACCCAAAGAGGCCAGCAACAAGACACATCATAATAAAAATGCTAAAGGTTAAAGACAAAGAAAAGCAGCAAGAGAAAAGCAGTGTAGTTACCTACAAAAAAGCTTCCATAAAACTGTCAGCTGACTTCTCAACAGAAACGTTGCAGGCCAGATGGGATTAGCACGAACTATTCCAAGTGATAAAAAGCAAGGACTAGGCCAGCCAAGTGGCCCAGGTGGTTGGAGCGCCGTGCTCCTAACGCCGAGGTCGCTGGTTTAATTCCCACACGGGCCAGTGAGCTGCGCCCTCTACAGCTAAGATTGTGAACAACAGCTCTCCCTGGAGCTGGGCTGCCGTGAGCAGCCAGACGTTGGTGTGAGCTGCCGCGGGCTGCTGTGTGCTACTGTGTGCTGCCAGGAGTGGCCGGTGGCCAGCATGAATGGGCAGCAGTCAGCGTGAGCTGTCGTGGGCTGCTGTGTGCTACCATGTGCTGCCAGGAGCGGCCGGTAGCCAGTATAAGTGGCCAGCAGCCAGCGTGAGCTGCTGTGTGCGGCTGTGGGCTACCGTGTGCTGTCATGAGCGGCCGGCAGTCAGTGTTAGTGGCCGGCAGCCATTGTGAGAGGCTGGCAGCTGGCAAGAGCTGCCGTGAGCGGCAGACCGACGACCAGTGACCGACTAGTTGGCCTCAGCCGGTAGAAGCACAAGGCTCATAACACCAGCACGGGCCAGGGAGCTGTGTCCTACACAACTAGCCTGAGAAACAACGGCTTGAACTGTGGGGGGAGGCGGGAGAAGGGGGAGAGGAAGCAAGGACCTACAACCAAGGTTACTTTACCCAGCAAAGCTATCACTTAGAATCTAAGTACAGGATATATAGCTTCCCAGACAAGAAAAAGCTAAAGGAGTTCACTGCCACCAAACCAGTATTACAAGGAATCTTAGAGGGATTTATTTAAGATGGGGGAAAAAAGCATAAAAAATATGAATAATAAAATGGCAATAACTACATATCTATCAATAATTACTTTCAATGTAAATCGATTAAATGCTCCAATCAAAAGACAGGGTGGCTGAATGGATAAAAAAACAAGATCCTTAGACATGCTGCTGACAAGAGACTCACTTTAGATCAAAAGACACACACAGACTGAATATAAAGGAATGGAAAAAGATATCAAAACAAAAACACACAAACAAAAAAAAGCTGGGTGGCAATACTTATACCCGACCAAACAGGCTTTAAAACAAACTTATACCAGACAAAATAAACTTTAAAACTAAAGTTATAACAAGAGATAAAGAAGGACTGAGTAATGCCTCTTCTGGGTATTTATCCAAAGAAACTCAAAATGCTACTTTGAGGGGACGTATGTAAACAATGCAGCATTGTTTACAATGGCCAAGAGTTGGAGGCGGCCTGGGTGTTTGTCTATGGATGAATGGGTAAAGAGGTGGTACATATGTACAATGGACTATTACTTGGCCACGGAAGGGAACAGGTTCTTGCCATCTGCAGTGGCATGGATGGACCTGGATACTGTGCCGAGTGGACTTGTGTCCCACAGAAAAAGACAGATGCTATGTAATTTCACTTATATGGGAAATCTAAAGAACAAAACAAACAAAATAAATTTATAGGTATAGAGAACATTTTGATGGCTGCCAGATGGAAGAGCGGTTGGATGTGAAAAAGTGGAGGGGATTAAGAAGTACAAATTGAGAGGTGTCCGGTTAGCTCAACTGGTTAGAGCATGGTGCTGATGACACCAGGGTTGCCAGTTCGATCCCTGCGTGGGCCACTGTGAGCTGCGCCCTCCTTGGGGAAAAAAAACAACTACAAATTGTTACAGCATAGTCATGGGAATGTAGGGTACAGCATAAGGAATATAGTCAGTAATACTGTAATAACTATGTATGGTGTCAGATGGGTATTGGGTTTATCAGGGTGATAGACGGCGGAGGAATGGGAGCAGGTGAAAAATGTGAAGGGATTAAAAAGTACAAATTGGTAGTTACAAAATAGTCATGGAGATGTAAAGTAAAGCACAGGGAATACAGTCAATGATATGGTAGTAACTATGTATAGTACCAGGTGGGTACTTGACGAGTCAAGAGGATCACTTCTTCAATTATATAAATGTCTAACCACTATGCTGTACACCGGAAGTTACCATAAAATAATACTGAATGTCAACTGTCACTGAAAAATTTAAAAAGGGGAAGGTGAAGGGGAATAAGAGGTCCAAATGTCCAGGTATAAAACAAGTACGTCACGGGGGTGTATGTACAGTATGGGGAATAGAGTCAGTAATACTGTGATAACATGGTACGGTGTCAGATGGTTGCTGGACTTACCATGGTGATCACATCTTTAGGTGTATAAATGTTGTACACCTGAAACTAATATAATATGTATTTTATATTTTAATAAAAATTTTAAATAAAAACTCAAAACTCAAAATACGAAACAGAAAACATCAATGATATGAAAAGCAAAAGTGGAGGAACCAACCAAAACTAAAGAAGCGTAAAGTGAGCCGACAACTAAGTGCAGTAAGTGATACAGAGATGAAAACATCGTCATAAAGGACATTACTGGGACACTTGCAGTCCAGGAATATGGACTGCAGGCTGAAGTACCGATTCAACGTTGAAGTTCCTGAATGATGGTACCATGGACACAATGAGAGAATATATTTGTTATGAAGAAATATACACAAAAGTATTATTCGATGGAGTATGATGAATGCAATCCACTCTCAAATAGTTCAGAAAAAATATAGATTAAAAATTAGTTTGCTCGGACTGAGTCATGTGTCGGTGAAACATGGCTGTGCCCCGGCAAGTTGTGTAAAACGTGGCAGTAGCCTGAGAGGCTGAGGAAGACCAGAGGAAGCACCAACTGCTGCGAGGAGAGCACGAAGCTCGATTGAAAATCGTGAACCAGATGACACTGTCAAGGAAAACCGAATTGTTGTTATCAAAACCAGAAAAATTAATTGATTTCCAGAAATGCAAAGGGATTTACTTGAACATGGATCGACATATACTGGACTTAATGCTCCTCCCTGTGGTTAATAGCACATCTTAAATGACACACGCTCACACAGCTGCGGGTTTACCAATGGCAGGGACCCTATTTTTGACAGCAAACATACGAGTATCTTACGAAGGTTTTGTATCACCACTGAATAAAGGTGATTTGCATCGTGAAACCTATACAGTAACACGAGGTGGATGAGTTGGTTGTTTTTGGTGGTCTGTAGTTTTCTTGGCTACACCTGTGAATGGTGGCCGAGCAGCAAGGTACGCCTCAGCCCTGCTACCAGAGAAAGGACACATCTTAACCAGTAGGATCAGAACTAAGCCCGTCTTTAGAAAGAGATTATTTCCCATTTTGCTCCAGACTGGGTTTGCAGCATACCTTGGTTCTTGTCAATATAAACTACTTATAAAGGCTCTTCAGTTCTCTGAATCTGGCACAGAAATTCAGTGATAGTTCCAACAGTCCAGTCAGTGATTGGGGGGTCATGCCAAAGCCCCCAGGAGGCAGGCCCCCACCATCTGACAAGCATCTGGCACATTCAGTCAATGTGCCAAGTTTAGGTAGATCCAGTGAAGTCTCACATCTTGGTATGGGCAGTGTTATGGCCCGAACTGTGCCCCATTCCCAAATTCTTATGTTGAAGTCGTAACGCCCCCAGTACCTCAGAATATGACTATTAAATAGAGACTGGATCTTTAGAGGTAACTGGGCCCTAATCCAATTACTTGTCTCCTTCCTTATAAGAAGATTTGGAGACAGGCACACAGCGTGAAGACCATGTAAAGACACAGGAAGAAGCCAGCCACCTGTAAGTCTTCCTTCATGGACCTCAGAAGAACCAACCCTGTGACACCTTGATATCCGCCTTCCAGCCTCCAGAACCCTGAAAGAATAATTTTCTGTTGTTTAAGCCACCACGCGCGGAACTTTGTTATGGCAGCCCCAGCAGATTAACACAGGCAGGAGGCAGGCCCCCACCATTTGACAAGCATCTGCTTACTTATTTTGCACTATGGTACTGAGGCTGAGGTACTAGTTTCATCCCTAATTTACTTAGAAAGGAGGAAACAGAGGGTAAGGGCAGTCCAAAGTTTGCTTCAAGTCACACCAAGTAGCAAGCTACAACCTGATTCCAGATCCATCTATCAGCAGGTCTGTGTGCTTTATCCCATACTGGCTGCATCTGAAAGACCACTAAGGCCATCCGTTGAGACACTCCACATTACAGACAGGCAGTCTGAGGACCCGAAGTTCAGTCAGTTGTCCAAATAGTGGAATAAACACATCAAGATTCCCTACCTCTCGTCTTGCATTCTACTCACCAAACTAAAAGTACCTTAAAACAGACAAGGATGCCTTAAGCCAAAAGACTAGATCTATGACAGGGGCACCCCACAAAAGCAAAGGAAGCCAGGAGCCACAGGACCTTTCGAGAGCCCACACCACTCATCTCTGTGGCATCACCACCAAGGGAGAGAAATCGGCAGCCACCAGATGCCTATCTCCCTGAATGCCAGGGTACTGCCCCAGCTGGTCAACCTGGCAGGAAGATGATGCTGAAAGGTACAGATATACCACAAATAAATGAATGCCCCCAGGAAGCAAGGAATAGTTAGGACACCTGAGCCAGTGTGACCTTGGGTTAAGTCACTTTATCTCTCTGACCTCTAGTTTTCTCACCTGAGCTAGGTGTTGCACATACATAATTCATCTGATCTTTAGAATAGCCCTGGGGTGTAGGTGTTATCTCTGTGGCAGTCTTTGTGGCTCTGCTGAGATTTCCCTTCAAGGGACAACAGGCTATGAGGAACGCAGGGAGCTGACAAGCTCCAGCTGCCACCTTTGGTATCCACTACAGCATACATACACCCTGAGGCCACACTCTCCGCAGGCTGCCAGCCAATGACTGGCCACAGCCGAGGTACTAGAGGCCAGGCCATTTCATTTCCCCATGCTACACTCCTCAGTTTTGGCATCTACATCACAGAGGACCCAAAGTAACACTATTCCCATTTTACGGATGAGGAAACTGAGGTGATTAAATGTTTATGGTCACATAATTAGGATTCAAACCAACATGATTCCAAAGCCCAAGCTCTTAACTGATGGTTTAAAGAACAAAGGAGAAAGTGTGCAGATACACTTTGTAATGTTATACAGATTCTTGTGATTCTTAAAAGCAAAGTAGTGCCACGGGAAGAACACCATATCAGGAAGCTGCTCCAACATTTATTAGCAGGGTGACATTCACTAGATGAGTCCTTTAATCTTATTCTCCCTATTTTATGGATGACAAAACTCTCACCAAAACCACTTACCTTGAAAGGTGGTTGCTATAATCAAATGAAATTCTTCCCCTCAAGAAAACTGGCAAATAAACACATTATGTGAGCGGAAGATTTTGCTAACTGCAAAGCATTATGCAAATATGTGGGGCAAATGGATAATGATCTGAACCTGAAGGATTCCAACAAAGGGAGCAGTGCCATTCCTCTTAAACAGTCCCCCAAATATGGGACACAGGACAAAGTTAAATATTCCAAACTTCTGAATGGCTCTTATTCATGCCCATATCCCCGCACCTATACCAGTCTCTGGCACACGTTAGGCATTCAGTAAGTAACTATTCAATGAGAACTTCAAAAAGACCTCCAGTCACCATCTTTCTGTCCCACAAGACAGAGACACAAGCTTTCTCCAGTCTCATGTACAAAGCAGGATACCTGGCAGTTCATGTTGTCTTCCGCCTCAATGAGCTTCCCACGGTACACCTCGCCAGTGTTTGTCTCACACGTCACAATGTGACCCTCCGCCTCATGGAGAACTTTAATCGGCACACCAATGGACATCTTGGCAGGAAGAGAGTTCTACAGTGGGAGAGACAGCAGTTAGTTCATCTTTCAGGGCCTGAGAAGGCGTGTGGCACATACCATGCCTCCCTTAAGGCCTGACACTCCGTGACACTTAGCAAAGATGTCTAAGCTGCATTTTCTACAAAAAAAAAAAAAAAAAGCAGCTTAACACCTAGCTTGAGGTACCTAGCTGAAAAAATACATGCAAGACGTGGGGTGGGGAGGCACGGAAGCCTGGGTAGAGGGAAATGTAATGGGAATGGAAAGTACCTTCCATCTCCCTCCCTGCTATCATACGTCCCTTTATCTTCACCAAATAACCATCAATCAATTCTGCGTGTTTGGGGGCAAGGGGGTTGGCATGCATTACCTTACAATGTATTTGTCAACCCAGAGTTGTAGGTGACACCGTTTTGAGCACCCGTGATGTAAACCCGAGCTGCCCAATACAGCAATCACTGTCCACATGCAGCCATTTAAGTGAAACGTAATTAAAATGAAATAAAATTAAACACTCAGTCCCCCAGTCATGTTGGCAACATTGCAAGCGCTCAACGGCCACAGGAGGCTAGTGACGGGCACACACGTATGCAGCATTACTAAGCACTGCGGATGTGGCCGGAGGAGCCAGGCAAACCTGGAGGAGCCTATAACGTGACCCGTTCCATGCCCTCCGACCCTCCACGAAGAGAAAACACCCACGTGTTCACCGGGTGACGATGTGCTAGAAGCAGGACGTGCTTTCCCCGGAAGAGAAACAATCAGGGCAAGCGCCGGGCAGAGAGACACGCGAAGGGTGGTTTAACTCCAAAATGAACAAGGACTGAAGGCTGGAACGCACCCCGTGTGTTCAAGAAAGGAAACGGAACACGAGGCCGGGAGCAAACACGCTGGCTCCCCGGGAGCGGCGCCGCCGGGGTGCGGATTTTAGGCTGAAAGCGGCGAGGAACCACTGCACGATTACGTGGAAGGAATCACCCGACAACAAGGGAGCGCCGCGTACACGACGGATCACACACAGCTAAGCAGCAGGGGAACGCGGTAAAACGCGTGTAAGCGGGGAAAGCGCGGGGCACCGGCGCCCGAACGCGGGATGGAGGCAGTCAGTCACAAGCGGCTTCAAGACTCCTGCCTGCACCGCTCGAAAACCAGACCCGGAGAGGTACAGAAAGTGGAGAGCATGTGCTTTGGGGAAAAGCTAATAAACTCACTGCCAGGCGCTAGTGAGGCGACGCTGCTGTTCGGGCGGCCCAGGCTTCCCGCTCTTCTCCCTCCCCGAGCCACGCAGAGCTCCATGGCTGTGCGTCCCCCAGCCCCCGGCCCCTCATGGGGGTCTCGGCCTACCCTCGCCTGCCCCTGGCCTTTCCTCACCCGGTCCGGGCTCCTCTTCCTTTCCCGCGCGGCTGCGGTGTCTCAGGCGACTCCGACGGCGTGAGGCGAGCGAATGGCGGATTCCGCTCTCCCAGAATACCACGCGTTCCCAAAATGCCGCGCGCAGAACCCGACCCCTTCCTTTTCCTATAGTGGTGAGAGCGCGCTCGCCTCCGCCTCCTCCTCACCCCGCCGGCTAGGAAACGTGGGCTCTGGTACGATCGTTCCGGCCCCAGAAGAGAGGGCTGATGATGGGGCCCGGGTGCCACCCGAAGTACCGACCTTCAGCCCGTCAAGGGAAGAGGGGAACTCGCGTTTGCAAGCACCCCCCCCCCACACCAGGGACGGGCTGGATCCAAGGGCGGAGATCTAGGGTCTGGGCCGTCGGATCGGGGGCAGCAGGCGGTGGGGCCGAAGGTTAGGATCTCCCCTCACAATTTCACCTTTGGAACCCGGCACTGCCAGGTAAGTGCGACCTGAGCAAGGCGAGGAATGTCACCATACGGATAGGGAAACTGAGGCATAGAGAAGAGGGGGTGCCGGCCCAGGGATTCGGAGTAGGGTTAGGTCTCCCGAAGCCCAGCGGTTTCTGCGGCAGGACCAGGACTTGGACCTGAGGCTGACAAAACAGCGGGTGTGAGAAGAGGTGGAGCTTGCTAAGGGGAAGAGCCTCTGGGGAGCCAATGTTCGCTGGACGACAGGGTTTCGGGGCGGGGCTCGGAGAGGGGCGGGGCTCCCCGGGAACGGAGGCGGAGAAGGGCCTGTGCGTCTGCGCGAGAACTGGGAAAGGGGCGGGGTCACCAAAAGCCAAGGCTGAGACAGGCCCGGGCGGGCTTAGACCAGGGGGCGGGGGGCCTCTAGTAATAGGACGAGGGAAGGGAAAGGGAGTGGCCTCTGTGGAGGCCCAGGGAAGGGGAGGAGCTTATGGAAGGGGCGGGGTCCCAGGATCTGAGGCCTGGAGGGGCCGGGGCGGGGCTTGGGGAGGCCCTGCCACCGCCTGCCCTGCCACCGCCTCTCCTTCTCCCCACCGCGCGGGCGGTGGAGGTGGCGGCGGAGGAGCCGTACACGGACCGGTCCCACTCCCGCCCCAGCCGAAGCTACAGCCGGCGCCAGGCCGGGGCCATGGGCGCCCCGCGCCGCCTGGGTCATGAGGACGGAGGCGGAGGCAGCGGGGTCGCCGCTCGAGCCCGGTTAGTGCCTCCCTGAGGGCCCAGCCCTCCCTCGGGAACGAGGGTACCCTCACCCGTCCGCAGCGCGGGGCAGGGTCCGGCCGCGCGCGCGACCTTGGGCCGACCGCCGCCTCGGGCGAGGCTCTAGAGCTTCCAGCGACACTTGGCCAGGTGTACGCAGCCGCCTCGGTTCCCTACCCCCCCGCCCCGTCAGGTGGGGTTTCCCGATGCTCCCGGGCTGAGACCCGCCCGCTCTGATAGCGGTCATGGTGGGGAGGGTCCCGGCGTGGGAGGCTGGGGCGCCCCCTTCCCCAGAAGCAAAAAGTCCTGCTGGAGTCGCCTTGGGAGATCCTGACCCCGGGGGAACCGAGGCCTAGAGGCGCGAGGAACTGCTGAGAGCACAGAGCCATGGGAGGGCCCTTACCTGGCCTCCAGACTCAGCGCTTTGTCCTGTCCAGTTCTTCACCTCTGGCTCCCTCCGCGCCGAGTGGCCTGAGCTCCTTTGGGGTGGAAACCAAGCCTGACATTCAGTGTCCTGGTCTTCAGTTGGCTTCTCTAAGTGGGGGAGGGGGGGAAGTGATTTCTTCTCTGCTTAAGGCACAGGGTTGATGCGAAAGAGAAAGTGGTAGTTCTACCGTGGTAAACTCTGAAGTGAGTTGCCAACTCATGGGGGAGGACAAGAGCTGTGAGAACCTGACCCTGACGCCTCAGTGGAACCCTCGTGTCACCAGAGGAAGTGGTCTCTTTGGCGTTTGCAGCAAGGAGCACCGCCTAATGCTACCTGGGATTTGCGTCCTACTCCAAGTCTGTGATCGTGGACCAGGCGCTTGCTTTTCCTGAGCCTCAGTGGAGTCGTGGCTCACCGTCACAGAGAGCTTTCTCCAGCAGGCACTGTGCTGTGTGTTACATGCAGTGCTTCATTAATCCTCATACCCACCCCAGGAAGAAGGTCGCCTTGTGATTTTCACTTTTACAGATGAGCTGACTGAGGCCGAGAGGGGTTAAGTACTCAGAGCCAGGGAGCTGCGTTCCTTCCTTGGTGACAGCTGCCAACTGAAGCTGGCCAGGGCCTTCTAGGCAGACCCTAGTTCTCACGTGGGACAGTCCCTTTGCTTCAGGCATCAACATCTTGTAGCAGCTTTGGGCTTGGAAGACCTCGCCTACTCTTATCATTCCCCACAGAAGTATCTCTGGGTCCCTATGGGCAGACCTGCTGGTGCCAAGACTGGGGGCGGCCACAAGGGGATGTTTAGCTCTTCCGGACCTCGGGATCAAGGAGTTTCAAGGATCAGGGCAAGAAGAGAAGGCGGGCAGCAGAGCTCAGAGCAACTGCCCTATGCCAGATTTACAGCTGGGCATAGGAGAAAGTACAGACAGACTCAAAGCCCAGCCAAAGATGGCCCAGCTAGTCCATACCAGAACCTAGGGTACAGAGTAAGGAGGGAGCCATGAACAGCTGTAGTCTGGAAGCCTGGGGGTGGGAGCTGGGCATTGCGGTGACAGGTAGGCCCCTGGCATCTCAAGGGATAAGGCCTTTGGGGAAAAGCATGTTCCAATCACCAAGCATGTCTGAGTGCCTGCTCTGCGCTGGGGGCTAGGAGGAGGTAAATGCCACCTAGTCCCCACCTACCACTGAAGAATTCTCTATTTGTCCACTGGGGAAAACGGACATCACCTTAAATAATCCATATTGAGGGTCTCAGAGAAGGAAAGGGACCAGAGCATTTGGACATTTAGAGATGGGAGACAACGTTCCAAACTAAGGGATATATAAGAGGCAAGGCTGGGGAATAAACAGCCTGTGTAGAGAAAAACACAAAGGCCGTTTATGGCCACAACAGAGAATTCTTGGATGCTGTGAAGGAGGGCTCCCTCACTCTGAAGGCGTAGCCAGAAAAAGCATTTCCAAAGAGGAGACTTTGAGCTGAGACCTAAATGACCATCAGGGGAAGAACAGCAAGGGAAAGAGAGTTCCAGGTAGAGAGAGCTATATGTGCAAAGGCCCTGGAGTGGAATGAGCCTTGATAGGTGACCAGAATAACAGGACCAGGGTGAATGAGGGGGAAAGGCAAAGATGAGGCTGGTAGGGTCCAGCTTGGGCAGGGCCTGCAGGCTATGGTAAAGGGTGAGAACTTTGTTCTAAGAGCAGTGGGACACTATGGATGGCATCCCTCTGGCTTCTGTGTACAGAGATGGCACAGGAGCTGAGGTGGAATTTGGAGCAGAAGATAGGCAAAGGTCAGCAGGACTAAGCCTTCAGCACTGAATCCATGGCAGTGGGAGGAGGAGAATGTGTGAAGGCCTTGAATGAAGTGCCTGGGTTCCTTATAAAGGAACCTGGGGTCAGGGGAGGGAGGGGCCAAAGCCTCAGCCAGGCCTGGACTCAGTGTGCCAGGCCCCTCCCAGCTGGATGGAGGCAGGATTCACATCAGCACCCACAAAGGGCTCTACATACCTCCTTGCCGTGAGCGCTCACACCACCTTGCTGGCTCGTGTCTGTGATGGTGCATTTCATAAAGGAGGAAGCAGGCTCAGAGAAGTCAGGTGCCTCTCAGGTGACTCAGCCAGTGGGTGGCCTGCCCTCGCCCATGCCATCCTGCCTTCCATGCTGCTGCATGCCCTTGAGGGTGAGGAGTCTGGGGAGAGAGACCAATACCATGCAGCAAAGGAGCCGCCACAGGTCACTGCCTCTTAGGAATGTACAACAGCCCAGAAAGGCACAGACAAGCTCAGTGCAAGGGTCCCCTCTGGGAGGCAAAGTGTGAACTCAGGCCTGGCAGAGTGCAGATGAAGGAAAGGGCATGGCTTTTTCAGAGAAGGCCCTGAAGTGGTGGCATCTATGCCAGGCCTTGAGGGTGGGGGAGGATTTAGACATAGGAGAGTAGGAGCATGGGACTCATTTTAGGAAGGTACTGCCCAGACAAGGCCAGTAGGTTGGAAGGCGAGGATGGACTCCAGGGCTAATGAGTGGCCCTCATGATTGGTGCATGCAGTGGGAGGCAGGCAGGCTCCCAGGCCAGCTCTGCACCGGCTGGTCTTGGGTTCAAGAAAGGCCCCAGAGACCTGCAGTGAGGAAACAACGTAGGCTGGCTTTTCATGTGCTGAATGGGTGTCATGAGTGAGCAGTGAGTGGTGGTGACTACTGAAGGGAAGTCCCTCCTGGTTCTTTAGACTCTGAACTTTGTCCAGATTCATGGAATGGCAGAGTGGGAGGGTCGGGCAGGCCACCGCCAGCTCGCCCCTGCCTCAGGCCCTCGGTGCATGCTGCTCTCCCTCTGCCTTGCGCTCTCTACCTCTTGACTCTCTAACGCACTGCCACCATTTCCCCTAGCCTAAGCCCCGGTTTTTCTCTTACACTTGCTTGTTTTTAGTGTTCGCCAGGATAGGGACCCGTCACTCACTGTTGTATCTCTAGTAAACATGCCAGGCACTTGCTAGGCCCTTGGAAAATATTTGTTCATTCAATGACTGAATCAGACCAAAGTCCCCAACTTTAGAGATGGCCAGACTCAGTCCAATAAGAGGAAGTCAGTTGCTCAGCCCACAGCCAGCCGGTGGCCAAGCTGGGGCTAGTACCCCTCGGGTACACCTAGGGCGGACCCTTTCTACTCTACCTCACTGCAAGGACAGATTGAGAAGTCGCCCAGCGTAGCATTCCACGTACACAGATTCCGTGACAGTCCCCTCCTCTCAACCGTGGTCTTCACACCTTGGTGGCCCTGGGGGCTTTGAAGTCAGACAAACTCCAGAGGCCTCACGAATTCAGACATGAATAGCTGCTGAGCACCTGTCACGTGCTGGCCCGGCCCCGTCTCCTTGGAGCTCCCACCAAAAAGGGCTCTGAGAGAGGGGCCTGTGGGGCTGAGTGCAGAGCAGGGGGCAGGGCGGACAGGGGGAGCATCAGGGAGAAGTGATACACGAAAACAGGAGTGAGCTCGAGCACCTGGGAAGCCAGGAGAGTGCAGGCGGAGGGAGCAGGTGTGCAAAGGCCCGGGGCCATAAAGGATCACAGCAGGTGAAAATTCTGCCTGGAGGATGGTCGGGTGAAAATGAGAGGTGAGGAGGCAGAGGGTGCTGGGGCAGCAGCCATTAAGGCATTGTCCTAGGAGACACGGGAACCAACCCGCTGGAGGATTTTGTGTCGGGCTGTCCTGCTCTGACTGGTATTTTGGGAAGATCACTGCTGTTGTAATGAGAAGGGATTTGGGGTCCTGAAAGGCTGTGGGTTGGCCCCTGAACAGCACCTGTAGGATCTGGGCAGGGACCAATGATGATGGGTCCAGTGGGGGTGGCAGTGACCTTGGCACTGTGCCGAGGGTCCATGACCTCCCTATGTTTCCCTGCAGGGGACTTTGTGCAGTTGCCTGTGCCCATCATCCAGCAGCTCTACCACTGGGACTGTGGGCTGGCCTGCTCCAGGATGGTGCTGCGGTGAGTAGGCAGGACAAGGCCTTCTCCATCCAGTCCACATGCTCTGGCTGCGGGGAGAGACCTGGGTGGGATTCATTATCCATGTGGCTGTCTTTGGTTGGGGCTTGCGGGAGGCCCAGCTTCTATTCAGGCTCAGTCCCATCTGCAAAAGCAAGCGAGGGATGGGCCAGGCTTTCCAAGTGTGCGCCCTGGGAATGAATGTCTGGGAGCTCTGGGGATGGCCAGGGAAGTCCCAGGTGCCCAGTCCTGCTCCACAGAGTGATCCCAAGACTGGGACACAGGGCCTTCCATCTTTTCGGCCTCAGGCTCCTGGAAGACAGGTCACTGGGGAGCCAACCACTGAGCTGAGGCTGTGTGATCATCTCTGGAACCTTGACCATCAGAGCTTGGAGGAACCATAGCTATCACCGTGTAGGAGAGTTTTTAGATGGCTGCCTGGGACCCCGGAGCAGCTTTTCTCTTTCCTTTTTACATCCTGGAATTCTAGGCAAGATAGGGTTCAACAGAAGAATTATCTGAGTAAAGCTTAGAAAACCACTGATGTGGTCCAACCACCTCATCTTAGAGTTGAAACTAGTGAGGCCAGAGAGGGCAGTGACTTGCCCAAAGTCACACAGACAGCAGGAGATGGGAGAAGCAGAATTCAGGCTCTCGACTCCAAGGCCAGCACGGTGCCCAAGCAGCCTCAGGTTGTGTCCAGGTGGGACATGGGGTTTCATGACAAAGGACAGAGCTTTCTGGGTCGTGGAAGCTCTGCCAGTGGCTGATGGACCCACAGGTGAAGGGTGACGCAGACCAGCTTCCCCTCGAGGTGAACTGGCCTCCGTGGCCTGTCTGCCCACAGGTACCTGGGCCAGCTGGATGACAGGGAGTTCGAGGGCGCCCTGCAGGAGCTGCAGCTGACCAGGAGCATCTGGACCATCGACCTAGCCTACCTGATGCGCCATTTTGGTGTGAGGCACCGCTTCTGTACCCAGACCCTGGGCGTTGACAAGGGCTACAAAAACCAGGTCAGTGGCCAGCTACCAGGTCCAGTTGTTGGAAGAGGGTACAGACAAGGCCTGGACACCGAGTGGACACACAGGTGTGCAGAGACCAGGGAGCGTGGCAGATGTGCCATGGGCAGGACTTCAAGCTGATAAGACCAAGTGACCCGAGGTTCAGCCTGCCCAGAGGATTTGAACAGCAAGTTGGGTCCCTCCTGGCACCCCTACCCCAGAGAACCCTGCCGCCTGCCTTCAACAGACTTGAGGATATGCAGAAGAGCATCTCAGGGTTCCTTCTGTGCCCTTCCCCTGTCCCTTAGCCAAGGCAGGGCCCAAGGCTTCAGAGCACACCATTGTGACCTCATCCAACAATTATTTGCCCATTTTCTTCCTTCTCATAGGTAATAGGTATTCTGAAAGATAAAACCAAAATATCTTTTTTTTTTTCCTGAAAAAGAATGCCAGCGTAACCTTGCCAACACACCCGTGCATTTTCCCTCCCTGAACAGCTAGAGCTGGTCTTCCCTGCCACTGAGGCAGAGCTCAGCCCGGGCTCTGAAACTTGGCAGAGCGAAGTCCCTGCTGGCCTCTTTGGCAAGAGGGTTGCCAAGCAGTGGCCAGGCCCAATCAACTAACTCTCCTGTGAACCTTCCAGGCTCGGGGAACAAGGCTCTCACCATAGCCACGAGGCAGAGCAAAGGGCCCAAGAACAAGGTCATTTCTGCCTCCCCCATGAGTAAAGCTCCCCCTCCCCAGAAACTCTCCTGAGGTCCCTGCACCAAACCAAGTCTGTTCCATGGACGTCACCGGCTAAGCCGAGTGGTGGCTGAGCAGTGAGATGGGCTCAGCTGCCCCTTTGCTCATTTATTCAGACTCCTGCTCGTGCCTACCCGAGGCATAAGCCCAGGGGCGACTGACCTGCCCCAGGGAAGCGACCCGAGCCCAGCTGCCCACCCATTTCCTGAGCATCCTCTTCCTGCCTCTGTGTGGTCCTGTGCACACTGGCAAGTCACCCTGCGGGCTCGGGACACGCAGCTTTCTGCTCCTGTGCTGCATATGCCGTCTCCTATGGCAAGCCCGGCTCCTCCACTCTCCCACCGTCTCTGATTCCATAATGTGCTCTTTGTCCACATGGGTGAAGACAGCCAGAGTGGGCGGCCCCTCCAACCTGCTCTTTTCTCTTCAGTCTTTCTACAGGAAGCACTTTGACACAGAGGAAACCCGGGTGAACCAGCTGTTTGCACAAGCCAAGGCCTCCAAGGTGCTGGTAGAGAAATGGTGAGCCTGCCGACCATTTGAGCACCTGCTCACCCGCAGACTTGGAGTGGGAGAGGCCTCAGGATAGTGTACGGGAAAGGCGAGGGCCTTGGGAGTCAGGCAGAACTGGGGTTTCCTGCTCAGGTGGCCCTGGGTACTGACTTGCCCCTCTGAGCCTTGGTTTTTCATGCATGAAATGGGGACCAGTGGGACTACATGGTCTGCTGTACACAAGGCTTCAGCCTGGGATGGATCCTGAGCAGGGGCTGGAGGGACAGGTGAGCAAGACACACTCCAGCCGGTCCTTGGGCTGCTCACGGAATGGTGGCATGGGACAGAACAGGAACCTGAAGGAAGGGGTGACAACCTGACGAGCATGCTGGCACAGTGATGGAGGGTAACAGGGCAGCCCAGTGTGTAGGTTATCTGGGGAGGCCTGGCTCCCAGATCTCCTCATGGGCTGCTATGACCTTACATGTTTCCCCTTATCTCTACGTGGGGGCAGGAGTCAGGCAGGGCCTGGGAGTAACTTGCCCGGATGCAAGTGGCTTTCTTCCTCTCTCAGACCTATTGGCTCAGGTCCTGGCCGGGCTCCCCTGGACCACTCTTCTCAGGTTTCCCTGTTCTTTCCAGATTTCTCTTTTCATTGTTAATATAATGAGCCACACTATAGGTGACTTAGAAAACAGGAAGAGTTTCCATGCATCGTTATGCCACATGAACACACGTTGGAAGGAAAGGCAGCATGTTGATTTCGTGGCACTTGACAGGTGCTGTCTTGTTGAGTGGGAAGCTGGTGCTGTCCTCATTCCTCAGTTGAGGAAACAGAGGAAGGGAAAAGTGGTGTGAGCCCCCCACGCCTGCCCCTTCCCCCCCATTCCCCTCCCCGCCCCCAGCTACTCAGCCCTGCTGTGATCCCAACCTGATACTTCTACACAGTTATCCCATGCAACCCTCTGCCTTTCCTCCCAGCCCAGCCCCTGCTTTTTCTCTGTAGCTGAAATCTCACTCTTGTACATACCATTGGGAAGTCAGCCAGGTAGTGTTTCATTTCAAAGACCAAATGGGAAAATGACATGTTTCCTTGGGCTGAGGCAACAAACCAAATTGCCGTGTGACTCAGCCATGAGCTGGGGTTAGGCCAGGCCGCTGGTGCTCAGGCCATCACTGTTGAGACTGCTAAGGAAGGAGAGCCAGCAACGATGGTGGGGCCCCTGGTCTTGGGCTTGCTGCCTTCTGGGTGGGGCCACACTACAGGGGGCAGCTGGCTCTGCTGGTTTGGGGATTCTCCTGGAAGCGCTGCTGACCAGCTCTTCCTAGATAGCTACTTCTACCACAAGGAGCCTTAGGAAAAAAGAAAAATAGCCCTTTCAGAGAAGCTTTTGGTTTTGATACTGGCAAAGCCATGCTTGGCTCAGATTTGGGGAATTAAACTGGACCGACAGTTTCCAATGTAAACCACACATGATTTAGGGTAAAGGACCAGTGGAGGTGCTTGGCTAAAATAATTCACTTACCAGTCCAGGAGGCGGGGTCCCATGTGCTGCTCTACTAGCCCTTGAAGGGCCTGTCTGGAGCTGACCTTCTGCCACCCCCGAAGGGTCCGACGGGGCCAGCTTGTCCTTGGGCATACTCAGAGACGCCCTCCACTGGTCCTGTGTTTGGCCCTGGGCTGAGCCTGGACCACGGTGACAAAGCAAGATGTTCCCACTTGCAAGGAGCTCGGGGCAGAGGGAAGACAAGCCACATCCCTAAGCTGTGTGACACAGGTTTCAGCTAGGGGTCCACTTGAAAGATGAGGAACGGGCCCAGCGGTGCCAGCTTCCCCTCCTCCCACCCACAGCACGGTGAGCGTGCAGGACATCCAGGTGCACCTGGCGCAGGGCCATGTGGCCATTGTATTGGTGAACTCAGGGGTGCTGCACTGCGACCTCTGCTCCAGCCCCGCCAAGTACTGCTGCTTCGCCCCTCGCGGCCACCGCTGCTTCTGCCGCACCCCCGACTACCAGGGCCACTTCATCGTGCTGCGTGGCTACAACCGGGCCACCGGCTCCATCTTCTACAACAACCCAGCGTACGCTGACCGTGAGTGTGGCCAACGAGGACGGGGTTGGGGACGGTGGGTGGTACGGCTACATTCGCCTGGCCCTCCCAACTCCTTCCCATTCAACTTGGTGGGGCCAGGACCTCCCTTGCTGCCTTCTCCCCAAAACCCGTGCTCCTCCTGGGCTCCTGTCATCTGTGCCACCCCTCTGGCCAGGCAGCGAACCAGCCCCAAACCTGGGGCCGTGCTAGCCTCCTCCACACCCTGTCATCACCGGGCGGCCAGCCCTCCCTCCCATACTGCTAGCTCCACACCACTGCCCAGGGCCCCGCCCACGGGCTCCTGCTGTACAGGCTGCAGTTTCCTTCCCTCCCCACTCTCGTCTCCTGGGAACAGTCAGCACACACATCAGAGAGTCTGCCAGCCCCTTCTCTAGACCCCTCCAGGGCTCCCTACTGCCCTGGGGACAGGGAAGGACTGCGCTGACTCACAGGCTTGCCCTGTGTGGCCTCGAGCATGTTTTGTCCCCTTTCTGGGCCTCACTTTCTCCATCTGCTAAACTGAGGAGGGCTCAGGGACAAGCTCATAAAGGCCACAAAGGGCAAGAAGGGCTTCTTGGGAGTGGAAGACTTGTGTGTTGAGTGGGGCCAGGCAGGCGGGATATGGTCAGACCTCCCCGGCATCCCTGGGTGCGGCGACACGCCGCGACGCTCTCTCCCAGCCCGCTGCCCTGCTCTGCCCCTCCTGCCCCAGGGATGTGCAGCACCAGCGTCAGTAACTTCGAGGAGGCCAGAACCAGCTACGGCACGGATGAGGACATCCTGTTTGTCTACTTAGACAGCTGACAGCGGAGCTCGGTGGGCCTCGGCCCTCAGACCCGGCCTGCCCCACCCAAGCTGGGCCCGCTCAGAAGGCCCTGGTGCAGGCCCTGGGGCTGCTGGGGCTCCGAGGCAGAGCTGCGGCCTCAGCCCGTGTGGCAATACCCCTAGGGAACTCCGGGAGGCTGCAGCACTCCTGCTTCATCCACCAGTGGTGAGTGTCATCCTGCCACTTACCCAGCTTACCTGCTCGTTGCTGGAGGTACCCCCAGAACATCCTAGGGGAGCTTCCCCCAAGACCCCGAGCCTGACTCCAACTGTGTCCAGGAGATGTCCAGTACCGCCGGTACCCTTGTTGCCTGCGAGCCAGACCCTGGGCCAGGGGAGAGGTCTGAGCCCATCTCCCCACAGACCGAGGGACCAAGCCCTTGAGAGAGATGTTGCTTATCAGGACAGCATCTGTGTGTTTGCAGACTGTAGCTAACCCTGGCCATGCTGGGAGCTGTCCTCACCCTTCTCCCTGGAAGTGCTGCAGAGCCCCCTGTCCTTTCGTGGATGCCACCACCCCTTCCGGCCTCCCAGGGGGCCCAAGTTCTTGTGGCTCCTGGGGAGGGCTGGATGTCAGGAAGAAAGGACTCTGAGGCCCCTGCAGCCCTCCAGGTACTCCAGCTCTAAAGGGTGTGGGCAGGGTCCTGGTGAGTGCTCCGGAAAGCCTGACCCAGAGGGCTAGGGACAGCTGCCTGGATCCCAAAAATGCCCCTCACCCAGGAGGCCTCCTGACACTAGCCTAAGTCCCAATAGTGGGGCCTGTCCTCTGAGTGTGGGGAGCCCCAGGTCTCACAGGGTCTGTGCTTCTGAAGCAATGGAGGGCGCAGCCTGTGGTCTCCCCCCCACCTACGGTGCACACCAGGACCTTTTGCACAGAATGTTGGGTCTCTTCTGTTGTGACAAGAAGGGTGGTGCATGCCCAGGATCACACAGCATGGCACGGAGCATGAACTAGAGCTGTTGCCTTCTTTTTCTTTCTTTTTTTTTTCTTTTTGGGTAGGTGGTGGTTTTTCTTTTTCTTTTTTTTTCTTTTTTTGAGATTTAAGTTTTTATTTTCGGGGGTGAGAATAACCCTCAAATAAGACAATAATAGATTGCAGGTACTTTGGAACCACTGACACCTCTCTTCACGGGGCAGATAAGCCAGTCCAAGTTCTCTTTCAAAGAAAAGGGGACTTGCTGCTGGTGGGCTTGAGTGCCGGGGCCCCTCACCTTACAGACGGAATCCGGCCCAGTCTGGGGAGAGTTTTCCCAGGAGTCTGGTGGAGCTGGGTCTTGAACCCAGGTCTGCACCTAAAAAATAAAGGAAATGAATCATTTCCAAAGGGGCTGGGGCACCCACCCCTCACAGGCTGCCTGTGGCAAAGGAGCAGAGGTGCCCCAGCAGCCCCACTCACCCTGCACCTCTGCGATTTGGTCTTCCAATGCCGAAGGCATGACGTGGTATCAGCTGCTGTCCTCCCCCTCCAGCTGGCCCCTCCCCACCATGGCTGCTCTGAGGGGCTCTGCTTACGAAGGCTGTCAGACCACCCAGCCGTATTGCTCCTCAACACCAGGTGTAGCCTGGGCCGAGAGGGAGGCGCCGTTAGCTGGGCAGCTATTCTGGGTGTGAGACTAGTGTTGCCTTCAGACTGGTCTCGTTTCCATTGCCTTAATGCTGGGTGGTCCAAGATCCCGGGGAGCTCTGGCTCTATGCTCAGGAATACCACATGTGGCAACGGTGGGGTTTGGGCGTTCTTAGGAGGGGCCCAAGTAAAATTGTGGTGAGGATAGATGTGTCAAGGAAAACAATGAGAGGAAGTGAGGCTTTCAAGGATGGCTGAACGTGAGTGAGATACGTGCCCATGCTGGGAGGCTGCCATGGAGAGCAGTCTCCACGGACAGTGGTCGTGACACCTCAGCCCATCATGTGACATTTAGAAACGCTCCGTCCCTGGGCTTCTCAGGGCAAGTCAGAAGTTAGGGTTCAACTATGTGGAAGATTAACAAGAAAGCTGCCTGCCCCTAAGATGGTGCCACCTTCCTGGGGAGGGTCATGGAGGCAGGACACAAACCTGACACACTATATTGTGTAATGAAAAATCATGAAAGTGGGGCCAGAGAAAAAGCTCCATCAGAAACTTCTGCCTACAGCACATGGCACCCACAACCCCCTGTCCACATGCTGGGGGTCCAGCACAGCCCCCAAAGCACAGCGGACATTTGGCTTTGTTCACTCCGGCCACATGGGGACAAAAGGGATCTTTTGCATTGCAGAGATTTTATACATAAATATATTTTGTTTGTAATAAGCCATTCTCAATAAACGTTATTCTCACTGCACAATGATGGCAGTCCCTGGCTGCCTTCATGAATTCTTGTCTCCTCAGCACGAGCAGGAGCCTGGGTCCTCGACCTGCCGTACCAGGTTTTAGCTGGGACTGGAAGCCAGTTTTCTGCTCTTCTGGCCTGCATCTGTCCTGAAGCTTGTGCAGTGCCTAGGCAGCAATACTGGAGGTGGAAGGGCCTCAGAGGGCAGCTTGACCAAGGTCTTGAGGAGGGCATGGAAGGCTTACAACCTTGGGCAGGAGGAGGGCCGGGGGGTGGGGGATAGCAAGTGAGGGGGGCAATGGGAACCACAGGAGGGAACAGAGGGACTCCAGCCATCCCTGCACCCTCCACCCCAACCAGCAGCTCTCCGTATCTGCTAGCTGTTGGGTCCTTCTAATTCATTTGATAAGAATTCTACTTCTAAAAGAGGAAGTGTTTGGAAATCCTGCATTACGTGGCATCTTCAGACCTGCCCCAGGTCCTACAGGGACTCTGATGGAAGCAGAGCCGCCCCTGGGTAGGGGCCCGGTGTCTGGCCTGTGCTCTCACCCCGACTGCTGCTCTGCCCCTCCCCAAGCCCCATACTGTGGAGATATATTAGTAGGAGGTTGGACCGAGGTCTTGGGCTCTTTACTCCAAACTGGAGAGCAGCCCTACAGACATCAGTCGGACACCAGCCGAGGTCGGGACGCCAACTAGTGTCCCAGGCAGTGTAGCAGGTGTGCTACACGCGCAGCAGACAGCATGTTACCCCTGGCAGTGAACTTGCTCCTCTGCCCTTCAGCATGAGCCTTCCGCCCACCCAAGGGAAAGGGGCCCCACCCTGAGTGGACATGTCATGGGTTGGGACAGGCATGGGAAAGATTGGTTTGGGGTCTCTGAGTGGCCAGTGAACACAGTTATGGGAGAAAAAAGACAAAATGAAGGAGGTGTTGAAGCAGGAGGGACGAAAGTAGGTGGGGCAGTGAGTCCTGGGTGGAGTTGGCTGCCCAGAGCATGCAGGGTGGGGATAGTGGGAGAACAGGCTGAGGACTCCTGGGAGGGGCCCCATTGGGAGTCAAGGGCTAGGCCCCAGCAGAGATCTGGGTGCAGCTGAGCTGGTGCCTTTGGCCTCGGATCTCATGAGGTTGCATGGGGGTCTCTCCAGCTCTGGGCTGGGGCTGCAGTCATCTCAAGGCTCAGCTGGGCCAGGGGCATCTGCTTCCAAGCTCCCATATAGGGCTGCTGGCCACAGGCTGCCTGGCTGTCCTGATATTACAGATATAATGAGAGGGAGGGATGGAGAGAGAGAACAAGTTCCCAGGATAGGAACCACGGCCTTTTAATAACCGAATCTCAGAAGTGACATCCTGTCATTTCTGCAGTATTCTATGTGTGAGAAGTGAATCAGTCAGTCCAGCACACACTTGGGGTTACACAGGGTATGACCAAGAAGAAGCAAGGAGCACTGGAGGTCAAGTGGTTCCATTTTTTAAACCTCAGAACAGAGTTAGGAACACCCCCTGCGGACCATCTTGTCTAGTGGGTCCTGAGGTGTGCCCTTGAGAATGCCAGTAGTGCCAGGTTCTGTACAATAGGCTGCCCTGGTCAGGCCAGCGTGGCAAACACTGCATGCTACAGTGCTCTCCAGGAGATTTAGGATGTGCAGAAAAGGTTGGGTACAACTCTGCGGCCAGGTGACCCCATTCATTTAGGGTTTTCCCAAATTAACCACAGTTTGTTTTCTTATAACACTGGTATTCCATGAAATCTGCTGACACTTGGGTAGCCACTGGTCTCGTCCAAGGGGGAGACTGCAATCAAGAGGGGAGCGACTGGCCCCAGGTCATCACTCACAAGTGATAGCAAAGTTAGAGGCTCTAGAGCAATGACAACCCGTGTGGCTGCTGCCCCAAGCCTCAGCCCCAGCCACAGTGAGACCCTGGGGCCCCTACAGCAGGGAGCCAATGCCAGAGGAGCCAGGAAGTGAACTCTGAGATCTGGAGCCAGAGACACTGCCTCTGGCCCCTGGGGGCCTGCCTCTGGGTAGAAAGCCTGGCTGGGGGCCCCCACACCCTGGAAGACTATCTAGTAGTTTCACCTTTTACATGTTTTCACCTTTAAACATCTTTTCCTCAAGCATGTCTGCTGCAGGAATTTTACATCTTTGCTTCCATTTTCACTGCAAACGTTTTCACCGCAGAACTTAATTGGCTATAAAGCAGTTTTACTGTAAAAAATAAAATAACTGGTTGACATCTGGCAGACTTAATGTATTTTGTCAGTTTGGTTTCATTTCTCCATTGACTAAGTTCTTGCAGTACTCCCATTTTTATATTATACATCTATTAGCCCTCATATATGGTGATAAGTAGACGTGGTGGCCTACGCGTCTGTGTAGATGGATGACACAACTGTGTATAAAGCCAGACTGACTGCCAAGCCACGTGTAAAACCAGATTGCATACTGTGCTCGAAAACGATCACATATCATTGTGTTTGCAACTCCTTCGGGAACCAGTCATTCTATCCCGTCAAAACCGAGAATGTTTACAAACCGTGGCAAGTATTAAAGAGGGGGCTGCTACTGCACAACAGTCTTCGAGAGCATTAAGTATTGGTCCTTTAGTTGGAAACTGATACCTCTCTTAATGAAGAAAGAAATTTTAGTGAAAAGGAAAAAAAAGCATGTTGCTGAACAAGGAGATGAATCAATAAGCAAAAAAGAATGTATCATACTATGAACGAAAGCCCTCAAAGACTATGTACTTTTTTAAAAAAAGACAATGTATTTTCATTTTTTGCAATAAAGTCTTTTAAATTTTGTTATTAACCTCTTCACATTTCATTATGTGCTTTTTCTACAGTCCCTCTTTTATTTTTCGTTCTTTTATTGTTTATGGTGAAACTGCCTTACGGCCAATTAGTTATGCAGCAAAAATGCTTGTGGCAAAGATGGTTGGGGCGGAACCACCGAGAACCCCTGGAAAAGCACAGATCTTGCTCTCCTTGCTAACTTGCCTCCATCCAACCTGTGCCTGCCACAGTATCCGGGAATGCACAGCATGGACTAGCCCACACCCTCCAGCTTCAGAACAGAACGGAGAAAACCAGAAGACATCACCCTGCTCAACTGTGATCCCCGGGGCCGAGTGGTGGGACCAGTATGGACTTGAGTGTTCACGGAAAAATCTCAGTGCCAGGACATGGAGACTGAGGTAGCACAGGCCCAGCACAGGGGCCTTTCCCGTGGCTTTTCCATCATCTCCCCACCCTCTCCCTTTTTGCCTCTCCCTGGTTGCATGTCCCAACATGCGTCCTGAACAAGGCATGCCGTGGAGATACTGCAGGTTTGGTTCCAGACCACCACAATAAAGTGAATCACAATTCTTTTGCTGGTGGAGGGTCTTGCCTTCAATTTGCAACAATCGTGCAACATGTGTGAAGCCCAGTAAAGCAAAGTACAATAAATTGAGGTATGCCTATACTGCTTCTTGAGGATCCCACCCAGCCCTGGTAGAATCCTGGGCTTCCCCCATCCCTGAAGATCTGGTGAGCCAGTCTTCCCAAGCTGTTTGGAGCCCCTTGACTGACAAGAGCTGATGTCTACATCTCATTCCACCCTCACAATAGACCCATAAGGCAGCCAAGCTGGCCTCTTCTCGATACTTCCCACCTGCCAGGATCCTTTCCTCCCTTGGGGCCTTTGCACTCCCTCAGGGCTCTGCTCAATGGCATCACTTTTAAAGGAGCACCTCCATCCTTTCCCCATCCCCCCGCCCCATCACATCATGCTGTTTACCTGTCTCCACTGCTGTAGTTCCAGTACCTGACGCCTAGTAGGTGCTTGATAAAGTACATGAATGGTTGACAGTAGGTCTTTCAGAACACATTTTAGTGCTCCTCCTGTACTTTTCAGAACCACAGGTCATCATTAAAGGTGAGGTTACATTTGAACCTTTGACGTCATGCAGAATTCAGCAGACATTCTCCTGCAGGATGAGTGAGAGGGTAAACTGGTAGTGTTTTTTACAGGCTAATTTGACAATATATTACTGGGAGGCAATCCTCCACTAGTGACTGCATTTCTGCATGTTTCATGAGCAGAGGCACTGGCTACCTTCATTCTGAACGATCTTTTCAGGGCTGTTTGTCTAGCAAATTATCTTGGAAGATATGATAGTGTCCCCCTTAGAGCAAAAGACAGACAGACAGCTGAGTCGACGATGTCCTTTGGGCTCACATCAAAAGCCTCAGCCCCAGAGATCCTGACAGTAGTGTTTTCACCCCTCCACCAGTGGGGTGACTGATAAACCCTGAGCAAATTCAGGCACTCGGGTCTATGTGGCCTGATTCACAATGCCATCATCGCCAACAGTCAAGGAAAATGTGCCACCTCCTCTTTATCCATCCACTACTCCCAACAAGGAAGGCCTGGCACCTTCTTGAATCTTTGGGTACTGGAGACAGTATTGTCTCACGTGCACATCCTACTTAGTCCTTTTCTATCGGCTGAGCTGCAGTGCAGCATCCTTTGAGGGGGACCCAAACCAAAAGGCTGCATTGGAAGCCGCTGAGAAAGCTGTGTCCCCCTCTGTACCTTTGGGGCCCCATAAGCTGTATAAGCCTCTGTGACTGATGACTGTGGTAATGGGAGCCTCTGGAAAAGGGAAGCAGATTGTACCCAGAGGTGCCCCTTGGGGTCCTGCACCCCGACACAGTGATCAGGTACACCCCTTTTGAAAAGCTTTCTACTGGGCTCTTGTTGAAACTGAATACTTGACCCATGAAAGTCTTACTTGTGCAATAAAAATGGTACATTCAAGAACACAGCTGGCCTGGCGCAAGTGACACCTCAGCTTTACATGAAAAAACACAGCTAATCCTTTGGGGAAAACTTATATCCCCATTCCACCAAAGCAAAGCCACTGGCTCAACGGTGACCTCAGGTTCCCTGAAATCCTTGGGCCCGGTTCACCAATGGGTCCACTGAGCTGAAAGCTGATGTGTCCTCTGGGCTGCTGTGCTGTTCAGCCTCAGAGGCCCGACCCAGAACCAAAAATGGACATGAGTCCCTCTGCTCAGTAGGTAGAACTCCAGCCACTCTCGCAGCCCTTGGCCAGTAGTCCACTTGGTACTGGCATATTTTTACTGATTCTTGGGCTGTTGCCAATAGCCTAGTAGTGTGGTCTATGCCTTAGGAAATTTCAAACTGGCAGATTAAAGACACCCCTCTTTGGGGCTGTGGAATCAACTGTGGCTGTGATAGACTTGTCGGGGTCACTCATGTTAGATGCCTGTGTAAGAAGAGGCTGCTTTCCTATGACACCCCCTAGAATAAGGCTGTTGATTGCACCACCACCCAGATTGTCACCTGGATCATTGTGCTGGGCCTGGGAAGACCTCCACCACTGGGGACTGGGCACAAAGGAAAAGACTGTCTTGATGCAGAGGCTACCTCCATATGCCAGGCTTGTGATTCCTGCCAAGGGCTGGCCCACTACTCTTGCAGAGAAGGAGGTGACCTTGTACAAGTCATGTACCACCTGCTCACAGCAGATTAACTCCATCATACCTCTGATCTCCTCTGGGGGCTATTGGTGGTGTCTCACCCCCCCACCCCGTTGACACATTTTCAGGTTATGGATTTGCTGTTTCAGCCCAAACAGCCAACTCAGGGCACATCACTGTGGCCCTTGAAACTAATCTGTATGATATCTTTGGCTTTCTGGGCCATGTGCAGTCTGACGAGGGTGCGTTTTGATCACAAAAGTTCCTCAATGATGGGCGGGCAGTCAAGGTTTTCAATGGACCCTCCACATTCCCTGCCATCCACGGGCACCTGGAATCCTTCAGCACTGGAATGCCTCCTCAAAAACCAACTCAGAAAGGATTCTGACTCTGCCTCCCTCACTCCCTCCTGGTCCACACGTTTTTGTAAAGCAGTTTGGTCACTGAACGCAGCTGTCTCTAGAAAGGCCATTTCCTGGGTACATCTGCATGAAAGTGGTAAGAAGACCGTAAGGACTTATTTGGAAATTTGGAGATTCAGACTTGACTATTCCTAGGCATGTATGTTGCTTCTTCCTTTCCCCTAAGAGCAACTCCAAGCCAGCCTGGTTGGCATATCTTCTAGGTCACAGCCCAGCCGAAAGGCGACGTAGAAATTCAAACTTGGTTTTGGATGACAGTCTTACGTCATAAGGACAATGGTCACTTGAGTGTGTACATTGCTTGCTGAGACCCCCTTACAGAGGTCCATGCAGGACAAGAGGGGGGGCAGAATGGGTCCCTGTGCATTTTATAAAAATGCCCTTGAGGGCTGGCCCGGAGGCTCAGGCAGTTAGAGCTCCATGCTCCTAACTCCAAAGGCTGCCGGTTCGATTCCCACATGGGCCAGTGGGCTCTCAACCACAAGGTTGTCAGTTCAATTCCTTGACTCCCGCAAGGGATGGTGGGCTCTGCCCCCTGCAACTAAGATTGAACAGGGCACCTTGAGCTGAGCTGCCACTGAGTTCCCCGGATGGCTCAGTTGGTTGGAGCCCGTCCTCTCAACCACAAGGTTGCCAGTTTCGACTCCCGCAAGGGATCGTGGGCTGCGCCCCCTGCAACTAGCAATGGCAACTGGACCTGGAGCTGAGCTGCGCCCTCCACAACTAAGACTGAAAGGACAACAACTTGAAGCTGAATGGCACCCTCCACAACTAAGATTGAGACTTGACTTGGAAAAAAGTCCTGGAAGTACACACTGTTCCCCAACAAAAAGTCCTGTTTCCCTTCCCCAATAAAATTTAAAAAATAAAAAAAAACAAAAAAATAAATGCCCTCGATTCCTTTGCACCTACCCTTCTAAACAAAAGGTCTGCGTTTGAGAAAGGGGTACCTGGGGGGGGGGGAAGTAACATTTTAGTTACTGGAATTACAGTTTCGGAGAGGGAGCGACAACTTTGGCACCCCGGGAGGCGACACCTTAGATCTCACGAAGTAGGTAGGGAGGGGCTACCTATTAAGGATCTGTGTTTCATCTATGCCTCTGGAACACTCCCTCAGGGCGTGTTTATGAACACAAAGGCCCTGGTGCAGTTCTCCCAAACTTTTGTGAGCACCTTACATGTAATTGATTGCAGGGTTTGCCTTCTTCCTGACCACATGGCTTTGACCACAGTGTGACCATCGTTCCTGTTAACCTTACCAGAAATCTATTGGAAACACAGGGGTATACCTGGCTCCTCCTGCACCTCCCAGGCAAAACACCTGCAACACCAGCAGATGTCTTCCCAACCCCCATTCCCATAGACATCACTCAGTTATCTGTGGGGCAGATGAACACCACCAGCTCGTGGCATGGGCAAACAGGATAGATTGGACTGAGGGCCCTCTGCAGTCCTTCCAAATACAAGGATTAGACTCAATTATTCACACTAAACTGGGAAACCAAAGACCTACCAGCGGGCCAGGTGGCCATGCTGAAGGTGCTGTCAACCTGTGCCCTGACTGATGTAGGTCCCACTGGGGCCACCAACCCTTGTGAACAACACTTCCTTTCTAGGAGTAGCACATATGCCCTGATGACTGTACTTGCACAGAAGCCAGAAATTAACTTGTCCACCTCCCCCAAACAGTGTCTTGCGTCTGCGTGGTAGTCATGAGAGACCATCAGATGTTTAAATAAACACCACTAATAGACAATTGTGGAGATTTAGCTAAAATGAGGCTAACCTTACTCAGGGGAGTTTCTTGGACTCATAAGTGACTCCTTACTTATGTGCACTCTTTGAGCCGTCATCCCTGTGATGGTGGTCATCTGATTAGAAAAGTGACGCACCATTTGTCCCTGACCTTAGCTGAAGTGATCAACTGTCGCACCTTGGCCTTGGAAGGCGTTCAGGTCAATGTAACTCATTGCCAGGGTTAGTACAGACAAGAAATTTGCTTAGACTTCCTCTCTGTGGGTGAAAGTGGAGACTGGGCAATATCTAATGTATGCTGTCTTTCCTGGATTAATGACCTGGACCAAGTGGAGAGGTCAACATTTGAGAAAGCCACTTGACTTTTTCTAAGATAGATCTTGATGATTTGTGGGATTTGCCCAGCCTATTGGGTCAAGGACCCTGGGGGGCAGGATTGAGGTTAACTCTGCAGTTTGGGCTCATTCTGCTCTTCGAAGTACTGTGGATGAATTAATTAAATGCTGGGAGACAGACTGAACTAATTTGGTCCAGCCTCTGTCAGTCAGAGTGACTGGCGCAGTGGTATACTCATGGGGAAATTTCCAGAAGTCAAAAGGGCATAGAAACGAAGGCTGTAAGTTATTGTGGGTCTCTCACATGACTTGAATTCCTGGATGATTTGTGAGCTAAAAGACTTATGAGCTATAAATGTCTTTGTTCTGGACTATCTTTTCAAGATATTTGTAGAGCCTACAGCCTTGGAAGGTAGAGACAGGTCTTCCTCTGAAGAAAAGTGCAGGTGTTTTTGCAACCTTGGTGGAGAGAGATAGTATCCACCTTTAGAGCAAAGGGCAGCCCTACTAACTGTCCAGTATAAGAGATTCTAATTCTCTAAGCTCTTTATCTCATTTTTCTCGTCCTCTACTTAACACAGTCCACTGAGTATACAAGAGTCACTTTGGCCTGTGGGAATTGGGACTTGGGAATTGCTGCAAAAAAAAAAAAATGCTAGTACTCTGGCTGCTGCTATTGCTGTAACAAACTGTCCTTTGTCTCTGACCCTGGAATATCGTGTCTTCTGTCAGCATCCTTGAAACTGAGCTTGACTAACTTGTTGGCTTGCAAATAGGGTAGGATCTCAGACTCTCTCCAGTTCTTGACAAGATGTTCATGCTTTTTAACACAGTGAATTCTATTTATTAAAACCTATTCTAGGGGCGTCCGGTTGGCTCAGGTGGTTAGAGCGCAGTGCTCATAACACCAAGGTCACCAGTTCGATCCCCACATGGGTCAGTGAGCTGCTCCCTCCACAACTAGATTGAAAACAATCACTTGACATGGAGCTGATGGGTCCTGGAAAAACACAGTTTCCCAATATTCTCCAATAAAAAAAATTTTTTTAAAAAAAACACAAAAAACCTCTTCTAAAGAAAACAATAAAAATAAGACAATTTAGCTATTAAAATGTTTATCCCAGCATCATTTGGAATAACAATGAATGGATGAATGAATAAATGAATGAATGAATAACTTAATGTCTACTGTAGGGGAATAAATAAATAAGGGTCCATCTACATGTCAAGCATTATGCAGCGGGTAAAAAGAGTTTAAAAACAGTTTTTGTATGGTGAAGAAAAATGCTCACATTATATTGGGAAACAGAGGGGAATGGCACTAAATTATACAGATACTGTGATCCCAATTATGTTAAAATAGGCATATATAAAAGACTGAAAAGAAATATGCCAAACGTTAGCTTTGGTTTACTTCTGGTTTGGAGGACTAGAGATGATTTTTTTTCCTTCTCCATATTTCTCCTTATTTTCTTTAAAATATTTGCTCACTACAGTCAGGGAAAAGAAGCTGATTTCTCTTTTGACTGCCACAGTCCCCAGCATTTTCTCTGCCTACAACCCTAGACAAGCCAGCATGCCTTCTTTTGCTCAACAGACTTTCCCTGAGGGCCTGATGTGCACACAGCTGGAGAAAGAAGAAACATGGAGAAAAAAGAGCAGAGGCCCAGTCTTCAGCCTGCACCTCACAGACATCTGCATTCCGAGGCCCATGATTCATCATGGAAGGAGATGTGTGACCAGGAAGGCAAGCAAGCAGCCGGCTTTCCAAGAGCAAGAGCGTAGGATCCAGCACTTAGTTGGAATGGCCCAGGGCAAAAAGTTGGAGAGTGGCAAGCTCTAAGGGGAAAGGGAGGGAGAAGGGGAGGGACAGGGGAATGGGGGGGAAGGGCTCCATGGTATGTGAGGGTAGACTCAGGTGGGGTGACTGGTCTGGACCAGCCCCCCCTTCACTGCTGAGGTCTGGGAGTGCAGCTGTGGCACCATCTCCTGTAGGGAGAGGGGCTGAAGAAAGGAACTCACCACGCCCACATATACCTACCTCTCTGCAGGGGGAGCAAAATCAGTTCTTCAAAGGCAGGACTTTGCCTCTGCCTCAGGTGACTTCACGACTGATTTCCAGTGGGGTGAAAAAAAGAGAACACCCAGTGCCTTGGCCCCCATACTTTTGAACACAATTTGGTAAAATATGTATATCCTAAAATTTACCATGTTAATCATTTTTTTTTAAATGTATTTTATTCTGTTCCTTTTTTTAAAATTTTTTTTATTGGGGAACAGTGTGTTTCTCCAGGACCATCAGCTCCAAGTGGGTGTCCTTCAGCCTAGTTGTGGAGGGCGCAGCTCAGCTCCAAGTCCAGTCGCCATTTTTAATCTTTAGTTGCAGGGGGCGCAGCCCACCATCCCACGTGGGAATTGAACTGACAACCTTGTTGTTGAGAGCTCGCGCTCTAACCAACTGAGCCATCTGGCTGCCCCTACAGCAGCTCAGTGGCAGCTTGTTGTCTTCAGTCTAGTTGTGGAGGGCGCAGCTCACTGACCCATGTGAGAATCAAACCGGCAACCCTGTTGTTCAGAGCTCAAGCTCTAACTTACTGAGCCATCCGGCCACCCCCAGGTTAATCATTTTTAAGAGTACATACAGTTTACATTTTAAGAGTACATTTTAAGATGTACATACATATATCAGTGGCATTAAATAGTTATAGAAATTGTTTGGGTTTAGGGATAAGCATATTCACCATCATCCGTCTCCAGAACTTTCTGATCTTCCCAAACTGAAACTCTGTCCCCATTAAACAATAATTCCCTATCAACTCATCCCCCCAGTCCCTGGTTACCACTATTCTAATTCCTGTCTCTATGAATTTGTCTGCTCTAGGTACCTCACATAAATGGAATCATACATACAGTGTTTGTCCTTTTGTGACTGGCTTATTTCCCTTAGCATAATGTCTTCAAGGACATCATGTTGTAGTGTGTGTCAGAATTTCACTCCCTTTTAAGCCTAAATAGTATTGCATTATTGTGGTTATAGACTGCATTTTGTTTATTGCATTTATTTGTGGTATCCCTGCTTTCAATTCTTTTGGCTATATACCTAAGTGGAATTGTTGCCTCATTTAGTAATTTCTGTTTAATTTTTGGAGGAACTGCCAAACTATTTCCACAGCACCTGCATCATTTTACATTCCTGCCAGCAATGCACAAAGGTTCCAATGTTTCCACATCATCAATACTTGTTAGTTTTTTTTTTTAATAGCCATCCAATGAGTACGAGCCAGTATCTCATCGTAGTTTTGATTTGCACTTCTCTAATGATTAGGAACGTTAAGCATTTTTTCATGTGCTATTGGTCATTTATATATGTATTTTTGAGAAACAGTTATTCAAGTCCTCTGCCAATTTTTTAATGGGTTGTTTTTTTGTCATTGGGTTTTAGGAGTTTTCTATATATTCTGGATATTAACCCTTTATCAGATATATGATTTACAAATACCAGGGGGTGCCCAAAAATGTGTACACATGAATTGTATTCATCTTTTGCTATAGATATATATTATTACAATTTTAATACAGTTTTTTTCCTTTCTTAAAATGTGTACACATTTTTTTGGCACCCTCTGTATTTTCTTCCACTCTGTGGATTGTGTTTTTACTCTGTTGATAGTCTCCTTCGATGCACAAAAGTTTTTAATTTTGATGAAGTCCAAGTTATCTAGGTTTTCTTTTGTTGCTGGTGCTTGTAGTGTTCTAGCCAAGAAATCATTGCCAAATCCAGCATCACGAAGATTTTCTCGTATGTTTTCTTCTAAGAATTTTATATTTTTGGCTCTTACAAAAAGGTCTTTGATCTATTTTGAGCTAATATTAGTATGGTGTAAGGTAAGGAAGGGTCCAACTTTATTCTTTTGCATGTGGATATCCAGTATTCCCAATGTGACCACTGTTGTCAAGTTTGTCCTTTCCCCTATTGGATGGTCTTGACACCTTTGTTGAAAACCATTTGACAATATACGTGAGGGCTTATTCCTGGGCTCTCTATTCCATTCCATTGGTATATGTGTCTGTCTTTATGCCAGTACCATACTGTTTTTATTACCATAGCTTTGTATTAAGTTTTGAAATCAGGAAGTATGAGTCCCCCAACTTCTGTTTTTTCGAGATTGTCTTGGCTCTTCAGGGTCCCTTGAGATTCCATATGAGTTTTAGAATGGATTTTTCCATCTCTGCAAAAAATGTCATTGGGATTTTAATAGGGATTGCACTGAATCTGTAAGTTGCTTAGGATAGTATTAACATCTTAACAATAGTAAGTCTTCCAATCCATAAACACAGGTTGCCTTTCCATTTATTTATATCTTACTTTAATTTCTTTCAGCAATGTTTTATAGTTTTCATTCTACAAAGACCTTTCTTTTACCTCCTTGGCTAAGTTAATTCCAAACTTATTTTATTCTTTTTGATGCTATTGTACGTGGACTTCTTTTCTTAATTCCCTTTTTGGATTAATTAGTGTTAGTGTATAGAAACGCAACTGATTTTTGTGTGTTGACTTTTTATCTTGCTGCTTTGCAGAATTCATTGGTTCTAATAATTTTTGTGTGCAGAATCTTTAGGGTTTTCTACATGTAAGATTATGTCATTCACAAACATAATTTTACTTCTTCCTTGCAAATTTGGGTACTTTTTATTTTTCTGGCCTAATTGCTCTGGTTAGAACATCCAGTACCACGTTGAATAGAAGTAGAAAAAGTGGGCTTGCGTCTTTGACCATTGAGTATGTATGATATTAGCTGTGGGCTTTTCCTTCTGCTACTGATTTCTAGTTTCATTCCAATTATGATTTAAAAAGATACTTTGTATGATTTCAATCTTTTCAAATTTATTAAGACTTGTTTTGTGGCCTAACATACTCTTATGGTGTATCCTGGAGAACACCTTTGCCCTTTTTTCCTGTTGGGCACATTGTAGTTTGGCCACATTCCTCCCCAACCCCAGATTTTAGCAATAAGCCATGGGCTGGCAGGAATGCTGCCTGCAGAACTAGAGAACGCACCCCTGGAGAGCTACAAACCCAGCCACCTCTCATCTTAGATGTGAGAAAACTGAGGCTCAGAGGGGTCAGAGGCTTCACCCAATAGCACTGGGGCCATGGGCCACAGGCCCCATACAATGAACCATCACTTCTCTCCTGTGGCATCAGCAATGATCACACAGAAACAGAAACTTCCACCCCAGGTTCATTCAATAAATGTTTACTGAGCATCTATAAAGTCCAGGCAAGAGTTAAACCTTCAAATGACTCCATCTCTGCAGGGCCTATCTACTCTAAGACGGGCTGGACTGTTTTGTTTCCAGGCAGTGAGAGGTGGGGATAATCAAATAGTTTCTGGTGCATTAGTTCCTATTTCATAAATGCACCAACTTGTCTCCTAAGCTGGCCTCTATTTTAGGCTGACTACATGCTCATCTTAGAAACCACAGGCACAAAGGTTTTAGAGACTGAAGGCCACACAGAAAAGCTCACGCTGTCTGCAGGGCTGGAATCTGAGAAAAAGAAGGTGCAAAGAGGGCCGTTAGATGAGGTGAAAACCTGAAGCTCAGAGAGGTTAAGGGAGTTAACGCAGAGCTATGGCCAGGCAGCGCCATCGGGCTTTCTCACCCCAAGTGGCTGTCTAGGAGCACCCAGCCCTGACATGGGGTTGTTCATGCAATCCAGCTGCTGGGACAGGGAAGACATGACACATGACACTGCCTTTTCTGACTAGGAACAGTAAAGGTGGAACTGAGGACCCCACCTCTCCCCCTCCCCCCGTCCCACGACCTGCGACCTCCGAGAGAACGCTCGGCTGGGCTCAGCTGTAGAGCTTTGAGCCTTCACAGATTGGATTTCTGCTGTGTGGTGCAGGGGACAGAGCCCACACAGGCGCCTCACTGACAACTGCCAGGGGATTCCCTGACCCATCTAGTCTGTCTCACTACTCTCCTGGGACATAAAGCAGGAAAGGGGATATGGTCCCACTTTACAGATGTGAAAACCAAGGTGCAGAGAGGTGAGTCACCTGTTATGTCAGTCAGGCAGTCAGGGCTCAACCAGAGAAGCAGAATCAGTAGGGGATAAAGCCCCAAATCCACAGATAGGGTAGGCCACCAGGAAGGAACGCCAGGCTGGGACTCTCGGGCACAGGCTGATGGCCTATCCTATATGTACATCTCTAATGCCACATCATACCATGACGACTGCTGCCCTCTTTACTACTGGAAATAGTCATTAGTGCCTTTAAATCCAATCAAATTAGAGAAGAATTCCAGAAAACCTAAAACCAATGCAGAAAGCTCATCCTCAAGATTCTGTTCCTCCAGAACCACTTCTGCTAGCAGAATCTGTATCATTCAGGGTCTAATCAGAGAAGCAGAAAGTAGGATATATATTACAAGATTTATTGCAAGGAATTGATTTATGATTACGGGGGCTAGAGAGATAAATCTGAACTCTGTAGGGCAGGCTGCCAGAAAGGCAAACTGGAACTGCCAGCACAGACCAAGGCTGCTGTGCAAGGGCAGAATTTCCTCTTTGTTGCTGAAGACTCCCCTCTGCTCACAGGGCCCTTTGGTTCATTGAATGAGGCCTCTGGGGATGTGGGGGAGGGGGTGGGGGAGGGGAGGGGAGGGGAGGGAGGGGGAGAGGGCAGGGGGAGCAGGGAGGGGGAGGGGAGGAGAGGGGGACGGGAGGGGAGGGGGAGGGAAGGAGAGGGGGAGGGGAGGGGAGGGGGAGGGAGGGGGTTTATCTAGGATAATCTCACTTGCTTAGTTAACTGGCTGTGGACTTTAATCACGTCTACAAAATACCTTCGCAGCAACACCCAGATTAGTGTCTGATGGAATAACTGGAGACTGCAGCCTCGCCCAGCTGACACATCTGATGACTGCCCCCCACCCCGTCCACAGCCATCCAGTTACCCTTTCCCACTAGTGCACACACCTCCACGCTTACCCTCAAGCTGCTGACAGTTTAACTTTAACCTGCACAATCAATGCCTGGGATTCTTAAAAACGGAGGTAAAATTCACATAACCTAAAATTAACCATTTTAAAGTATACAATTCAGTAGCATTTAATACATTCACCATGTGTGTAACCATCACTTCTATCTAGTCCCAAAACAGTTTCACCTCCCCAGAAGGAAACCTCGTACCTATTATGCAGTCACTCCTCATTCTACCCTCACCGTCTTGACATTTAAAACACCAATCTGGGCAGCAACGTTATCAGGGAATCATCAAGGAGAACTTGGACGTGTAAAGCCTGTCACACCTGCGGATTTGCTGGGGGCAGAGGTGCCTTCCGTGGTGGGCAGGAGCTGAAGGCCAGCTACTCTTTCACAATATTGGGGCTGTAGTTGTGCTTGACAGCTTCGGCAAGCTCCCGTGCATACATCTCATATCTGCCTGTCATCTGAAAAGCAAAACAGGTGCACTTTAGAGATTCCCCATTTATAAAGCGCCCCTCATTTACGCGCCACCATCCTTTACCACTAGGGGGCAGCCACAGGACAGAAATGAGTCAGGGACCACAGGACCATTTCAGACTGTGATATTGAGGAACAACCCCTCGGGACTTCTTGGCGCTGATTCCAGGGCTGTGGTGAAGATCGTGGATGCTGAGATGACTCACACAACCCGGCCCCTCCTGCTGGAGACTTCTGTGATTTGTTCATCCGGAAGGTGTGGCCTGCCCTGAGGCAGGAAGGAGGGCTGTCCTGGGCTCCCGCAGAACCCTGAAGAACAGCCAGCAGCACCGAGGGGAGTGACCAGCTCCAGGTCACTAGCCAGGAGTGGAGTGGTAGGGATTTGCACCATGGTCTCCTGGCTCTGGTTCTGGAGGTCCTACTACTCCACATGGCACTTCGTCATGGACACTGTGGGGACAAAGCCCCAAAAAGCAGTTTCCAGGCTCTCGGACTCACATAGAAAGGTGCTGGCTCGGGTAGTAAATGGCCATCAACTGTGATCATATGGCCATCAGCTGTGGCTAGCTGGCCGTCAGCTGTAACCCGAAAGCCATTGGCCACTAATATAACTGCTGTGGCTACGCTAGCAGAAAGGAATGGGGGCTAGCAAGAAGATGGTGGCTGGCAAGCGCTGACTGCTGTTAGGCAGATTATGTAGATCCTGCTTCCTGTGTCTCCAGCCCAGCCGCCAGCGAGAATATATTGGTTTGACTCCCCTATCTATGGCTCCGTGGGTGTTCCTTTTTGGCCTCACCATGTCCTGCGTTCTTATGTGGGGAGCGGGAGAAGAGACCCCGCAGGCCGCCCCGCATGACAAATGGCGCAGCGAGCAGGGTCCCCTGCACGACAGACACAGAGGCTGGGAGAGGGTGGGGGGAAGGACTGGCAAGCCCACCCAGGGTGCTTACACCCCAGCATTCCCTCTCTCCCTCCTTCCCAAAGCCTTCACAGGAGCTCATGCCCATCACCACAGCTTGGGAAGTCTTCTGTTTTCAACAAGTTACTAATGAGAAAACATTCTATTTATTAGAACAAGTTATTCCAACTTGTAATTTTCATGGATTCCTGCATTAATCTGACCTTCCCAGAAGAGGAGAGACAGGCCAGACTTTCCTGTGGGCAATGCCTTGTTTGTCTGATGAGGACGTGAGATCCAGGGAAAGTGCCCCAGGATCCACGCTCAATTACATGGGGAGCCAGGCCTAGAGCCCTTGTCTGGCTGGATCCGAAGTCCTGGCTCCTTCCAGACATGCTGGGCAAAGTCATTCAGTTGTGGTAATGTGACGTTCATTTGCACGTATGAGTTGCTTATAAGTGGGTGCTGAGTTGGTAGAAATACTGCCCGACACTAATACAGCAAACTCCGTTTGCGTCCATGATGAAATGCTATATTCCATGGGGTCCGAGACCATTGCTGCCACCGCCCAATTCTAGGAGGGCAGGCACCTACACCCCTCTCATGATTCCTGGTGTCACAGGTGTTAGGTCTCAAAAGCTGCTTGGAACATTTGAATTGAGCCTCTTGTTTTACAAATGGGAGCACTAAGGCCCAGGAACAGAAAAGCCTTGCTTAAGGTGACCGAACAAGGAGGTGGCAGAGCCAGGCCTAAGTTCCATTTCTCTGCATGACCCATTTCCCTCTATTGTCCAGACCTCGACCATGGGGCCCGGCCACAGGCAGAGCCAGACACACACATTAATCTTGTGATAAGTGCAAATGCCTGGAAAGGAAAAAAGGATTAGAGAAGCCAATCCACTCTATTCTCCAGACAAATGAAATTGAGATTAATTTGTTTCAAGGCGCCCAGAATCTAAATCAGATGAGAGGAGAATTTATTGAGGCCTGCTGCCCGGGCATCATTTCGCCCAATGGTTCCACCCTGTGCACCACCACTGGCTGGAGCCTGCAAGGAGGCAGAGACCCAGCACTCTGCTCAGCTTGGAGTCTCACCTGGACGGTCCCGGAGGGCAAGCCCACCAGGTGGGGTTCCCAGCCCTGAGAGCAGGGTGGGGGCCCAAGCAGAGGAGCAGGGCAACAAACAGCAGGGGGCTCAGGAGCTCACCTTGAAGTTCCAGATGTCATTCATCTGCCGGCAGAGGTTGAGATTGAGCTCAGCAACCAGCAGCCCATCCCGGTTTCGGGAAAGCCCAGGCGTGCGGCTACTGTCAGGGGCTGCCACGTAGCTCGAGCCATAAAAGTAGCCAAAGTTCTGGTGAGCTTTGAAAGAACAAAGGGAAACACCATGAGCTTTGTAGGAACACATGGGCTCTGTGGAGAGGCAGGCATACGGCGGGACACCCAGGGCAAAGGGTTCACACCCTGCACCCAGCGTCTGCCAAATGCTGCAGCCCCAAGGACACACTTCCCTTCTCAGGCCTGAAGGCCCAGACAATCGCTGTAAAAGTCACCCTCACACCCTCACCTCTGCCTCTGGGAACATTTCTAAAGATCACCCTTGTAGAGATCCCAGCTTCTATCCCACAGCCCAAGGGAGTCATATGGCTCTGCAGGGCTTCCTGTGTGACCCACTTCCTGTGGTGGCCCCACACGCTGAGCTGGAGCCTATGCCCTCACTTGTTTGCCAGCTGTGTCACCTGTACCCTCCTTACAGCTTGTCTCCCTCACCAGTAAAGTGGCCGCCCACAGGCATGTAAGGAGCAGGTAGGCACAGGGCAGGGCCCAGCAGAGGCTCAGACGTAGCAGGCAACCAGTGGACCTCATTTCCCTGCCTCTCCCCCACCTCTGTGCAGGGAGCTAACTGGGATTAGAGAGTCTAGAAGTCCTGGGCCTAAAGTGTGTATGTGTGTGTGGGGGGGCGTATCTGGGACCCTTTCAGGATGTGCTTTTCTGGGAAACAGACCCAAGGGACACCCTGAGCTAGTTCAGACCCTGTCTTGGTGAGGGAGGCAGCCCCTCCCTCCCGCATTCCTTGCCAGAGAGGTAGGACCAGGAGGGCTTCCTAGCAGAGGTGAGGCGGTACCTATCCTCAGATCAAAATAATCTGTGGCTTTTGGGATCCCAAAGCCATCAATGCTGGTGTTCTGGGGCATTTGTACAGCTGAGGGGGGTGACAGACAAGGAAAAGTATGGAGGGAGTGAGGTCTATAGGGTGGAGGAAGCACCCCGTTCTTCAGGGAGCTCATGAAGGGCTCCCCCACATTTTCTCCATCCATCTTCACACCAGTGATGAGGCAGGGATGCAGTCCAACCCAATCCCCTTTGATACCTATTTGGGGAACAGGTGGTCACAAGCCCAGGACTGCAGATCCACGTCCTGGGCAAAGTCAGGCTCCCACGAGTGGGGAAGAGTCAAGAGGAGCCCACGTGCTGCCGTGCCAGGTGTGTGACAAGCTCTGTGGGGCAGACCCTGCCCGGAGGCAGGTGGAGAAGGGGACAGTGAGGCCCACCAAGAAAATTCATGGAACATACCTTTCTTCCCATCTCCAGAGGTAAACTCATTCGGAAAGTATTCCTGTGAAATACAACCAGGTGAGATACACCCGTAGGTGGCACTGCCTCTGCGTTCATCAGCAGTCAGGCTGAGGCAGAGTTAGGTAAGAAACAGTTAAACTGAGATGGAATGGCCTGTCCTCACTGGGCAATCAACAAGTACTTATTAAACGTCCCTACTGAGTCCCCAGCACTGGGTAAAAAATGCAGGCCAGGCAGCAGCGGGGAATTTGACAAGCAAGGTAAAGACCTGGCTTTTGCCTTTGGGGAGATCATACTCTGCTGGGAGACAAGAAAGACATTGCAGAGAGGTTTGCAGGGCTGTGACTGCGGCTGGGGTTTGCCTGCTGAGTAACAAAGCCCCAGCTTGGAGTGTGTGAAGGCAGGAAGGGGATGTCCACACACTGTTTTCCATATTTTCCCCAAAGCCTAATGGAAACAGCACATCAAGCTGCGATGGGGTCACACAACTAATTAAAACACCAAGTTTCTTCATGTTGCCAGAAATTAGACCAATTTAGTGTAGGTACCTCGGTTATGTCAGACTGATCAGATGCTCTGATTAGAGTTTGATATCTGATAAGAATGGGGATTATTATTACATATTGAATGCATTGTATTTGGTAGTCAGAATTGTTTAGTGCACGGGGCCAATGGAGAAAAACACGAAACCAGATACTTGGTGGTGATAGGTTGAGCCTTTCAAAACAGTTTCAGCTAAAAACAAAAACAGACAAAAATAGAGGAGGGACATAGTGATATCTTTAAAAGTAACAGACAGAGCCAATTTCCTCCCTTCTGGGACCCTAGGATTTGTGGCATGCACGAAGAGAAGGAACAGGGAGAGGAGTGACAGGTACCCCCTCCCAGGGCAAGCAGATAGCAGCTCCTTTGCCTGTGGCCTTCACTGGACTGAAGAGGCTGGGACCCCTCTGGCAGGCAGGTTTCACAGCAGCTTATCACTCTGTTCCCTCCTCAGTACACCTGGTTGACCAAGCAGAGGAGCCTGGCCAGGGACTTCAGGGACTTACCTCACCGACACGATTGATGGCACAGGTGAAGCAGTGATTGGCAATGGCGGCATTCCTGGCCTCGATTGGCCACAGAGACTCACTGTGAGAAAAGAATGAGAGGAAGCAGGTTACTGACTTCCTAGCCAGACTCGATGGGTGGTTGGCCCCGAGCGGCAGCCGGGCTGCCAGCCTTCCAGGCCTTTCCTGGGGATGGTCAAGGAGACTCGTTGTGCCTGTGGGTGTCCTTTATCCTGCAAGCAGGCCAGCCTGTTCTCAACTTGTCCCATGCTCAAGCCCAAGGAGCCTTTGGAAAGGGCCTGCTGCAGGCAGGAGGAGCCCTGGCTCAAATCTTTGCCCTGAGCCTTAGTTTCCTTTTCTGAAACTCCCTCAAAGGGAGATTAGACTGATTACGGGAGATTATGACCATGCAGGTGAAGCTTCTAGAGGGGGCTGCATGGTAGGAGCTTCATAACTGCTACTTCTCGTGCCTTCCCTCCTCCTGGGTCGCTGAAGAACCTGCCTTCCAGGCCGGGCAGAGCTTTACCTGGAAACTGTCAGGAGGGAGTTGGGGGCCTGGAGGCTTGTGCATGGCCCTGTGAAGGCTCAAATTGCCTGTCCCAAGCCTACCCTGCTGTGTTGCCTTGCAAAGCAGGCTCCGTAGGGGGAGATTTCAGGCCAAGTGAACAGAGTAAACCTGAAGAAATTTAGGTAACGGTGTGTGTGTGTATGGCGGGGGGTAGATTCTGTAGCAAGAGCCTCTCTTGAGCTGGTCCCCATTTCCCAGTGCCTTCCCGGTTTCTTCTTCTGAACCTCTAGTCTCTAAGCAGGGGCTCTGGTTCTCTTAGTGGCCCAGGAAGGAGGCAGCCCCCAGACACAGCTGAGCTGTGGGCTTTCCTCAGTCCAGCCCCCGCACAGGGGAGGATGTGGTGGGAGACCTGGCCCCAACCAGAGACTGTCCTTCTCCAGCCTACCAACTAAAATGTGCCATGGAATTCAGAGGGCCTTCTGGCCACTAATTATCTCGTCTGAGGAACAACATCATTAAGATTCTGGATTGACAGGCATAATGCCCACTTAGAAACACTGAGTGACTGGGAGCGAAATGCCCTGAAATCTTCCTTCCTGTCAGCATGCACCTGGTTTAAACCAGGGTGTAGGTGGAGGGGGTGGATGCTTGTCACAAGTCTAATTCTCAGGAGGATTCACGAGTCTGGAAAAAAAAAATCACAGGCTTGATTGAGGGGACTCATTTTGCTGCTTTTTTCCCCCAGCTGCTAAGCCAAGCTGACAAAACTTTTAAGAAAGGATTTTTACAGAAACACACCCGTAAATGACATTTACAAGAATTAAATAGACAGTTGCAGGGAGAGTACCATAAAACATCTTCCTTGCAATTCTCCAGGGAGGGCGTGCTGCGTAGGACTCAAACCCACAGCTGGCAATAAAACATAGGCTCTCAAAACAAGCGAGGGAAAGGAAGCCGGAGGTTCATGAGAACCCAGTGCGTGCAGGAAGCATGGAGAGCCCGATGGGGGTATGGGGTCATTTACCATATTCCCAGTACAGCTGCATGAGCCCCTGAAAATATCAGAGTGGAAAGACGAAATGCAGTGAGAGGACGGGACAGCAGCTTTCTGATGAGGGCACATATGTGGCCAAAATCTTCAACTAGACAGGTTGCATGGGAGAGCAGGAAGACTCAGTTCATCAAAAAGCACGTCAACTCTACTGCGTGCTTAGAACTGTGAGACCCCAAAATGAGTGAGGACACCCTGCCAAACCACAGCCATTAGTGGTGGGGGGAGATGCAAGAGATGGGGATGGATGGTTCCGGAAGCTGGGAGCCGCTGCTTGCATGCTGCTGGTGGGGATTTGCCCAGTATTGTGCTTAAAAATGCTTGTTATCAGTTCCACAAATAATTATCATCTTAAGAAAATCATCCAGAATCCCACCATCTTAATAAATGATCTGTTGTAATTTTTCCATACTCCATGACCATCTTTGGCAAAAAAATAGTTTTCAGAATTCTGGTCACGGCGTGTAGGCATCGTTTTTGCTCACGGGTTTTTGTCACCATGCTGCATTATCTTCATAAGGACTCTTTTCAGTGGCTGTATAAGAATCCATGGAAGAAATGGTCTGAAACTTACCTAACCCTGACATTTCTCTCCCTTCCAGCTTTTTCTTATTATAAACAGGGCTGACAGAAATATCTTCACGCATACAACCTTTTTTTCTCCTCCTTGAGATACTTCCTCAAGTAAAGTTCTAGGAGTATAGTTATTTGGTCAAAGTGTGTGAACATTTTAGTAGCTCATGAAACACACTGCTTTCCAAAAGACCTGTCAGTGTTTTAACTATCAGCCTCACCACACCCTTGAAAGGCATGAGTTGGACGACTGTTGGCTGAGGAAGGAAAATCAATAATTGTTAATAAGCTGCTGAGAACATAAGCATTTGTGTGCATATTATGCCGGGGTGCTTCTGCTTGCTTAATTGGGGCTAATAAAAGGGAGCAGGGTCAGGGAGGTGGCCATCTGAGTCTGAGGCCACAGCTTTGCCTGTCCTGGCCCAACGGCCAGCCCAGATGCCAAGGGTGTTGGCTTCAGGTTCCTTTGGGGCCCTGTGGGGAGAGGGAGCTTGCTAAACGCTTTACACATGGCTGGAAGAAGGGGGCTGCTCTAGGGGGATGGCCCAGCTTCTGCCCCGGCCCTGTGGCTGGAGGACCCGTATCCACCCTACCTCACAACGGCCAATGGTTGCTGTCACAGTGACCGAGTTGCCATGAGGCCCCGGCGAGATTCTCTGAGGGGAGATCCAAGGTGTGATTTCCCCTTCTAATCAACAGCACCCCTCGTGGACACAGAAAGGACCTTCAGGTACACAGACCTGACAGTGGACTTGGGACCTTCTGTGCAAATCAGAACTCTTGAGGGGATGTTACTCATGAGAAGGGGGCACGATGCTTAAAAGAAAAGGTAAAGTAAATTTCACATTCTGATATTTAGAAGAAATTAGACTGAAATTTAGTCAAGAGCAAGGACAAGCGTGACAGTGGTGGCCGCCAGGGAACTCGAAGCTGACTACCAGGGCTGCCCCCCACAGAGGACCAGGGATGCCCCTCCAGCCTCCACCCTGCGGGGGCACTGGCAACCAGGACAACAGAGAGTACAAGCCAGCACCTCCCAATCCAGGCATCCTGCTTTGGAGGAAGTAAGTTGGGAAGAAAGATTATTTGCACACAAATTCCTAGAGCTCTGGTACTTGTCAATGATGCAAAACTAGAAACCCCCCAAACGCTCAGCCATTGGGGAAGAGAGAAGCAGCAGAAGTGCCGTCATCCTGGATCATCTTAGCTCGGGTGTCATTATTAAATGAGGGGCCCCAGGGGTCTTGCCTAGACTCTCCGTGGCTGTCAGGGCCAGCCCCACTGACTTGATCAGAATAATTTAATCTGTTTCGGGACAAGGTGACACTTGAACACGTGTTAGGTGTTTTAAGGAGAAAACATTTTGCTGGTTCAAAACAAGTTTCAGAGCCACTTGACTGGTCTGTTAAGGACCCTCTCAGCTCCTTCTCCCTCATTTGCTCCTTGTCCAGTGTCTACCCTCCATGCACTGGATGCTGCACACATGAGGTCTAGGAATCCACAGCCCCCCATCCCTTCAGAAGCACAGCAGCTGTGATGGGGAGAGGAGCTAACGCTGGCCAGTCACCAGCTACTCTGGGCACTTTAGAAGAGGAGCTTTTTTGAATCCTGACAATTATGAGGGTGAGTAGGGAGGGTTATTATCATTTCAGGGTTTAGAATCATAGCAAAGGATAGTATTTCACAGCAGAAAAGCTCATGAGGGGGGATCGTAATTGACATTTTGGGTACTTTTTTTCGTGGGAAAGTTGGTTAAATATACAACACACAGTCCCAGGGCTCAGAGTTGTCAGACGAGCTGATGGTCGCGCCTGACTGTTCCGAAAGCCATCCCCAAGAACACTCCCACATCCTGCCTACTGAGGGACCTGAGCGCTCCGATGGTGGCCGAGGGGTTGAAGATGATCTCGGCCCCGTTGATGCTGTACAGGAGCCAGTTGAGGGGGTGGTGCCGCCCGTAGCAAATGTTCACTGCGATCCTCCCAAACTGCGTCTGGAACACGGGATGGCCCAGGTTTCCCTCCATGTAGTACGTGGACTGGAAAACAAAGGGCTGTTTATTGAAGGCTCTGAGCTGTAAGACTTCCCTTTCCTTAGACTTGGCAAAAAAAGTGAAATATCGCCAGTATTCCAAAAGCAACACTCTTGGGTGTGACTCTAAGTTTCAAATTTTCAATACGCTCAAAAAACAAAAACAAACAAATAAATGAAAAAAAAACACAGGGGTGAAAAACCCCAAGAAACCCAGACACAATAACTACAAACCAATGCAAGGGGAAATCACCATGGCTTAACCATTTACCCACAATTTCTTTTGTGACACGTCAAAAAAAAAAAGAAAACCGAAAACAAAAAACAAAACCAAAGCAACTTCCCACAGTATTTCCAAGGATAAACTTTGGTTAGGTTTCAGTCATGGTACAACTAAGGCTGAGGTTAGGTCAGTGTTAACATGAGCTGGTCAGTGTCCTCACCAATCACATGTTCCTATAAAGAATGTCAGAGCTGAAGGGAGCACAAGCTCATTCAGAGCAACCTTTGCCTGCTAGGGGAAGAACACTGGAGCGTGAGTGGGCATGTGACGTGCCCAGCTCATGCCAATCTGAGACTAGAACTCACACCCTGAGAGCGCTGTTCTCCACAAAGTCCCTGGGCATTGTACCCTGGGCTAAGGCTGTCCCTGCAGGGCAAATAGGTGGGATACAGTCCTGCCATCCCTCCCCCTCCATCTACCCGTTTGGGGTGCTGGGCCTGGGACATTTTCATGGGTGATACGGGGATGGGTAGAGGGAAGGTTGGGTCCCAAACAGATCCCCTCCTGGAGCATTTCGCCTCCTCCCATTAATTTCAAAATTTGCCCAAGTCGGGCAGCAAGCAGGATGTGCACATGTGGTGGACACCAGAGCAGATCCTGGTGCATCGAGACAAGCCCTTCACTATCTACAGGGAGCTAAAGATTAATCCCAGGGTAAACAGGTGAGGGCACGCCTTCCTGTCTCCACATCCAGCTGTTGCTGAGAAACGCTGGGTTCTTCTTTCTCCCCGGGGAACTTGGACTAGCTCTGCAGATCCTTTCTAGTCCACATGACCATCCTGAGAGTGGCTGGGACCCCCACAATCAGAGAAGGCAATGAAGGACTGGGGACATCATTTCCTGAACAACTGTTTGTTACTGATCAAGTTCACAGTTCGTAACGTAGGTATTAGGTGGAGTTCATTTCCCTCCTTCAAATGTCCCCTATCTCCATCGTACCCACCCACAAGTTGGTATTAACCAATCAAAACAGCAACCCTGATTTATACCCTGATCACCAGCACGAAGCCCCACCTGACACATATGTGCACACTGTCATAGGCCACTGTCACCCACTGTTACCCAACACACGAACATGGCTGAGTCGGTTCCCACATGAGCCATGGTAAGGACTAGACCATGACAGGCGAGGAGCTCAGAGCCTGGAAGGGGCTGCAGAAATTGTTTCACATTTGTGCGTGATTTATTTCGGTAAGTATATATTACTTACTTAAAAGAAAAATTTCAGGAAGCCAAATTAGGTAATATTAAAAAAAAATACCCCTCTGTGCTAAAGGTGTTTGGGATTCTCCCGGGAGTCCTCCCGAATCCCGTCTGCCTGTGTGATGTGGGGCAATGTGGGGGCGGGCCCCAGGCACTGCAGACACACTGTGTTCCAGTGTTGCATGATGGGACATGACCCAACACAGAACTTCCCTAACGGAAAGGCTCAGTGAGATCTATGCACAGAAAAATGAGCAAGCCGGGTGGGTCACTTGACGGACAGCTCACCTCGTTGAAATCGCCCACTCTGGGGATATGATTTTTCCTGGTCTTGCCAAGGACTGCTCCGGAATTGGAAATCACCACAGCTGTGTTCCACAAAATGTCCCCATGCTCTCCGTCTCGTTCCAGGATGGGGGATACCACCACCATGTCATGCTTCTTCGCCAGCTGAAAAAAAAGATAAATATAGCAGAGTCCTACTTTCAAATCAATAGCCATAGATTTTTTTATTGAAGAATTCAATGGTTCTTCTAAATGACTAACATTGGTTCAGAGCCATTGCTTATTGTTCGGAAGACTAAATTCCAGTGTTGTCCTGATGCCCAAGCTGAGTGAAATAAGAATTGTCCTCTGTGCTACTGGTAGGAATATAAAATGGTACATCCCTATGGAGAAGCAGTATGCTGGTTCCTCAAAAAATTAAAAATAGAACTACCCTATGATCCAGCAATTCCACTTCTTGGCATATATACAAAAGAGTTGAAAGTAGGGTCTAGAAGAGATATTTGTACACCAATGCTCATAGCAGCATTATTCATAATACTCAAAAGGTGGAAGCAACCCATGTGCCCATCAGTGGGTGAATAGATAAACTAATATAGTGTATCCAAAGATGGGAATATTATTCAGTCTTAAAAAAGGAGGAAATTCCATGGATGTCATCTTGACACAGATGAAACTTGAGGACATTATGCTAAGTGAAAAGAATCACAAAAGGACAAATACTGTATGAGTCCAATTTATGTGAAGTATCTAAAGTAGTCAAATTCGTAGAAACAGAAAGTAAAACCTTGGTTACCAGGTGAAGGGGAGTTGTTTCATAGGTATAGAGTTTCTAATTTACAAGAAAAGTTCTGGAGATTTGTTTTACAACACGGTGAATGTACTTAATCCTAACTAAACTCTATACTTAGCCATGGTTAAGATGGTAAATTTTATGTTATGTGTGTGTGTTTTTTAAGACAATTAAAAAAAGAAGAATCATACTTGTCATCTATGAGTATATATATATAAAGTTCTCTGACACTGAATTCCTTTTGTCTCAAATAAGAGCATCAGGACCTGGTGACCATCAGGATGAGCAGGCCCAGCCAGTCATTTGTCCTCAACTCTAACTAGCCTGTCATTACCTCGCCTTAATGACAGAGAGAGGGGAAAGCAGAGGGGTAGAAGGGGACGCTGTGACTTATGTAAAGGCAGCCAGGCGTCCCTGGGAGACTCGATGCACCCAGGTGTCTCCTGGCACCAGTTCTCATTCCCACTCTTCCTTTTCTCTTCCTCTGGCTCTGGTTCAGGAGTGTCATCTGCAATCGCCTCCTAACCAGTCCCCTTCCTCTTTTCTTCCGTAGCACAGAATGAACAACGTGGTGAATGAGAGATTTTTTTGTGTTCCCTATAGCCTGAGAACACTGATGTTTGAAATCACAACTCAGTATTGACAGAATGACTATCATTACAGTTCTGCTCAGAAAACCCCTAAATTTATGTGTACAAGGTCTGAAATGGGATATGGAGAAATGAAAGTTCTTTTGTTTGATGTGAGAATAAGGATAAGTTACAATTTATAACCTCTTTAAATGTTATTTTCTTTTTTTTTGATAACAGCTTTATTAAGCTATAATCCACATAGTATAAAAATCACACTTTTAAAGTGGTCTTCAGTACATTCACAGAGGTATGCAACCATCACCACAATCTAATTTCAGGACATTTCCACCACCCCAAATGGAAACCCCACCCTCATTAGCAGTCCCTCTCCCTCCGTTTCCCTGTCCAGGCCCCAGCAACCACTAATCTGCTTTTGCCTATTCTGGACAATTCATATAAATGAGCTCATACAACATGTATTATGAGGTTTTAATAAAGAAAAATGAAGACCAATTTCTATGCTGATAAGATAGGCCATGTGGAGAAGCTTACATAACTCAAGTAAACAGCAACTGGAGGAGCAGAGTTCTGGACAAGGAATTGACATTGTCTCTGGTCCCTGAGTGCCAGCTCTATCACTTGCCACTGTAAAATCTATTATGGAGTCACCTCCAGGCCACCCTTCCCTGGTTGCAGCTCCCTCCCTGAAAAAGCCATTAAGGGCCCTTCTGGCTCTGAAACCCTCTGATTTTAAGTGAAAGTACACTAAAAAAAGGGCAGCAAATAGTCTTATCTAATCTTATCTGGCAAAACAAGCACCAAGCGGGTGCATTTTCCATGGTGAGGAGCCACACCCAGCAGCTGTGGCCTCGCTCTGTGACCTGAGCATGTCGGCAGCTGCTGCCAGAGGAGCAGTTAATGTCCTACCTTCTGACAGAATCTGGTGGTAGGGCCGTCTTCTGCTGACTCGGCAAATTCCGTCCAAGGAAGCTTCTCTCTTGTACAAAAAGCAAAAGGCATAGCTGTGAAGAGAAGAAAGGTCAGAATTATATCCAACGCTCACGACCTGGTGACGGAGGGTCCCCACAAAAGCACACGGCCCCAAGTGCCTCGGGCTGGCTTCCAAGTCCTATCCCTGGCTGTGGACACTGAGAAGACCTTAACCTTTTAGGCTTCATAGAAAAACAAGGGGCTAGGCCAAACAGCCCCTTTCCTCCAGTCTTAAAAACAACTATCGCACAGACTTGAACAGATATTTGCGTACCCATATTCATCACAGCTGCATTATTTACAAGAGCTGAAAGATGAAAGTAATCCAAGTGTCCACTGATGGATGCAGGCATAAACAAAATGGGGTGCATGCATACAGTGGAATATTATTCAACCTTAAAAAAGGCAGGACATTCTGACACATGCTACAATATGGGTGACCCTTGAAGACATTATGCTAAGTGAAATAAGACAGTCATAAAAGGACAAGTGCTGTATGATTCCACTTATAGGAGGTACCTAGAATAGGCAAATTCACAGAGACAGAAAGTAGAATACTGGTTGCCAGAGACTAGGGGGAGGGGGGAATGGAGAGTTGTTTAATGGGGACAGAGCTTCAACGGGGAACGATGAAACAGTTCTGGAGATGGATGGTGGTGATGGTTGTACAACTCTGTGAACATAATGCCACAGAACTATACGCTTAAAAATAGCTAAAATAGCGTTATGTGTGTTTTTTTACCATTATATATATATATAATGGTAACTTTTTTTTTAACTTTTGCGAAAGGTACAGCCCCAAACTGTTCCCAACCAGCAGATCCCAAGCTGCTGTCATTCTGCAGGTTGGTAAGAGCACAGTCAAGACTCCTCAGGGCAAAAAAAAAGACTCCTCAGGGGAAGTATCTGAGGGCCACTGAGGATGGCGCTGGGACCCGAGGAGTGTCACCTTAGGAATGTCCCTCCTCCAGGGACAGAGGTTTCTTCAGAAACAAGAAAATCCACTCACTTAATGACCCCATGAGAAGTTTGGGAATCATTGGATGTGTTGAGCAGACCCCAAGGATAAATGCATTACAGTTATACGCAGCTTGATGATGGGAATACATACTGAGAAATGCGTCCTTATGGCTTGGGCCATTGTGTGAACATCACAGAGTGCACTTACACAAACCTAGATGGTTAGTACACACCTGGGCTGTATGGTACAGCCTACTACCCCTAGGCTACAAACCTGTACAGCTTGGTACTGTGCAAAACAACATGAGATTAAATCAAGCACAAGAGAAAATGATGCATTGACTGGTTACCAGAGGGAGGGGGAAGGGAAGAGATGAGGCTAAAAGGGATCAAATATACGGTGATGGAAGGAGAACTGACTCTGCGAGGTGAACACACAATGTGCTATATCGATGATGTATTACAGAATTGTACACCCAAAATCTATGTAACTTTACGAACAATGGTCACCCCAATAAACTTTAATTAAAAAAAGAGAGAAAATGATACAGTGAAGAGAAACAGTAAACAGATGTCTGAGGCTATTGCTGACCTAACACTGCATACTGCTTACAGCAAACTGTTTCTTAGTAAGTAGAAAGAGTATAGGCTAAAATAACAGTAAAAAGTATAGTATAGAAAATACATAACCCAGTCACATGGTCACTTATTATCAAGTATTACGAGTATGTACTGTACGTAATTGTACGTACTGTACTTTTATACGACAGGCAGCGCAGTAGGTTTGTTTACACCAGCATCTCCACAAACACGTGACTAATGTGTTGTGCTACCATGTTACGATGGCTGTGATGTCACTAGGCCATAGGAATTTTTCTGCTCCATTGTCTTATGGGACCACCATTGTATAAACGGTCTGTCATTGACAGAAACGTCATTATGTGATGCATGACTGTATTCCTGTCCTATGATCTCTGACTAGATGACACCAAGGGGCTAATTCAATAGGACATTTCATGAAACTCATTAATTTTTGTTTGCTTTTTTCCCAAACTGGAGATATATATATATATTTCAAAGAACACCATGCATACTAGGATCAAAATGGCAGTTTCCTGTGTGGGAGAGGGAAGGGACTGTGATGGAGGTGGGCGCCAGGGGCCTCTGGTTGTGTATATTCCGTCACTCCACAGCCTCAGCCACACGTTTTAATATCTGCCAATCTGAGGGCATGAACTGGAATCTCACTGTGGTTAAATGTGCATTTCCCTTATCACTAGTGAGGAGGAACTCCTTGCCAGGTGGTCACTGGCCTTCTGGGTTCGTCCTCTAGGCCATCTTTTTAGTACCCTTTGCCCATTTCCTACTGAACTGTTTGTATTTTTCTTTTTGGAAAATTGAATTCTTTGGACCGATTCTGTATGCTCTTTAGTTCTCCTCTTCCTAATCACCCAAGTTCATTTCTTTCTTTCCTTTTTTTTAAATTAAAGTTTATTGGGGTGACAATTCTTTAAAAAGTTACATAATTTCAGGTGTACAATTCTGTAATACATCATCTATATCTCACATTGTGTGTTCACCACCCAGAGTCAGTTCTCCTTCCATCACCGTGTATTTGATCCCCTTTCCCCTCATCTACGCCCCCTTAACCTGTGGTAAGCACAAAACGATTGTCTATGCCTATGAGTTTGTTTCTTCATTTGTTTGTCTTGTTCTTTTGTTCTTTTCAGTTTTATATACTACATATCAGTGAAGTCATATGGTTCTCTATTTTTTCTGTCTGACTTATTTCACTTAGCATTATAATCTCAAGACCCATCTATGTTGTCTCAAATGGTACTACTTCATCTTTTCTTATGGCAGAATAGTATTCCAAGTCCATTTCTTTCAGAAGGATTAGCCTAATGGAAGTTTCCAGATGCTTGCTGTTGTTCTGGTGACCCTGAACTGAATAAGCTGTTGGTGGGGGCGGGGGTGGTAGGAGAAGCTGTGTGATGTGACTAGTGAGTGCTTTAACTAGTAATGACCTTGTTTGGGGGTAATAATTGTAGCCAACTTTTCCCAAACACAGGCCATATGCCCAGCACAGGGATAATACCTGATATCCCTGCCAAGTAGGTATGCCTCTCCTCACTTCACAGAGTAGAAAGAGAAGTATTAACCTCCCAATTCCTTCCAGTCCCAATAAGCCTGGAACTAAGATGGCACCATTGTGAAGAGGCCACCAGTGGCACCACCACCATCTTGGCTGCAGGGGTGGTGGCCCAAGGAGGCAGCTAAATGAGCACAAGGCTCTGCCAACAATAGCCCCAGGGGCCTTGGCACCAGGCTCAAGACTCCCCAGGCTCCTGTTCAGTGAAGAGAGATGAACTGTTTTAAGGAAGCCACACAAAAAAGCTGTTGATAACAAAAGCAATCCTTAATGACCATTTATTCTCAGCTTTCAGAGCATTAGGAGAGACTCAAATGCCCCAAGAGAATAAAACCTCCCTTTCTGATTTCATTTCAGGTTGCTAAGCTTTCCAAATTTCTCTACTTTCATTTTAATGGCTTTCCCCTCCTCTTTATACAACCACTGTAATGTAAGCAAACTTTCAAAAAAAGGATGAGGAATGGAGGTTGGGGGAGGTTGGCTGCAAAGTCCCAACTAGTTTCAAATTAGGGAGGACGGGAGTTTCCCATTCATTGAACCAACACTCCCCAGGTTTACTCCGTGTAAACCTAGACTTGGCTTTGCCCTCAAGAGCTGCCAGCTTAGATGAGGAGCTGAATTATAACCTGGTGTGGCTGCATGGCATCAGAGAGTGCTCGGTTTTGTGTAGGGGAATCCCCAGGGCTCTCAAAGGAGGAGGTGTTTGTGCTAGGCCTTGATGGGTGAGTGGGAGTGTTCCAGACCAAAAAAGGGAAGAAGTGGGTTAAGCCATCCAACAAATATTTTGTTAGTGTCTATCACGTAAATAAAATGGTGATCGGGGAATTAATAAAGAACATGTGATATATCCATCTGATAAAATATTACGCAACCATAAAAAGGAACAAAATTCTGACACATGCAACTACATGGATGGACCTTGAAAACATGATGGTAAGTGAAATAAGTCAGACACAAAAGGACAAATACTGTATGATTCCACTTAGAGGAGGTATTTAGAGTAGTCAAATTCATAGTAGAATAGAGGTTATCAGGGGTGGGGGAGGAAGGGGAGCTATTGTTAAGTGAGTACAGAATTTTCGTTGGAGATGATGAAAAAGTTTTGGGAATTGATAGTGGTGACGGTTACACAACTTCGTGAATGTATTTACTGTCACTGAATTGTACATGTAGCAATGGTTAAAGTGATAAATACTATGTTATGTATATTTTATAAATCAAATTTATTTTTAATGTTAAAAAATAGGGGTGGGTATTAGGATGGGAAAAATAAACAAACACCCAGTCACTGGCTTCGGGGAGCTTACAGCCTGATGGAAGAGACGGAAAAATCAAATGTCATACAAACAAGAGTAGACGTACACATGTAACAAGAAATGTGAAAAATGAGATGAACTTCTGGGTGCAGATGGCAGATTGGACGCACACCTTTTCTCTTTCTGGAAACCCCAGTAACATGACAGTAAAGGGATTTTTATGCAAAGGTAAAAACCCACAAGGATGGGGCACTGAGAGAGGGACAACAGCAGCAACACATAGGAGGCTGGAGAGCCGAGGGATTCATATAGATATCTCAGAGGAGTGAGAAAACTGAGTCCCCCCAGCAGTAGAGGAGGCCAGGAAGCACCCCACTTTCCACCACAGACACCTCAAGAATTCAGGAGCCAGAGGCACCACGTAGATCTGAAGATGGAGAAGCAGGAAGGTGTGACGAACAAGAAGCATTGGTCAAAAGTCTGTTTAAGACTCAGTTAGAAGCCAAGAACTCTCCTCCACTGTAAGAGGCTGGGACATACCCTCCCACCCCATTAGAAGGCTAGAGGCTCATTCTCCAGACAGTTAAACAGAAGGTCTCTGGCCTTGGGGAAACAAGGACAGATAAAGGTCCAAAACAGATGGATTAAGTAAACATTAGCATACCGGACCCCTGTTCTCTTTCTCTTCTTGGCAAGAGATTAGAAGAATCTTCTTTGGCAAATCTGACCATTCTGAAAAGAATGACCCAAAGACAGTTTCATGGGGGATTATGGGACAAATAGCTAAACCAGGTCATCCTATCATGAAGCTCAGTGGAGCTCAGTGGAGTTTCTTCCCAAAAACTCAGATAATGCAATCAGCTTTTTAATCCATCCCCGATTCTGAGAGAGAGAGAGAGAGAGAGAGAGAGAGAGAGAGAGAGAGAGAGACAGAGAGACACAGAGAGACACAGACAGACTAATTGGAGTAAGTAGGGACCATGCAGGGAGAAAAATAAATTACTACTTACTATTTTCAAAGACAAGAGAAGGTACTGCAACTATAAAATTAAAACAGGATGTGATAAAACAGGAACTTTCAGACAAAAAGAACTCTAATAAATTCAAGATATGAGAGCAGAAACGAAAGAGAGAACAGAAGGATGAGTGACAAAGTAGGTAAAATCTACCAGAAAAGTGAAAAACAAAAAAAGGCAGAGTTGAAAAATAGGGGGAACTACATTAAAAAAAAGTAGGGACCTAGCCCAGGGTTCCAATATCCTAATAGTAGGATATCAGGAAGTGGAGGGGGAAAAAAAAAAAAGAGGGGAAAAATCACTAATGAAACAAATAAGAAAATTTCCTATTCCTAAATCTGAAGGACCCAAGTTTCTAGACTAAAAGAAGCCACTGAGTGCTTAGAATAATAGAATAAAATAGATATACATTATCTCACATCATTATGAAATTTCAAAGTATTAGAGAAAAAGAGAAGATCCTACAACCTTCCAGAGAAAAATGAACAGGTCATAAACATGGGGTCATAAATCAAAATGGCTTTAGACTAGTCAACAACATCCGAAGCCAGAAGACAATGGAGCAAGGTGTTTAAACTTCTGAAGGAAAATTATTTCTTATCTAGAATTCTACACCCAACCAAACTATCAAGTAAGTTGTAGGAGGAATATATTTTCAGAAATGCAAGGTCACCAAAAGTCTACCACCTATGTGTTCTTTCTCAGGGAACTATAGTTGATCCTTGAGTAACACAGGGGTTAGGAGCACCAATCCCTTGTGCAGGTGAAAATCTGCATACAACTTTTTTTTTTTAAGAAGGATTTTTTTTTAAGAAGGATTGGTTAACAGTGTATTTTTTCCAGGACCCATCCAAGTCAAGCTGTTGTCCTTCAATCTAGTTGTGGAGGCTGCAGCTGAGCTCCAAGCCCAGTCGCCGTTTTCAATCTCAGTTGCAAGGGGCACAGCCCACCACCCTATGTGGGAATCGAACCGGCAATCTTGTTGCTAAGAGCACACACTCTAACTGAGCCATCTGGCTGCCCATCAGCAGCTCAGTGGCAGCTCAGCTTAAGTCGTCATCTTCAATCTAGTTGTGGAGGGCACAGCTCACTGGCGCACATGGGAATCGAACTAGCAACCTTGTTGTCAAGAGCACACGCTCTAACTAACTGAGCTAACCAGCAGCCCTGTTTATGACTTTTGACTCCCCCAAGATTTAACTATCAATAGCCTATTGTTGACTGGTAACACATATTTTGTAGGTTATGTGCATTGTCTACTGTGTTCTTACAATAAAGTAAGCTAGAGAAAAGAAAATGCTATTAAGAAAATCAGAAGGAAGAAAAAAATACATTTACAGTATTGTGCTATGTTTATTGAAACTATAAGTTTACATTGTCTGTTTACAAGATGAAAAAAAAAGGTCCATGTGTAAGTGAACCTGTACAGTTCAAATCCATGTTATGCAAGGGTTAACTGTGCCCAACCAAAATGAGGGAGCAAACCAAAAAAGAGGAAGATGTGGGATGGGAGACCACAAGAGCAAGATAAAGGGGCTCCCCAGGATGACAGTGATGGGAAATCCCAAGATGACAGCTGTGCAGCCAGCAGAGGGGGCAACCAATTCAGACGAAAGGCTGTGGAACACATTCCTTCAAAGGGGTGAAACCAACGGACTGCTTCATGTGCCTAAATCTCTTAAGGGGATTTAGGAAACTGGCAGAAATGTGGGAGTAGAATTTGTAGTAAGTATGCTGAATACAAAACAAACTCCAGGGAAAACAGAAAGCTGTTCATGGAAAGAAATCAAGGTTTACAAAACGGTTTGGCAGAGGATGGACAGGGGACAGACTAGGAAGGATCCAGGTGTGTCAAGGGGGCAGAAAGAGGGAAAAGACTAACACAGTCTTCTTCCACAGTAAGAAATCAATAGATGATTCAAAACTGAAAAATTAGGAAGCAGCAACACAAAGGTACAGTCCAAAGGAACCAGCTAAGAGTTGAAAGGAGTTACCTCTGAGGAAAAGGATAGTCATTCTTTTTTTTTTTGATAACAGACTTTGTCGACCCATTTGACTCTAAATAATGAACATGTATGACTTTGATAAAAATAAAGATGAAATAAAGAAAAGCTACGTGGTAGCAGAGGTACATAACAGGGACACAACTTTAGATAGGGAGGTGGGCTCTGAGCTGAGAGCTGAAGGTTGAGCAGGGTTCACTAGGCAAGAGGAGGGAACATCTGATGCAGTGGCCTGGGAGCTAGGAGATCAGGGAGTGAAAGATCTGGGAGGTCAGGGCAGGGCCAAGCAGAAAGGAGGCTCCAGAGGTGGAGGAAGGAACAGATTATGCTGTGTAGAGTTGTGTTTTGAAAAGATCTTTCCTAGAAGGTGTGGAGAGCCTGTTAGAAGAGGCCAGAGGAGAGGGCCCCAGGAGACCAGCTAGAGACGATTACAGAAGTCAGTGTGAGAGCTGATGGTGTCTGGGACAGGTAAGGAGGTGAAAGGATTCAGAATGCTGTGGGAGGAGGAACTGATAGGACCAGATGGCAGGCTGGGAGGGGCGTGTGAGAGGGAGGGAGCCTGGGGTTCCTCGGTTTCTGCTGTTGTTGACAAAAAACCTTTGTATGAATGAGAAAAGAAAAGAGATTTTTTTTTAATTGAGTAGTAGACACTGTTGGCAACATGACGATAACACACTCTTGTTTAAGGGTGGCAGAGAAAGCGCCCCAAGAGAGACTTACTCCACGCTTCCTGGAAACAGATGATGTTGACTCCACACATTGCTGCTACCTCTACGATGGCCTCTATGCGTCTGTGAAGGGCAGAGACCTGGCAATTTAAAAGTCAAGGATTAGAACCCATTAGTTCTGTTGGTTGAGACCATTTTTAGAACTCATCCCAAACATGTGGAACAACCCCTCACCCTGCCAGCTGCGAGAAGATGAGCTGGGTGGGGAGGTTCTGATATTTCATACTGTCATCATGTCCAAAATCTGCAACATAAGGGGTTGCTGCAGAGGCTCTGGGGTCCCCCACACACAACACTACCTTTCTGAGCCTCGGTTTCCTTGCCCGGAGAATGGGAGAACACTGCCTACCTCGTGGGATTGCTAAGAGGAGTCATAGAATGTGAGCTGCTTACTGCCAGAGAGGCCCACACCCAGTGGGCCCATGAACACCAGGACCATCCCCTGGGTGAGCTGTCCCCTCGCCCCAGGACAGTCCCCTTTCCACCATGCTGCATTCAAGGCTTTGGGGATGCCTTGTCCTGCCACTTCTATTTTCCTATGTGTATCTTAACATTGAATGACTTACCTTTCCCAGCTATGCCCTTGGCCAAGAACGTGATTCCTTCCCCCACTCAGTCCTTCCTGGAAGTATTATCCACGTCATGTGTCACCCACAGAGGGGAGACTCTCCCAGGAGTATTGAGGTACCTCTGTGCTCCCCAGCCTAAGTGTGCCCCTATAGTGGTGCTGTTCTCATTGTGCTGTCATGTTTCTCCACTGTCACTCCCATAACCCCCTGAGCTCCTTGGGGGCAAGGGGAACATGTCCACATCTTCTCTGTGTCCTCAGCACAACAGCTGGCTCCCAGGAAAAATTCAGAAGTGTTTGTTCAAAGAAATATCAGAGGAACCAGGCTGAAAACCCGGAAAGCACACTCTTTTCAATGCTCTGTCTCTCGCCTGCAAGACTGCGCACACGAGGGCTCCACAGAGGTTTGCTGGGGGTGACAGCACGCAAAGCATGCTTCTAGGAGCTGTGGGGGTGAGAACAGCACCCCTGCCCTTGATGACCTGACAATCTGGGATGGTTGAGGAGACATTTCACAATTAACTAATCCAGAGACAAAAAGTGAACCGAGAACCAGAAATCTTTTAATCCAACAAAGGCAGAGGAAGGACCAATGTGAAAGACAATGCAGAATCCGACCTGGAATCCAACTGACCTTAGGTTTCTCGAGAATCCCTAAGCATTCTCAAGCACACTGTATCGGGAGGACGCCTCTGCAGAGAAAGCTTGGAAAGTTTGAGCAGCTGGAGGAAAGCTGTGAAGAAGTGTATATAACAAACTGCCAGTGTCTGTGACAACATGTTTCTTTACGGAAATACAAGATGCTGTCACATTGATATTAGCTATAAGGTCATAAGTGAATGCCTATCCTATTCCTGCAACCCTGCAGGCCCCATCAGCTGACAGACATCTGGGTACAGTGAGTCCGCCCTTAGGAACAAGGCAAAGAAACACATGGACAAACGAACAGGTCCTGCCCGGTGTGTGCTGGCAGGTGGCCTTTTGGCAGGAGACTGAGAGGCAGAGTTCCATGGAGAGAGCTGAGCCAGCCAAAAGGGCACCATCCCAATTGCAAATGGAACAATGGACCAATCGCAGGAGAGGAAGCAGAGGGGTAGATGGAAAGAACAGTGAGGAGTGAGAGGAAGGCAGGCAAAGGGGACGAGTCAGAAGAGAAAGAAGAGCCAGAGCGGGACACAGGCTGGAGGGAAGGGGGGCGGCCAGTGCAGAAGTGTTTGGGTGACCATTTGACCACTCGGTGTGCCTGCCGACCCAGAGTGAGTGGCCAGCTCATTGTAGATGTGTTCAAAACACAGAGCAGGCCACGGCCCACTGACGAGTATGTATTTATGGTCTAATGCATAAATATTATTATGTATATAATAATACACGTCATTATTATTCTTAGAGAGGCCACACCTGTTTCGCCACAGGGGCATCCACAGGCAGGGGGGTTCTGTTCTGAACAAGCCCAACACGCACGGTCCGAGGGCGCCTCAGCTGCTCCTCTGCGGCCTCGAAGGCATAGCCCTGCAGCTCAAAGTCCCCTTCGGAGGCGGATTCAAAAGCCCTGCTGGGCAGGTCGAGCTTCCTAAATGGGCAGGAAAGAAGAGGGGAGATGATTTGTATGAGGTTTGTATGAGGTTTGTATGAGGTGTGCCGAATTTAAAACTCTCCCCTCCCCACAGTCATGCATCTGGTAGAGAAGAGGTGGTGCGTCCTGGCAAAAGGCAGACAGAGCAGGCCAGTGCCAGAGCACACGCGTGGAAGGGTGGAGCAGGGCCTGGCTGGCCGGGAACGGACGTCACCTGATGGTTACCAGGAAGACTTCAGCAGGGAGGAGGCAGTGGTCAGGCCTGGCCAAGGGAGGAAGCAGGGCGGGGTGTGGGCGGCAGGGCCACCCGTAAAGAGTTGATGTTTTAGAGATGCTAAAGTCAGAGTGGGGATTAAAGTCTCAGCAGTCAACTCAGAAGTGAGGGAATGGATTCCCACAAATGTCTGTGGACCAGAATCAGAGGGCTCTGCTGAGCCTGGGGGAGTAGAACAGGCTGGGATACGACAGTCGGGCGTTGAGAACCAGGCTCAGGAGCCCACTGGGTGGAGAGGCCAGGACTGTAGTATTACCGAGCGTCCTGTGGCCCTTCACCACGGAGGATTATAAGTCTCTGGTGGGGATCTGCTGCTGCTCCTGTCAGGAGATGGGGGTGGAGGCGGGGGTGGCAGCAGTTCCTGGCCCCATGCTGGGTAGACATACAAGTGTCCAGACCAAAGGTCCAAGCACTCATCCTGGTTTGTAGTTTATTAACAAAGGCAAGTGGATTACTTATAAAACCTCCCACTGAAGTGACCATTGGCCAAATGGCAAACACCTTCTGATGCCTGCTGCATGCCCGGTTCTGAGGTGAAACCCACAGGGCACGAGGCTTGGCCCCTGGCCAAGAAGGCCTTAGCATCTAGGGACGAGATGGTTATGAAATACCTAGAGAACACATCAGAAAATAACCTGACAACCATTATCTAATAATAATATTTCCCTCCCACTTTAAGTCACTTTCTTAAAGATGTTTCTTTCAAAATCACAGCCCTGTCAGCCCAAGCCCCCAGTCACCGCCCCCTGCCAGGCAGTTTCCATGTGATGGCCTTGACAGCTCTGAGTTGGGTTCCGCCCCTGACAATCATCCTGCTTTTCAACTCATCAGAGTTCCTTTTGCTTCAGCAGGTTAGAAATAACAGCAGTGCCCACAGCACGCCTCCCTTTGCCGTGACTGCTTCAGAGACAGTCCTCCTGCCTGCACGTGGAGGGCCCCCCATCCTGGCAGACCTCAGCCCCAGAACAAGTGGTGGAAAGGAGAAGAAGAGTGTGTCTGTTTCCCCTTAGGCCCATGGGCTGGGGAGCTGGACCACCCTTTGGGAGAGATCCTGGCAGCCCCGTCCTTAGCCTGTGGTCTCACCCCAGGAAGCTATCAGGTGGATGAGGTCTTGTCTTGGATTTGCAAGCCCAGCTGTACCCACCGCCTGGATGATGTCCCTCAGCCTCTGGTCACCTCTCCCCACCCACTGCCGACCGCTGTCTGCCACCACCATCAGCCTCATTATCCCAAGATGCACAACCTTCCTGCCTCCTTACCATCTTTTCTGAGTGCTGCCTCCATCCCTCTACCCAAACCAGCTCCCCACAGACACTCTTTCTCCTAGACTCAAGGTGATACAGGCCAGGCCTCTCTACTTGCAGGGCTCTACCTCTCCTCAGCACTCCCAACTGTAAGGTTTTCCCGTCCTGCTGTTATCCAGGGGGTCTATCCCCAAGTCTTGGAGGACCCAGTGAACCCTTGAGCCCCATTCCATAACATGTGTTGTGCCCACCAAAGGCTTGGCTTGGGGACGTGTGAGGTATAGATCAGCCGTGGCCCAGGAGGGGCAGAGACCAGCAAATGAGCCACAAGCTCACATAGAAGGTGGCAGATCCGTGCTGGCCAGGACCCTCCCTTGGTCCCTCATCCTCCGACTAAGGCCCTACCCCTCGTGACCTCATCTCTAACTTCAAGGAGGAAAGCCCATCACTTCCTGTATTGGCCCCAACACACCCTTCCGGCCCTTCCCTTGGGCCCCCACCTCTCCACACAGGGTCAAGGCAGGACTCGCCTGAGGGAAACCAGCTCCTGCCTCCTCGGCAACCTCTCACTTCTAGAAAGTCATCTTCCCCACTCTAATGGCTCTTTACCATCAGCGTTTTAAATAATTAAACTAGAGCTTTGTTACAAAAGAAACACATATTCATGGGGGGAAAAATCAAACAAAGGAAAAAGGTAATGATTTCACCTTTCCATTCCACCCCTTAGCCTCAGTCTTGAAATTCAGAGAGGACCCTTCTTAACAATGTTTTATGTATCTTTCCAATATTTTTCTATACGTGTGTTACAAATACAATAGCATCAGTTGGTACAGTCTGCTCTCCCACTTGCCTTTTTCACTTAACAATACAGATGGCTTGGACATCCCTGTCTGTCTCCTACAGGCCTACCATACTCACCACGAAAGGTGACTGAGTCTCTCCCATTAAAAAATAGGAGAAAAAAGCGGGGGGAGTACATTCTACGTAGGTTCCCCTTGTTATCTCACATGCTCTCTCTCCCCTCCCCCACTCCTTCATAGGAAGCTTCCCCATAATCCTTACCTGCCACACCCTCTGTTCCCGGCCACCACTTCCCACCTTGGACTACCAGCCTTCTAGTTGCTACAGACAGCAGACTCCCTGCTGTCTTCAACCTGCTAGACCTGCTGATGTTCCCCGACACTGTTCTTGTCCAGCTCAGGGTCCTTGATAACCACCCTAGGGTCTCCCATCACTGCATCCTCACCTCTAGAGGCGCCAGAAAGTCTCTGCTTCCTCTGACTCCTTTAACATCGGGTTCTCCAGAATCCCTCTCCTCCTCCACCTGGAATGACCCTCTCTAGGACAACCCCAACCCCCGCCTCCTCTCTGAGGCCATCTCCTCATGGTCTCTGTGCTTGGTTGACCTGTGGTATTACCCAAAGGCATGTCCACATCCTAATATTCAAAACCTGTGAAGGGGACCTTATTTGGAGAAAGGATCTTTGCATTATAATTAAGGATCTCAAGATAAGACTCTCCTGGATTATCTGGCTGAGCCCTACATCCAGTGACAAGTGTTCTTAAAAGAGATGCCCAGAGGATGTGAAGAGAGGCAGAGATTGGAGTGATGCTGCCACAAGCCAAGGAATGCCAGAAGCCACCAGAAGCTAGAAAAGGCAGGGAAGGATTCTCCCTCAGAGCCTCTGGAGGAGTGTGGTTCTGTGGCACCTTGATTTTGTACCTTTGGTCTTCAGAACTGTGAGAACAAGTTTCTTTTGGTTTAAGCCACCAATTTGTGATAATTTGTTACAGCAGTCCTAGGAAGCTAAACAATTCAATTCGCCAGCCTTTTCCCAAGCTGCTCATCGGATGAATCCATCAGCCACCTGAGGGTCCGAGCAGAACTTGACTTGCCTCCTCTACCATACCTGCTACCCACACTACGCATTGACCTCCCTGAGACCTCTGGCACCATTCCTCCTCTCCACCCAGGCACTGTTGGCCTTAGGCCTCCTCATCTTTCACCTGCCTTTTTCAAATTCTTGGAAGGGCTCCCACCACCATCAGGACAAGTCCCACTGCCTCAGCATGACATATAGAGCATCCAGGCCCCACCCCGGCTACTGCTACCTCCTCTCTAGCACTCTATACCCACAATCCCCGAATGGACATGTCCCCTGGGTCTGGGCCTTGGCTGAAATACCTGAGCCCTTTCTGTCTCCAAACCAACTCCTCCATTTCCTTCAGGATGCTTCTCAAGCATGGCACCTCTGGGAAGCCGTTAAGACCTGCCCTAACTCTATACATGTAGACTCACCAGCTCTCTCTTCATCCTTCTTTCACAATGTAGGACAACCATTAAAAGAAAGCCCCATGAGGCTGGAACCGTGGCTTACTCATCCTTCTATCCCTAGTGCCTAAGACAAAAATAAATGCTCAATAAATGTGTGTTGAATGGATAAATGCTTCTTGGTTCTGGCTGTCTTAAAATTGAGAGTTGATGTTCTTTGGGGATTTCATCTGTCTGGCACAGGCAAAGGCCCATTTGGCTCATCACTTAGCAAACATTTACTAAGCATCATCTTTGCATTGGGCAGCATGTCATTGGGAGAGAAGGTGGTCTTATGTAGAGCACAGAGGAAGTCCAGAGAAGGGGCTGAGGATTCAGGCTCCACCAGGCCTTCACAGCGGAGGCCATGTCCGAGTCAGGCTGTGAGGAGTGAACAGGAGTTCACATGGGAGAAGAGTTTTTAAATGATTAATTTCCTATTTTAGTTTGCAATCCCGTTCATAGCCAAATCCCACCCAATTGCAAAAACTGAGCAAATACAAAGGTGGATGCCCTAGAGGTAAAGCTTGGATGGGTTCAGTACTGAATGGAACAGACCAAGAAATGGAAATAGGAAAAAGAGAGGAAAAGGAGAGCCACTTACTCAGTTATTGAGAGCCAAGCCCCAGGATGACGCCTGGCAGTCATTGGTCAACAGACTGTGGCTCCCATTTTACCACCCATTATAATCCCTCCCCACTCTGGAGCAACCCAAATGCTCATGGAAAATCCTTGCAAGGCAGTCCTTACCCTGATTTCTAGAATGCGCCCCAGCCAATTATCTAATATGTAGGAAACATTTCTCTTTTCCCGCTTTGCATCTCCCTGACACCCATGAGTTCTCCCCATCTTTTTCCCAGGAGAACATGCCCATCTCACTCTTAAACCTATTCTCATCTCTAGAACTGTAGCCTGAGACACTCCTTGCTTTCAGACACCTTCTTGACACCTTTTTTGGGAACCTCAACTCTAAGAGGCTTCCTGTATGATGAGCCTTGACAGGTTCAGTGGAAAGTGGCATTCCAGCAAAAGCACACTGGAGGGGCCTTGAAGGTCATCCAGTCCCAATATTCCTTTTTGGGCATGAAGAACCCTTTCAGGCATGAAGAACCCTTTCAGGCATGAAGAACCCTTTCGGGCATGAAGAACCGTTTCAGGCATGAAGAACCCTTTTGGGCATGAAGAACCCTTTCGGGCATGAAGAACCCTTTTGGGCATGAAGAACCCTTTATCATCAAGTTCTGTACCACTCCTACCCCCAAAGGCAGTTGTTCTACCTTTATCATTCACTATCTATGAACACACCTTTGGATTTGAGGACTGACCTTCCTGCAGTAACTAACTACACAACGGCTGAGGCTGGAAACCACAGATCCAATCAACACCCTTAAGTTTCCAGGTGAGCTGATCAGCTCCTCGCCTCAAGATCACTGCCAAGGTCAGAGAGCCTGCCAATTGGCAAGGAAACGGAAGGGTATTTAGTCAGGAGATGCATGGGGTCAGTTTTGATTTCATTCAGAGCCACAGAAATTTCTTACAGACCTTTAAGCAAAGGAGCAACAGGATATGAGTTACATCTTCCGGTTGCTTTGAGAAAAGTGGACTGAAGAGAAACCAGAGTGGAAGGGGGAGTGCCTTCCAGCTTTGTACACCCAGTGTCCAGCAGAGCAGTGCCCTCAGAAAGCCTAGTGTTGCACAGGACTGGCTGGGAGTGGGAAAACATTTGCTCTGAGTGTTACCACACTCAAGTTACCCTAACTTCTATGTTTCGCCAAGTGGGAAAGGTTCCTTGGCCAATCAGATTCTGCAGGCCTCTACCTCCAAGGGTCCGCCAGAGGTCAGGAAACAGGGGCTGGGGTTGGACAATCCGTTGACCTGGGGGCTGGAGGGGGGTCTGGCTGGAGGCAGACCTAGACAGACACCCAGAGTACAGGCCTGGATCGGGGGAGAGTGCTGGTCACCGGCAGTGGGTAAGAAGAATTAGGTGGCCACAAAGAAAGCCTCAGGGAGTGAAATACCCGTCCTTTCTCCTCCGGTGCCAGGCCACTGGGGGAGAAGTGGCTTGTAAAAGTTGGGCAACCCCTGAGCGCCTCAGAACCACACTTCTTAGGTCTCCACTCAGCTACTTCAGGACTTCATCATCGCCCCTCAAGTCCTTCAGATCCTGAAGCACTGTCCCTGGTCCCTGGGACCCATACTCACTGGCCCCAAGGTACCCCTATCCCCAGGCTGTGGGCGGCAGACCTGGTCTCCTTGCCATAGAGAATGCGTTTCACCTCCCGCAAGTCTGAGGGCGGCAGGTGCTTCTCCAAACACTGCTCCAGCGACTCCCATTCAGCTCCGGCCATTGTCGGTTGGAGTCCGCAAGCGGCAAGGTCCAGACCCAAACAACCCGCCCTTTACCCTCCAGAAGGAGGAGAAGGAAGAGGAGAGGGCCGGGCCCGCGCACGCGCCCGCCCCTCCACTCGCCCGGCTTCTGCCCTCGATGGGCTCACACGAGGACACGCCCCCTCCACGAGGACACGCCCCCTCCTCGCGCCCCCGCAGCGCGCGGATCCTCGTGCTCCAGGGCTTCGCGGGTGGCCCGCCCCGCCCCCGCCCCGCCCCCGCACGCGCAGGGCCACGCCTCCTCCGCCCCGGGGCCCCTCCGAGCCCTCCAGCCTCGGCAGCTCGCGGCGGGTCGGGGCTGTGCCCTCCCGTCGCCCAAGTGCGAGCTCCCAGGGCCGTTCTCTGGCCTCCTCGTTCTCGCTCGCCTTCGGGGTCCACTTCTCACCTGCCCCGAACCTGGCGAGGCGGGGAGGGGGGCTGCGGCAGGGCGGGCCTGAGGTCAAGGGCTGGCCCGCCGCGCGCCGGCGGAGCAGTTCCCGCCACAAACCGTGGGCAGGGCCTCTTCCGCCGCGGCTTCGGGCTCGGGTCCGCGGGGGGGGGGGGGGGGGCTGCCAGCCGGCGGGCCCACCGCACGGTTCTGCGGAGGGAGGTACGGGACGAGTTTCAGGGTCCCCAGGGCAGGAGGCCGCCCCGCCGTCTGCCAGTGCCCATTACTTCCGAGCACTCATTACTCCCGAGGGGCCGGGCTCCGAGTCCTGGCCGCGCCCCCACCCCAGGCTTCAGCGTGGGAGCCCTGGCCGCGCGGACGGAAGGTCACGTGGTCTAATGCGCTTTCGCGAAGACTGCAGAATTCTGGGTCCCCACAGACGCTCACCCTTTGGACCCTTGGGCCCTCTTTCAGCTCTGCCATCTGAAGTGGGTGTGCCCGCATGGGCACTTTCCTGGAAGGGGGGGCGCTTGAGACTGTCGCTGAGATGATAGGGATGACACCCCTCTTGCGGTTCCCTTCCACCCAGAGGGTGCTACCCACTCAGGAGCCAAAGAAGGTCCTCTTTTCCGCCCGGCTGAGAGTTAGGACAGCAAGATCAGCCTAACTGGCGGGCAGCATGATGAAGGAACAAGCCCCAAGTCCTGGTTTAGCCCTTTACAAACCTTGCCACCCCAGGGAAGTTATTCAGACACTCTGGGCTTCTGTTGTTTTACCTGTAAAACAGGAATACAGTTATTTTGCAGGGTCCTTTAAAAGTAAGATAAGCACAAAGGGAGCTAAAAGGAGGTGTTGTAGGGCAAAGCACTTGAGATATTTTATGTGGGTCACTAACTCGACTTTTGGTCATTGTTTTGATAAATGTTACCTGACAGTTTCCAGTATTCCGATGGAGCTGCCTTTTCAAGAATGCAAACTTTTGACTGAAGGCTTTTGTGTATTAGTCTCTGAGATAAGGGCAATGCACAGACGTACAAGACCTAGTACCTTTCTCCATGATTTAAGGTAGGGACATACTTGTAAATACAGCAGATTTAAATAATTTGATATAAAAAATATATGATAGGCTATGGAGAGGAAAGGGTGATTTCCAGCCTAGAAAAGGAAATAATTTAAGGCCTCATGGAAGAGTCCTTATCGTTGACTCGAAATGCCATAAAGGGAACGTTGAACCCCCTCCTCAGGCCTGCTCTTATCTTCTGTATGGTATTTTCTATTTTAGTTAATGGCCTCACTGCCCACTTATGTGCCAAGCCTTTGGAAGTCATCTCCAACTCTTCTATGTTCTTTCTTTCCCCCATACAATCAAGCATCAAATTCTGCTAAATTTATCTCCTGAATTTTGTTAAAATCCTTCCCCCTCCCACCTCATACCTGCAGTCATGTCATCTTTTGCTTGAATTGTTACCAATCTTCTAACTTACCTCTGATGTCTATCCTTAGTTGTCTTTCTAAAACTAATATCTTACCGTCCTTTATACCCTCTCACTCAATGTCTCCCTACCTGGAATGACTTTCCATCTTTTGTTTTGTGAACTCCTACACGTCCTCCAAGATGCAGCTCAAATATCACCTCCTCTGGAAAGTCTTCTCCAATTGCTCCAGGAAGAGTTGGACTCCACTAACCCTTTTTGCCTCTGTGAGAGCATTTATCAAACACTATTTTGTAATTATTTCTTAGCTCAGAGCAGGAACTGGGTCTGATCTGCTTTTGTGTCTGCAGGGCTTTGGCATTCAGTAAATGACTGTTGAAGAAATTAATTCTGATGGGATCAAGGACAGATTCATTAATGTGACATTTGAGCTGGACCTTGAAGCGGAAGTAGAAACTATTATTACTAGTTAAATTGCTTAATCCATCTTTCCCTACTGTTAGCTGACAGGCCATTCACACTAGGCCATTATAAACCAGGGTTTCACAAATATGAAACACTAACTTGAATGGGATTTAAAAGGTTGTATGAAAATTATGTTTGCCCAACTTATTTTTCACTTTCAATAATAAGGCACTTCACTCGATCCTTCTGTGACAATCATTTAAAAACACTTTAAGCTCTTCCCTAATTTCTTTTCGAAATATCCAGCCAAACCCCAAAGGTTTTAACTGCATATAAGCATACTAGAGAGAGGGAGTCTTCCTTTTTGTGAAGACCAACTCTGTGGCAACATGGTGTGGTTTAGGGATACATAATTATTTGGTAAGTGTATACAAACAGGAAGGCTGGGATACCCCACAATCTCACTATGGTGGTTACCTCTGGAGAAGGAGAGAGGGGAATGGGATAGAGGAATGGGAATCATCTGATACATAATGTTTTAATTCTCTTTTAAAAAGATTCAAAGCATGTGATATTAATATTTTAAAAATCTATCTGGGTGTTTGTTATTATGCTTTTCTTTATGTTTATATTTTATTTTTAAAAAGAGCCTTAGATCAGCAGTCAGGAAATCTGTAGTGTAGTCCGGGTTCTACAATTACTTCATTTTTCCGGTTGTAAGAAAGGCGGAGGAGGGGAGGAAGCTGGGAAGACAGTCTCTAGAGATGATCTAAGCCTTCCCTAATTCTAATAATTCTAATAAAATATGATTCTAATAATCTAGTCGTATATAAGTTCCTCTCGTTACGTGTTTATCTGTGACAAAAGAATTTCATTATAGAGGCTGATTTTATAGAAAGAGCTCATTTGTTAAAAATGTATTGGTGTCTGTTTTTAGGTGTTACTTTTAAATTCACAATGCGTGTTCGTTTCCATCCTTAGGGAAGGTATTTAAGGCACTGTGGGCTCTGCTCATTGACATCTAAGAGTAAAATCTTATAATCACGTTGGTGAACAATGCTTGCCAGGGCCATAAGTTGGAGATGCCGCCTGTGTTCTTGTCTCCTTCCTGTGAGCCAGAGGGGCTGCTTAAGCCCTCATTCAGCATCTTACAGCACGTGAAAGCTTTTGCCTCTTTTTGTCCTGTGTGACCCTCCCAATAATATTTTAAACTATGGGGGGAGGGTTCTTGCTTGGTAGTTGTCAGATTTCCAAATTAAACATGACACTGGAAATGAAAATACAGGAGCCGATATAGTCAAGGTGGGAAAGATCTGAGGTGACCCGATTTCTAAGTAACTTTCTAAAGGCTCAGTTTCTGGGGTTAACTTGTTTCTGCATGGTGTCCCTTAGTTCAGAAGTCACAGTTCTTCTTGCTTTGCTAGGGTTTTTATTATTATTATTATTATTATTATTATTATTATCATCCTTATGTAAATTTAAGTGTCCACATGGAAGAGTTTTGGAATAATGCACCCAAGCTGACTGAAAATGGACTTTGTAGCAGAGCAGGGCCAGCCCAGCCAAAACGATGGCGTATGAAGTTTTTTTGACTCCTTTCAGAAGCTTGAATTTTCGTCCTGTGTTTTTGCTTTGGGTCCCTTGCCTCTCCCTTCATGACTAACCCTGCTCATCCCTGCAAGGCCTTTACTCCCAGTAACATTTCATAATCCATCTTTTTTTTCATAATCCATTTTAATGTTAACTGACCAACACTAAAATGCACTGATCAACTCCATTTTAGTAGGAGACTCTTAAGATCCTACAGAAGGAACTTCTGATGGTGAGAAAATCAGGTGTGAGGAGAGGCCCTGACAGAAATACTTAGATCCGGAGACCCCCACCCCTCAGGTAACATCATTCAATATAGCCCCATCATTTTCTGGAATATCATCTATCTGATTCATCTTATACATTCCTATTGCTACTTATGCATGCTTTGTTAAAGGCTCTCATGATCTAGATTACTTCAACCAATTTGTAATCAGTCATCCTGCCTCCCAATTTCAAATTCCCCCTCGCCTTGGTTCCCAGGGTGATCTCTTTTTCAGTGGCACTCCAAGACTGGCATGGCATAAGGCCCTCTGATTTGGCCTCATTTCATGCTGTAATTTTTCCCTGCTTTATGCTTTGGGGCCCTGCGTTGTCAGGCTGCTTCTAGTTGCACAAACTCTCCACACTACTTAATGCCTCTGTCTTTATTTAGCTCCTTCTTCACCTAGATAATTCCTACCCAAACCTTAACATTCAATGCAAGTGTCTCCTCTTCAGTAAAGCCCTTGCTGGCTCTTTCAGGCTTGCCTAAGTTCCCACTTCCATGGTGCCTTAATATTGAATTTGTTGAGTTTCTTGAGGATACAAGTATGACATGTCTTTGAATCCACAGTGCTTTGCATATAACTGGCACTCAATAAATGATTGTTGAACCAAATCGAACACCATATCAGTATTTATAAGAGTTTGCGTAGTCATTTAGCACCTCCTGTTTACATATGTTATCTCAGTAGCTGCTTATTTAACCTGCTTTTTAGAAAGACCACCCTTGGCTATGGCAGATTCATAACCCTCTCTCATCCGTAAGACTCTCATCTGTCTTTGCACCCTCATCATCTAAGACACAGGTAGTCCCAGTTGTTCAGTGACTCCAACAACAGTAGATATTGGTGAAAGGAGTCCACCCTGCGGGGCTACTTCATTTAGCACAGCTCTGTTTACTGGGAAGTTGTCAGATCAGTATGTCATGGTTCATCTCTCTCTGATTAGCCTCCTGGCCCCTATTCCCTTGAATTAGGAATTGGGTGGGGTCCTTGGCTATTACATTCTTGAGTACACATAATACATGTCAGATCCCATTTTCAGAAATGTCCCAGCTAGAGGTAACAGACAGCTGCCTACTTGTATTTTGAGAAACCGTACAGTGTAACAGAAAGAACATTGAATCGGGTATATAAATAGGTTCTAATCCTAGTGTTGCTGTTAGGTAATTTCAGCTTTAGATAAGTTACTTGATATCTCTTCCTAATCTCTAAAGTTAAAGGTATTGGACTAATTCTCACAAAGTCTATGATTTTCTGATTGCTAGAGTTTGACATCTCTTAAGTGTGGTGACAAATATTTTCATTGAGACCCTTTTTAAAAAACCTGGATGGCAAGGGCAAGTAGACACATGTTGCCTAACACCTAGAGGAGTCGTCCTTGGGTATGAGTATTTTAAGGCCAGGACTGGGCCACACTTGTCCCAGAGTGCTGCGGGGTCTAGGGGGACTGCACTGGACTAGAAATCCAAGGACGTGGGGTTCAGCCCTGGTCCCACCCCTTTTTAGCCATGTAACCATAGACAAGTCATGACCTTTCTGAGTTGCAGTTTCTTCATCTATAAACAAGGATAATAATATCCATTCCACTTTCTTTGATTTGAAAGAATCAAATGAGCTAAGTTAAAATATCTTTCAAAATCTATACAGTGTAATCTCTAAAATATATTATTTTTAATCGAGGAAAAGTTGTTTGGAGATAATATTGCCATGGGAAATCATAAATATATCATCCTTAATGTACTGGATACTTATCTTTGAGGTAATATTGCTTCTCATTGAATCATTTATATTCTTTCCACCAGTTCTTCTGGTGATAAATAGCATATCTTTAAAAGATGAGTAATTTTGAAGAAGGCTGCAGTCTGAGGCCATGAAATAAAGCAAAGCTGACTAGTCTAAGCTGAAAGCTAGTCCATGACCCATTACTGATTTGTCTAATCATTTGGGCTAGCAAACTGAAAAATAACTGTATGGGGATCAAGAAGGTACATAGCTGTACGTGTACACAGACTAAGGGTAAAACAGTGTATAGAAATAATTAGATATTTGTTAAATATCATTAACAATGCAAAATCCCAGTTTGAATTTTTGGGACCCAAATTTCATGAAGTATCAATGTGGTAAATAAACCTTCCTCTCTCCCTCCTTCTCCCCCTAAAACAATTATATAAATATGCAATGGGCTTAGCAGCAATACATGTGGCATTTAGGGGTGTTCCGTTGTTTATAAGCTCAATGTGAATTGTCAAAAATATCAATAAATAATCAAAAATATCAAAAAATCTGAGATAGCCAGCATTATGAGAGCCATAGTGTCCAGAACACAGTGAGGAGGTGACTACCCCACTCGGTTCTGTGTTGACCAGAGAATACCTAACATTTATCTAGCTCTGGGATGGTTACGAAGCATACAGATCATCTTGAATACATCCAGGAAAAAAAATAATAAAGAGATGATGTTGGTGAGAATATTTAACAACAATAGCAAATAGTTGAGAATATTTATCCAACAAAACAAAGCTTACAAACTTAGGAAGGATATTGTCACTTTATTCAGATATCTGAAGGGACCATGCATAAGAGGTTTATATTGCTTCCATATGGCCCTAAGGAAAGGAACTGGAGTCAGTGGACAGAAACTCGGGGAGGCATATTTCAGCCCCAAACAGTTATTTCCAACAAGTGACCTGAAGATGAAATAGGCTGCTTCTGCAGGCGATGAGCTCTCAGTCATTCTGGGTGTTCAAGTACTGTCCAAATGACCACTTGGTGGGAGTGTTGTAGAACAAAGTCAGTCATCAGATGGGTCGTTGAACCAGACAGTCCATGGTTTGTGTATATTGCTTTAACATGAACCCTGCAAAATTTAGGGATACCAAGTCCAAAGAACCATAAACAGACTATGGAACAATATAAGACAGACGGTTTGGTATATAAAGAAATGAAAGTCAAAAAACATGATCTTACTGAAGAACCAGACGATAGGAAGATTTTATTATTAATATTAGTAGTAATAATAGTAAGTATTTGTTTGGATTGGATGGTTTTAAAGGAAAAGGACCACTTTTATTGCTAGTGTGTGTGGACCTCGATTCTGGGACCTAATGGTGAAAGGAGTTCTGGTCCGAGAATCAGAAAATGAAACAATTCTCTTATGGTTGTGAAGAGTAATTTTCAACTTGGAAGTGGTTGTATCTGGGGCTCAGCCAGGGCAAGAAGAACTGCCTGGGGGTTAAGAGATCAAGCAGGTACACAGCTGTATACAGCCTAAGGATGAAACAAGTGTATAGAAAGAATTAGATATTTTTTAAGCCGGGCCAAACAGACTTGTGTTCTGTAGTTTACCATCTCTAGATAACTAGCATCTCGAAATCCTGAACACTGAAACAGTAGATTTTGTGTCCTGAGAGACTGTATTGTGCTAAGTATCCATTGTGGAGGGCTTGCAGTATTGTAATAACGTACCAGGTTCTCTGCCCCACGAGCAACCTCACCACTGGTAAGTCCTGCCCTTAGTCCCAGATCTGAGCCTTTGCTGAATCACATCTCAACCTTGTTGCTAGTCCTGCCTGAATTAATGCCCCAAATCAAATAACTAGTCTGCACATTTGGGGCATTAAGCTTTTTTGCACACCAGCTCAGTAATTGAGGTCATGTTTTGTTTCCTTAAACCCAAGTCTCTCTCTGGCATCCCAATGCACTGTCCTCTTTTAAACTCAGCGCTGCCAAAGACTTGAATCTGGATTTCAAGTCTCTCTCTGGTTGCTGGGCTCTGCTAGCTCTTGCCAGACTCTAACACAGACTACTTCCTGGACTGCCACTGCTAAATCCCAGGGCTCCAGAGCCTTACCTTTGGGTCTCTGTGAGTGCCGCAGGTATAGGCTTCAGTTCTCTAAGAATCAGGTCCCCTTCATCATCAGGGGCCTTTCTTACAGTCCCAAGTTCTCCCTGATCAAGGGAGTTCCCCAGAGCAATCTCCAGAAAGCCGCCTCCCGTACCCAGCCTCTGCAGCCGCTAGCCACCAAAACCTTCCTGCACCTGCTACCACGTGTCCTGCTGGATTTCCAGGCTGTGCCCTGTGCTCCCCAGTCCCAGGTCTGTTAACTGGGCACTTTTCCCGTGTAGACTCTGAAGAGTGAGTTTCAGCAGCCCGTAGTAGGCCTCACAACTTGCCTTACAAGGATCTTACGGCCATTTAATATTCTCTTCATCGGTTAGTTTCATAAAGGTGCATTGAGTGTACCAGGCAATGTACCAGGCACTGGGGTCAAACATGAATAATCCATATGGTGCTTGTTCTCATAGTCATGATAATAAAGGTGCCTGTTTTTTGAGCACTTGCTATGGGTCAGGCACTGTGCTAGCCCTACAAGTAACAGGATTTATAGGGAACAGGAGATGACTTGTGAAGGGCTAGGAGCAAAGGCTGGGTAGTTTGTATTACATACATAAGGGTGCAGATACAGCACATGGTTCGTGCTTAATAAACAATAGCTGTGTTTACAATATTAAGTGATAATATTACCCAAAGTGTCATGCAGGTCCAGAGGTGGGAGAACAAACATCTGAGCTAGAAGGATGTGTGGAGGACACAGGAAGGTCAATCCAAGAAGAAGGAAAAGCAAGACTGTAAGCAGAAAAAGGTGGCCATTGCAGCGTAGCCAGTCTGTCTGGAACACCAGAATAGATAAAGGGTTGTACTGCAAAGTGTATTGGAAGCTATCTAGAGAGTTCTAGAGACATACGTGCTGAAGAAAGACACTAGCCATGAAATTCTTTGCCATATTCACAGGAGAAAATGATTGCATGAAGTTGTAAAAACCGGAAGGATAAGACAAGCCTGAAAATTATCCAATTAAAGGGAGGAAGAATGCAAACTGCTTAGTCATCTGAAAAGAGAGTAGACCTTACAAAATGAGAGGAGATGATTACATCACTTAAATGAGCATTGATCAACGTGTTTGGCAGGACAAGTGGAAATGTTTTTCTCTTAAATAATTCAAGCCTGCAGCCTTCCAACCCAGTTTAAGATAGTATAAATGTCTGCTATATATAAATGTGTATGATGCTCCAGTGGTGAACGAGTAGAATTTAAAGGAGGAATAAGTAAAACTTACTGTCTGTATTCAACTGAGAGTGCATGAATAAAGTCCCTGATGGTATCCACGATAGCCTTCAGTTCAACCCGTGATATAAGGAGAAAGAAATACCATTTGCTTGTTGACCTGGAGTAGAACATATTTAAACTATATAATAACATTATAAGCAGAGGGAGTCAGGCCTGATGATTTAAAGACATTTCCATTTCTAACGTTCTATATTTTTATACGGTAAACTTAATTCAATATCTGTGACAAGTTGGTTGTCAGGGCTGGTTGTTCATATTTTCCTCAATGCTTTTCTGAATCAATTGATACAGAAAGCATGTGTGTGTGGGGAAATGAAATTAAAAGAGTATTAAAGTTATGGCTACATGCAAAAGTATTATATAGTAATGATACCATTTAATAACTTTCCCATTCATTGGGAAGCAGTGTTCTTATTTTATCAGAAGCAACATAGTACAGTAGTAAGATCATAGGTTTTTAAAGTCTCAGCTTGCTACGTATTAGTTTTATAACCCTGAGCAAGTTACTTAACTTTTCTGGACCTTCTTTTACTCTTTAGCGTAAGAGGACAATACAGTCCTCGCTTGTGTGGCTGTTTCAAGGATTGAATGAAAAGCAGGACTGTGAATTAATTAGCAGTGCAACGCGCCACTCTGGGTAGGGGACCTCTTCCCCACACTGATCTTGTCACTCCTCAGAATATTTGGAAAGCCTCTCTCTAAGTTGGCACAACCTCTGGGATCATCTTAGTGTTGGTACTCAAGACACCTAGTATTTTTTTGAGGGTAGATTTTATTTTTGGAAAAAAAAAACGAAGTTAGCTCAGAGCTAAGTTCATGGGCAATCAGGTTAGAGATGTTAACAAAGTGTGACATAAAGTTTAGATTGTCAGTGGAGCTTGAAAGCAACTCCAACAGAGAAATTCCTGAAAAACATTGAGCAGCAGCAGCATTTTGGAATCAATTTTGGGTAGATAAGTTCTTCTATGTTTAACCTTCAGCTTTGTTATGCTATAATCACATCTCATTCCTGTGGAAAGGATGATGCAAAACAGAATTGTTAATAGAGACTAGCGGAACGTGAGGAGAAAATAAAACCATAGAAAATACGTAGAGGCCATCCTGCTAGCACAGATTAATTAAATCTTAATTAAAATATTCAAAAATTATTGCTTTATATACAACTCAAGCCTGGATGCTAACAATTTTTAAAGTCTCATTTCTAAATCTTACTATATTATTACATTCTCCCAGGGAACAGTGATTCCCACTTGGTCTTCACCTCAAACGAATTTATCTTCCTGTTACTAACATCCTTCTTTCAGTTTCCCAGATTTAAAACCTGATTCTTTTTCTTACATTAAACCTGTTATTATCATTTCTGCTTTAGAAACCTCTTGCATTCTGTCCCTTTTCCAGCCTTACTGCAGCCATCATCATCACTTTTCTCATTGGATCGTGCCTACATCGCTGTATTACCTAGGAAGCTAATTTCTCTGATTTCAGTGTTTTTGACTTCCAATAGAGCCTTTTTTAGATGAATACTTTTTGGTTAATTTTCCGAAAATAACACTTCCATCTTGTGTGTATTTTTGTTACAATACCTAACACTTGATTTATAAGTAATTGTTTATGAGGTAATCATTTATGTACCTGTCTCTGGTTGGATTTTGAGATCTTTGAAAGCAGTGACTCTTATTTATCTATGCTGGTAGTGCTTAGTACAGGGTCTTGCACACAGCTGTGTGGCCCCCAGCAAGTTATTTAATGTACCTGTGCCTCAGTTTCCTCATCTGCAAAATGGGGGATAATAGCATCTATCTCAAAGGATTATGGCATTAAAAGAGTGTGTATGTGTGTATATGAACAGGTAGCTTTTGTATTCTTATAGCTTTTGTATACAGCAGCTGTTGTATTACTAGAGCACTCAAAAACGTTACTGCTTTCTTATTCAAGGCAATCTCCTTTTTCCTGACTTTTGAGGGCCTCTCTTTTCTGGCTTACCGTATCTCCAAGGTTAGTCTCATTGTTCCCCAACATAAAAGATCAGGCTCCTTTTAGTCCCACAAATGCTCTGTACATTTCACTGTTCTGACTCCCTCTGGAGTATCCTGCACCTTTCACAGAGCCCTCACACCCCCACCCATCCTTCAAGATCCGCAGGAAGTCTCTTCTCCTCAGTGAGGTCGTCACCAGCAGCTCCACCTCACATTCACCTCTCTCTTTTTTGAGCTTCTGTGGCATTTGGAGTTTGTATCTCAGTTTAGGTACTTAATAGTTTCTTGGGTTTATTTTGTCTCTCCAAAAAGAGTATAAGCTCCTAGAGGACAGAGACCATATTTTATTTCTTTCATATTCTCCTGGGCTTGTATAGGCATACCTCGTTTTGTCGTGCTTTGCTTTATTATGCTTCACAGATGTTGCATTTTTTTTTACAAATTAAAGGTAAGACCCTCCACCAGCAAAAAGATTACGAGTCACTTTATTATAATATTTGCTATACTGCTGTGGTCTGGAATTGAATCCACGCTATCTCTGAGGTATACCTGTATTCATTCATTTAATAAGCTTTCTTGATTCATATTCGATGTATTCTAGTAGGCCATGGGATATAATAATTAATAAGAGGTGACTCCATTCTAATAGGGAGCTAGAGATATAAATATTTAGGATTTCGTTTGGTCACTACTGTGGAAGATTTTAGAGAGGCTGATGAGTATGGTCAGATCTATTAATTAGGTAAGTCATGGATCTGAGCAGAGTAGGCAGGGTGAATGAACGGAATTCTGTAAGGGCTTCCAGTCTGCAACAGTAGCTGGGACATGACGAAGGCCTGAAGTTAGGCACTGGAAATAGAGAGGGTAAACTCAGGAGACACTGCGGACATAAGAATCAAAAGGATTTGTGACCATTCACAGACAGAACATGGAGTATAGAAGATAGGGACACGCAAGATGATTCAGGATTCTCGCTTGAGCATTGGTTTAATGGTGAAGCCATGTAGGAATTAGGAGCCATGAGAAGAAAAAAAAAGCAGATTTGGAGATTTAGATGCCCATGGAACCTCCAAAGAGAGATCCTTGTGAACAGATGGCAACTCAGGTCTGGGGGCTCAGGATTGGAATTTGGACTAGAGAGAGCAAGAATCTGGAAGTTCAGCAAACAGTGGTGGTTGAGTCCAGGAGAGTGAAAGAGAGCACCCAGAGACAGGATGCAGAAATATGGGGAGGGTAGAAAGTGACTGAGACAGAAATGTTCAGAGAAGATGGAGGAGGTGCAGAAATGAGCAGGCCACCAGGGTCGGAGTGCCGGGCAGGAGTTAATGCTGCAGAAGGGTCAGTTCACAGGTGTGTGCCGAGTGCAAAGCTCAGGAGAGTACTGACATGGGCTACTAGGGGAGCACAATACATAGCGGCCGAAATGCATTGAATAGGGAGACGGAAGGGCCAACAGTGCCAGTAAAGTTTGAATAAGCCTGGAATGACAGGAAGGAGAAAGAATAATAGTTCATAATTTGAGGATAAGGTGAGGTGTTTTTTTTTTTAAAAAAAATGATGCTCCTTTGAACATTTTTGTGGAAAAGGGGGAAGGAGATAGAAGAGAGAAGCCAGTGTCTGTTGTGGACGAGATGATCTAACCCTCTCATTCTAACACATTCTTCCGTTCCATTCTCATCATTCCCTTGAAGTGAGCTCTCCTATCGATTTGATTCAGCATGGTTAACTAACTTGAGCAGAGGGGTGAAAATCTGTTTGATTACTCAGACCAAACTCTTCCTGTCACATGTTACTGTTTTCATGCTCCTTCCAACCTCTTTTTAATTTGTTGATTTAGATATAGAAAAGGGATTGGGAAGGAATGGGGCCAAAATCCCTGTGTAGAGACTACCTAGGGAGCGGTCTGTCGGGACACTGCCGCCATGACAGGAGGCATGATGTGAGGAACAACCTATGCAGAGTAAGGCCTGAAGATGGATACACGGGAGCTGAGGGGACATGCTGAGCCTTAGTCGGTCATCTCCTAAGAGGGAGGGGCAAAGGAGGGTAGTGTGAGGAGATGAAAAACACTAATTGGATGACTGACAATTAGAAATCTTAGCTGAACAGCAGTGTTTAAAATGCTTTGGTGAAAGACGGGAAAACGGGTTAGGAGATTTTCAGTATTTTTTTAAATCTTATCTGAAACTGCTTTCACTTCCTTGGAATTTGAAAAAAGAAGAAGGCATAAAGGAGCCAAGTTTTTTTTGTTGTTGTTGCTTGGGTTTTTTGCCCCTAAAAGGGGGTAGGAGGAATGGTGGGATAAGTACATTGTAGAAAAACTATATGAAGGTGTTTTCATGTTTATATAGATTCAACTTTCATTCCCTAAAGAATAAGGGATAAAGTATCAAAGTACTCCAGATTCTTAAGCTGATGCAAAGAACTCACAGCCTTCCAATACGGCAGAGAGCAATGAACCCTGGAGTGAAGAGCCCTGTCTCAAATCCTGGCTCTGTCACTAAGCAGTTCCCATCATCTCACTAGGTCTGTTTTCTCAGCTGCAAAATCTGGGGGTTGGTCTGTGATATCTAAAGTGCCTTTGAGCTCTGAATATCTGTGCTGCTGTTTGGATACAATATAACATCGGAGCACAGACTCTGGAGTCAGAATGCTTACATTAAATCTCAGCACCGTACGCCCACGCTGTGTGACTGCCGGCAAGTTGTTAGCCTCTCTGGGCCTCAGTTTCCTCATCTGTAAACCAGGAATACTAATAGTAAATATCCCACTGGGTGGTTATGAAGAGTCAGTGAAAAAAAATCTTTTATAAAAAGTACCTGACAGTCAGTTCTTGATAGATATAAGCTATTGTAATTATAGATTGTAGATGCTGTTAATTCTGATGCCCTTCGCCACCGCGAGCACACAACTCTGCATCTACGTGTAATTGCAACGAACCGAGGTGAATGGAATTAACCAATTGGAGTTTGCCAGGTTCCCCTTTTGGGAAAAGAATGAAAGGAATCTTCAAAGATCTGAGTGGTCAGGACCTCTGGGTTATGATTCAGCCACAGTCAACTGTCAAATTTTCCCACAGCTCAGTGGAAAGTCACTGAAGACTCCGTGAACACAGTGCCACCCCTCCTTCAGTGTTCCTCTGCTAGGACACTCTGAGGTCTGACCATATCCGTGTCCTGGCGGGGAGAGGATCGAAGCGAGTTTGATAGATTTACAACCCAAGAAGTAAGTGTCTGCTGGTGCTTCTGCTGTACCGAGGACACTGCAAGACACAAGCCTCTGAGAGTTTGTTGTCATCCCAACTGTGGGGCACCAAAGAAGAAAAGTTGGGGGTCCGGATTGTTTCTACAGGCAGGAACAATGTTGCAGTGACTGTCACAGCTTATTTCTAAATTCATAATCTCAAGTCTCCATCCTCCATGCCTTTCTCTATGGGTGAAGGAAAGATTATGGCCACCACCTTGAGAGAGAGCACACATTGGTGACCGTCACTGAGACTTCTAAGTTTTCTCAAATTACCCCAGCAGAAGCTGCATCTGTTAATATCACCGGCCACAGTTCTTAAAAAAGTGGAAACAGCCACACATTTGCTTATAGTTCTAACATCTTTTGAAATCTTCCTATGTCACTCTCCCACATTTGAGTCCAAGATCTGTTTTATTGATGAAATGTTCCTCACTTTTCCTCTTTTTAGCCTTTCAGAAGAAATTTGCAGCTAGCCATGCACCGTGATGTTCAACTACTAGTTGGTAATCTGGGCCAAAACTCGTTTGACTCTTTGTTTCCCCTTTCAAGAGTAATCGTGGTATGGTCCAAAGCTGGTCTGAATTTTCTGCTGCGTTGAAATCTGTTATGTGATACAATTCAGGTAACACACAAGAATAGGCTTTGAAACCTAGGCCTCTTGTCCCTTACAGCTGATCTAGGACTAGATGCTGGATGTTATTCGCCAGACATTGGTCATAACACACCTTCTAACAGCGTTTTAGTGGTCCTGGCACCTCTGCTCTGAAAATTTCTGCCCTTGGCCTTGGTACTTCTCTGGGTACTCTTTTGTTGTTAGGTAGATCGTTGGGGTCTCTGCTCTTTGCAGCGTAATCTACTCCACGGTACTTGAATTGCCATAGGATATACAACATTTCTGTAGATAAAGACATTGAGGCCCAAAACGGTAATTGCCTTGCCCAAGTTCGAGCAAGCACTCGTTAACAGAGGTCAAGCCCAGAACTGGCTTCTTTGAATCCTGCTCTATTACTGACTCTGTTGAACCAGTAAGCGTCTTCTTTTAAAGGAGGGGTTAGGATGAGTGGAGGGAATGAGACTCCCAGTGAAGAAAGGATAGTGCTGAAGGCAGGTTAGAACCCAGGCAGAAGAGGGCTCTGTGTAGGCCGAAGGTCCATGGAAGCAGTGGGTACCCGGTTGTGAGCAGAGAGAAGACGTGCCACGGGGTGAGGAAAAGGAACAGAGAGAGTTGAGCGACCACAACCACAAACGTGGCCTACCCGAACAACTCATCCAGCCAAACAGATTCAAGGGCCCTTTATTATTTCTACAGCTGTAATTTAACTGCTGCTTATCTTTCCTCCAGGAGATTCCTTGGAATGAAACCAATGGGAGATCAGGGTTTGGGAGAGTCTCATCAGAGCAGATGGGCCAGCAGCCGTCAGAAAGCTTGTTGCCTTTGGCTGAAAGCAGCATCCTGGGTCTGAATGTCTTGTGAGTAAACCCCAGCAGGCTCAGCCTTGGGCCGGAGTGAACTTGGCCTGCTTCTCCTTGAAGAAGAACCTCATGTACTCTCTCTCACGTCTTCCCTCCCCTCTTGCAAATGTTGAAAATCACATTCTCAGAGAGCTCTTCAACCTAAAACCATGTTGCCCATTAACAGCCCTGGGAGGATAGCTTCTTAGTGCTTTGGTCCCTTGCTATGCTTGGAAGTATCTGCACGGATACGTCTGCACGGAGGGTCAGAAGGCCTGGGTTCTGGTTCGTACTCAACCACGAATCTTCCTTGGGACCTTCGGCAGATTCTTCCTCTCTAGGCAACAGTTTTCTCAGCTGTAAGTTTGTTTATGAAATGTTCACTAGTATGTACCAGACATAATCTCACTGAATTCTTTCAATGGTCCTATGACATACGTACTGTTATTATTCCATTTTATAAATAAGGAAACTGAGGCCTAGAATTCTTTTTTTTTAATTAAAGTTTATTGTGGTGACAACTGTTAATAAAGATACATAGATTTCAGGTGTACAATTCTGTAATACATCATCTATACATCACATTGTGTGTTCACCCAGAGTCAGTTTTCTTTCCATCACCATATATTTGATCCCTTTTACCCTCATCTATCATCCCCCACCCCCCTTACCCTCTGGTAACCACTAAACTATTGTCTGTGTCAATGAGTTTTTGTTTCTTCATTTGTCTTGTTCTTTTGTTGTTTTCACTTTTATATACCACATATTAATGAAATCATATGGTTCTCTACTTTTTCTGACTTATTTTGCTTAGCATAATAATCTCAAGATCCATCCATGTTGTCACAAATGGTACTATTTCATCTTTTCTTACAGCCAAATAGTATTCCATGGTGTATATATATATCACAACTTCTTTATCCATTCATCTATCGCAGGACATTTTCGTTATTTCCATGTCTTGGCCACTGTTGAATAAAGCTGCAACGAACATTGGAGCTCACTTGTCTTTATGTATAAATGTTATCAGAATTTTTGGATGGATACCCAAGAGAAGGATTGCTGGGTCAGCCTAGAATTCTTATACCCTATCCATCCTATTTAAATCGCCAAACCCCACCCCTGGCCAACACTCCTTTCTCTGCTTTATTTTAGCCATAGCATTTATTACCACCTGAAATATTACATCTTTCACTTTTTTGTTTGCCCTCTCCCCCTACAGAACTGTAAGCTCCATGAGGGAATGGATTTTATCTTTTTGTTATTTGCTGTTGTTCATTGGCTGAGTTCTCAGGGCCTAAAATAGTGCCTGGCACATGGTAGGCACTCAAATATTGGTTGAATGAAAAAAATGAATGACTGAATTCTTGATAGGAATGAAAATTGGTATAGACTCTAAAGAAGTCAATTTAGCAATATTAATATTTAATATGCATTAACTTTTGGATCCTGCAACACCAGAACTAGCAGTTTATTCTGTAGATGATATGTGTATGTGCCTAAAGCCCTAAGAGCACGGGTGTTTCCTGCTACACTGTTTGCTATAAAAAAAGACTAGAGGGACGGCAGGTTTGCCTAATGGTTAGAGCGCAGTGCTCATAACACCAAGGTCGCTGGGTTCGATTCCCACATAGGCCAGTGAGCTGCACCCTCCACAACTAGATTGAAAACAATAACTTGACATGGAACTGATGGGTCCTGGAAAAATGCACTATTTCCCAATATTCCACAATAAAAATTAAAAAAAGAAAAAGACTAGAAACAATAGGAATGTTTATCAATAAGGAAACTTATTAAATAAATTGTGGTAGTTCCCCTGGAATCCTAAGTGGGACCAAAAAACAGTGAATTGGGTTTGGATATGCTGATGTAAAACCTGAGATATATTATTAAGTGAAATAAGACATCCAGAATGGAATATCCCTTCTGCCGTTTGTAATACATGAAAAATATATGATAGATTTTAAAATAAACAGGGTGACAAAAAACGTATACACATGTTAAGACGGGAAAAAAACTATTAAAATTGTAATAATATATACTGACAACAAAAGATGAATACAAGTCAAGTCTGACTTCTGCAATTACAAGAGGAGCTCAAAGTGGTTCCCATCAGCGTCCAGACACTTCTGATTATGGCGAACTGCTGCTCGAGCAACGCTGACCAAAGTGTCCACTTGCATACATACTTTTGGCACCCCTGGTATACTTGTTTATGCCTGGTCTGTTTTTACAAGGAAGATAAGAAACAAATAATAATCTCTGGGAAGAGGGGGAGAGGTTCTGGGTTAGGATAGAGAATATACTCATGGTATCCTCTTTTTTTAAAGTTTTCTTTTCCCCCAGCGGTTTTATTGAGATACGATTCATATTACATATAACTCACTCATTTAAAGTGCACCATTCAGTTTTGTGCTATACCACATGGTTTTTAAAAATTGTGGTGAAATATATATAACATACGATTGGCCATTTTAACCATTTTCAAGCACACAGTTCAGTGACATTCAGAGTGTTGTGCAACCATCACCACTACCTATTTCCAAATCTCTTTATCCTCCAAACAGAAACTCTCTAACCATTATAGTATAGTCTTTTGTAATATCCGATTTCTTACAATCATGTGCATGTATTACTTTGTTATTCTAAAAACTGTATGTTGGTGCAAAAGTAATTGCTCTTTAAAAGGCTAAAAAATGCAAAAACTGCAATTACTTTTGCACCAACCTAATAAAAGGAAGTAAATCCGGTTTAGAAAACTAAGTAATTAGTCTGAGATTCCACAACTCATACGGCACGGCAGCAACCATGACTTGTATTACAAAATAATAAAAATTCTTCCCAAGTTTCAGATTTTCACCAACTTTCTGGAAGCCGTCATGGATGCTAGCTATCACCTCAGCCTTTCATTGTACAAGTGACTTAACTCACAGAGGTGAGGTGACCACCCCAAGTCAGGAAGTCCATCAGAAGCAGGCCCTGCAATCCAAGGGACAGTAGTCAGAGCTGGTCACAGAAGGGGGGGTCTCTTGCTCCTTGACAAAAGTGGGTCTAGAGTTCCTCCTTCCCAAAAGGGGATTTAGGAGTCTCCCACTTTAGACCTCTGTGTACCTGTACTGTCCAGTAAGAGAGCACGGGACATTGTTTCTGTTTGTCTGAAACTGTGCAGCAAACCTCCAGTGCCTGTTTCAATTTCTACTTCGAAGAAAATGTCTCTGATTGCCCTAGCACATCCAAATCCCCACTCGATTCTTAACTCGTATAAACATTATTATTTAAACCACATAATTAGCGGTCAGAGAATAGAGTGAGACGTTTTATAGTTCTGTCAGTTTATGAGTCCATTCTGCCCACTAGTGTAAGCTCCAGGAAGACAGGAATTGGGTGGTTGATTTCCTGTAGTAGGTGCCAATAGATGGTACCCAATCAACCAATAGATTGGGTTAATGGAGCTGAAGAAAAGACTGTGGTATGAGATGTGAGCTCTTCAAAGGGTGTCTCTGTGCCTCTCAGCAGAGATGGCTAATGGATCACAAAACATTGAAATTGATGGAGGTTGTGACTATCCCTCTGTCATCGGAACCAAGTAGTATGATCCCTTCTTTGTCATGATTATCCTGGCACAAATGACACCCTCATCGATGTGATCGATTAGAATTCACTTTCTCCTCCGTCCCTCCACCCCCAATAGACTGGAAATGCCACGAGGACAGAGCCCACGTCTGTAGATTCACCATCAGAACTCCAGCGCCAAGCCTGGTACATAGTCAGTATTCAAGAAATACTTGCTGAAGCAATGGATGAATGAATATATCACTTCATTTTATAGATGAGGAAGCAGAGATCCAAAGAGGTTTGGCTTCTTAGCGACAAGGCTGAGACAAGACGTCAGGTCTCCTGGATCTCAGGCTCGCCAGCATTCTTTCTGTTTTCCTTTGTGTTCTCTCAGTGTTGGAGTTGGAAAATCTTGGAGTCTGGTCCAACCCTTTCGTTTCACAAATGGGAAGTTGAGGCCGAGAGTGGGGAGGACTCACCCAAGGTCACAAAAGAAGGCATTGGCAGAGCCAGGCCTAGAACCTAGATCTCCTGACTCCCGAGCGAGTGCTCTTTCTTTGTAAAGGCGTAGAAGAAAACAAAGCTGGATTGGGCTTATTGCCAAGCCCCTGCAGGAGGTCACATAGCCAAGCAGCTCTCAGAGTTCCTTGTCTATTCTTAGCCTGAACTTTTAGTGACTCTGGTCTTCAGCAGCCCTTTTCCCCCTTTTTCCTTTGCATTTGTTTTTTTCGTGTGTATATGTGGTGTGCGTTTTAAATAAATGGTGCTACGTGTAGGAAATGGGCTTCAGCACCGTCCTACTACAGAGGCCCTGAAAGGAATAAACGTGAGAGGGGCCCCGAGAAAACAATTGGCTTCCCTTCTCTGAAGTGATCCCCAGTGCCCCAGAGCCAGCCTCTCTCTGTTGCCTCAGATCTGCCAACACAAGGCTAAGCTCCTCACACAATAAGAAGGAAATCGCCAGAAAGAATTTACAAGGAGGCCTGGCTGTTAGTATTGGCTGTTGAAGCCTCCAAAATGGAGACCAAAAATGAGCTCTTCCCATGCCATGGTCCCTGTTCTAACTTACACTTCAGGTTCCCACCTATAAGTCATTTATCAGTCAGCCACCAAACATGAACTGAGCCCCTTTCTGACACAAAGGCCCCTTTCTGACACAAAAGTTTACTTCCTTAAACCTCTTTCTCTGCCTTGCCAAATACTTGCTCTGAACAGGGACGCACAAGAAATTTAAGCAGCTACTGATCTTGGGTTACTTGAAAAGGACCAGAAACACAGAAGCTAGAAGGTAACTAATATTGCAAAAGCGTCAAATGACCAATGAGAAGAACAGATCTACATTGATTCAAAGGAGACAGAAGTTGCTCTGGGCCAGGTTAGGTCAAAGAAAATTCAGGGCAGCAATTTGAATCAGGTCTTGTGTATTAGTTATATACTGCTGTGTAACAAATTGCCCCACTTTGTGTATTAGTTGTCTATAGCTGCGTAACACATTTCCTCAACACTTAGTGACTTAAAACAATAAACGTTTATTGTCTTACAGTTTCTGGGAAGAATCCAGTTGCAGCTTAGCGGGGCACTTCTGGCTCAAGGTCTGTCATGAGGCTGCAGTCAAGTTCCCAGCCTCAAGGTTCAATGGGAAATAGAGGGGAATCTGAATTCAGGCTCACTGAGTGGTCATTGGCAGGCTCCAGTCTGTGGAACACAGGCCTCTCTGCATCGCTGCTTCAAGACTCAGTGCTGGCTTCCCCTAGGGGGAGAGATTTAAGAGAGAGCATGAGTGACCAAGATGGAAGCCACAGTCCTTTTGTAACCTAATCTTAGACATGACATCCCATCCCTTTTGCTGATTCTTTTCATTAGAAGCAATTCACTAGGTTCAGCGCACATACAAGGGTGTGAAAACCAAAAGGCCGAGATCATTGGGGGTCATCTTAGAGGCTATCTACCACACCCTGCTGGTTAGGATTTCAATAACGTATAGAAAGCATCCCAGATAGGGAATAACGGGACCGAAAGCGTAGAGGTTAGAAAGGTTTGGCTGGAATGATTTGGTTGGAACAGGCATTTGAGTAGGAGTGTGGAAGGTAGCTGAAGAGGTTGACTGGGCCCAGATTGAACTGGATTTTCAAATGAGTTTAATTTTTATGCTCAGGCTGTTGTCAATATTCCCCTACTCAACTGTAAGCTCTCCCAGTATAGGAACTGTGTCTATTTTATTCTTATTATACGAGCTCCATGATTTATAGTAGAAGTTGTCTTCTAGTAGGTGCTCAAGAAAATTTGTTGATTGAATGAACCTCTGAGGTTAAGGTGTAAGAAGTAATGCAGACCTGCCAGATTTGTCTTTTTAATTCTGACAGAATTCAACCCCAAAAGAAGACCACATAATTACTTTTAGAGCTTCCAACCAAGATTAAACGATGCCCCCTATTTCTAAGATATCATTATTCAGATTACCCAGCACATAACAAAGAAAGTTGAACTTTCTTCCCTTGGACTAAAAGCTCTTTTACACACTTTATCATTCTGTTGACCTTCAGAATCTTGGTATACAAGCAAAAGAATACCAAGTTGGTATCTAAGAGCAAAGCTGGTTTCTACTCACTTTGCAGTTCAGAAGCATAACTCACAACTAGCCTGGGCAAGCTCCTAACAGCTGGTCCTGACCACTAGCCACACTGCCTCCCCCCTTTGCTGGCTGGCTAGGATGCCTCTAGGAACCATTTTTGTGCGTTATCCTTCAGTATGAAGGGAGAATCTGTTCTGAGGAAGGGAGTAATGGAAGGAAAACTGTTAAGCTGGTATATCAGTTTGCTAGAGCTGCTGTAATAAAATACTACAGATGGGAGCTTAAACAACAGAAACTGATTTCTCAAAGTTCTGCAGGCCGAAAGCCCAAGGTCAAAGTGTCAGCAGGATTCATTTCTCCTGAGACCTGTCTCCTTGGTTTGCAGATGGCCATCTTCTCGTTGTGTCATCCTTGTCTCTGCAGGCTCATGTCCCTGGTGTCTCTTCCTCATCTTATAAGATCACCCGTCCTACTAGATTAGAGCTCCATCTTCATGACCTCATTTAAACTCAATCACCTCTTTGAATGTCCAGTCTCCAAATACAGTCCTAATGGGGATTGGTGCTTCATCACAGAATTTTTGGAGGCACACAATTCAGTCCATAACAGTGGGCAGGGTTTATTACACATATGTGTCCTATTCCCTCAACCCTGCTTTTCTACAGGAAGGATAATCTCTCATTTGCAGAGATGGGGATCGGTAATTCTTAAAATTCTTCCTATCTCCCATCTCACACGACAGTATGACAGGCTCCAAGTTAAGCAGAGGTGGTGTTGTTATCGTTCCTCTACAGATCTGGAAACCAACCAGGAGAGTTCACAGGTTGTCCCAATCACAAGTCTAGAACGTGATTTCCAGCTCCTGGACCAGCCCTCTATGGTGGTGTCTGCTCTTGACCACTGGGGGCTGACCCCTGCAGCACTCTCACCTCCGCTGTAACGGCCACCTCTTCCCCCTGCCCTACCGCATCAAAACTTACCCACCCTTCAAGGTCCTTCCATTTCACTTTCCAGGTGATAACTAGATGGCTGGAAATAAAAACTATCATGAATAATCCATGTTGATTTGTTAGTGAGTGAGAGCTTAGTCAGAAGGGCTGCTGGCCAAACAGATAAACAACCTAGGGTATTTTATAGCGTGCAAAATATTTTCTTCCCAAACCTCATCTAACTTACTATCATTCTAACAAAATTTCTGTGACGTAGATGCTACTATTATCCCTGCTTTTTATAAAAAAAGGAACAGACGCAGTGATGAGGTAGCTGGCCCAAAGTCACATGGATAAGTAGCCCAGGTGGGACTTAAGCCAAATACTACGTGCTCTTGTCACCCTACCTTGTTCCACTGCCATACTTTACTAGTTAGTTCAGAACAGTGTTTTTTCGCACTGACGGTTTCCTCTAAATATGCAAAGATGTGGCTACTTCTGTTCTCCGTCTGGTCTGTCCTGACCTACCCTCTGTTGAGTTCCCACAGTATTGGGACTTGATCTCAGCTCCATTCCTACTTAGCTGGAGTGACCACAGACATACACAGACATATTTTTCCCTCCTCACTAAGCTTCTGTTGCTTCATCTGTGATTAATTTCATTGACAGCTCATTTTTCAGTTTTCAGAGTCTAATAAATTGATTATCTTTACCTTCCATTTCATTGATTCGACAAATAGTCATTGAATACCTACGCCAGGCACTGTGCTAGGTATTTTTTTTTTCATCTCTTTTTAATACAAAGGTAGATCTTTGGATGTATCCTGCCAACAGAAAACAACAACAGAAGAGAAAACCCAAAAGAATGAAAAATAAGAAAAACAAAAGCTCCCACAAGGGGTTCTCCTTCCTCCCCATCCTGTAACTGTGCACACTTTGAGGCCACAGCAGGTTTACAGAGTGCAATATACAATCCACAATAAACGAGAAAGACACAGTCCCTACCTCAGGGAGTTTATTTTCTTACGTGCCAGGAATGAACCCTTGAAAATATCTAGTCAAGTCCTTTTACAGAAGAGAAAAGTGAGCTACCAAGCTGAGTGACACCAGGGTCACAAAGCAAGAAGTGGCAGAGAGGGGATCTGGGAAGCTGGGTCTTTTCATTCCTAGGTCAGGGTGTTTCTCTTCCACACTATGCCTTGTATTGGGAGCTCCTGAAACACGCTTTGTCCCAGCTTGCTCATGCGACTGGCCTCTCTGACGGGCGTTTATGCCCGCGATCCGGCCCCTCGCAGTACTGCTACTGCTGGACGTAGCTGACAACAGCAGTCACGCTCAGAAACCACCCCCCTGGAGTCACCATTTCAACATCCTGAAGCAGAAACTCTCCAGTTTCCACTGAAATTTAAGAGTCAAGTGTTTAGGAATCAGTTTGACACACAGGGTACAAGCCAACACGCAAGCAGGACCTCCTCGTTCTTCTCATGCTGCCGGGTCCAGTGTCTGTTTGCCTCTAGCAGATCCCACGTTCTTCTGTCCCACTCCCTGCATTGCTACCCCCAGCTCTTCTCCAGATTAGGACCTGAGGCAGAGCTGTAGGCTCTGCCCCCTCAGTATTCTATAGACGTTTGCTCCCCAAACCTTCACCACTCCCTTTATCCGGTTTCTGGAGGTGAGACACTGAGATTTTGGCTAAGTAACTCATGGAGGAGGCAGCAAGCACTGGTGTGGGTTTGGCCCTATGTTACTCTCCCAATGGAAGCACCTTCCTACATGTATTTGCATGCTCCTAAAACCTGGCACCAGCAGGTTGGTACCCATATGTGGAAAGCCAGGTTTGCACTGTTGGTCAATTTCACCAACCCTTCACCATACTCATTTTTTAAATTATTATTTTAAATTTTATCAAAGTAATACAGGCACAGAATTTTAAAAGTCAACTCCTGTATTTCTACAAGGTTTAATAAGACAAAGAGTGGTCCTCAGCTGCCCTCCTTTCACCCCACCCCCATTTCCCTTTCCCTAGAGGGATCACTTCCAACTTGTTTAACTAATTCTTTTACCTATCTATAAATAACATGTTTGTATTGCTACTTCCTGATTTTTCAGTCCAGGCATTATCTGTTGACTTCCCACCAGGGGAGATGAGGATTCAGCTCCCTTTTCTCCATTCCCCCCCTACACATACACACACTTCCCAACCTCCCTTCTTCCCAATGTAGTTATAGTGTAATTTTCAGTAAATCAATTAATTAGTGTGCTTGTTATTATGACTATGTAAATACCACTTATGGCTAAGCCATATAGTCAACTATGATGGCTTTTCTGTTCCAATATCTTTTTGTTTTGATTGTCTTGTGTTTTCATACACTTAGGTTTCTAAGATCTTATCACTAATTAACCCTAAACACTGCCAACTCTCCAGCTCTCCTCTCAGTATGTTCCTGGGAAAGTCTCTCGGAGCCTTCTCTCGTGCTGTGGGGGCACTGTTGCATGGCTGCCATCCTGGAACCCCCTTTCATCTTCCTGGAAAATCCCGGGCCTCTTTCCTGTGTTGGATCACCTGTTTCTGGATCCCATATTTTCTCATTTCTTGCTTTCTTCCCCAGGGTTTTTTTTTCTAGGACTTCCTGAAAGTGCCTGACAGAGAAATTTTTTGAAACCTTGCATGTCTGAAAATGTCCAACTCTTGATTGATTGTGTGGAATTCTTGATAAGAAGTCATTTTGCCTCAGAACTTTGATAGCATGGCTTCATTGTTTTCTAGCTTCCAGGACTGCTGTTGAGGCCAAAGCCTTCCTTGCTTGTGACTGTGGAGGATTTCTTTGTCCCCAGTGTTAAGAAGTGTCACAGTGACATACCTATTGTGCTGGCCTCTCAGTGGCCCTTTTAATCTGAAATCTTTCTCCTTTCATTCTGGAGTGTTTTCTTGAATTATTTTATGTCCTTTGTTGTGTTTCTAAAACTCTTGTGATTCAGCTATTGGGATGAATTTTTCATCTGTTCTTTCCTAGTTTCTGTCTTTTTACTCTGCTTTCTGGGAAATTTCCTCAATCCGTTTTCTAATCCTTCAAGTTTTTCATTTCTGATGTCATGTTTTTCCTTTCCAAGAGCTCCCATTGGAGACGTTGCCCTTAAAAAAATAAAAAATCCCTCTTAGTGGAGTTTTAGACGTAGTGAAATTAGATGCATGTGTTTAACCCACTATTTCTACCCAGTATCTCTATATACTTTGGTTATTTAATAATTCCTACCTTACAGTTGCATTAATCTTTTGAGCTTTCATAATGGTTTCCTATCAGTCAACATATATGACCTTCACAACCTAGACTGTGGTATCTGAATCAGACCTTAGCATCATCTAGGTCGTCTCTGTCACCTTTCAGAGAGACTACCCGATTTCTGAGAGGTGGCGTGTCCTATTGGAAAACACTTGTTTCTGTCAGAACTCACCAGAGGTGTGTGAGATGGATTATTCAGCAGTCACACTCTGCTCACTTTTTTTTTTACTAGCTTTTATCCCTCCACTCTTTTCCAAAAAGTGTTATTGAGATATAACTGAAACACAATAAACTGCACATATTTAAAGTGTATAGTTTCATAAGTTTTGACCCATAGATATACTCCTGAAACTATCATCACAATCAAGATATTGATCACCCCCCAAAGTTCCCCCATGCACCTTGTCATTCCTCCCTCCAGCCTCACCCCACCCCACCCAGGCAACCACGAGTCTGTTTTCTGTCACTATAGATTAATTTGCATTTGCTAGATAAAAATGGAATCATAAAGTGTGATCTATTATTTTTGTCTGATTTATTTTTTTTACACGTAGTTTTTGTGGGTACTTTGGAAGCCATACCTGACGAGGTGGAAAGACTTGATCAGCTCTACCTCCCTCTACAGCCTTTCTCTTCTGCATGCTTCCCATCTTTCTTCTTCCAGCCCGAGGGGCTGCCACTTGCAATGTTCTAGTCTCCTCTCCATCAGAGCCTGCTCTGAGAAAAAGCTCTATTTATTCTATTCACACTGAGATGACTGATAAAGATTTTATATGTGTGCTTTGCACAATGGTACAGAAGACAAAACCCCACATTTGGCTGGTGCCAAAGAAATAATAAAGCTCTAGTGATGGATTTCCAAGCATGAGCAAATAAGTTTGGAAGAGAGTTTTGGACAAGGGCTTTGCCTGAACCTGTAAAAGCACACCCCGTGTAACAGTCTTCGCCTAAGGCTGAGCCTGCAGACAGTCAGAATGAATTGAAATCCCCTTTGGTCCCATTCAGAACTTTGGTTTCCTGAAATATCAGCCATTTAGGAGCTAAGAAAAGAATGAATGTCTTGCTGGCCTTCCTTCCTTTTGGTCTATTTGGCAGAGAAAACAATCCTGTGTAGATAAAAGGTCATTCAAGAGGGCAGGGCCTCCCATGTTAGTCCTTACGTCCTTGTTCCAGGGAAGAGGAGAGCCACGAGAGGTGGCCCCCCCAGGCAGCCAGACCCAAATCCAAGCTGGCAGTGGCCCAAGGATCGCGGGAGAACCTGGCACACCAGGCTGGCTTCGGAGATGCCTGGTCTGTCTTGCTTCTCTTCTTACTCATTTTCACATTTAATCTTTAATTCTTCATTAGTTAATTCACATTTCATTCTTACTGCACTGTGAAGCAGGAGAACGGGAAATAGTTCTCCATTTTTAGAAAAGAGAGGTAGTATAACCCACTCAACTTCAAAGCCTTTCTCAGCGCTAGTCCTGTCTGTGAGGCCCCCAGGCCACCTCACGTTCCATGGCAGGGAACGTGAGGCAGGAAATCTCTGGGCTGTAGCAGTGGAGTCTCCGGGTGCATACACCTCTCCCTCCATTCCCCCAGATTTACTATCACTCTCCTTGGGTCTGTTGGAAAATGCACAGAGCCTGGGAGCGGACAGCAAAGGCAGTGGTCCCAACAGTCTGTGGGAAATGACCCGTGAGACGTTTTCTTTGTGAGCAGGAGGCCCAGCCCAGCACGCAGCTTGTGGTTAAGGAGGAAGACAGTCGGCATCCCTTTGGCTCAGTTCAGCGTTGGTTGAGCACAAATTCTCTGCCAAGAGGGCACCAGGCACAGTTCCCAACCTTAGGGTCCCTGTAAGCCCTGAATAGTGGAAAACCTAAGAGTGGTTGGTGGGGGCAGGGGGTGGAGGTGGTTGTACAAAACCCCTCCCTCAGTAAGCCAGAAAAATGAAGGCTAGACCAGGAGGAGAGATTTTGAAGACCAACCTGGCTGACTGCAATGTTTTGTCAGAGATGGCTAGCCCTGCCCCCGAGGACCTTAGACTGCCTGCTAGTCCTCCTGGGCCAGAGAATTCAGTGCCACACCGGCTACAAGCAGAAGGAGGCAGGAGAAGGGAGCGGAGCTTCCAGAGTCCTGCTTCTGCTCAAAGGCCAGCACCTCCCACTCCACCACCAAGCTTCATCTATCTTCAATGGCAACACTCTCCACATCAAATTTCTTTACAAATTGGACTTCCTATGGGCCTTCTAGCAAAACAGCAGGCATTTCCGTATCCTGAGAATAATAAAAAGTTAATAATTTCTCATTTATTTTACACACTTACAGTTTGTTGTCCTTTATTTCACTTGATTCTATCCATGAGCTCCTTCGACAGCCAAGCAGCAATTATTGGCATCTAACAGGTGAGGAAACGGAGGCACAGAGAGTTTGATTTACTGAGTCACACCGCGATTTAGTGGTGAAGCCAGATCTAAACACTCCCGCTAGAAGGGGTTGTACGGCTGAGACTGAAGCTATCCAGGGATGTTTGAGGTGGGAGTTGAGATAAATTCTGTAGTTACCATTCTCTGAGTTTATCTGTGGATTCAGATGGTTATAAGGACTTAAGAACAAGATACCAGTTTCAGTTCTGTCACTCATCTGCCTTAGCACTCAACCTTTTTGAGTCTTTGTTTTCTCATCTGTAATGTCAGAATTAAAAGGACCCAGGATGTTTTAAGAGGAAGCTGAATTTAAATTATGTCATTAAGATTTGTTGAGCTAAAAGTGAGGTGAAGAACAACAGCCATGAGAACCGACACAAAAGGTAGAGAGTCAAGGCATAGTCTAGAAATAGCTAGAGAAATTTAGCTTGGAGTACAGAATAAGTGTTGATCTACTGAGTTCATTCATTTCGTCTTCTGTGTGAGAGTTGCTTGAAGGAACAGACCACCATTTATATACAGCCCCAACCCTCTAATCACATGATTAAGCCCTGTCTACACTTTTTAAATTGTTGCCAATTGGCTAACTATGAGTGGCTGCCATATATATTTTAATTTGCCTTTTCCTAATTAATAGTGAGATTGAACTTCTTTTCATTTTTTAAAAACATTTTCTATCTAATAAATTTGACTGTAATATTGCGTAACTTTAAGGTGTACAGCATATTACTTTGATACATTTATATATTATAATATGATTACCAGTGTAGCAATATACATAATATTATATAATTATAGTACGACATTCTTGTCTATATTTATTATATTGTGCATTACATCTCTGTGGCTATTTACTACTCATCGCAAGTTTGTACCCTTAAATATCATCAATCTTACTCTCCCACCCCATTCCCTAGTAACAACCTTTTTACTCTGTTTTTTCGTCTTTTTTTAAATTTAGGTTTGACACTTTTAGATTTGGCATATAAGTGATATCAGACAGTACTTGTCTTTCTCTATCTGACTTATCTCACTTAGCATAATGTGCTCGATGTCATCCATGTCACAAATGGAAGGATATCCCCATTCTCATAGCTGAATAATATTCCATTGTGTATATGTACCACATCTTTTTTATCCATTCATCCATTGATGGACATATGGGTTGTTTCCATGTTTGGCTATTGTGAATAATACTGCGATAATCGTGGGAGTACATATATCTTGTTGAAATTCTGCTTTCATTTCCTTTGGGTATATATTCACCCAGAAGTGAATAGCTAGATCGTGTGGTAGATCTATTTTCAATTTTTAGAGAAATTTCCACATTAATTTTCCATAGTGGTTGGACCAATTTACACTACCACCAACAATATATTCGGGGATTGAACTTATTTTCACTTGTTTATTGATCATTTAGATTTTTTCTTCTAAATTGTCTGATCGTAACTTCACCCATTTATCTAACAGGTTGTTTATTTTTATAGGAGTTCAATATTATGGACACATTTTTTATTGATTATATGTATTGTATATACTCTCTCCCTGTCTGTGGTTTTTCTTTGAACTTTATGTTGTTTTTGTTGAATAAAACAGCTTAAAAATTTTTTAGTGGATATAACAGCCTTTTCTTTGATAACTTTTGCTTCTGTGTTTTAAGAAATCTATCTTTGCCCAGAGATCATAAAGATATTTTTTATATTTGCTTTAAAATCATTAAAGGTTTTTTTTTCCCACCTTAGTTTTGTTTCAATTTTACTTTTCTATATAGAAATTCCATTGTCTCACAACCATTTAATGAACACTGTCATTTCTCTGTGGTTTTTAATGTGTCCTCTACCATATAATATGCTCCCATACAGATAAATTTGCTTTTAACCTTTATATCCCATTTACCTTGTCAACTTGCCTGTTCCTGCACTACATTACTATACTGATTTGAGTTTTACACTTAAGATTTCTGTTAGGGCAAATTTTCACCTTTTTCAAAAAGAAGAAAATTATTGTGGCTCTATTAACCCTTGTTCTTCTTTTTACATGATTTTTTTGGATCCAAATTGTAAAATTTTATGAAAAACCCTATTGGGAATTTTAAGGGAATTGCACGTGATCTCCAAATTGATTCGGAGATAATTTGTAGTTTTACAATGTTGACTCTTTCCATCCATGAACACAGCACATCTCTTTATCAATCTGAGTCTCATTTTTTATGCATATTTGTTAGATTTATTCCTAGGTACCTTTTAGTTTTTGTTGCTATTGTAAATGATATTTTTCAAAAAATTACTTCTTCTAATGGTTTTTGCTGGTATATAGGAATGTTATTGATTTTTTCATATTAATCTTATATCCAAAAGCATTGATGAACTTCCATTAGTTTCAATAATACTCCAAAGAATTTTTTTGGATTTTTATTTTTTTGGACAGTCAATTCAACTGCAAATAACACCACTTTAGTCCTTTCCCAGTCTTATATGTATATGTATATGTATACAGTCTTATATGTATTTCATATTTCATATTTTATTGTGATCTCTAGGAACTTTAGTACAATATTGAATAGAATAGTGGGTTTCGTGTTTACTAGAAAGAGGCTTTTAATATTTCACCATTAAGTATAATGTTTTCTGCAGGGTTTTAAAAAAAATACCATTTGAGTTAAGAAAATACCTTTACATTTCTAGTTTAATAAGAGTTTTAACTATGACTGGTGGAGAGATCCAAGATAGTGGAGTAGATAAACATTGTGTCTGCGCCCTTCCATGAACACATTAAAATTACAACTAAATTATAGAACAACCAATCTGGAAAACCATCTGAAGTCTAGTTGAACAGAAGTCCTATAACTAAAAAACATAAAGAAGAAGCCACATCCAGACTGGTAGGAGAGGCAGAAATGCAGAACAGGCCCCAAATCTCCATTTAGTGGTTGAGAATCAGGAGGAATATCTCGGCCACAGAGATTCCCCTCTGGAGGAGCAATGGAACGCAGGTCCCCCCCCACACACACACAAACAAGGCTCCCCAGCCTGGAATATTGGTGCTGGGAAGAGAAGCTCCCACAACTTCTGGCTGTGAAAAATGGTGGGGATTCTGATTGTTCGGGTGGGACAGAAGGCTGCGGGAAACCCAGATGTCCTCTTAAACAGCCCGCGCACAGACTCACTCGCTTGCAGGCACTCACATTGGGCTGCAGTGGAGAGACAGTGACTCGGGGGGGCTTGGAGACAATACGGGAGGACTGGAGATCAGTTGGCATTTTCCTGGTGAGGGGTCCTTCTCCTGTGCAGCTGACAGGCAGGCACCATCTTTCCTGTGTTGAGCCCGCCCCCACGGGCCAAATTTGAATCTGATTGGCCTGGTAAGCTCCGCTGCTCCACCCTGCTGATTCAGCTGGTACCCAACCCACCCAACGTGCACACACCTCTGGAAGCACTTTCTCCACGAGCAGCCAGCCCCTCCGGCATTGTACTCTTTCTTGGAAAACTATTGGAGTCCATGGGCTCCAGGCAGGTGGTGACTGTCCTCAGTGTGCTCTGAGACTTTTGCTGAGTTGCTCGAGATTCATCACTAGCACCAAACCAGAGACTACATTACCCTGGTGACTTCTACTCTAGTGACTCCCTGAGACTCTGCCTCACCAAATCGCGTACCGCATGAGGCTTTATCATTGGCTGAACCTTAAGGGAACCAGCAGGTGACAGCAGGCCTCTAGGTGTCCTGGTTTTTGCAGAGTTACCCCAGGCCTGGTACTGGTGGTAGCCATTCTCGACTGACAACGTAGCCTCTCCCATGCACCTCTAGGTTTAGCATAGGCAGTGAACAACCACAGATTGCTTTGTAGCTCCTATCAGGTAGCCACCGGCCAGTCACAGGCAGTGGCCAACTCAGGCCTGCACCAGTGCCCCTCCCAAGAGGACCTCAAACCAACATACTTGGAGGTTGGCTTCAGACCATAACAGAGCACTGCCCAATTAACCTCACAAGGGGCACATACAAAGGGTGGTCTCAACAGGCACCAAGCCCAGTGGGGCAAATCCACTCAATGGGGTAAGCCTCCTGCAGAGCAGCCTGTAAGCTGTGGACGTGGACAAACCCCACAGCCAGTCAGCCTGAGGATCAATCCCACCCACCTACAGATGTGACAATAACAATCAAGGCTTAACAATAACAGGAGAGCACACACAACCCACACAAGGGACACTACTGGCACCCAGCTCAGATGACCAGGGAGACCCTGCCATTGGGCCCCCACAGGACACCTACTACATAAGGCAACCCAGCCAAGACTGGGAGATATAGCAGATTGAAGTATACAGTAACTGAAATGAAGAATGCACTAGAAGGAATCACCAGCAAACTAGATGAAGCAGAGGATCAAATCAGTGATTTGGAAAATAAACATAACACCCAGTAGGAATAGCAAAAAGAAAAAAATATCCAAAAGAAAAAAATGAGGATAGTTTAAGAGACTTCTGGGACAACATCAAGCATGAAAATATTCACATCATAAAGAGAAGAGAGCAAGGAATTAAAAACCTATTTGAAGAAATAATGCCTGAAAACTTTCCTAATCTGGTGAAGGAAGTGCAGAGAGTCCCAAACAAGATGAATCCAAACAGGTCTACATTATAATTAAAATGGCAAAGGTTAAACACAAAGAGAGAATCCTAAAAGCAACAAGAAAATGGCAACTTGTAACTTACAATGGAGCTCCCATAAGACTATCAGCTGATTTCTCAACAGAAACTTTGCAGGCCAGAAGGGATTGGCACAAAATATTCAACGTGATGAAAAGCAAGGACCTATAACTAAAGACTATTCTACCCAGCAAGGCTATCATTTAAAATCAAAGGACAAATAAAGAGCTTCTCAGACAAGAAAAAGCTAAAGGAGTTCATCAACACAAAACCAGTATCACAAGGAGTGTTAGAGGGACTTCTTTAAGAAGGAAAAAAAAAGATCAAAATTATGAAAATAAAATGACAATAGCCACATATCTACCAACAATTACTTTCAACGTAAACAGATTAAATGCTTTTATCAAAAAACATATGAGGGTTGAATGGATAAGAAAACAAAACCCTTACACATGCTGCCTACAACAGAATCACTTCAGATTGAAAGACACACACAGACAGAAAGTAAAGGGATGAAAAAAGATATTTCATGAAAATGGAAACGGAAAAAAATAAAAAGCTGGAGTATCCATACTTACACCAGACAAAGTAGACTTTAAAACAAAGGCAATAAGAGACAACGAAGGACCCAATAACCCCACTTCAGAGTATCCAAAGTATCCAAAGAAACCCGAAACACTATTTTGAGGGGACATATGCACCCACATGTTCATTGCAGCATTGTTTACAATGGCCAAGATGTGGAGGCAGCCTGGTTGTCCATTGATGGAAGAATGGATAAAGAGGAGGTGGTACATATATACAATGGAATGTTGCTTGGACATGGAAGGGGATGGGTTCTTGCCATCTGTGTTGGCATGGATGGACCTGGAGGGTATTGTGCTTAGTGGAGTACGTAAGACAGAGAAAGACAGATGCAATGTGATTTCACTTATATGTGGAATCTAAGAACAAAATTAACAAACAAAACAGAAACAAACTCATAGATACAGAAAACATTTTGATGGTTGCCAGATGGGAAGGCGGTTGGGGGTGTGAGTGAAAGAAGGGGAAGGAATTAAGAAGTACAAATTGGTAGTTACAAAACAATCATGGGGATGTAAAGTAAAGCATAGGGAATATAGTCAATAATATGGTAATACTTGTAACTATGTATAGTGCTGGGTGGGTACTGGACTAGTCAGAGGGATCACTTCTTAAATTACATAAATGTCTAACCACTCTGCTGTATCCATGAAATTAATATAAAATAATATTGAATGTGAGTGTAATTGGTAAATTTTAAAAGGCACAGGGAGGTGAAGGAGAATACAAGGTCCAAATTTCCAGGTGTAAAACAAATAAATCATGAGGATGAGATGTGCAGCATAGGGAATATAGTCCCATGTGTGACAGCACAGTAGTGTCCCATGGTTGCTGGACTTATGGTGATCACTTCTTTAAGTATACAAATGTTGAATAACTGTGGTGTACCCCTGAAACTAATATAATATTGTATATTAGCTATATTTTTAATAAAAATCTTTTTAAAAGAGTTTTTACTATGACTGGGTATTGCTATTTTTAAATCAAAATCATTTTCTGCATCTATTGAGATGCTCCTATAATGTTCTCTAATTTAGTAATATGAATAAGATTGATTGGTTATCTCCTGTTAAACTATCCCAGCATTCCTGGGATGAACCCTAATGAGCCATGATTTATGTCATTTGTATACTTTGCTGAATACCATTTGCTAACATTGACTATTTTATATCTATAGTCATAATATTTGCCTCAAATTTTCCTTTCTCATACTTTCCGTATAGTGCATACAAATGTTTTTATAAAGATTAGAATCATTAATATTAGAAGGGAAAACGAAGACCATCCAGTTTGGTCTCATCACCTTTTAGTGGAAAAAACTGGAATTCAGAGAAAGGAAATGAACTTTCTAAAATCACATACCACTAGAAACAGAGTTGGGGCTAAAGCAGTTTGCAGAGCACTTTTACATTTCAAATCACTTTCCCACTCATGATCTCATTTTATCTCCACAACAGTCCTACCAGGAGGGTCGCCCTCCATTTACACATGAGCTAACGTCAGGTCCAGAGAGATAACATCATGCCTTATGTGACCCAGCAGAGCTGGGACTAGAAGCCAGGCTTCTGACTTCTAAACCAGAGCCCCCTCCCCAATTGTTTTTGTTCTATGCCCAACCCTAGTGACAGATCCACTAATTGGCCTGAAATGAAGGGAACCCTAGGATCTGCATGCCCAAATTATTATTTTATTTTATGTGTCCAGCAATATTTTCACAGACATGTCAAACAGATGGCCCCAATGGGCAGGGATTAGGGCTTCATGTTCCCTAAAGTTCATCTTGGTAAAGGGACACCCTCAAAGCCAGAATAAATCCCGGGTCTCTAAGAATGTCCCCTAATACAGAAAAGGATCCAAGGCCCCTAAGTGGAATCTTTGTTGCAGGATCAGAGCACAAGGTTCTTAAGGACCTGTCCTCAACATCCCCATGTAACAGGGTACAGGGGCTCCAGTTGCCCTTTCATCCCCTTTCCCCATCCTCTGGCCATCGCCATCCCTCCCCCATATCTCTCAGAAAGCTGCTTTCTGCACCAGCGCACTTGTTTTGCTTGTGCTATTTGTGTCTGCTTCTAACAGCTGGCCCCAGCCTGGCAGCCCCTAGCTCTGAGGATTATCCAATTATCCCATTAGCCCAGCATGTCCTTCCTTCCTCCAGAGCTATTAGTTCCCCATCTCCCTCTTCCTCTCTCCCTCCAAGGGCTGGTCCATAGCCTTCCTTGCTCTTTCCCTAGTCAGGCCTAGGGCTGGGTGAGTCCCCAGTCATATAGACTCAGAGAATACCTAAGCTGGAAGGGACATTTGTACCTGTCCATATGCTTCATCATTTTGCAGGGAAGGAAATGCCTGCTGTACCCAGTCGCATGACCCATTCATACCAGCAAAGAACTAAAACCCAGGTCTCTCAGGCCGTCCCGGTGGCTCAGGCGGTTGGAGTTCTGTGCTTTTAACACTGAAGGCTGCCGGGTACAATTCCCACATGGGCCAGTGGGCTCTCAACCACAAGGCTGCCAGTTCAATTCCTTGAGTCCCACAAGGGATGGTGGACTGCGGCCCCTGCCACTAACAACAGCAACTGGACCTGGAGCTGAGCTGCGCCCTCCACAACTAAGACTGAAAGGACAACAACTTGACTTGGAAAAGTCCCAGAAGCACACACTGTTCCCCAATAAAGTTCTGTTCCCCTTCCACCCACCAAAAAAAAAAGTTAAAAAAAAATAAAACCCAGGTCTCTCAACTTCATGGCCATGCTCTTTCTTACCACATGTGGTCAGCCTTATCTAGTGCTCAGTACGCTTAGCCCTGGAATGGGAGGAGATACTATCTCCACTCCACTCTCTGCAACTTTGTGGTTGAGATTAGAACGTATGGTCTAGGAAGGGAGCTAAAACACACACTGGTGAAAAGCAGCACATTATCCAGGAGTTAAGTCATACCTTAGCAGAAGAAGAAATGTTACCAGAAGTTGGTAACACATTTCTGGTGCATAAGACAGGCACTGAGTGCTAAAGGAACTCAGAAGAGGGGGAAGAGGCTTTCAGTGGAGGGTTTAGGAGATGGTTCTTCAGCGGGTAGCTGAAGAATGGGAAGTGTTTCAAGTAGTGGAGATTCAGAGGAACTGCATTCCAGGCAGAGACCTCCCCAAAAGGGAAAAGCAGGGAGTGGGTTGAAAAGATGGTAGCCCCCAGTTTGGCTCAATCATGGGGCGGGGCAGGGTAGGGGGGGAGTAGGGTGAGGACAAGGCTGGAGAGCAAAGCTATGCCCTGAAGGCCATACCCCCACAAGTGAGGCTTCATCTGATACACATTTAGGGCCCATGGGATTTTCTGGAGCACGGGAGGGACATGAGTGGAGGTGTGCCTTGTGAAGCTTAATTTGACTGCATGGGCTGAATGGATTGTGTAAAAAAGAGACAAATGCAGAGAGGTCAGTTTGGAGCTTATTCAGGTGAGTGAGAATTAATGAGGCCTCAGCTAACACTATGACTTGTGGGGGGGTTACTGGGGGTAGAATGGATGGAACAGATTCAGAAGATGTTTAGAAAAAAGAATTAGCAGGATTCACTAGATTGGATTTTGGAAGATAAGGAAAGGAGTCCCCATTAGCAGGATTAGGGAAGTTAGGAATGGCAGTGGGAAGTACGGGGTAGAAACCGGAAGGTGGGTGAGGACCCTCCCTACTTTGCCCTCAGTCACTCACTGGGTAGAGCATTTTGTAAAGCTGACAGTTTGCTTTATGTGCTGTGTGACACCTTCCCTACCCTATGTCCCAGCCCCTTCGGCTGCTCTACCAGATGTCCACACGCTGACCCGATTAATCACACTCTACCTTCCACCCCCACGCAGCAGTGCACTTCAGCTGGGGTGACATTGCTGTCACCACAAGTGGTTCTGGTGGGAGGAACTTCAGGCCTTTTTGATTTCTTTCAGTCCATACCAGGTAATCGTTTCCCACCTACACCCATAAACTTGATTCCGGTGATGACTTTTATACTTTGTCATTCCCTCCTCCTAATTACCCAAATGCCTGCTTTGGGCTTCCAGGATCTGAAGACTGACCATTCTGGCCAGGAAAGATGAGCCATCCTTATCTGGCTTTGTGCCCTTACAGTTCAGGGGAGGCTCCTCGAGGCTGCACAAGGGAGCCCCTTTCACTCCAGTGAGCACCTACCTGAGTGTGCGTGGGGTGCACTGAAGATCCAGCCATTAAGTTGTTGTGGCCTGGTGGTCTCAAACATGAACGAGTTATTCCACCAGAACATCTGTGAGCCCCGGAGCTCCTGGAGGTTGTCCGACCAAGCCTAGTTGTGCCCTTCAGAACAGCATAGGGTGAGCTGGTTCCCTCTCTGGTCCGCTCACCTGCTGACACGGCGCTCCCTAAGCCACCGCTCACCTCACCTCCTACAACGACTTTCAGTTTCCAGTTTCCAGACCCTCCCTGTCCCAATTGACTTCCTTCGGCCACTTGTCAACTCTGCCAGGTATAATTGAGAGACGACCACCTCATGGCAGCCACGTGCACATAGGGTATTTCAGTTTGTTGGTGACCAGGTGTGGTGTTGAGAACCGAGCAGGAGTCTGCTGCCTGGAGCAGGGACCCCGTGAGCTCCTCCAGCCTGAGGCTCCTAGTAACCGTGACGTGATGCAGCTCGAGGCTGGCGTTGCTTCTTTCTCTGGCATTTCCCACACAGTTAGCTGGTGCTGAACTTAGCCACTAAAATGTTGTCATGCGGGGTCTCTGGTCCTGCTCCCCATATAAGAATGCAGGACATGGTGAGGCCAAAAAGGAACACCCACGGAGCCACAGAGAGGGGGTTCATACCACTATAGTCTCGCTGGCGGCTGGATTGGAGACACAGGAAGCAGGAGCCATACGATCCTCAGCCTGCCGTCTGCTTCTCTGCCAACCAACCAACCCCGCAGCGTAGCCACGCAGCTATCAGTGGCTAATGGCTAACCGGTTACAGCTGACAGCCAACTAGTCACAGCTGATGGCCATCTACTACCTGAGCCAGCACATGAAGTCACATGAGGCCGAGAGCCTGGAAACTGCACTCTGGGTCTCTGTCCCCACAAATGTCCATGTTGTTTTTTATTTTTATTTTTTAAAGATTTTTATTGGGGAAGGGGAACGGGACTTTATTGGGGAACAGTGTGTACTTCCAGGACTTTTTTTTTTTTTGTCCAAGTCAAGTTGTTTTCCTTTCAATCTTAGTTGTGGAGGGTGCAGCTCAGCTCCAGGTCCAGTTGCCGTTGCTAGTTGCAGGGGGCACAGCCCACCATCCCTTGTGGGAGTTGAACCGGCAACCTTGTGGTTGAGAGGACGCTCCAACCAACTGAGCCATCCGGGAGCTCAGTGGCAGCTCAGCTCAAGGTGCCGTGTTCAATCTTAGTTGCAGGGGGCAGAGCCCACCATCCCTTGCGGGACTCAAGGAGTTGAACTAGAAACCTTGTGGTTGAGAGCCCACTGGCCCATGTGGGAATCGAACCGGCAGCCTTCGGAGTTAGGAGCACGGAGCTCTAACCACCTGAACCACCAGCCGGCACTGTACATGTTGTTTTGAACTTGATGATGTAAAGTGATGTCTTCTCCCTGCACGTTTTACTTTTTCAAACTCTATACAGGACTTTACACTGATCTTTGCACAGTTTTGTCTGTGCAGCCCTGTGACGTCATTTTGAATCCTCATCCTGTTAGCCCAGACATTTACTATACCCTTCTCTGTTCCTCTCTTTAATAAGCCCCAACTCCTCTGGATTTGAGACTTTCATAAACATGTGCGACAGGGTGCAGCTGAAGATGGCCAATGATCTGCGTAGCCCGTGCCCCTGCTTAAGTCATCTGCTGGTTCCCACACACACCTCCCGGCTTCCACAGACACCAGAGGCTTCCAGGTGCCTGATTTAAATCACTCAGAGAGTGACTTGCCCACAATCGGAAACGAAGTCAGCAGCGAGGCCATGGTTTGAACCTGGTGTCCTCATCCAGAGCTCTGGGAAGCGGGGTGGTGGTTGGAAGAAGCAATCAGAGGAATTATTGCTCATCTCTGGATCAGACGCAAAAGAGAGTCCAGCTGAAACCCCCAGAGACTGCCTTGGGAAAAACTTCAGAATGCCTGGCACGGCCTCTAAAAGTTCTGTGACCGACAGAACAGTTGTGACATTGGGCTCTGGGCCTGAATTTTCCTAAGAAAACACTAGATAATTTTTTAAAAATCCCATCTAACTTTAACAATTCCCCAAAATCTCTGAATTGAAACCAGGCTCTATCCCCCTTTTTCCCCTTTCCAACTCAACTAGAAAATGTGGGTGGATTGGGAAAGAACAGAAAAGAAAGATCAAAACTGTGACAATCCTCTGACAACATTTTAACTTGAAAATTGCCTGTAAATGGCTGGCATAATTCTGTGTAGGCAGATGTAAATCAGGCACACATTTACTCGGCTCCTTCTCTTTCTATCTCCTAACAAACCCCTTGAAGAGACAGGCCCCCGAGTTTTCAACCTGCCTCATTCTTCAGATGTTCCTGCCCGAACTCCCAGAGCCTGTGTCCCGCTGATGGCCCTCACCTCTGCGGCCCACACAGGCTGCCTCTGGCTTATTTTCCTTAGTTTGTTGATGGCTCCCTGTGCACTGTCCCTTACCTGCCCCCCAGCTCAGCATGCAGCAGCAGGTACTTATTAAGCATTTGAGAGAGGAACAGAGTCAGGAGACGGGGCTCAAGTTCTAGCCTGCCTTGTCCTAACCTCTCGGAGAGCTTTCTGGCCATTAGGTGCCAGCCCAGATGGCTAATTCTGCAAAATCTCACATATACACACAAACCCTTCCCTGGGCCAGGCAAAGAAGTGTGTGGGTGGTTCCATGAAAGCCTTTCCCAGTGATGGGAAAAAGTCCTTCGCTCAGAGGACACTGGGTCAGTCCCACCCATCACCAACCCAGCCTCCTGCTGATGACACCCTGGCCTGGTCTTTCCCTGTGCCCAGTCCTCTCCAGAGCTGCTCCTTCTCCTCTGGCAAAAGAAAGGGTCAAGCTAGAGTATCTAGAAAGGTGTCACCCGCAGCTGGGCTGTGTGTTTGGTGTTGTCCCTCTCCTTTGAGGCTGTGTGAATCATCTGCTGTTTTGCCTACCCCTCCGTGGCTCTACAGCGTGACAGGGGCTGTCCCAACAATGTTACTGCTAATGAAGAGTGATAGCTGCTGCGAGGTGTGTCTCTGGACAGCGGAGGGGTCGGTGTGGGGAGGAGGAAGAAGGGCTACTTTGACACTTTCCGCTTTTCCGAGTAGATAAGCACCCCAGAGGGAGTGCCCTGCCTCACAGCAGACCTTTTCAGGTCCTTTTTACCCCCATAAGCTCTTGCATCAGCAGAGGGATGTCACCAGTGCTCAGGCCATAGTTGGGCCCAGCACAGGAGCTCAGGGGTCAAGAACGGCCATGCCAGGGGACTGTGTGGCACGACAGGGTAGGAGGAGGTACAGGGCTCACAGCGCCATCGTGACATGCCTTTCCTTCGGCCCCAGGGGTGGGAGTAGGCTGCACTGAACTGTTCCCACCCCTGAAGCCCCTGGATTCCTGTTTCCCACCACAGTTGAAAAGGCCAGCATCTGAGCTCTGGGATGCCCAGTAGATCCAGGGGGTGTTATCAGCATCTCATTTCCTCTTATTCTCCAGGCTGCCCTTCATCCCTGCCCTGCAGTGGTTCCCCCCAGGCTGGCCCCGAGAGGGCTTGGGCTCAGTTGTATTTGGAAGCCTTTCCTGAGCCCATCCTGCCCCAAACCCAAAGCCTGCACCATGGTAGCCCACCCCCAAAGCTCAGTTCCCAAGAAGCCTCTGAAAAGGCTGGAAAGACTGTTTCTTCTGTCTCGACCTGTGTGGTTCTCTTTCTAGCCTCTCCCCATCACCTGGTCACGAGGACCCACAGTACGCGTGCTCTGGGCCCCCTCAGGCACAACGCAGGCCACTGCTTGGCCCTCGGCCCACAGCCAGCACAGACCAGTGTGCAGGAGGTAGCCACGTGACAGGGGTGGGCTTGTGCATTTATCTCAGTGCTTCAGAGCCCTAAGAACGCCCGGGGAAATTACTGCTGCCTGGGTGCCCCCAGCCTCTGCAGCAAGCGCTCTGGCTCTGGTGCTTTTCTAAGTGTCTCTTCTGTGCAGCCAGTCGGGAGGACCCCTGGTCAAGTGTAACTGAAACCAAGCCGTGTCGGTCTGGGGATACTTACATAGCATCTGTGCAGTAAAAGAACAAAGATGTGCACTTGGAATGAAATGAAATCCAGGCAAGTGGTTGTTTCCAGGTATAGGAACCAGGGAAACAATATGGGGAGGGGTCAGATGCTTCCACTGTAGTTGTAATGTTTCATGGGGGGGGAGCATGGATTTTGCACTCAGACAGACCTGGGTTTTAAGTTCATTTCTGCCACTTAATAGCTGTATGACCTGGGACAAGTACTTAACCTCTCTGTTCATGAGAGGCTGTTTAGTCTATCTGTTGTTTAGTCACCTGTAAAATGGGGCTCTAGATGAGGGTAAAAGGGATCAAATATACGGTGATGGAAGAACTGACTCTGGGTGGTGAACACACAATGGGATTTATAGATGATGTAATACAGAATTGTACACCTGAAATCTATGTAATTTTACTAACAATTGTCACCCCAATAAACTTTAATTAATTAATTAAATGGGGCTCTCAGGGCTGCATGAGGATTACCCGGGAAGAGTCCCCGCCTGGGTGTTCCTGGCCCTCAGGCTGGGGCGGGTTGCTAACTTGCCCCCGGGCCTCAACCTTCTTCATCACAGAAGAATGGCATCACCTCCTTAGGCAAGGTGCCCCTGAGACAGGCAAGAAAGGAGGAAACACCTGTTTCTTTGTTGAGAGGAGGAGGAGGGGTGACTCCAGGGGAAGACAGTTTAGCCCCAGCCCAGATCTCTTTCCAGATCCCTCTGCGGAGAGGTGGCCTCTCCGCAGAGGGGAGCCGCAGGGCAGTGGGGAGGGTGGGGCACAGCTCTGAGAAGATACCGGGCAAATAGATCCTCTTTAAAGGACAGTAGGAAGGTAATGGAGGGAGGAGCATGGACCCCACACTGCCTAGGGCTGGAGGGGTCAGCGGCCTCCGAGGGGAGAGCCCCCTCCTCCCACAGCCCCCCTTTCACAGGGTCACAGGTCTCGGGGGCTGTGCATGGGTATTTGGATTCTGGTGCAACCAGGCAGCCTGTCCCTTGGGAGGATGGGAGCCTGGAGAAGCCCTCCTGGGCAGGCAGGGTGTCTGTCGTCTGCACATATGCTCATACTCTCTCACACATGCAACACACGCCTATACATATGTGTGCCAGGCCTGGCTGAGGAGTAGGGAAAGGAACTCAGACACCATTCTCATTGGACAAGCTTAAAACACAACATGGCTCATTTTTATTTTATCTCAGAAAAAAACATTCCCTTCAGAAGGAAAGGCAGTTAGACAGGGCCTCCACCTGGGCAGCTCTGAGCTACCCAGACTTACCTCATGGCCGGCCAGCCCCGACCTTCATGCCTGAGCCCACCCTCTGGCACTGTTCTGTTCTAACTCTGCGTCCTCAAGCCCAGCTTTGTCCCCCGAGATGGCCCTGGGACTGAAGGGGTAAGAAGTACATGGCAGCTCACAGCAGTGGGAGAGGGCTGCCTGGAACTCCCTGGACCGACTCCTGGTGCCAGCTGAGCAGAGGACTCAGACCCTGCAGCCAGGGAGGGGCAATAATAAAATAAAAAGCATATCCTCACGTTTACATTTTCTCCTGGAAAATATAGTTAAATGCCACCTCTGGGCATAGCAGCTCCCAACCCCTCGGCAGGTCTGGGGAGGGTGGTATGTGTGTGGCAGGGAGCCTGTGGGAGCTACTCCTTAGCCTCAGGGCCAGCAGCCTGCTCTGCCACAGCTGCCCTGTGGGGACAAGGTGGCACTTCTAGATGGTCCCGGAGAAGGACTGGGCCCTACACAGCCAAGATGCCCTGGTGTGGTGGCCCTGGCCTGGTGGCCTCCCAGCATGAAAAGTCCGCTTCCTCGGACTCCAAACCCTTCCTGCTGGGCCTCATGCTGTGCCAGGCAGGGCTTAGTCCAAAGTGGGAACCAGCCATGAGAAGGATCTCCCAGCATACTCTCTTCTCCCAACCTGACTGGTTCCGCCAACCAGAGAGAAAGATTTCCTTCCCTTAGGAAGGGGCAGACTCAGTAGCTCCTCAGGACACTCCTGCTCCATCCTGGGCCAGAGGGCCCTCAAGGCCAGGGGACTCTGGGCACGCTCCCCTGAGCTCATGGCTGAGGAGCTCCACGTCCTGGAGGCCTGTGTCCCCATGGGACTCGCAGGCAGGCCCTCCGCTCACCAGCCCCAGGGCATAGCCATTGGGCCGCCGCTTGGGATGGGGGGCGCTGCCATTGGACCACGTCCCAGGAGGGTGGCCGTTCAGGCGGAGGCTGATCTGCTCTCCGTCGCTGCTGTGAGCTGCCAAGGCCCGGGCACTGGTGCCACCTGCCTTGAAGGGCTCCCGCTGCCTCAGGATGTGGCTGTGAATGATCTTGCGGAAGGTCTGGCGGAACTCGCGGATGCGATAGGCATAGATGAAGGGGTTCACAACAGAGTTGGAGTGCGAGAGGACGATGGCCAGGTACATGAGCCAGAGCGGGGCGTGGGTGCAGTCCGGACAGAAGAAAGTGAAGCAGTTGATGATATGCAGGGGCAGCCAGCAGAGGGCGAAGAGCCCCACGATGATGGCCAGCGACTTGGCCGCGTGCACCTCCTTCTGCAGCGTGGATCGAGCCCGCTCCCCCGGCAGAGGATGGCTCTCCATCTGCTTCAGCTGCCGCCGGGCCGCCAGGAAGATGCGCAAGTAGATGGCCAGCATGAGCAGCAAGGGCACCAGGACACACGCAAAGAAGTTGTAGTACACCATGTAGTTCATGGGGACCACATCCTCAAAGAGACAGGCCACCTGGCCCTCCCCGCAGGCCTGCGAGAGGTTCCTGGCCTCCTTCAGCCGACCACAGTTGTTCCAGCCCAGCATGGGCGTCAGGCCGATGGCAAAGGACAGCACCCAGCAGACGGCAATGATGCCCTTGGCCCTCGCGCCAGTCACCAAGCCATTGTACCTGGGGGGAGAAGAGCAGCATCAGAGGCCTGAGAAAGCGGGGCTGGGCAGGGCCAAGGCGCAGCGACCCAGGCACTCCTTCCTGCCTCCTAAGCTCAGTTGTCTCCTCTTCTGTTCCGTGGAGGGACAAGCCTTGCCTTGGAAAGCAGGCACCCTGGAAAGGGAAATCACTGCTCAGATGTTCAGATCGTTACTGACTAGTATTACAAGTGGTCCTGGGACTTAATTAGTTTGGTTGGAGGGAATTAATAAGTGATTTTGGGGGCTAGGACAAGTTATCACCTCCACGTTGATTTCAGTTGATGCTGGAACAGCGTCCCCTTTGGAGTGGAAACAGGTCAGGAGGGGGGACTCACTGGCTGAGGGCAGAACCAGATCAGACCTGTTGGCGATTCTCTTCTACTCTGTGATCTTTCTTCCCCACTTGACTTAGAGTCTAAAGAAGCCCCCAAGGAGAGGTGCCACAGCGGGGTAAAGGAGGGGTGGAGGTCCCAGGCCCAATGAGATAGGCTCTCTTTCCTCTACAGTCACCCGCAGCCCTCTGGAGAGAGATGAGATCAGCATGTTTTCACATTTCTGTAGAAGTCTGAACATTCAGGAGGAAAGAGCTGCATGAGGTACTGGGATCCAGAGAGGAAACGTAATCTGCCTGAAAGCCCTAAGCACTCTAGACAGCCAGACTCAGCCCCAGACTCGGGAAGTGGCCTGATCTGCTGGCCAGGAAGCTGACCCCAGGCCCAAAGAAAAGGTGGCATGTTTTATTAAAAGAACCAACAAAATCCTCTCCCTGATTGAGGAAGGCAACCTCAGTTATCTCTGAGGGATGACCTTCTGTTTAATGGTTCTGATTCTGGCGACACCAGACTGCCCTCCCCCCAACCTGGTAAACCCTCCCCCTCCTTCAAGTTCAGGCTAGATATCTCCCTGAAGAGTGCCACGAATCCCTAGCCCATCTGGGTCCTCGAGGCTGGGGCCTGGGGGGCAGGGCTTTCCTACATCCATCTCTGAATCGTCAGCATGGAGACAGGGACACAAGAGGTGCCAAGGAAAATGTGCTTTACCTAATTCCAGAATTGGAATGGAAGCATCCACAGAAACAATCTAGTCCATGGGTGGCAAACACAGAGGCCTACAGGTAACAAACGTGTGAGGTAGGCTGGTGGGGCGTCTGCTCTGTGTGCAGGAGGCAGCTAACACCGCTTGGCCCCTCGCCGCCAGGCCCAATGTGTGCCCAGTGCTGCCAGGTCTCAGGAGGGGGTGGGAAGTGGTGATTTTCTGGGTAAAATCTCCCATGGTTTAAATTTTCTCAACTAATTCAAATTAAGAAAAAAACCAACAGCAACAGAAACCTGGTGGCCTCTCATCTAGCCTAAACCCCTCATTTTATAGATGGGGAAACTGAGGCCCAAGGGGAGGAATGGACTTGCCGTGGGTGTTTCAGGAGCCCAGAGGCAACTCAGGCCAAGGTAAATTTGTCAGTTCTGAAACGATGTCAATTCTGAATGCAAACAGTAGCCAGGCAGGGTCATTCCCAGGAGCTCCACGGCCTCGCTCGGTGGGGGCTTGGTGCCTGCAATACGTCTGGGCAGGAACAGGGCTGCGGACTGACCTGCCCATTCTATCAAGAGCCTGCACTGCCCTGCTCTGCGGCCTCAAATGTGCAGCCACAGCCTTATTTTTATTTTGATTTTTCTGGCATTTAATACTTACATAGCTCTTGCTGTGTCAGGCACTGTTTTTAGTACTCTACAAATACTAATTTATTGTCATCTCATTGAATAGAGGCTGAATTAATGTTAATATTTTCCTGAGAAAAGTATATCCCTCCCTGGGTTCTAGCACGTGTACGTTCCTGTCACTCTGCCTCTCTAAGCCTCAGTTTTCTCATTTGTAAAATGGGACTAAGAATCCGGGGCCTGTGCACACTGGTCCACGGGGCAGAGTGTAGAATCAGTGGGTGGACATTACAGGCAGGAAGGCAGATTGTGGCTCAGAGTAAGTAAGAGTTTCTCGACTGAGCTGGTCACAGGAGAAATGGAATGAACTTCCTGTCATTGGAGGCAATCAAGCAGAAGTAAACAGTTTTAGGAATGGTGTAGAGGACCCTGGAGGCCACCTGCTTTGGGAATTTTCAAATTGTTCTCCAGCAGCAACCTTCTCGCCCACATTCCTAGCCAATTACAGAAGTGGAGCTGCCGGGGACGAGAAGGGGCTTAATATTCTCTGAATGAACAAATGGTGGGATGCCAGGGCCTGGCTTCTGGGGACATGGTCTGAAAATCCCTTGTGTGTCCAGCTTTCAAGAAGTAGCCTGTCACTGCATTGTGAAAAGAAAGCCCCTTGTGGGGACAGAAGCAAACGTACATTAATAGCACTTGCCTATGTGTGCAAAGCACGTCTCTGGAAGGATTCCCAACACTGCCTTCTAGGAAGGGAAATGGAGGTGGGGCAGGGCGCTGGAGGGAATATTTTTCACCATATACCCTTTTGAAATTTTAGTATGCGTGAGTATTCTTTATTTCTAAAAAAAAACCCAAACAGATTAATCTTGTTATTCAAAAGAAAGCCTAGGCGTAAGGCCCGGACCCAGGCTGCCAGAGGCTGGAACAGCATGAGGGCCCAAGTGGAACAACGGCTGAGCCACAGCCTGGCCCGTCACCATCCCCTGGGCTGCGTCTGTGACTTAAAGCAGTCACATCTTGGCCTCCTGGGCCCCAGATGTAGACTGTCTTGTGGAAGGGGTGACATGGCCATCCAGCATGTTTCGGGAAGTCCAAAGGTGTCACACCATGTTTCCCTGAAAATAAGACCGAGTCTTATATTAATTTTTGCTCCAAAAGACACATGAGGGCTGATGTTCAGGGGATGTCATCCTGAAAAATCATGCTAGGGCTTATTTTCTGGTTAGGTCTTATTTTCGGGGAAACACGGTAGGAAGCGGTTGCCAGAGGCACTGCCCACACTTGGAGGGTTCTGCCTCCCTGCGTCCTCCAGCTCACAGGCTGCCCACTGCCTGGGGGCTCCCACATTTCGGGCTTACCCCATGATCCAAGAAAAGCCCCCACAATTCCAGATGGAGCTTCACGTGCATTTGCCCTACACTGAGGAGAAGGGGGGCCTCCCTAAGTTGTCCAAACGAGCCAGTGATCCAAGATCGAAGAGCCACTGATCCCGGGGTGAAGCTCAAACTCTACCCTGGGCACTGGCAGGTCTGAGCTGGGCTTACACTTGACTGCCTGCCTGTTCTTCTCTCCCCATTCCCTCTCCCAGGCCCAGAGCCCACACGCTCATTCCTTCCTGGGGCCTTTGCCCAGGGTTGGCCCCCTTCCTGTACCTGCCTCTCCCCACACCCATCCTGCGAGACCCATCAGTGACACCTACTCCAGGGCACCCTCTCTCCTGATCCTGCCCTCCTTAGAAGCCAGGGCACTTAGGTCTTATCCCCATGGGACCATTCACCATATACAACTTCAGGCCTTTGCACCAACTGCTGTGGCACTCGGCCTGTTTCCCACGGAGAGAGAGGGCTCACCAGGGGCGCATGTGAGAGACAGGAGACAACGGGTGCGAAAGTTCCCATTGGGGCGAAGTAAGCCTTTGTGTCTCGCCCCGGCCGTTCAGTCCTCTGGGCTCCCATCTCTGCCTCTGGCCAGGCTTCTTTCTCACCAACTTCCTGAGCAGGCCCTGCCCTAGCCCACCTGGGTCCCTACACTTGAGAAGGAACATATAGATTTTTCTGAAACTGAATTTTTTTTTTTTTTTTTTTAAAAAGGTGCGTGGTGCAGGCCTGGGGTTAGGGGTCCCGGGCACGGGTCAGAGGCTGGATCTCAGAGCCGCCAAATGGGTGTACTGAATGGAGTGGGAACTGGAACCAGAGGCGGCCGGGTTCACAGCCGGCAGGGTGCAGAGGAGGAGCAGGAGCGGCAGCCCAGCCAGGCAGTGGCTCCAGAGCTGCCCGGAGCTCTGGGTTTTCCTGTGCCTCCATCTAGCTCCCCCTCATGCCCAGCTCGCCCTCAGGAGCCCCCACAAGGACACCATCATGCCCTCCCCCCTCCCGAGCCCCTGCCCACTCAGGGCCCTGGAGGAACAGGAAGGTGGAGGGACCCAAGGGAGCCTGGAACAGCGTGAAGGGCCCTGGCGTCCCCCGTGTCGGGAGACACTTTTCCTTCTCCGGCTCTGGCCTTCCAGTGAGTAACAGGAGGGTCACAACATCCGCCAGCCACAATGCCTGCGTGAGGATCAAAGGAGATGCTGTTGCGCTAACTTCCTCTGGCAGCTGGGCCGCTCTCGGCCCGAGGCGGAGGCCGCCCAGCATCCCAGGCCCCATCAGCTCCCGGATCCAAGAAACTCAGGCTGAGTTTTCCGAAGCCTGATCATCAAGCAGAGCTCAAACGGCCAAGGTCTGGGGGGGACTATGTGGGTGCTGTTCCAAGAAATCATGGGCGTCGGGGGACGGGGGGAGATCCATGGCTCCATCCAGGGGCCCAGCTCTGACTCTCCAGCAGCTCGGGAAAGAGCTGGATCCCCTCCCCCAGCCCCCCACCCCCTTACCTCCCATCCCACCCCCCACCCTTCTCAGGGCCTTGTCACTGCCGTCCACTCACTGGACCCTCAACACCTTTCTGAACTCAGAGAGGCCTGTCCCCTGTTATAGATGAAGAAATGGGCCCAGAGAGGGACACTTCACTTTCCTGGGTCACATAGCATGTCCCATCCTCTAACATCAGGGAGTCATTCTTTTGACTCTCAGGAAACAGAAACAAGAAAAAGAAACCAAGCCCCTTTCGATTGAGACCAGCAACCTTGATCTCTCCCTAGAATGCTGGTGCCCTTTGAATCAGGGAAGAAAGTGAAAGTGAAGCCTCTCCTTCCCCACTGAACGTTCAGACCAGGGCTGGCCCAGCCCCTGAATTGGACGCCCATCCCTTGCTGTCCAGTCCACTTGGGAGCCCACGGACAGGCTTCCGTATACTGAGCCGTCCCTTGACGAGCCTGGACTCTGGACTGTGCTCTGCCCACTTAGGCTGGTCTTCTATCTGGACAAGGGCCCTGGGCTCTCCTGAGACACAGAGTGTCCTATAGGGCCACATGGGGCCCGGGGTCCTATCTTCATTTGAGGGGCATGACAAGGGTGCCTGCTTCCCTCTTAGAGCACTGGTGACAGGAATGGTGACCTGGTGCAGGTTCTGGGACACAAGGGCCACTCTGTGACTCAGCTCTCCACAAAGACTGAAGTCTGTGGGTGGCAGGCCACACCCCAGTTGTGCTACCAACTCGCTGTGTGGCCCTGAGGCCTGTCTCCCTTCTCTGGGCCTCATTTTTCCATTCAGAAGATGAGAGGAAGTGACCTCTAAGGGCCCCCTTGGGTTTGACACTCTAAATTTCCATTTGCTCATTAGCCTCTCCTCTTCCCGGCTGGGGCACCCTCAGCACTGCGTGTGGCTGCTGGGGCCTGCTCTGTAGGTAGGCGCTCCACCTGTTTGGGAGAGTTTCCCACAAGGGATGGGTACCCAGGTCTTTTGAGACATCCCTCAGAGCCTGCAGCCACCCAGGCTGTGGAACTCAGCTCTGGGATGGAGGGGCCAGGAGGTGGGGTAGGAGGCCCCAGGGTCCCCCATGGGAAGGACACTTCCAAGCCTCATCTATGGCCAAGTAGGTGGAGGCCACACTAAATAAACTCAGCCTCAGGGAAAGTCTTCACTTACACAATAAGTGGCTGAAGTCATTTCACAAAAGCTTCACCATGAAAACCCCCTCTACCAGGCCGCCCTCCTCGCCCCCAGTGCACAGGCCATCTCCAAGACCATGAGTGCTCAGTGACTTACGGAGCACAGAATTTGCATATAGGTTCAAATGACTCACTGTGGCATTTGGCCAAGTCACTTGCCCTCTCTGGGACATTTTCCTAATGTGCAAACTGCGAGGCCTGCCCAGAGGAGGAGGAAGGGCGGACTTCTCGCTCTGAGGTCTTGTGGTTTCCCATGGGCCCCGCCCCTCCCCAGCATCGCGCTGCGAAGAATGACCCAGATGCACGGCCCGGGTCTGAGCCACACGCTTCTGTCGGCGTATGCCAGCCTCCACCATGTAGCCTGGGGGCGTCGGGGGAGGGCCAGGGAGCCTGTGCCCGCGGGCCTCGACTAGGCGGGTAGGACTGTTGGCCACGCCCTGGGCAGCCCCAGATTGGGCTCCATGGTCCTGTCACCTCAACACAGACACCACAGACCAAACCCTGACCCTGGGTGCACCCTGACCCCAGGTTCCCCTGATCACGGGCACAGACCAGACACTGGCACAGGCAGCCTTTGCACAGATGTGAACCCAGGGCAGGGAAGGCGGGGCAGCCCACCGCCCGGCCCGGCGCCCAGCTCACCGGAGCGGAATGCGGATGGCAATGTAGCGGTCAATGGCGATAGCCAGGAGGCTGAAGATGGAGCTCTGCGTGAGGACCAGGACAAAGCAGGCGAAGAAGAGGCAGCTGTGGCAGGCGGCACAGAACCCTATGCTGATGGTGATGGCGAAGGGGATGGCAAGGACCCCCACTGCGATGTCGGCAGCCGCCAGCGACACCACAAAGTAGTTGGTGACGTTCTGCAGGTTGCTGTTCAGCCACACCGCCCAGCACACCAGCACGTTGCCCAGGACGGCCAGCACGGCGATGGCCAGCTCCACCACAATGTACACGGAGGAGCCCATGATGGGCATAGCCGCAGACAGACGGAGTCGGCGAGGACGCGGGCCGGGCCAGCTCACGGTCCATAGCTGCAGCACAGCCGGCCCTGCCCAGGCCCCTGAGCCCCTTCCTCACAGGAGCCAAGAGCGTCCCTGCTGGCGGAGGGGGACGCCCCCAGGGCTTTTTCACGGCTGCCTCGGAGTCTCCAGGAAGCAAGCCCCCTCCAGGGGCTCTGGCGGCATCTTGGCTCAGCTCAGCTTCAAGTTCCCGGGGCACCTGCCAAAGGAGAAGCCTCGTGAGGAGCTGGACCTCTATGGAGCCGGCACAGCTGAAGATTCCCGGGAACAGCCCTCAGCCTGTTTCTTTCTAGGGCAGCCGGGAATCTTTCAAAGCTAAGTCGCTCACGTTAGTCCCCCATGCTCAGCTGCTCAAGCTGTCTGTGGCAGCTCTGCCAGTCTCCTGGTCCCTGAGCTCACTGCCACACCCACAACCCTCCCGGGAAGGCCCCCTCACCCTCAGGCTGTCCCAGGCTCACCCACCTGCTCTTTCAGCGAGCCTCAGTCAGCTCCGTCCCTTGAGAGCTCTCTCTGGGAACTACCAGCACCTCCCTAAAGGTCAGGAGCAGGCTCAACGACCCTGGGAGCTCCCATGGGGAAGATCTGGGGGGCCGTCTGGTCCTGTCTCCCACTGCCAGCAGGGAAGCCCTCTTGCCTCACCGGTGGTGCTGCACAGGGCAGCAGAGCGTGCACAAAGGGCGTCTGCCCTTACGCAGCCCCTGCCAGATGACGGCACATCTGGGTGGGGCAGCAGCCTCCTGCCTCCCACACCTGGCTCCCCAACCTGCTACTCTGCCTGCCTGACGCTAGGACAGACTTATTTCAGTTTGGTGCCAGGCAGAAAGCGGGGCGCTCCGCCAGGACTTGCTGGGACTGTGGACAAGAATGGTTTTCCTTTCTGGGCCTCAGTTTCCCCACTGCTACAGTGAGGAGGTTGGACCCCACATGGCCTCTGGAGGCCATTTTTGCTCTCAGTCGTGATTCTATGAGAAGTTAATACACGGATTTGGAAGTGCTTCCTCAAAGTCAAAACGCCGCAGAAATGTAAGGAATCATAGAACTCCCTCAGCTACAGAAGCTGGGGTCATGACCTCCCCAGCCCAGATCCCTACTGTTCCCCCTAAGCTTGTGAGATGGTCTCCATGCCCTTGCCAATTCCGGGGGCCTCTCCTCACTGCCTCTGCCCCCACCTATCACACTCACATGTGCTCATCGTGTCCCCCCATGTCAAATGCACCCCCCCTCCAGTCCTGAGCCCTCATGGGGGCCCCCGGTGTGCAGGTGCAGCGGCGGCCACCTGCCCAGGGACAAGCCCAAAGCTGCCTTTTAGGCACCTGCATGTGGGCTCTGGGGGCTGCATCCTCCCTCTCTCCTCTAGGAAACGAGGGATGGAGTGGGGCTGCCGACCTCCCCCTGCCCTGTCCTGGAGGTGATGGATGGCTGCAATAGATGAGCCCCAAGTTTCCTTCTAACTCCAATGTGCAGCCACACCCGAGGGAGCTTGGAGTGGAGCACCCAACACCAGGAAGCAGGAGAGGAGGCTAAGCCCCTGAGAAACCAAGGGGTTCCCACAGCTTGTGGCTTCTTCAGGACTGTCAGGGGCCCACAATCAAGGAGTACGACCAGGTCCCACTGAGCTCCCGCTGTACACCGGACACTTGCCAGCAGCTGCTCCCAAAGCGAATCACTGGCAGAGGTGGGCCAGACCAAGTTTCCTGGTGCCATCCCTGGCTACACAGTGTCCCCTGGTGCCCCCAGCCTGCAGCCCAGAGCAGCATTCACCAGGGTTCCCCCAACTGCCGAGGCTGTGGATCGAGGCTCTCATCCTCATCCTCATCCTGCAGGAGGGAAGTGACAGGCCCAGGCCTGCCTCCCACCTGGGGCCTCCCGGGCTCAGTAGTAGCAGCAGGAGGCCAATGTCTAATCAGCCCAGCCAGCCCAGCAAGCCTCAGGGAGGCTCCCACCATCCTCCTAACTCCTCATAGCCGCCTGCAGTCCTTCTGACGCCAGCTTCAACCTCCAGGGGAATCTGTGTGGAGAAGCGTAACAACCTCCACCAATTCCTCTAGCCCAGCCAATAAGCCCCAGACCATTGTGCAGATTCAGAGGGCCCTGCTAAGGGGCAGATGAGGTGGACCATCAACAATCCCAACATGCCCCACATTTCTGTAGAGCTGAGGCCAGGCTGCCCAGCCGCACTGCCCAGAGCCCTGCTGATAGGAGCACGGCATCAGCACATGAGCCGGGATGCCTTGTGTGGAAGGGCCTTTGAAGGGCCTAACCCTGCCCTCTGCACGGGGAGGCTCTCAGCAGCCCCAGGTACCTGCCTGCACACTCCCAGTTCTCAGGGTCTGCCCACTACCTTCTGCCCAGCACCCATGTTGACCAGCACCTGGTACTAACACCCTGCCCGACTGACGTGTAACTGCCTTACTGCTGCCCACCAGGCCTGGGATGGCTCCTCCTTACCCCCAAGTCTCACTGGATGCAATTCCCTCCTGCCCAAGTCAACCCTACAAGGAACTAAAATCACACCTGACGGCCCTGCCAGCCGGGTTCTAAAAGGCTGCTCCTCGCATGTCCGGCTCTCCCTCAGCCCTTCCTACAACATTCCTGCGGGCTCTGCCAGCACATCCTGGGGTAAGGGTGGCCTGGCTCCTCAGGACCAGAATCGCCCAGCCCAGAGGAAGCACATCAGTGGAGCCTGAGGCACTGCAGGATGGGCAGGGCAGGGAGAAGGCTGGGAACCTGTGGGAAGGTTAGGAGCTTCCCAGCCTTAGGGCGTCACATTGGCCTGGGGGGAGGGGGGGTTCTATGACTTAAGGCCTTTGCCAGACTTGTGTGGTGGAAATGCTTCCATTATGGCCAGTTTCAAGGTACTAATGTGTCACTCACAGGAACTGGGACTCAATGCACAGTTAATCAGCTCTGAGAGCTTAAGCCTCCGGTCTCCAGCCACCACAGGGCCACCAAACCTTGTGCTCTCCCAGGGGCTACCTGCCTGGACACAAGGATGTACTCCAGACCCTCTTAAATTGCTTATGCAGCCCGATGGGGGCATTGGGGGTCATCTGTGTTCTCACTGCCCCTATGAACCCCACTTTACAGATGAAGAAGCTAAGGCCCTCTTCCAGCCTCACCGTGAGCATAAAAGGATAGAATTCAGCTGGGGGAAATGCCCATGGAAAACAGCAGCAGGAAGATTTCCTGGGGCCTCCTGGCCCCTCTCTGCTTTCCTCCCTTCAGAGGCCTCCAAGAGCGACAGGAAGGTCCGGAGGCCCATGGGGAGGGGGTTGGGGGTGGGGCCAGGATCTGGCAATTTCCTAATCTTCTGTGTTGGCTGTCCATCTAATTAATCTTCCAGTCTTCTGTTGCTAGCCAGGAGGGGAAATTAAATAGTAATCATGTAATATTTCCTTGTGATTGTCCCTTGCTGGGGACAGGGCAGAGGTCAGAAGCTGTCCCATACAAACTAGAGACACATGCTGGGAAACGTGCATACGCCTTGAGAGGACAACCACGTAGGACTCCCAACAGTCAGACTCCAAATGCCGCTTCTTCCCGCCTTCTTCCTCACCCCCACTGGCCTGGCCGCTTTAATTAAAACTCCATTTAATCACAACCCACATATTTCCTGGCCCACTTCTGGCTCTTTGTATGTCACACTAGCGGGACTTTCTGTACACATGCCCACATGGTGCCTGTATACCCCAGAGCCTGCTGGACGGAGGGCTCCGCCAGCTTCCAGACAGGACTCTGCACACCTGCTCTTGGGTGCGGCTAAGGGCAACGTACTGAGCCCCAGATAGGGACTCAGACCTGTCCCAGCCACACTGGGCCCATTCCTGGGCTCCAGAATCCTGGCCAGAGAATCCTCCACTACTTTCTCACAGCAAATGTTTCCCAAATGCCTACTCAACGCCAGGCAGCATCCCAGCTGCTGGACCACTGGGCTACCTGCTGCTGAGCCTGACCCCAGCTGGGCCGTGAGCCGATTGCAGGGGACCCTGTGTACAGGTCAGTCCCCACCTCCAGGACCTCAGCTCTCACTTAAGATGAGCCTGCAAACCACAATTTCAAAGCGCAGGAGTAAAATTCAGGCTAAGAAAGATAAGCCACAGCACCCAAAATGTGGAGATTCATTCATTCCAGAAGACATGAAGGTAGCAGAGTCATCTAATAGTGATTTTCAAAGACATTTAGGCTCTTCAAAGAGATAAAGAAAGGAACAGCACCCATAAACAAGAATGAGAACTTACGAACTGAAAGGCAGAAACGAAACAAGAACAAATATGAACAAAAATAATACAAAACCCCGGAAATGAAAAACAGAGGGATTGAGATAGAAAACACAATTGACACGAGAGCTCTGGGCTTTCAACTGGGGCTCTGAAGACCGCACCGAGGAATTCTCCCAGAAACTGCACAGAAAGCCAAAGTCTATGAGGAGACAGCTGACAGACTGAGAAGCACTACCTCAGTTGGAGGGGAGAGGCCAATAAGCAAGAAGAAATAGCTAGACAGGCAGCTCAGCTCCTGCTCCCAACCACAGCCTTCTGCTGGCTCTGCTGTGGCTGATCTTCGGTGTGGCCCAGGTCTGGGCACGAGCCTCCCAGAACCCCAGGACCCACCAAGCCCCTCTTGTCTTGGCAGGTGTCTTCTGGTGCTGCCTAGAGGTGAGCAAGCACCACTACTGCCACCGCTTAACCCCCCTCCCTCCCTCCCTTCCTGCAGGGCTGCCAGCGTCTGCCTCCAACTTCAGGAACTTGGTGCAAGCTGGGCCGGCAGTACCCAGTGGTGCCCCTCCCCCACGGCCCCTCGGGGGTGTGGCTGCTGCTTTCAGTCCCTGGGGGCAGGATGTGGGCAGGAACAAGGCAGAGAGCCAGCTCCTTTCAGGGAGCCCAGCCCCCAGAGCAGCCTCACTTCACAAGCCCCCTGGGCTGCAGGGCCTGCCAGCTCCCTTCTCCCTGCTGGGGGCCCAGAATCTCCTCCTATCCCCACGAGTCCAGGCCAGATGCCAGAGAGGCTGCAGGACCTCCCCGTCCTAGCCTGAGCTGGCCACTCAACCCTTCACTGGCCACCTTACCTAACACCCCCTCCCAGGTGCCACTCAACACCTTGGAAGGTGCTAGGTGCCCACGCTGTGGAGGAAGGAGCCTGATCCATCCCCCACTCCGAGACCCTCTGTGCGGAGGCTCCTCACATGTGTCTAGCAGACTGCGGGAAGAGCTCTGCATCCACACCTCCCTCAAATGAACCCTCTAATGGTGGGATGATGCACCGTGACGCCTGAAGGGAGGACATGGCGGGGGGGGGGCGGGGGGCGCTACTAAATGGCCTTGAGAACAGACTCTAGTGGGCCTGGGGGGGATGCAGGCAGAGGCTGGCCATAGCGGCTCCCCAGAGGGCAGGTGCACGGAGGACAGGAGGGAGGCGGACCACTCCTGGGGTCCCTGGGATGAAGGTGCAATGATGTGGCCCTGTAGGCTGAAGGCAGAGAGCAGGAGGTTAGCCAGACCAACTGGAGCAGTGCCTATGGGCTGGGCCAGGTGCTGCGTGGCTCCCCCACCGCTCCTCGGCCCACTCCGTGGCTCCTTGCACCCTGGCTCACAGTTTGTAGAGGCCACTGAGGGGCCAGAGGCGAATGCCCCTATGACAGATGGGCAGAGAGATACCAGCCCTGGGGGCCTCTGGGCAGAGACCACCAGCCCAGACATCAAAGGAGGCACCAGAGGGGAGCAGCCCACCTCTCCATGGCGCACTGCGGCAGCCTTTCCCCCACGTGACAGCTAAACTGACTGGAGCAGCAGCAGCGGCAAAGGTGGGAGCCCCAGAAAGATGGTGCCAGTCAGTGCCCTGCAACTTCTGACACAGGACTGCCCTACAGAACGGGCTGTGGGCCCAGAGGAATCTGGAAGGCTTCTCAGAGGAGGGGCCATTTGGGCTGGACTTGGAGGACAGGAAAGTGAGGGGAGAGGGAGAGATTCCAAGCAAAGATCACAGCCTGTTCGAGGCTCAGAAGCGTGTCAGAGAAGGCCTGAGGGGGTCCTACAAAGCTGGAGCATCCTGCTTTCCCTGGGCGACCCCCAGCCCTGGGCTGGAGTGAGGGGCAACTGTTCTTCCCCTCCATCCAGACCCTCCTGTCCCAGGAACAATCTCATGGCTTCTACGCCACAGGGGCCCCTTTCATGATTCTGTGGGCTGGGCTGGGGGACCTCTGCCACTAAACTGCCCCTCCCGCACCCAGAGCTCCAGGCCCTCCTGGAAAGCTCCTCTCCACATCCCAGCTCTGAGCTCCTGCCCACTCCCCACTTCCCTTCCCTCATCTGGGCCCAGGGTCCCACTCCCAGGCACCACACCCCACGGCTCCCTCCAACCTCCAGACCATGGGCAACCCCTCCCTTCTGTGGCAACCCCCTCATACTCTGTTCAGACCATGAGTCCCAACCCCCAGGGGACTCATCCCTTTTGCCAACTCAGCACCTGATTCCTGGGGTCTCCTCAGCATCTCCTGACACACACCTACCAAAACCCCTTCCTTGCCCATCCTTCACGCCTTTGCCGTCCCCCTTGCCATCTGTCTGGCCATCCTTCTCAAGGCTCTCACATGTGTACATCTTCCAGCACCCAGTTTGAGTTGCGGCAGACAAAACAGATGCCATAAGATGGTTGGGATGGCACTTCCAGTTTATCCAGGGTAAGGTGGCTCAGGAATTAAGCAGGTTAGATGGTACCAACAGCTACTGTGGGATTTCAGATCACTGCAGAGAGCTCCCAGGGGCTGTGGTCCGACACAGGCATGCACTGCCCAGAGGCCCTGAATTTTACAGGGTGTAATGCCCTGAAGCCAAGTGCTTGCTCCCAATCCAACTGCAGTCCACATGTCCCTCTGCTGACAGTGGGCCTTGTGGTGTCCCCGGGGCCCACAAGGCTAACAGACCGCTCCACTCCCCACAGCCAATGCCCATCTCTCATTTACTCTCCACCACAACTCTGTACTGTAAGCATGGCTTGAATCATTATGCTTGTGTTGCAGATGAGAAGATGGATTCCAGGGACAGTGACTTGCCCAAGGCCACCCTGAGAGGGAGTCAAGACCAGAACCCACGTTTGGAATCTCCATTCCATCGTGTTGTCCTTGAAGCCAGCCATTGAGCTCTTAGGCTGTGGGCTCCTAGGGGGCAGGACCAGGGGATGGTCTGCGACCCGCACTGCACAGGCCAACACGAGGGAGGCAACATGCAAGTCCCTGGAGTCTCCCAGGATCAGGCTGGCCCAAAGCCTGTCTCCCGCCAGCGACCGAGGCTGCCCTCAGCCTCCCTGAAGCTGTGGACAGGGAAGCCGGCTTAGCCCAGAAACTGTTCTGCATGAGGGGATGGGGACGGAGGGTAAGTGGCCCAAGGGATATTAAGACCTGGGAGAGCCAGGGAGACCACAAAGGGCAAGGGCAGAGCAAGGTGTTGACACCGCTGCCAGTGGACAAGCCTCAGTGAGGAGCTCCTGCCAAGACTTGAGATGGGGAGCCTTCCCAGCCACCTCAAGCTTCCAGGATTAATGAGGCAGCTCCTGACCCACAACATACTCTCTGGCCCACTGTGCTCCCCAGAGCTCCCTATCATGGTCCCCAGGGCCGGGACAATGAGGGGCAGTGCTGGCTGGGCATGGAGGTGACGTGGAGAATCTTTCGGAGGGTGCAGAGCTGCTGGAAAGCAGAGGCCAAGCGGAGGGCAGCCCTGAACTCCGGGCGAGGGGAGCACAACGCCCAGTGGGTGGAAACAGGCCTGGATGCGGCCTGTGATGGGGAGGGAGAGCTGGCTACTGGGGGTGGGCAGCCTAATCCTCCGCCAAGGACCAGCCACTGACTCCAGTCCTGGGGAAAGAGGGATGGGGAGACCCGCCCTCAGGCTTGCTTCTCCACCTACCCCAGCCTCCGTGGAGCCCCCACCTCCTATGGTACAGGCAGGGGAATTAAAGCCCAAAGCGGTGTGGCCGTGCAGGTACGCAGAGATGTTTGCTCCGCGGCGGACAGCCCCCTCCTTGATCCCTTGGGCGGGCCTGAGCCAAATCCCTCGTGGGCTGCCACCATTCCCGCCATTCCTACCTCCGCTCGGGGCAGCGCCAAGCCGGCCAGGGCCCGTCCTCTCCTGGGTCCCCTAAGTCCGGTTCCCGCCACCACTGTCCGTGAGACGCGCCCGCGCTCGGCCGTCTGTCCCCAACTCCCCTTTGTCGCCGCGCCCCGGGCGTGCGGGATGCTGAGCGCGTGGGCACCGTGCTTCCCTCCTCCCGGCCCCACCCCGGGCTGCGCCACCCACCGAAGCCCCTGCCAGTCCCGGGGTCCCGGAACCTACCCGCCCTCGGGCCGCGCCTCTGCGCCCCCAGCCAGCCCGGGCCGGGAGCGCCCGCAAGGTCCCCCGAGGGCCAAGGGGCAGGCCCGTGGCTCCCAGACGGGCTGACGGACGGTCCCCGCGCGTCACCTGCGGTCCGGCCCCTGCCCCTCCCCGCCGCCCCCTGCGCGCCTTCCCGGCTAGTTTGGGGCGGCCTCGAGGGTCCGCACGCGGCCCCGGACGCGCTCGGGATGTGCGGCCGCGCCCGGGCCGCCCCGCACTCGCCACGCCGGTCGCCGCCTCCAGGCAAGGCTCGGACCCCGGCCCTGGGAACTCGGCGGAGAGGGTCCGAGCGACGCGTACCCTGAGCGGAAGGGACCCGGGCGGTCCGCCCCCTCGCCCCTGGTCCCGCAGCCCCGACGGCTCCCCGCCGCCCGCCCACGACCCTTGGACCGCGTCCCCGGGACCCCCGCTGACCTGCCGCTCGCGCGCCGGCTCCCGCTGTCTCGGCTGCGGCTCGGGCTCCGGCTCGGGCTCCGGCTCCAGCCGCGCTGCTCACGGGCGCCCCCTGCAGGCTGCTCCGAGACTCACTCTGTCCCCGCCCCGCCCCGCAGCGCGGGGAACACGAGGCCCCGAGTGCGCCCGGGAGGCCGCGCGGGACTGGCGGAGCCGGCCTCAAAGCCCGGCGGTACCCCCGGTAGGGCCTGGGCACCAGCGTGCTCTGCCAGGTTTCGTTGGTTCCGCCACCTCCCCCAGCCCCTTCGACGAGTCTCCGGCCTGGAGAGCGCTGAGAGGGGCCTTTCCCGCCCGGTCAAGTCCACGAGGGCCTGGGCCTTCACTCCCTCACCTCCAGGAAGCACCCCCCACCCCGCAAGGATGCCCCTGCCGCTTTGACCCTCCTGAAGTTCTGCTGTCCCTTATCGTAGGAGCTGGGCTCGGTTGATTGCTCCTGTGTCATCCCCTCCCAATGACCAGATGTGGCTCAGGAAGTGCCCAGTGCCCACTCCTCTGAAAATCCTTCTGACTCCGCAGCTTCTTTATCACAACTCAGGGTCCTCAGGGACTCTCCCTGTCTGGTCCCCAGCCTTGCCTCACTCCCTGAATCTTGCTTCCAGGTGGTGGTGATGGGGTGGCCTCTCAGCACAAAGGATATTTCTGAGAAGCTGGCCCCAATTTCCAATGACCTCTGTCTCTGCCCTTTCCAGCCCAGACTCTGGGCAAGGGTCCCTCCTGTTCTTACAGCCTCTCCTCCCAGATCAGGCCCTGTCCCCCTCCCCCACTTCTCTGAGTGAAAGGAGGGGGAGTCACTTGGGGCACCATAGACTAACCTGGAAACTCGGACCCTTGGGCCAGGAATCATCTTCCCCCTACACACCAGGTCCATGTCCCGGAGTCTTCAAATTGGGAATGACCTCACATCCGGCCCCAGCCCAGCCACACAAGGGGACCCGCCTCCCACCCTCACATCTGGGCAGACTCGGAGTAACCATCTTAGTTCTGTGCACAGGCCAAGCTTCATCAAACAGCCCTGGGAATGCTTGCGTACTTGAACCTCCTGGGGCCAGCAGGGTTTCGGTGAGAGGCCCGCGGCAGAAGGGCTTGCCCAGGGCCAGGCAGGACCCAGGGTTGAGGCCAGGGCAGGAGCACGACGTCTATCGCACTGCCAGGCCTGGAGGAGCAGGCAAGGAGTAAGTGGGAGCACAGGTATGTGGCCAGCACGTCCGAGGAGTCAGAGCCCTCCACTGTGCCCATCACTTGCCCTGAGTCAGCCTTGGCCACCCAGCAGCCACCCCGGGACACTCGCAGGGCCAACGCCTGGGCTCCTGTCTCCATTCTGCCAGCTTGGCTCCCCTGCCCCCCAATGTCCAGTGGGGCCCCCCAAGGCCAAGGGTTGCAGAGAAGGGCAAGCAGGGAGGGGTCGGGACTCTGACACAACTGGAGGGAAACTCAAGACCTCCTGGGGTTAGGCATGCTTGACAACATTCAAATTTCCAACCGCCAACCTGGCCCTGTGCCAACCTTGCCCCCACTCCTCCCCAGTCCAGGCCTTTGTGGAGTTCCAGCCGCCTATGTCATCCCCCCCACACCAACTCCATTCAGGGGGAACGGGACTGAAGGAGCCCACCCCCACCTTCCCAGGCTCTTGCTTGCCCCCACCAGGGAGCAAGGAGCTCCCCCACCAGGGGGGGACACTACCCCTGGAACTGCTGGCTGGGGCTGCCCTGGTTGCTATGGCTTTCCCACGGTCCTTGCCTCACCTGGAAAATGGGACAGTCTTGTTTCTGCCCTGCCACATCCTGTGCTGAGCCATAGTCACACCATGGATTCCCAGCTAGGGGCACCACCTCGCCAGGGGACCCTCCCCACAGGCCCATTGCACAGGGTAAACTCCAGGAGGGTACAAAACCCTCCTGCCCACACCAGTTGGATCCATATTCATTCAAGTCCTTACTTAACAAATATGCAAGACACAGCTTATCTTGAGAGTCACCTGAGGCACAGAAGGGACTGGACTACAGGAATTCATGGGGCAGAGATGAACATTCAGCCAATTGCAGGGGTCACTTGTTTGTCCCTTAGTCCCCAGTGTGGGCCCCAATGATTCTCTTCCCTGACATTTCCTTTCTGAGGTCCAGCGCCCTTCCCGACCAGACCTCCCCACGTGTGGCCAGGCCACACCTGCCCCACACCAGCCGTGCCCCATGCCCAGGGACTGAAGGCTCCATTTCTACAGCTGGTCCTCAGGGTCAAAGTGCCAAAGCCCTCAGAGTTCAGCCCTAGAGCCCAGTGGGCATCCCCCCACACCTCAGTGTGGGTACCCCAGGCCTGGGGCAGCTGTGTCCTCAAGCCAGGGGTGGTCAGGCAGGGACTGGCTCAGCTCCAGCCCCAGAGCCAGGTCCCCAGCCTTCCCCTACAGCAGATTCTGTTGGTGAAGGGAGCTGCTCCAATGGTCCTGTGTCATCTGTCATGTGCCTTTGTCCAGGTCTCCAGTGTAGCCATTGCCCAGAGACACCATATGCTGGGGACCCTCCAGTTCAGTGATGACAGGAAGCAGGCATATGGGAGGGCTGCTCACAAACTGCCTCCCCTGTGGAGTGGCCATGCTCACGGTTGGCCCACATCATCTCCTCCAGGATCTCCTAGGGGACACTCTGCTGCCACACATCTGCCAGGAGGCCTGTGCCCTGGCACCAGGAGCCTTAAGTGAGGGACTGAAGGAGCCACCTTCCTTCAAAACCACTTCCTGGTTTTGGCCTTGCTGTGCTTTCACCAGCCCTGTGCCCTCCTGAGCCTTGAGAGGTTGGAGACCCCTGTGCAAAGGCCTGCAACTGGTCCCCAGGGAGCTCTGAGGATGGGGGCACAGGTCTGCTGGCACCTTGGTGGGCACAGGGATGCCCTTGGCAGGCCCCATCGTCTACCTCTGGGCCTTGGTTTCCCTGCCCAGCCCCAGGCCAGGCTTTGAAGGCTGTGGACACCCGCCCTTCCTTCCGTCCAGGCCCAGGCTCCTCAGGCCAGGCAGTGGGGCCAGCTGGGCTCTCCTGCTCCAGAATTCCGTTCTCAGACTCCCCACCCCCTTCCCACCCCACTGGCTCTTTGTTCCTGTCCAGGATGCACCTGGGTGGCCTCTGGCCTGATTGTTTGCTGTGGGCCCAGCTGGGCCACATCAGGGAGAAAGAAGTGCCAGACCCAGGACAAAGCACCAGTGGGGCCACAACCTTGGGAACCAATCAGGCCACCCTAAGGTACTCACCTACTTCTCCTCCAAAGGGGAGGGGCACTGTACACTTCCTGGGGCTCTGGAATTGAGGAAGTGGGGGAACCTCACAGGGCTCCAGTTTATGCTCAAACTAAGGCAGCCCTGAGAAGACAAAATCATGCCTGAGGAAGCTCCCCAGCCACTCAGCCTCAGGAGCAACCCCATCCTCTATCCCAGCCCCCCTGGAAGATGTCCCCCTGGAAGATGTCAGCCCATGTCTGCTTCTGCGGACCAAAGAGCAACCCCACTAGCAAACCTGTGCTTCTGAACTGATCTGGGTGCATCTGTGTAGATGTGGAAACTGAGGCCCAGATGGGTGTGGGGCCTCGTCCTGGCCTATACGGTGGGCAGGGACAGCCCTGTGCATGTCAGGGCTTGACATTTACTATCCTAAGAATGGCCCTAAGCCGACAGCCCAGAACAGCAAAGCGTCCACCTTTCCCCAGTCTCCCTGCACTACCTCCACCCAAGCCCCACTCTATCCCACTTTACAGAGAGCAGGTGCCTGGTAGCAAGGCCCAGCGGGGGGGGGGGGTCCCTCTTGGAGTCACCATGTTGCAGCGGTGGGAACAGCCCCAACCTGACACAAGTGTTGGTGGCGGACCTGGAGGAGGGTGGATGTGATGGCCCGGGGTGTCCAGACCCCTGCTTGGAGCAACCTGCTTCCTACCCGATGGATGCTGGTGATATGCCCATCCCATGCTCTTCCCCAGCCCTTCCGGTTCTGCCATCTAAGACTGCAGACCCCTCCACAGAACTCAGGCTCACACTCGATACTGGAGACATCCTCCAGGAGCTCCTGGAGTCTTTGCTGCTCAGGGCCTGGCACAGGTCGGGTGGCACGGATAACAGGCTGTGCCCATCACTCTCCACCCGACCCATTCTTACGGGGACTCCAGCTCCGGGCATGCTCCCCCAGGTGCTCAGCGGGCAGGGCTCTGCCCAGGAAGCGTGGAGGCCTGTCCTTCCGAAACCCACCCTGCCTCCTGCACAGCTGCGCCCCAGCCAAGTCCTGACCTGCTGGGATCGGAGCTTGGGCCAGAGCTTTTCCAGCAACCTGGGGCCGACTGGAATCCACCCTTCACCCACCTGACTCAGAGCATGGAGCTTCAAGCACCAGACCCCTGTCTGTCCCTGTTCTCCACTGTAGGGACGAGGTCAAACAACCCAGGCCAACCCAAGGCTATGGAAGTGCGGCCTTGAGAGGATGGTGGCAGAGCTGGCCTCTGTGTGCACCAAGACACGCCCAGGACCACAGCCATGAGTGGCTATGGATGAAGGGATGTGGGATCCTTTCTGGATGTCTCCCCTCCCTGAGGAACCCGTTTTCCTGCTTCCATTCATCAAAGCTGCAGCCCCCAAAGGTCCTAGAATCTTCCCTAAGTCAAAATGGAAACAATTCCCTTCCCACAGGTGCTGCCCTGGGACAGGAAGAGCAAGTGCCAGTTGACGGAAGCAGAGCCCTTGGGCTGGCAGCTCTGGGAGCCAGGTGTCCCGGCGCCCGAGGCCCAGCTGGGCAGAGGAATTCCTCTCAGGGGCCCCTCAGGTTCTGAGCTTAGGAAGTCACACTACAAAAGGACCCCCTCATGGTCTGCTCCTGAGACAGCTGGCGCAACAGGCAGGAGGAAGGCACCCCACACAATTGAGGAGCAGCTAAGACACCCAGGGCTGCTCCCAAGGGAGGTCACCCCCTCTGCTGCTTCGACCAATGTCCACTGCACACAGGGACATGCCCATCTCAGCGGCCTCTCGTTGACCACAGCAGAACGACCTCCATATACTACAGCAAATGACATGAGTTCAATGTCTGAGTGACAACCCCAGGCCCCAGGCTGGGGAGTCGGGAGGAGCAGGAGTCTCACAAAGTCCTCACTCAGTCCTTCTCAAGCCCCGTCCTGCAACCCAAGGATTGGAGCACTGTGCTCCTGAAGCCAGGCCCCAATGGATGCCCACAGCTGTCAGCACCGTTGTGGGGGCTGGAGAGCACTTCACAGGGCACGCCTCGCCTCAGATGGTGGGCTCCAGGCGTTCCGAGAGCTTGTCCTTTCCTGGATGGACCCCAGACCTCGGGGAGGGGGTTGCAGGCCCGGGAAGGGTACCCCAGATCACCCCATGCAAAGTCTGAGGTGGCCCCATGGATTCCTCTGCATGTGACATGTGCAACGTGACAAGATGCAGAGGTGTTCTGGGCTGTGCTCGTGGATTCATAACCATTCCACACAGGTGCACAGGAGAAAAGGCTTGACTGCTTGGCTGGTTGGTCGCCTCTGAGTGGTATAATTATCGGGTTGTTTTTTTGTTGTTTTTTTTGGTTTCTCTATAATTTTATATACTCTGAAAATTATTTCCAAGAAGATAAATTTCTTTAAAAAACAAAAAACCTCAAGGCACTACCCTCTCCCCAGAAGAGCACGTGTCTGGGCTACAACTGGGGGATGCCGGGCCTTCCACCCTCATAGGGCAGCTTGGCCAGTACTTCTCAGGTCACAGCGCCTGTCGCAGAACCTCTGGGCTCACCTGGGCCACCCCCTATCTCAGGCCCAGGCATCCGGTCAAGGGTGTAGCTGTGGCTTCCGCCCAGGGTGCAGCCTCTCCCGAGTCCCCGTCAGGTCCTTCCCCAGGAGTGAGGAGAGGAAGGCTGGTTTCAGGTGCCCTCCTTGCTGTAGCCAGTCCGGGGAGGTGACCAGGGTCCTGTGCACACGAGGTCAAAAGGGCAGCAGGGAGTCGCGAACTAGTAAAGTCCAAGCCTGGTATGTTTCAGCAATTTTAATACATTCAAGAATATTTAATAGAATAAAAAAGTACTGTCAGCAGAAGCCCGTGGGCGAGAGAAATAGAAATATAACTGGCCCTCTTGCGCTAAAGCTTGTGCCTGAAGGGAAACAAGGCAAAAGGACTTCCTAGAGGCTTCACATCAATTGCCACTGGACTAAAAGCACCTCGGAGTATCACTTTTAGGTATATGTGACCACCTACAATCATCCCATAAAGCCAAGTGTTATAAGGATCCTATTAGAAAAAGGCAAAACGTCACGCTTTTGAAATCTCACCTGTGGACCCATGTGAAGACATGGGCAGCCTGGCTAGGCACCCCTGCATGGCCTGTTGTCAGGGAGACAGAGGAGGGGCCCCAGACAGGCTGGGCCTTGGCCAAGCCCCGCAGCCACCCTTTGGCCTGTCACCAACACCAGGGCACGATGCGGGGTAATGCCAGTCATGGGACACAGCCACCAACAATGGCTGCCTTCCTCCAAGACACCAGCCTCCGCACAGCACGAGCTGCTAGGGCCAGCTCACTTGGCTAGAAAGGAACTAGTGTGAACTGTAGACCCAAGAGAGTCTTCTCCTTCATAGGACAAGACAGCCCCCCCAACATAATAAATAAGCAAAAACATGGCTGCAGATCAGACACACTGGGTCCAGACAGGTGCACAGGCCTCTGTGAGGGCAAACGGGAGCAAAATGGGAGCTCAAAGAACCAAGTGGAGAGACATTAAAGATAGTGACTCTCACTTTAACAGTCCGCCAGCTGACAGCATAGGGCACCTGTCAATAGAGCAACAGAAATAAGAACAGAACCCAGGCAGTGAGGACGGGGACAGGCGGCTACCAGGGTCTTCCTGTGTGCTTGGGGGCTGGGCTCTGCTCGCCAGCCTCTCCTTCCTTAGCTGCAATTGGGCATTTCACAAAAAGCCTCCAGTCTAGGCAGCAGGTGGAACTGCCAGGCTGGGACATCTGGGCAGGGTACATAGGCATTTATTGGCCACTTGGTGACCTTGGGCCAGCAGGCTGCTCACATATGCACAGCCCGTTCAGAATCATCACATTCTTTTCTAGGCTACAGACAAGTCAAACTCCTAGTCTAGAACATCACGCTTGAATGCAGAACCCTCAGCCCACATGAGGGCCAGCGGCCTTCGAGTCCCCTCCTTGTATCCCGTGGCTGGGGCAGCGATCCCGCCTCCACTAGTAGCAGCTGTTCCTCATGCTACTTTGCAGGTGACAAACGTAGTTGTATTCTGGAAGCAACAGGTCTTGACACTGTTCAAACCAAGAGCCCCTGTGGCAGGCGCACATGAGTCATGGGCTCCCTGTTCCCAAGAAGGGCCGAGTCCCAGTCTGAGAGTCACCTTGACAGAACACCTCGTAATAAGGCTTTGGTTCAAATTGTGCAGAGGGGTTGTGGTGTGGCTGTTGTTGCTTGGAACGTCGAGAGAGCAGCATGGAAGGGGACCAACCAACTCTGTCACTGGGCTGCGGTGGCCTCCGAGAGCCTCTATACAGTGGCTGCCCGTGCAAGGAGCGTTAAGGCACTTCCTTAAATTCTTGCCTAGGAGGATTACACCCAAGTGACTCGGAGTAACTTCAAATTCTCCTGTCTGGGCTCCCTCAAGTTGTTTAGCTTCTTCTCCAGCTACTTCCAACTTCATTCTTGGCTTTCACCATGCTAACGCTCAGATTTTGTGTTCTATCTCTATGCTTACTAAAACAATTTAACTTTGGTATTAACAAAACTGAAGCTATTTTCCAATCTTGCTCATGAGAAAAACAATTAAAAAAAACAAACAAACCTAAAATCTGAGCTGGATTTCCAAGCCCCTTCAAGGCTGGACAGGTTGGCAGAGCAGCAGGGCCGATGACAAAGGTCCTGACGACAGAGGCTCAGTTGCGTGAATTGTTCATTGGCAGAACAGGGAACCGAGTCTTCATCATCTGTTAACTCAAGCTGCAAACACCTATATTGTGTTGGCTATGACAGCCTTGTCACATGGAGAGGGTGGCTGTCCCACTGCTGTAGTGACACACTCCATGAAACCAAGCCCATGTAAAGGGTTGAGGCCCACTGGCCTGGTGCCGCGAAGCAGGAACCTGTCAGGCACCAAGTTCCCCACGTGTTTCACATGGTGACGGAACCTGCACTGGTGAGGAGTGAACAGTGCTGTGGGTAAAGCTTTCACTAACCACTGCGAGCTGCCCACATCATTTAACCCCCCTTCCCAAGTTTAGCTGTGTGTGCATGAGCCTTTTTTTAATACCCCACAACACTAACATAGTTCAGTGTTCTTGTCAGAAGGGAAAATCCAGCAGCAAATCAGCGTGTGCGATGTGTATTGCACCCATGCTGACCTCTGAGTGGACAGGTCATGTGGGAGGAGCCTGGTAGAGCGGGGCCACACAGGTCCCAGTTCTCGTGACTTGGAGGCCCTGGGCTGAAGGCTCACACGCTTAGGGGCAGCCTAGAGAGTTGCTGAAAGCTTTACGGGGCGCGTAGCTAATGGCGTTGGTGTCGCTTGGTAACTGTGGAGGATCCTCCAGATGTGCTCAGGTTTCGAAGTACTTGTAGATTGCCGTCACGTACAGCATAACGTTTTGCCAATCGGGCCGTTCAGTTCGCACCATTTCATTAATGTCCTGCCAGAGAAGAAAGAGGCCTGCTTAGAATTCTCCATCACCTCCTGGCCAGCAACATGGGGCTGGGTGGGGCGTCGAAAGACTTTCGTTCTAAGCCTGACCAAGACGTCCGCTCCATCTCTACTGAGGGCCCCGCGCCTCCTCCCTGGGTTTCAGCACCATCCCCGAGCTGCCCACCCTGCTCAAGTCCCACACCAGGGTCGCTCCCTGGCTCCCTAAGGCTCGGCTGGTTTCATCTTCTCCTGGGACCTCTTTCCCTGCCTGCCTCTCTTCTTAAACCCTCCCCGTGGTCACTTCTGAAAGCCCTTCTCACCCGTCACTCTTTTGGGAGAGCCTGTGTGTCGGAGCTCTCAGAATTCAACATTCTAACGCCTTTCATCATGGTGAGCATCTGAAATCAAAGGTACTATTCTCTTAACTGTACTCTGCAAAATACCAGTGATCTGTGAGGTGCTCACTGATGGAGGAGAACAAACGTAAGAGACCCCGGATGCTGCATATAACCGGAGGCCTCCCAGAGACCCGCTGTTAATGAAGATCTGTGACTTTCCGAGGAGCTGGCTGAAGAGCACTGCTCTGAGGTTCCCTGGGCGAGGGACACAGAATGTGCCCCCAGAGCCAGCAGGATGGAAAGGGCCACCCACTTGATACAGAAAAGATACCATTTGTTCAATAAGAATCTCGACTAAAAGTTTGTAGGGTAGGGAAACTGTCCACTTTTTATATATTGGAACTTTACATGTGACCTAAAATATCCAGATAATGGAAAATATTTCAATAACTCTAACTTTTCTTTTTCTATATACAACTGAATAGAAGCCACCCTAAAAAAATGTATTTCTATGAATTCAGAAGATACATTTATGGATTTCTACATGAACACTCTTGTAGTATAAATATGAGTGTAAATACTTCTTCAAAACTATTCAGTTGTTACAAGTCAGGGTGATGGGGACCCTTGAGGTGGGGAGGTGGTACTGGGGGGCCCAAAGGGAGATCCTGGGGTCCCTGACCTGGCCCCATGAGTACTTTACTCTGTGGAAATGACCGAGCTGTGCACTGATGATCCTATAAATATCTCAGTACATAGTTTATTTAATGGCAGTGCCCCCCGGTGTGAAAGGGCTAGCTTTGCATTTGAATGCAGTATTTTCTCCCACCAAGTTTGAACTGGTGACGAGGCAAAAGCCTGACAGAAGCATGTCTGTCATGAGCTGCTGCAGGCGCTGAGCAGAGGCTTAAACAACACCCTGAAACACGCGGGTTTCCTAAAACTCGTTTCTCGCACCATGAACAGCAGTTTCCCATAACCCTTGTGAAGTGCGGAAGCCACCTGTTGGAGACTAAGCCACCCTCCGAGACTCGCCTTACACTCTCTCTCTAGTCTGACAAGTTCAGACATACAGCTGTGGTCAAGACCACCCCACCCAACTTGGTGCACTTCCCTGGGGTGCTTCCGTGAGGCACAGAGCACCCATGGGGCAGGGGTAAAATCCTATCTGCACTCTCACCTAACAGGGCGCTTGCTCGACTGGCGCAGGGCCCACGCTGTCTCCTTACTATCAGGCCACCACACCACCTGAGGACCTCCCTTAATAAGAAGCCAGCGCTTCCTAACAAAAAAGTAGGGCTTGCCAATGACTCCTCAGGGGAGAGGTGGGGCTTACCAGTGTGGATTTGATGCCGACACTCTCAGCCGCCTGGAAGGCCAGGGTGAAGTTCCTTCGCTGTAAAAGAGAAGGTGTGACTGGAGTGGACAAGCAAGGCCAGGAGAAAGGCGACCCGGACTACTCAAGCTGCTGGGGAAAGACGATGCCCACCTCTGCTTGGTACTAAAGTAAGCCACACGAGCCCTCAGAACTCCCGCCCGACTCCAAGGGCCTGGCCCCGTGCCCACCGCCCCCATGCAGGGCTTTGCCCGCTCTGCTTGTAAGCAGCTGTGGAATGATCCCTAAACACTTGTTCCTTCTTCACTACAGAAAAGGGTCACTTCTGATATATTAGCCCTGAACCATCTGAACACAGACCCCAAAAGCTAATAAGAAACACCCGTTAAGTGAGTTTCTCCCCTGTGGGGACCTTGAAGCGTTGTTTGAGGGGTGGGAGGCGGTTGACATGGGGTTGCATAGGGGACCAAAGGAGGGCTTGGGCCTAGGTCCCCTCTGAATGCCCCGGGCAGGGGCTCTGTCCCCAAGCAGCTCCCTGAATGGGACGCCTCAGACCATGGCCTGGACTGCACAGTTGGCTCTTAGCCAGTCCTGGGCCTAGAGGTGGCAGAAGCTGGCCGGGTGTGGTTGACGCTGCTAGTCGGACCGCTCATGCCTTGGGCAGCTCTCCTTGGCCAATACTTGGTGAAGTCCTAGATCTTAAATGTTGTCACAGCTCTCACTGGGCATGTCATTACTTGGGGAATTCTGGACTGGGCAAACATCCTACACAAGGTGGGCCAGGGACTTGGTAGGCTGGCCCAGCACCAATAACTCACATCCAAAATAAGACCAAGCCGGAACAGGGCAATGTGAGCCAGCAATGTGGTGTGTGAAATGCAACAGCACGGCCCCGTCCATGGATGGCTCTGCCTCTACATCTCACGCCCACCTGCCCTCTGTGAGCGGCCAGGAGCCAGGCTGTTTCGCAGCCTGCCTTACCGTATCTTGGCTGTTCAGTTCCTGATATGGAATGTGTGCTGGAAGGTAGGTATGCAGGAGAGCACAGAAGGCCAGCCCATCGTTCCAGCTGCTGCTAAAGTTTGTAATGTCAATATTCTGAAGGAAAAGAAGAAAAACACATAAGCAACATACACTGTGGTCTTCTCAGGAGAATGCTGAGGAAGGTGCAGGAGACCTGAGATGCCAGGGCCTCCAAATCCTGGGCAGGGCAAGCCTTAGGACAGGAACAAGCACAGTGTATGGGGGCCACGGCCCAAGACCCGGCTGGTGTCAGGGACTGGCCCTTTCACCCATTCCTGTGCTCATCCCACCCACCATCTGCAGGTCGCCGCCACCACAGTGGCAAAAACTGAGCCACCCTACCCTCTCCTGGAAGAACCGCGGGCACAAGGAGCAAGTCCCACACTCGGCAGCCTCTTGGGACACTGGGGAGTAGTTAGGATTCAGCCTGACCTCCCTTAGTAGGAGCTCTAAGCAAAGATTTACAAAGATTATCTGTGTATTCTGAAGACACCAACAGCTGCCATCCTGCATTACGAGACGTTAGGAGCGGATTAATGCTGGGGCTACGTGTGCTTCTCCAAGAAACAGCTCGACTTTTAAGAGTCACTTTACTCCGTATTCAAATTATTTGCAACTACAAAAGTAACAATCATTCACAATATTTTGTTATATGATAATGCAATTCAGCTGGGAGGTAGACTTTATCCTTATTTGCAAGAATCATTTTGAAGATAAAACTCCACAATTAAATTTTGGAAATTCACACACTTTATGTAAATGCTACAAACTGAAAAAGCGAGCACTTCCCAAACACCTCGTTTTATGTTTCACTGTTGATTTCATCCTGTCTTCAACTGTATCAAGAGTTAGCTTCCTAGGTGACTGAGAAAGCCCACATTTTACTAGATGGCAAACCATCAGATCCTGGGTACCAGTTCTTATTCCTCCCAGGATCACAGCATACTAATGCCATTTGTATTTGTACAGTTTTACATAGTTTGCCATCCCTGACCCCCTTTACAGACAGTTAGGTCCTGACACCAAGTAGGGGGCCTGCGACTCATGGAGGAGGGGCAGGAGGGGAGGATGGGCGACGGGCCCTTCAATGGAGAGTTTTTCTAAGTTTTGTCATCAAAATGAATGGCCCCTGACTGCAGTCACCCAGAATGCTGCCCTTTGGGGTCTTCGACTCAAATGTAAGCCTTCTGAAGGGTAGCAGCTCTATGGGCAATTATTCCAGAGGTCATTTCCCCTCAGTAAGCTGATTATCTGCTGCTGCCAGCTCGCAGATCTGGCCCAGAGGCATTGTTCATAACTGCCGTGTGGAAAGCTGCCAGATTACAGCACGAAGGAATGCAAACCTCTCAAGAGCCACAGGGAAAGGTGGCAGTAAGCATGTAGTGAGGGTGCCGCCTAACAGTACACCTGCCAGCCGTCCAGTGACACCACCCAATGGGGCCCAGGCAGATCCCCCTGCCTCAGTGCTGCAGTGCTCACACTTCCTGGCCATAAAGACACAGGCCTGGTACATGCCCCACAGGCCCGGGCTGCCCTCTAAGGGGCCTCTGCCCTCGCTGACAGTGACACTCACTGCTTCCTATGAAGGTGCAACAACCGGCGTTTGACAGTTGCTACTGATAACTGCGGCAGCACACTTGCCTCTTTGATCTCTTCTGAATCTCAGGAAGCAGCCAGCCAGGGCGTCAGCTCCGTCTGGGAGGGGACCAAAGCCAGGGAAGGGAAGTGACCTGTCCAAGGTGCTGGGCTTGCAGCAAGGAGGACAAGGATGGGAACCCCTGTCCCAAGAATCCCAAAGGTGGTATGTTACTTGACTCTCAGAATCACCCAGAAGCATTTTTAAACAAGGAGGTCGGGGCTAAGAGAGGCCCCGGTCACATACTAGGCTGGGTGACTATTCAAACTCAGATCTAAGTCCCAAGCCCGTCCATGCTCTCCTAGTCCTCGTGACTACGGGCCCTAATGAAAGAGCCAAGGAGATTGGGCACCACTGCATGGACAGCAGGGCAAGAAGCTTCTGAATGGTGTGGCCCATCTCTGTATAAGGCCAATGGCAGCACACGCTGCCGAGGACTCCCAGCCCTTGCCCCCAGAGGTCACATTCACTTCTGGAAGAAAACAAATCTCCACTTCCTGCGGCCCGTTCTCCAGCTCCCTGAAAGGCAGGCGTCTCTGGCAGAGTCGCCTACGTGCCTGACCTCACTACGTCTCGCCGCAAAGGCTCCTGCACGAGAGGAAACCGCTGCGCCCCAGCTCCACAGCTGTGGGAACCCCGGACTTCCCCAGCTTCCTCATGACAAACCCAACCCCAAACCTGGAATCTCTAGTCGGAGCAGAAACTTCATTTACAAAATAAGCCAAAGTGATTTACACAATGAGGAAACCATGGCTGCTGGCTCCAGGGTGGGGGAGTTAACTTTTAAGGACCTGACAACCAAACTTCCAAATCCAAACAATGCAAGCTCACACCTAGGCAGGCTGGCTGGCCAGGGGGACCACGGGGAGCTGGACGGAAGCAGATGGGGCACCCCACTTGGCAGAGCACAGCGAGGCCAACAAGCATCAAACCCAAGTGAGACATCTGAGCGGCCCCCTCACCCCTCTGCCCCGAAACTAGTCCAGAGAGACCCTGGAGAATGAGCCAGGCCTTGAAATTGGGGTTCATGAAAGGAGTGAGGAAAAGCCTTCAATCTAAGAGAGCAGGCCTGCACCCTCTGCTCTTCATCTCACTATTTGTCTTTAATGTTTAGGGCTGAAAAACCAGACTACTATGAAATTACGCAGACTGAACATAGAAAACTGTACTAACAATAGTGCTGGTTCTCTAAGGCTGAAAAGCACGGTGACGATGGCAAAGTTCCCCTGGCTTCCTCTCTAGAGCTCTTAATTTCATAGCTATCACAGCCCATTAATATAATGACAGGATTAATAGGAATAAATACACGAAAGGTATAAAATTGTATTAAAGCACCAGAGAAATGGCTGTTCTCCCGGGAGCTGGCTCTGTCCCCACTCAGTGAAGAGCATGCATCCCAAAGCTGTGACCAGTGCCCAGCGAGACCCCTGCTCACACTCCTGTCCTCCAGGCACTGCCCTGAACACCTGGCCCTGCATCCTACTAGCTGTGACCAAACCAGGACCACAGGGGGCTCCGGACTTCCGGGGCAGCAAGGTGATGGGTGGAAGGTCCCAGGGACCTAACGGGCTTTCCTTGGTGATGGAAACCAGAGGGGCGGACGTGTTCACAGGCTGTCACTAGAACTGGCCTCTCACCATCTCCCGTCTTTCCTCCTCTGCTCTCTGCGTGGATTCCAGACGTGCCTGAGTAAGGCCTGGGGCTGCTCTTTCCCTCGCTGTTTTCTGAGCAGGGTGGCAACAGGCACAGGTAGTTCAATCTGCCTGTCGCTTCCTGGTCTCTGTAACTTGTGATCACCTTACCTGCCCCTGAGGGCCAGGTTAACAGTGCTGACCCTTACTTTTCTTGGCAATGAAGAAAAAAAAACTGAAGTTTTTATGTCTTGGATAAAACAACTAAACACCAGTGTAAAGCCTTAGGGTGGGGTCTGAGCCAGGTCTGACACTTACTGGGTGCCAGTGCCCGGTTCCCTGTGAGCAGCTTCTCCTATAAAGTGGACATATAAACCTCGGCCCACGTAAGATGAGGAATCTTTACCACACTTTGAAACTATGAGGTGGTTTTGTTTATTTGTAGTGGAGCAGATAGATATTTTGTAGCAGGTGGCATCAATCCCATCCAAGACACTAAGAGGCAACAGACTCCCCGAGAATGTCCCCAGGCTGCTCTTCCCTCACTGCAGCTCTTGCTCCTGGTCACAGTTATCATTCTGCTGACTCCTGTCATACGTAGGTAACTGGTAAACCTTCACCACCCAACGGCCTTCACATAAAAACATGGAGCAATCCACATGGTATTTGGTGTGTGGTATGCACCCTTCTCTGTGAGTAAGGTCTGCATGAAAAACCCAAATAAGCCACCTCAAAATCCCAACTCCCAAGGATTCCTCTGCTCCAAACACAGAGGAACACGGTGCATACTTCAAAACACACCGGTAGGAAACTCGCTCTATAATCACTTGTTTCAATGCCATTCGAATGTCACAAGGCACAGTATGCCTTTCTGGTATGAGTGGCAGGGCCTTGCAGTGTGGCTCCATCTTCCAGAGGCCCACAAAGAAAACAGTGTGACGTGCCTACAGCTGCGTTCCCCCACTGGTGGTGAAAGAGACTTTCCCCTAGAGAGAAGGAGCAGGCGCTGAAGCCCCCAGGGTAAGTAACACCGTCAATGTGCAGCTGAGCCTGCAGAGGAAGAACTGGGAATGTACTGCGCAGTGGAAGGTTCACTCGGCCATTTAATGAGTCCTCACCAGGAACCAGACCCCACATCAGGCCTCAGCTATCTTGGAGGGGCCGTCTTATAGGACAGAGCCTGAGCGCGGAGCCTGACGTGGACCTGGGCTCGGGGCAGACTTCAAGGTAAGTGTGGTCGAACTGTGGACAGGGGATGTTAGGAGCCACTGGGTGGTGACAGCAGAGGCCCCTAAGAGAGGTGGCAGGAAAGGTCTTGGGCTGTGGGTGGGGAACTTCGAAGGCGAGGGCTATAGAGATACGCTTCAGATCTAAAGCAAACAGGACTTGGTGACACACTAGGTATGAGGAGGGAGAAAGCGTGCAGCGCCAAACACAGCTGTGGCTTCTGCTAGCTGAAATGGACACCAGTGGGGACCAGGAGGGACGCAGAGCTCAGCGGGGTGGAGATGCACTTCTGACAAGTTACATTTGTGGTGTCGTTGACACATCCACAGGGAGGTGTCTAGGGGTACTGACAGAAAGGTCTAGAACTTGGCAGGGGCAGTGTACGGGGACATCAACTTTCAAGGACAATGGCTGAAGAAGAGTCTAGGTGTGATCTCCCAGGGACAGCTGGAAAACACCGTAAGAAGGAAGCCATACACCAAGCCCCTTGGTAAGGGTTGTGCAAAGGAGAGCGAGCCTTCAACGGGACACGGGGGATGGCCAGACAGTGGGAGAAAAACCAGAAGCCAGAGAGAGAGAGAGTTAAAAGGGAAGAGAGTGGTCAATATCACTAGTGCTGCTGAGAGGCCAAGAAGACTAGAAAAATCTCCTAAATTTAGTAACATCTGGGTTGCCATTAATCATGGTGAGCAATGGCAATTACGGGAAGAGCACTCAAATTTTTAAAAAGCTATCACATCACCAAGTTAAATGATCTGGTATAGTTTGACAATTTCCACAGGTAGACATTTTTTACAACATGTTTATTTCACAAAGGTTGTCTATTTTCAAAAGTAGTACTTTTCAGGGTATGAGGAAAGGCCTTGACTGTAAAATATTTCTTCCAGGGCATTTCTCTCAGGAAGAAGGGCCTGTTTATGCTCCACATATTAACCAAGGGGCTGCAGGGTCCGGGCCTTCCACCGTGCATGTGTCCTGCTCTCCACATTGACAGCTTCTGAAGCAGGCAGGTCGGCTGGTGCCTTTAAAACAAACTATTCTCAAAGCCAAAACCTTGTTGTTTTGAGGGGAACTAATGGAAGGACTACTGTTCGCTATTTACTGGCAACAATGCCAAGTTCTGTAAGGAAACAATTTTCTTTTTAAAATAGAGACACACAGTAATTAGGTATAATGAAAGTTCCTAATTAATGAATTCAGATTTTGCATTTAGTTTTCAGGACACTTCAGGGATTTTCTGCTGTAAAGATAAGACTATGTTTGGATCAGGACAGACAAAAACAAGAGGGTTATGATATATGCCAGAATAAGAGTTCATAAAAGCCTTGAATACAGACTCAAATGAGGTGCTTTGCCCCATTTTCTCCGTCCAGGAAATGTCGACTAAGTGATCTGATGGGGGCAGAAGGACGTGGCCTATTTCACAGGGCCACCTGCTGTCCTTTTCACTCTCATAACAACTCAGACTCCTAAAACTGCCCAACATCCTCACACCCTGCGCGAAACTGGCGGGGCGTTTTCCACTCACTGCTTCCTGAGCTGGGACCAGAGCCTTCTCCTGCACCTGTGACTTTAAATATGATGCTGTCCTTTCTGAGGCCGTGCCTTTATGTGCATTCAGAGTGGAGGAGTGGGGTATGAGAGCCAAGAAATTACACAAATCTCCACCACAAAAAAGATAAAATATGTCATAAAACACCTTAAAATGTTTTAATTTGTCTGAAGTTTAGTTAAGGGCCATAAAATACACCCCCAAATACCACATGTTCTTTAAATAGTTATTAAGGTTCTGATCTATTTAAGGAAATTCCACTTTTATGGGCACAGGGCAAGAAGCCAAAATCATGATTCATCTCTCCGCTAACACGCGCGCAAGCACCAATTTCCTTATGCCTGTCCACAAGTCCAAACACAGCAGGGGCAGGGTCCTCCCCGTGACTGATATATATCTTGGCAATGACAGCATATCATTCTGGGGGTGGCAGCCCAGCCTTCAGGAGGTGGGAGAGAATTACAAACAAACCCCTGCACACAGTGCCTCAGCTTTCTCAGCCCCAGGCCATGAGGCAGCCTTTGGAGGGCGTTTGGGAGTCGGAGTGAGGCAGGTGAGTGTGCCTTCTTCTGTGTGGTACGGTGGTAGTGGTGGATGTAATATCTAAAAGAGAGGGGAAAAACCACCAAGAGACGGTTTGTACCGATCCCAGTAGTGACTGTTAAACACGGAAGGACCCAGAAGGCCCTGGAAGTGAATAAACAGAAGCCTGCTTGATGCCCAGGGTTGCCGTGGTGTAAACCAGCAGACCCACTCTGGCTGTAGACCTAAGGGTGTCTCTCCAGGGACTTCAGCACTGTCTCCTTTTTGAAGTCTAGCCAAGCTCTGCTTCAGGTCAGGGAAGAAGAGGGGAGGTGGCATGTGTCCAGGGAGAGTCTGAGGCTCGCTCATCATGAGATCCAGGTGTTATGTGGTAAAGAGGGAGGAAGGAAGGAAGCCAGAGCAGGCAGCCCAGGGTAAGCCAGCAACCCTGCAGATAGAGTCCTGCATCTTGTACCCCTGGGGGTGGGGGAAGGTTCCACTAAGGACCCTCAATCCTCACTACGCATCAGAATCCCCTGTGAAGCCTTTGCAAGGTAACATATACTTGACTCTACCCGAGGGAGGCTGACCCAATTGTTATGAGCACCCTTTTCTTTACAGGTCCCCAGATGACCTGATTGAGTAGCTAAGAGGCAGGACCACTGATCTAGAAATTGAAGGTGGGTGGCAGTGCACCGGACAGGAACACCTAAAAGGTCAAATCCCTGAGTTCATGATGACGCTCACAGAAGTGCACCAGCCCAGCCTAGAAACCACTCAGCATTCAGAGTGCTGGCAAATCAATGGACAGAATCATGTACCCGATGAACATTCCTAACCAAACTGGACAGTAAGGCAATCCAACAGCAGATGAAGTAGAGTCTCTGTAAAGAGGAATTCAAATGAATGAAGGAGGAATGATTGACAGAATTAGAATGGCACCATTTGGCAATAACGGTTCCAGTGGTAGTGACATCACAGAAACAAAGAGCCTATCCTAGTCTACTCTCCCTGAACACACAGATATAACTCCACAGTTCAGGTACTTCTGCTGAAAACTTGAACCGGAATCAGATCTAACCCCTTGCTCTACCTACAGTTTATACCAGGGACAGCACCAAAGGGTAGCAGTCAGCAAAACCTAAAATGTAGGAGCGCTATAGATAGGACACGCGATCCAGTTCCTTCAAAAAGACAAACTGAAAGGGGGTGGGGGAAGAAGGAAGGGACTTTTAAGATTAAAATAGATTGAAAAGAGGCATATTATCCAAGTGTAATGTGTAACCCTTACTTGGACCTTACTGTAAAACTAACTGTGATTCAATCTGGAAGTTTAAACTTCATCTAAGAATGTAATGCCATTACATGGTTGGGATTTATTTGCTTTGGAGTCGTCCAGGTGGGGGTGAGAGACAGGACCATGGCTGATGATTTGTGGCTGGGCAATGTGTACAGGATGGTGTTTTACTATTCTTACTCCATCAGTGTGTATCTGAAAATTTCCACGAAAAACAAATAAACCTACAACTCAACCTCAGAAAGACAAACAACCCAATTGCCCAAATATAAAAATGGGCAAAGGAACTAATAAATAGACATTTCGCCAAAGAAAACAGACAAATAGCCAACAGCATGTGAGACAGACAAATAGCCAACAGCTCAACTCTATTAGTCAATAGGGAAATGCAAATCAAAACTATAGTGAATTACCACTTTACAGCTATTAGGATGCATTTTATTTTTAAAAATGTAAATAGCAAGTGCTGGTGAGGAGGTGGAGAAATCAGAAACCTCATATGCATTGCTGGTGGAAATGTAAAATGATGCAGCCACTCTGGAAAAGTGTGGCAGTTCCTCAATTAAGTTAAACATGGAATTACCATATGATCCAGCAATTCCACCCTGAGGTATCCACCTAAAAGAACTGGAAACAAGTACTGCAATAAATCCCTGCACGGGAATGCTCATAGTTGCAATAGCCAAAAGGAAACACTCCAAATGTCTCCCAATGGAGAAATGGAAAAACAAAATGGGGTATATCCCCACAATATATTATTATTCAGCCAAAGAAAGGAATGAAGTACTGATACATGCCACAGCATAGATGAATCTTCAAACATTATGTAAGTGAAAACTATTTCCATAGGCCACAGGTTATTAGTGAAATCCAGAGAGAACAGATCACTAGTTGTCAGGGGCTGGGGGACAGGAAACAGGGTTATGCTCAGTAACTCTATACACAAGGTAGATTTCATGAGCAACTTACTTATCCTAGAATCTTTACTGAAACATTACATGCTTAAATGCAATGATTCATGAGTGGGTTTTATGGGAATTCATTAAGGCTCTGCTTTAATTTTTTAAAAAAACATGTCTTAAAAACAAACAAGCAGCTAAAGTGTATCAATCTGCTTCCTTCACCATTAGGATAAACTGAGCAAATCTGTTAACTTAAAAGGAACTTCGTCTGTCATCTGTGATCAGTTGTTCCCAAGTCAAGAGAGGGAACCTGCCTGTGATTCTGTGAGAAGTGGTCACATTTAACTACAATGATATTGCCCAATGTGCTCAGAGTAGGGAGCACATTTTTAGGATATAGCTCCAACTATATTGAAGTTTCACTAAAACAAAATCTAAGGTGTCATAATACATTGGGCTTTAATGTGCTAAAACTTTTTTTTTTAAATCAAATGAATCTATTCTGAGGGGACAGTTCAAAATAACCCAGCAAATTTCACCCTAAGTGATAGGATTAATGTCCCCATGTTTCCCATGAATCCCTCCAAAATGAGGCTTTTTGTGGAGGAGCACACAGGACCCATGATGTCTGCTTTTGGAAAATTCAGGAAACTGCCACCAGGAAGAGATGGTAGGTGAGAGCCACTGGCTAGGTCACAGCTGATTTATGTACCTTAGGCATGTGGTGAGCAGTTTTATTAGCAGCTTAGGAATTAGTTCTGCCTTTTCTAGATTTAGTTTAGCTTTGGCAGGGGTTATTTACTCACTAAAATGCAATTTTGACTAAAGGAGACACAGTAATCCTCAAGCAACATTTACCCTGCGTGTGCTCTGGGAAAGGGCTTGGGCAAAGGAAGAGGGAAGTTGTGTCTTTTCGTCCTAACCTCCAAAGGCTTCCCTGAGAATAGGTATGTTTGAGGGGAAGAAAATTAAGTATTCCAAATATCTTTGGGATGACCTCCTTTCCTTTAGTTTATCCTTAGGACAAAGGTCACCAATTCTTACTCAGACTCTGAAACAGATGGATATAGTGCAATGTGGGTGGTGTGGTTCTCGAAGGCCATCTAAGCAGCCACAGCTCACACGGAAACCCTGCTCAAATGCTTTCTTTAAGAGAAGACTCTTTAGTCTACGCTATAACCTTCTGATGATAGGAAGAAAGCTCTGTACCTCACAAGGCTGACTGCTCCTTCATTTTAAATTTAGGAAATTCTTTATACCAATTTGAAAGCTACATCTTTGAAAAGCAGAGGGGAATGGCAGAGGAATCATGGGTTTTAGAGTCCCATGAACCTAGGCTTTGAATGTTGGGGCTACGTCTTACTAGCTACTAGCTACAGGACTGTAGGCATACAGTTTAACTTGGAGGAGTCTCAACTTTCTCACAGACAAAATGGAAATAAAATACCCAATTACAAGGACTTAGTGAGGCAATGTCTGTAAGGCACATGGAACAGCATCTGCGCTGGCATTTCGCAGATCCTGTCTCCTTTTCCTGCGTCCCATGAGGCAGTGTTGGTTCCACCTTAGAAAACACAAACAGTGTGAAACAGGAGACTGCTCTCCCTGCCCAGGGGAGCTCGGAGGACCAGATGACAGCCATGCTGATTCCGAGTCCCTCTCCCCAAGTCAATACCCAGAACTTCAGGACACCTGCCATTTGGGCCAGAGATGAAGGTTTGATGGCTGTGTGAGCAGTCACAGAGACTTCTGTCAAGAGTCGTTGACGTTTCTATTGCAATGAACTGCACTTATATGCCTTTGTTTCTCTCTCTCAGGCTGGTTCTTCACCAACTCTGGCACACTCTTCAGGCACTCAGCAAAGGTTTGCTGAATAATGTGCTGGTTTAAGAAAACTCTTGAGGGAAAGTAGAGAAGAGCCAGGAAAAAAGGTCCAGAGAATCTGATAGTTTCAGTATAGAGATGGGCTTAAACAAAGAGAAAAAAATGTTCCAGTTTCTAAAAATGAGGGCTGCCAGAAGATAACATTTTATAAAGCATAAAGGGTAGACACATATCTCTGGACTTATTCAAATATCTTAAATTTGAAAAATATATGCAAAAAAGGATACTACCACACAGAGATGACAGTGTACTATTAATTTGATGTAGAAAAGATTAAGACCACAGCATCGGCAGTGAGTTCTAAGCAGACAAGATGCTCTTTTGGACGCATCATTATTCTCTTGGTACTCACATTTCAGAGAAAGACAGATCGCCTGCCCGTCCATCCTCACCCACCCCCTCAGAACACCTTATGATGTGACAGAACATAAGCCTGGAAGGACAACTGGTCTTCCCCGGCATGGCACTTCCCATTTCTGAAATCATAGGTAATGTATTTGGTCTGACCCAGGACAACAAAGTACAAGGCAGCCTGGATGTGAAATGGCTCACGGTCGTGCAGTTGCTTGGGAAGGAAATGATCTCAGGAAAGACATGCTCAATATAGTGTGCTCACCTTAAGATGAACTTATTTTATTGCTTACAGCAGGAACTGAAATGTTCTTTTAAATCTGTCAGTGTATTAGTTTTGACACCTACAAGGTACCATTTTGGCAGAAGGAAAATGGCAAAACATCTAAAAAAGGTAATACATCTGTGTTACCTGTACTTCTCTCCAGAGCCCGAAGCTCAATGGTTAACTTACCTTTTCTGTAGTGCAATAAATAGGGAAATGGTAAAACACTTTTCTGTGGCCTGAATATAACCAGGTATCACCAGTGGAGAACGTGATAGCACCGTCACAGGGCCCCAGACAGGAGCCTGTGTTCCACTGGGGCCCTCGCTGCATGTGGGCTTTACTCCTGACCCCATGTTGACTTTTTCTGTTTTTATTTTATATACACGTTGGTTATAGTTCTTTTTTGTTGGTTTCTTGGCATAAAACACATTAGAATGCAGCCAGACAGAGGGGGTTGAGAGCTAAACGGAGGGATATGAGGACAGCTGAAATATAAAGGCCCCTCAAAACTGGATTCTACATAGCACTGCAATAAATGCTTATACTTACACATGTGAGGGTTTTGTTTTTTTTTGATTGGGAAATATTGGGGAACAGTGTGTTTTTCCAGGACCCATCAGCTCCATGTCAAGTCGCTGTTTTCAACCTACTTGTGGAGGGTGCGGCTCACTGCCCCATGTGGGAATTGAACTGGAGACCTTGGTGTTATGAGTTCTGCACTCTAACCACTGAACAACCGGCCGCCCCAAATCTGAATTTTTAAAAAGTTAAATTATTCCCAGAAAAAAGGCGTAATTTTAAAAAGGCCTACAATATTATGTTTCAGAAATAATTTTGAAAGTTTCTTGAGGTTAAAGGTCATGCTCTAGACTTCATTATATCCTTCCTTGTATTCAGTGATCTCTCTGTGCAGTGTTATGCAGATTTCATGACAGATTTAGAGCAAAAAAAAAAAGAAAGAAAATGTTCATCAGTTTAGATGCTTGAAGGAGAGAGTTTGCATTACAAGGGTGCATGCATCAAGAAGCCCCCCTTCACAGAAGGCACAAACCTCAGGAATCATTGTGTCACTCTGTCACCATGGCTAAGAACAGAACCTTGCCCCACTTGGCAACTTAAGGTCTCATACTTAGCCCAACAAGGTCTCATCCTTTGTTTCTTTCACAATTAATTTTCTCTCCAGAATACTGAGATGAAAAAGTACACTGCATTTTATCAACAGGGATCCAAAAGTCTGTTCATCTACAATCTTTCAGAATGTCTCTTTAAATGAAACTTGTTCTTTCCTCTCCTTTGAAACATCCCTCCCTTGGAGGACAGATGTATCCTCTTCCTTTCACCTCTGGTATTATTAATAATTGCTTCACTCTTTCTACCACGTGCCATCCTTCCCAACTTAAATAAGAGTCCACCTGCCAGGAAATTAACCTTATTCCATACCTCACACACTTCACAAAAATTAACTCAAAATGATCACAGATCTAAATGTAAAACCCAAAACTATAAAATTTCTAGAAAAAGATAGGAGAAAAATCTTTGGGACCTTTAGTTAGGCAAAAGTTTCTTACATACAACAGTGAAAGCATGCATGCGCCATAAAAAAGAATACATACACACACACACACACACACACACAGTGCCAAAAAAAGTATACATATATTAAGAAAGGAAAACTATATTAAAATTGTAATACTCAATGTATTCCAATAACAAAAGATGAATACAAGTTTGACTTCCGCAATTATAATTACAAGAGGTGCTCAAGGTGGTTCCCATCAGCGTCCAGACACTTCTGATTACGGTGAACTACTGCTTGAGCAACGTTGACCAAAGTGTCCATTTGTATATTTTTTTTGGCACCCCCAGTGTGTGTGTGTGTATGTGTGTATGTGTGTGAATTAGATGTCATCAAAATAAGAACTTCTGTGCTTTGAAAGACTTTTAAGAGAATGAAAAGGGAAGCCACAGACTAGAAGAAAATATTTGCAGATCATATATTTTATACAGAATTTGTGTCCAGAGTGTTTAAAAGGAATCTCAAAACTCAACAAACAACACGATAAGAAAATGGGCAAAAGATACAGATAGACGTTTCACCAAAGAACATATACAGATGGCAAATAAGCACATGGAAAGATGCTCAAAACTATTAATTCTCAGGCAACTACAAAATTAAAATCATAGTGAGATATCATTATTCACCTATTAGAATGACTAGAGGCCAACCACAGAAAGTTTTGGTGAAAAGATAAATGAACTGGAACACTTGCACACCACTGGTGGGAATATAAAATGATACAGTCACTTTGGAAGACAGTTTGGCAGCTTCTCAAAATGTTAAACCTGTACCTGGCACACGTTCCAGCCAATCCACTTTTCAGATGTCTATACAAACACCTGCACATGGGTGTTCACAGGAGCTTTACTTACAATAACCAGCAATGGGAAACAACCCAAATATCTATCAATAGCTGAATGGATAAACAAATTGTGCTATATCCCGAAAATGAAGTACTCTTCAGAGAAAAAAGGGAAATGAACTATTGATACATGCAACAATATGATGAATCTCAAAATAATTTTGCTAAGTGGAAAAAGCCAGAATCCCCCCATCCAAAATGTACATGCTATGACTGCATTTATACGAAACTATAAAAACAAAACAAATACTATACAGTGCCAGATCAGTTATTGCCTGGGGATGGTGGTGGGTGGGAGGGAGGCAGGACTAAGGGAGTACAAAGGGCCTGAGGAAACTTCCATGGAAATACTGTGTTCATCACAGTAGGAATAGTTTCACAGGTGTATACATGTCAAAAGCCATCAGACTGTAAACTTGAAATATGTGCAATTTATTATGTCAAGTCTACTTTAATACATCCGTTTAAAAAAAAAAGAAAGAAAGAAATCCCATGGCTATGACCACGTTTAGGTGCCACACACGCTTCCTTAGCTTTTAAGTTTACTTAATCCCAGTGTTTCCGAGTTTGTACCTGAACGTAGTACAGGGTTAAACCACGGCAGAACCAGAGGCAGGCCAGATATAGCCAAAGGACTCTGATAGAAAGGTGCTGCCTGATGGAAGACGCCTGGGTGGGCGCTGAAAGTCCTTGAGTATTTAAGGACACAGCTCAATCCAGGTGATTTGCTACAACAGGCCTGGAGAGACAAATGCATCCAGCTTACTAAGGTAGAACTCTTCACCAGATGGTCACTAATCTACTCAGGTGCCCTCTCATCTGTGAGGCAATGTTTTTAAAATCATTAAAAGGTTCTGCCAGGTTAACGTCACATTTTTAACTTCTCTACTCACTTAAATAAGAGACAACAGGCTCTGTGGCAGACTGGATTTTTCTTTTTTTTTTTTTTTTTTTTTTTTTGGTTGTTGAGAGCCCACTGGCCCATGTGGGAATCGAACCGGCAGCCTTCGGAGTTAGGAGCATGGAGCTCTAACCGCCTGCGCCACCGGGCCGGCCCCAGACTGGATTTTTCAAAAACGGCCACAGCAATATCTCTGGAGCTATTTAGAACCTTGCTGCGCCCATCAAGAGGTAGCATCTCTTTCCCTTGCCCTTGTAACTGAGCAGGCCTTTGTGACTGCCTTGACAAACAGAATGTGGCAGAAGAGATGCTGTATGACTTCTAAGACTCGATCATTGAAGGCAAGGGGGCTTGCCTTCTTTCTCTTGGGACATTGGCCCTGGAATACAGCCAGCATGCTGTGAGGAAGTCCAGGCCACACGGAGAGGCTGCATGTGGGTTTCCGGACACAGCCCAGTGAAAGTCTCAGCCAACAGCCACTTTCAACCACCAGACACGTGAGGGTGGGAGCCCAAAATGGTTCTAACCCTCTAGTGCCTTGGATGAACTGAGAAGAGCAGAGAAGAGCTGTCACCACCAAGACCCCACCCAAACCATAGATTTATGAGCTAAATGAATATCATTATTTAAGCCATTAACTTTTGGAGTTAGCAAAAATTAATATAAGACGTGGTCTTATTTTACAACACAATATAATAATAAAATATAATATAACATAACATAATACCGGGTCTTATATTAATTTTTGCTCCAAAAGACACATTAGAGCTGATTGTCCGGTTAGGTCTTATTTTTGGGGAAACACGGTAGCAGTAGATAACCAGACCAGCTTCCTTTCTCTTGGATTTAAAGAGCCCATTTGGAAAGGAAACTACAGGTGAGCCTTGAACAATGTGGGGGGCGGGGGAAAACCTCCAGCAGTCAAAAATCTGCATATAACTTTTGACTCCCCTAAAACTTAACTACCTCCGGTATCTGTAGAGGATTGGTTCCAGGAACCCCCCACACCCCCACCACCCCAACCATGCGACACCAGAATGAGTGGATGCTCAAGTCTCCTATATAAAATGGTGCGTATCAATGCATACAGTTGGCGCTCTGCATCCATGGACTCCAAACTACAGATTGAAGAGTACAGGCATTTGCTGAAAATATGTGTGCAGAAGTGGACCCACACAGTGCAATCCTGTGTTGTTCAAGGGTTAACTGGAGCTTCTCCTTCCTCCTCCCTACATTACCTAATGGTTAATTACCCTTTCCATAATTATATATCATTAGACAGCAATAGACATCTTTACAAATAACCTGCCTCTACAACAGAGAGGTCACCCTAAATTTCCTGAATGACTTCAGGCTAAATTCATTTGTGAAAAGCCAGAGCATCACGTACATAACGAAATCAGCCTGTGAAATTACAACTCCTCTGTAGACTTCACATGGTCATGCTGGTATCCCATCCAAAGTGGATAAAGCCAAGGAAAAAAGATTTCTCACGATGGAAGGAAGTAAAGGCCTGTGTATGCTATTTGAAATAGTATACATATTAAGATTATTTGATCCAGACAATTTAATGATTATCCTTCTAGCAAAACAATTAAGCAGCTCTTTAAAATGTTACTTATTTGATTTCTCTTCTATTTCTCAGCATTATTCATAATAAAAATGCCTACGTACTGAAAACTTCCCGAGAAGTCTGCAACACTGCTGGGGATGCAGGATAGCTTCGTAAAAGGAGCCTGGGGCTGGGCGTTTGAAGACCCAATTGTATGATCTCAGGCAAGCATGCCACCTTTCTGCCTTACAGTTTCCTCACCTGTGAAATGGAAGCCTCAATTCTGCATGGTTTCTACGGACCGTCTCAAGCCTGACTTTTTCCAATTCCTGGGTGTTGATTGAGGGGAAGTATCGTGTTTCCCCCAAAATAAGACTTACCCTAAAAATAAGCCCAATTAAGATTGTCAGCCAGACGGACACATTTAGTACGTTATGATGATGTTCCAGAAGAAGATGATATGACTGTTTGAATAAATGTAGATTGTTGTACATGAAAAAATAGGACATCCCCTGAAAATATGCCCTAATGCGTCTTTTGGAGCAAAAATTAATATAAGACCCGGTCTTACATTCAGGGAAACACAGTACTTTAAATTTTATCTAAGCAAACAAACTCCTGAGACAATTACCTTAAAGTGAACCAAGAGCACTAGCAATCAAACCATTTTACAACATTCAGCAGGTTTTCCCTATGTGGTAAGTGGGAGTTAAATGGGGAAAGAATGAAGGAAAGTGGAAAAGAACCCTGAGTTAAGAGGAACGACAAGCTCCTATGGCTCTGTTAAAGTCCTCAGGTTCCTCCCACCTCTAGCACTGCCACAAGCCCATTCTGTTGTAGTCACAGCAAGTACATCTGAGAGATGGCTATTGCTGTGTTCAGTCCAAGCCTCTGCCAGGCAGCTAGAAGGTCACCATTTCTGAATGTTTCAAAATTTGGGGGTCCATAATATAGCTCTGAAAGATACTCACCATGAGAAACGTGAAAACCAGCATTTAAGAACTACTATTATATAATTCCTTCACTCTTTCAACTCATAGGAAAATCTAATTCGTGTTAGCTGGGGGGAAACGTGATAGAAAAGACCGCACACTAAAAACACTGACCAAATTAATTAATGGTAATGGTACTAAACAATTACAGTTGACTCTTGAACAATGTGGGGATTGGCACCAACTGCCTGATCAGTCAAAAATCCACATATAACCTAAGTCAGCCCTCCACGTACTGGGATTCCCAACTACCAGCTGATCCTTGAACAACGCGGGTTTGAACTACATGGGTCAACTGAAAAGAATCCACACATAAGTGGACCTGCTCAGTCCAGACTCGCATTGTTAGGGTTAACTGTAATAAAAAAAATTATAGCTCTGACATTTCTGGAAATAGATGTTAATAGTTGCTGTCAAATCATGTTTAAACAGAATGTAAGAAGTACATTGTGATTCTGGGAAAACTTTGTTTCCCAGCTGCTATGTTTGGCATTAAAAGGAATCCCCTGAAAACAGGAAACAGTTATTTCTCTCCACTGTGACTGTGAGGCGATTATCTAACCTCCACTGTGCACCAGAGAGGACACAGGCCGGGAAGAGCCCATTATGTTAGCTCCTTCTATTCCCCGGAGGCTTTTTGTGGACACATGAACTTCTTGCCTGGCTGCTCCGAGCTTTCTGGATGAAGACATCATGTCATGAGGACAGAGAATGATTAGACCGTAGCAGTTATAATCGCTTCATTGCAGACAATTTGTGAGTATATGTAAGTCCACATAAAGAATGGGTGGGGCTACAAATCTGGCCATTCTTTTTCCCTTTGTTCAAGTATATTTAACCCTGGAACACAGTGATATTTACAAACAATAAGATCTTTCTGTATGGGACTTAGCTTCCATTCAAAGTAACAATATACAGAAAAAAATTAGACTTTCAACCTAGATTTGATTCAGATCAAAATTCTTTATCTACTGCTTGCACCTTTAAAAAATTTTAACTCTGGGAAGCCATTCCTGTGACCTAAGATTACAGTCATAGAAGAGGAAATTAAACCAACTAAGCTTTGCTTGACTACCAGAAACACTGAATGCATTTTAACTGTACTCTGTCTACTGTAGTACTCCCAGCTTTCCTAACCTTTCCCATTCCATCCTTCTTACCCCAGTCCTAACTTGAATCATGAAGAGAGGATCCTCGGAAAGGGGAGAAAGAGAAGGAAGGATCGGTGGAAAGTGGCACTCCATGCTTTCCCGAGAGAGACTGAGGCCTCTTTAAAAGAGGAAAGGAGAGGTATCAATAGAAATAATATTTCACCCTCAACCTTGGACAGACAAGAAGACAAGTCACATATGCAAAAGATGCGTCTCTATTCCCTGCCCCTTCCCAGCAGGCAGTGACCAAAAAGAATCACAAGAAAACTGAGCTTTTGGGGCCAAACTTCTCATGTGAGGAAAGCTCCCTTTATCCAGAGAGTTCGCTCATCCCACAAGCTCTGAAATGCTGGGAATGAGCAGTTGCCCAGGGAGCGTGTCTGACACCAACAGCCTGGGCCATCCAGGTAGACACTAACAAGTATCGTATGCACACTTCACACAATTTATTAAAAGAAATTCCGTTTCTCCTATTTATCTATAGACAGTCTAATATTTCAAAGGAGCTGTGAAGTACTGAGCTATGTTTATCTGTCCATTAGTTCTTACTCTACTGACACTCTTCAATCCACCAGGACACACTGAGAGAATAAAGGATAAGTGCTCCTTTGTTGTTGCTTAGTGAAAGAGGGTCAGAAAAATAAAAACAGACATCCCCTCCACCCCAAAATAAAGCATGCTAGGAAACTTCTAACTGTGGTGAAGCAGAGGTTGACAAATCCTCTACCTGAAAAACAAATATAAAACTGGACAAAATTTTCCCCAAAAAATCATTTCAGTGCTCTGTAAATCAATCAGAGGCAAATAAATTGAGAAGCACTATTCATAAAAAGGGACTAAAACTTCAGGTAAGAAGTTTCTTGCTGAAGCTGCTCTCATCACATTTCTTTTAATTTCTTAAAAAACATAACATTGTACGAAGCAATAATTATAACACTATCCTACTGGATTTATATCACAAATAAATCTAGTATACTGTGCTTCCCCAAAAATAAGACCAGGTCTCATGTTAATTTTTGCTCCATTAGGGCTTATTTTCAGGGGATGTCTCATTTTTTCATGTACAACAATCTACATTCATTCAATTACAGTCATGTCATCTTCTTCTGGAACATCGGCATAGCGTACTAAAGGTGTCTGTCTGGCTGAGATCTTAACTGGGGCTTATTTTGGGGGTAGGTCTTATTTTCGGGGAAACAGGGTAGATAATAATAGCACAAGGGAAGAGAGAGGAAATGGACCTACACTGGAGCAAAGTCGCTATATTTTACCAAATTAAGTCAGAAAAACCTCACGTAAACTGTGATGAGATATATATTGTAATCCCTAGAATAATCATTACGAAAATAATTTTAAAAGACAGTAACATATTAAAAAAAAGATAGTAATATGGTAATACTCAACTATATGCCACATACAAGATTTGCACTAGGAAAATATATATCATGTTAACTGTAATCAAAAGATAGCTAGAGTAAGTGTATTAGTATCAGACAGTAGAATTCAGAGCAAAAAATATCAAGGATAAAGAAGTTCGTTTCGTCATGACAGAGGTAAACTGCTCACGAGGACAAAATCCTTAACATTTATATACCTAATAATAGTTTCAAAATACACAAAGCAAGAATTATTATAACTACAAGGAAAAATACAGAAATCCACATGAGAGTCAAGAGAGTCCAATATCCCTCACTCAACAACTGACCAAATAGACAGAAAATAGTTAAAAGACACAGAAGATGTGAACAACATTCTCAATCAGTGGAATCTAACTGACATTTACAGAGCATTTCTCCAACAATAGCAGAATAGCATTTTAAAAATCTATGTACCATATTCTGGACTATATACCGTATGTTCTCTGACCACAATAGAATTAAATTAGAAATCAATAACAGAAAGATTTCTGGAAAATTCTCAAGTATTTGGAAACTAACATATTTCTAAATAATCCATGGATCAAAGAAGGAATCAAAGGGGAAATTAAATTAGCATTTTGAAATAAATGAAAATATCAAAATTTGTGGGATGCCAGTAAAGCAGTACTTACGAAAAATTTCTAGCAATAAGTAAGCATCTATAGTAAAAAAGAAGAAAAGCTTCAAACCAAGATGACAACTTCTACCTTAAGAAACTAAAGAAGAGTAAATAAGACCCAAAGTAAGCAGAAGAAAGAAAATAATAAATACCAGAGGGTACCAGTTAATGAAATAGAAAAACAAAAACAATAAAGAAACTAAAATAAAACACTGACTCATTAATAGATATATTTCATAAACCTTTAGCCAGATTAATCAGGAAAAAGGACAGAATACACAAATTGCAATATTAGGAATGAGGGAAGCAACAATATTTCAGATTCTACAAATATCTAAAAAGTAGTAAGGGAATATTATGAACAACTTTATGCCAATAAATTCAACTCACGTAATGTACAGACTCACTTGAAGGATACAAAAAAACAAAGATTATTCAAGAATAAATAGATAACCGGAATAGTCCTATACCTATTAAAGAAATTGGATTTGTAGTTAAAAACTTTCCCAGAGAAAACTTCAGGCCCAGACGGCTTCACTGGGGAATTCTACCACACACTGAAGGAAGAAATAATACCAACTGTACATAAGCTTTTCCAGAAAACTAAAGAATGAGAGAATTCTTCCCAACTCATTCTAGGAGGTCAGTATTATCCTGTTACTAAATATTGGTAAAGACATTACAAAGAAAACCGCAGACAAACATTCCTCATAAACACAGATGCAAAAATTCTAAACAAAATTTTAGCATATCAAATTCAACAATATAGAAAAAGGATAATGCATCATAACCAAGTGGAGTCTGTCTCAGGAATGCAAGTTTGGTTTAATACATAAAAAATATATCATCTTAAAAAACCAAAAGATCAAAGTAGATGTCACAAGGAAAATTATAAAATAATTACAGATAAATGAAAAATAAAACACAACATGCCAAAACTTATGGAACACAGCAAAATAAATCTTAAGAGGAGATTTATGGCTATAAACTCTTACACATTAAGAAATAAAGGTCTCAAATCAACAAACTAAGTTTTTATCTTAAGGAGCTAGGAAAAGAACAGAATAAACCCAAAGTATGAGAAGATGAAAACAATAAAGATTAGAGCAGAAATAAACAAAATAAAAAATATAAAAACAATACAGAAAAGCCAATGAAATCAAAACTTAGTTCTTTGAAAAGATAAAAAAAAATTGACAAACTTTAAACTAGATAAAGAAAAAGAGAAATCAAATTACTAAAATCAGAACTGAAAGTGGGGACATTACTACTGATTTTACAGAAATGAAAAGGATTTTGAGTACTATGAACAATTCTTCGCCAAATTGGATAACAATTCTTATCCAAATTGAATAACCCAAATGAAATGAACACATTCCTAGAAACGACAAAACCTACTAAGACTGAATTATGAAAAAAATAGAAAATCTGAATAGACCTTTAACTAGTAAAAAGACTGAATTGGTAATCAAAACCCTTACAACAAAGAAAAAAGCTCTGGACCTGATGGCTTCACTGGTGAATTCTACCAAACATGTAAAAAAGAAATAACACCAATCCTTTTCAAAGCCAGACAAGAAAACAAAACTACAGACCAATATCCATCACAAACATTGATGCAAAATAACTAGCAAACCAAATTGAGCAGCATATTAAAAGGATCATATTGCACAACCAAGTGGGATTTATTTTTGGAACGTAAGGATGGTTCAACATACGAAAATAAATGAATGTAATACACCACATGAACAGAATGAAGGGGGGAAAAACATGATTGTCTCAGTTGATGCAGAAAAGCATTTAACAAAATTCAACACCTTTTCATAATAAAAACATTCCAACAAACTTGGAATAGAAAAAAACTACCTCATCATACACACACACACACACACACACACACACACACACACACACACACGGTGAAAACCCCCACAGCAAATATCATACTGAATGGTGAAAGAATGAAAGATTTTTCTCTAAGATCAGGAAGAAGCCAATGATGTATGCTTTCGTCACTTCTATTTAACATAGCACTGAAAGTTTCAGCCAGAGCAATTAGGCAAGAAAGAGAAATAAAGGCACCCAAACTGGAAAGGAAAAAGTAAAATTATCTCTGCAGATGATGTCTTATATGTAGAAAACCTTAAAAATTCTACATAAAAGAACTGTTGGAGTTAACAAATAAATTCAGCAAAGTAGCAAGATACAATGAGTAATCTGAAAAGGAAATTACAATACAATTCCATTTACAATAGCATCAAACAAAATAAAATACTTAGAAGTCAACTTAATTCAGAAGGTGAAATCTTGTACAATAAAAACTATAAAACATTGCTAAAGAAAATTAAAGAAGACAAATAAATGGACAGACATGCCATGTTCATGGAATGGAAGATTTAGTATTAGTAAGATGTTAACACTACTCAAAGCAATCTACAGATTCAATGCAATCCTTATCAAAAGCCCAATGACATTTTTTATAGAAATATAAAAACTCATCCTAAAATTCATATGGAATCTCAAGGGACCCCAAACAGCCAAATCAATCTTAAAAAAGAACAAGGATGGAGGACTCATACTTCCTGATTTCAAAACTTACTACATAGCTACAGTAATCAAAACAATGTGGTGCTGGTATAAAGACAGACATATATACCAATGGGCTAGAATAGAGACCAGAAATAAACCATGAGGTTATACACAAACATATGTATGTATGTATGTATGTATGTATGTATGTATGTATGTATGTAGCTTTTGATAATAAGGCCAAGACTACTCCATCGGGAAAGGACTATCTTTTCAACAAAATGGTGCTGGGAAAACTAGATATGCACATGCAAAAGAATGAAGGTGAACCCTTACCTTAAACTATATACAAAATTTAACTCATGGAACAAGGACCTAAATATAAGACCTAAAACTATAACACTCTTAAAAGAAAACAGAACAAAAGTTGCGTGACAATGGATTTGGCAATGATTTCTTGGATAGGTCACCAAAGGCACAGTCAACAAAAGAGAACAGAGACAAAATGGACTCCACAAAAATTAAAAACTTTGTGTATCAAAAGGTACTATCAACAGAGTAAAAAGGCAATCCACAGAATGGGAGAAAATTATTGCAAATCATGTATCTGATAAGGAATTAATATCCAGACTACACAGAGAACTCCTACAACTCAACAACAAAAAACAAACAACCTGATTAAAAAATGGGCAAAGGACTTGAATTGACATTTCTCCAATGAAGATATACAAAAAGCACTAGCACATGAAAACATGTTCCATGTCACTAATCCTTAAGGAAATGTAAATCAAAACTATGAGCTACCACTGTACTATACACTTAAAAATGGTTAAGATGATAAATGTTATGTGTATTTTACCACAATAAGAGGATTTTTAAAAAAATAAATGAATGTAATTCTCTATATTAACAAAAAAATAACAAAAACAAAACAATCTGATCATCTCAACAGACGCAGAAAAAGCATTTGAAAAAATCCCACATCTATTCCTCATAAAAACTCTCAGTAATCTAGGAACAGAAGGAAACTTTCTCAACCTGATTAAAGGCACCAACAAAACCTAGAGCTATCATTATGCTTAGAAACAGTAAAAGACTGAAGGTTTTCCCACTAAGACAGGGGTCAGCAAACTGGCCCTCCTGACTATTTTGATTGAAACACAGCCATGCCTATTCATTTATGTATTGTCTATGGCAAATTTTGAGGTACATGGCAGAGTTGAACAGTTGCAACAGAGACCTATGACTCAGAAAGTCTAAAATATTTACTGTTTGCTATCGTAAGAAAAAAAGTTGCTGACCCCGGCCCCAAGATCAGGAACAAGAGAAGGATATCTGCTCCCATCATTTCTACTCAACATTGTACTGAAGTTTCTAGCTAGTACAATAAGGCAAGAAAAAGGAATAAAAGGTATCAAGATTGGCAAATGGCAAAATTATCTATGAAGAAAATGTGACGGAATTCATTTTCCCCCCATTTTTTCGTAAGTACTAGCTAGTACTTATAACCCAGGAAGCCTTCCTTGACCCCCACTAAAAGTAACCACTATTCTGACATATCATAATAGTATCTTACCACTTTGAGGACTTCAATTAAATTAAATCACAGTTTGTACTTTTTAAGTATCTGGCTGCCTCTCCCCAGTATTATGTGTGAGATTCATCTATGCTGCAATAGTGTGTTTTCTTTTTTGTTTCCATGTAGTACTCTATACCACAATTTATATATCCATTCACCTCTTGATGAGTATTTGGGTTGTTCCTAGTTTTTGACTCTTATCAAGACTGTGAACAACCTCATAACTATCTTTAGGCCAACACATGTATGCGTTTCTGTTGGGTATATACTCAGGAGTGAAACTGCCTGCTCTATGATACATGAATGTTCAGCTTCAGCAGATACTTCCAAACAGTTTTCCAAAGTGGCTGGAACATTTCACAATTCCATCAGCAATGTCTTACGTATTCTTGTCCTACTTCCTTCCCGATATTAGATATTATCAGCTTTTTAAATTAGGCATTCTGTGTCTCATCTGCTATAGTGTTATCTCATTGTGGTTTTATTTCCCTGGTGATTAATGATGTTGAGCACTTTCTCAGCTGTTTACTATTCACCACACATCCTTCTTTTATGACGTGCCCAAGAACTCTTCTTATTGGGTAGTATAAGTCCTCTAACTTTGTTTTCCAACACTGCCTGGGCCATGTGGATTTCCACATAAGTGTTTTAATCAGCTTGTCAATTTCTATTGGGAGAAAAAAAAAAACCCTGCTGCTATTCTGAGTTAGATTAGATTTACTTTATAGATTATCTGCTCTTTCAATCCATGAACTTGGCACATTATGCCATTTAGTTAGGTCTTCTTTAATTTCTTACTTGACTTTCAAATGCTAATGAAAATTAGATATTTATTTTTTTCTCATTTGTTATTAATTCTAATATTTTATATGCAGCTCTGTTAGGATTTTCTACATAACTATATCTATGAATAAAGAGTTTTATTTCTGTTTTTCCAGTCATTACAGTTTTTTACTTCTTTTTGCCTTACTGCCCTGGCTAGGACTTTCAATAAAACATTGAAGAGAAGTGGTGAGAACTGACAGTCTTGTTGCTTTCCTCCTCTCTGGAAGAAAGCTTTCAATGTCACCAGTAAGCTTGATATCTACTACAGAGTTTTTTCTAGGTACCACATATTAGAGTAAGGAAAATTCCTTCTGTTGAGAAATTTGTTCCTTTTACATAAACAGTTGTTAAATGTTATCAAATAATTTTTATGCATCTCCTGAGATTAGATCATATTTATCCGTTCATTCTGAGAACTTACTCTAAAGGATTTTACTTCTTTGAAATTTTCTGAAACTTGGCATATGGCCAATTTTGATAAACATTCTGTGGTCAATTGAAGGAATGTGCAATCTGCAGTTTTCTAGTGCAGCAATTTATAGCTGTCAGAATAAACTTGTAAATAGTGTTACTCAAATCTTCTATAGCTGTACTAAATTTGTTTGCTTCTTCTACGAGTATCAAATACACCTTTGAGACAGGTGTATTAAAATCTCCAAATACAACTGATGGTCTGTCTATTTCTCCTTTCAGTTCTGTCAGTTTTTGCTTTATGTTCTTTGGAGCTACGTTATTAGATGCACATGAATTTAGGATGTACTGTAAGTACCTGTGAAGTTTTCTTATTGGGCAGCGTAAGTCTTCCAACTTTGTTTCCCCGAGGTTGCCCTTACTTGTTTTGATCCTTTCACCATAATGAAATGCTCCCTTTATCGTTAGTAATATTTCTTACTGTGACATGTGCTTTGTCTAAAATTAGGATAGCTCTCCCAGCTTTTAGTTAATATTTGCATAGTATACCTTACTCATTCTCTTATCTTCAGTCTTTTCATGTAAAGTGCGCCTCTTGTATGCAAAACATGATTGGGTTTGTTGTTTATAATCTGAAAATCTGTCTTTTAACTGGAATAGTCAGTCCATTTACATATAATGCAATTGCAATATTTTTGGTTTGAATTTACTATTGTACCCTTTTTGGGTGAATCAAGTATTTACTATTATTCCATTTCCCCTACCATTAGCGTCTTAATTTTCCATTTTTTATTACTGTTTTAGTTGTTACCAATATATAACTAAAAATTTTCTAGCAGACACATTAAAGAGGTAAAAAGATATATAATATTAATTATCTTCATTAACTTAACATATTAAAATACGATCATCTCAACAGGCATTAATATTTTTAAATGGGATATTTTACATTCTTTTTTTCCATACTGTCTTCAAAATCTGGTATGTATTTATGATTACAGCACATTTCAATTCAGACTAGCCACATTTTGAGTGGTCAGTAAAGCATATGTGGCCCATGACCACTGTTATCAGACAGTGCAGATTTCTAGCATGAGAACCTTAACTTATTAGAATCTACCATAAATTAAGAATTTTATAACTTTCTGGACAATTCAAAGACCTTATTAACTATATTTACTGCCCTACCAACTTTTTGAGCCATTTTGTTTTATATTTTAAACCTAAATATATCTTTAAACAAGGCATGTTTATTATACCACAGTCAATATCCATGTATGTTTATCCGTGACTTACTCCTTCCAGGGCCTGCTGGTGACAAATTCTGGTTTTGTTGGCGAATGCTCCAAGGGTTTAGAAAAGCAGGGGTAAAATACGGAGCTCAACACAATATGTTTTCTTTCTCTGAAATTTTGGCTTTTGCCAAATCTGCCCCACCTGTCCTGGTTAATCCCTAATGCCTTCAAAGTTAATTTTTTTTGTTTTGTATTTTAAACAACTTTTATGGTAGTTATCAACAGATTTGGTCTGAGATTCTAACACACCATTGACAGAAGTCCATATTGAGTTTTAATTATTGGTGTGCCTTTTACTGACTAGTCCACAAGCTTCCTGAGAATAGGGGACTTCCTTTTTATATCCTGATTTCTTGTTTCAACATCCAGCACACTATCTGGCACAGAGTTTGCTATGCATTTGATAAGTTAATTTTTATGTTGGAAAAAATTTCTAGAAGGCAAGTAAAGCACAGCACATAAAAACATCATTCAAGCCCATCAATTCTTCTGATTCCACTAATCTCCACTAAGAAATATGCAATCTTTTCTTCCTCAGCCCAAGCATTAATGAACAAATCTCTCAATAAAACTGTACATTCTTATTGCCTATTTGAGATTAAATTACCTCAGGCAGTACTAAAAGATTTCGTTCATTTATTAAAACTATTTTGCACTAGATTAAGTGATTTCATTATCCTTTAGATTAACCAATCCATTTCTAGGTCTGGCACTTTTATCAGAAAACAATGACATTTTTCATTCAAAAGTAAAGCTCTCTTAAATTAACTGTTACAGGCTACTTGGGTGTATTCAGTTAGGTTTTTCCAGAACAAAAAAACACAGTACTAGAGAAGTTGTTAAGAAATTCAGAACCAAAAAAAAAAGTTTACTGAAAGTATAAATTATTTTCTTCTATTCCCTAGTTACGCTTATATTATCAATGTCTTGTCAATCCCTAAAGAAACAGCTAAAAGCACAACTGAAAGTAGTTGCCCCTGGGAAGCAGAAATTAGAGGTGATGGAATAGGGCAGTGGATTATCAATTCTCTCTATAAGCACTTGAGTTAATTGCATACTTAAATTTTAATTTTAAAACATAATTGTGTGCAAATTGAGGTACTGATTTTAAAATAAAGGGAAAACTTAATCCTTAAAACATAATTCTAGGGCCGGCCCCGTGGCTTAGGCGGTTAGAGCTCCATGCTCCTAACTCCGAAGGCTGCCGGTTCGATTCCCACATGGGCCAGTGGGCTCTTAACCACAAGGTTGCTGGTTCAACTCCTTGAGTCCCGCAAGGGATGGTGCAACTAAGATTGCACACGGCATCTTGAGCTGAGCTGCCTACCAGATGCCTCAGTTGGTTGGAGTGCATCCTCTCAACCACAAGGTTGCCGGTTCGACTCCCCCAAGGGATGGTGGGCTGTGCCCCCTGCAACTAGCAACGGCAACTGGACCTGGAGCTGAGCTGCACCCTCCACAACTAAGACTGAAAGGACAACAACTTGAAGCTGAACGGCACCCTCCACAACTAAGATTAAAAGGACAACAACTTGACTTGGAAAAAAGTCCTGGAAGTACACACTGTTCCCCAATAAAGTCCTGTTCCCCTTCCCCAATAAAATCTTTTAAATAATAATAATAATAATAATAATAATAATAATTCTGAAGGTTGTTTATGTAGTACCATGGACTTACGATATAGCCTTGAGAAAGTCATTTATCCTTATGGGGGATTTCAGTCCCACATTTGTAAACCTGACAGTAAATCAGAATGTCAGGCCCTTTCGACAGTAATATCCTGGTATCCTAAAACATCAGTGAACAATAAGCGGCAGGGCACAATTTAAGAGAAAAAAATGTATTTGTTAGATAAAAGGCCAACTCACAAGGGCTTGTTTTATAATGGATAGTTAATGAAATTACAGTGATTAGTACAATTATTCTAGGATGACTCTTAAGAGAGTTAAAGGAAGATGATACGGGTAGTAGAGAATCTATCTCCGTTGATTAGACAGCTCCTACGATATAAAGCATGCATGGTCCAAGCATTAATGATGCATTTGGGGCCTGAGAGAGCAGTACGTGCTAACTGTCACGTAACAGTTCCTGCTCTAGTGAGCTAGTTAAGTGTCATAACCTGCCCTTTCCTGCAGACTGTGAGTAGTCAGAGACCAAAGGACTGGTCCCAAACTGCTAGCTCCAAAGGATGGGGATGCTCATTCATATTTACAGCCAGATAAGGAAAGGGCTCTGGCACCCCTTATATGGCTCTTGATAAATTAAGAGCTCTAACTGATATATCTTTCAGTTTTAAAAGAGTATGCTTTTAGAACATCCAATTTTAACTCACAGACCTTGAAATAAAAGAACCAGCCTCCTATCCGCTTTTAAAGACCAAGAACAGATATCTGTTTCACAGGGGAAAAAAAGCCACACAAACAAAAAAGCCATACATATATGTCATTACAGAAGTGTGCATGGGAAGCAAAGAAGGGGGGAATTGGGTTTGTAGCATAAGTCTGCCTAGTGTATGAAAAGGTTTTTCTTTATGTATGTTAACTATTGTGTTTTACATTATATTTCCTCCTGCATTGATAAGTATCCAGTAAATGAAAAAAACTTAAGTTAACTGAAGTTCTTAAGTATGTGTATTTTTTAACCACACACAATGTACCTTAAAAAGATAAAATCAGAGAATTTAAGTGGGAAGGAATCAAGAGACATTAACTCATTGATTTAATGCTTGAATTATCTCAACTTAATTACTTAATCAATTTGACCCTTGGCAAAGTTCCATAATCAAGGGGGACGGATGTTCAATTATCTAAAATAACTCAATTTAAGTAGTAGGCTAGGAAAATTTAAAGCTTATATTAGAATACCCAATAACAGAAGAAAACAATAATTTAAAAATCTATTAAACATGCAGTATATGATGGGAAATGTGCATGATGCCCATCTTACAGAGAAAAGTGAGACTCAGAGAGGCTAAGTGGCTTGTGTAAGGTCACGTAAGAGGCACAGCTGACATTCGAAGCTTATCTGACACCACAGTCCAAGGTCTTAATCACCACTCTGTGTGACTTTCACTGTTCGGTCTACGGGTCACCTATAGTGCTTGTAAAACTGCAGCTTCAGGGGCTCAGCGTATACCTCCCGAATTACACATCTATAGGGTGGGTCGCAGGAGTCTATACTTTTCCACAATCTTCATAGGTTTCTACATACAAGTTTGAGAACTCCCATTCCAAAAATGAATCTCGAATGTATCCCATTACATTCAATATACAGGCTCAGACAGTTACTCAGTTCTGCCATGTGCTAAGCCTTATGTTAGATGCTCAAAGGAGGCCGAGACAGGCCCTTCTTGTCCACTGGTGAGAGTAGACAAAAGCTCACAGTCTAGAAAAGAAGACATACTGCCAACTGACAACTTTTAATACCCTCGTTATATACCCCATGGGATTTGGGAACACAGGGATAATGAGTCACAGATGCAAAGACCTCAATAGAATATGCCCTGAAATACAGAAAACACTCTGTCCTGGATCAAGTTCAAGTCAAGAAGAACTTGGCTCCAGGGGCTCTGTGAAGAGTGAGTAGGGGGAAGGGCACGTGTGAGGGATGAACCGTTGCAGGAAGGAGCAGGGCAAAAACGATTTTGTATCGATGCTAACGTCTAACCTGATGGAGCAGCCAGTCTCCAGACGGAAGGTGTGTAGGGAGAGGATGGGGGGACATTCAGGGCCAAGGTGAGACTGGGGATTTCACAAGAATGAGGAGTCAATAAGCCTATGCAGGAGCTAGACCAATCGGAAGGGGTCTTGTTCTCCATGCCAAGACTTTAACCAAACGACCAACGGGACGCAGCTTAAAGAGAAGCAGATCACAATTTCAAACCAATTTGGTAGCAGAGTAGAAGATGGATAGGAGGATGAGAAAATTACTTACATTCATGCAAAAAACTTGTACAAAACATTTATTGCAGCATTATATATAATAGCCCAAGAAAACCAAATGTCCATCAACAGATGAATGAATAACATAGTATATCCACACAATGGAGTATTATTTGGCCATAAAAAGGAGCGAGGTATTGATAACAAGCCATAACACGAATGAACCTTGAAAACATTATGCTACGTGAAAAAAGTCAGTCACAAAGAACCACGTTATTGTGATTTCATTTGGATGAAGTGTCCACAACAGGCCAATCTACAGAGATAGAAAGTAAATTAGTGGTGGTTTACAGCAACTGGGGAATGACTGCGAATGGTAAGAGATTTCTTTTTGGATTGCTGAAAATATTCTAAAATTGATTGCGGTGATGGTTGCACAACTCTGTGGATATACTAAAGACCAATAAAATGTACATTGTAAATGGGTGAATTAACTCTTATGTGAAGTGTATTTCAATAAAAAATGCTGTAACGGAAAAAAATGCAGGAGTTATGCAATACTGATTTATGCTTGAGATTTCAGCCCTGGACCAAACCTGAAGCCGCCAGCATTAATGTTCTTGCCACTAAGCAAAGCTGAGAGTACCAGTTTTATACCTGCTTTCCGGTCTAGAGTATCAAAGTCTTTCAGGCTAGAGTTTTATGACTGGCTTCTTTCACTTAGCATGTTTTCAAGGTTCATCCGTGTTGTAGCATGTGTCAAAACTTCCAATCCATGAACAAGGAAGGGATGTCTTTCCATTTATTTAGATTTTCTGTGAATTTCTTTCAGCAACTTTTCGTAGTTTTCAGTATACAAGCCTTGTGCTCCCTAGGTTAAATTTATTTCTAAGTATTTTATTCTTTTTGATGCTTCTTAAAATTAAAGTGTTGTCTTAATTTCATTGTCAGAGTTTTGATTGCTAATATACAGAAATGCAAGTGATTTTTATTTTTCCATTGACCTTGTATCCTGCAACTTCACTGAATTTGTTTATTGGCTCCAATAGTTTTTACATGAATTCTTTAAGGTTTTCTAGGTATCAATCATGTCATCTGCAAATAGAAATAGTTTTACTTCTTCCTTTTTAATGTCTTTTATTTCTTTCTTTTGCCTAACTGCGCTAGCTAGAACTTTCAGGAAAATGTCACATAAAAGTGGTGAGAGTGGACATCATTTCTTGTTCCTGATCTTAGGGAGAAAACATCCAGTCTTTCACAAGTATGTAAGTTGTGGGTTTTTCATAGATGCTGTTGAAAAAGTTCCTTTCTATTCCCAGTTTAAGTGTGTGTTTTTTATGCAGCTACTGAGATTTTATGTTTTTTCCCCTTTATTCTATTGACATGATGTATTACAATGATTAAGTTTCATATGCCAAACCAACTTTGCATTCCTGGGATAAATTCCATTTGGTCATGGTGTATAATTCTTTTTATTTACTGCTGGATTCTATTTGTCAATATTTTGCTGAGGATTTTGCATAAGGAATACTGGTCTACAGTTTACTTGTGATTATCTTTTTCTTATGTTGTTATCAGGGTAATACTGGCCTCACAGAATGAATCAGAACATGTTCTCCCCTCTATTTTTGAAAGAAACTGAGAGACTGATGTTAATTCTTTTAAACATGTGGTAGAATTCACCAGTGAAACCATGTGGTCCTGGGATCTTTTTTGTTGGAAGTTTTTAAACTCCTAATTTAATCTCTTTAGTTGTTATAGGTCTATTCAGATTTTCTTTCTTCTTGAGTCAAATTTGATAACTATGTGTATTTCCAGAAATTTGTCCATTTCATCTAGGTTATCTAATTTGTCAGCATACAATTGTTCACAGTATTCCCTTTCAATCCTTTGTTTCCCTGTAAAATCATTAGTAATGCCTCCTCTTTTATTCCTGATTTCAGTAACTTTAGTCTTCACTTTTTTCCCTTTGTCAGTCCAGCCAAACATTTGTCAATTTGTTATCTTTTCAAAAAATCAACTTTTGGTTTCATTTTATCTCCTGTACTATTTTTCTATTTCCTTAACTTCTGCTGCAATCTCTATTATTTCCTTTCTTCTGCATGCTATGAGTTTAGTTTGCTCTTCTTGTCCGATTTTCTTACAATGGAAGGTCGGATTATTAATCTGAGAGTTTTCTGCTTTTCAAGGGAGGTGTTTATAGCTATAAATGTCCCTCTGAGCGCTGCTTGACGCCTCCCCTAAGTTTTGGTATGTTGTAAATTCTCCTTTAATTTGGTATGTTGTGAAATTAATTTCTAATTTCATTCCACTGTAATCAGAGAAAATACTTTATATAATTTCAGTCTTTTAAAATGTATTGAGACTGGTTTTATGACTCAGCATACAACCTATCCTAGACTATTCTTTGTGCACCTGAGAAGAATGTGTTCTCTGCTGTTGTTGGAGTGAGTGTTCCACAGGTGTCTTATAGATCTAGTTAGTATATAGTTCATAGACATAGAATATAGTTCAAGACCTGTATGTCCTTGTTGATTTTCTAGCTAGTTGTATCCCAATCATTTACGGATTTTTGGGCTAATTTTTTTATTGTGGCAAAATATACATAACACAGAATTCATCATCCTAACCATATTTAAGTGTACAGTTCAGAGGCATTAAGTACACTCACAGTGTTATGCAACCATCACCACCATCCATCTCCAGAACATTTTTCTTTTTGCATAACTGAAACTCGGTGCTCTTTAAACAGTAACTCCCCATTTGCCCCTGCCCCCAGCCTATGGCAACTACCATTCTACTTTCTGTCTTTATGAATCTGACTACTCATATAAGTGGATTCATACAATATCTGTCCTTTTGTGTATGGCTTATTTCATTTAGTGCAATGTCTTTAAGGTTCATCCATGTTTGTAGCATGTGTTAGTTTTTCCTTTTTAAGGCTGAGTAATATTTCACTGTAAGTGTACATCACATTTTGTTTATCCATCCACTGATGGACACTTGGTTTTGCTTCTACCTTTTGGCCATTGTGAATAGTGTTGCTATGAACATGAGTGTACAAATACCTCATCCAGTCCATGTTTCCAATTATTTTGGGTAGGTATATACATATGAGAAGTGAAACTGCTGGATCACACAGTAATTCTATGTTTTAATTTTTTGAGTAACCGCCATATTTCTTTCTGCAGCAGCCGCACCATTTTGCATTCCCATCAACAGTACATAAGGGTTTCAATTTCTCCACATCCTTGCCAGCACTACTAGTCTCCTTTGTACCTAATGGAAGATGGAGACATGTAGACACTTAGTAAATCCTCATCGACTATTATGACTTTCTGAGAATTGAAAGTCCCTTGCAACATACTTGGCTCTTGAATCCTAAATGAAATGAAGATCACTGCCTGAAGTCACGTAGAAATCTGTCTAAAAGGGATTTATTTATGGCAGATCTTAATCTGTTCCTCCACTACTCCATTACCCCTTTTATACAAAAATTGTCAGGGAATGTTACAGCTAATTCCTTTATGTCATTTTGGTGAGATGAAGGCTGACGTAATGAGATCAAGAATACAGAACTTTAACTCCCTTCTCATCTTGCACTTCTGTACGGATGCAACAAAATATGAAATGGCAATTGAAGACACCGGCTGCAGGCTGGGAAGTGTCTCTGTAACTAAATCATATGTGAGAATACTAAGACTCTAAACTATACTTTTTAGCAGTCTAATGGATATATTTTAGAGGTTTCCATTTGTGTAAAATTAGGACTGCCTCTCCAAACATCGTATTTAACTTCACTTAAAATAAAATATTGAAACAAAAAAGAGAGACAGACAAAGGGAGGACAGGGCAGGATATTAAAATAGTCCAGATGTGAAATGATTACAGTACAAAGATAGTACAGCGGGAAGGGGGAAATGCTATGAAAAACAACTTAGCCAAAAAAACAAAACAAAACAAAAAAAACTTTAAATGCTTAAAGCAAAATATATTTTCATTTAGTCCAGATGAGACCTCAACAAAAGCATTTAAAACCAAGACTTAAATAAGAAAATGCTATAATAGCTGAATAAAGGTATTGTAAAGATGTATTGTAAAGGGTATTCTGGAAAGGTAAGCAACTTACTAAGTGACACTCTGCCATATTTGGGGCAGACTTTCAATGTGCTAAATGTATTCCAGTAATTCAACATAGGACTCATTATTTCTTTTCTTTTTTGTAGGACTATCATTTCTAATGTGAGATACGTAGCAAGCTATGACATTCCAGTACTTGGTTTGGCAATTGCTCATGTTGACAAAAAAGTACCATATGGGTTACCTGATAGCCTTCTGTTTTCTTCTGACACCACTTCAGCAAGGCATTTCTCTTTGATCCTCCATATTCTCTTGCCAGTGCTGAGAGAGGGTCCTTCCTTTCTTCCCTGATAAGTGAAAATAAATCCAAAGTTGCAATATTTTTTATTTGAGCATCATTATAAAACAGAAATCCTACAAACAGAAGAGACCAGTGTTGGTTTGCATTCTTGAACATGATAAATGCACACACTAAGGCATCCAATGGCAAGATGTATCATTTCATTCATTTGGTTTTACCTATCAATTTTTACAGTGTCCTCATAGACCCACCACTGTCAGGGATATCTGCTATATGAAGTGAAGGACTCTATTCATTATCCACACGGAAACTGGGAGATTCAGTATAGAGTCCATTCACAATTAATGGAATGCATTCTGGGATGCTCAGAAGGGAGAAAAACAACCTGATACCGGCAGCATCTGAAAGTTATTGTGGCTTCCTTTCATTCAGTACCCTATCCTTCCATAATCTTTACACTTTGGTTTTATTTTTGTTCACTCATTTTTGTTTCCAATCTTTTATGTCCTCAATTATTTCATCTTTTAAAAAAAATCACTTACTGTAAATACAAAGGACAAAGTTATAAAAGGTGAAGGATTACAAGGGACAGTTCCTGCCTTCAAGGTATTTTATAATTTGGGGAAGCAGATGAGACAAAAGATGGCAATAAATAGTAAAATAACCATAAAATATCTCAGACATGTTTACTGCTAAGTTGTACACTTTATTGACTGTAGGTAGTTAGAATTTTATCTTGCATAGAAAATGGAATTTTTCTGTAAACTCATCATTCATTCAACACTCCTACCATGGAGCACCACAGGCTGTGCCAGGCAATGTGGGATTGCTGGGCAAGGGATGATGTACAACACAGGGGCCCTGCTTTCTCAAGGAGCTTCAAAGCTTACTATAGGATGGGCATACTATAAAAGCTTGGGGGGAAAATTAATGGCTGTATATAACGCTTTTCGTAAAATTACACGTAGGGTACTTTAGGGCACTGTTAGTTGCCTTGAAGGTAGAATGAATATTCTGCCCCAGACTACACACTGCATCAAACAAGATTTCGTGATTGTCCGGGTGACAGAGCAGGGGTAGCATACAAGCCAACTCATCCAGCACCAAATCCCTTCTTTCCAGTAGCTACTTTAGAAGTCGAATTGAACATTGAGGAATTCCTGGAGAGAAAGAGAATGCTTTGCAAAATAACCTGCTTCCTGACAAGTAGCATACTCTTAAAAGCTTGGTCTGTTTTTCAGTGTTTAAAAGTAAAGCAGAGGGGCCGGCCCGGTGGCGCAGGCGGTTAGAGCTCCATGCTCCTAACTCCGAAGGCTGCCGGTTCGATTCCCACATGGGCCAGTGGGCTCTCAGCAACATAAATAAATAAATAAATAAATAAATAAATAAATAAATAAATAAATAAATATACTCTTCTCTACATGTTTAAAAAAAAAAAAGTAAAGCAGAGACTCTAGTCTCCCACCCCATAAACTTAGCTCAGTAAGTATCCTAGAGGTAATTATGTTACAAGTGGCTTAGTATTCTTCAGCATATTGATTCTGTCTGTACTTACCCTCCAGAGTATGTTAGGAAATCAAAGAGTACACATTTAGAACTGAAGCTTTTCCAGTTGAGAGTTATACTGAAATACCACCAACTTATCTTAGAACCAACAGTAAAATACAAAAATATTTCAACATTCAGTTAAGATTGTTGCCTTGAAGAAATATACTTTTACGTTCACGTGCTAGTCCAACAGGTTCCTACTTTGGTTTAAGGGTTTCAAAGAAGTTTGTTATAACACCATAGGAAAAGAGAATGAAGATAAATTTAAGATAAGTGAATGAATGCAAAAGGGCAAGCCAAAAAAAGAATCTTCATCATGCCCAAAATAAAAGTAACTACTACAATCAATGTGAAAGGTTCACTCTGGCTCACAGCAGGTCTGCTTTGTTAGAGAAACAGCATAAAGAGCATCAAAAAAGAATCAATGCTGAGGAGCTGCAGAAAAGAGACTCCTAGAGCTTGGAGTCTCCTAACTTCATTGTAAGATGAGCAAACTCAGGCGAGGAGATGTCTTGCTGAAGATCATAGCTTCTAAATGTAGGAGCCAGGAAGAGTGGGTGCCCTTCCCAAAACTACAAAGACAAGCATGGACAGTGCTCTCCCCCGTATCAGCCAGGGCAGAGCACGAGCTCCCCTCATCACTGCACCCCTACTTGCTACAATAGTGCACTGCTCATGGGGCCACTGTTCTAAGAGGTTGGTTTCCTGGAGGCATGGCTTTAAAACTAAGTATATAATTTGAATTTGAGAGGCCAAATATCCCATTTTATCCTCAAACCTGTAAATCAATATATGGCTACATTTCTGAAACCTATTCCTATCCCTCCTTCAAGTCTTAATACATCTTAAATACTTAATTGTTCTCAATTCCTCTTAATGCTTAATTCTTCTTAATACTTCTTCATGAGTATTTCCTAATTCCTATAAACAATGCATGCTAAATGTTTGACATCTATTATTCTCTTCTAAATTATAAATACTTCTTAGTCCCAAATGGCTTCTGACATTGAGAAACACAAATAAAATATAACATTATATTTTTATGTATTGTTCCTCAATTATTAACATAGCATAATATTCTCAGCTCCTAGTCTAAACAATTAGAGCCATCGTTAGTTCTCATTTTTTCATTCCTTTTCTAAAGATCTGTTGCTGAAATTAAACATCGTTCCCTTTGAAAAAGCTCCTGAGTCCAACCCTCCCGTCATCACTTCCACTGCTTTCACCCTCGTCCAGACTTGATAACTTTGTCCCAGAAACATTACAATAGCCTTTAGCTGCTTTCCCCGTCTTTTGTCCAGAATAGAACAATTCTTGGATCATCTTCTCACACTGATTTATTTACCCCACTTTAGAGCTGCTACCACATCAAAGTGACTCAATTTGGCTTTAAAGAAGTTCCGCGGCCGAGCCACACCCTTCCTAGTCAATCTTTTTCCGCTGCCCCCAGAGATGGTAGGTCCACAGCTCCTGGTTTTCCGTACCCAGCCTCTCTGTGTGTGCAGCACTACCTCCTCGGTAGCTATCTCCCCCAACTTCTTGCTTATTCATCCTTTTTGTGCATTCGCTCAAGTCACTGACCTCACCAACAACGCCCACCCACCCCCAAGGCCCCACTCCAACTCCACTCTTCCAGCCTTCCCTAACACTCTACCCACACCCCAGTATTTGCATTTCACAATGCTTGCTTTTGTAGTCAACCATTCTCCAACTTAAAAAACCAAACCCAAAACCATCAGCTGTGCTTTAGGAAAGGAACTATCTTTTTAACTTTGTTTTACTTTTTTACTTCTATACCATCTTATTCAATTCTGGGCATAGAGGAGGAGATCAGAAAAGACTTAATAACACACAAAGAAAGACAAAAGAAATCAGTGCTTCAACGCATTATTTTACAACTTGATCATTTACTCTCAAAAGGCCAGGAAAGGTACACATGAAATGCACCAGTATCAACGGTTCTCTACCTTATCCGGCTTCGGGTGGTGGGGGTCACAGACGCCGTAGGAGAGGAGGAGAGGGAAAGCTGTGGTGACGTGGTCCCCATAGCCAGCAGAGAGGCCGGCGACGCCCCCTCAGGTGCAGCGATGTCTCGTTTCATCTCTTCACTACTTCGTCGAGACACTGATTGTGAGAAATAGTCATTATGCATTTTATAGCAGAAACATTTTAAATCAAGAGTTCTTAGCACATTTTCATCAGCAGGTTCCAAAAAGAGCAAAAATTATACAACAGGAGGAAAAACTAACATTTTCTTTATCTTACTAATAACTTGTAAAAATTTATTTTTTTTTTATTTAAAGAAAAAACTGTAAAAAAGGTACAGTAGTTGAAATATGCACTAAACCCCACCTTACCTGATGGTAAGAAGTGTGTCTTACCCATTCCTGTAACACTCAAAGTATCTACCTAGTACATAGTAAATAGTACTCTGTAAACATTCATTTAATCACAAATACAACTAAAAACCAAAGGCTAATTAAAGCAGTACCTGATAACTACCCACTCTCAACTGAAATCAAAACGACCCTTCTGAACTTAGCCAAAAAAGACTGTTAAAAGAAAGAAAAGAAAGAGATACATTTAATTCTGGGTCAGGCCATATTTTAAAAAACATAAATCAACAGAACAGAAAACCAAAAGGTGGCACGTCAGCTACTGAGAAATAAAAACCATCAGGAAAGTCCTACTTTGAAAGTCTGGTGTGGTAAGACATTGTACCTTGGTAGAATTACAGAAAGTTCTGAGAACCGTTAAGTGGACGTAGCCACTTCTGCCGTTGATAACAGAGCCAAAATAAAAGCGGCTTTCCAGCAAGGATGTGCTGAGTAAGAGCAGGTGCTCACAATGCTGTGCTGAGCACAGTGACACGTGAGACATGAGACAAAGTTCCTGACCTCAGACAGAATTCTCTCACCTCAGAAGATGCTGGATGTGCAGAAGAAGCCATTAACTGTCTCACCCCTGGGCTGATTGTAATGCCAATCTACGTGACACATCAGTAACTTTCCCCCCTGATTATTAGTAAAATGCCCGCCTTTTACTGGTTAAAATATTCTTGATGATTTTAGGATAACCACAAGCAGAAACATAACACTGCATTAGAAAAGTGATGTCTTTAAAGATCCAGAAGAAACAGATGCTTTCTCCTATTACAGGATCTTATTAGAATGAGGCACTTACATATTCTGACATAATTTTATAATTATTCTTGTTTTCTCTTTCAATGTCAAATCTCTGTATGCCTTAAATCAGCAGTACCTTTTAGTGGTATGCTAGGAAATTGAATGAGAACACCTTTCATAATTTTATATAAAACAGAGGAAACACTGAGAAAGAATAGGAAGAACACTGTTATAGGAAAAGGGTTTGGGATCTGGGCTTTGGGATGATTTTGACTCGACTCCTTACTAATTTAAAGACTCAGCTATGATGTATAAAACTGTACTAATTCAAATATACATACAAGTGGGTCGTCAACTGTATGAGGTAGAGTTACAGGAATTTCTCCTTTCCTGATCCAATTTTCAGTTGAGCTATTAAGAGTAAGAAAAGGCCACAAAGGGAAAATAATGCGAACAACTGATAAACTAAAGATCAGCTCTAGGAGACAAACAAAGCAAGTTCGTTAAATTCATCATGATAGGATGGCTTTATCACACTGCAAATCTGGCTTCCAGAGAATTTTGGACGTGCTCTGAAATAACTCTTCAAAAACAGTCATGACACACCTTGGGATAAATATTCTAATCTTTCACAATTATACCAACTTTGTATGAAGCTGTGTTTTCGGCACATCATCTAACCCACTCTGAGCATTTAAATAAATACTTTTTAAATGAATGGAACTACCTAGTTTTTGTTTTTTGAAATCGAGGCCATGAAATATGACCTCTGTAGGATCTGAAAAATAGCATAGGGGAAATTCAGAGTGAAAAAAAAATCAACAAGAGTTCTTAAAGAGACAAGTCAAGTTAACTAAGTCTAAAGAGAAAAGTATTTAGTACTATTACTAAAACTTCTAGATGAAGTCTTTTTAAAGGCAATTTCAGATAAAAGTCATTACCTGAGATGGTCTTGGCACTTTCCATGGCAGGTACTCTCGGCAAAGAAGCAGGTCGGCTGGTTGAAGATGTTCTTAATAGATGTTCTGCACAAAGTGGAAAGGGTCCCAATAAAGCAATCTGACACTGAACTTTGCTATAACAGGTAGCAAGAAGTTGAGTTTTACATCTCTCACCCTTGAGGCTCACCCTTCTTTCCTAACCCAGGATGCTTCAACAATTCCCCATACAGTCTATTTATACAAAACAACTTCCCTAGACAAGAACATGGGAAAACATTTCCTTCAACATTTTGTTTCTAGGGATGAGACAGTTGACACAGATGAAAATGCTTCTAAATCAGCAAATGCTACTTATCTCTTTGCTGTAATTCGACCAAAATTCAAAGATCCCCTACTATATCTAAGTCTAAAAAGTACAAACTACTGAAAAGCTTCGCCCTTGTGCCTAATAGGTCATGGGGAAGCCACACATACACACAACCACAAACAAGTCAGCATAGGGTAATTACAATAATCGACTTGATAAAGTACTATCAAACCACAGAGGGAGAAGCCATTTGCTTAGATTTCAGGCAGCAGAGAAGACTTCAACAACAACACACTGTAATGACATTACGCCGGGATTCAGTAGAGAGAAGAGGGCTGGGGAACAGCACTTCAGCCAGATAATAGCCAGAGCCAAGGTATAAGGACATTCAAGTTAGAGAATGATAAAAATCCCAGCATGGCTAAAACATGGGCATATGGAAAACAGAGATGGCAGCGAGAAAAGAGGCTTTAAAGGGAGGATGAGGCTAACCGGCAAGAACCTTCATTACCTGCTACGTGGACTTCAGTCTAAGGGCAACAAGGGAGAGGCACACATTTCTGAACATTCAGGGAAGAACACAATCAGACACGGCCTCGACCGTCTGCATTAGCGGCCTCACCTTATTCTGCTCCTCCCACCCCTGCTTTCTAAACACAAGCTGCCTGGGGAGTTTCTTGAGTTCCCTGAACACTGGCACACGCTGTTCCCACACCTTCTATGCTCCGCCTCCATTCCCTCCTTAGCCTGGCTACCTTTATCATCCTGAAAGTCTAGCTTCAACATCGCCTCCTGGGGACCTGCTCCCCCGCAGTGGGAGCCCCCAAACACAGACCAGCACACTTCTTACCTAGGGCTACAAGACCGCTGTCGGGTCAGGCCAGGCCGACGAGCACAGGACAGACTAGATGAGTTCTGCCTAGTTGATGTGTATTAGGGATGTGTGATTAAAATGAGGGAAAGCACCACCTCTTATACTTAATGAAGACTCTGAGTCTCATTGCCCAAGAATGTCGCTACAGCAAACATTTTTCGAAAAAGGGAAAGGCAAGACTTACCGCACACTAGTCAAACAGGTCATTCAACACCGCTTTTTAAGAATTGGTAACTTAAAAAATACTCCCTCTTATAATATGATGTCAAAAGTAATGGTACATGACATTATCTTTCCAGGATAGCACATCATTTATCACAAAATCTATTTTCTGAGCATATGATGAACATCTGGTTGTAATTACGTACTACTTGGAGGGGAAGGGAGTGGGAAGGATGAAGTTCCTTTCTTAATGAACATAGGACTTATACAGCCTAGAGTCATTACATCTTTTCTTTTCTTGAGCAAACAGCACCTCTGTGAAAGAGCCTATAAGCAAGCATCAATCAGAATTCTGAACTCTGTTGGCAGTTGGCATTCATCCTCAGGAAGAGCACATTATGCACAAAGGCTGACAGACAATACAAAGTTAGCAGCACATGGAAATAGGAGAAAACGGAAACCAACGGTTTAATTTAATCAAATTCTCCATTTTACAATTATGAAACTGGTCATTTCCCTACAATCTTCATCTCCCAAAGAACATAGCAAATGAAGAAAGTTAAAACAAAAGTTATAAAGACAAATGAATCGAAACTAGTGTGTCAGCCCTATAATAATGCCCTACATGGAAAGTGTTTCTAAGTTGCCTTATTTCTTTCTCTTTTACACTGCACACACAATTGAAACAAAGCTCATGAAATTTACTGCTGATTCATTTGCCCAACGCCTCTTCTTACTGTCTAAAGATCCAAGTCTGTCTCAATTTGGCAGACCCTACCATAAGGCAACATCTATTTTCTGAAAATGGGCAAAGTGGCACATATTTCATAGCCCTTATTTAAATAGCCACAGTAGATTATTCTTTCAAAATTATTTGTGATAACTTTCAACTGGCACAACATAGTCTGCTGCCATCTCATGAAGTATTTTCATTGTGAGAATCACACTTGTGCTCAGAAGCACACGTCACAGCAAGAACACATGCCCATCTACTACTACAAGTAAGCAGGCTGGATTCCATCTTCATGTCAAACTGGCGGTTCATCTCTCTTCAGGAAATAAGATTAGTGTATTATAGTTGAGAGTGGCAGGCAGGAGGGATTATATTTTATAATAATAGAGTCTATTGCCATATGGAGCTACTCTTGTCTCTAATCCATTCATTCACCAAAAATCATTTGGGTGTCCACTACTTGCCAGGCTTGGTGCAAAGGTCAGAGAAAAGAAGATAGGAGGCAGGAAACTTGCCTCATGGAACTCAGAGTCTAGAAAGGAAGCCAGACATTTAAACATCATTATAAGTGAAGGATGCTAGGAAAGAATAAGTACAAGGGGGCTCTGGGAACACAGCAGGGGATGTGACCTGCTCTTGAGAGGATGTCTGGAAAGGCCTCCACAGGAAATGACATCTCAGTTAAGGCTAGAAGGATAATTAATAGCTTTTACACAGGGCAAAGGAGAGCTTGGAGGGGAGAGAGTGTTCTGGCTGAATGCTTAGCATACACCAAAAGAAATCCAGGATGGCAATGTTCAGAGGGCAGCGGGAAGAGAGGAGCAGGTGAGGCCGCAAGCAGGTGGGAGGGCCACGCAGGCAATGCAGGCGAAGTTAAGGAGTTTGAACTTCCCCCTGCTGGCAATGGGGAGCCAATGAAGGTTTTAGTAGCTAAGCACCTTTTGGCTCTAGTAGTCTGGAGGGGTAACAGACTGTATGAGGAGAGATAAGGATGGCTTGGACTTGGGTGGTACCAGGAGAGACAGAGATAAGTAAACAGATTCAAGGGCTCTTCAACTGGGTGGAATCAACAGACTTGCTGACCTAGTGGATATGGAGGTGAGAAGGAAGGAGGTTCCACGTACAGAGATATGACAGGGGAAGAGTATTATGGGAGGAAAAGAGATGAGAACACATTGAATTTGAGAACCCTATTAGATACCCAGGGAAGATGTGAACTAGGCAGTCAGAGAAGGAGTGCAGAAGAAAAGTCAGAGTGAACATATAAGTTTGGAAATTTTTAGCATATAGTTGATGGGATGAGAATGAACTTGGTGCCAAGGAAGTTATGGGAACCTTGGTCAAAGAAGTTTCATACACTGGTGGGGACAAATGTAAGGAAAGAATGTGTTGAGGAGTGGGAGACAGAAAGGAGACAAGCTGCACAAGGATGAGAAAGCCTAGTAGCTGGAGGAGGTGGGGAGATGGGGAGGGTTGTCTTTCTTAACATAGGAGGGCATTTTTAAGATGATGAGGGAAGAGAGCCAACAGAGAGGGTGCGGTTGAAGATACAGGAGAAGGGGATAATAGCATGAGGCTAACAGCATCTATGAAAGTCCAGGGGGATGTGATCCAGGGCTCAGATACAGGGATAAACCTACACAGAGATACTCTGTTCCCTTCCGACAGACAGGCAGCAGTAACATAAGCACACTAGGTCTGCTACTTAATTTTCTCTTATTTTAGATATCATAGAAATTAATAGGTGCAGGCGTTGTCCCTTTATTGTTTCCCTAATCAAATTTATAAGCAAAATAGTGGGTTTAAAAATAGAAGCCTAACTATCCAACTTCTGTTCACAGAGGAGGAGTTCCAAATGGACCAATGCTCCTGCCAAAAACAACTCTAAAATTTTGAAAAAATATTAAAATCAACTACTTAAAGCCACTGAAGAGAAACCAAAGCAGGCAGAAAAATGAAAGGAGTCTACACTTGGAAGAAGGAAATAGCACTGGGTGAGTTTCCCAGTTTTATGGCTTGTAGGCAGGGATATAGGCCCCAGCTGAGGCCATGTAAGGCAGTGCAAATTTGGTAGAAAATAGCCTTACTGCCTTGAAGAAACACAGGCTATATCTCAGAACAACCAAGACTGCTGGAAAGAGAGGGGGTAGGGGAAAGACCAGAAAGGAAAGAGTCACAAGTTCTGTACCATGTTTCCCTGAAAATAAGACCTAGCTGGACAATCAGCTCTAATGCATCTTTTGGAGCAAGAAATAACATGAGACCTGTTATTATATATCATCATATCATATCATATCATATCATATCATATCATATCATAAGACCGGTATCATATTATAGTAAAGTAAGACCAGGTCTTATGTTAATTTTTGCTCCAAAAGACGCAGTAGAGCTGATTGTCTGGCTTGGTCTTATTTGGGGGGAAACAGTATATAAACTCTGCCTACATCTTTCACTGACCTCTGAAATCCGCAAACAATCAGATTTCAAAGAGTTGAATTAAGGCCAAAATAACTGACCAGGTACTTCAACTTAAGAGGCTGGAATCTGAGGTGAGTCAAGTTAACTGCTTGCTAACAAAAATCAATTATCTGCAAAGGAACAAAAGAGAATCCAGAATCTCTATAACACGTGAGTTATGCTGCCCAAGAAACAATCCCAAATTACAATCCCACACAAACAAAAAAAAGGAAAAAGTGACGCATACTCAAAAGAAATGGAAACCTACCTGAAGATTATTATCTGTATGTTGGAATTAGCAGAAAAGAATTTTAAAGCAGTTATTACAAATATGCTCAATGTCACAAAGGAAAGTACGTATGTTCTCAACAAATGAACAAATAGGAAATCTCAGATGAAAGAGTTGCAAGAATATGAGACAGGCTCTCTCTGCGATGCAATGCAAAGGACAACCTAAAGCTGAAAATGGAGCAGACATTTAGAAAAATCCTCTGGAACACCAGCTCTCCCCCTAAACACGAAGTATTTATTACTAGAGCAACTGGAAACCTGTTGTGCAGTGAGGACATCACAGCAACAACGAAACTCAAAACCCAACCCAGCTCCTGAGTAGATTAACTCAAATGCCCACACTAAATACCTAGCAGAAGGAAAGAGGTGCCCATGAAAAGGCATAAAGCCAATTTACAATCCTACACAAGATGTCCAGCTTTCAAGAAATGATTATAAAATATACAAAAAACAAGGAAAAAATATATCGAGCTCACTATGTCAAGACACAAAATCATCAATAAAACCACAATCACATGTGGCATAGATGTTGGAACCATCTGACAGGGTATTTAAAATAACCATGATTAATATGTTAAAGCCTCCGATGGAAATAGGAGGCAACATGCAAGATCAGCTGGGATTTCCTAATTGATTTTCACTTACAGTTTCCATATCTCTGCTGAAATTAGACAAATCATATGAGAACTATGTCTCTGGTTCTCAACTGGGGGCAATTCTGCCAATGTGTTGCTTGGGACATATTTGGCTGCCACAAGTGGGGAGGCGGGGGTGCTACTGGCGTCTTAGAGGGTGCTTCATGTCTAGTGGGTAGAGGCCAGGGAAGTTGCTAAATATGCACAGAACAGAGAGTAGATTTTACTGTATATAATTTTTTTAATCAACCAGCATTGGGGAAAAGGGGATGGAATGCAGACTGTGACAAAATTCATCTAACTGTATTACAAATAACCACACTGAGACTGTGGTAAAAACAGGCGCTGACCAAAGTAATTTTGTAAAAACAGGTGTTTTGACTGCTACTCTAAGGCTGAACACAAAAAGAACTGCACGCAAACACCATACTCTGGTAAATTTGCTTCTCAGAGGGGTGTGGTTTAACAGTTTTGAAACTACTATAGACTAGGGTTGAACAAGTAAGTACACATATTGTAGATAATGCAAGCCAGGCTTCTCACTGTCAAGAGAAAGATGTTACAAATAAGGAAACAGAAAAGGCTAGAACGCACTCTTTGGGGCAGACTTGGAGTCAGAGGCATTCGTGTAAACTCGTGGTTTTTGATAGCTAGATGGATACAGAAAGAATAGTTCCACGTTTGTACGCATGGGCTGGTTATACATACATGAAATTTTCTTAGCTCTATCCAGAGAGGAACTGGAGGCAGTGAAATCTCAGCAGCAGTAAGTCCATCCAGCACCCAGATCTTGTTTTCTAAATACCATTCTCTAAGAAAAGTAACTCGGGTTCCTTGGAGAACTGGTTGATTCCAGAGCTCATGCAGGACATAAACAAGCCTGGATCATCTTGTGGTGCCCCAAGTAAGAAAATGCTTTTGAGGAGTTCGGTGCATCAAAGGGCAAGGAGTCAATGTGAAAGAGCTCCCAGTGGCCAAAGTTGGAATAACTTGAGCAACAAAATAACAATAATCAATTATAACCCAAGGGATAAATATCCGAGAGTCTATACTAATACAAGTGCTATAAATATAACAATAAGTATAACAACATAATGGAAATAATTCCTTACAAAAAGAGTATCACCACTAAAACACCACAGCAATCACTGCTGCAGGAAAAATGTACAAACAGATGTTAAAGTCAGGGAGAGAAAGTTTAAGCAGGAACAGAATATTTATCGATTACTAGCAGACAACAACCTTAACCAAGTGACCAAGGTCAACATCACCAATAATAAGACATATCGACATCATGTGCCCCTTGTCCCGTGACACTTAGAGGGGCACATCACCCCTGTGACAACCTTCCCAATAAAACATAACCTCAACTTAATCAGGAGAAAATATCAGACAAATCCATACAAAGAGATATTCCAAAAAAAATAACTGGCTAGTATTCTTCAAAAGTGTCAAGGTCAAGAAAGACAGGGAAAGGCTGATAAACTGTTGCAGACTGGTGGAGACTTAAGAAAATAAGACCAGTAAATACAAAGGGGGATCCTGGACTTGATCTTGGGATAGAAAATGAACATCAGTGGAAAAAACCGGTAATCCAATAAAGTCTGTAGTTTAGGTTAATAACATTTCAACGATATTGATTTCTTACTCTTGATAATTATTCTATGCTTATGTAGGATGTTCACATAGGGAACCTGGGTAAAGGGTAGAAGAGAGCTTTAATATTTTTGCAACTCTTCTGTTAATCTAAACTTATCTCAAAATTTTGATTTTAAAGACAGACAGAACACCTTAAGCAAATATTGCAACACATGTTCAAATGGACTGATTGCAACTTATGTTGAAAAGCATTTTTGAAAAGATAGACTGCAGGAAGGATAGAGTGGTGGGTAAATATGTGATAAAGAGAACACAGGAAAATGCTGTAGAATCTTGGTAATGAGATGGACATTCACTATACTATTTCTTTCCACTTTTCTGTAGGCTTGAAAATTTTCATAATACTTTGGGAAAAAACAGAAGCTAGATACTTGGTCTATCAAGACAAATACCAAGAACCATAGAGAAGAAAAGGAAAATGGGGGTGGGGATGGCTTAGAATTGAATAGATATCCATTAGGCTATAAACACAGAGAGGCAGGATTTCTGTCTGAATTTCTCCTGGGAATTTCCCCACTAAGGCTGGATCTAGGGCTGGGCCAAAATCTGATTTAGATCTACTCTTTGGAGAACAAAAATTGCTATGAAACCTTTTTAACAGAAAGTTTTCTTTTTTATTTTAACTTAAAAGTAAAGAGATAATAATTTTTAACAAAGGCTTAGCTTTCTATTTCTAGAAAAATCTCCAAACTTTGTGTCCTATTTATTATGTATACCCTTACCATAAATCAATGTTTTTTCAAAATACTGAGTTTTGAAAAAATTTTACATCTCTAAGCCTCAAGTAATACTATTTACATAGATAACAGTATGAATTTCTTTACAGAACATGACTAAAAGTGGACTAATCAACTTTCTCAGATATTTACATATCTGAGCTGGTAACACAGACATGACACTCACGAGGTCACACTGACACTGGACAACCCCAGGCTCTCCAACCACCTGAACCATCAGCTGAGGTCTTTGCTTAACACTCTGGACCTTTTGAAGATCACTGTGCAAATGGGGACAGTAAAGACCTTCCCAACTACCTATATCCATGTACCTGGTAGCTGATATATCCTTTCCTGCTTAGGCCACAGACACTAATTCACATGCTGTCTACAAAGACTCACTGAGGCGGTGCCAGTCATGACCGCAACCATTTAACTCAACTGCTGACAATACTAATAAAAGAGCATTTGATTAGTTCATTTATAAGATTTCTCTGGTCTAAAACATTCTCCTACAACTGACATACAAGCATGATGCTAAAATACAACAAACAAAAACCCCACACCTGTTATAAAATACTTAACTGCAAAAAAAACAACAAATATTCTAATTTAAGTGTAGTAGAACAAGAGGCAGCACCCTTTTAAATTTCAGTAATGAAGCCACTAAAACTTTCAAAATGAAAATTATAGACTGTATTTTTTTAAATTTAGGCCAAGATAAAGGTGACAATCAAAGAAGTAAAGCAGTTCAAGACAGCTCAAAAATACTACTCTCTTATCACAGTTTGGATAACCGCGGTGGCTTTTTATGACCAAGAATCATTTGGTTGTTCTTAGTTTTGTAAGTGGTTTCTTTCTCTAGTGATTGTGTAAGATAAGATCACACTATCAACAAATTCTCAGATAAAAATTCACCTAAGTGTGTTTCCCTCTGTCTCCTGTATTTGCACTGTTTCCACTAAGCCCCATTAAGGCATTATAACAGACTAAAGTGGAGAATTAGACTGGCATTAACACAGACTGACCACGCACACCCCATGCCCAATGGCATTATCATTTGATACATTACCAGATAATAAAAAGAGCAGAGCCAGGAAAAGGTCTGATTCAACAGAGGCCTGGAGACACGTTAACACATTTAGTCTGTGTTTTCAATAACCTTGGCCCATAGACCTTCCACACCCCATTCCCCACCCACAAAAGCCATGGCAATAAGAAAAATGAAACAATAATCTTTGTCTAATTATCCTTTACTAAGAATCACTTGGGTTGCTTGTGAAAACGAAGTTCCCAAAGTTATCAACAGATAAGTTCAAGGAACACTGCTGGTGCTGGCTTTCCCTGGTAAACCGTGCCCTGCTGTGAGCCAAGCAAGGTGAGCCTGGAGGGTAGCAGTCAAAAGGGGAGAAGGCCCTCCCCGAGGTAAAATTGGAGCGAAGCCAGGATCCCTCCTCCTGGACAAGTGTTCCAGAAGAGGAACACCTGTCAGGCATGTCAGGCTGCTAAGTCAGGAGTGTGCCTGAGTACGCAGGACACAAGGAAGCCCATGCGGCTAGACAGACAGACGGAGAGAGAAAGGTGACGAGGCCAGACAGGCAACTGAGGCCAGGCTGGGAGGGCCTGGCGGCCACTAAGAGAACTCAAGCTTCTCTTCTGAATGAAATGGGAGCCAGTGGAAGGTTCTGAGAACAGTGACCTGTTCCAATTTATATTTTTCAAGACTACACTGACTGTGGGGTTAAGAACAGACTGGGCGGGGGATTAGGAACCTTTTGCCAGAACGCAGGTGAGAGGTGATGGTGGTAGTGGAGGAAGAGCAATATTCCGGGTGCATTTCAAAGGTAGAGCAAATGGGTTTCCTAAAGAACTGAACAGGGTTCAGATATGGGGGTCTAAGATGAAAAAGGGAGTTAAGGATGATTCCAAAGTTTCTGGAGGAGGAAACTGCCATTAACTGAGGTAGAGAAGTCTACAGGCTGAATGAGTTTGGGAAATGTGGGAATCTTGTCCGGGACGACCTCAGTGGGAGAGTATTCAACATGCAAATGTGATGTGTCAAATAGGCAATTGGATACACACCTCTCGAGTCCATAGGAGAGGAACAGGCTGGAGATAGAAATTTGGCGGTCCTCAGAATAAAAGCAGTAGTTAAAGCCACGAGACACAGTAACGGAGTACAGACAGAGAGAAGACAGGCGTAGGGACTGAGCTCTGGGGTACACCACCACTTACTGGTCAGGGAGGAGCAACAAGCACAGGAGACAGAGCAGCAGCAAAGGCGGGAGGAAAAGATGCAAGAGTGGGGCATCATGAAAACCAAAAAGAACATCCTGGAAGAGGGAGTGCTCCACACGGCCAAATGCTGCCGCCAGTTCACAGCAGATGAGGACTGAGAGCTGACTGGGTTGGCAACACCTCACTGGCAACCTCGATGAAAGCAGCTTGAGGGAACAGGAAAGATGAAAGCGTGTGTGCGGGGCTTAGGAGAGCCTGGGAAGAGAAGGGTTTAAGAATCCCATGAGCTAGGTATTCTAAGGGGAGAAAAGACCTCGGGTCATAATTGACAAATGAGCTGCAAGACACGGAGCAGGGGTAGAATGCACATCTTGGTGCCGGGAAAGCAGCCGCAGTGCCATCTTCCACCGTCCCTAAATGTTGCACAAGCAGCTTACTGAACACTCCAGACTGGCAGACATGGGGCCAGTTTCACTGCCAAACTGAACTCTTCCTTCAGGTACTTTAATGGAATAAGGGAAATAAGTCTGCTGATTTCTTCCCCACACCTACCGAAACCTTGTAGTCTTCCCGACAGAGCCGAACACCTACTTTCTACAACCGAGAGAATGCACAGAGGAATGGTGGGGGTAACCGGCTGGTAGCAGTTACGAGGAGCCCCAGGCTCCTGAGTGACGCGCACACCTGCTTAACATCTGCACACCTATCCCAACGCAGCGCTGCCTGTCACAGCCCACGCCAATGCCACAACCATTTTCCTAACGCACTGTCGCACCACACGTAAAAGGCAGTGTGGGTAAGAGAAGGAAGGAGCCGTGATCTCAGCAGAGGGGACGGCCTTAGGTGCCAGCTCCACCGCAAAGAGCCATCTATGGGAGAATGGGCAAGGCCCTTCACAGTACGGAGAAACACTGCTGGGCTTCATCTTCTGGAGTCTCAATTTCTTCTTATGAACAACAATACAGAGCACAGAGATTTTTAAAATGGGCTCTGGAGTCAGGCTGCCCAGGTCTACTATTCATTAACTATGTTAACCTGTGTTAAGATTAACTTTCTGAAGCCAAATTTTGAGTATCTGTAAAATGGGGTTACAATGTGTACCCCACGAAGAAGTATGGAACACAGTGCCCTGCAATGGTGTGTGCTTTCTATTACCCATCCTGATGTCATGAGAGAGCTGTCTTCCAACATGCATTTGTTAACAACTAATCTCCCCATTTGTAATTAATGCATACGAGTAGTAAACTTTTGATAAAGATGTATACCAGACTGGTTATAATAACATCAAGAACAAAGAAAATGACAATTTTGTTAACCAAAAAAGTCAGAATAAAAAAATTAACAAAAGTGAAATACTGCAACCTATGAGATGTACCTTGAACAGGAATTTCCCCGTAGTTTGGTCTCTTATCTGACAGGGCTGTCAGGGGTTTGGATGTAGAGATTGGTCCGCTTATAGAATGTCTCTGAAATCATAAGATAAACAGTGTCTAAGTTAGGTGAAATCCGGAGCCAGCTGGGCCTTACAGACAAAGTCGCAGAGAGTAAATATTTAGTTATGAACTTCCCTAATTCCTTCCATACTATTATACACGTAGTAAGGCTGAAAATCCCCCCCCACACATATAATGTGACCAATATACTATTTTAAAAATTAATACAGAAAGGGCCGATGTGCTCTTTACTCAGTTTTCCCCAAAGATAACATCTTGTCACTCTACAGTGTAATATCACAAGCAGGATACTGACATTAACATAGTCAAGATACAGCCTGCTTCAATCACAAGGACCCCTCCTGTGGCCTTTAGACAATTACACCGTCCCTCCCCCTCCCTGACCCCACATCACTGACCCCTGGCAACCACTGGTATTCTGAGTATAATCTCATTATTTTGTTTAAAGAGAATTCTTAAATACACCAATTAGCGAATGCTCCTACTGTACTTTTATTTACTCCTCTCTAAATTCATGCCTTGCGCAGACCCTACCACTCTGAATCTGGGCTGGCCTTATGACTTCCTTAGACCAAAAGAATGGGACAAAAGTGACAGTCCAAACTCCAAGCCTAGGTCTTCATAGACTTTGCTAAGTTCTACTTTGACTCTCCGGGAGCAAAGGAGCCTGAGAGGAAAGACCACATGGAGAGGGCGGCCCTGCTATCCCCACTGAGCCCAGGCCGCAGCCCATCCTCTGGCTAAGTTCTGGTGCTGGAACGAGCCCATGCAGAGCCAGCAAAGAACTGCTTAGTCAACCCAGAGAAATGTGAAAAATAATAAATTGCTGTTTTAAGCCACTAAGTTTTGAAGTGATGCGTTATGCAGCATAGGCTGAGGAACGCTAACTACATGTTCTACCCAGAGAGGTATCTTAGTATGCTGGTTAAAAGCATGGTCTCTATAGCCACACTATCCAGGTTCGAATCCCAGCTCTACCACTTCTTAATTGTATGCCCCTCGGCGAGTTGTTTACCGTTCTGGGCCTGTTTCCACATGGGAAAAGGAGGGATAAGAACAGTACCTAATACCCAACAGAGAACATTACGAGGTATTCGCAACAGTGTGGAACACATAGTAAGTGCTCAATAATGGTTAGCTATCACATTAGAGATTTTCAGAATAACACAACCGACATTCACATAACTTACCTCAACTAAGGACATTCACAGTACTTTAGGAAACAAATCCCAACTGGCTCCCTCATGTAGTAGTCACTTGCCCCCAGAAATAAGTGGGACTGACTCTGAAGAGGACAACCTTCCACATGCTGAGACTCCAAGGCCTCAGGCACTTACCTGCATGGGGGAGACAGCTGCCGCGGGGGGCGTTTTCATAGGGCTTGGACTCAGAGGTGTGCGAGGAATTGCAGCTGCCGTGGGGTTTGGTACTAGAAAAACAACAAGCACACCAGTACATAATGATACATCCGGGTACAGGGGGAGCCTTTATAACTGGTTTCCGCTGCAGAGTTCACTGGCTTACCCAACGCGCTCAGCTCCCCTAGGAACTGTCCTGACTGATGCCCCTGAACACACAGCCATGCCTGCCCAGGAGACTGTGCTTCTCCTGCCACCAGGTGGACTGTTTGTTCCCTGGTGTGTTTATTTCCAACCCTGTTTATTCCAATCATTTCATTTTTGTTAATTAGTTAATTTAAGGTTAAAGTGCTCCATAAATCAATGAAATCCAAGTACAAGAAAGCCCAGGAGGAGTATGCCTGTACCTACATCAGGGGAGAAGCCTGGTACGTAGAACATGTGCACTAACTGTGTATTTCAGTTGTTTCCATGTCTGGCTATTGTGAATAGTGCTGCTAGGAACATTCGTGTACGAGTATTTGAATATTTATGTTCACTTCTTTTGCATATATAACTAGGAATAGAATTTCTGGGTCATTTAGATGTATTTTACTACAAAATATTTTTTAAAAAAGATCAGTATAGAAGCAGATTATCTTTTTGCATTTAAGCCCTTTTTATTAATACTTCGAATAACTGCATGATTTTAGTCTAGTGTAGACATTCTATTATCATTTTATTTTAGAAGTATATACATTTTTCAAGTCCTCTTTCATCTTACCCCATCATATTATACAGAGGTAGCCCCTAACAGTTGTTCTGAGTGCCTCTTTTTTGCACTTTCAATGAAAATATCTATGTACTTTAAAAAACAAAATGAGATCACACTATGCAATACTGGTGTGCAACTTGCTGTAAAGGGTTGCAGACATATTTTAACATTGGTGCTTCAAGAACTACCTCATCTTTGTTAAAGATGCAAAGTTTTTTACTGCATCAATGGGCCATAACTAGCTTAACCCTTTTAATGGGCATTTAAGCTATTTCCAGGTTTTCCATTTTCTCCCACACTACACTGAAAACTTTATATATGTATCTGTCTTTACACACTTGTGCCAATATCATGTCGAAGAACTTTGGGGTCTGTGAATATGGCACTTTAAATTGGAAGGTACTACCTGAGCTATACTCCAAAACGCTACGCCAACAGTGTGTGTGTGAGTATACAAGTGACTTTTGCTCGGATTTTCAGTCAAAGAAATCTGATTTGTAATCACAGAATATAGATTCTAGAAATTCTACTCTTATCAGAGTGAATTAGCATAAAGCCTATTGTATAAAGAATTTCTAGATGAAAACTTAAGCTTAAGGACATATGACAATTAGTTGTTTTAAAAAAAAGGACATCCTTTCCTGTTCCCAGAGCTGAGATTAGAGAGATGAAAAGCAGCCAGTCATTTGAAGGTGGGGAGGACATGCTTCCAGGTTCTCCTGGCAGGCCTGGCTTGTTTCAGGACCAGAAGTAGAGTATAGCTGGAGTGTACAGGGTAGAGGAAGAGTGGGAAAGAGGAAAGCAGGTCAGACCATATAAGCATCTGGGGATCTGAATTTCATTCTAACTATAATAAGGCAATTAAATGATTTTAAGCAAGAAAAGACCTTTCTATCATGAAATGAAATGAAGTGACTAATTAGGAGGTTAGTGAAATTAATAGTTGATGGTGGCTGAACTAGTATTTGATTGTACCATTAGAGATGGAGAGAAGTAGACAGAGAAAAGGTATGCAAGTTGGAGGCAGGCTGGAGGTCTTGCTAATGGATTAGATATGGAGGTGAGGAAGAAGGACTTAAGGAAGAAGAAAGATTACTAGATTTCTGGCTTACACGTAAATAACTGGGTGGAATAGTGCTACCATTTATTTACAGATTTGGTTTTGGACATAATAAAATGTCTAGGAGACACCTGAGTGTCAATGTCAAGTAGGTATTTGAATATACAGGCCTGAAAAAGTTCAGAGAAAGGGACAATGATGAAGTCATACAGCTCAAAGTTCTTAGGCACAGAGAAGGTACTCAAAGTCACAGGCATATTGGGGCGGCCAGATGGCTCAGTTGGTTAGAGCATGAGCCCTGAACAACAAAGTCAAGTTCAATTCCTGCATGGGATGGTGGGCTGCGGCCCCTGCAACTAAAGATTGAAAACAGCGATTGGATTTGGAGCTGAGCTGCACCCTCCACAACTAGATTGAAGGACAATGACTTGGAGCTGACAGGCCCTGGAGAAACATACTGTTCCCCATTCCCCAATAAAATTAAAAAAAAAAAAAGAACCTTGGGTTCAAAGAGCATTTTATGAATTTGACTCCAAAGGCAATGGAAGTAAAAGCTAAAATAAACGAATGGGACTATATGAAACTTAAAAGCTTCTGCACAACAAAAGAAACCATCGACAAAAAAGAGAGGCAACCAACTGAATGGGAGAAGATTTTTGCAAACAGTGCCTCTGATAAGGGGCTAATATCCAAAATATACAAGGATTTCATAAAACTCAACAACAAAAAAACAAACAACCCAATTGAAAAATGGGCAGAGGACCTGAAGAGACATTTCTCCAAAGAGGATATAAAAATGGCAAATAGACATATGAAAAAATGCTCAACATCACAAATCATCAGAGAAATGCAAATAAAAACCACAATGAGATATCACCTCACCCCAGTCAGAATGGCTATCATCAACAAGACAAATAGTAACAAGTATTGGAGAGGCTGTGGAGAAAAAGGAACCCTCATACACTGTTGGTGGGAATGCAGACTGGTGCAGCTGTTATGGGGAGGCAGTTTGGACGTTCCTCAAAAAATTATGAATAGAATTACCATATGACCCAGCAATCCGTCTCCTGGGTATATACCCAAAAAATCTGAAAACATTTATCCATAAAGACAAATGTGCTCCAATGTTCATTGCAGCTTTGTTTACGGTGGCCAAGACATGGAAACAACCAAAATGTCCTTCGATAGATGAATGGATAAAGAAGTTGTGGTATATATACACAATGGAATACTATTTGGCTGTAAGAAAAGATGAAATAGGAGCATTTGTGACAACATGGATGGATCTTGAGAGTTTAATGCTAAGCAAAATAAGTCAGACAGAAAAAGCAGAGAACCCTATGATTTCGCTGATTTGTGGTATATAAACCAAAAACAACAAAAGAACAAGACAAACAAATGAGAAACAAAAACTCATAGACACAGACAATAGTTTAGTGGTTACCAGAGAGTAAGGGGGGAGGGGGGTGGTAGATGAAGGTAAAGGGGATCAAATATACGGTGATGGAAGGAGAACTGACTCTGGGTGGTGAACACACAATGGGATTTATAGATGATGTAATACAGAATTGTACACCTGAAATCTATGTAATTTTTCTAACAATTGTCACCCAGATAAATTTTTTTTAAAAAGTCACAGGCATATGTGAAAATACATCTCTCCATGGGGTAAGGCACAAGTTTGAGCTCAAGATCTCGGAAGCTGACTAGATGCCAAATCTCCTATTAAAATTCCTGTATAGTAAGACTAACGCATTAATCATATACGAAATTTAATGAGCCTCAGAGAGAGTTAGTAAAGAACATCAAAGTAGCCCAGAGAACACAGGTGAGTGCCTATGACTGCCTGCCCCTACCACGACGTGTAAGGAAATTACCTTGAGATGCACTGTCGAAGGACTTGATGAGGGTTTTTACTGTAGGGGTTGGTTCGGAGGAAGTTGAGGACCTTCTACTCAGTCCCATCCCTTGCCTTAAGGCTGCCAAATCTCTCTCAACAGCATTCATGTAGTTATACACGCGGCCTCGCTCCTCTTCTTGCCTGAAAACAATATTGAAATCAGGACATTTTTTACATATATACCAGATAATACACATTTTCCCCTCCCAACTGAAAAGCATTAAAAACTATCAGTTTAAAATAAAAAATAGTATCAGTTGAGCTGAATAAATTACCTGGTCTAACAGTCTCATTTGCTTGGTCAATCCCAGGAAATGATATTAAAATTTTTATATCAGGTTATCCTAAGTACAGTAAGCAACCATCAGTTTCCATTTGCAGCTGAGCAAGTGTAAGGTGAGGACATCGGTAATCAATTAGCAGTAACATGGGAGGTGGACCTGCCGAGATCCTGACTGAGAACGGGGGCTCCCGAGGTTCTGGGCTGCTGAGAAGGCCCGGCTCCTCTCAGGAGAGTCTGGGAATTCACCAATACTTATGGATAATCTATACTGGCTCTAGCTAACATGCCATGTGTAGACATGGAAATACAAAGAAATGAAATCAAAACCCCTCCTTTTAAATTAAGAAACACAAAAACAAAAAACTTCTGTAGTCTCCAAATAGAATTTCTACAAAGGGGGGAAAAAAGATTGAGCCCATATTAGTAACATGAGTCTCCTACATGCTGAGTGTGACAGACCATGAGTCATCTAAAAACTCGATTCAACTACATTTCTTGCCAGCTCTAATTCACTGAGCTAACACACAAGTTTTCATCTGGGAGGAGCTTTTAGTTACAGTTTGTACATGTCGTGTAACTGGCAAGTTAGTTTATAGTGGACAAAAATGAAGCCAGTCCTTAGGAAAATTTGTCTTTGGTGGCCAATGAGCTCGTCTGACACTTTTCTGCCTCAAGATTTACCAGAGAGTCTCATGCTAAGAAGTTTTGATAAAGAATATGCGTAAGCGTTATCAAACTTTTTGGTCTTTAGAGCCCCTTTCCACTCTTAAAAATTACTGAGGACCCCTAAAAGCTTTTCTTTATCTCTACTGACATTTACCACATTAGATAGTAAAACTAAGAAATATTTAGAATATTTAATTCACCTGAAAATAAAAATAAACCCAGGACTTTATGAAAAATGACTTTTTAAAAACCATAAAACAACGGATAAGAATAGCAGCGTTTTTACATTTTTGCTCATCTCTTTAATATCTGACTTGATAGAACATTGCTAAGTTCTCATTTTTTCTGTATTCTATCTGTTGCAATATGAAAAAAAGCAGGCCTTATACACATATATATTTGGAAAAGGGAAGACAATTTTAATGATATTAAACTAGATAACTGTGGCTTTTTAGATAACTACGACTATTCTTCCTTGGTACTACACTAAAACGCAACAAGTGGTAGTTACTTAAAAGTTAGTTACAAAAAAAAAAAAGTTACTTGCAATTTGGAATCTAAAACCCTATAAATGAACTTTTCTACTCTGTCCATAAAATCCCCTGGTCTATCTTGTACTTTGAATGGCTCTTTTGCCCATACATGATTGTAACATCATGCATTGGTCATACGGAAAATACTCGTTCACTGAGTTACACGGATTTTCCGAGTGTTGACGTCTGTCATTATTCAATTTATTTTTTAAAAGTCACATTTGCTAATATCACCAATGATCTCATCAGGAAGCTCTTTAAATATGTAACGCTGCCATGCTCAAAATGTCAGATACAAGTTTTCCAAAATCCTACCATTCACTTGAAAGCCCACACTTTACCACTGGGACCATATTGTCAGTTGTTTTCCTTAAAGTGTCCGCTCTCTTAATCATTTTCAAGAAAAATCCACCAAATACCAAAGTCTGAATATCCAGTTAATCTGTCAGTCAATCTCAAGTAAAAATGAAAAAAGAAAACAGCTCAAACTAAAACAATCATACCATGCTTTCCTCCAAACAGCCTCATCCTTGGGTATATGCAAGTGCTTTATGTGTACTTTCCATTTCATCACTCAGAACATTAAAAAGAATATACTCAAGGACCAACATTTAGTAATATTAATAATTTATTGCTTCATCATAGATATCTTTAAGTGAAACCTGCATTTATTTAAAATGCAAGTTTGTGGTGGTCAAGAATATAATGACTGCAAGTATAATTTGTTGCCAAGGCCTCGATTCATCAACAGTTTATGTTTGTTTTTCAATCTCAATGCAGATGTCAACACAGCAAAAGGGCAAACAACATGTCAGTACTATTACGAAAATAGTTAGACCTCACAGACCTCACTCTGAGAACTGCTGCTCTACAAGATACTTCTTTCAGGACGTACTGCCTTCAAATGTGTTTCTCAAATACTGATAAGCTTTCAGGATTCAATGGAACGATTCTTTAAGAGTTGAATTTCAATCATTCAGGTAAACTTTAGAATAGAACATACTATTCATTTAATAGTATCCAGAAAAAAACGGTAATATAATACAAGTTTTATACCAATGGAGAAACAATAATCTGGCTCATTCCATGATCTGTCTTAAGGTCAAAGAAAAATGGTTGAGCAATACCACCCACAGGGCTATACACTAGAACCAGGCGACAATAAAATGTGATAGCTTTTCAAAGATACACTGTTAAATATTTTTCTGAAATTCTTTCCTGTCTACTTAAGAATTACTCGAAGTAATGAATAATCAAATTCTTAATAATAACCTCAAACACAAAAACTACTCTCCCCCACTCACTGAGGAACTCTGAGTACATCACAAATGTCATCTCACCTAATACTTTCTCTGGGTTCACAGTGATCTCTATGTGAGATGGGAAAAGATACAACTGTGGAGATTATGTGCTTATGAGCATGAACCAAGTGAAAACTCCTCAAATGAATGAAATGAAGAAATTCACTTGGGTCTCTAATAATACTAGCTAAAGCATACTCATCAGGCCCTGAGTGCTGTGGAGGCGTATCTCACCTAAGCCTTACAACAACCCTGTAAAGCAAGTAGTATTGCCTCTGTTTTAAAGATGAACAAACTGAGGGCCCTGACCAAGATCACACAGCTAGTTAGAGGCAGAGCTGGACGGGAGCCACGTCTGCCTGCCTCCCGAGTCCACATCCTTAATCACGAGGCTATAATTAAAGAAAAGCCACAGGGTGGGAATGTGAGGATAGAGGAAGAGAGACAACCATAATGTACCCTGTGCCAGGGATCCCTCCATAATGGACCCCTCCAGAGATGCTGATTGTGGACACTGCCAACAACTCTGAAGGATCCAAATAGATTGCGCTGTTTCACAAGTGTCATAAAACGAGGCCAAGCTGAGTAACTTCCACTCGATCCAAACTCACTCATACCAGTGTCACATGCCACATTCTTTCCATAATAGCACATGACGAAACTGGGATTTAAGTGTTCTCTATTGAAACATACATGCACAACTGGACTCTCAAAACATACTTGCGTGACTTTATTTCCTCCAATTCTTTTGTGAGTTTCTCATTTTTTTCTTGAGCTTCATGTAATCGGCGCTTCAGGTCACCAATCTCCTCTTGGGCTTCAGATTTAATGTCATTTGCAATGACTACTGCGGTCTGGAGATCAGCTTGAAACTGCCGCCATTCTGCAGATTCTTCCTATATGAAAAAACTAAATTTTCATTTCCAAAAGAGAGCAATGAAGATTTATTTAAAAACAATAAAATGTGTTTATGATTAGGTTGCGGCAAAGCACTATTCCAAATGATGATAAATTTCTTTTAAACCCCAGGGAATCACCATTACCTATAGATAAGAGGTAATGCAATTATTATTATTGAACTTGTTCTCAATGAGGAAAAGATTTTCTAGCTACGTATCTGTCTACTGAGGCATCAGAGTGCTCATAAATACTAATGATGGCAATGTCAAGCCTCCCTTCCTCTGGCAAGTTTCAAAGTAAGTCTTACGAAAATAAACACATCCAAAATTTACAGCACTTTACCTCTGAAAAGTTCAAGAAGGTATTATAGATAAATGGTATGCAAACCATAATGAAAGATCTTATAGTGAAACACTATAAATATCCTGACATCAAAAACCAACAGGGAAAAAAAAATCAAAAGTAAAGGAAAAGGAAGAGGAAGCCAGAAGAAAAACACTCAACTTAATCTATGCAGACAAAATCATAAAGAGACAAAGAGGAGCTAAGGAACTGTATGGTCCAGCGCTTCCCAGAGCTGCCGAGGATGCGGGGGAAGCCTGCTCAGGGCATCACCTCCTCCACAGCCACAGCTGCCCACACCCAACCCCAGTGCCTGTGACTCCGAAGTAATGTTTCGACATCATGAAGGCAGCCTGAGCAACTGAGGCATGATCCAGACCATGAGATTAGTGTCCTCACCCTCTGCATCAGAGTGGTGGCACGGCTGTTTGCAAGCTGATCAAATCCACAAAAGATGGAAAACTCCTATGAAAACAGCTTAGGTTTTGGGGTACCTTATAATCCAGAGCTAATAAAACTTTCTTTCCAAAGTATAACTCTTGCTTCTTACACCCATCTTTCTGAAATTACCTCATAAATTACCAATACATTCTTCTCTCTAGAACTTATCACCAGTCCCAATGTGAAATGATGACATTTGCTTTCTGCCCAAAGCCCAGTAGGGTCAATATTATAACTGTATGTGGAGCTTAACATGAAGGATAACACAGTCAACTTTCAGAAAACTGTTTTCTAATGAATGAGATCATACATGAAGATTTATCCTACCCGAAGTCTCCTGTGCAGGGTCTTGATTTCTCTTTCCATGTCATGTTTTTGGTCCTGGAGTTTTTTAACCGTATCTGAAAAGATCACAAAAGTTTAAGTATTTATTCTTAGAGCTGTATTCACAAGGAATAGTGTAAAGGGAGGAGGTACTTAAATATGACATTCAAAAAAAGTCATCCTACCCAAACTTTTTATTTTTTACATAAAACTTTAAAAAAGCGTTGCTTACTCCAATATTAACCAATATTACTTTCTAAGGAAAATATCAACTTTAAATAACAATTTCAGGATTACTTCCTTCCTCAGAGTCTTAACTCTGAAACAAAAAGTTAAGCAAAATCAATTGTTAGAAACACACATACTGTTGGCTCACGACCAGTCAAAACAACACTGACTGCTATTAAAATGTGAACTTTTAATCACAAGGGTTATTAATCTAAAGTATTTATGTAAGCCTAATTTACACACTGGAATAAATTACAGGAATGCGGTAAATCAATAAAATTTTTACAAACAATTATATAACACCCTGGGGAGCTACTATTTACATTTATTCTAGGGAAAGTCTTTTCACAAAATAAAAAATGTATTTATATAGTAAATCAATACTCCTCAAATTATTTCACAATATGAATTTTCTTCAATTTCATTCACTGTAAACACTTAACGAGTACCACTAATATACAAAGCACCATACCAGCTGGAGCGGGGCTGCAAAGATAAAGGCACAGCCAAGGTCAGTCCCCGTGGAACGAGAAGTACATGGAGCAATCACTTTCTGTTTATAGGTTCTACTCTAAAATCCATGCTTAAGGGGAAATGCCTTAGGAGGGTGCCATGCTGGTGACTGCCATGCGCTCAATCTGTCACAGCTGGCTACTTCAACAGCTCAAGAACTGATAACTTTCTCTTTGGTTAAGTACCAGAAAAGGCACATCTGGTGACAAATATTCTGACTTTCCCAACCGTACCCACCCCAATAGATCCCTGTCCTTTCTGTTCCAACTCTGCCTTCTACAGCCTTGTAACTGGTGCTGCCAACACTATTACATTTCTTTAGACATCTGTTTCTACCACTAGACTGAAAACACTTCAAAGGCAGGAGCCGTGTGGTGACTTCACAGCCCCAGCACCTGGCACGTGGTAGGACTGTAAATGGAATAAACGTATAAATATGCAAGAGAAAGCAAAACTAAAATCATTCCCTGGGATTATTTTTTTAAATATTCCGTTGACAGAACTTAACTATGTTCAGGGACATCATAACTACAGACGTGGTGTTTCTGAGTAACAGTCCCTCCCATTCCTTACATGTAGTAGCAGGAGCCCAGGCATAGCGAACCCTTGCACACGATGACACATGTAACCAAAAGACTTCCTTAAGGTGACAAATTATTAGCTTTTTATCAAGACCCTAATATATGAGTATGCCGATCTTTTCTTACACTGTTTTCCTCCTCCCAATTCCAGCAGGAACCTGCTCTGCTAAAACCTTTGTGACTTTATACTTTTAATTCAATGCTGGTACATTTGTGTTCTGATATTTTAAAATGACATGAATTCACTTCAGTAACAAAATGAAGCCCAGAATATATATAACAATTATATGTGTAATCAGCATTATAAATATGTAATGATACTTTTTAAAAAACTGGATAAACAATAAATGAGATAAAATATGGGGGAAAAACTGGCCAATTTTGGCACCTGGTAAGTAACCTCCTCCCATACAGTCCCCCAAAAATTGTTCAACTAAGTTAGGGCCTATGAAAGAAAAGGGGTTCAAAATTAAATCATTAATTCAACAAGTCTCGTAAGTATCTACTTCATACCAGGGAAGCTGGTACATTGTACCAGGCTTTTTTCTAGGTGCTTTAAGATATAAGGGAAAGGAAAAAAATGATTTAGTCCCCATCTTCTTAAGAGACAGAAAGGCCAATCGTATGTCCAGCTAGCAAAGACAGATGTTTTCATGTGCACATTGCATTCATTTAAAAGTTTGTCTAGATACAAGCTACTTCAGTCAAACCTAGTTAAACTAAGGGTCAGACAGGGCATCCCAGTTGGTTAAGGGCGAACTGGACTCCGAGGGGAGCGGATGAGTCCAGTACCAGTATCAGTATCCCCAGAGGCAAGGACTCCTCTGGGACGCAACAGGGAAACTTGGCTCTGTCTGACCATGTGGGCAAACTGAGGGGCTTGGTGATATTAGCAGACATAGATTAAGGAGTAAGAACAGAAGCTGAAATATGTCTAGCACTGAAAACACAAGGGATTACACCTTGCATTTACACCGTATCCACTTATATGCAAGAAATAATTTATAATTGAAACAGGCAAGAAAACGAAACTAATTTCTCCTCCTCTGCTGAAAATAGTTTTCCTTTTCTTTTAATCTCAAAGGGCACATATACCTATCTTTAGATAATTCACAGAAGATAAATGACAGCTAATCCTACTACAGGTCACTTTTAACATCTGGTGTCTTGATTTTCAGGTGACATTTTAAGTCACATGGCTATCTTGGCCATCTTAGACTGATCGTAAAATCCGAAATTTTACTCATTTCATTTGTTCTTATCCTTTTCTCTTTACCAACCACTACATTCATGGCCACAGAATTCATGATTACTATTCTTAAAAGGACATTCTTGGGCGGCCGGATGGTTCAGTTGGTTAGAGCGCAAGCTCTGAACAGAGTTGCTGGTTCGATTCCCACAAGGGCCAGTGAGCTGCACCCTCCACTACTAGACTGAAGACAACGAGCTGCGGCTGAGCTCAGTTGTGGAGGGGTGGCCGGACGGCTCAGGTGGTTAGAGCGCGAGCTCTCAACAACAGGTTGCCGGTTCAAGCATCCATGGGATGATGGGCTGCGCCCTCCACAACTAGACTGAAGGACAACGACTTGGAGCTGATGGGCCCTGGAGAAACACACTGTTCCCCAATAAATTTTTTTTAAAAAAGACATTCTTCTATACCCAAATGCTACATATTTATTATTGTCATGTCTTATTACTCCTTTTAAATAGAAGGGAAGTTGGCAGCCAGTGGACATATTTTGGCAGAAAAAAAAGTGCACTAAAAGTGTCTCAGGGGAATGTAATTTAAACTTTATAAATCATAATTGTATTTTCACTTTGTAACATAAAGTATTAGAAATGACAACAGGCTTTTCCTCCTTGGAAACAAAGGAGTCTGTGCTTAAGTTTTTGTTTTGAAGACTAGTTTAGCCCAATTAATGGTGACACAAAAGGGCAGCATGTCTTCAACTCTGGAGTCTCTAAATGCAGTTTCCTTCTTCATCAAAGTTTTTCTCGTGTGAGGGACACTGCCATCTACTGTCTTCAATAGACAGTTCTTCAAAAGCAACATTAAATTCTATCAAAGAACAGAAGAACTACTATGATGATCTTATTTTTAAACTACAAATTATAACTCAATTTTACAATATTATTTTTATTCTAGAAATTAGGTAAATTGCTATTCTCATTATTAGATCCACTTTACTCTGACCAATTCTGGGCACTTCCCTGCCCATTCAATAGTGGGCGCATAATCCTTTCAGCACCGAGACCTGCATCCCTGACAAACCCAGAACCACCAACCAGGCCTTGACACTAGTAGTGCCCGTGAAATGTGTATCACTCACGTGGATGGTATTCGGCAGCGACCCTGGGCACAGAATCCACCTACGACCCTTGGGGGAGGTAAAATGATGAAAGTTCACAAGCAGCCTTTCCTGCCCTCCGAATCTGAGAAAAGCCTCAGGGTACTGAGAGCCAGTGCTCAGTCAGACTCTTACATCTGGTCAAGGGCTGCCCAAGGACACCAGGTGCAATTATTAAAGGAAGAGCAAAGACAAGAGCAGCCCATCGGTGAAAATACCATGTCTTGGGGGCAGGGGAGAGGGGCAGGAGGCACGGCCAGCCACTAGGCCATGGCTTTATCCCCAAACCAGAATGCCTGCTGCGGGAAGAGGGCACAGATGAGTTTCAAATGAACCATTTACTACTTTTATTTTTCTTTATTTTTAAATTTTACTCCTTTTTATCCCCCCCTCAAAAAAAAGTGAATGTAATTTCCCCCCTTCATTCTAAAAGTAACGCATGCTCTCAATAAAAAGTCTGGAACACAGATCCAGTTCTCTCACCAACCCTGTAGCAGGTCCCAGCAGCTCGGGTGGCGGGAGGAGCGCCAGCTGCCAAGCAGCCCAGCTTCACGAAGATTGTCAGCTGCGCGCCCTGGCCCACAGGCCCCCGGCACATACCCGCCCCACAAACACGATGCCCAAGGAGAAGGTCAGCTCCTCCGAGGGGGCAGTGAAGGACGAACCCAAGAGGAGGTCAGGGAATTAGTCTGCTAAACTTCCTCCTGCAAAAGTGGAAACGAAGCCAAAAAAGGCGGCAGGAAAGGATAAATCTGCGGACAAAAATGTGCAAACAAAGGGAAAACAGGCCGAAGTGGCTGACCAAGAAACTACAAATGAGGAGAGTCCAGCCCCAGATGAAGCAGGAGAGAACGAAGCCAAGTCTGATTAGTATCATATACCATGTCTTCCTAGCAGCAGTCCCTGTCTCCCTTCTTGTACAATCCTGAGGAATATTTTTATCAACTATTTTGTAAAACGCAAGATTTTTATACCTCTGGAAACATTTTTAAGGAGGGAATTCCACCTCATACCATTTTTTAAGTGTAAATAATTTTTTATAAAGAGGTAAAATCATTTGCTGGTTGTTTATTTTCTGGTACAACCAGAAAATAGTGAGATATGGAATTTGGGAGGCTTTGATTGTGATGGGTGTCAGCTTAACATTCCATTGACGGGGGTAGTTTTTATATCCTGTAATACAAACTGCCAATACCAAATGGCAATTTGAAGTCAGTTGTACATTCAATATGCCTTGAACATTTTAAATTATTTCTATTCCCATGTTTTTGGTAGAATTGCTCCCTAAACAAAACCACTGGCTGATCTTGGTTCTCCCTGTCAGAATTTTGTACACTCTGCCACATCTTTGGGCGTGGTAGTCCAGCTTTCCTAGTATTTGTTAAGGTGCTATACAAAATTAAAAATTTGAGTATGGAGTACACATGAAATTAAATTGTGAATCAGGGGGGCTTGGAATGTAACAGCGTATCAATACTGAAGATGTTGGTACTTGATATTCTACTAAGGAAAATTAGCCTCCAAATTTAAGCTGGAAAGTCACTGGAATAATTATTTAGATAAGAATCACAACTAGGGCCAGCCCGGTGGCTCAGGCGGTTAGAGCTCCATGCTCCTAACTCCGAAGGCTGCTGGTTCGATTCCCACATGGACCAGTGGGCTGTCAACCACAAGGTTGCCAGTTCGATTCCTCACTCCCGCAATGGATGGTGGGCAGCGCCCCCTGCAACTAAGATTGAACACGGCACCTTGAGCTGAGCTGCCGCTGAGCTCCAGGATAGCTCAGTTGGTTGGAATGCGTCCTCTCAACCACAAGGTTGCCGGTTTGACTCCCGCAAGGGATGGTGGGCTGTGCCCCCTGCAACTAGAAAACGGCAACTGGACCTGGAGCTGAGCTGTGCCCTCTACAACTAAGACTGAAAGGACAACAACTTGACTTGGAAAAAAGGCCTGGAAGTACACACTGTTCCCCAATAAAGTCCAGTTCCCCTTCCCCAATAAAATCTTTAAAAAAAAAAAAAAAAGAATCACAACTATATGACTTTTAAGGTTTTTGGTACATATGTTAAGAATTGTGTACAAACTGAAATGTCTGTGTACTTATCCTCAAAACAACCAATAAAATCTTGATTATGAAAGAAATAAAAAGTCTGGAAAGCAGAAAAGGGTAACAAAAATAAACCCATCCATAATTTGCATTTAGCATATATCCTTCCAGACTTCAGATGTGTGTATATTTTTTAAAAACAAAAATGGGATTATACTATTATACGGCTTCATAAGCCTTCTACTTAACAGTAGATAATGAACACGTTTATCAATAAATACAAATCTGTAGCACAAATTTGATGGCCCCGTTAGTATTCCATCAGTTGGATATATCATAATTTGTTTTAGCAACCTTCTATTCTTGAAGTTAGGATGATTCCAATTTTTGTTACAAACGCCGTAAGTACCTTTAGAACTGTAAGTACCTTTACAGAACTGTTCAGGTATATTACTTGAAGATACATTTCTAGAAGGGGAAGAAGTGATGCAGGACCATTTGCAACTATCCATAGGATCCAAGTCAATCCATTTAAGATTCTAGCTCAAGAATGTACACTTTTTTTGAGAAGTCACCAAGTTATAGAAGTCACCACGTTAAAAGTCACCAATTTATTGTATAGAATACAATGAAACCAGTTTTAAGAAACACCACTGTGCCTGGCTACCATTTCAACGTAATGTTGTATTCAAAACTTTTATGGTTTTTAATTACAGAAGTAACACACAGCTCATATTCTACTGTCCTGTGACTTGCCTTTACCCATCTCTGGCATTTCTCTGTGCCTGTACACTCACTCATTTATCTTCACTGGTGAAGTGGCAGCTACAGTAGGCGTGCACCTTGCACACAGGTTATTACCTAGGTCTCCTACACACAGTTTCTAAGTTTTTGTGGTAACCAGCAATTCTGTAACAAGCATCCACGTCTATGTATGTATTTGCAAAGTTTTAAGAATGTTTCTGAAGAGCAGATTTCCAGAAGTGGATTGCTAAATCACTGTCATACTTTAAATAAAAAATTTTTTTTAACAGTGTGTACTTCTAGGACTTTCTTTTTTCCAAGTCAAGTTGTTGTCCTTTCAATCTTAGTTGTAGAGGGCGCAGCTCAGCTCCAGGTCCAGTTGTCGTTGCTAGTTGCAGAGGGCACAGCCCACCATCCCTTGCAGGAGTGAGGAATTGAACTGGCAACCTTGTGGTTGAGAGCCCACTGGCCCATGTGGGAATCGAAACGGCAGCCCCCGGAGCTAGGAGCATGGAGCTCCAACCACCTGAGCCATCGGGCCGGCCGTACTTTTGAAATTTTGATCAATATGCCAAAAGCCTGCAGCAATCTGTACTCTTTCCAACAGTATACAAGAGGACTTTTATCAATCTTTTTAATTTTTCACATCTGATAAGTAAAAACTGGCATCTTGTTTTGAATTTCTTCGCTAAAAAAGTGAAGTCAGACATTTTTTGAGTCTTTGTCTGACTCAAAATATATCTATTATATATATAGTATATATATATACTATATATATAATATATGAATATATATGAATATATATATATGATATATATAATATATATAATATATGAATATATATGAATATATATATGATATATATATCATATATATATCATATATATATAATATATGAATATATCTATTCATATATTTTATTTAATGGATTATCCTAGTCTTATTGATATAAATGAATCTCTATATATTTCATGTGTTACAAATTCTTCTCCCCATGTCATTTATAGTTTTGCTGAATTGAAATTTTCAATTATACATAGTCAAATATGAGACTGTTTTTTCCTTTGTGGCTTCCCGGTATTCTATCCTGTAAGGCTTTCTCCACCACAGAATTACATAACTCTATTTCCTTTTGCTATTTCTCTAATCTCAAGTCACCCTCGCTCACACTGTCATTAGTGTTCCATGTAAAAGTGCAAGGCCTGTGTAATACCCCAATCTCAGGAACCAGACGGCAGGAAAGGTGTTGTCTGTAACTGCAAGCATGTGCAGAGCATGACTATGCAAATATTAAGTGATTGGTAAAGTCACTGTAATTGACTTTGCATCGGATGCCTCGCCTGAGCCAGACCTGAGATCTCAGCGCCACTGTTCTCCACACCGATCAGCTCTGGTTTGCTGGGTTGGCAGTGAAGTCAGTAACTTTATTTCTTTGGGCTCAGTGAGCTATTTTTTTCTTCTGTTTTCCTTGTAAGCTCTCTTAAGACATTAAAATGTCTAATAAGTCCTGGTTGGTCTTTCTTACTTATAAAGGACAAGACAACTACTACTGACTTCTGCATGTCTCTCAACAACCGTGGAAGGTACTGCTCTTATCAGCAGACCTCTCCCCTCAGTATAATGGCTGGCTAAAGGCTCTGCACATGCCTCCAGGGAGAGCTCCTCTTCAGACAGACTAGAGGGGCCTGGATGTATGGCTTCAACCAAAGTGAGAGCTGGCTTGGGGAGGGGTGACGCACATCTGTTTCACTGCTGGGCCAAACTGCCTTTCTCTTTGTGTGATCTTCTCTTCAAGACAACACAGCAGCCTGTGGTTATTTCCAGCATGCATGCCTTCACTTCTCTTTCTGATACTGAAGCCCCTGGCACCATATTCCCCACCTTATTTAGCAAAGAGGTGGAGCCCAGCAGCAGCCTGGGGACCAACAGCAGAGCCAGGACCCTAGAGGAGAAGGGGGTACAAGGCTCCCAGGAATCCTTCACACCACGGCCCTTTACCCCACTGCTACGGGTCCAGGATCCCTACTTCTTTTTAGGAGGTTTTAGCATCCCTGTCCCCAAGTTTTGCTGGGAACATATTTATTCAGCGATCTCCTGAATTCTAGGTTTCTCTACTGTTTGATTTCTCCTCATCCCCGATTCCATCTGCTTTTATGTTCCAGAAATTACTCAAAATTGTTGATCTACTGATGGGAACTTTCCTGTCTCCTGTCTTGGCTTTAGGGTCACTGTAACTTTTATTTTTCTCCTACCACGTCACTAGCACTTTGGGAGGGAGGAGAAATATATGTGTAACCTCAGCTCATCATGTTGAATTACAAGTCTCAAGAGTATTTACTAAGTTTTTACATCAGCGCTTTCTAGCTTAGATGCCAAACCCAAGCACTACTAAAAAGTACCGCAGGCCAGGTCTAAGCAGTATGACCCTGATGTCATCTGGGAGGCCGCCTCGTGATATTGTTCCATGATCAGTGACGCTCTACTCTTTTTTTCCCAATGTTTTTTCTTTCTACCTTTCAGATTGGATATTGTCTGCTGATTGATCTTCAAGTCTACTGGCTCTTCTATATTTCTAATTTGCCATTTAAATGAGTCAGTATCACTTTTCATATTAGCTATTCAAGTTTTCAATTCTAGAATACCTACTAGGTTCTTTTTTACAGTTTTTATTTCTCTGCTGAGATTTGCTATGTGTTCATTCATTACAAGTGTATTTTCCTCTACGTCCTGAGTATAGTTAACAAAAGCTATTTTAAAATCCTATCCAGTAATTCCAAAGTCAGGCTCATTCTGGAGTAAATAAGGAGTGACTACTAATGGGTACAGGGTTTCTTCCTGGGGTGATGAAAACGTTCTAAAATTGACTATGGCACTGGCTGCTAAAACATTCCACAGAAGATCTCAATTTCTCAATTAACAGAATTCCATGTCATTAAGTCCCTTTTATCAAGTGGTGACTTAGCATCAATCCCAAATGATAGAATTCTCTAGAAAAAGAAAAATTAACTCCCATCAAACTATGGAGATATGACAACTAAATGTAATCCATGAAACTTGTTGATTCCTGGTTCCTATAAAAATAAATTTTAAATTTGAATACGGGTTATTAGATGACACTAAGGAATTATGACTAATTTTACTAGATGTGATAACAGTATTATGGTTACAAGGAAACTAGGAGGTGCACACTGAATTATTTAGGAGTTAAGTGTCATGGGGTCTACAACTTACTGTCTGTCAACTCATCCAGGAAAACACACATATACACAGAACACTGCAAAATGTTAACAACTGTCAAATCTAAGCAGTGGATACTAACTATACTATTTTTACAGCATTTCAAAAAATTAGGTAGAGAAGCCATATGGCTAAAAAAAAATTATTCAAAAATTTCAGGCATTTTTAAATTAAAATCCACACAATGTAATTTTTATTTTGGCAACTATTTATAAAATTTCACTCCAGGAATCCTTATTTTTTTCTAGCTACTATCCCAATTACCAGAAGGTGTCGCTCTTTCCACATTCAAATCAAAAGTCTTGCAAGGGGAAAGGCTATTATCAGTACTAAACAAAAAATGCACTCATCTTCCAAGTTAATCTGAAAAATTTTAGAACCTCTTACATTTAGGAAGTAAAACTAGATAAATCCTCTCAGTTCAGAGACAATGAAATAAAAACTAGATACAGTAAACCAAAAGTTTTTTCAAACTTTAGATGAGAAAGTTCTATGAGAAAGCTCTATGACTATCACCACCTCCAAGAAATTCAGTCCCACAATCAGCTGCTTTAGTGTCCAGATGCTTTAGAATGTCCTGAATAACCCTGGGGACAATCCATAGATGCTGGGTCGACTAGCCAGAGCTCAGACTGCCACACACATATTTAGGGCTTCTGCAAATGACCCACTCTCTCCTGGAAATAATTCAAATCTCCCACCTCTCCCCACCTTTGCGTCCACAGCACTTGAGATCTAGCTCAAGGCTATTATTTGCCTACCAACCCTCTGTCAAGGAATAATAAGCAGTGAGAGCTAAAAGGAGCAGTATCGTGAACCAAAACCTTAAAAAGTTTTAACCAATGCATCCCCCAAAAGGTTACTCCCATTCTCCTTATCCCCACCTGGACATCATTAAAGTGTATTACAACTTAAAATTTGTTAACATTTTAGGAATCTGGATAAAGAATAAAAAAGAATTTTTTAAATGTATTATTTGGAAATGATTGCAAACTGACAAAGACATGCAAAAAACAGTACAAGGAACACTCATATACTCTTTTACTCAGATTTGTCTATTGTTAATAGTTTACCCATTTGTTTTATCATTTGCTATCTTCTATCGCTGTCTGTCTGTCTGCCTCTATCTATACCCGATTTTTCCCTGAACCCTTTAAGGATAAACATCATGGTCCTTTACCCCTAAATATTCAGTGTCTGTTTCCTAACAACAGGGATGTTCTCTTACATAAACACAGTAGTTACCAACTTCATCAATTTATACTGATATATGTTTATCTAATTTACCATCCACATTCCAATTCTGTCATAACATCCACTTATCTTAGAATGAGCATTTTCCCTCTGCAGTACTGGACCCAGTCTAGGCGCAGGTATTGCCATATAATTGTCATGTCTCCTTAGCCTCCTTTAATCTGGAACTTTTCCACAGCCTTTGTCTTTTATGATGCTGGCTTTTTTTTAGGAATATAGCAGCACCTACTCCTGTGTTTTCAGTAAAACATGCCTCAGTTTTTGTCTGTTTAATGCTTCTTTATGAGTAACTGAAGGTATGCGTCAGCCAAAATCCAGCCCAGCCGATGCCGTGTTCAATATCTGTGTACCTGTGTCATTTACATGATCACCCTGTCAGAGTGTTGCCCAGTTTTTCCACTGTGTAATTTGTTTCTTTTTCTTCATTTGCAACATAATGAAGTCTGTGAGAAGACATTTTAAGATAATGCAAATTTCTGTTCCTCATCAAATTTTTTACACAAAAATACTTTGTACTATTTTTGTAGCTTTTTGAAGTTTTAAATAATTGCAAAATAGTTTTTAAAAAACTTTTACTTTAAAATGCAAACAAAAAAACTTAAACTCTGAGTTTTAATTCTACCAGGTAATAAAATCTCCCTAGTACGGAGGGAAAAAATTACACAAGTAAATAAAAACCTGTGCCGTAGACATAAGATTATGGAGGATCAATATACTTTTTTGTCTCAGTATACTTGTAATCACTAGAAGTAGAATAATAGCTTTTCCTAAAATCTAGGAATTAATTAGCCCATTAGCTTTTCACTTAAATGATTTTCCATAATTAAGCACAGTTTTAAAGTAAATGCTTCCACTTACCAGTTCTTCAGGAACAAGACACAGCAGTCCAAAGACTGTCAAGTAATGTATGGATTACACTTTACCACATGCATATTTCTGCCAGCCACCATGCTACTGCCTTTGAACTACTGCACCAGTCAGAATTACTAATTTTTATTTTGCTACCAAATGTAAACTATTCCCATATGTTTAAATAGGCAAGACAAAAAGGAATGAAATGTTCTCCCACTTACTCTCTAAATCAGAAATAATGAGGTTGTCATGAAGTTTCACGGCTCGATGTTGTTCTACTTCGTCTTCAAGTTCAAAGATGGTTTCTTTCATGTCACTCCTTTCTGTCTCTTTTTCGTCCAATTCTGATCTTAATTTTTCTAATGTCATGTTCAAATCTTCTATTTGTTTCTTAGCTTCTTCTTGGAAGCCTCGGTATTCATCTTCTACCTAAATGAAATTGACGGTACAGATTAGAAAAATTAGAGTTGTTCTAAGATAAATTCTAGAACTCAGGTATACACAGTTTCAAATTGAAGCTAAGTGTGAGTTGTCCTGCAAGAACTAAAACACCCTATGTAATAACTGTTTAAAAGTATGAAAAAGCACTGTACAACAGAACTTTATGTAATATGCTTAAGCATAATTTGTCACTACATCACCGACTGAAATTATATTCACAAATCACTGAATTTAACTAGATTATTTAGGAGGAAATTTTGGAAATTTTCCCTCCTCTGAAGTTTGGACTGAAGGCATGCATCTGATTAATGATTAACATGCTCTCCCACAAAAACGGTGTCTGATTTGTGACAGTTTCAGTATCAAATTAATAATGAAAACAAAAAATTCTCAAATACTGTCAATGCAGAAGTATTAGTTCATAGTGCTCCCAACATATATGCTTCAACAAATAATCCATGTCCTAAATTGTATCTCTCAAAGTCATCACTAAAAAAATGGGAGTCTAAAATATCCAAATTTTGGCCAAAGATACACTGTTTCTTACTTTAAAAATCACTGCACTAAAACATGAAACAAAATGTGATTTTTATTAATTAGATAACTCATGCAAATAAATACTACCTCAGCAATTACGTTGGACACAGAGCCCTGGCCAGAGCGCCAGCAACCCCGGGCTACAGTTTTGACTGCGTCCTCACTATTATGCTGCGTGTAAAACAAGGGGACTGAACCAATGATCTCTATGGTCACCACCAGCAACCAACCACAGACCTCTAAGAGAATAGGAGTCTCCCTCCTCCACAAACATGTTTAACTCACAGCAGAACTTTATTTAGAAAACTACAACCACAGCAGGGTAAGTGGCAGACACTGCTGATCCCACAGACTAGAATACTGGCTCTCCCTGCTTTTTATGCCAAAATACATCAGAGATGAAGATGTAAAATTGCATGTACCCCAGAACTAGGGACAAATTCTGTTGTTAGTCCTAACTCCAGCCCCACAGGAAAACAGTAACAAAATGTAAGTGAGTGAAAGTGCCACTATTACAACAATACTTGTCACTCTGTCCTAATAAAAGAAAATCATTCTCAAGCTTCAAAAATAGCAGCTTAATAAAAAGCTAATGACACGCCACACAAGCGCTGCTGGCAGTCTGTCAGTAAGCACGCGGCACACCGCAGCTGTGTGACACTGATCCAGAACACTGTATCTACTTAAACAGTACCTTTGCAATGGTGTCCTGCAATCGATTGGCATCATTTCGGGTATGAGCCAGATCTTCCTGCAGGCTACTAGCCAAAGTCTCTGCTTTTTCTTTGTCCAGCCTGACACTCTCCAGAAGATCCTGAATATCAGATTTGTCTCCAGAGTTATGGATGGAATACAGCTCTGCCACTTTCTGCTTTTCATTCTCCAGCTGGGCCTTCAGGCGGTTCATCTCTATCTGGTCACTCGCCACTGTGGCTTTGTAGTCCTCTAATGTGGAGGCCAAGGCTGCTTTTCCTTTCTGCTCAGACTCAATAATTCGCTCCATATGGTGATTACGCTCTTTGAGCGCCCCTATCATTTCTTGAGCTTCCTTATTATCTTGTTCTGCCATCTTCAAAGTATTACTTAAATGCTGCTGGACACCAAGAAGCTGCTCTCGCTCAAAACGGGCATTCTCAGCTAGATCCATGTAACGTTGTTCCAACTCCATATAGCGTCCACTTTTTACATCTTCATCTATGACGTAAGAAATGTGATGTTCATCTAGAAGGGAGCGGAAATATTCGATTTGACGGCTAAAGTGCTCCAACTTGTCACTTTGCTGACATAAAGATTCCATAAGAATCACCTTCTCCTCTCCGAGCCTTTCATTTTCACTGTTCAGTTCTTGGGTAATCTGTTGTAAATCAGCTAGCTCCTGCAGAGTTGCCTGAAGCTCCTCACTCGTGCTGTGTTGGTTCTCTTCCATCTGGTGTATCCGTTCTGTCAAGCAAGCGACAGACACTTCACTGGCATTGCCGCTGCTCCCCTTCCGGGAGCGCTCTATGCTCGGAATGCCCTCTGACTCTGAGGACGAGGGAGCGTCCAGGGCGTCGTCGCTCGACGTGAGGGGCTGGTACACCTCACTGCACTCGCTGTCCAAATTGTCCATCGAGTTGCTGTGCTGATGGTCCAGGAGGGTGTTTTCATCCTGACTCAAGAGGTCCTCCACTGAGCCGGGAGCAGAGCCTTCCACAGAGGAGGTCAGAGTCCCTCCCCCATCGCTCTGGTTACCGGGAATGATTTCTGGGCTCAGGGACGGATAGCCAAACAGTTTTTCAGAATTGTCTAACCTCTGCTCTAAGGAAAAGCCCAATGCATTCAACCTGTCCTTTAACATTCTGTTTTCATTTTTCAGCTGGTTGAGTTCTTCACGGATGGCAGTGTTCTGTTCCTGTAACTGCAATAAAGTGGACTCCACATCAGTCGGCTGGTGCACAATGATAGCTTCCTTCTCGTCAGATTTCTCATCCCCCTCACAGTGATCCTCATTAATGCCCAGCTGAGCACGCATGTCTCGGAGTTCATTTCTCAAATGCAAAATTTCCACGTCTTTGGTTTTTGCCAGTGTGAGAAGATCTTTCACTTTGGCTTCCAAAGCAGCTTTGTCACTGATCTGATTGTCCGATTTAGACTTGCTCATGCGAACGTCACATTCCGTAGCAGTGCGACTACGGGAACGTTTAGCCAGTGCCACGTCATTAGCTCCCTGACCTGCAGAAGGTAGTTTTTTGCTCTGGTTTAGTCGGGTACGCTCACGTAATCTTTCTCTAGTAGAACTGGATTCTTTATTACCTGTGGAAGTGTTCCGCTTAGTTGAAGAACTTGTGCCTACATGTTTAAAATAAAAAATTTAAGGCAAAAATATTAGTAATAAAAAGGCACAGCGTTTATACCCCCAGTCTAATGAGATGACATCTAGAGATCTACACATTGATTTTGACCTGCACTAATCTTGCCTCAGTCTGGTTACTGTAAAATTCAGTTTCCTCAAAACCAGAATATCATTCATCGTTTAACTGTCAATGAAAAAGAAGCGATAGACTGAATTGTGTACTTTAAAGGGTGAATTTAATGGAATGTGAATTATATCTCAATAAAGCTGCTACATTACAAAAAAAGGTTATACACATTAACTTAAATCCTAAACCATGGCTTTAAACGGGTGACCAGGAGCACAATATTCGGGACCAATGAAGATGAAGGTGACTCTAGGATTAGCCAATCAGGTGGCAAACAAACTGTAGAATCAGATGGGAAGGGAAGATCACATGTGAGCAAAAAGGGAAATGCAGCCGCCGGACAAATGAGAAATCTAAGCTACTTACAATAAATACAAAAAATACGATCAAAATAAATGCAAAACATTTTCACACCGCAGACTGCCACATAAGTGGTAACAATAATAATACTAGCTACCGTGTACGCGGCACTTACTACTACATGTATACAGCTGGATACACATATTAACACTTCACATACATTAACTTTATGCATCAGAACTCTAAGATAGGTGCTACATCTTGTTTTACAGGTGAAGAAACTCACACAGGTGTGACTTATTTACCAATATCCACAGATAATAAATAGATGAGCCAACATTCAAACCAGGCAATTTGGTTCCAGAATCTGCAACTTAACCAGTATGCTATGCTGTCTCTCTAAATGTTAGAAAACGAATATGCATTAATGCTAAATAATGACAACATGTTGAGCAAATATGCTGCACAAATCACGCTATTACTTAATTGCTAACATTTTAAACCTGTGAAAACAGTTGACATGGGCCATTGTTTAATATAAAAAGAACAGGAGTATGTTTAAAGACCCCCACAAACACTTAAGAAATAATTAGAATATTTTTTACTTTGAAAAATAAGATCTAGACCTAATTAATAAGTATTTTTAAAGAACCACCTGTTCTTTATGTGGCAGGCACCAGGTTGTAGAGATAACGGGGAGCAAAAGGTCTACATGATGTAGGAAGACAGTCACTAATTTCCCAGGTGTCAGATGTAACGGAGCGCTGGGAACTCTGGCTAGCCACAAGACAGACGACGATGAGGAGGCAGAGTGAGCACAGCACACGGAAAGGATAAGTAAGGCCACACAGTAAAGAGAAGCAGCAGGGGAAGGTTTCTATAGAGCCCTGAACATCAGGGAGAATTCACAAAGGTCAACAATGTTCTTGAGCAGGGAAGAAACACAAGGAAGGAGCACTTTTATGGACATTAATCTAGAGGATGCTAAGTGGAAAATATGAGGAAGAAGGATAAGTGAAGGAGGAATAAGGGCAGGCAGTGCAGTGAAAATAAAGAAGTCCTACATTCAGATTGTTAAGATCAAGGTCTCTGTAAGAACAGAGAAGGGACAATAAATCTGTAACAGATTTCAAAGGCAGTAGTAACAGGACTGGGAGAAACAACTGCAAATGGAGGCCAAAAAGGAAAAGGACGTTGGAACGTTTTCCCCCAATATTAATTCCTTTTCCATTTCTATAACTTGTATCATCATCCCTCTTACCTAAACCAAAAACCATGCTAAGGAAGAAACGATCTGTGCATGTATGAGACAGAAAGGAAGACAGTAATGAGGGAAGGGACTGATAATGCCCCAAAAGGAAAGGAGAAGTAAAGAAACAAGAAGGAAGAGACAGAACAAGAAGAAGCAAAGCTCCCCTCTGGGATTATTGTGACAAGTGAGGAGATAGAATATGAGGTACAGACAAGGGCACTCGTCTTAAAAAAGCCATCAGGAGTAAGTCAAGGCCGAACAGATGAACTGAAGAAATAAGGATGTTGTGATGAGCGGAACTGTGTCTCCCAAATTCATATGTTAAAGTCATAACCCCCAGTACCTCAGAATGTGACTGTATTTGGAGATAGTAAATAACTTAAAGAGGTGATTAAGTTAACATAGGGCTGCTAGGGTGGGTCCTAATCCAATAAGACTGGTGTCCATTTAAAAGAGATTAAGGCACAGACACGGATAGACAGATGACCATGTGAGGACACAAGAAGGCAGCCATCTGCAAGCCAAGGAGAGAGGCCTCCGAAGAAAGCAAATCTGCTGGCACAAGGATCTCAGACTTCCAGCCTTCAGAACAGTGAGAAACTAAATTTCAGTTATTTAAACCCCCCCAGTGTGTAGTATTTTGTTATGGTAGCCCTAGCAAACCAATACTGATCCAGGGATAAGAGAACTGAATTCAGCCAGTGAGGGAAGGTGGTGTTGGTCAACAGGGAACCATGTGCAAACACATGGGATCGCTCCTAGCAAATTCTAAAGGCTGGAAATAGGAAGAGATATAGATGGTATTAGAGTATTTAATTTCCTTCTAACCACACAATAGAGCATTTCATTTCCTTTTTACCACACAAGCTGAACTGTTAAGTTTCCTTCTTACCCAGGCTGGAGAGTAAAACATCTAAGGTTCAGTTCTTGCTCCACCACCAGCTTTCTGGTACAAAAAGGGCACCCAATATTTACTGAGCAAATTAATGCACTGCCTTGGGCAAGATAGTTGAACTTTCTAAGCATAACTTCCTCGTTTCTAAAATAAGGATAATAACAGGCTCTACCTCATGGGGGTATCATGAGGATAAAATGGAATAATCCCTGGAGAGCACAAAGTAAAGACTTATATGTTTCCTTCTGGTAATCATACCACACTGCTATTATAAATAACAGTGGGGCGGTATCTGGATACTGCAGAAGATTAAAGCAGGAGAAAGGACAGTAGGGAAATCTGGGCTAGGAAAAAAGTCTAATACACACAAGAGGTGCTAACAGCCTAAATAATGATGATAAAAAAAGGCCGGATATAATTTTTGTCAATTTGCTTTCATAAGCTTTGTTACAAACACATAATCTTACGTTTATTAGAAGTTTTGAAGTTTTGTTCTATAAGTGTAACAGTAAAATATGACAGAACTATTCCTTGGATTATTAAGATGAGTTAATTTATGGACTCCATCAAATCTAAAAACTACTGCTAACGAACAAATGAAGAAAGAACGGTGGAACTGGAATGAAGGATCATTAAAAGCTGCTAACATCATAAAAAGAGAGACAACCAGAAAAGATATGCCACCTGTGGATGGACAACTTCCTCAAGGAGTCATGGGGAAAAAAAAGAACCTGAAATCCAACCCATTAAAGTTCTAGATTCAATGACATTTACAGGAAACAGAGAGAACAAAGGAACGTGGTCAAGAACATCATGGGGATGTGACAAAATCTAGATCATGGAAAAACCTGAAGTCAAATGACCAGTTTCTACAAAAATTAAACTGGGAAAAAGGGGGGCAAACCCACACATTAAAAAAAAAAAAATGACTTAAGAAACACATCACCAATTATTATACATGGATCTTAAGTGAGTCCTGATTCAAAGATAGTAAAAAAAATATATATATAACATTTACTAGATAGTTGAAAACTTAAATACTTATTGAACAATTTATGATTTAAGAAATGATTAGTTATTTTAAGGACTGATAATGGTATCGTGTTACATATTTTTTAAATCCTTATCTGTCAGAGATAATGAAATATTTGTGGATGAAATTACATGATGTCTAGAATTTACTTCAAAATAATAAGGTAGGTGTCAAGGAGTTAAGACTGGCCACGGTGATGAGTACATGGGTTGAAATACGAATCAGTCTACTTTTGTACATGTTTGAAATTTTCTACAATTAGGTGGAATCCCTTAAATGCTACTGCACTCTACCTATTCAAACAGAAAGGCAGTGTAATTCTCAACGCAGCCGTACCTGTGCTGATCTTGGACTTGCTCTCCACGGTGCTCATGGCAGGGGCAGGGGCTGAAGATGCTGCGGAAGGGCAGGTGCTTTTCTTTCCTTTAACACCATTAGCCACTGTCACCCCTCCAGCCATTCCAGCTAAAAGGTCATCACTGCTTTTGGTCTAGAAGCAACAGAAAATCAAAATAAATTGACTAAATGAAGCAAGATTAAATAATAATTCAAGATTAAACAACGCTCTTGACTTTTATATTGAGTTCAAGAGTTCTACAAAGACTTTCTGACGGTTACCAAGGGATGCCTCATACTGCGCTACAGAAACACAACTTCTTAACTGGTTTCTGAACAATCACACCTTCTTTCTGAAATACAGAAATCATATATGTAATCAAACATTTCATGGAAGCCCGATGTGTGCCAAATACATTGAGGGGTGGGGAAAAAAATGAAGCCATCCTCCTTGTTACTCTTTCGTCTATGACATGACTTATGAACAGGGGTCATTTTTCTATTATGCCACAGGAAATGCCACCTTGCAATTTCTAGAGAGAAGTATCATTAAGAAGCAGAAGTAATCTGCACTGCTCTAAAATGATTCAATTATGGAGCCAATATCTAAAATAAATAATTCTGAAATTGTTTTACCTTATCTAATTTTTTTAGTCTTCTAATTTAAGCCAAAACTGAAAAGAATTTTTTTAAATGCCTAGGTAATATATAAATTAAAACTAGATATTTTATGGTTAGATCGAGGGTTAGTCAACCTAAATGATCATACTACTTGACAAAGGCCATTTGTAGCATTCATTTGTATTTCATAAAGATGATTGAAAAAATATGAGCTTTTAAAAATGAAAACAAGCACTCTGAAGAAGTCTGTTTTTACTTCTCCTAGAAATGAGAGAGAACACAGAAGAGTTAAAGATCTGTTGGGGAAAGAAAAGAAAAACTACTGTTTAACAAAAGAACAAGAAAGTTTTGTACCATTAAGGTGATGGCACAAGTTAATCAGTTTATTTATATTGTTTTCTATCTGGAGTCATGCTCACCCTTGGATAATCATAATGAATTAAAATGGTTCATAAATAACTAATTTCTAAAGTCTCTTCCAGTTCTAATGTCAGTGACTCTATTTGGAACAGATTCTGTTCTCATCATTCAATTATAAAAATTATTACATAATAGTACCATTAAGTAGGTCAATCTGTCTTACTAAAAACAGGAACGGGCGGCCGGATGGCTCAGTTGGTTAGAGCGCAAGCTGGTTCTATTCCCGCAACTAAAGATTGAAAACGGTGACTGGACTTGGAGCTGAGCTGCGCCCTCACAACTAGATTGAAGGACAACGACTTGGAGCTGATGGGCCCTGGAGAAACACACTGTCCCCCAATATTCCCCAATAAAAAAATTTTTTTAAAAGAGGCAGGAAAAAATTAATGTTTTAAATGAATTAAACAGAAATAAGGTTTGGTAATTTAGGGTTGTCACATTATGAAAAATCTAGGTTATGTAATTAATTGCATTAATCATTAAGAATTGTTCATATTCCTTAAGGCTAGTTTCTTTAATGACATTGGTCATCAACTAAATGTCAAAAAACTGTAAATCAAGTTACACCGTCCTGTCGATTTGTCCCTCATCTGTTAGTAAATAAACTCACCATACTCTTATATTTTCAAATCATCTTTTATATTCTGTTAATAAATGTTAAGATTATCTTTGAACTAATTTTTATTCCTCCAAAGTTAAATACTCTTTCATTTTAAAATAACTACATCTGAAAAACAGCCTACACAGTCACGTGAAGAGTGCCTTAATAGTCACATCTGTCTGGTCACAGTCTGTCTTTGGATAATGGCAAAGTTAAACACATCCGAGCACCAAGTCAAAACCTCTGGCAATTACAGTAACTACCACAGTAAAGTACTGGCACATGAATAAACCAGTGGAATAGAATAGAATCCAGAAAGAAACTGCATATGTAGACACTTGACTTATGGCCAAAGAAACAGTACAGAAAAAACTATTCTTCACTAAATGGTGCTAAGTCAACTGTATATTCACAAAGGAAAAAAAAGGGAATGAGCCCTATTTCACCCTGTATCAAAAATTCCAAGGTTTTCTAACTATGATTCAAAATCCTCAATCATAAAAAAAATAATTGATGAATTAGATTACATAAAAATGAAAATCTCAAAAAATATTTTTTTAACTTTTTGCATGGCCAAATCATAAGCAAAGTTAAAAAAAAAAAAGAGAGAGAGAAACTGGGAGAGTATGGCTGCAATATCTCACAGATAAAGGGCTAATATCCCTAATACACAAAGAACTCCTAAAACATCAAGGGGAAAAAAACCAAAAACCACACAGAAAAGAGAGCAAAATGAACAATCAATTCACACACACTAACAAAAAAGATGACCAGTCTAACAAACAATAGGGGAAATGCAACTTAATGTTAAGATACCACTTCTCACCTATTAGATTGGCAAAAATGAAAAACTGTAACATATTCCTTTGAGAAGAATGTGGGGAAATAGGTACTTACAAATTGCTGGTAAGAATACAACATGATATAAATAAGCCTTATGAAGGGATTCTGGCAATAGCTAACAAAGTTACATATGCATTTACCTTTTGCCCAGCAATTCCACATCTAGGAATTTAACCTGAAGACACATCTCCAATAATACAAAAATACATATGCATAAGATTATTCATTGTAATATTATTTTTAATTGCAAAATATTGGAAACATCGTAAATGCCTATGCATGTGAAAGCAGCATAAACTATAGTCTATCCATACAATGAAGTATTAAGCAGCAATATAAAAAATGAAAAAGACTGCTATAAATTCATATGGAGAGACTTCTAGAATACATTAAGTGAAAACAGCAAAGTGCAAAAGCTATCTACTTATGTCAACTTTTATGTAAGAAAGGGGAAATAAAAAATATACACGTATCTGCTCCTTTATGCAAAAGGAAACACAGGAAGAATAAACAAAAACCCAATCAGACTACCTTTAAGGGGTGGGTAGAGAAGGAATGGGGGAGTGGAAAGGCACTTCTCTGAACACATCTTTTTATATAGTTCGCATGTGTAGAACCACGATAGTGGTTTCACATGCTTAAAATAAATTAATACAGTATATAAACAAAGGTGGGGCAAACCCTAAAATGGAACACAATAGGAACAAATGGACCCAACTGTATTTCCAATGACTAACATAATCTCATGGGGCTGGGGGATCCAAATAGCTTCTGGATCACAGTATACTGATCATAAATCCTCAAACTCTCAAACTAAAGACAAAAAAAGTATAAATACTGAACTATAGCTGGTACGGTTTTTTGCAGTGGTGTGGGTGAACAATTCTCTATTTTCTATATACTCTAGGATTGAGAAAATAAGTAAATATATTATAGATAATGAAAGCCAGGTTTCTTGCTGTCAGAAAAAGGGATTACAATTACAGAAAGTGGAAAGGGTACAATGAACCTTGTTATGTCCATTAGAATTGGAAGCATCAATGTGAACTTATAGACTTTAACATATATGGCAAGAAACAGATACAGAAACTGATATACATGTGCATATTGTGTGTGTGTGTGTGTGTTGTATTTCCCATATCTGTCCACTGTGAAGGCTTAAAAACAACGATACACTCAAAATCAATGAGCATACCTAGCTTCCAGATGGTTTAAGTTTCATCCTCTAAAAGGAACAAGGCCTCCTTGAAGAAAAGGATGATTCTAGGGCTGGGGCTGCAAAAGCAGAAAATTTAATGTGCCAGAAATTAAGAAACTGATCAAAGAATAATAGAAATATGTCAAAAGGACCCAGGAGCTTGAAGATGTTCCCAGTGGCCAAATTGGGGACAATCTGAACATCAAAATACATAATGCTAACAATTTATAGCACGAAGAATCCATGAATCCACACTAATATAATAAATAAATACATAAACTTGGAAAAAGTAAAAACTATTCCTTATAGTAGAATGCCAACAAATAAACGTAGAAGAGATGATGGAATTAGAAAATTAGAAAATTTGGCAAAAATCACAGTAATAATTGATTCTAGAAGGAATTATCAAAAAATTGCTAAAAACTAGGGTACAAGTTTGTTAAGAAAGAAGATATTTACAAAGTTTAAAAGTACCTCTGACGATACTTATTAATTACAAAAGGAAACATAGTAACCTGATAATGGAGGAACCCAGCAGATACCACTTAACCAAATTAAGTTAACATCACCAGGAATGGACAAGAATGTGCCACATCCGTCCAGAAATGCTGCGCCAAAGACATATGGCTTCTGTGGGACTCCTGCCAAAATTGTATAACCCCAACCTCAGCATGAGGAAATACTGCCAAACCCAAATTTGGAGGACAGTCTATCAGATAAACTGACCTACACACTTTAGTAATGTCAAGGTTATAAAAGGCAGACCGAGGAACTATTCCAAATTTAAGGGAATGAACAGTATAACAACTAAACGCAGTTCATGATCCTAGACTCAATCCTGAACCAGAATAAAATTTTCTTTTTTTGCTAAAATGGACATTAGCACAATTGGTGAAATTTAATTAAAGTCTATAGATTAGATACCACCGTGTTTCCCCGAAAATAAGACCTAGCCGGACCATCAGCTCTAATGCAAAAATTAATATAAGACCCGGTCTTATTTTAATATAAGACGCATTACAGATGATAGTTCGGCTAGGTCTCATTTTCGGGGAAACACGGTAGCATTTTATCAATGTTAATTTCCAGATTTTGTAGTTGTACTACGGTTATAACAGAGAATGTCCTTGTTTTTTCAACAAATCCATACTGAAATATTCAGCAGTAAAGGAGCATTATGTCTACAATTTACACTTAAACAGTTTAAGAAAAAAATTCACATATGTATGTATGTTCATACCTACATAGGGAAAACTAACCACGATAAAAGGTTAACATGTAGGGAATCTTACTAAAGGGCAGACTGGAATTCTTTGTACAAGTCCTGCACCTTTTAGGTTTAAAATTATTTCAAAATAAAAAGCTTTAAAAAAATAATTCCAGATAGACTGAGGATCTAGATATAAAATGTTAAAATAATAATGCTTCTAGAAAATAGTATAGGAGACTATCTTGGTCTTGGGATGAGTAAAGATTTCATAAAGAAAACACACAAACCATAAAGAAAAAATTAACAACCTGGACTACATTAAAATTAAGAACATCTATTCATCAAAAGACACCATTAAAGGAGTAGAAAGAGAAAGCACAAAGTGGGAGAATATATGTGCAACACGCATAAATGACGAAAGGGGTCACATATAGAAAAGGTAAAGAACTAAATCAGTACCAAAAAAGACACTGCACCTCCTTGTAACCATTAGGACGGCTACTATTAAAAAAAAAAAAGTGCTGGCGAAGATGTGAAAAAAACTGGAACCCTTGTACACTGTTGGCGGGACTGTAAAATTGTGCAGCTGTTGTGGAAAGCAGTATGGTGGTTCCTCAAAATATTAAAAATACAATTACCATATGACCCAGCAATTCCATTTCTGGGTCTATACCCAGAAAAAGAGAATTGAAAGCAGGGTCTCAAAGAGATATTTGCACACTCATGTTCACGTCCATTATTCACAACAGTCAAAAGGTGAAAACAACCCAAATATCAATTGATGGAAGAACAGATGTGGTATATGAGGATTATTTGTTATAAATTTGTACCAACTGGATAAACAGTTAACCAAGTTTTCTATACTGAAGTACTGAAAAGACTGCATGAAAAAGTTAGGCGACCTGAACTTTTCGCCAACAATTCATGGCTCTTGCATCACGACAATGCACCAGCTCACACAGCACTGTCTGTGAGGGAGTTTTTAGCCAGTAAACAAATAACTGTATTGGAACACCCTCCCTACTCACCTGATCTGGCCCCCAATGACTTCTGTCTTTACCTGAAGATGAAGAAATATTGAAAGGAAGACATTTTGGTGACATTCAGGACATCAAGGGTAATACGATGAGAGCTCTGATGGCCATTCCAGAAAAAATTCCAAAATTGCTTTGAAGGGCGGACTAGGTACTGGCATCAGTGCATAACTTCCCAAGGGGAGTCCTTCGAAGGTGACCATAGTGATATTCAGCAATGAGGTATGCAGCACTTTTTCTAGAATGAGTTCACGAACTTAATTGTCCGACTTCATATACACATAATGAACTATTATTCAGTCTTAAAAACTAAGGAAATTCTACACATACTACAATATGCATAAACTTTGAGGGAATTATTATGCTAGGTGAAATAAGCCAGTCACAAGAAGACAAATACTGTATGATTCCGCTCATGTGAGGTACTCAGAGTAGTCAGATTCATAGAGACAGAAAGTAAAGGGGTGGTTGCCACTATGAGCTGTGCCCTCCTTTAAAAAAAAAATAAAAAATAAAAATAAATAAAAAATATATATATATTTCCAGATGTAGAAAAAAAAAGTTAAGTAAAACCCTATAATCCTAAATATCAATTGGAAATATCAGTATGAACATAGAGACAGAAAGTAGAATGGTGGTTGCCAGGGACAGGGGATAGGGAGGAATGAAGAGGAATGTTTAATGAGGACAGAGTTCCAGTTTGGGAAGATAAAAAAAGTTCTGGAGATGGATGGTGTGATGGTTACTCAGCAATATGAATGAGCTGAAGGCCACTGAAATATACACTTAAAAATGGTTAAGATGGTAAATGTTATGTATATTTTACCACAAGAAAAGAACGACACCATAGTAGAAAAATGAGCGACTGATTTGAACAGGCACTTCACAAAAGATATTGCAATGTCTACTAACCACATAAAAATAAGATGTGCAAAGGTGCTTAATCTCATTAATAAGACAAATGCAACTTAAAGCACTTCGGAATCCCTCCACACACCTGAAGGGTTAAAATGAACACTAACGTACGTGCAGGTGAGAATGTGGAGCAAGCAGGACTGTAACCTGGTAACCCATTTGGAAAACGACTTGGCCCTACAACTACTAAAGCTAAACACTGTGCACCCTATGACTCAGTAATTTCACTTCTAGTTACAGAGCCAACAGAAATGCGTGCACATGTGCACTAACAGACGTGCAGAAGAATGTTCAAAACATCATTCTCAGCAGACATAAAATTGAAACTCTCCATGTCCATCAGTGGGACAGATAAGTAACTTGTAGTATAGTCATCTCACGGCTTGGGAATGAGCAGCGATGATGAGAAGACACCGCTGCGACAGGCACAGTATGGATGAGTGCCATCAGCACCAAGCTGAGTTAAGGGAATCAGACACACGTAGAAAGAACACAGGATATGAGCACAACCATACAAAGATGAAAAACTGGCAAAATGGATCTCTGCTGCTAGAAGTTAGGATGAGTTACTTCTAGAGAGGACGGACGGGAAGGGGAGTGATTGAGGGGGACATGCATGCAGAGAGCCACTGGGCTGCAGGTCTGCTCTGATTCTTACTGGGTGGTGGCTGCAGGCTGTGTTCACTCGGGGGCGATTCCCTAAGCTTAGCACACAGGCTTTGTGAACATTTCTGGATGCACGTGACACTTGAACAAAAAAATAAAACCAAAACAAAAACAACTCTTCACCTCCTGACTTGCCTTTTACATGAAGCTACTTGCAGGCTCTCTTCCATTTTTCCCTATTTCTTTTAATATTTGTTACACCACTTTGTAAATACATACGCATCTCCACACGTAAACATTCTCTATCAGCAACAGTTCAAAACAATAAACTTGATGAAGACTTTTAGCCACTTTTTAATAACAGATGCAAAACGCAAATCATTTGATAAAAACATTCCAGATACAAACAAGGAAATACTACAACGCAAGTGTACGTGCTTCTCGAGACGAAGTCCAAGTTTCACTGTCTGCATCTTCACCTCAAAATTTAAGATTAGTTTTAAAATTTCACCTTTCAAGTTTCAGAGATGGATTACTCAATCATACTGTTCACTCACTTTTACACTAAAAAGGTATGATCACAAATAATCGTCAAGAGATAGACTGTAACTGAAATAACTGAAGTTTATTAATTCCTACCTATCAATTTTTAGAACTATTCTTAGTATAATGAAAAAGTGCATTACCTACACCAGGATGAACATGAGCAGTGCGTGAAACCTGAAAATTGTAGGGACGTGGGAAACCATCTCTACATGGAAAATCAGCTTTTCTCTTGTCTGTGACAAAGTGGAAGGAAGCATACAAAGGCCCCAAGCCAGATGTCACAGTTACTGACAAGAGTGGGCACAATTTCCCCAGACTCACTGTGAACAGCAGTAGTGCTTCATTCTATATTTGCAAAAGCTCCAACCAGCAGTGACGTGCTCTGGATCAAGGGGCCTTTCCCATACCTCTCAACTACATCTAGCCTCAAAAGTACTGAAATGAGAGCGAGAAAGTAAGGGACATCCCAGTGCCCTGTCACTCTAAGAAAAATGTCAGGAGAACACTGTGCAATGACAGATACATATGTGAGAGGATGAGTATGTGTGCATGGTATCTAAATCATTAAAAGTCAAACACTTCATTCATCTGGTTAATCATCAATGCTTCGTCACAGATAGAGCAGTTCAAATTGTGGGGAGGTGTCTATATGCTACACAAGCACAGGGAAATAGGAAAACTTAGAAAAATAAATTAACACTTAAGTTTGTGGGGTCTCTAAGACTTTAATTTTTTCAATTCTTCTGTTCATTTTCACTGTTTTCTTCTTTTCTTCTGTGTCTTCTGACTTCAATTTCTACTCAAGACTTTTCTCTCCTCTCTTAAGTAAAAGCAATTGATCCAGTCCAGGTAAAGTGTTCCCAAATAGCTTCACCTCTTCTGCAGCCCTACCCACTACACACACACACACACACACACACACACACACACACACCCTTACATAAACCAGCCAACGCAGCAGAGTCAAAGCTATGCACGGCTGGCATATGGTGGCACACAGCAGGTATACAGAGCTGCTTTACAATGAAAAAGTACTCACTGTTCAAGACCAAACTACTAGCAACTCCGAATCCAAGCCTCAGAAGATCTGACACCCCTGCTCAGTGCACACTCCATTGTAAACCTTCAAAGACACTGCTTGCCACTGATAAGGAGCAACAGAAGGAAGGCAGTAGTGCAAATCCAAGGCCAATGTTTCAACCTGTTCTTCCAGTCACATAAATAACAGGTCACACGGCACTCCACTCCAAAGACAGCCCCAGAAACTGAGTAACCAGTTAGGTCAGAAAATGCTAGCTATCTTACACAAAAGAGTGGCAGCATTGCCACCAAGGAGATAATTCATGGTGTTGATTCAGACTCATGAAAGTAGGGCAAAGATCTACTCGTGGTGTCATCCCTCAGGCACCAGGATGACGCCTGCAGCTCGCTCATCAGGGTGGTAGCACGGAGAAAATCGGGGGGTATCTCCAAGCCCCTGGGGTAAGTCCGGGTTCAGTTTCAACAACTCTGGAATAGAAAAACCAGCATTTCCTGCTAGATCTTTCAACACAAATCAGCAAGTCCCTTACCACCTGTTCCTGTGAGGTGCTTCTTAAAATAATGAAGCCAAGGGATCTATCAAAACCCTGCTTGGACAAAAGGATTTTGAATGGATCGTGTTTCATATAGTGCTCGCTTTTTCCCTCTCAGACTTAGCAGAAACAATCTCTAGGTTTTTCTCCTAGAGTCCAAGTTTCTACCCAAAACACCACATCCCTAAAACAAACAAGCAAAGAACAAATAAATGAATTCTGGACTCAGAAAGGCTGTGTGAATCCGTGCAATGACACCTAAAACTTGACCAGCACAAAAATAGGCTGGAGTGATATGGTCCCTTGGATGGTACAAACCAACACAGACACAGACTGTTACTTGCAGGAGCGAGTCCTGGGCTGGAGAAGTTTCTAGAGCTAACCAATAAAAATGCTCCTACCTGTCATTTACTAAGCACTTGCTGTGTGCCAGGCCCCTCGTTTCATCCCGACCACAGCCCCATGAGCCTTGGTCTGTTTGTTCCCAAAGCCCATGATCTAATGAGTCACTGTACTAACAAGAACAAAGCCAGCCCATAAAGGAGTGTAAATAAAACTAGTTACGCTTGTATTAAATTAGTACCATCTAATTTTAACTTGAATTAACACTAGATCAGTTGTCAGAAAAAGTTTATGGTGTTAGGGGTACCGTGGGAATAAAAACCCCTATCTGGGCTTTCAGGAATGTTATTGCCTGGCCTCCTTTGACCTAACATAAACCTTCCAGGCTGGAAAGAATAGTTTCCTACTTGGAACTGCTTATGCAGCTTTCCTGCTCTCCCAGGGCATCTAACTTTTTCATCGTGTTTTAGTTATTCTACTTATAGTTATTCTAGGTATTCGTTTGTGTGATTCACCTCCATCCATTACTCCACAAACTTCTTGAAGGATTCTACCTCCAGCTCACACCACCACCAAGCCTTGAATGAGGCAGGTGCTCAATGATTTGTTTCACAAATAAGCCTACTATTTGGTTTCATTCATAAAGAGTGAGTCCATCAGACTGTGAACTCTCTTCAAAGGCTGTGTGTTCCCAACACCAGAGGAGAGTGAACCCTAAATAATGCTTATTTAATAAATCACACATCATATTAAGATTCCCGCCTCCTAAAAATCCATTACATATTCAAATATTGCCACATTACTACCTTTGACAAAGACGCTGCTGTTCCAGGTTTTACAAGTTTGCCTCCTGCAGATGCTGAAGAACTGGCGTCGGGTTTCGTTTTTTCGACGATTGGCGTTTTGCTTATCCCAGACACTTTAGGCACTGAGCCGACACTCCTGCTTGCTTTCTTCATTCTGGGCTGCCTCTTCGTGATGCATTTACAAGCAAATCTGTGGAGAGAAATGGTATTACACTGAGAACAAAACTGGAAGAAAGCTCTTTAGAAATTTGTTTTTCAATAATTTCACCATGTGATAAATAAAAATGTTTGAAATCTAGATGTCACTACAGAAACTAAAAGACAAAAAATGCTCAGACTTGTTAATGCACCCTATTTTCAAGGCTTCCTTCTTGAATGTTATTCATTTGAAATTATTTTATTCATTCTAGTTTAGTCAGTAAAAAAAGTATCTTAAGTCACTAACAGAACTGGCTAAATATAACAGTGTACATTATCTTTAGCATTTAATGAAGCTTGCACTTGAGAATTAGCCATTTTGCAGGTATCTAGGGATGATGATACTTTCCAAATTATCCAGCATAGCCCTAATGACAAATATTTGTTGTAATATCCCCACAGAATCCAGCAGAATATCCCCCAAAACTCCAACACTCAGGATCCAGCGTATCTTTTTTTTCAAGAGGCAGCATCAAAAATCTTTATCAGACCATTAGTCTAAATTTTTGGTTCAGAAAATAAAGGAATTCTATACACCTGTAAGGAATATGACCAGTCTTACACCTAAGTGGTATATAGTACAGCAGGTCCTCAAATAACACCATTACATTACAACATTAATAGAGAGTTAACTCTTGTTTATATCAATTAGCGTATGGTAAAACTGGTTTTGTCATATATCCTTTCTCCACAGTTCCAAGAACCTATTAACTCTGTTAAGTGGAGACTTACTGCACTTGACTTCACAGTTAGGAGGACTTGGTGTAACACTGGCAGTACACAAAGCTGCAGCCACGTGAGCCCCTGAACACACCTTTATTGACTGAGCTAGATAAGCAGTCTCCACAGTAATATCATGTTTGGAAAGACACCATGCAGTGTTTTGGGTAGAGAAATACAACTAACAAAATAAAAGCCTACCTTGGATGCAAGGAGGTTTATGTATGATAACTCTGAGAAATTATATTGAAAACAAAAAGTGGTTTGGTCTATTTTTATGAAGATTCCTACACACACTAATAAAAATAAAGAGAAACTTCTTTTTGAAAAGAAGAGGCTCATTCCAATACCCTTAATGAATAATTTACCTAGACTTTGCTCAAACACTCCAGATTTATCTTGCCTTAACATAATAAAAACTGTACCAACTGGTTTGGTGGCAGGAACGATGAAACCAGGCAAAGGGGGCTCTGCTCCAGCCTCAGAGTGTAAGGTCATGGAGCAAAAGAACACTGGTATTAACATCAAACGAAACATAGCACAACTCCAGACACTCTTCTCTAGCCTCCCCCCAACTTCAAGAGTATTCCATATAGAAAACGCTGTACACGGTAACGATCAAATTACCTATCCACTCTTAACCCTTTCGCTTTCTACCTTCCTATTCCACTGTAAGCACTCCCTCTAGTTCAGCTCTACCATCTATTCCCTACACTTTCCCAGAGGTTTCATATATAACCCTGTGAATATATGAAAAACCAAAGTAAAATTTAGATTACCTTGGCCAATCTAAAATGGCCAAGGTAGATTCCCACAACAGGTACAATGTACTGCTCCCTGCCAATCAGAAATTCTATGATTTTGTCACCTATAAAATGAAGGAATTAGTCTGAATCTACCACTAACTCAAGGTACTGTAGGAAAAAATCTAATTTCTAAGAACCTCTCCTTCTCTTTCCCTTTTTACTTGTTTTCTTTTCTAAGTTTCATATCTTGTACATGGCTCCCCCAAAGATATTCTTCTCTTCTCATTTTCCACACCCGCACTCGTTTTCACACCACTCAGACCTCTACCACTCTCTGCCTACTCCTCCAGCTGCTGTCAAACTTTTTCTACACCAGCACTGATAGAACTTATTGCAATAGAGAAAATCTATATAAATCTGCTCTGTCCAATACAGTTGCCACTAGCCTTGTAGCTATTGAGAACTTGAAATGTGCTACTGTGACTGAGGAACTCAATGTTACACTTTAATTTTAATCTGTTTAAAGTTACATGGTCGCTACATACTGGACAATGTAATAGATTGTCCTTTTTCTGCTGCTGTCTCTGTCCCAGAGTGAAAACCTAATGAAGGACCACTTCCCATCCACTCGGATGACTATAATAAAAAACACAGTTACAATGTTGGAAAGGATGTGGAGTAATAGGAACCCTCACACGCTGCTGGTAGGAATGTAAAACAGTGCGGCCACTTTGGAAAAATCGGGCAGTTCCTCAAATGGATAAATAAGGAGTTACCATATCATCCAGGAATTCCACTCCTATATATAAACGCAAGAGAAATAAAAACATTTGTACACAAAAAACCTATGTCCATAGAAGCATTATTCATAACAGCCAAAAAATGGAAACCCAAACAACCTCAAAATATTCTCCCAATTAAACTATGACAGAATTCTTTGTTAGCATTTACTGTTTACTTATGAGCACATTTGTATTATTTTGTGCATACATATAATCGTATAGTTCTCATGCTTCCTGCATAAAAAATATTTTTTTGTTTCAATTCCAAATGTCCATGAATTGATGAATGGATAAGCAAAAGGTGGTACATCCATCTAACAGATTATTTTGGCATTAAAAAAAAAAAGGAATGAAGTACCAATACCTGGTACAACATATAAGAACCTCGAAAACATTTACCAGATATAAAAAAAAAAAGACACAAAGGACCATGTATTGTATGATTCCATTTATAATTGTCCAGGACAGGCAAATCCATAAAGATAGAAAGTAGATAGACAGGGATGTAAAGTACAGCAGAGGGAATATAGTCAGCAATATTGTAATAAATATATATGGTATCAGGTGGGGACTAGAGTTGGAGGGAATCACGTCATTAAGTCATATAAATGTCTATTATGCTGTACATTTGAAACAAATATTGAATGTCAACTATAATTGAACAATTAAAATAAATAAATAATTGTAGAAGTTGCCAATGGCTAGAGGAAAGGGACATGGATACAGACTGTGAATGGATACGAGTTTCTTTTTGAGATGAAACATTCTAAAATTAGATTGGGATGATGGTTGTACAACCCTGTGAATATATGAAAAACCATTAAATTTTACACTTTGGGTGCAGTGTGTGACATATGAATTATATCCCAATAAAACTGTTAAAAATAAACTTAATGACCACTACCAAAAAAGGACTTCTGAAGAGTAGATCCAACACTGTACAATACCCAATAAGACAAAAAGGAGGACTATGGTTTGGCAGAGATCTGAGAGGAGATAAGCCAAAAATTTTAAACATGCTGGGATGCAGATTGGTCCAGGAGACTGGCAGCTTGAGGTGCTTTTTTTTGGGTTTTTTTTTTGTTAATTTTATTGGGGAATATTGGGGAACAGTTTCTCCAGGGCCCATCAGCTCCAAGTCGTCCTTCAGCCTAGTTGTGGAGGGCGCAGCTCAGCTCCAAGTCCAGTCGCCGTTTTCAATCTTTAGTTGCAGGGGGCGCAGCCCACCATCCCAGGTGGGAATTGAACCAGCAACCCTATTGTTCAGAGCTCGCGCCCTAACACCTGAGCCATCTGGCCACCCCAGGGGCTTCCTTTTCTGCTTTCAACACCATCTTCATGAAAAAGAACAACCTATTTATTATACAAATTATTCCTAAAAATATATAATGTGGCAACTATAATATAAATAAAAGTAATTTATAAAATACATATGAATTAATATGTAAATGCTCAAGCAAGGCAATACTAGGAATAAAACAGTAAAAATTCACACCTCTAAGCTGAAGAACTGAATTTGACCTGGCACCCAGTACTGGCAACTCATACCACGCTATCTACCATCCATGCTCTCAATAAGATGATTTTCTAAGTAGGGGAACCACTCTTGGTATGATGGTTAATTTTATATATCAACTTGACAGAGCCACATGGTGCCGACATTTGGTCAAACATTATTTTGGGTGTGATGGTGTTTCTGAATGAGATTAACATTTGAATTTATTGACTGAGTAAAGCAGATTGCTCTCCCTAAAGTAGATGGGCCTCCACAAATTAATTGAAGACCTGAACAGAACAAAATAGGCTCAGAAAAATGAATTCCCCAACTGGCTACGTGAGTTGGGACATTGGTCTTCTCCCGTCTTTGGACTCCAACGGAAAAATCAGCTCTTCTTGGGTCCTGAGTCTGCCAACTTTCAGGCTGGAACTTACATCATCAGCTCTTCTGCTTCTCAGGCCTTCAGACTCGGACTGGAGCTTACAGCAACGGCTCTCCTGGGTCTCCAGCTTGCCAACTACAGATCTGGGACTGCTCAGCCTCCAAATTCAAGTGAGTCAAGTCCTTATAACAAATCTCTTTAAATGTGTGTGTGTGTATGTGACCATGTGTGCACACATGCGTGTGTACAGACATACCTTGTTTTAATGTGCTTGGCTTTATTGTACTTCACAGATGCTGCGTTTTTTACAAATTGAAAGCAAGGCCCTGCACCAGCAAAAAGATTACCACTCACTTTATTGTGATACTTGCTTAATTGTGATTGTCTGGACCTGAACCCAATACCTCTGAGGTATCTCGGTCTCTCTCGCTCTCTCTCTCTCTCTCCATGTATGTGTGTGTAATTCGTTCTATTTCTCTCTGGAGAGCCTTGACAAATACACTTGGTAAAGCTGAGAACAAAATTCCAATTCCTCCTCAATGTGTACAGTAATTGCATTCCTGGAAAATTCCATACACATCAAAAAATATGTTTCGAAAAATTCTTTATGTAAAATGGAATTAGATTTTAGGCTCAGTCATAAACAGTTTTTTTCTATCCACATAAATTATTCAGCAAGATACTCCACAGCTGTACCGACCAAGGAAAAGTTTTCACTTTGCAGAGCTGCCACCTCATTGAGTGTAGAATTCCATGGTCCCGCCCTATTAAATACCAACAGTACCCACCGACCACTGAGACAACCAAAAGAGCTTCCACAGTTTTCTAAAATGACCCCTATTAAGGGCAAGGATCCTCAAAAACAGATACAATTCCCCAGTAGATCTTGCCCCCCAGGCCTGGTTACAAAGGCGATCTCATTGGCCCAGACCCCCGCTAGAGTCCCCTGGGCATGGGAGAGATAACAGAGTGGAAGGAAAGGACAAGCACAGTTCACAGCACCTCGAGTGTCCAAAAGCTGAAAAAAGGGGTGTGCCGGAAGTTACTACTACCCCTTGCCCAACCCTGCTAGCAGCTGCCATGGCCGCCACCTCTGGCCCAGCGAAGTCAAGGTTTAGGGGAAATAAAAGCAGCTCTCCTCACAAAAACAGTGTGGATCTTCTCTCTCTACATACGCTAAGGATAGTCTCAAACTATCATAATCCATGAAGCACGTCACATGTATTTCTCAATTAATGTTTCTTAAAAACACCAAAATACATGCACTGCTCCCAAACCACGGAAAGGCGCGGAGGAACTGGAGCCGTCCCATGGGGCTGGCACCACGTCCCAGCACGTTCTCTGAATCCCCACAAGAGCCCACATGGGCACTGACAGATTAAGGAACTGAGGCTCGGAGTAGAAGTACCTCTCCCTGCGTCAACCACTCTGCCATGACGGAGTGTGAATCCCAACTCCACGCCCTGCCCACCACTTCATCCGGCCCCCAGTGCAGCCGTACGCACAGAGCTTTCTCCGGAATGAGCAACTGTGACCTCAATGAGGATTTCACGAGATGTGAACAAAATGTAACAACACTAAAACTGTACTGCTCAATTTGACCCTTCTAGACTTATCCACTTGTCTTACAGGTCAGTGCTAGTATTCTTGACCAAAATGTTTTCATTTTGAAAGTACTAATTACCATGATACTTACTACAAAACCTTTTTTAGAGCAGAAAATTTATCACCAGGTCTAAATCAGTCTACTCAGGTACACCTGTAGAAGTAAAATTATTAGCTAAAATCATACTAATTTATAGACATTAGCTACTTTTTAAAATAATTGTTCGTTAGGCATGAGCAAAGAGACAGCACTGCTCTCATTTACAGGAATAGCCCTGCTTTTAGAAGGCTGCAGTCTGGTGGCCAGAACTCTTACCAGGGTGTCCCAGCACTTGGGACCCTCAGGACAGCATTTACATCGACGTCCAGGAGCCCAGCCTGTAGTTAATTACATACCCACAGCGCCACAGGAAGCGGCGTTTCCTTTACATCTACGAAATGATCTTCTAATTAAAGCCTACTGAGGAACACAAAGGCCCATCTCTTACCTCCCACGTATGGTAAATAAAATACTATTTAAAAATCAAACCACAGACATCTAAAAATGGAAAATATCTGGAGGCCATTTATAGGAAATCCCACAGGCAACAACACAGGCCAAAGGACCCAGTTACAAGCATCCTCTGTTGGGGGCTCGTGATGACTACAAGGTTATGAAGCAGATCGCTGTTTACTCAACATGCACTGGACACTGCTTCGTGCCATGGCAAACAAATGCCAATCCTCTGGGAAGCGAGTCAGACAAGCCACAGACAGACACATGGACATACGAAGATGATTAAGAAAAAAACATCTATTTTCAAGGAGCTCACATTCTAGTGGAAGAAATAAGGTACATCCATGAATAGTGAGTAGGTCCCCATCCGTTATAAATGCTACTGAAAGAGCAGGTCAGTATAGTTGACCACTGAACAACACAACGGTTGGGGTGCCAAGCCCTGGCAAAACAGAAAATCTGAATTACAGATTCCCAACCGCAGACTGAAAACACAGTTCACCCTGAACAACATGGCCTTGCACTGAGCATTATTAATTTAAATAACAATGGGAAAAGTCCATGTATAAGTGGAGCTGCACAGTTCAAACCCATGTTGTGCAAGGGTCAACTGTGTATGTGTACAGGTGCCAACGGGAGGAGAAAGCTCTGGTCCCCAGCTCTGCGTCTGGGAAACTGAGCGGGAGGTACCCGTCACAGAGGCGTAGGAAAGCGTGGGCTCACCTGCGGAACTCTGTGGACGGGTCTGGTTACAACACAGAAATGTCAAAATGACAACTTGTGGGGAAGGGCATTAGCGGGATGGTCAGCTCTGGCCTCTGTCTGACACAGGGCAGCAAACCAAATGAAAGACAGTGCAGCCCTAAATCATCAGATCCGTTGATCCTCAAGATGAACGTGGTGCTGTTGAGAATGGACTGAAGGGGCACAGAACAGGGGGTTCAGGTCTGAGGGAACCAAAATGGCATCTCCTTCTCTGTAACTCCTTTCCTCTGACCTGAATGGAAGTTGTACATTCAAAGGAACAGTACCACTCTTCACCCCACAGCCCTCCGAGCGCTGAATACCACTATGGCGCTTCCCTAAGCCTGCTCTTCTCCCATGTGGGCCCCACAAATCCCCCGCCACCCCTCTGGATTCCACACCATGTGTGCCCGTCAGCATCACGGTGCACGGGCCCTCAGAACTGAGCGCGGACAGTGGACAGATCTGGTCCGGCAGCACGGAGCTCAGCACCACGACCCTCTCTCCATCCAGACGCTGAGCTTCTCTTATCATCTAAGCAAGAACCTTGCTTTTCTAGGAGCTGCCAGAGGCTCACACTGAGTCTACACTTACCTAATACTTGCAAGTCTTTTCCACACAAACTGCTGCTAAATTGCTTTTCTCTTTTTTCCCCTAACACTTTATTATGAAAATTTTCAAACGCATAGAAATGTTGAAGAAATTATACAGTGAACACCCCCACTTTTTTCCTTTTCATAGTTATGTTATTTATATTCTGGAAAAAATTACACCTATATGTTAAAATTTTCATTTGGTCAAATTCAGCTCCAGGCCCCAGCCTTTGGGATATTTATAAATTCTGATTTTGACCTATTAGTTACCCCTCTAACAAGCATTGTCTTCTAAGTCACTTGTCCAGTCAGGACCCTCATCTACAACAAAAGGAGGGTGGATCCTGAGGAATCTTGAAAGTACCTTCTAATTGCAAAGCCTTCTAATTTAATGTAATTTATGTAACTGATGGCGAGACCGCGTACATGCGACAAAGCCATGAGGCTTTGTGGTTTTGTACCACCAGAACCTCCCTCCGCTCTCAGAACCAGTAGCGGATCCTGTACTTAAAGTCAGGAGAGCTGGGTTCAAGCTCCAGCTTTGCCATACAAGCTGTGTGACCCTGGGCAGATCAATCAAATCACTCCATCAGCTCTTATCTTTGCAGCTCTGTTTCCTCTCCTACAAAGAGAAGCTGATACAACATATCTTATGGAATTCTTGTACAAAATAACATTTAGACAAATAAAAAGAACAAAAATCCTGACATACGTACTCCTTCCGGAAGTTTTTCAACAGGGCTCAAATGTCAGAAAAATGGTGCAACAATCCAAAATTAGGGATGGCAATTTATTTCAGTGATTCAGAAACTCCACCCTCCTTAACCATCCACCCATGAAAAACATACCAATTGAGTTTCAGAAATCATGCCAACAGGACCTTAAGAATTTATCTTAACTGTCATATTGCATCAAGGACCCACTCTGAGTGGAGAACACAGAGTGTGCTGGAAACCACGAGAGCGCTCTGAAGCCCTCCCTCTCAGAGAAGCACCTTCACCCCTGGCACAGTGTGGAGCAGGAACCCTTGGTGGCATGACAGGAGTGGTCCCCAATTCCTCCCTCCCGTAGTCACATGAGGATCTTCATTGCTGTCCCTACTTTTTCTTTTTTTTTTTTTTTATTAAATTTATTGGGGTGACAATTGTTAGTAAATTTACATAGGTGTACAATCTGTCCCTACTTTTTCCTTTGAACTCATTCACCTCTAATGAGAACCATTTTTTTCCGTTATATAAAATGTATTGCTATTTAAAACTATTTAAATATAATTGTTATATAATTGATATTTTAAAAACCATTGTACTTATTTTTACAAACCAGACTCTGGGGGATTGCCCCACCACGCCTGATCAAATCCGTATCCCCAGGCAAGCTATTTAACCTCTCTGAAATCTCAAGTTCCTCATGTGTAAAATGGGCTGGTAATAATACTACCTACCTGAAAAGAATGTGGAGAGGATTAGATAAAATAATGAACCTGAAGTACTTAGCAGGGTGGCAGCCCACAGCAAAGACAGGATAAATTAAACTATCATAATTTATAGAACACACTGCATGCCCCAAGTATGACTAACGCATTATTAAAATAAAAGCACCAACTCAAAAGACACTTTGTAAGAGAAACCCTTTATAAGAAATGACTAAAGATTGTTTTTACTTACTACTTATATTAAATTACACACTACGGTGACAGATGTCAACAAACAACATTTGCTTCTGGTATTTTCCCACTGAAAATTATGTATCAGGAAATACTGAAATACATGGTAGGGAGTCCACCAGAGCAATAAGCAAGAGACCTGGATTGTGGCCAGAGGCCTGACACAGCTGCAGGACTTGAACAAGTCATGATAACTCTGAGCCTTGTTTATAAGGCGAGGAGAATGGATTAGGATCTTTCTTTTAGAAATTCAAAAATTCTATTTTACAATTTGTATCCTTAGAACAAGGAATAAAAACTTTTTGAAACAAGGAAAATGCTTATTAGTTATGATTTTATGTCTATCAATATCTCACTAAAAATCCAAAAAGTGTTTTGAACTAAGCAATCTAAATACGTTTCTCTCCCTTATTTTACAAACTCCGTATTTAAAATGTTGGGATCATGTTAAAATTGTAAACTAAGAATAGATTTAAAACACCAAGAAGGAATCACACAGTCAGGGGAAAACTGAAAATTAGCAAATTAGCTGCACTGGAGTCAGGAGGTAAATGTTGCTAATGAATCAAAACCAATAACCAATCTGATAAAAGCATGTGTACTACAAAAACCAAAGAAAATGTTGAAAAGATTGAATAAGAAATGTTTTAATTAAATAAATCATAATGCAATAGACTGACCCTATACTGAATTCCTCAACATATACATGTTTTGTGTGTTTTTGTTTTTTTTAATTGGGGAATATCGAGGAACAGTGTGGTTCTCCAGGGCCCATCAGCTCCAAATCGTTGTCCTTCAATCTGGTTGTGGAGGGCGCAGCTCACTGGCCCACATGGGAATCACCAACTGAGCCATCCGGCCGCCCCAACATATACATGTTTTTAATCTTTCTTATTGTGAATTACAACACACAATCAGAAAAATGCATTTAAAAGTATACATTTTAAAGACAGATTTGGAGTGGGATTCCTTTGAAAAAGTCAAGGCTTACTCAGAGGAAAAGCCCGAGCCTTGTCATTTCAAAGAAACTGCACATATGAAACTGGGTGTGTATTCCAGGTACACAAAACAGAGACAGGAAGGAGAAGCCCAGGTGAGATGCCTTAAGGTGTGTGATTCTCAGCTCAGTCTGAACCCACATACAAAAATCCATTACTGCTCAACATACCATGTTTCCCCGAAAATAAGACCGGGTCTTATATTAATTTTTGCTCCAAAAGACACATTAGGGCTGATGTTCAGGGGATGTCACCCTGAAAAATCATGCCAGGGCTTATTTTCCGGTTAGGTCTTATTTTTGGAGAAACACGGTACTTCAATTCTTACTAAGGTGCTTACTGACAGTTTAAAATGCTTAGTCTTTATTATAACACAAAATGTTCTCATTTTTAAGAGATTTATTTCATGCATAAAATTAGACATGAAAAATTAGGGTGTAACTATCAACGAATTCACATTTAATATGATAGTTTCCAAAAATCAATAATGCAAACTATGACTTAATGAGGAAAGATGGCATTTAGATCTCCCTGTCCTCACTTCTACCTCCAGCCCCTGGAAGGAAGGAACTTCACCCCAGTGTCCTCTCTTTACCCTGTGTGTGCATTCCCCTTAAACACCTTCATGGTCACAGAAGGAGGAAAAGGCAGCTCCTCTATGATTTCCACCTCTTTCCCCTCCAAGCCACCTCCTTCCTGCTTAGCCACATTCTGTGAAGGGGGTCTGGAAGTGAAACTAACGGGAGAAAGGCTGGCTGTTCAGCAGAGCCCACTTGCTAACGTGAGCAACTAAGGGGGCGATGGTGGGCGGTGCCAACACTGTCCCAAATGGGAGCAGAGAAGTGAAGTCAGACTACACTGGAATAGGATGAAAAAGGTTGAGCAGGAGATGAAGGATAAAGAACTTTTCAAAAATTTGGTTTTGTGAAGGAGTCAGGGAGTAACGAGGAGGTTGAGACATTTTGCTGATGTTGCTTCCGCTGTTTAAATACCAAAGCGAGCAGTTGGAGATGGCCAGCTGGCCTGAGGGACAAGTCCCCAGCATTACCACATTCAGTTCTCATAATCGCCCCATGTAGCTGGGAAGCAGGAAGAAACTGAAGTTAGAGAGGTCAGCAGCCCGCCCAAACCTGAGCTCTATCTGCTAAACCACAACTACTGACAGATAGGATGCTAGAAGGAAGAAGTTAATTATCAGCAACAAAATTCAAAAGCACAACTCCATTCCCACTTGTTTTGGCCACAGAAAAGCCCACTTGTACTAATTTACAGTTTTCATCTATTACTCAACAAGATTTAACACAATAATATATTTAGAAACAACTAGAAGTTCCCAGGATTTTTCAAACTTAGAACCATAAGTCTTCTTCTTACTGCTTTGCAAAGAATAAAACAAAAACTCTTATCTTACACCAAGATTTCTTCAGATCCATTTCTGGAGATCTCTCTTTTTCATACAGCTGCTGAAAGGCAATTAAACTATTGACAATACTTAACATTCCAGACAAGTGACAAGGCTGGAAAAAGACAGCCTAAAAGAATTTCTGGCTACAGTACACAAATGATTTTTCCAGATCTAGTTCAAAACACATTGGTTCCCAAAGTTCAAAATCCCAGAATGCAAGACATTTAAGTCTCCTTTGGCCACAAGCTCCTCAGTCAAGGTTTCTGAATATTTTTAAAAAAGAAACGTTTATTCAGGATCCTTTCAAACCATAGCTTTATGCTCAGATTTCTGGCAGGCAGTTATAAACTTGCACAATACTGTATTCATAAAATTAACTGTCGGCTATATTTTTAATTTAAAACATCAATTTGATATATTTGCACACTTCTAACAAACTGATCCGAAATACAAAATGAAACGTTTTCTTTTGTGTCAATAATCATTGAAGTGTAATCATTTTTAAAATCTTTAAAAAATAAGCTTAAAATTTAAGATTTGAGAATTGTTTTGCCAATGACACAAAGGAAGTCTTTCTAAACCAAACAAGTTAAAATAGGTAAGAATTTGAATTCAGTTTAACAAAAACGAAATATTTTTCAACAAGCATTTCACTGGTTAGGTGAAAAAGAAAATTTAAAAATACTAAGGAGTACTTTCTCCTTGTGTCTACTGAGAGTAAAGTAATGGTCTTAACAGTGGGCAATTCTGCCCCCTAGGGGACATTTGGCACTGTCTGTACACATTTTTGGTTGTCCCCACTGGGGGGTTGTTGGGGGTGGTGCTACTATCATCGGGTGGGTCCAGGGATGCCGCTAAACATCCTAGAATACACAAGACAGCCCCCCACAAGGACTATACAACCCAAAACAGTAAATAGTGCCAAGACAGAAACTTGGGTATAAAGGGGGTTAGTTTAAGCCTGGGGGAAAGAAGTAGCAGTGTTCATCTTTTGTACCATACCATAAATTAGGCCTCAACTGCACGAACATTCTGTTGAGTTCAGAAAACCAACTCATTCAACAGAATTGCCTGAAAGAGAAGGCAGAGTCTATACTGCAGGGTCTGTTACTCCCTTAGATTTCCATCCACATTTCCTGAGAAAGACAGACAGCTCAAAGAAGGGCTCTCTGATCTTCCAGAATGAAATGTAGGAAGCCACAGGGGACTCACTGCCTCCCTGAGCCCTACTGCAGTCCCCTAGCTGCCTGGCACACATTAACAACCCCAAACGATGGTCAAAACCCACTGTTCTCCAGTCCCTCTGAAACCTCACGGCAATAGAGAAAGAAGGAAAGGAAAAGCTGAGGGCCTGCTATTTGCCAAATGCTGTGCTGGGTTTCACACCCATCATTCCATTCAATCTGCCACCTGAGGAGGGGAGTATGCTCATCAGGCCCACAGTAAAAAGGAGAACGAAAGCCTTCCACAGCTGGCAGGAAAGGCGAGAGCAGGGGTCTGAAGAGGTCCAACTCCAAATCCCACGCCGCACCACAGCTCAGTAACTCTCTGGGTTGTCTTTTTTTTTTTTTTTTTATCTCACGGGGCGGCCTGTACCGTGAGACCACAGAGAGCTTTGGGTACTGTCTTCAGAGACATTTAAAACACGATGGAGATATGTCTTGGCAACTGAAGGCAGGGCTGGCTTCGGCTGACAGCATTCTCTCCTCTGCCCGCCTCCTCTGCAGCCCTGCCGGCCTCGTTCTGTGTCAAGGAAGAAGTGCAGCTGCACAACTACCATGTTTCCCGGGAAACAAGGCCTAGCCGGACCACCAGCTCTCATGCGTCTTTTGGAGCAAAAGTTAATATAAGACCCGGTCTTATTTTACTATATATTTTACTATAAGACCCCCTCTTATATAATGTAATATAATACCCGGTCTTATATAATAAAATAATATGCCCCTTCTGACTGGCGAATTATTCCCCCAACTACGATGTCCATTCATTGAAAACTCCCTCCTCCTTCAAAGCCAATCTCAAAGGACACGTACAGCTCGAGTCCCCTCGAAGTCCAGCTCCGAGGAGCCACAGCTCCCAATACCCACTATCAGAGGGCATCTCCCCCACTCATGAGGCCCCCGCACTTCAGACTGCGACTCTCCTAGCCCTTAGCAAAACCCCTCAGAGGGCTGTGTGTGCACTTCTCCCACAGGCCGCACTTAGGATGCAAATGCCGTGTACATATGTGAGGCGAGACAGGGCCAGTGCCTTAAAGACACCCTCCAATAATTATACAGAGAATGAAACCAAACTAGAGGTGAGGACGAAATCAAAGCTATAATGCGACTAGCCCAAATCACTGCCGGAAAGGACATGAATGTCAGGAGTAAATCCTAGTAAATTCTTTCTAGACAGGTGAGGTACTCAGTTCTGTTAAACAGTTCGCAGCCTGTTATAAGATATCCTATAACTGAGTGGAGAACTTCTATTCACTTATTAGTGGTAAGATGAGGATGTAAGAGGGAAAAAGATGAAAACAATGGAAAGCACTACCAAAAAAAGAAAATCAGACCAATATGTCTCATGAAAATAATGTAAGAATTCTAAGCAAACTTTTAACAAACTGAATACAATAATCTGAAAAAATAAATAAATAACACATCATGACCAAGTAGGTAGGGTTTATCCCACAAATGCAAGGTTGGTTAAATTAAAAAAAAAAAAATCAACGTAACTCTCCACATGAACAAAATAAAAGAAAAAAACATGATCATCTCAACAGATACAGAAAAAGCACGAGACAAAAGCTGACATTCCTGATTGTAAAAACACAACCTCCAATTAAAACAGGAGTAGAAGGGAACCTCCTCAACGTGATAAAAGGCACCTATGAAACACCTGCAGTTAATATCATACTTAATGTCATAAGACTTAATGCTTTCCCCCTAAGGTCAGGAATAAGACAAGGAAATTCGTTCTCACCACTTCTATTCATCATTGTACGAGAGGTTCTTAGCGCAATAAAGCAAGAAAAAGAAACAACAGGCATTCTTGGGAAGGAAGAAATAACTCTTTATTTGCAAACACAATGATGAAATGTCAAACGGAATCTAAAAAACAAAACGCTATCAGAACTACTAGAGTATAGAGCAAGATCTCAAAATGTAAGATCAGTATACAAAACACCAACTGAAATAATATATTTCTACATATTAGCAATGAACAATTAGAAATTTTTTAAAATAGTATTTACAATAATATCAAAATATATGAAATTCTCATGGGTAAATCTGACCAAAAAAAGGCGAAAGATCTGTACACTGAAAACTACAAAATAATGCTGAGATAAACTAAAGATCTAAATAGAGAGATATAATATGTTCATGAGTTGGAAGACTCAGTATTATTAGGAAGTCACTACCCCCAAATTTATATATAGATTTAACACAATTCAAATCAAAATTCCAGCAGGTTTTTGTAAAAAGTGACAAGTTGACTCTAAAATTCATATACAAATGCAAAGGGCCTAGAATTAATAACAATAGTTGAAGTTGGGTGATGACTACATCACCACTGTGTCCATTATATTATTTTCTCTATTTTGTATGTTTGAAATTTTCCATAGTGTGGAAGATTTATTTTTTTAAAAGAGACTGAGATGCTTTCACGCATACATAAACACAAAATGTCCTTCCTTTAAAATGTAACTATATCACAAACATGGTTTCCTTCTTGACCCCACCTTCAGTCTAAGCCCTGGCCTGGTTTCCCAGCCCTCTAACTGGTCCTCTCTGCTTCCTGTTTCTCTAAGCCAGGGCTCAGCAAACGACAGTCCACAAGCCAAACGCGGCCCATCACTTCTTTTTGTACAGTCCACAAACTAAGAATAGTTTTTGCATTTTTAAATGGTTGGGGGGATAAAATCAAAAGTATATTTCATAACATCAAAAACTTACATACAAAATTCAAATTTCAAAGTCCACAAAGAAACTTTTGTTGAAACAGTTACGCTCATTTATTTACATATTTCTGTGGCTACTTTTGTGCTACAACGACAGAGGCGATCAGTTGCAACAGAGATCATGCGACTTGCAAAGTCTAAAATAATTCCTATCTGGCCCTTTACAGGAAAACTCTGTCCACCACTACTCAGTAATATGCCTGCCTTCCCCTCCCTCAAGCGACTAAATCCTTCACCTCAGGAATGCTCACTACTGCCTCTCCTGTGTTCAAGCCCCACCAACTCCTAAAAACCCAATTCCCCTTCCCCCTTTTCCAAATCCAAACCATTATCAGCAGCTTATGTGGAAGCAGGTAAGCTGAACATCATCATAGAGGCTGAGCCTTAGAGAGGCTGAGCCTTAGAGAGGCTGAGCCTTAGAGATGCTGTCCCTGTTGTGGACAAGGGTGGCTGATGACCACCTACTCATTTCCAATCTTTCAAAGCAGGCTGGCAGGCTGGCAGCTGGGATGGGAGAGCACATGATGTAGGGCACTGAGAAGACTGCAGAAGCAAGCAATGTATGTGTCAGTGCCCCAGCAGCAATGTCACCACTGACATATGTAACCAGGACAAATGCAAGTTAGAAGAATGGCTCTCCAGATACCAACTCAAGACAGCATAATTCCAAAAAGAAATTAGGAAGAAACAGCTGAAGAGGGGCAGAAGGCAATGAGAAGAAAATCTTTCACTCCGACAGTTTAGAGGCTCTCACAAACTGTGGTTAATGGAGACACTGGCGAGGGGGCAGTCCCCTTCGATAGGAGACAGGCCTACAAAGGAGACACAGCAGAGTTCAAGCTGGAACGCCTCAGGTCAACAGGTGTCCTGACTTCCCTGAGTTGGCACACTAAATAAGGTGGCAAACGTGCTGGTCCTAAAACCCAGGGATCACTACCATCGCTGCATGTCCTTTGGAAACAAATGAAAAATAAGAACTCTGGACTGTATCTCTGTAACTCAAGTCCCAGATAGGAAACCCTGATCTTATGCAGATGTTTTCATCTCTGATTTTTCTTTCACCTTTACTGAGGTATAACTGACAGTTACATGATCTTTAAAATGTACATCACGGTGATTGATATACATCTACACTGTGAAAAAATTCCCACCATCTAGTTAATTTACATACCTTGCCTCCGTATTGATTTTTTGGTAAGAATCAGCTCCAATTTAAAGTGGCAACTAAAAGGAACCAGATTTTGCAAGAGTACAGGTCTTGCAAAGGTCAGGATTTGATCTTATTGATCCAAAGGTCAGGATTTGATCTTATTGTCACGTGTTCCCGGTAAGAGGAAAACTGAAAGAAAGCCTCTGGAAGACTGCCTTCTGGGAAGCAACGCGGGAGTTCGGCTGACTGTGAGCTTCCTGCGTGCCCCGGCACGGGCAGCGCTGCTCCAAGGGTATTAACACAGTCCTCACTGGATTTACACTGGATCCAGGAAGGCAGGAATCTCAGGTAGACTCTGGACTCCTCAGAGGGCCTGTGGGGTCCTGTGTGCAGTTCTAGAACACCACCAGAAGGAAGGAATCTAATAACTAGCCTATCTCTAGTCCAAAGGGCTCTAGAAGCAACTCAAAGAGAGACTTTCAAACTCAGCAAGTAAAAGTAGCTGTTTTCAAATTTAAGAAGGTCCAGGAGGCAGACATAGGACTAGTGAGTGAAAGCTATCAAGAGACAGACTCCAAGGCAGCTAATAATCAGAGGCCCCTACATTCAGTGAGCTACCCAATGGTTATGTCCTTCGCCTCACTCACCAAAGATTCTAATGGGGCTGGGAGGACAGCGGCATCATAAGCTGTTCAGACTAAAGCTGAAATGGGAAGTTCTTGCACTGACTTTAGTCAGCTACACAGATATTCAGATACAATTTTCAACTTTAATGGTGGCTCCAAACAAGAGTGGTATAACTTCAATTATTTTAAAAAGCATCATATTGCACTTATGTGGGGAGAATTCTAGCTTACTTTTTCACTTGCCTGTTTCTCTTATCTCTTGTTCAGTTCAGCTACCCCCTCATCTCAAATCTCCAACCTCACTTCTGACACAGCATAGCACAGACTTGATCACTGAACAAACATCTCAACTCTGAGCTCTGACAATTTTTTTTTAAACGTTTTTTTCAGAAGGCACTCTCTGATATCAATGCAAAACTTGCCACTGCGGACCACACTCTCCCCACATTTGCAATATACAGCTCCTTTGGCCAGGCAAAATGAAACACAGATGTAGTTTTCTATATTTTGCAAAATCACATGAAACTACAAAAAAAAAATAGGATAATAACCTTGGGTGGTTATCTCTGAGGATAATAAGCCTTGGGTGAGAAAGTAAATACTGTGCTAGCCTTTCAGCAGAGACTCTTAATTCTTTAGTAAATCCTCTCTTTAGTCTGCCATCACAGTACACACTCCTCAATTTTTATTTCGTTTTTTTTAAAAAATCTCCATTGAAATAGTATTGGAAAAAATTATGAATTCCACGTTTGTACCTTATTGTCACTTCATTTAAAATAATATGAAAGGAATAAGCCCACATTCCAAATGTGAAAAAAATTAACCCATAAAACAAAATTATCATTACTAATATAAAATAGTATTGAATGTCAAAAAAATTATCATTAAATATTATCAAGACCATCCCATATTAAAAATTTGCTTCTGAGTGGCTTAAGGGAGAAGAGGCACGAAATTAGGAAAGAGAGAAGGCCCATCCAACCTCAGTCAAGAAAGGAGGTAGAGGGAGTAGGCAAAGAAGAGAGTAAAAAAAGGGGGGGGGAGTGGACTGCCATAAGAGCAGGCATCAAGTTTAATCCCCCCCATCACCCTAGGACACACCCCCACAGCCTTTGTTACTACTAGCTGGTACTACTAGCTGGTAACTTGAAAGGGCTGCCCCTTTAATTCTTGGGCAGTTTTTCACATATGGAAACAAATGATAGTTTAACAGTAACTACCATTTACCTGCGTAATTACCTGCGTTATCTCCCAAAGCAACATAAAATAGATCCATCCCTTCCCATGTAAAAGCTCTTCAAATATTTCAATTACAAAGGAAACAATGTTGTACCTACATTTTCTATACTAAATAGCACTGTAGTTCCTTTAATCATACGACAAATGCATTTTAGCTGAAAAGCAGCATGTTATAGTGAAAAGAACACAGGACTTTTAGTCTGAAACCCGGGCTCAGATGCAAGCTTGGCCATTGGTTAGCTCTGTCTTCTTAACCTTGTTTCCTCACTTACAAAACTAAGGAAAATAATAGTTGCGTGAACTACCTCAAGATGTGTTGTGAGAGGACCCCATTTACTGGAAGGTACCCATGAAATGTAGGCTTCTTCAGCTATGCTGCTATAGGTGCTCATTAGACTCCACAGCATTATTAACATAAACTTCATAAACCTTGTGAATTAAATTCGTTTTATAAATAAAGTTTTGGAACCCAACCCACCTAAGAGCATGTGGTGGGGGAGGGAGTCAGAAGCAAAGGCAGGAGGAGGTAAGCAAGAATCCCAGCGCCACTAGATGGTATCCTGGGTGACATTTATATTCTACACTAAGCCTTCAGAAATGCTACTTTAACATAAACTTGCAGGTTACTTTTTTTTATTTAAAAACAAGGCCTGTTAATAACTAAAATGTCAAAAAAATTATTTTGCAAAATAACATTTTACTCATTACAGTGAAATTCTGATTAATAAATGATCTGCATTCCATCATGATCGACCTTTGACCCAGAGAGGAGGGTCTGGCTGAACAAGCCACTGGGTGGTTAACAAGAAGATGAGTAAATCGGTGTCTAAAGTGTGCATTTCTAACTTCATTTCAAAGTCAATTTAAAAAAAAAAAAATAGAAATATTTATTTTAATGGCTTATTTTACTTCTAGGGCCAACAGAGAGGGATAAGTTAGCGCAGGCCCAACTAGGCTGCATATCAATATAATCTGACCTTCAAGGGGAGGGCATGGTTTTTTCCTCCAGGCCTAACCACTCTACATTAGCCAGATTATTTTCCCTAAACATCAACATGAATAATTTAAAGAAGGCTTTACTGCAGGGTACAATCTCAATAATTCATAGGGCAATATAATAAATACGTAAAAGTTCAGGAAGAAAACAAGATCCTTGAACGGGCCATGTCCCCCAAAAGTACTCTCAGCTGCATCCATCAGACATTTCCAACATACATACCTCACCTGGCTTTTGGTGAAGGGTGTCTATTCCTTATCACCAAAGTAAGAGGATGGGGATCCAACTTATAACTGTGCAAACTTTGTTACCAAGGACATATACACTTATCTTTCAGGCTCATCAGTTTATCTCAAAGAAACATTCTATATCCACATTAAACAGTTGTTTTTTTTCCTTTATGAAAATGCTTCCACTTTTGCCTGCAAGGCGGTTAATACTAACACTGCTACAGTAACTTCTTTCGGTACTTCATATACACTACTCAAAGCTGCCACAAATTCAAACTATACAGGTAAAACCCTGTGCTCTATTACTTGTTTCCTGACTTCCCATCCCTCCCCCACAAGAAAGTAAACTCTAAGAGTGCAAGGGATTTTGTTTGTTTTGCTCAATGGTGTTGCCCCAGAGTCTAGAACAGTCCCTGAAACATAACAGCCACTTAATAAATATCTGCTGAACTGAATAAACGAATGGTACATTTATACTATGGAATAGTACTATGAAGCTATTAATCACAATGAGTTAGCGTGATAACAGTTGTTAATGGAATTCCCAGAAGTATTAAGAAAACAAGAAATGGAAGTGTCAAAAATATGACTTTTTTTTTTTGAAAAGTATACCCCAAAAGCCCATACATTTGAGAGGAAGTGGAGAACTTAGAACCCTCATAAAATGTAAAATGATGCAGCTTGGGAAAACAGTTTGGTGGGTTCCTCAAAAAGTTTAACATAACGTGTTTCCCCGAAAATAAGACCTAAACGGAAAATAAGCCCTAGCATGATTTTTCAGGATGGCATCCCCTGAACATAAGCCCTAATGCATCTTTTGGAACAAAAATTAATATAAGACCCAGTCTTATTTTTGGGGAAACACAGTAGCTACCACGTGACCCAATGATTCCACTCCAAGGTACATAACTAAGAGAACTGAAAACATACGTCCACAGCGCAACTTGTACAGGAATGTTCACAGCAGCATTGTTCGTAACAACCAAAAGTGGAAAAAACCCAAATGTCCACCAATTGATAAATAGATTTTTTTAAAAGTATGGACTATTATTTGGCCATAGAAGGAATGATGTACTTACACGCTACAACATAGATAAACCTTGAAAACGTGCTAAATGCAAAGGCCACAAATTGTATGATTCCACTTATATGAAATATCCAGGGCCGGCCCTGTGGCTCAGGCGGTTAGAGCTCCATGCTCCTAACTCCTAAGGCTGCCGGTTCGATTCCCACATGAGCCAGTGGGCTCTCAACCACAAGGTTGCCGGTTCAACTTCTCAAGTCCCACAAGGGATCGTGGGCTGCGCCTCCTGCAACTAGCAACGGCAACCGGAACTGGAGCTGAGCTGAGCCCTCCACAACTAAGATTGAAAGGACAACAACTTGACTTGGAAAAAAGGCCTGGAAGTACACACTGTTCCCCAATAAAGTCCTGTTCCCCTTCCCCAATAAAATCTTTAAAAAATATATATTAAAAAAAAAAGAGATTGAAAGGACAACAACTTGACTTGGAAAAAGGCCTGGAAGTACACACTGTTCCCCAATAAAGTCCTGTTTAAAAAAAAAAGAAAGATGCAGAATAGGCAAATAGGCAAATCCATAGAGAACGAAAGTAGATGAGTGATTAACACAGGCTGGGGAAAGTGGAGTAACTATTAATGGGTACAAGGTTTCTTTCCGAGGTGATAAAAAATGTTCTGGAATTAAAGAGTGATGATTAATGCAAAACTCTGAATATAATAAAAACAGGTGAACTTATGCAGGTGAACTTTATGGTTTATGCAGGTGAACTTTATTTTTTTTGTTCAGTAAAGTTAAAACATACACATTTGCAAATGCATACATTACTGAATACATGAATACATGAATCTATGAATGATGTATGCATGTACGTGCACTCATGTATTCCAGTACATACATGAATGATGGAGAATGGTGTGAAATGTTGATGATCCTGGTCATGGAGTATGGGGGGAGAGGGAGACAAGTGTTGAGGCAAGAAGGAGATAACAAAAATCAAAAAAAGACCAAAAACACATAAATAAATCCAAGGCTAGAAGCCTTGAGTAGGGGGACTGGGCAACACTAAATAAGTGTGCAAGGAAGTGAGCATGAAGAATAAAAGTGAGACAACTAAGATTGAAAAATCCAGCAGGTAATTGAACAGAGCACAGAAAGCAAACCTGAGCAACTCTAATGATTCAATGGAGTTTGCAAGAAAATGCAGGCTGCCAGAAAAGGAAAAGAACAAGAACATGGGACAGAAGATTTAAGACAGGACCAAATCCACCAAAGATTTTAAAAAAAGTATGCAAGAAGAAAATTCAATAGCTCCTGTTCAAGAACGCTTGGGTCTGGTGAGGGAGAGCCGAAACATGACAAGGAGAGAAGCTTCCAGGACAAGAAGGGAGTGGGACTCAGGACTCTCCCTAGATGGGAGAAATTGGCATCTTTTGGGATAAAGTGTCCACCTGCCATCGTTCTGGAAAAAAGCAGCCCCAACAGACTGCCTTGGGAAAATGGCTGAGTTGGGATTTTTTCCCAAGAACATGAGAAGGGAGAGAGGAAAAAGGGACAACTTTAATTTGTAACAGGTATTTTTTGACAAATCTTAACACTGCTGCCAGTTTCTTTGCATGCCTCTTTCTTAAGCTTAATCAGGGTCTTTTTCTTTTTTTTCTTTCTTTTTTAATGTAAGCTCAGTTCTTTTGAAAAGAAGTGTAATATGGGGCTTTTTTAAAAGAGACAAAGTATTTTTTCCCCTTTAATTTCTGTTTTCCCTAGGCTACACGCACAATAGACAAACTTGAAATCTATTCTCTTAATCTCTTAAACATTGTCCAAACACATCAAATTAAAAAAAAAAAATGTCAAGGTAGAAGGTACACAAGGTTAGGAAAAAGACAGCAAAATGCATAATGGTTCCAGAGCCAGGAACAAGGACGACGCCCACCTGATTTCTGGGTGACAAAACAGACATTAGAGACAGTCTCCTTCAAGAAATAGGATCTGAATTAGACACTCAGGTACAATTAAATGGCCTTTGCAAGCTGGTGTGCATGACTGGGAGGTGTCCCAAGGCTGCTGAGGTCAAGCGCACCTGGAGGGAAAAGCTCCTGAAGGGCGGGGACTGAGTGGCCCACTTCATACCCAGCACATGCCGCACCCAGAAGATGCAACTTTATATCAAGCCACAAACTCTGCTATCCACTGCGGTGTCACCAGCTAGTGGAGGGAGCAGACAAAACACGGGGCACCAAATCCTAACTGGACAGGGCGCTGGACAAGTCTGCATGAGACAAGATATGGGATGTCTTCCAGGCAAGGTAGCATCTGAGCTGAGTTTTGAAGATGATAATCAGATGAAGTGAGAGAACATTCCAGCAGAGGGAGACAAGACAACTGGAGAGAGTTCAAGGGACCAAGAGTAGTTCAGCAAAGCTCAATGAAGCACCTGAAAAAAGGGTGGGGAAAAATGAAAACAGAGGCCAGAGCCCAGGGATGAAGTGTCCTGGATACCAAGCCAAGGACTGGTAGATTTGATTATGAAGACAGTGGGCGCCATTGAAGGGCTTTAAATTGCAGGGGTGGGGGTGAGATGGTGACTACGAACAGACTGCTATTTTGGAAAGACCTAGGCAGGAACAAACCTCTGGATTTAACCAAAAAACAAAGGCACTACAATGAAGATGTGGGAAAAGGTGAAAACAAAAATAAAAACAAAAACAAAAAACACTGTTAACATCTGTACTCATGGACAAATTTCTTTTGTGGGGTTATCAAATTATCCTTTGAAAATGGAACACTCAGAGGTGGCTGAAAGCAGTCAGTCCTCTGAATGTAGAAATGAACATTATTAAGAATTAGAGATTTCATTATTCATCCTAATTCAAGACACTTTTAAAATGTATGTTGGACACATTTTGATATACTGTAGTTTTGTGAGTACAAAAAAAATTTATAATAACTCTAAATCTTATCTGCTATGAACAGCAGACCAGGAGGAATTTTAAATACTTCACAGACACAAAAATCATCTGTTACATTCGCTTTGGAACAGACCACAGCCATTTCTCCCCCTCAGCATATCTGAAATATAATCTGTAAGCCTAATTTCTTGATGATCGTGTTATTTCATTACAAAAGACTGAGGCCACAATAAAGATTTCTGAGCTGACATAGTACCCCCATGGGGGTTCTTTAGCTCTGCAGTTAGTCTATTCAACACTAACAATTCCAACCACCAGGAGGAATTTCCCTGCCTGGGTTTATTTTGTTGGCACAAGTACACACACACACAAAAATATCCTAACATTCTGTATCCAGTCGGAAAGGATGATCAGAATAGGAACATCTTTACTAAAGCAAATTTAAGAGAGCTTTCTCGGTTGCCTATGACTAACAACCACAAAGTGAATTCATATTTACTTTTAAAAAATAATCTATATTTTAATCTTAGCAGCAAAAACCCCAGGAACTTTTTCCTAAACAATCTAACAACAAAACAATAGATTGTAGGCTTTATTTCTAAAAATATCTTATTCTCATGAGATAACCAACCTTGTATTCGCCATTTACAATCACCACATAACACCATTTACCATCATTTCATAAAAGATGCTTAATTTTAACACCAGAAAATTACGTCTTTTTAGAAAAGGCAGTTCTTTAATTGAACAAATTTAGTTTTATGAAAAACTCCCCATATTTTCCTTGTTTTTCTCAATACACTAAGACCCACTCAACGCTTCATTTCAGGGGCCTGACCAAGAGTCTCTAAAATTTGCTCTCACCAACTTATGATGCCCCCTCTCCCCATCTATGAGGAGGGACCACAAACTATGTCATGGAACTGATTAGAAGACCTAGTTCTCTCCCTAGTTGAAGAGGACTCCCCCTAGCTGGAAAGACTCAGGAAGAATCCATTAAATGTTAAATTAGCAACTCAAACTCCTTTCCATCTCCTCCTCCCCCCCCAACACACACACACACACACACACACACACACACACACACACACACACTTTACAGATGGGAAAATAAAGGTCCAGAAAGAAAAACAACTTGCCCAAGGCCATAAAGCTAAGAGAATTTCTCTAGCCTGCTGACACTCCGTCACTGTTCCTCTACTGAGCTGGACAGTTTGTGTAACACCATGTACAAGTCAGCCACGTGATTTAAATACGCATATGGTTATACGGCAAGTCATGTATTATGAAAACCCCACCCTGATAGTAATTTTGAACCGAAGCAATACTATCACCTGAGTCATCTGAAATATAAGATGTACACTGTCACGTCAGTGATAAGGAGAACCTTGGTTTCAGAAAAACCGCTTCTCAAGACGATACATTGCACTGTAGATACATATCCTAAAAGTTCAAGTTTAAAACGGAAATTTCTATACAAACTGCACCTTAACCACAACTGCTGTAATTACCCTGCACTATGACACTCAGATTATTTGGACTATTACCAAGGCGCATGATGACAGAGGTTTCCTATGGCACAACATTCACTTTCTTACTGAAAAAGTCAAGAAAATCCCTACGTAACTGGACTATACACAGGCAATTAGGAAGCATTCTCCAGCTACCCAAAGTTGCTCCGTCCTAAAGACTGCTCTGTGCACACGGAATCAGAGGGGAAGAGACAGTTTTATAGAGGAAAAACAATGCTGGATCAGCCATTTCTTTACAGACACAATTTTATACAGATCAAAACTCTACTTCTACTTACATCGTATATACTCTCCTATCTTGTGTGGCTGCTTTACAACCTGCATGTATTACGCTGCTATTCACTGATGCCTAAGAGTACAGCTCTGACTTCATCTCAAGTTGCATCTGGGGCGACAGCAAACGCTGCTGGGCTCTGCTACCTTTTTCAGTTTCTTGAATCTGTGGTAAACTCAGGAAAACACGATCAGTGGCTGGAGATGCTCTTTTTACAACACATTTTTCCCTGTACTCAAAATAGGGCAGCGAATGTACGGTAGTTTTTCCCGGGCCCTGCCGTCCGTACTTGCTCGCCAATTATCCAAACCATCAACAACTCACGTTTCTCTGCCTTTGAATGGTCACAGGAATGCTTAGTCTCGTACCTGGGCTGCAACTACCTGGACACTGATTTCTCTTCCAGGTGTCTCTGGGGAACTGCCCACGAACTACCTGGTCTTAAACGTAACCACGTAAGCCATACAATTACCAGGTTGAGGGAAATGCAAAAATGTCCTCAGCAAAAACACCGATTATTCACGTCCAACTGGATGCAATTAACCAGGTCTCAAGGAAGAAAGAAGACAATCCGCCCGCCTCGGGCCGACCTCCCGGCGGAGCGCGGCGCGGCGGCGGGTGCGGGCCTCGGCGGAAGCTGAGCCCGCCGGAGGCCCGGGGTGCGCTGCCCACGGCTGTGCTCCCCGCTCCGCGTCCTCGGGGTCCCGGGGCAGCACTGTCCCCGCCCGGGGCATGCGACCAGAGGACCAGAAGGTAAGGCGGCGGCCCCGGCCTCTCCTAGGGCTCGAGGCAAGCAAAACGTGCGGGTTGCGCCCGGTGCCCCGGCCGGCGAGAACCAGCGGGCTGAGAGCCCAGAACCAGGCCACACCACCCGGTAAGGGCGGCCGCCCAGCACCGAGGCACAACCGCGGGTTGGCCGGGAAGCCCGGGAGGGGGACGGCGCAGGCGCGGGAAGGGCTGGGGGCCCGGGAGGGGGACGGCGCAGGCGCGGGCCCGCCGGGGGTCTGCGGGGTCGCCCGGGCCTGGCCGCGCGGGCGGCGCTGAGCAGACGGACTGGCCTTCCGGGACACACTGAGGGGACCGGGCCTTGGCTCTTACCGCGCGGCGCCGCCTCGCTCGCTCGCTGGCTCCGGGTTCGGGCCGGGCGGCGAGCTCGCCCGGTGGCGCGGCCCGAATCCGTTGAGTCCAGCCTCAGTGCAGCAGCCAACCCCACGGCGCCGTTCGCCCGGCCCGCCCTTCCTCTCTTGTAGTCCCCGCCCCCGGCCCGCCTCTTACCCGCCCCACAGGGCCGCCACCAACGGCGCAGGCGCCCTAGGGCCCCGCCCACACTTTCTGTCGCGCAGGCGCCTGGAGCCCCGCCCACTCCATTGGTGTTCCTTCTGGCTCCGAGGAGCGCAGGCGCTCTACTACCCGGCCGGCCACGATGAAGGCTCCGGTAGCCTCTGCGCGCTTCAGGCCTCCCCCTGGAGCACCCGCTGGCAAGTCCTCCCGGAGGCTGCGCCGGGCGCGGGTGGGTGATGAGTGTAGGGTTTCCTCGTCCCAAAAGCTTAACCTCGCTCAAAGGTCCAGTATTCAAGCATGACTTATTCGCATTGTGCCGAGGACGGTGCTAGCCTTGAGCTAGACGGCTGAAAAACACACACAAGCCCTGCCGTCCTGGCGCTCCCCGTGCAGCACGGAACGCAGACAATAAACAACTAAGCAACCCCCCCAAAAATAAATGAGGCTAAATATGCTTGATAAAGTTAAGGACGTTCTCTTAGGTTGCAATTATCATACAGGTTTTTTCCTGTGATAGTTTGAAATACATTAGATTTTTACTACATCATCTTAGTTTCCCGGGAAAAAGACAACTTCGTCTTTTAATACATTGCTGGATCACTTGCTAATATTCTATTTAGCATTTTTGCACGTATATCCATAAGTGACATTGTGCTATGCTTTTGCTTTCTTCGGTCCATGTCTGCTTTGGGATTCAGTTTATAATAAATTGACAGTGCGTTGAGATTTACGGTTGCTATTTCTGGAAGATTATATGTAAGGTCAGAATTTTCTCTTCATTTTAATGTTTGCTGAATTTACCTATAAAATTATCCAAGCCTGGTGATTTTCATTGGCTTTGTTTGTTGCGAGACATTTGAGGGCATGCCATGCAGAATTTAAGCATTCCATTTCTTTAATGGTTCTAAGTCTAGACAGAATTTGTTTTTTTTCTGCGTCATTTTTACGAAGTAACATTTTTGCAAAAAAGTGTCTGTTTTGTTGACATTTTCAAAATCATCGGCATAAAGTTGTTAATGTAATTCCCTTACGGTTCTTGTGTTAATTTTATTTTTTGTTTCTTTCTGAATACATTTCTAACACATTTACGTATTTCAAAATTCAGAAAGCATCCACTCCTGTAGTTCCTCCTCCCAGATGCAACTAACTGTATTCAGTTTCTTCATATCCTTCTAGAGATACTTTATGAATATAAACAAATATCTAATATAAACAGATGTGTTCTGCTTTTTTTTTACACTCTGGAGGAATCAGCAGATTCTCAGAAGAGGTGGCATGTGAGTAGGGTTTCCATAAGGAGAGGGCACATCCGGGACAGTGGACAGCAGAAGTGAAAGGAAGGTGAACAGGGCATCCTCAGGGAGCAAAGACTGAAGGTGCAGGGCAGAGCAGGGAGCATGGCTGTGCAGGCAGAGGCCAGGCTGGGGATACAGCAGAGACAGCTTCCCCACCAGGCCTGGGAACTAGGGTTCTATAGTGGGGACAGGGGCCAGCCACTGCAGCTTTAGGACAAGGAAGTGACATGCTGCGAGGTCATCTTTAAGAAGACTGGCTTGGCGTGCACAGGATGGGGAGGGCGGCCCTCGCAGTCAGGGGACCTGTTTCTGGGTCCGGGGACAGGGGAGGCTGGAGGTCTGGGATGGTGACGGGGTCAAAGGGGAGGAGGCAGGTCTGAGGCTGGGGCACACAGAATCGTCTGGACTTCATGCCACTCTGTGCGTAGGCCACTGTGCGGGCGTCTGCAGTCCCATCAGCCTCACCCATACCTCGTCCCCTGAGTTTGTCCTCCCTGGCTCCCAAGAACTGAAGGGGCAGAAGGAACAGGCAATTGGAGCAACGACTGGCCTGGAGATGGAGGGGATCTGGGGAAGCCGGTGACCCACTGCCTGTGCAGGAGGCCGTCTATCAGTGTGTGAGCTCTCCCAGCGCCCGGACTCTACCTGGCCGCGGCTACCAAATGGCAGGGTTTGGGATGGTACGATGACCTCCATTCGTACAGGCCCTGCCATGTTAGGGTCTCATCACTACTGAGATGGACCGAGCTCCGCAGCCCGGAACCCCCTTCAGCTCAGGGCCTCTGGTTTCCTGATGATGCTCTCAGCTCATCCTGACATCCACCCCAGTCACTAACCGCCCCACTCGGGCCCAGCTGTTCTGCACCAGAGCTGGAGGAGCCAAACAGGCAGGGGCTGCAGGCCAAGTTTTAATCAGAAAACAACTGTTCCCAACAGTTAGCAAGCCATCAGCTCTGTGTACCAGGACATCGAGCTGAGATTCTTGACATGCCTTCCTTGGAGCCAGGGGAGCACTGGGTCCCAGGAAATGTGCAGCTGTCAGCCGAGTGACAATGTGTCTGCAAGCAGAGATGGGCTGTTTGTCTCCACAGCCATGTTGCTCATGTTCCGGGGAACTCATGTGCCCCGTGACCACAGCTAAAGCCCCAGAAGTTCCTTGGGATGTCTAGGCGGCCCTGCAGGTGGCCCAGAAAAGATACAGGAACAGGATGACTCTGAACAAGGCATCCACCCTGCCTCTTGGCCTACAGAGATCAGACATCATCAGACCCTCTTATGTCACATTGAGGGAAACTGAGGCCAGGGAGAAGGGAGGGGTGAGCCAGTGCTTCTCTGTGCCTGCTCTGTGTGTCCTCAGATTTGAGCCCAAACCCTGGCTCCGACAGCCACTAGCTGTGTGACCTCAAGCATATTTCCTCAACCTCTCTGTGCCACCAGTTCTTCTGTGCACAATGGCAGTGTTCCCACACCAGTCAGGGGTGTTGGGGGACTAAATAACAGGTCCCCACTCCATTCAGTGCCCTCTGCACATCACACTTCTCTTCAAAGCCCTTGGCACATGGCAATCACATGGCTAATAAACACTCATGATGCACTTAGTGTCATTTAGTGACCTGGAGACTGTAAGCATCCCGAGGGCAGGGCCTGGCACGTGCTAAGGGCTCAGGACATGGCTCCTCTCATCATCTCCCCGTGTCCGGGTCCCCATCCCCTGAAAGCAATAACCCTTGTCTAGCTTCCTGATCTGACTCCACCCAGCACTGGGGACCATAGTGGCGGGGACGCCAGAGAGCAGGGACTAGTCAGATAAAGGCATTCCAATGCAACGTGCCTGGGGCGTAAGTAATAGTCGTGGGCCTGTGTCCCACGCCTCCCAGGGTCAAGTGTCTAATCGAATCCTTGTTTTACAAGTAAGGAAAGTGAAGCTCAGAGAGCTAAGTTACCTAGTCTTGTCAGACTTGGCCTCTCTATCCTACGTGTATGACCCCAGCTGGAGTGGCAAAGGCGCCTCCTGGGAATTCTCCACACGTCCCAAGGCTCTGAACATGCCTGCATCTCCTCTTTGAGAATCATTTTCAGGACTTGCAGCCCTTTTGGAAAAATTCCCCCATTGAGGGTAGATTTCACTCTGGGGATATTTTAAGCAAATGGGTGAAAAGAGAGGGGGATACCAGTGCACCAACATCCTGTTCTGAACTCAAAGCTCAGCTCTAATAAATAACACTGCTTTTGCAAGAAAACCTGAAGGCAGTTTAGAGGTTCTACAAAGATCTGAAGACAAACCTACTGAGAAAACATAAAACCACCCTGGGGAAATAATTTAAAACTGGTCAGCAGGCCATGCCTGGTAGCAGCCAGGGAAGGAGAGAAGATGAGCTAGAGGGACAGGTAGCTGTGTCGGTGGCAGGCAGGGCTGGGAGCGGCTATTGGCTTGGTCACACAGGGCCCTGGGCTTCCTGTCAGAGCCTGGCTGACCTGGACATAAAGGAAATGGGCCGTGACAGCGGGACTGCAAGGGCAGGAGGCCCTTCCCAGGAGCTCTACGGGGAAAAATGAAGGGCTACAGCTAGGGAGACTGGAGGGGTCCAAAAAGGGCTGTTTCTTCTTTCTCTCCTGCTTTGGGAGCTAGAAGTGAACTGAATGTGTCTATGGGCAGAGGTGATAGGATTCTGAGCAGAGGAGGGACGAAGGCCGAGGCCAAGGTGTTGACGGGACAGCTGGGGAAAATACTCTGCTTTCTCACGGCCTTTTGTGGGTAAGGTTGGTGGTGGGAGACGAGCTGGAGGACAGCAGCCCAGGCCCCCAGGCTGGGTTAGGAGTGGTGTGTGGAGCTGATCCCTGTGTCTGTCTCCCTGCCACCCACCCCAGCCCTTCAGTCTCTGGCCCCAGACTCAGGAGGGACCAATCCATGATCTGAGCAGGAATGCATTTGCCAGTGGGAGGACAGCAGTGGGGGATGGAGAGCCAGGATCTCGCCATAGTGTCTTGTCTTACTAGCTGGGTGGACTGTGTTAGTTCCTAAGGCTGCCATAACAAATAAGCACAAACTGGGTAGCTTAAAACGACAGAAATGGGTTCTCTCACAATTCTGGAGGCTGAAGTCCAAAATCCAGCTGTCAGCAGGGTTGGTTCCTTCTGGAGGTTCTGAGGGAGAATCTGCTCCATGTCTCTCTCCTGGCGTCTGGAGGCTGTGAGCAACCCTTGGCGATCCTTGGATAATAGACCCATCACCTCAATCTTAGCCGTTATCTTCACATGGCCTTCTCTCATGCGTCTCTGTGTCTTTCTGTAACTTGTAAGGACACACACCGATCCAGGATGATTTCATCTTGAGTTCCCTACCTTAATGATTTCTGCAAAGACCCTTTGCCAAACAATGTCACATTATAAGGCTCCAAGTGGACATGTCTTGGGGAGGGGGGTCATCACTTACCCATGATAGGCATCATGGAAGAGCCACTTCCCCTTTGAAAGGCCTCAGATTGTCTGAACATGGGGATGCTCTCACAAGGAGAATCAGAGGAAACGATGGCCATGAGCCACCTTTAGGGATCACATAGGCCAGCTGGGACAGGCATGTGGTTTCCGTTCTGAGCATCTTGAGAGCGGTGGCCACACACCAGCAGGGCCAGCGGCTGCAGCACACACCTCCTGGCTGGGCACACCGATCCTTCCAGCAGCCAGCATTCTTTCCCAGTTTGAAATTGCTCCATTGTGGGTTAAGAAATCCTCGGTGCCCCGAGGTCTTGCCACCCCTACCTCGTTTTGGGGTCAGTCCTGCCCAACCTCTCAGGCAGTACTGTTCCTCATCTGCTTGGCCTGGGAAGCAGAGGCCAAGACCCTGAGTTGGGATCTCAGAATAATGAGGGGCCTTCAGACTGAGTGGCTGAGGGGGTGGGAGAGGCTGCTCATGGGGCTTTGGGACCCCAAAGAATGACATTGCCTGGGGAACCTCTACAGTGAAATAAGCAAGTTTGTGGGCTGCAACATGAGATGACCTTGCATGTGACATGCCTGGGCTGTGGCTATGGTTAGGTCACCTGGAGGACCCTCAGGAGGACCGTGAATTGGAAGAGCTGCAAGTTAACAGAGGAGGAGGCTACATGGAATGTGTTTGCCTGAGACACTCACTGGTGTGGCCTGGATGACAGAGGCGACAATCCCCTGCCCTCTGTGTAGTCAGTCAACACCCTGGGATCCTTCTAAGAGGGTCATGAACATGGAGGAGCAAGGGGAGGACTTCGGTTCCAAGCTCGGTTCTACATCCAGGGGTTGGAAAGCCAAAGGCCATTGTATTAGGCAACTCAGGTTGCATAACAACCTGACCAGGGGGCTTACATGACAGACATTTATTTTCTCACAGCTCTAGAGGCCAGACATCTAAGGTCAAGGGCCATCAGGGTTGGTTCCTCCTGAGGCCTCTCTTCCTGGCTTGCAGATGGCCACCTTCTCACTGTGTCCTCATGTGGCCTTTCCTCTGTGTGCACTCAGAGAGTCAGGGGGAAGGGAGGAGAGGGGAGGAGAGAGGGGAGGGGAGGGAAAGGGAGGGGAGGGGAGGGGAAGGAGGTAGCCCTGGTGTTTCTTCCTCCTCTTATAAGGACACTGGTCCTATCAGATTAGGACCACCATTTAACTTTACCTCCCTATAGTCTCTATCTCTGAACATGGTCACATTGGGGTTAGCGCTTCAACATATGAATTTGGTGGAGGGACACAGTTCAGTTCATAAAAGCCATGGAGTGGTGGAGTCTGGAAATCTCCGGGGCAGCCAGGAAGGGTAATGCCAGCTGGGCAGGAGAGGGGTTTGCTGTACTCTGGCACCCAGGTGGCATCACCAGGAGGCAGGTTTAGCACGAGGTGGGCTGAGGCTCAAACGGAGGCCAGAGGCCCCCCTGCCGGGGAGGACAGGGCTCCCGTAGCTGCCACACACTGACTGGGAGCCCCGGGTGTCTTCCCCTGGCTGTTATCAGATGAGAGCGACTGCTGGGGAAATGCAGCTAAGGAGAGGAGTGTTTGTCTAGCGGAAAACACAAAGATCATACATGCCTTAGCTTGTTCCAAATAACTTCTGATCACCACCCCCTTGACATTGTAAATATTGTTTTCAGAAAACAGGAGAAACAGCCATTCCCCTCTCCCCATTGTTCTTTTCTCCTTCTGGCCCCATGTCCCCCTGGAGCTCCCCAGCGGCAGGGCAGGGGAGGTTGGGCTCACTGGGGCACAGGCAGCCACAGACGGGAGTCAAGACAGCAAACCCAGAGAGGGGGACCATCCATCCCCAGCAAGGCAACACTTGTCATGTCATTTAAATTGTAGGTATATTTAAATGGGCAGCTCCATCATCTGCTTCCCTCTGGATGGGTTTGGATTTCCCATGCTGGCCCCCGGGGCCATGCCATGGGGTCAAAAGGTCGGTCTGTCTGTGGTCATTCAAGCCCTGGAGCCCCTGGGGAGTCCCCAGGTCTGGGGTGGCCACCATTCTGGTGCCTTCTCTTCTGGTGGCAGCTCAGCTGGCAGCTACTCGGGACCTTAGTGTGTTTAGGCCCCTCTCCTCAGGCCTCCTCTTTGCCCGTTTGAACCTGCACGTCTCCAGCTGCCAGGCTTGTTTTCCCAGAGTAAAAACCCTAAGGAGAGTTCATGGTCAGGGCTCCTCAGGACCACCCACAGGCAGGGAATAGAAAAGCAGTTGGTATGTGGACTGAGCCCTTAGTGTTTTAGCTGAACTGGCTAGAGAAGCGCTAAGCCCTTTCTCGGGACACATGGCTGTGGCTGTGTGACGACCCCGCCAGTTGCGTGGCTTAGGGCACTTGGCTCACCTCTTTTGGGAGCTCTTAGCTGACCAGCCTCCTGAAGCAGCTGGTTTCCTTTCCAATCTGGACACATCTGATAGGTGCGACAGGGCCATTTTCGAGAACATTTATGTGGGTGACTGTCAGGTCTTAAATGGCCTTTCTGTACTGGCAGAACTGGGGTGACACAGGGCTCTGCCTGGCGGCTGACCCAGTGCTTTCTACTGAGCTCTATCCCGCGCACCCTCCAGCGTGGGACAGTCCCCCCCACCTGGGGATGGTCCTCAGCCCCGATCCTGCCCGCTGACCCATGGCAGAGGCTCCAAGAGGCCATTTGGGCTCTTCAAGAGCTGGGTGCCTGTCACCCCGTTTTTCTGTTTATCTTTGCAGAGCTTTGTGACGGCCCACCATTAGTTCGTGGAAACAGTTCTTTTTAAGACGGTTGGGGCATTCTTTTGGGGGCAGATATAAAAATCCTTCTGAGATTTCCATAAATCCTGCCCTTCTTGATTTGTCCAGAGTGTGCACGTGGGCGACGCCAGGCCTGTCGTGTGGTCGCATGAACACAGCCACGGCCAGACCAGTGCAGTGCTCTGGCTGCGTCTAGTCCAGCACAAAGGGAGTGAGCTTGGGGGGACCATCAAGACACCAAGATCCTAGCTTCCGCTCATTGACCAGCTCTGGGATGCGGGGTAGAGGTGTGTGCCTCGGCTTACCCATCTGGCAAGTAAAGGGATTGGACGAGGAGGTCTGTAGAAGCTCTTTGAGGCGTAACCACCTAGGTATATAGATGGCTGAGCTTAAAAGCAGTAACCATCTAAAATCGCGAGCAGCAGTGAATGGTCCTGCTTCCGGGGCCATGCCACTGGTTTGGGCTCTGCTCTTGGAGACAGCTCTTGCCTGAAGTATCAACTCCTAGTAAAAAGAGATGCAATAGGATTTTTTTTGTCTTCAAGCAGGACCAGGAAGGTAGGGATAGAGAGATTAACGACAGACTTTCAGGGGCCAAATACTCCGTGCACGGCTGGTGGTGGCTACAAGTGACCCTGCTTGCAGATAACAGAAAGGCCAGGCCTGGCAGCACCACCACGTCTTGGTCCCAGCGGAAACCACTGTGGTTGAGGGGCTCTGCAGGGCCAGGCTGGGTGTGGCTGGAGACTTCCCTGCCCCTGGACGTGGCACGGCTGCTGCCCCCTCTGTCCTCTCCCCCAAACCACATGGCCAGAAGCTCACGCTCCTCAGAGCGACTGCTGCCGCCGTGTCCTGCTGCTGCCCGCGGCGCCACTGGGCTGCGCTCCACAGCAGTGTGCTCACTACCCTGTCCCTGGGCCCTTCCCTCCACCTGCTGCTCCCAGGTCTGCTGCCCACCCCAACCCCCACTCCAGAGGCACTGACCATGGTTTCTCTTTTTTCATGCAGCAATCACCACTAATGCCAAGTAGTCTCAGGTAACTTTAATGAAAGTGTCAGCAGTCCTTCCCCCCACAGTGGTATATAGATGGCTGAGCTGAAAAGCAGAAAGGCAGCTGCTGAGAGACCAGCCACCCAAGGAAGGCCGGCTGCCTTCTGAGGGAGCCAAGTTCTCGGCCGTAGACCCAGGGCCCAGGGTGGGGAAGCCTCAGTTCTTGATGCAGAGCCTTGCAGCTGAGCTTCACGGAAGGTTTCATGTGGGCTCCAGGTTCCCCCACTCCCCCACCCCATACTGGCTTGGCCAATCCAGAGGCCTGCATGTTAGATGGGACAACAGGGATGGCTGGGGATCCCAAGTGACCGCCACCACTGTGGCCCGGCGAAGGAACACTTTTCCAGCTACAGAAGAGTGGTCATTTCACCATTAAACGGCACACATTCTATATAAATAAAAATAAAAAGGGAAAGGGGGTGGGGGAGGGAACGGAAATTGGCACAGACGTTGATATATTGCTTTCCAGTTTCAATGCCACAGATGCAAATCATGAGACACCAGGAGAAATAGAAACAAGGGCTGGGTTTAGCTTTTCTAAGCAGTGTGTTCCTCTTGTAGGGCAGGAGGTTTGCTGAGATGGACGGGGGTGGGAAGCCAGGCTGGAGGAGCCCTGGGAAACCCACTGAGTCCAGAAACGTGTGGAGGGCAGAGGACCCTGCTCCCTGCCCTTGGCCCCCAGGAGAGCAACACTGCTTTAAAACAGTGGGTCTGCTCTCCTTGCAAGAAAAAAGTACAACTAAATAAATACAATATGCAGACGTAAGACCTTCAAGTGACTGTCGTTTTCTGCCCCCTGGCTCGGCAGATCTACAGGCAGAGGAGAGAATGAGGGGCACGTGGCTGCCCACTGCTGCGTCTTGGGCAGGAGCTGCCCATCGACACACGGGGTGAGCCCGCTCCCCCACCCCCCTGCCCAGGGACATGGGAAGGATCACCGGACAGTGCCACTGGTTACCGGTATAATCACATGACAACCAAACACCTTTTCCTGAGTCATGCCATGGCTTCCCTCCTCTGGTTAGCTACGCCCTCTTTTCCCGCAAGACCAACATGGAAACGTTGCCTCTTACAGTTTCGTTACTTTTCTCCTTGCCCCAACCGTCTTTTTTAAAGAAACGATACAACTTGTATCTTCAAAATACTTAGTGGCTTCCCCAGTTCTCTTTCCTCTAAGTCAGCTAGATGATCAGGAGGGTTACCAGGCATGTCAGGTCCATGGAGAGCTGGGAGGCTGGGCAGGTCTGTCCTTCCACCTGCTCTGGGATGGGAGTCCCACCCTCAGCCTGGCCTGTGGAACAGCCCCTCTTCCTAACCTCCCACATTTCTGGTGCTCAGGAGACTTCAGAAATGGCTCCTGATGAAAACAGAGCTGGCGCGTGGAGGAAGACAAAATACCGCTGGGACAGATTGTCCACGGAGTACATTCTAATATCTTATTAGGTATCTGAATCTGTTAGGAAAAAAATTAGAAACTATGTATAAAACTTAAAAATATTCAAGTATCAAAAGGCTATTCGGATCAAAGTTTAAAACAAGCTGTCAGCAAGATGCCGCCAAGAGGAAACTTTTACAAAAGTTTACTGAGTCTGTTCAGCAGAGAGCAAGGAACGGAAGCGATCTGTATGGGGGTCGATTAGGGGAAGGGAGAGTGAGGGCAGAGGGGGGACAGGCTGGGTAAGCTAGAGATCAAGGCCTTTTTAAGCTGAAGAGGAGAGTGTGCGCCGGGCAGACTGGGTGGGACGGTGGGGATGGGGTCACTCTCCCTGGAGAACAAGCCATAAAGTGCGCAGCCTGGGCTTCCCGCCCCCTGGTGTCCGGTCCTGGACATTACATGGGGAGCTGCCTTCCAAGGGGCACAAGAACAGCAAAACAATGCAACAGGACAGAACAGGAAGACCCATTTCTGCAGAGATCCTTCTAGAAAGAAAGAGAAGAAAGGAGGTGAAAGGGGTCAAACGCTACAGTGTTGACTTAGCTTTTCAAACCCTGTTACACACAGGAATAGAATTTCTAAGTCAAGGAAATCTAAGTGCCCCCACCCACAGAGGGACGGGGCTGTGGCCCCCACGGTATGAAGCAGCAGCAGTGTTTATTCAAGACACAATAGTGAGGGAATCTGGTCGCTTTCCCTTCTTTCCAGAGACGGTGCATCTTGATGAGTGATCCAGCAGAAATCTTTTAAACTCTGGTAAATTAAGTTCATAAAAACCACTCCTTTTGCCTGGTCCCTAGCCAGGCCTGCACTCTGAGCCGTGCTGGCTTGGGCGCCCTCTGGTGGCAATATGGAAAACCACAGCCTGAGGCCAGCTGAGAGCTCGTAGGACCACGGGGCTGGGGGCCCAGAACTGCCCAGGCCACTTGGCCTTTTGCCTTGGGTACACCTGTCTCTTGGCAGATGGCCTGGCCCTTGGGTTCGGCCCAATTACTCCTCAAGAAGGTTTGGTTTCCACTCTGTGGATGGCCCGTTTCACCAGGAGGTTTCCAGGCCGTTCTGCCGGCCTCTTGGAGATGGAGTTGGGCCTTTAGACTTCGGTAGAGAATAGGATGCTCTGTCTCTTGCTGTCTGGGGCAGGGATGGCCTCCAGCTGCAGGAAGTACAGCAGCACCTGGACCTGTTGGGGCAGAGCAGGAGGAGGAAAGCGGCTCAGAGGGGTGCTCAGAGCTGCAGGTGGGAGGTCTTCCTGGCCAGAGCCCAGGCCTGATGACTAAGGCCACGAGACCAGCTGAGTGCGCTGAAGGCTCCCTACTGATGACATGAGTCCCTCACAGCAAGAGATCTGGGTGCCCCTGAGGAACTGCCAGGTGAGGTGAGCCCTGAGAAGCCCAGCAAGCTGCAGAGGAAAGAGTCCTTCCCGTTCTTCCCAGCCACATGGCCCTAGGAAGTCCCTCTCTCTGAAGCTTGGCCCCTGTATAATTTGAGTGGGAACAACTGGCAGGAACCAGGGTGAGGTAGGCAGAGGCCACCTCCGTGAAGCTGGGCACTGTGGGCTGGGTGGGGCCTGTCTCCTCGTACCTGGGACATAACCTCCAGGGACCAGCTGTCAGTCATGGAGATGGGCTGGCTGGGGTTGGCAGGGAGCTTGCTCTCTTTCTCTGAGGGCCGGAGCAGCGTGGGGCCGAAGACTGTGGCGAGGTTGTGCAGGGACATCTTGTTCACCGTCTCCTTTTCTGCCACCCTGAGGAGGGCCGAAGCAGAGCATGCTGTTGGGGCACCGCCTTCAGGACGAAGGCAAGGTGGAGGGGCCAGGCCCCCCTGGAGTTCTTAGGGAATGTGGTGGCGGGCACCACCCTTTTCTGCAGGCTCCACAGCACAGCTAACCCCCCCCCGGTTGTGCTGAAAAGCAGACTACACCTCGGTTTTTCAGGGTTTCAGGACGAGGAGTACTTGAGGCCAGCAGGTGGCTGAGCCAGCTCTGGGCCATGACCCGGGGAGGGGAGGATCCAAGCACTCGGCCGGCTGTGGCCAAAGCACCTCACCCTTCACTTAAGGCCACAGTGCAGAGGGCGAGGGTGGTGAGGAGGGAGGAGGGTAGCAATGGCTCCAGTGCCCAGAAGCCCATAACCCCAGATAGGGGTGGGGAGAGAAGGCCCCAGATGCCAGGGAGTCTGATGGGAGCCAGCAGGTCACAGAAGGAGCCCCCCCCTTGCTGAATAGGGGTCCTGGACCCCAGGCCCCCCAAGGATGAGCTGGGGTTACCTTTTCAGGTGGTCCAGGAGGAACAGGAAGGTCAGCAGGTTGGCCTCCGGGAGCGACAGCAGTAAGTTAAGCATGCAGCTCTCCTTTGCAACAGGGTCTGAAAGAGCTACAGGTCGGGGGGGGGTTGTTACTTCTTGGGGTCACCGCCATGGGCTGGAAGCCTCTGCCATGGCCTGCGTCAGAGGGCATAGGACCGTCCAGGCCCATCCTTGTCCTGGCTCATAGAATACTAGCTCCAGTGAGGACCCCGTGACAGATGCCTGTGGGGGGGCGAGCCCTCAACACCTTCTCTCTGTCTGAAAGGGCTCAGAGGCACCACAGGAACCAGGCACAGCTGCCCTCCTGGCCAACTCGGCTATTCCTGCCTCTGGGTTGGAGGAACCCAAGGCACGGAAGTCGGCAGGAATGAAGCATTAAGAGTGAGGGGCAGGAGGGTTGCTAGGCCCCAGGGGCTCCCTTATCACTCTGTGCACGTGGAGGACCAGGTGTTCTGCTGAAAGGCCCCAGAGGCGGGTGCGGAGGATGCAGTGCCCCGTACACCAATGCCCCCCATTCAGGACACCACCCTCCAGGCTGACTTAGAGTCAGTCAGCCTGGGTTTGAAGCTGGGTGCACTGACAGGACAGCACCTGGGGTGAGGGGCGCAGGACAGGCCCCTGGAGGATGGGCAGAGCCCTCACAGGACTGGCTTGGTTCTGTCCCCCTGCCACACACACAGTTTGGTGGAAATGCAGACCATGGTGGAGGGGGCACAGTGGACAGCAGGTGAATGGGAGATGCCCCCTGCACTCACCGATGCCCTCAGCGAAGTTGGGATAGAACTCGTCCGTGAAGAGGGGCTCAGGCAGCTCGCGGAAGTAGAGCTTGAGGGTCCCTGCGATGGCATTGACATCCATCTCGCTCATCATCACGGATACGTCCTTGTTATCTGGACAGAGCACAGAAGTGGAACTCAGCTACCCCAGATGCTGAATTGGGTTCCGCGCTCCCTGCCTCCGCTGAGCACATCCTGCCGCAGGCTGGTGCCTTTGTGGGCCCCTCCCCTTTTAACAGCTCATCTTCCTCCTTTCAAACATCCTCCCCGTATGTCCTGTCCTCCCCGTATGTCCTCCCCACATGCCCGCGGCTGGGGACGGGGCTGACATGAAGGAGGACAGACATAGCGCCCGGGAGGAGTCAGGTGGCCTTGCCCAGTAGCAACGGCCCAGCTGCCAGTGTCTTCTGATAACAGGAGGACACTGAATTATTTGCTCGTTTTAGTGTTTAAACTGGTGTCTTCCCTTTGAGCTCAGGGAGCCAGTCACTGGCCCTCTGTGCCACAGGTCTGGTCCACTCTGGTCGCCCAGAGGGACCGTGGAGTATGCAGGCATGACGTCCTGGCTCTGCCACCTTCCACTTTCAGGGCCTTCTGGGGTCTTGGTGCCTTAGTCTGGCAACTCGGGCTGTTCTACCGACTTCTTGGTGGGGGAGGGGGAGGGAGATGGCGACACCGCCACTCAGAGCCCTTCTCACCGCTTCACCGCTAGTCAGACTGCACTGATCCCTGGGGCTTCGGTCGGCAACTCTTTGCCAGCCCAGGGTGAGCAGGCCGAGCCCCAGCAAAAAGGCAGGGCTACCCACAGGGAAGCCCCTGATCCAACTCAGTAAGAGCCATGCACGGTTAAAGGGGTTAAGAACTGGCTTCTGCAGAACATCCTCCCACAACTTCCTCTTCTTCTCACTTAAAAAGTAATAAAACAGTAAGTGAAGAGAAAGTGCAGAGGGTGAGCATGGGCCGCGGTGGGCACCCTGAGAGTCAGCACAGGCGCCATGCCCACATCTCCATCCCATGCCAGCCAGGGCCGACACTCACTGACATCAAAGGCCGCCTTCAGGGCCTGGATGTCCGTGGCCACTCCGGACACGCGGTAGATGCCCACTTCCTCCATGCCCCGGCGCTCGATCTCCTCCACGCACTGGCGCACGATGTAGGGCACCTTGGACCTCTCCCTCCTGCGGGGGAGAGGGAACAGCTTTAGTGCCCGGCAGCCCTGGCGTGAACCACAGTGGAGCGGAACCATCACCTATCTGCACACCTGGACACCTGGGGAAAGCGGTGATGAAGGCTCCGGGCCTGGGCTGCATACAGAGCCTTGTTCACTCTGAGAGCTCATGACTATCATTGTTTATATCTTATCAGGGTCTTCCCAAGAGCTCCAGGTAGCCAGATGCCCTGGGAGTTAGACACGATCTTGGGGGTAAGGTCAGAGGCCTTTCTAGCGGACTAGGCCACAGGAAGTAGGAAGTCCAGTTAAAAGATCTCATTTGGGTTAACAGCCACTCAGCCTCCCAGAAAGCAGTATGGTCTCTGAGTAGGAAGATGGAACCCAGTCTCAGCTCCATCCCTGTACCCACTTGCTGTGCAAGAGGTGAATCCCCAAGCCCTCCAGAGCTCCGTGAGAGGTGAGCTCTGCACACAGCACTCAACTGCCTGCTAAATGAATGACTGCACAGGGCTGCCTAACATCAGTGCTTGAATCCTGTCATGCTCAACGCTCTTCTCTTCCAAGACCTAACAAGAGGCAATTCTAGCACCTACACGTAGGATTCTGGAGTAAGAATATTTCAAAAATAGGAGACGGTGCTGTTTGGAGGGTTGGCTTCAGTGTAGCACCGGGATTCAGGAGCCCAGCAAAGCTCTTTCCCCAGCAACCCTCATTAGCAGTGCTCATTTGGGATAGTTTCTGACAGAGTCCTCTCTGCTTATGCCCAGAGTCTTCTGGAGCTGCTGTGGGGATAGCTGAGGTACAGCTGGGGGCAAGGAGCGGTGTTTAGACACAATTAGGTGTCTGCGGAATGCCTAACACAGGCCCCGGCCTTATGACCAGCAAGGTCAGGGGCTGACCAGACTCCATCTGGGGAACAGAATGGATTCTAGGAGGAAGTGGCTTGTGTCCCTGAGAACTGCCCTCAAACCAACATACAGACTTCTCCTGGCGACTGACCCGGGCTAAAGGGGCAGCAGCTGTCATCACTCAACAGGAACCCTAATCATGACAAATTTCAAGCACGGGAAGAAAACCCTGTCCTCACACAGTTCTGGGAGTCGTGTGGGGGCCAGCCCACCTGCACAGGAAGGGGACAAGGACGTTCTTGAGCTGATGGGGACAAGTTTTACAGTAAACAAGGGAGGCAGCTAAGCACACAGTGTCCCGCAGGCCTGGGAGGTGTCTGGCAGCACAGAGAGGAGAGATCCACACCCACTTTTTCCTCCAGAAATACCTTGGGGGCTGGGGGACAAGAGGCATGAGAGCCCAAGCCCCTCGACACTTACTTGGTGACCACAGCAATCTTGACTCCGAAGACCCCTGTCTGTTTTCGGGAAGGCATTCTCTTTAAGCTGAACTCTCTGCTGGTGAACTTGACTGAGAGTTTCACTTCAATCTTCATGGGAACAAAAGAAACAGCCCTCTCACCCTTCTGGTCCTTATACCTGGCTTCCTGGGGCAAAGTTTTCCACCCCCAGGACAAGCTGGCCAAAATCCCAGGGCGAGGCAGGGCCGCCCCGAGACGAAGCCGCCAGTCCAAATCAGCAAGAGTCAGGACGGTTAGGGTGGTTTAAGGACCCACAATCCCCATTGCTTCTTTTTTCAAAAATTGAGATATAATTGACATAACATTTTATTAGTTCCAGATACAGTGATTAGATATTTGTACATACTGTGAAATGATCACTACAGTTAAATCTAATTAACATGCAGCACCTCACATAGCTACAATTTTTTTTTCTTGTGATGAGAAAAAGATTTACTCAATAATAGCAACTTTTAAATATGCAATACCGTATTATTAACTATAATCACCGTGCTGTCCATCACCTCCACAGGACTTGTTTATCTCATAACTGGAAGTTTGTACCTTTTGAGCCCCTTCACCCAGTTCGCCCGCCCCCTACTCTTCTCCTTTTGGGAATGCCTTCCTGAAAACAGTAACTGTTTTCAGAACCAATCTGTTCTCTGTATCTTTCTTTCTTAATCATAAAACGATAACTAGAGAAAAAGTACAGAGAATAATATAATAAAAAGCCACGAATTACCTGTCAAATGTTAACATTTTGTCACATATGCCCAGCCCTTTCTTGCTGTGGGATTAGTATTTTTAAAGGCACTGAGGCTAATCAGGGGCCTCCGTTTCTATGGCCGACTCCAGGGTGGAGGCCCTGTCTGTTCCGTCTGTGCCCCTGGACCCGTGTTCGGGACGGATGCTCAGTGTCTGGCCGGGGACTGCACTCCTGCCACCACATGACTCCTTCCTGGGCAGCAATTCTGTTCTGCAGGACCTCTCCTTCCTCCAGCCATACTCCCTCTCCCACACTGGCCCATGCTCCGCCTCCTTCCAACTTTCCAGAAGGAACCAGGGCCACCCTGACCTTCTGGGGTAAGTGGGCACCTTGTGGGGCAACAGCCCTGTGGGTACATACCCCGTTCATGGTGATGACGGTCCGCTGCCAGTCTCTGTCCTGCAGGGCCTGGGGGTCCAGCTGAAAGCAAGGTGTCACAATATCAGAGGCCCTGCCAGGCAGCAGCCCAAGCCTGCTAGCTCTCTACACCTAAGTCAGAACTGGGGCTGGGCCTCGGCAGGCACCTCTACCCAGAGGCCAGTGGGGTCCACAGAGAGGAGAGGGCCTGCTGGAAACCCCGGAAACTTAGAGCCCTGCTGCTCCCAGATCTTTGCTGTCTGGGGCCCAGGCTCACCCTGGGTGTGAGTTGGTGACACCGCGGGGCCTGTGCCCTGCTTCTCCCTCCATCCTGTCCAGATGGGAGGTCAAGTCCATGCTGGGAGTCCAGGAGCTGGAAGGCCACTCTATTCCCCTCACCAACCATCACACGTGCTACGTGTAGCTCAGGCGGGGCTGAACAGTCAGTAGAAGTGACATTTCGGGAAGCCCCATTTCAGTAGCAGCTTCCTGGGGGCAATGTCATCTAAGAGTCTGAGACACTGCTCCTCCCATAGTGTACACTGTGGTCTGGCTGCAGGAGCTCATGCAGGAAAGGCCTCCAACCCAGGCCAGTCTGGCCCAGAGGAGCCAGAGCCCAGCTCCACAACACAAAGGTAGTGAGGGGGCTACAGGAAGCCCCTCTAAACTTCCACCCCCGCAGGCCACTGCCCAAGCGCTGGTCTGCAGGACCATGCTGTCAATGTCACCTAATGGTCTGTGCTGCCATACAAGACGCCCCACCTTCTGTGGTCAGGCCATGTGCTCCCATCCATGAAGGCTCCATCTCCCTCGTTCTGGGGAGATATTAAGAAAATAGTTCCCGGGTTCCACCCATGAAGTTGGACAAGCAGCTCGGGTGGGATCTGAGGTTCCAATAACTAGAAACCTCCCCAGGTGATTCTGGTGTGAAACCAGGTCAGGGACCCAGCGTCTGACACCATATAACCGACCACTCCTCACACTGGGCCTTGTGATGTCATCCCTTGCTTCGGACGATGGTTCATTTCTACTGTTAGGCATGTTAATAGCAGGGACCATGCCTCGTGATTTCTGCTCACACATGCGCACACAAACACACGACGCTACTGAGCCTAGTGCCAGGTCTGAAGGGGAATCAGGACAAACGTCACACATTTATCCTGCCAGGGACCTGAGAGGCCACAGCCGTCTACCTGAGCCTTGTACTGGGGAGGTGGCTGGAAAACAAGGCCCAGCTGCCTCCACCTCACAGGTGTGTGCGTCTGGGCCTGTCCTGTGTATCTGCTCCACACAAGGCTTATTCCAGGCACTCCCGGGGGGTAAGCCTCCTCCCCTCCCCTTCTGGGTCCTACTAGTCAATATTCCCAAGGATCTGAAATAGAGAGACAGAATGACCCAGAAAAACCACAAGTGCCCAAGCGTCTCCCTCCTGGTACTGTGTGGTCACAGGTTCTCATTCAGCATCTGTCCCAGGTGGCCCTTAGGGGTCACACTCCCGGGCTATAGGGACCCCACCCTGAATGGCAGGGACTACAAACAGGGATCAGCAGTCACAAACCACTCAGGAAACGAGACCTCCCCAGTGGTGCTTCCCCATTAGAGTGAATCCCAGGTAACAGCTCCCCCAGGGGAGGCAGGAGGGGTGACATCACGGCTCTTCCACACTGAGGCCAGCAGAGCTCTCAGGTTTTGACCAGATGAAGTGTGGCCGGAGGTGAGGGGAGTGTACTGCTGCTCCATGACCCCTAACTCTGTGTTCTGGCAGCCCAGGAAGGAAGGGGGCAGGCGCCGCTTCTCCTGCTCCCAAGGAGAGTTCATTCAACACCACCGCTGGGAGTTTTAAAAAAGGGAAACAGCAGGTTCGGCAGGAGACGCCCTTCCCTTTCTCTCCAGAGAACAGTAATCACTGGGCCCCTCTCTCTTTGAGAACTGAGAATTGGCAAGTGCAGCTGACATCCAGCCAGCAGGGACCCTGCCCCAACGTGCCCCCGGGAAGACCACGGCCCACCCGCTGGCCCACCTTGCCCTTGCACACGAGGTTTCGGATGGAGGTCCACAAGGCGCTGCTGCGAGCACAACACAGGTGCGTTTCAGCCTGGCTCTGGCCGGTGCGGCTGGAGTGGAAGAACCGCAGGAGGCCCTGCATGGTGGTGAGGGCTGACAGCAACTCTCGCATCCTTGGTCCTACCACTCTGAGAGGACAGCACTGCTGGACAGGAGCATGGGGAGCCCCCGGCCTCCTCGCCCTTTTGACCAGGACTTGCAGGAAGCCCCGCCCCTGCAGCCGGCTTGCCAAGGTCAAAGCTTCCTATCCTTTCTATGTTTTTTGGTCTCCATGTGGAAAAAACATCCCCACCAGCAGCCTATTGGTTACGGGAACTCCATCGTGTCACAGTTTTCTCTAAGGCCCAGAAAAGCCAAGCTTCCTTTTCCAGTGGCTGGTTTCCTGTGGGCATGTTTGGAGACGATGAGTAATATGTCTGCCTGGCCAGTCCACCTCATGGCAGGACATGCTCTGGGGACCCTCCTTGGCTTGCACTACTCCAGCCATTAACCCCAATAATGGCATGCACTGCCTTAGGTGGAGTCAGGGCACAGGACACCCGCACCCACTCCCGAATAGCTGGTCCACTGATGAGGGGGTTCAGTGCCATCATCCACCCCCAGCACTGAGGTCCAGACCCACGGCCATCTGGCCTCAGAGGCTGCGGCACAAGCCAGCCTCCAGAGTGAGGCCTCGGCCACAATGCTGCAGGTGTCTCGTCACTGGGCCCCCAGCGCTCACAGTGGCTCTGGATGGCGGCTCTAGTGGGAAAGGCCAGCTCCAGGCTGGCTGAGCTCCAAAGAACAGAGCGTGCTAAGCAGAGCGGAAGCAGCATGAAGAAAAACACAACAACGAGGCCGTGGGTCGCTCAGTCCAGCCCAAACAACATTCAAGGCTGGCATGCTCTTTTGAATGTCTATATAAAGCACCAGAGAAGTAAACAAGTGGGGATTTAGAAAAATCCAGGAAATGGATGTCTTGGGGAAAATGTGAGCGCGTTCTACATGCCCCCTGGGGGTCTCAAGATCGCAGTGACAACCGTGCATGCTGCTCGGGGCTGGGGACTGCATGGGCAAAGGGGGTGTCTGCTCACACCTAGTGTTCTCAGGAGGGTGGTCTGGACGTTCTGGGTCCTGCTCGTCCCTTCAGGGCTGGGCAAGGTGAGGGTCTCAGAGGAACAAGTGTGGGTGGTGGGCCAGGTGGACAGTTGCCACGAGGTCTGCTCAGAAAATTACACTTCAAGTCCATTCTAGGGAGGCAGGGGGTGGCAGGGGCCTAGTCCGGGCGGGGCAGGCTTTGAGTGCTGCCCTGAAGCAGCCTGGCTGAGGACTACAGGACTGCCCTGCTTGCTTGGTAGGAGGCACGGCCAGGTGGGTCACTGGTAGACGAGCACAGGGCATCCTCTCACCCACCCTAGGCCGAGGAGGGTGGGGCAGGGCTGCACTGTCCACAGGAGGAAATGCCATTCCCTCCTCAATCGCCTCCTTGCAGACTGCACTCTCCTCCGTGCCACCGTCACCACCCAGGATGGACCGGCAGGGCTTCCTTTCCCATCGCTCCTGACTGAGCTCCACGTTTGACCGTAACCTACTCCCTGGGGTGGGTCTTCTAAGAGATGACCAGAGAACCTCTCTGGGACAGAAGTCTGGTTCGTTCTCCTCTTATTACCACAATCTGCTCTCTTGAGCTCCATCACCCGTATTTTTAACTTCACTGCCCTTCTCTAATCCCAACTAAGCTCTAGTACCACTTAAAAAGATAAAGCAACCTGCCCTAGGATGGCTATGATAAAAAAGACAGACCATAACAAGTGTTGGCGAGAGTGTGGAGAAACAGGCACCCTTCCACGCTGCCACTAGGGATGTAAAAGGCTATAGCCACTCTGGAAAAGTAGCGCAGCTCCTCACAATTAAACTTGGCTGACCAACCCAGCAATCCCACTCCTAAGTATCTATACTAGAAGAAAGAAAACATACATCCACACAAAGACTTGTGTGCATATGTTCACTGCAGTACTAACCGTAATAGCCCTGAGCTGGAAACAACCCAAGTGTCCATCAACTAGGGACAAAACAGGATAGACGCATGGATATGACAGACTATGGCTCAGCCATAAAAAAGAATGAAGTACCGACGTTTGCTGTGATGTGGACAACTCTCAAAAACTACGCTAAGTGGAAGAAGCCAATCACAAAAGACTACATAACACAGTATGATTCCATTCATAAGAATCTGCAGAATCTACAGATAAAAAAACAGAGCCGCCAGGGTCTGGGGTGGGAACAGGAAGTGACTGTCAATGGGAATGAGGAAATCATTTTGGGGTGATGGAAATATTCTAAAACTGGATTGCTGGTGAGTTGTACAACTCTGTAAATTACTAAAAATCATTGAATTAGACACTTAAAATAGATGCATTGTCTGGTATGCCAGTTAAAGGAAAAAGATAGAGAACTCCAAAATGGACCTCAATAGAACAAGGAGGGTCCAAGTCACCACTGCCACATTCTCTCCACAGTGGCAGCAGTACGCTTCTTCAGGACAAATATTGGGGACTCTGTACAAGAAGGATTTGCTCACATGGTTACACGTTCACAACTTTTACTGCCTAAAATCTCCCTCAAATGTTTGTTAAAAACAAATATTACCCATTTTATGTTCCTCATGCAAGAGACGACCCCTTGGGCCAGCACCCTCCAAGTCGGCGTTTAAGAGTTCACAGTTTCTCTCCTGCTCATGTCCCTGTGACACGGGCCACATCTCACCCATATGAGCACTCCATAAAGCACCCAGAAAGGCATCCTCCCACCCCCGCGAAGCACACAGCATGCCCCAGCATGGTGAATGGCCGTGTGGACAGAACGTGTGTGGCCCTGCGATCATCCTGTGACAGAAGGTGGGACTCTCTGTGCCTTTATAACAGTGACCGCCATCCCTGACCCCCCAACTAAAAGCCATGTCTCCCCCTCAGCCCATCTCCTTCCTGCCTGACGTTGTCTCCACGGCTCTGGTCTTCGTTTTACTAGATGTTTGCCTCCCCAGCTAGAATGTAAGCTCCCGGAGGACAAGGCTTTTGTCTGTTTTACTCATTGTGGTATTTCTGTGCCCAGACATGTATGTACATTATATATAACGGAAATATACTGGACGTATATACAGTAAAATATATTGGCACCGTGAGCATTCGCTACATGCATGAGGGCTGCTGAGAACCAGGTGCCTGCCCTCTTACGGGGAGGCACCCAGCAGGGGTCACCAGCGCCCTCTGGTGGTCGGGGCTGTCATGAAGTTCTGATTTGCCCCCTCTGAGCTCCCATGACGATCCTGGCACCCTGTGGGCATGTGAACTTTAAAAAAAAAAAGGTGGTAAAATAGACATAACATACAAATTACCGTTTTAGCCATTTTTAAGTGCATAATTCAATGGCATTAAGTATATCCATAGTGTTGTGCAACCATCTCCACCACCCATCTCCAGAACTTTTTCATCATCCCAAACAGAAACTCTGTCGCCATCAAGCAGTAACTCCCTATTCCCACCCTCCTCCAGCCCCACATAACCTCTACTTTATTTTCTGTTTCTAGGAATTTGCCTATTCTAGGAACTTAATATAAGTGGAATCACACAGTACTTGCCCTTTTGTGTCTGGCTTTTTGCACTTGGCATAATATCCCTAAGGTTTATCCATGTTATAGCACCTGTCAGGATTTGCTTCCTTTTTATGACTGCATAATGTTCCACGGTGTGGATGTGCCACATTTCGTGTATCTACTCACCAGCTGATGGACACCTGGGGACCTAGTTTGGGGTCATGGTCAGCGCTGTTGTGAACATGTATTTATGTCTTGGTGGCATCTCCACATTCCCACTGCTGTTGCCAGGCACTCTGTGGGGGCTCTTGGGGTATAAGCGCCACAGAACTGGCAGTCAAATGGGGAGATGCCCGAAAGTGGACAGACCTCACAGATTGGTGAGGGCTGGTGTGTAGCTGTCACAAGGCGAGTAACAGGCTGGCAGAGAAGTTTGGGAAACTACATACAGACTGTGCCCCAGCTTCGAATAAAGCAAGTGTCAAACCAGAGACCCCAGGCCCCAGTCTCATCTGAGACTCACATCAAACAAAACAAACAAACAACAAAACCAAAAAGCCAGCCAACTCTGATGCCCTCACTAGAATGTGAGTGGTGAGCCCAGCTAGACATACAAAAGATCAGGAGAAATAGAAGACAAAATTCTAGGACCTGATATAAAGTTATCCTCGAAGTAGAAGAAACAGGGCTGAGGAGACTCAGCAACATAGAAAATTCACAGAGAAGAGAGAAGAAAAAGAATGAAAGAAGAAGTTCCCAACGCTGCAAAGCTCCAACTGTCCTGGGCTTTGCCGACCGTGGGGATTTCTCCTGGATGCTGGTCCCAGCTCTGAGACTGGGGCAGTGCCTTCAGGCTCCGGTCCTGCCTCGGCAGCACCCAGTCAGGCTACTGACGGGACTTCTTCAGCCAGCCGGCCCTCCAGCTGCACCGAGACCCGGGTATTCCCATGAATCTGTGCTCCTATTGGTCTTGGAGCACAGGATGCTGACATCTCCACCTAGGAAAATCTTTCCTCTGAAGCCCAGACTCAGTGATCCCAAGGCTTCTTTGTCCCGACTCTCCCCAAATAACTGCACCATCCCAGCCACCTGGCTGGCCAGGGCAGGGCCTGCTCAGGCTTTCAGCATGCTTGCAGCATCCTTCCTCCCCACGCCTCTGCTTTCTGGACTGTGAAGGCTCAGGGCCCCCGACCTAGCATGCAGGCGACCCTCAATCAGTAGGGGGGCACTCGTGGTGTCTGAGGATAGACTGGGACGGTCTTGCTTGCTCAGACGGCTCGCTGAAACTCAGCACTGCCTCGCAGAGGACCCTCACCGGGCCTTCTGCACCTGCCCACAGGTCATGGCTTGGATTGGTGCACCTGGATAGTTGGCTCCCCAGGGCTCCATGATGTACACTGTGTCCTCTTGCTTTTCTGGCCCAGGGCCTGACGCTCTGAACAAACCAGCTCACCTAGCCCAGGTTCAGGAGGTGGAGCCCTCCACCTCCCTCTCATGGAGCCTGCATCTTTTGGGAGAGGAAGTAGGGCCTGACAACTCACCCAGGACAATCATTTGAAGAGCAAAAACCAAAACCTGAGACTCAGGCTGGTGGTTCCTGAACCCTGGGCTCATCAGCACCATGTAGGGGAGTAAAAGCAGGCTGATCCTGGAGTCCAGCCCTGGGAGATTGGGACCCAGCTCCCCAGATGATTCTGACACCTCCTGCCCAGACAAAGAGCTTTGCTGGAGACATAATTCTATCCCATGGCCCTCTGAAGGGGCCCCTCAGGGCCTGCTGTGCTTCTGTCCCCCTGGCCAGATCTGGACTTCTCCCTGGCCCCCCCTGCACACTCCCAGGATGCTGCGCCTTCCCCACCTCACAGGAGATGCTCTTCATTCAACTTATGAGTCAAGGTGCATATGGAGGGTAAAGGGCACCTGGGGGGACATAGGCCACGCCATTCCCACCCCACCCCCAGCAGCAGGACATCAAGCAGGGCCACCGGCTCCTCCCACATGGACTCTCTCTGAAGGTGTCTGAGTTACTGGGAAAAACCTGGTCTCAGGAAGGCCTTCCCCCAGGCACCCCCAGGGTCTGCAGGTTTGGGGGAGGGAGAGAGGCCTGGCAGGGTGGCAGAGCATCATCCCCTCTCCTCCTCTGACTTCCTGCCTTCTCCCTCCTGGGTATCCCGGTTCATTAACAAGCCGCTGCCTGAATCTCCGGGGGCCAAGCCAGCCACCTCTGATGTGAGTCACAAACACCCCCACACTGCGCTGGGATTCCCAGCGAATGACGGCTCCAGGGCCACACTTCCCACTCATCCCTCCCTCCCACCGAAGCAGACAAAAGGGTGGAGTCAAGCTCGCCTTCTCCACTGACAATGACTACAAATAACAGCAGCTGCATTGGACACAGAAGGCCCCCACCCCAGTTTACAGGTGAGGACACAATTGAACAATGACTTTCCCTAGGTCACAGGAAGCATGGTGGGCAAGGGAGTTGACAAAATCTCTCCTTGACCAAACTCTACCCAGGCTCCTCTGAGCTCTGTTTTTCAACTAGGCCTCATCCTTGGGCATGTCTGGGAGCCAGATTTCCAGAATTCTTAGCAAGAATTCTGCTAAGTCAGTTTAGCCAGAATCTCCCATCCAGAATTACCCTTGACAAGTGACCAAATTCTTCATCCCGTACTGCAGCCAGGTGATGTCTGATCCCCCCAGCCTGCCTTCAGAAAGAATCCCATTAGGTCTGTTCAGCCAGAACCACCCCACCCCTTACCCAAGGTTTCCACTCACAGCGCCTCACCCTACTCCTTGGTTAGAAATCCCCACTTTTCCTTGTAGTATTCCAAGTTGAACCCCGTTATTTCTCCTACTGCATGCTCCCTACACATATCTCGACAGTCTCTGGGTCTCGGGGGATGGGAACAGGAAGTGACTGTCAGTGGGAATGAGGAAATCATTTGGGCTGATGGGAATATTCTAAAACTGGATTGTTGGTGATAAATAAAGTCTATATTTAGAAAAAAGTCTGCCTTGCTGTGTCAACATGTGTCATAATTTTTCCTTCTTTGTTTTTTAGCAGAGCCCATGTTCTCTACCTCCCTCCCATCTCATGTCTTGGTCTTTCTAGAAGGAACTGTTGGGGGGCTCTCGCCAAGGAACACCCCTCAGAGCACAACGGATTGAGACACAGGCGGGGACCGGGTAGAAAGGAGCAAAGGACAACCAGGCCCTTGGAGAGATGCCCCTCACTGTCTGGCCACAACCTCACTGCTCTCTTCTTCTCCAGGACAGCATGAGGCACGCACTTGGCTTGCTCACACTGTCGGAGAGGAGAGCACAGGTTGTGCATAAAGAAATATTTTGTTTATATCCAGTAGGTCGTGGCAAAGGGTTTCCAAAGAGATCTTGATTCAATGCAAGAGGAAGAAGAGTATGGGATCTTTTCTCCTTTCCACTGAGACCCCTGGTGACCCAGCGACAGTGCTTGGAGGCTCTGGTTCAAATCCCACCATCCCCAGGACTCTAGTGGTGGAGAATTCGGACAATTTGAGTCAAAAGGTCAGTGGATTCTGGGCTGAAAAAAGGAGACAGGCACCCAGCCTGTTGGCTTCCTTGGCTCGCCATGGCGCGCTGCAAGACTTAGGGCTGGGCCTGGGTGTGGGAGGGGTACCTGAGCTGGGGGCAGAAATGAACATGGAGAGGGAGGAGGGAGGGGGAGCAAAGGGAGTGCAGCTGTCCCTGAGCAGCAGGATAGAGGTTGTAGACTGAAAGGGACAAGCTATGACTGTGCCAAAACACACTGGTTCTCTAAGAAGCCCAGCACCAGAATGAGCATGGAATAGCAAAATCTGGAAACTGTCTCAGTGCCTTCAAGGGCACACCAGCCCATGCGCGTGGCTGACTCACTCCACGGGACTCCCCATAAAGCCAAGCGGGTGAACGAGATCTATGTGGATACAGGGCTGGGTCTCAGCGCACCGAGTTATAAAGCAGGAAGTATCAGCAACCCCACACAACGATCCGTCTGTCAAGGAGGACCCACACCAAGCTCACGTGGGAAGGGGAGCCCTGGTGGAGGGAGGGCCCTGGCTGGTCTCAGATCCCTGATCAGGACGCCAGAGGGAGAATGACTGATAATCGCTGCCTGGCATTCCTGCTTCTTCAACCTGGAAGTCCTCCTCTACCAAGATCCTACAAATGTCCCGATGAAACATGGGGCTGACAGGGAACAGGGAGGAACCGCCCTTCTCACCCGAGACCTATGCCACAGGCAGGTCTCAGGACCCGCAGCTGGGCCATCCCCCCCTGAGAGAGGAGCCAACAATCCTACCTTCCCTGTGCTGGGCAAGGCTGCTGCACTGTTCAACACGCACCCCAAACCTTAGGAAATTCCCCGGAGCCTCACCGCAGCCATCCTGGGCGCCTCCCACCTGAGGAGAGCCTAGACCCAGGTCCTGTCTGGGGGTCAGCCGAGGTCAAGGGCCTGCTCTCCTAGGAGCTTGTGGCTGGGTGGTGGGGGCAAGAACAGGGTGGTCAGAGGAGCATTTCTTCTTTTAGATCCGGTCTCAAGGTATAAGGGGTTCCCAGAGGCCCTGAGCCAGAGTTCCCTAATAAGCTTCTAAGGTTCATCTCCCAAGAACTTGGGGGAACCAGAGCCACGGCAAAATGAGGATTTGCTAGTCTGAACAATGACTGTGTGGGCCCACAGCAGACGACAGATTACTCAGGGACAAGTCACCCTCTCTCTGCTCAGCATTTTACCACACAAGGATTTTTGCTTCCTGCCCTTAGGGAAGGGAAGGGAGGTGGGGCTTCTTGAGAGCTTGGCCAGCCCCACCAACACCTGGAATGCCCAACCCCCTTCCTGTCCCAGGAAGGACAGGAGGCCTGTCCCAGGGACTGAGGGGAGCAAGGGGAGCAAGGAGCAGTCTGTCCTCCCGGGCAGGGTGGGAGGAACTGCTCAGCCGCCTCTGATAAGACGCCCTGTAAGAAAAGTTGAAACCAGGGCTTTTTTCCCAAGGGAAGCAGAAAACTGTGCAGGTGAGGCCACAAGAAACAAACCAGGTGGCATAGCTCCTGCGGGCCGAGACGTGGGAAAGCTGGTGCAGTGCTTCCAGGGGCTGGTAGACTCCTGAAGGACGAGGGTCGGATGGTTTTCCCTGAGGACTCGGGACCCCTCGCTGGTCAGATATGGACACTTATTCCTGGCCAACCAGGCGGCTTTATACCAACTCTTGGGGGGAACTGTGCCTGCACTGCACCCTCTGAAACCTGGGTATAGAAGCCAGACAGGGGGTGTCCAGGGGGTACACTGAGACTCTTGTGCTTTTCCCAGAAGAGCTGGCCTCGCAACTGCCCACTGCAGCCCAGGGCACAGCTAACTGTTTGCCTTGAGGAACTAATTCCCCAGCTGGAGAAACCAGTTTAACTGGATTTCCTCTGGGGACCAAGATGGGGCGTAACAGACACTCAGACAGACAGACAGACGGACGGCGGCCTTACCTGGACCTGGCCCTTCCCCATGATCCTGTCTGTGTTCTCGCCGTCCTCCTTGCTGATCTTCGTTTTGTTGTAACACTTTTCGTAGCACAGAATCCTCAAGGTCTGGGAGCCTTCTAGCTCAATCTCAAACTCCTGCAGCCCCAAGAAAGAAGGAAAGGCCGGCCGTCACAGACAGGGCCAAGCGTGAGGCAGTCAGTGCTACGGGCCGAAGGGGCCCTAGCGCTGCGGCTCCTCACACAGCGGCTCCTCACACAGCGTCCTCGCTGCACACAGCGTACTCGCCGCCCCAACGGACGCGGGGCTTGAGACCGTCCTTCCTTCAGTCCTGGGACGCAGACCCTCTGAAGCTTCATTCCTGAGAGCGTCACGTTGTGTCCCAGTCTCGATGCTTCTAGATAGAAGCTGTGAGTGACTCTCAGACCTAATCCAAACTCCTCAGGCCGGCATCTCAGAGGGCGGGCGGTCCCCATGCTACCTGCCTCAGCTCAGGGGAGCTGGTTCCAAATGCAGACATTCCATGGACTTGGGGTGAGAAGGAGTGTCAATGTACGTTCACTGCTCATAACAAAGTGGGGGAGGCTGCGCGTGTTGGGGGCAGGGGGGTAGAATGGGAAGTCTCGGTCCTTTCTGCTCAGCGTTGTTGTGGAACTAAAGATGCTCTAGAAAGTAAAGTCTATCTGAAAGGGACTAAAAATGAATCCAGTAGGTGATATAGGTGAGAGAGGGACTAAGAGGAAAGAACTGCTCCCGTGGGCTTTCAAGTTGTCTGTTTGGGATCATGTGGTGTTAACTTCCTCCTCCTTCAGGAAATTCCGCATTTCACACCAATGCTTCTGTGGGTGTGAGTTCTTGGTGGGGAAGTGAAGAAAGGTAAAGGGGAAAAAACCCAAAGTAGATGCTTCTGAGCCTAAATGGGGGTGGATAGGGTATGTGTGCCAGGAACATGTATGGCCCCTGGAGAATCTGAGGGCACAGCCAGGGCGGCTGCCAGGTGACCTGCTGATGTGGAACCCTTGTGCCTCGGTCCCTCGAGCCCCCACTGCTGGCTTGCACCTGAACCCTCTGCACGACGTCTAGAACCCCCTACCTTATGCCTATTGCGTCACGGCCCTCTGGCTCTCTGCAAAGCTTTCTGTGATGGATGCATCTGGCTCTGATCCCCACCTCATCACAGCAGCCATACAGACCTTTCTGCAGGAACGCCCAGAGCTATAATGACCAGGTAAATCTATGGGCTCCTTGTGCCCCAGTCCTAATGAGGCAGCAAGTCTAATGATCGGAGTACTGGATGCTGAGAAATGAGAGCAGGGTTCCAGCCCCACCACCCGACTATCATGACGCATCGGGGACCAGGAAGCCTGGTAGTTCTTAGCTTCCTCCTCTGCAGGGGAGCAGGTGGGTGGGTGGCAGTTCTCTGTAAGCCAGTGGCCTCCACCACATTCTCAGGCATGAGGCCCTGAGGGCTGCAGCTGCTCCAGAAGCCCAGAGATGGCATCTCTCCTGGATCAGGAGATTTCATCAAGACTGGCGGCTCTGCCATCTTCCCCTCACAAAGGCTCAAGGTAAGCCAGCTGGGTAAGCAGGATACACAACAGCTCTCCCAGGGGTAGGAAAACAGAGCAGCAACCCACACATCCAGTGCCCAGGACGAGCAGAAAGGAACCTTCCTTCTAGGTCCCCATCACTGTCCCCCACAGCAGAGCCCCAGGCTTCCGGAAACCAAGAGGGTCACAGAGAGCGCATTCCAACTTCGGAGGAAAAAACACTATGGAAACTTACCAAGTAAACACTAAGGGATTACAAAGGCAGCACAAAAGGCCCTTTTAAGTTCCAAACACTTCTCCAGCAAAATAGGTCATTTCTTTGTGACGGGGGAGGGAGGGTAAAATTCTCAGGAACACAGAGATCACATCTCTTGGATGAGTCACCCCTCCCCGAAAGAGATTCCCGGAAAGCTGGCTGCTTTGTCAGCTAGCGGGGAAGCCGCTGGGAGCCCTCGGGGGTTTAGACTCTCGCCAAGGACAATATCCGCATTCAAGACTTGCAGGAAGCGGCACCTCACCTCATTCCAGTTGGGCTCAGCCGTGTCCCTGTAGACGCGTGTCTTGGCTTTATTCACAAAATACCCGAAGGAGTCCACCTCCAGGGTGCAGTACAGATCTGTGGGAGGGTGACAGCAGAGGGTGACCCGCCGTTCCATACGACCTGCCCTGGCTACAAAAGTAGGTTTGATTTTTGAAATCAGAATAAAATGGTCTTGATTTTTTTTCTTTAAATACAATAATGAACCAGAGCGGCACTCATTAGATGACCCTGCCATGAGGGTGCAGCTGGGAACTGGCACCGCTCATAACAGTCGCTCATTTGGTCACTCGGCAAACGCTGACCAAAGCCCCTACGCGAACAGGGCCCCACAGGGCGGAAGGGAATGTGCCACCCTCACCAGGGGGACTCAGGGCTGGGGCAATGCCTATGACCTGTGCAGACCCTGCTTTGGGTTTTAGCAGGTAAACAGGGGCCAAGGGCGCTGCAGGCCAGTGCTGGGCTTTGGAAACAGCGCAGTGTGGGGAGAGTCATGGGGTGCAGGGGGGAGGTGCGGTGTGAGGCCTGGTGGTGCATAGCAGGGAGGAGGCCCCTGCTGGGGGCTGGGCAAAGGGCAAAGGGCAGGAAGTGCACTGAGGGAGAAGGGCACCTTACTGACAGGATCCCTAACCAGGATGGTGGTTTCTGGCCTGGCTAGGGGGTGGAGGTGGCACCTCTCACTGGTGCAGCACATCCAATAGGAGCAAGTCTGGGGGCCACAAGTCGCCGGTTCAGTTTGGGGATGTCGAGTTTAGAGCATGGGACACTGAGGACACCGATGGAAAGGCGACAGAGGGAGAACAGAAAAAGTGGGAATGGGAAGGCAGTGCCAGGCATCCGCTGCATTGATGGAGGCGCCCTCAGGGGTGGGGAGAACAGAGTATGTGCATTGAGGGAGTAAGGCGTGGAACCCTGGAAAACACCAGCATTTAGGGGACAGCCGGCGACAAAAAGAGAAAGAGAGAGAGAGAGAGAGAGAGAGATAGAGAGAGAGAGAGAGAGAGAGAGAGACAGGCCGGCCTCTCAGGGGAACGATTAAGTATGCTAAGACTTTACAGATGTGTAATTTGCATACCATACAATCCATCCATTGTAAGTGTACAAGGTCTGACAAGTTCCTGAACTTGTTGCAACAATGTTGCTAACCTTTTTGATATCAGAGGGATTATTCATTATGAATTTGTACCAACTGGACAGTTAACCAAGTTTACTATTTGGAAGTGCTGGAAAGGCTTCATGAAAAAGTTAGACGACCTGAATGTTTCGCCAACAATTCATGGCTCTTGCATCACAACAAGGCACCAGCTCACACGGCACTGTCTGCGAGGGAGTTTTTAGCCAGTAAACAAATAACTGTACTGGAACACCCTCCCTATTTGCCTGATCTGGCCCCCAACGACTTCTTTCTTTACCCCAAGATAAAGTAAATACTGAAAGGAAGATATTTGGATGACATTCAGGACATCAAGGGTAATACAACGACAGCTCTGATGGCCATTTCAGAAAAAGAGTTCCAAAATTGCTTTGAAAGGTGGACTAGGTGCTGGCATCAGTGCATAGCTTCCCAAGGGGAGCACTTGGAAGGTGACCACAGTGATATTCAGCATTGAGGTATGGAGCACTTTAGCCAGGATGGGTTCACAAACTTAACTGTCTGACCTGGTACAGTTTGAGAATTTTTAGTAAATTTAAACACCTGTACCAATAGCACCACCGCCATTTCAGGACAAATGTCCCCTGGGTACACGTGTAGTCAGTCCTCCCTCGCACCCGGAGTTCCCGACAACCACTGACAGACTTTCTGTCTCACATTTTCCCTTTTCTAAAAACTTCATACACAGGCAACAATACAACATGTAGCCATTTGTATCTGGTGTCTTTGGTTTTGCATTATTTTTTTCCCCCAGGTTTCCGGATGCTGTTGCCTGTGTCAGTTCTTTCCTTTTTATTGCTGAGCAGTGTTCCATGGCACCGATGAACCATGTTTTATCATTCATGCCCAAGTCTTTGTGTGGACATGTTTTCATTTTTCTAGAGGAAATAGTAAGGAGTGGGGTTGCTGGGACATGTTGGACTTTTTAAGAAACGGTTTCCCAGGATGGGTGAACCATTTTACTCCCCACCAGCAGTGTCTGAGGGTTCCAATTTCTCCACATCCCTGCCAACACTGTTTATCTTTTTGATTATCCCCCTACCAGTGGGTATAAAGTGGTAGCTCACTATGGTTTTAATTTACATTTCCCTAAGACAATGAGCATCTTTTCATGTGCTTATTGGCTATTTGGATTTCTTGGGTGAAGTGTCTACCCAAATATTTTGCTCATTTTTTTAAATTGGGTTGTCTCTTTAGTATTGAGTTGTAAGAGTTCTCTGTATAGTCTGGATACAAGTCCCTTATCTCACATATATGGCTTAAATGTTTTCTATTTTGTGGCTTGTTGTGGATTTCTTGTTTTGTAGCTACAGAGGGAAAGTTCAGCAGAACGGGGCCTGCTCTCTGTCCTCCCACATGGGACCCTGAGAACGTGAGTGGAGATGCCATGCTGAAAGGTGCTGAAAGGTGCAATGTGTGCTGCACCTTGACTGGAATGTGACCAGACTTCACTGCTCCCACAGCTCCAGGAGGTGGGAGAGAACCCCACCCCTTGGAGGGGAAGGAAGAAAAGGGGTATGCATTCGGGTGGTCAGAGCAGCCAAGTCCACTGCGCTGATCATGGTCCTGGCTCCGAACCTCAGCTGCATTTTCCGTCTGCAGCAAACTCAGGCCCCTGCAATGACAAGACCCGTCTGCAGGGGTCAGCTCACCAGCAGGACCTGAGAGGCATGGGAAAGGGCAGGGAACAGTCCAGGAAAAGAACTCCACTCCCCGTGGGAGTCAGCGGGAATCAACCACCACCGGCAGCTCGGCGGTCGGGTCAAAGATGCCTGAACGTAATTTGAGCTACTTCCCGGATTCCCCACACCTTCTGGCTCACTGCCCTGCCGCCTTCCTTTCCCCATCAGCCACTTACTTGAACTCTGCTTAAAGCCGGTGGCGGAGTGGACAATGACATTCAGGAACCCATAGAGCCCGGGAGATTCATCATCTGTGTAAGAGACCAGAGAGGTGAGTGTCTGTCCTCCTAAAAGAGGGAGTAGGTGACAGGCTCTGCTTCACAATCAACCCTCAAGGGGGCACCCTGTGGCTGCCATTTGCCCAGCATGGGGCAAGGCGATGTCATGGACCAAAGACATATCCATGGTGGCCTCTGTCTTAGGGGCCTTAGGATCTAGTTGTAGTCACAACACAGGCAGACCAGTGATCAAGATGAAATGCAGGGACCGGCTCGGTGGCTCAGGGGGTTGGAGCACCATGCTCCTAACGCCGAGGTTACCGGTTCGAGTCCCACCTGGGCCAGTGAGCTGCGCCCTCTACAGCTAAGATTGTGAACAACAGCTCTCCCTGGAGCTGGGCTGCCGTGAGCAGCCAGAGGTTGGTGTGAGCTGCCATGTGCTGCTGAGTGCTGCATGGGTGCCCGGCGGGCAGCATGAGCAGCCAGCAGCCAACGTGAGTGGCCAGCAGCTGGCGAGAGCTGCTGTGAGCGTCCGATGGACAACTGGTGACCGGCTGCCTCAGCTGTGGGAGCGCAAGGCTCATAACACCAGCACGGGCCAGGGAGCTGTGTCCTACACAACTAGCCTGAGAAACAACGGCTTGAACCAGAGTGGGAGGGAGACAAAAGAAAGGGGGGGAAAAAAGATGAAATGTAATACGGACAGGAGGGGGGGCGGGGTAGCGTGTGACATGGATTGTGTGTGTGTGTTGTGTGTGTACAAGCACATACCTCTGTGTGTGACTGACCATACATGAGTGTATGTGATAGTGAATGCAACACAGCACAACCAAACGTGTGGTGGGAAGTAAGTCACTGGCGGGTGAGGGGAGTGGGACCGGCCCTGGGGGAGTGAGACTGGCCTTGGGGGAGTAGGACAGGCCCTGGGGGAGTGGGACCGGCCGTGGGGGAGTGGGACCGGCCGTGGGGGAGTGGGACCGGCCCTGGGGGAGTGGGACCGGCCCTGGGGGAGTGGGACCGGCCCTGGGGGAGTGGGACCGGCCGTGGGGGAGTGGGACTGGCCCTGGGGGAGTGGGACAGGCCCTGGGGGAGTGGGACCAGCCCTAGCGCACAGGGTGTCTGAGGAGTGTCTCAGGAGAGGGATGGAGATTATCGGTCTTGCTCTCTTCAACTATTGGTGGTGGCCCCCTGGGGAGAGACTGCTCCTCCACTTCTGGGAGAGGCCAGTGGGCTCTAAGCAGCACACACATTTCTTCGGAATGGAAATCCATGGTCCCAAGGACTGACAGCAGAAAGGGTTGGCAGCCCTCGGGAAGACAGCTCACCTTCTTTGTTGATGGTCAGGGGAATGCTGTGGACAGTCTGAAGTTTGACACATGAGTTGGTCAGCATCTGCAGCTCCACGGACGTCAGGGAGAAGCTTTTGAAACCTGAAGGGTAGAACACAGTCTGCACAGGTCCTCAGGGGCACTCAGGGGCACTCTCTGATGTCCCCCCACTGAACCCTCAGCACACCCTGGTGAGGGGGCACTACAAGAGAGGGTGATCTGCTCCCAGAGGAGTAGCTGATAAAAGGCAGAGGGGGGCATGCCCCTGGAGGGCCCAGAGGGCAGGAGGAGTCTTAGCACAACCCTTACAGAGAAGGTGGCCTGCTACCTCAGCCCAGCCACAAGGCATTTCTGAGAGAGGGGCCTGGAGTATCTTCCTGTGGGGTCTCTCCAGGCAGACAGCTGACAACTCTGTCTCCTATTCTGCTAACGCAGGCCCCTATCTCTCCATCACATGAGGAAAAGGGGATTACTTATGGCACAACGCTGATCAGGAAACATATGTCGCCATGCTGGAAATGGTTTGGGATCCCTGGTTATTATAGGAAATCCTGGGGTGCAGGAATGGATGGCAGGGCTGTAGGCGCCCCATCCCTGGAAGCAAGGGCACTATGAGAATCTGGCTGAGCACAGGCACAAACGACAAGCTTAGGGGGACGGGAGCTCGGGCTGGGAGCTCAGGACAGGCAGAGGCGTGCGGAGCGCCCAGCCCGATGTCTGAGCAGCAGGTGAACCAAGATGGCCCGCGGCTGTGGGAGGACCAGGCCACCTAGGATATGGCTCATTCTGGCCCCCAAGGGACAATGGCACACAGGACACACCTGGGAACCTCTTAGCAAGAAGGGCTCAGGAGTCCCACCATACAACTGGGGGGTGGAGGAGGGAAACCCCCATGCAGCTGCAGCCCCATGACTCAGAGTGCAGTCTGCCTTCCCATCCTGAAGACTGCCAGGCAGGAGTAAGAACAGATTAGGGCTGAGGAGAAGAAAGAACTGCTAATGGGAGGGAAGTATCCAGAGAAGGGGCCATCCCAGAGGGGAGTGAGTGTCTTATCTTGAGAATGGTCAAGTGCTGGCTTCTGGGGAAGGGGAGTGGGGCGAGCGCAGTGTGTGGTCCCTTTGGCATCAGCTGCTGGGGGTGTGGGGAAGGCCTGGAGCCAAGGCGGGGATGAGGGCAATGGGTGAGGCCGAGGAGATGAGGAGGTGTTTGGGTGTGGGGAAGGCCTTGGGGGGGCAGACGAGGTGGACACTATGTGTGTGGCAGGCCCAGGGGAAGGCAGCAGGGAGCCCCAGGGGGTGGGCAGGGATCAGGGCAGTGGGGTCCAGAAGGCAGGAGGAGAATTCAGGGGAGGCCTAGGGGCGGGGGAAAGGTCAGAGGATAGCTGGGGGCGCGTACACAAGGATTGGGGGAGGCTTGGGAAGGAGGGCTGGGGGCCCTGTCAGGATGGCTTCTTTCCAATATACTTTCTAAGTTAGAGCTCCACCTAATATCTCATTTGGTTAAAGAGTTCCATTGCCCAGGAAACAAAAGGTTTGAAACCACAGGAAGAGATGACGGCCAGCCCTGACGTTCTCAAGCACACGCTCTTTTGGTGCAGAGGCCACTTACATTTCTTCTGCTGCTCCCGGACGGTCTCCCTCCACTCAGCGCGCTCATAGTCGGATGATATCAGGAATGTGTAACTCTGGGAGGCGAGAAAGAGAACTCAGCCCAGTTATCTGTGCCCCAGCTAAGGCAATGACCCCCATCACCGTCCCGGGGACTCCTGCAGCACACCCCTCCAAGGCAGGGGCACATCTGTGCCTCTGGCTGTCCGGTGCCTGGGGGCCAGGTACGCTCAGAGCATGGCTCGTCCCTTTCAGCACTCTCGGCCCTTCCTGCCAGCCGGGTTTTGGTCCCACTCCTGTGGCCCGTGAAGGCCCGCCTTTGGCACCAGCCTCATTCCAGGACTGCCTGGGTCAGGGCGTGACATGTCACAGCTCAGGGCCACAGAGGGTTATCAGGTGCGAATCTGCAGAGGTGAGGGCTAATGCTGCCCCAACCACCTGTGCCCAACCCGCAGTCCTGAGCCGTGACACAGAGACAAGGCTCCCAAAGAGCCCAGCGGCATGCTGACAGGCGTGATGCCCACCACGTGTATATGGGAGAGGCCCAGGCTACAGATGGTGCCAGGAGCCAAGCTCAGGAGAGAAGGTGCTTCTCTGGCCCAAAGTTCTCTGGACAGCGCCCCCCCTGCCCCCGCCCCGAAGGACAGGTCTGCACAAGTGTGCAAGCCCCCCACCCTATTTAGACTCCCTGGAGACCTCCTTCCCAGCTATGGGGGCTGAGTCAGCTGCCAGTCAACTTGGGGGCTATGGCCCAAAGCACTAGTCAGAGGGACCTGTGAGCCTGTGCATACCACAAGGGACAAGCCTCTCTTGGGGTTAGAAGGCTCTCCAGAGGAAAAGCCACACAGGAGCTGGAGACCACAGCTGCCACATGGCTGGGCAGGCGTGTTTGCCTGCGGACACCAGCAGAGCAAGACTGCGGGGGGCACTGACCTTGCCGTTGCGGTTGTGCACCCTGAAGGCCATGCTGGGGGACATGAGCAGGAGCAGGGATTCCTGCTCCGAGAGCTTCTTCTTCAGCCTCTCAATGGCCTTGCTGCCCTTGTTTGCTCTCTGTGGGGAGAGGCTGCATGGTCATATTTCCATCCCGGGGGCTAGTGCTACCTGTGCCCACTTGGCCCATCACTACTGCCCCCAACGCTCGGTCCGCAGAAGACGGGAACCCCACCTGGCAGCGCAACATGGCACAGGGCCTCGGTCAGTTGCTGCTGGCCACAGGGTGAAGCTCACAGGCTCCGTTACATGGGAGCATGTTAAGGCCACAGACACCCCCGGATGTGCTCGTCAGCCTTTCGTGAAGGAATTAAGTTCTTGCCCTCATGAGGGCAGAGAAAATGAGACCTCTATACACCTCCCTTCTTTCAATTTCTCCAAACTTGGACAATGTTCAGGGGGGCCACTGTGACCCCAAGGGCCCGTCCCCCTCCCAGATCCGCCCGCATTTCAGCCTCAGGCTCTTTGGGAGTGTTGGTGAGGCTCCTGATGGAGGGCCAGATGCCGCCCCAGGACCTGGTCAGGAAATCCCGGCCTGCCCTGTGCTGTGTGCCTCCCTCCTGAAGCCCCTCCATCCGGGGAGGAGGCCGTGCCACCTGCTACTAGACAAAAGGCACAATGTGGACGAGGGCAGCAGTGGCAGTGTGCAGGGCTTGACAGCCCCAAAGACACAGCCCTGGCTTCCCCTCTGCCTCAGGACACTGTCCTGGAGGCCGCAGGCCCATCTGGACGTCTGAAGTCCGCAGTGTGCATGCTGGGCTCCCCAGGCTTTCCTCAATCTGCTGGTGCAGCAGACCGGCAGGTGGGTGAGGAGTGAGAAGGACCCCTGTACTGTTGAGCCCACCTCAGCCAGTGTCCCTAGACCAAGGCCCAAGTTTCTAGGGACTCAGCTTGCCTATGGCCACTGCACGGCCCCTGCTCTGGCCTGGGCTAAATCTCCACACGAGGGGCTCATTCTAGAACACAGTTCCTAAAGTCTTCTGAACCTCTCCAGAAACAACCAGGGGCCTGTCTGGGACAGTCCAAGACACCTAGAGGGGCCACACCCCTGACCGGGCACTCTCCCTATCATGGCAGCTGGCATCTCTCCCACCCCACGTCCTAGACAGCTCCTAGCCTGACAAGGATGACCAGCAGGTCCCAGAGACCAGAAGTGGGGTCAGATGCCAGCAGGGCACACCCCCTGGCCTGTGTGCGAGGGGCTGCTGCCCACGCCCGCTCCAGAACCCGGCCTGCCCTCTCCCCTACCTTTTCTCTCTGGATGTCACTCTTGATCTGGGAGATCTTCATTTTCATGGCATCCAGCTCCTCATCCAGCACCAGGGGGATGTTGGGTGCGGCCTCCGACTCATCCACTGTCTGGAAGCTGAGATCCGTGAGCGGGATGTACCATTTGCAGTCGTACTGCTGGGTTTTGCTGGGGGGGTGGGAGGAGCATGTTAACACACTGACCATCTTCCTTTGCTAATATCGCTGTTTTCAAAAGCTGGAGCGCCCTGAGTTTGTGGCCATGCACAGTTTACCCAACCTGAAATCCAGCCTGTGGCCTGTGCAACAGGCGGGCATAATGCCACCAGCCTCGGAGATTCCTGGGAATGGGCACTCCACATGCATGACCTAGACCCCAGGGGGTCTGATAAGCCCTATCTACCTTAGCCTCACTGCCGGTGGTAGCTCACAGGCTCCGTTACGTGGGAGCACGTTAAAGCCACGCAATGAGTCAGGGCAGGACTGCAGACACCCCCAGAGCTGTAGTGTTGGAGGGACTACAGATCTACTCAGCGTAATCCCCTGCCTTGACAGATGGGGAAACTGAGGCTCTCTTCTGAGTTGACTGATTAAATCCACTTAGCACAGCAATTGGCCAGTTCTGGTCTTTCCCAGTGTGACCTTCCTTCTTCCATTCCAGCCTGTGCAATCTGGATGGTCTGATCCCTGGGGAGGTTGGGGGGAGGTCTGCAGCCTATGCTGAAAATAACGTAGAAGCTATCACCAGGTGTGGGGAGACAGAATGCAGCAATCATTTAGCAATGCCTGCCAAGGGCACGGGAGGGGTAGCCACACCACCACAATCTGCCAGCCTGCACCATGGCCTGTAGCCCCCAGACCTGTCACTCAGTCTTTCTGGGTCACAACATGACAGTCCCACAATAGTATTAGGTTGGTGCAAAAGTAATTGTGGTTTGAGAGGTTAAAAATAATTGCAAAAAACGCAATTCCTTTTGCACCAACCTAATACCTGAAGTCATAGTCTGGTTCTCCTTTCACGGTAAGAGTCAACAGGCCAGTCCCTGACCCTAACCCAGCACATCTCCAGATTGTTGATAATGACCTTTGACCCTGATCCTGGCATCACGTCCAGTTGGAAACAGAATGTACCTTAGAGAGAACGCCTGGTCACACAGTGACTGACCTCTCCAGGCTCACATTGAAAGAAAACAAACCAACAAGTAGGTTTCCTCTGTATACAAAACCAATCCTGTGCCCCCCAGATGCCCTCCCCTCCGGGCGTGGGGGGGCCTGCGTGGTCACTCACCCTCCGCTCTGCTTCTTGAGCTTGGTGCAGAGAAGCAGGTCCGTGAACAGGAAGACGTGGCGCAGCTTGCGGGCCCCCTCCACCAGCTCTACCATGAAGCTGTCCTTCAGCAGCTGTCGGTGCTGTGGGGCAGGGAGGGGCTCGAGTTAGCAGCAGGCTAGCCCAGGGGGGCTTCATTCCCTCAACCTCCAACCCTCAGATCCACTTTCCAGTGTGTTCCCTCCATCGCGTGCATGCAACTTCCTCTCTGCTCAAGTTTCTGATCCCCTCCGGGGTGCCCAGCCAGTGAAAGAGGGCGAGTGGCCGAGGGAAAAGCCATTGGCCTAGCGGCCAGGGAGAGCGTGTTATAGCCAAGTCACCAGTCTGCTGTGAACTGACGCTGGCAGACCCCTCTACGCAGGGCGGCCTGTGCCTCTCGGGGATAGCAAGTGGACACCTAGAACGGGCAAAAGGCCAGCCACGTGAAGGAGGGGACACTCCCACAGAGGGACCATCATGGTGCAGGCCTGTGGTAGGAAGAGCTTGGCACTTGGGCATGGATGGGGCAGCCTGGTGAGTGGGGAGGAAGTGGGCTCAGTGTACTCTGAGAGGGGGCAGCCCCAGTGGTCACCCTAAGGGCCAGGTCTGGTTCTGAGGGCAGCGGGAAGCTGGGTGAGGGACCCACAGCTGGGACCCACGTTCTAGTCCTCCAGAATCAATGCCTACATATGAGTTGCATCTCTGATGCCTGCCTGGACACCTAGAGCCTGAGGCGGGCAGCTCGGCTGACCAGCTGCCCCCAAGGAGGCCTTCCCAGATACTGAACAAGCAGCAGAACTAGAGGCACAAGCCTCCAGCAAGCCCTGTGCCTCTGCAGCTCAGTACTTCATCTAAAAGATAAGGGATAGTCCCACTGGCTCACACAGCCCCAGGGGTTGCTGAAGGGGCACATGAAGGCAAGTTGGTAATTCACTCGTCACACAGTGCTCGGCCCCTCCTTCGGGTTAGTGCTGTGCCAGGCTGAGGACACAGGGACAGGAGGAGAGGCCGACATGGCCGGCCCTCCCCATGCACGTTCTGGTGTGCTGTGCAAACACGTGGCCTGATCATCGGATGTGATCCCCACCACCACACCCTGTGGGTAGGCCCTCATGCCCATTTTACAGATGAGAAACCTGAGCCTCAGAAAGCTCCATCACCCATCCAGGCAGCACAGTGAGCGAGCGGCAACGTGTAGCAGCCTCTGCCCTTGGGAGCCCATAAGCCCAGGGGAGAGAGATCAGGTGCTTATTGGGCACTAGGCGCACCTGCCGTCAGGGGAGTCCCCAGAGAAGGCAACTCCCACCCCTTGTTGTGACAGCTAGAACAAGGGTCCAGCAGGGCTGCACACTCACGAGAGTATGTGAAGATCCACGGCATCTCCCCAGCAGGAGGCACTTGTCCCCATCCCCACAGGGTCCTCAGCAGGTCCATGTGCCTGGGCCAGGACCCTTAACACGCCCGGGCACAGAAGCCACACATCGCTGTCTGTCTCACAGAGCTCAGCTCACAATGGCCAGCCAGTCCCTGCCTCAGGAAAGCGGATGACTTAAACGCAGCTGCTGGTGCCTTCGAGACCATGAGTGGAAGGGCATGCCAAGGCCATGACGCATTGTCACTCACCCTCACCCCGCCTGCTGTGGGTAGACCGCATGCCTGGCATTGCACCCATGGGAAGCCAGAAAGTGTGTGCACGTCCATATAGCATTGGAGATGCCAGACTGACATGGCTGCTGGCTATGTCAGGGGCAGGCTGGGAGGGTCCTGGGACACAGGTGCTCGGCAGGGACACGACAGAGGGTCTTCAAGACCAGGAGGCAGGCACCAAGGGACCTACTGTGAGGGATGGTGACATGGAGGGAACAGTGGTCCTTTCTCCATACAAAGGAGCTGAGCTTCTGGCCACCGCCAGCAGAGGGCATCCTAAGACCAGCTCAGAAGTGGACTCCACAGGGTCCCCTCAGCTGGCAGGTCAGAAAAGTCTAGGCAGTCCTGGCACTGACCAGCCCCCCACCTCCCAGATGGCCCACCACTCTCCCTGCTAGGTCCTGCCCCGCACACGTCCATGTGAATGAAGTCCCACCTCAGGTGCCACCGACGAGGCCACCAAGCGTTACCCTGGCACTTGCGGCACCCTGCACACCTGCCGTGCTGTGTTGAGAGGATACAGGCTGATTGAGGAGCACACAGGCCCCTCTGGGCTCTGACGGGGTCCTCAGTCACCTGGCTCCTCCCCACGCATCCCTGCCCGTGCGAACCCTCATCTTTCTAAGAAGCCTCAAAGCCATGAGCGCCTGACCCTCGCAGTCAGCCCCACTGCCCGTGGTGCCCTGGCCTGAGCCCCGTTCTGTCTCTGAGGGCTGTGGGAAGAGCCCATGAGCAAGTACACATCACAGCTTCCCCGTCACGTCACAGCTGCACTCCCTCCCGAGGAGGAGCCAAGCCTTGCTGCTGAACCCCAGCCCACCCTGGAGTCTTGGGGCCTGAAGAGAAAGTGTCCTGCACCTGGGCAGGAGGGGTCTCCCAGCCCCAGGAAAACAGGGCCCCAAACGAAACACTCGCAAACCCACGAGGGGATTCCAGACCCTGGCAGAGGGGCTAGGCCCCACACTGTTTCTAGCCCACATCCCCCGCCTCCCAGCCTCCCAGGCCCAGGGGCAGTCCAGCAGGATGAGGACTTCCCGGGCCTGGGCGGACGTACCAGGCTGGAGGTCCCACCCTGACCCAGTCTGCGGCTCGGAGAAGAGGCAGTGAACAGGGGTCCAACAGCAAGTCTGTGCGAGGCCTTAAAAGGGCCTGCTCTGCCCTGAGTAAGGTGTCTGGAGAGGCTGCTGGACCCTTTGGCCTTCTCTTGGGCCTCTCTGGAACCTGGGCTCCTGTGTGACACCCTGCCAGCCCATACGGGACCAGTGTAGAGCCGGAGGCCTGTGTCTGACCAGGGGACATCCCGCTCAGACATGCTCACCAGCCGTGTTCCCGGGTCCTCAGAACCTGCACCAAATTCCTGTCTAGCCCACCTGTCAGTTCCTGCAGGGGACGCAGGCAGAGGTAGGGCTCAGCCCACACCTGGGTCACAGCCCCATGACGCCCTACTATGGGCTGAAGGTTTGTGTTCCCTGTGCTAAGTCAGATGTTAAAGCCCTAAGCCCCAATATGATGGCATCTGGAAGCGGGGCCTTTGGGGGGCGATTAGGCTTACATGAGGTTGTGAGGGCGGGACCCCATAATGGGATTAGTACACTCATAAGAAAAGGAGGAAAGAGATCTTTCTCCACGTACACGCAGTGAGAACAGGCCACGTGAACATGGTGAAAAGGTGGCCGTCTGCAGACCAGGAGGCAGGCCCTCACCGGACCCTGAGCACGCTGGCACTCTCATCTTGGACTTGCAGGCTCCAGAACCGTGAGAAATGAAGGCCTGCTGCTTATGCTCCCATGTCGATGGCATTTCGTTAGGGCAGCCTGAGCAGACTAAGGTTACACACACAAGGAAGCCGGGACCACAGTTCCGAAGTGTGTGGGGAGGGGCAGGAAGGTTCCTCAGGTACAGAAAAGAGTTTGATGATAAACAAATCAGCAGGGCCCGCCAGGTGGGACCGGGAAGTCTCCGGGAAAGGCCCAGGTGGGTGTGGAGACGGGAAGGAAGATGGTGGGGTGAGGACCAAGGTGGAGGCCTTGACTGCCAGATGAGGGTGGGCCTGGCTTTGCTCCACGCATGGGCTGGGTCTGGCACATTCTAGCTCTGGAGGAGGCCAGTGGCCCGGCCCCTTCTGTGCTCTGGAGCAAGGACTGCACCCCAGGAGAGCTGGCTGAGTGTGGGGGGGTCGGCCCACTGCCTGCCAGAGCAGCCTTGGCTAGGGGGTGACTGTGGGCTCCACTGGTTCAGCAGGTGGGCCAGGAACAACGAGGGACACCCCTGCCCATCCCTCCTTCCCACCCTCTTGTCTATTCTTGGGCTCCAGGCATTTGACTACTTGGCCTCCTTGTAGAGCAAAGCTCTACTCCCTGGTCCCCAAGAAAACCTCTCGTTTCCATGCAATGGAGACACAACACAAGACAATCCATCGAGGGGATCAAGTCAGAGCATGAGGTGGCCTAGAGGGGACAGGAAGCGGGGAGGCATGCGGCCGATTCATAGCAGCAACACTCACTGAGCACTTTCTAGGTATTGGGCCCTATGTAGAGAGAATGTTCCAAGAAACATCTCATCTCACTTGGCAGAACTGTCTCAGGCAGCAGCTCTGATACTTCACAGAGAAGGAAAGGCTGACAGAGGTGAGTAATACGCTCACCCCTGGAAGGATCAGAACCTGGCCCAGAGAGGTCTTCTGCCTGCTGAAGCTTCCTTCGGCTTCTTATGGGGGACTTGGAAGGCAGAGCTAATGGTTTCTAGGGGGTGGACATCCTTTGAAACTGTGGACATTATGTGGTCTAGGCTTACCCCCCCCCAGATAAGCAAGCTGGTATCTGGGGCTCTGGGGACCCCAACCCCTGCCCTGTCTTCGCCCCTGAGCTGCATTCCCCCTTCTCCATAGCGCCCCTCACAAACTTTGCCAACAGGGTCCGGACACTCCAACTCCAATCCTCAACGGAAAGGCCTCCTTTCTCTGTTGCCTCAACCTCAGCCTGCAGCAGTGATGTTTCCCCAGCAGCCCCTGTTCAGCCCACTTGCCTTCTTCTTCAACGAGGGGCCTCTGGGATCCCAGGCAGAGAATGCCTCCAAGACATAGCTGACTCTTAGGGTACAAAACATCCAAACAGGATCACCCCATTCGCCTCCGAGCCTGAGCTGGGGATGCTGTGCAGCACATGGCACAGAGCCTGGCGCAGACAGACAGGCAGCCACGTGGGGAAAACCCCAGCAGCGTAAAGGTAATTCGGCCAGATGAATGAGCACCCACCCAGCCCACAAGACCCGGGCCCGGGAGGGAAATGTGCCAGCAGGGTCCGGCAGGCCCGACAGGTTCCCAGGAGGCTGAGGAGGGCGTCTGCGTAGGGTGAGAACATCTGGCGGCTGCAGTTCAATGTCAGCAGCCACTTGTAACGCTGCCCGAAGTGCCTCTTCCTCAGACAGCAGAGCCCTGCAGCTACTGGCATCGGCACACAAGGATGAAGAGATTACAGGAGCCATAGTGTGCATGTAGGGGGTGGGGCTGGGGCAGTTGGCTCTGCTCGGAGCTCAGCTGGGCCTCTCCACAGAGTCCTGACTTACCTTCCACGTTTTCCCGAGAGTAAGACCTAGCTGGACAATCAGCTCTAATGCGGCTTTTGGAGCAAACATTAATATAAGACCCGGTCTTATATAATGTAATATAAGACCGGGTCTTATAATATAGTACAAGACCGGGTCTTACGTTAATGTTTGCTCCAAAAGCCGCATTAGAGCTGATTGTCTGGCTAGGTCTTATTTTCAGGGCAACACGGTAAGCTGAGCAGGTGGAGCTAAGCCACCTCCCAGGAGGCCAGCAGTGACTACAGGACACCTCCAAAGGCCCAGGCTGATGGAGGCACCTTCCCTCTCCCTAGAAAACTGCCAGAGGAACTAGAAATGGAGCCCCTCCCCCACCCTTGCCAACATGCTCCCAGCAGGAGAAGCAAGGAATGGGGCTCCACTCAGTGCCTAAGGCTGGGGTAGTGCACTGAGCCAAAAGGGGCACATCCTCCTCCTCGAGGCCACCTCCCGCCAGGTAGCTCTCTATGCAGGGATCAGAGGAGGGGTGGACTATCGGTTCAGAGGCGAGGGAAGGGGACTATCATAAACTGTAACACCTCCCGAAGTGTGTGATGCACACAGGTGCCAAGGGACATCGGACCTCACATCCTGCCTCAGCTACTTAGTGGCTGTGTGACCGTGGGCAACTCATTCAACCTGAGCCGCAGTTTCCTCCCGTGTAAGATGGGAGAACACCTCTGACCTCACAGAGTCGTCATGAGAACTCAGAAGCACAGTTCCTCTCTCCCATTGGAAAGGCTAGGGAGGGGAGCACCTGTTCCAGGCCACACAATGGGTGAGTCTGCAGCAATGCTGGGATCAGATCCCCATGTTGGCCTGGCTCCTGGGCCCAGAAAGTGGAGTGGCGAGAACAGCTCTCCCCCCACAGCCCTTCCTGGGCCAGGCTGACCGGGAGACAGGCTGACCAAGCCACCCACTCGCAGTCAAGCCTGATGGGACACTGGGCACATGGGAGCGTTTCACTAAGCACACAGAGAACCGCTTCCCAAAGAGGTGTGCGGAGGATGGGGCCGAGAGCAGCCTGCCCAGCAGCCCAGCGTGGGGGGAGGGAAAAAACCCTGGATGGTGGGCAGGTCAGCCCCTGGCATGAAGCCCCTGGCACACAAACCGCAAGAAAGAGGAGGAAGTGGCTCTCAGCAGCAGCTACAGTCAAGCTCACTGCCAGCCCTTGCCATGACTGGGCTGGATGGCTCCTGTCCCCGCATGAGACCCTTTGCCTCAGTGCCGCTTCTGACAAAGGGTGCTCGCCATGGATGCTGGCTCCCCAGGGGCACAGCCCTGCCGTCTCACTACATGTTCTCTGCCCTGCACAGCGCCCGCCTGGAACCACGCAGGGCTCCTCCCAGGAAGGCGCGGAGGCAGCACGGGCGGAGGTGACCAGGCAGGCCAGGTCGGTGTGTTCCGCGCCCTCCGTTGACCCTCTTGTCGATGACGATGACGTGCAGGGAGATGAAGACCCGGTGTGGCTGCCGGGGAGGGAGGGACGGGGGAGGAGAACCTCCCTGGCCGAAGACGGCAGGCCCACTTTCTCCAGTCGTTCTCAAATCACAAATACAAACCGCACATGCACCCCTTTCTTCTCCCTTCTAATCCCTTAAGGCCGGTGATAACTGTTCTCCAATAAAGAACACTTAGGAGGAACTAGGTGGCTCCAGGCCGACGAAGTGCCATCCTCCTTCTCACCTGTCTCCTCACTGGGGACCCTGAGCTGGCACGGTGTAGAGAAAAGAAGGGGTGCCCTGGACATAACCCACCACAACGAGAAAAGAAAGAGGCAGCCGAGCGAGGCACGTACCCCGGAACTCCGCTCCTGAGCCCTGCACAAAGGACTGGTTTTGCCCTGCCAGGTCACGGACCCCAAAAAGCAATGTTTCCTGGGTTAGGCTGCACTGACCAGGGACAGTCTGCTGAGGACCACAAAGGGCCCCTCGCCCCGCATCTCACAGGCTGGGCCAACCCCAACCTCCCCCAGCCATGCTCACCTCGCCCTTCTTCACGGTCATGGACTGCCGGCGGGGCGTGATCTCCTCATTGATGCTGGACAGGAAGTTCTGCGAGATGCGGAGGGCGTCCTGCAGCAGAGGGTAGTCGGGGTGGCTGGCGGGCGTGTGCTTCAGCAAGTCCTGCGTCACGGCGAGAAGATACAAGTTAGAGAGCGAGGCCCTGGCACCCACCACTGTGCACAAACCCCATACACACACTGGGTGTAACCCAGGGCCACCAGTTCCCCAGGCATTGCTGCCACCTCTCACAAAGGGCCCGGGCTGCATGGACAGCACTCGTGGGAGCACCATTCTGGAAGCAGGGCCTAAACAACCCAGGCAGTTTGCACGCTGCCAAGAGGGGCTCCCACCCTAAGGGAGCCCTTTCTCCACCTTGGCACTGGTGGCATTCTGGGCCAGAGGATTCTTTGTTGGGGGACTATCCTGTGCACTGTAGATGTTAGCAGCACCCCTGGCCTCTATCCACTAGATGCCAGTAGCAACTCCTCATCTGCAGTCTCCAGACATTGCAGCATGTCCCCTAGGGGGCAGAATCGGTCCTGGTCCAGGAACACTGGTCACTGCAAGGTCAGAGAAAACCGTCGGCCTCCCCAGCATCTCCTCTTTTAGATAAGAACCTAAGAATTCAGATGGGAGTACTGACTATTTCTCCACTAGGAGCGCACACGATTTGTATTCAAGGTCAACAGCTCCCTGGTTCAGAGAAACAAAATTCTTCTAGCTCCCAAATCCACGTTCAAAGAGAATCTGGATAAATGGACACAGCATGGAGGAAGGCTTGCGTGTAGGTGGTCCCAGGCCAGCCCCACTCCACTCCCAGGCAGCACTGGCTTCTCCCTACCAAGGTGCTTGGTTGTGCAGGTCTGGGCTAATGACAGTGAGGGGATGGAATACAGGGTCTCTGAGACTCCGACCGGCCACCTGCTAGAGCCTTCCAAACCACAAACCTCATTTCATCTCCCTCTGTCCAATAACCCTTAATCAGAGGATGGTAAGAAATGATGAAATGTCCATTTGATGGAATATTACATAACTTAAAAAAGAATTAAGGCAGAGCTGTTTGAGCCAAAGTGGGACAATCCCCACGACATAATATTAAGGGGAAAAAGAGCAAAGTGTGAAATAATATGTACAGCATCTCTGTGTAATTAAAACAGATGTTCACACGAGTCGACACATGCAGAAAGTGCCGAGAGCTTTTTGTGGTGGTGGCTTCTTTGTGGGGAGGAAGTGGGAAAGGAAACGGAAACTTCACACACTTTTAAGACTTGGTTGTAATTTAAAAAACAAAACAACACATGTACAACTTACTCTAAAGATATGAAAACAGAGTCATCTGGGCAGAGGGTGAGGGGCCATTTTTCTCTGGTTTTGTTTCTCAGTATTAAGAACCCTTTTAGTGACACCCCACTGCCATCAGGAGCAGCCCTACAGAGGCAGGGCTTCCCCCCTTCCCCCATGCACCCCGTCCCCAGGCTGGGAGGCAGCGGTCATCCCTTAGGCCCTGGAATGCACCCACTGTCCACACCCCTACTCCAACCACGCTGGAGGCGCAGGTCACTCAATGTGACCACAAAGCCCTTTCCATGTGGGATGGGACGCTCCCTCCCTGACCGTACTCCTATGAGAGCACCCAGGACGCCTGGAGCGCCTGTTCTGTTCCCCGCTCATCCCTCCGTGAGCCCCTGGACGGCAAGAGTATGTCATTTCTGCATCTTCAATAAAGGCACGTAGCAGAAAAAGGTAGGTGATAGGTGGGCAAAACTGACATAGTGTCAGCCCTAGGACAGCAGATGCCAAGAACCCCAGGGTGAGAAGTCCCGGGGGGTAGTGACTCACATGCAGGACCAGTGTGCTGCGTGTCACCCGGTCCACAGGCTTGTAGAGGAGGGCTGCAGAGAGACAGGCAGCATGAGACGGCCACACATGGAGACAGCAGACCCAGACCACCCACCAATCCATCTTTGCTATAAGGGCTCGTCTAGATGCAGCAGCCCTACCGCCCCAACGACAAGGGTAAACCTCGAGCACCTGACAGCCCAGAGTACATGCTTTGAGCTCTTAGTCTGTGACGTTAAATGCCCAGTCTAGAGCTGTTAGTCAGAACCCAAGTCTACATGGCTGACTCAAGTGACAACTGCTAAAAGGGCTCAGCATAGATGCCCACCCCTGGACGTGGGGAGCCTGCCAGCACCCTGGTGAGGATGGGAGGGAGACCTGCTCTCCAGCCCAGAAGGTTCCCAGGGAGCAGACCCGTATGTCACTCAGCATCCATCCCTACACAGTCTGGAGGCCTGATTATGAGAAGAGCAGGAACCGGCTCAAGTGTTAACATAGCTCTTTGCTTTACAGGTGTTTTTGGACACCTGGACTCCAGTAGCATAGGAGCCTCAGCCAACCTTGGCTGTCCCCACTTCTTTGGTGACCCTGGCCCATCACGGGCACAGATGCTTAGATGTATTCTGACACACACTGTCAGGTGCATTTCCTCATGGGACTCCCAAAACTAGTGTACGACATGCACTGTTGTTATCCCCATTTCACAGATGGGGAAGCAGGCTCACAGTGTGGTGAAAACTTGGCACCAGAGAAACACCTGCTATTCTCTGTGAGTGTAACTTTGCCACTATCCTAACCACTGGAAATGAGCAGTGACCTCATGTCCCTGATCCCATTTTCCACCCAGAGAGGAGCAATCTGAGCACACAGGCCTAAGAGCTCTGTTCCACCCCATGCCAGGCCACTTAGGAACCTGCATTCTACATGGGTTACATTCGCCCTAAATCTGTTTTGTCATCTGAAAGAAGGGAAAATAAAATCCTCCTTACAGGGCTGTTGGGGACAACATTTTCAATACCCCGCAGTGGCTGGTTTGTGAGAGTTCCCTAATGTCTACCATGCTTTCTGGTTGTGACGAATGGTGGCAAACTGGTCCTGACTGCGCCCTTCCCCACCCTGCCACACCCAGCACCGCTCTTTCCTGGTCCCTGCCATCATTATTGGAAGTCTGGAGCAGCAAAGGTGCCAGAGGGTGACCCTGCAGGGTGTGTGTTTGCTTTTCCAGCATATGCCTCATCTGCTTGCAGAGCCACTCTCACAGGGTTACGAAGAGGCCTCAGCACAGAGAACGTACTTTCCAAAGAGTTCTTGGTTGTCGGGTCCTTGGCATCCTTGTTGCTTCTGGCTCTCAGGTTCTGCAAAGACAAAAGCACATTTTCACACGGGACAACTAAAGGAGCTTTGATGTGGCAAAAAGTTCCACGGTCAGGAACCTTCAGCAGAAATCTCACCCAACTCTCTGTAAAGAACGCCCAGATGACAAGCCTTGGGGGTGAGTCCCGGGCCATAGCATGAAAAACAGGACGAGCTGTGGTTCACCTGGGACAGTTTCTCAATCTTGGCACCAATGAGATTTGGGGCTGGAAATTCTCTTATTCTGGGGGGCTGTCCTGTGCACTGTGGGATGTTGAGCAGCATCCCTGACCTCTACCTATGGGTGCAGTAGCACCCCCTCCTCCTGTTGTGACAATCAAAAATGTCTGCAGGCATTGCTAAGTGTCTCCTGGGGAAAATCACCCCTGGTGAGAATCTCTGATATAGAGAATCCTGTAAACTGAGGCAAACCGCAGTGCCCTTCCTCTTGGAGCAATTCAACAGCATGCAGGGGCTGCTGGGTCCAAGGAGCACATTCACCTTTGGAGATGGCGAGGGGTCCCCTGAGACCCACAATGGATTCCGTCTCTACGTCCACCTCAGCCTTTCCCAACTTAGCAAATGTACTTGCTAACAAATGAGGTGCTGAAATTCCTGGGAGGAGAGCAGTGCTTTTTCAGCGGGCAGGGCATATTTAACACAACTGTGTCAAAAGCATCACCGACTTGGTCCAAGGTACCCAGGGACATGAGGATGAAAGATCCCTGTGTGCCTAAAATCATCTCTGGAAAGCAGCTGTGGTTACTCCCAGTACTAGGCCTCTGAACAAAACAACAGCACGGGTACAGGAAGAGGCTCAGAGATTGCTTTCCAAACCTCTTGGCCAGAAACCTCAAGACTAAAAAGCATGGTGTTTTTAAGCTCACTGGGGCCAAACTCCACAACGCAGTTTGGTGCCTTTCCTGAGACTTTCATGCTCCTCACAGTGATTATTCTTCCATACGTCTGCCTCAGCAGCTGCCAAAGGGTGTGAGGAGGCATGAGAGCAAAACCTGAGATGGCAAAAATCAGGTGCTGTGCTCACGTGAGCCAGGGAAGCAGCCAACGTGCCATGTGCCCCATGTGCCACAATGCACATGAGTACTGGGAAGTCCTTAAGAATTTGGTTTAACCCCGCATTTCCCAAATTTACTTGATTCCAGAAGACCTTTTCACATCACTCCTATTACCTATCGTCTGGGGAGCTAGCGCTCCACTGAACCCAGCTCAGGCAACTCTGACCTAACTGGACGCTGCCACACACGTTTCATAGGACTGGTCCTGAGAGAAGATAAAGGACCACTGCTCCACCCATTCCAGTCTTCAGAGGCAATTATCCAGTCCCCACACCCTGATAGCCCCCTCCCCTACTGCACCCTCCCAACAGCTCTCCTTGGCCTGCTGCTTCCATTTACTTTGCATTCATTTCACTCTCTGGGTGGCTCCAATTTCTCTGGGTCTTTTTTGAAATATAGGTAGAGAACCAAAGTGGATGCTGCCCAGTGGTAAAAGCTTCACAGAGAGCTGGCTGTTGGCTGGCCCTGAGGTGCCATCCTACTGCCTACACCCCTGCCCTGGCTTACATTCCCACTCGTGCGTAGTCAGTGGGACCACATGACCCCTGCTTCCTCCCTCCTCTGTAGAAACCTGTCCAGGTGGATTTGAACTTGACCCCATTTAACCACAGCCTGCCCTTAGAGAATTGTCTCTAATTTGTCAAGGTCAGTCAGGATGCTGTGCCAACATTTCAGCTGTTAGGGATTTGAGGGTTGCTAATTGAATGAGTTAAGGAAAGAAATGGATTGAATGTGCCAGGTGAAGCAGGGCAGCTGGAGAGGCAAGTCTGGAGCCAGTCTACAGCGCTGGTTACATGCAGCCCGTTAGCGGCAGCACCGGTGGGGAGTGGGGCACACCGTGGCTCTGGAGGAACATTTAGCACGTGTCATCACCACAGGAGATGGTAAGTGCCAGGACCCACGACACCTCACCTCCCATGATAAACTATAAAATGGGACAAAGCCCCTGGAAAAAAGCTAGGTATGATAGTCAGGGTGCGACTATCTCCCAGCAAGAGTCCTGACTCCCTATTTCTAATTTCCAATTCTCTTTCTAAGGCTGCCTTTCTTACACAGAGGTCTTTCCACCCAGAATCCTTGTTTGGTGGAGGAAGGCAAGTCAGAGCTCTGAGAAGTCAGAGACTACAGGCCCAGAAAGAGGAAAATGTCACCCAGTTGTCATGGGGGCAGAAACAGAATGGGGAAGGGTGGGGAGAGATGTTGTGGGCTCTGGTCTTGGAGTGGCCACTAGTCCTCTATGTATCTGAGGGGCTCTCTCTGTGCTAGAACACTGCAGAGCGTGAGGCTGTGGCCCTCCAGGGCCCGTCGCTTTCCTCCCACGTGGGTCTACGGGGCAGAGCAACGGCAGCCCCGCCCCCTGTGCTAGCACGTCAGCCTCCTCAGCTCTCAGTCGCTGGCAGGCCAGAGGAAGAGCACAGCATGACGCCTTCCCACCTGCCCTCCGGTGACAAGGCCCCAAGTCGGCCTCAGGACTCTCACGTTCAGACCTGTTAACTGAGCAGAACTGCGGACACCCCTCCTCGCACACAAGACAGTACGGGAGCGTGTCTATGGGGGGGCCCAGCTGAGCCTCAGCATTGGCCTGGGCCCTGGCGCCGGGGAGGCAGGGCTCCAATGCTGCTCCGTCTGTTCACAACGGCATCCCTGCGCAGGGCTACAGTGCCAACCCCGAGGCACCAGAAACAGGGCTGTGGCTTATGCCCTCACCTTGGCTTGCTGTACCTTGTTCTCCCGGGCCACGGGGTACTGAAGACCAGCCCACGGCTCGCCCGCAGGAGATGGAGGCTGCACCTTTCTTACAGCACCATACTTACCTCAGAGATTTCTGCAAACTGAGCATTGGCCTGACAGCACTTCTCAGCCGTTTCCATGGCAACTCCGTAGTTGTCCACAAAGGCCCGATACACACCCAGTTGGCTGGCCTGCAGGGAGAAAGGAAGAGAGTGGGGCAGGTGGGAGACAGGTGCGGGGCAGGTGGGAGACAGGTGCGGGGCAGGTGGGAGACAGGTGCGGGGCAGGTGGGAGACAGGTGCGGGGCAGGTGAGACAGGTGCGGGGCAGGTGAGACAGGTGCGGGGCAGGTGGGAGACAGGTGCGGGGCAGGTGGGAGACAGGTGCGGGGCAGGTGGGAGACAGGTGCGGGGCAGGTGGGAGACAGGTGCGGGGCAGGTGGGAGACAGGTGCGGGGCAGGTGAGACAGGTGCAGGGCAGGTGGGAGACAGGTGCAGGGCAGGTGGGAGACAGGTGCAGGGCAGGGGAGACAGGTGCAGGGCAGGTGGGAGACAGGTGCAGGGCAGGTGGGAGACAGGTGCAGGGCAGGTGGGAGACAGGTGCAGGGCAGGGGAGACAGGTGCAGGGCAGATGCCCCTGCTGCCCGTCTTTCTGAGAAGCGGGCTTCCGTGCAAAGCTCTGGAGAAAGGCCCGGTGCAGCAGACAGTGCACAGCTGCAGACACCTCAGTGCTGTGCTGTGCCTCCCACCTGCCTCCCCACCCCACCCACGGAGCCCACAGCGACAGGTTGAGAAGTGACTCACCGTCCCAGGAAGGTAACAGTTCCCTTCCACATTGGCTTATTCCTCCCACCCCCTCATTAAAATGGTGTCACTGGCAGCAGCTAAAGTTCAAGGCTGTCAGTGAATGCAGACAGCTGTCTCTACACAGGATGGAGCAGCACCTTCTCATTCTGGCTGGGGGACCCCAAGGCGGGACAAGGGATCCGTACCCGCCCCCCTCCCCCTCCCAGCCTCTGGTGGCTAAGGAGCTCTCCCCACAGCTGATCCCTTCAGATACATAAGGAACACGCAATCTAGCTGCCTTGGAGAACAAGGGCTCCTGCTGCCCTGACGTGAGCCCCACCCAGACCTGGCAAGGGGACGCAGGTGTCAACCTGCACACCTGGCAGGTGGGAGACCTGCTGCTGCCAGCTGTAAGGAAAGGGACATTTTGTCCTTCATCCAACCAAAGGCATTAATTAACAGAGGGTCTGCTCACATAGCCTCCTGCTCAGACACTCAGTTGAGCAACAACGCCCATGGGGAGGAGTATGTGTGCAGCTACCAACATCTCTGGGCCCCACGTCACCTGTGGAGGCAGCTGGGGGAAACCTGCCCTCATCGCGCACCAGCAAACCCAGGCTGGGGAAGGTCAGGGCGAACCCCATGACCTGCTGGTTGGGCCTCCCACTGCAGCCGACCAGGAGCTGGAAGCCTAAGGCTTTTACGGATCCTGGTGTTTGTTCTGTGTACAACCTAAATTTTATTTCCATACACAGTTGCATTTATATTGAATTTTATGTTTCTTCAGATAACAATCCCAGATGCTGGGTAAGCCAGGAGCTCTAGGCGCTGTGTGGTCTTCTGGCCCCACTCCCTGTGGCGGCTGCATGGGGGCCTGGGGACCACAAGGGACAGCGTCAGCTAGAGGAGGCCCCGCCCAGGCCCCACCAGGCCGATACCCCATCCCCAATACCACGTGCTTCTCCACTGGTACCAGTCACACCACAGCCCTTCCTTCCCTCCCTCACTCGCTAGCCAGTGACACCTCCCACAGACGGAGGCCCTGCGTTAGGCACTGCCGCCAGCCTGGGATCACTCAGACAGTGCGGCCGGGCAGCAGGGAGATAAATAAATAAGTGAGCAAACGCGTAATACGGCAGATGGCGGAGGGCAGGGTGGGGTTGAGGGTGATGGGGCCACTTTAGGTAATGTAGTCAGGGCGCCTCTCTGAAAAGGTGGCGGGTTCAGCCAAATCCTGAGGAAATGTTACCACTGAATTTCGTCCCCTCAAAATTCACGTGCTGAAGCCCTGCCCCCCAGCACCTCAGAAAGTGACTGTGTTCGGAGACAGGGCCTAAGGGTGTGATTAGGTTAAATGAGGCTGTTGGGGTGGGTCCTAACCCAATAGGACTGATGTACTTAGAAGAGGAGATTAGGACGCAGGCAGGCACACGTGAGGACATGTGGACACCACGGTCATCTGTGAACCAAGGACAGAGGCCTCAGAAGAAACCAGCCCTGTCGACACCTTGATCTTCAACCTCCAGCCTCTGCAACTGTGAGAAAATACATTTCTGTCGCTTGAGCCACCCAGACTGTGGCAGCGCAGGCCAACTAATACAGGGTCCATGGGAAGAGAACTCCTTTCGCAAGGGGCTCACTTCTTCCACGTGGCTTGTGAGAAGTTCCAGGCAATTCGTTCACCCATTTTTTGCTAATCAAAAACCAAGCGACATGAATAATGAGACAAATGGAGATCAAGTGCCTCCAGATAGGATGCACTGAGAAGGACACAGCATCACTGCTGTGGGTTTTTGTTTTCGTTTTCCTGCCATTAATGCAGACAGAACCTGAATCTATTCCTGAGGAAACATCAGACAGATCCAACCTGGGCTGTACCCTTGAAAAAAACACCTCAAGGTCATAGAAGACAAGCAAAGGCCAAGGAACTGGTGCAGACAGATGGAAACTGAAGCAACATGACAACAAAGGATACATCTTGTGACCCTGGATTGGATCCTGAATCAGAGAATGAAAATGGCTATAAAGAACAGGATGGCTAACTTGGGAGAAATTTGCACATGGAATGCACATTAAATAACTATATCATATCCGTGCGAAACTTCCTCCATTTGAAGACTATACTGTGGGGTACAGAAGAGCACGTCCTTGTTCTCAGCAAATATACAATGAGGTATTTAGGGGTAAAAGGACAGACATCTGCAATTTATTCTCCAACTAGTCAGTGTGTACGTGCACATGCATGCATGAATAATAGAGACACAAAAAGATAAAGATAAAGCAAATGGGGTAAAATGCTACAACCGGTGTATCTGGCACACAGGAGTTCTGCTACTCTTCTTGCAACTTTTCTGGAAGTTTGGAAAGAGTAGAAAAACAAAAAGCTGACTGAGCTGATAACAGTTCAGGCAGAACCAAAACGCCGACTGGTGGCAGTTAAGCAGTGCATTCCCACACGAAGAGGGGTCAAGGCACAGTGCCTTTGGTCCTCAGACTCTCCCAGCTGGACAGCCTGACAGAACAATACGGGCCGACCTCGCCTTGGCTATCTGAAAGGGGTGGGGCAGGGATTATGTCTGTCTGTCCTTGGGGAGACGCCAGTACTCAGCCCCAGGGGCACACACGTGAACACTCAGCGCACAGTTACTGGGGCATGACTTCCCCCTGCAGCCCCACTTCTCTTCCCAGTCTTCCTGCTGCAACATCCAAAGCACAAAGGTAGCTCAAGGACACCAGGGAAACCAGAAAAAACTTTCCAAATTCTGGCATTCATCAGACTATTAAATTTTTTTAAAAAGTTTCCAAGTACTTTCAGAATGCTATTTGGGGAAGACTGCTGGTTGTGGGTTTCTTTCCAACACAATTGTCTGTGTCTCAGGAGGGACACCGGCTGAGTCACATCCATTGGGTTCAAACCTGCTGACACATCACACACAGGGAAGCGGGGGTGCTTCAAAGATGGGGGCACCTTGATTAAAACACAGTCTCCAGCTCTCTGGCGATGGGGAAGGGGGTCCAGGCAGTGAGAATCTCAATAAAACAGGCGCTTCGTGTGTTCCTTGGGCGCTTCGTGTGTTCCTTGCATCTTTGCTCCAGTGTGGAAGACCAGGGTGGGGGAGGTGGGGCGGGGGTGGGGGCGGCGCCAACAGGAAAGCCACGCCTTAGAGAAGAATGCTGGAGCCCAAGCAGGAGCCAAGGTGAGGCCAGGGTGGGGCCAGTGGGATGTCTGGGGGCTCAGGAGGGCTGGGGCCCCAGTTTTTCACTAACCGCCATGCTCTGCATTTAGAGGGGACCCGGTGACCGTGGGCCACCCCTAGCCCTGGAGGACTGGTTTCCCTTGGGGGAGAAAACACTCCAGAGAAAGCACATGTGCACAGGAGGCCCGGGTAACCCTGGAATCAGGATTAGGAGTCCTCGGATGTGGAATCCCTGCCTTGCGGGCTTGCCCAGCATGCGCCTTCCAGTGCCTCTCCCAGGACAGGGGCTCCTGGTACAGAAGGCGGCCTCTGCTGGGCAGCTGCCACGCTCTTATATCCAGATCGCACCCCACCCACCCAGCCTCCACCTGAAGAGACTGACTGGTTCCCCTCTGAGACCCAAAAAAGAGGTGAGAAACTCCTTTTCACACATGAACCTCACATGTTGGAACTTCACATGTTGAAAACAAATGTCAATCTGGAAGCTCCCGTCTGAGTTTCCTCCTTCATCCCCAGGTCCCAGAGCCATTTCTTCCTTTTGGACAAACCCCATCTTATCCATGTTGCGGGTAAGGGTATACCCTGAAGGCAATCCCTGTTCTGCGTGTGGCCTGGCCAATGTCAACAGGCCTACCAACCCTTTCATATGATTGCAGACTTGGCTGATCCCACTGATGGTTAAAAAGCGGCATCCTCGGCTCCTCTCTGGCCCTGGGGTCAGCAAAGGCGAGAGCGGCCCCTGACCTGCCTGCACAGTGGGCCTCTCCGGTACTGCGAGGGGGCTCCCGCATCTGGGACCTGAACCCAGACCCACAGCCGCCTCTGTCAAACAGATTCCTGGCCAGTTTGGCTCATTGGGCCTTTCACAAATCCTTATTCTGTCACCCACCACCACCTGCCCTTCAGTTTTATGGCACCTAAAGGCAGGGGTATAAAGAGTCTGCTGGGAGACAGACAAACCAGGGTTACAGTCCAGGTAAGTGAACCTTCCATTCCTCAGTCTCTTCACCTGCATGGTGGTGAAGACGTGACCGGCACTCTAGCGCTGCCTCATCTCGGGGGCACTGGGGCACCCGCGGGCCCCCTTGCGACTCTGATCAGAGTCCAGCCCACTACTCAGGAACCAGATCGCCTCACAGCACGAGGCTGTCGGTCGGTCCACACTCCCCAGTTTATAAACCAACCCCTGCTGCATATCTCTAGCCTGTCCACAAGGCCCGGTTCTGATTCCTGCAGGGCACAGGGGATTGCTTCCAAAGTCTCCAGCATGAAATATGCCTCCAGGATATGAAAGGAGACGGCAGCGGGAGCTGGGCCACATGAATGTCCTGTTTTTACCACTTTTCTCTGCCAGGGTCCTCCTATGGGACCAAGGGCACATTTCCCACTACTTTGATTTTTATTGACCAAGTCTCCTCTCCCTACAGCACTTTAAAAAAACCTCTCCAAGAGCCTTGCATTCAGGTAACTACAAAATGAAATGGAGTGATAACCCCTGCTGTTCCTACCTGAGCGTGCCCCTCCATGCTCTGCCCACCCTGACTCTGCCCTGCGTCCACCCCCTGCTCTCCTGGACAGCAGTATCTCTTTGGTCCCAAGCGGCCCTCTGGGGGCAGCTGCAGCAGCCTGGAGACTAGGAACCTTACGTACAAAGGAGCAGAGCCGGGAAGGACGCCGTGACGAAACCAGGGGCAGTCATGTGCTGCGTCCAGTGTGGGTGCTATGGCAGAGACCCCTCCTTGCAACCTGACCTTTGGCATCTGAAGTACTTAGGTACACTCCAGACACTTACTTGTCACTGTCACCTCAGTGTCCCAAGAGCCCTTCGCAGCACACGCCTGCAGGTCTCAGGAGAGGGCTGGGCCCCACCCAGCCGCCCCCACAGCTCGGGAGCTGCCGTGCACCTGCTTCAAGTCACTCACCAGCTTCTGGAAGAGGTCGCCCACGCGCTGCTGGTGACTCCACTGCTGCACGCGGGGGAAGAGCCCGTCATAGAACTCCTTGTGGATCTCGTAGAGCTCAGGCACTTTGAAGAAGATGGTCTCGATCTGCTGGCTCGTCAGCACCGGCTGAGAGGTGGTGGCAGCGGCCTTCAAAGGCTTCATGGGCTGGAAGAGGGCACAGGTGAGGTGACAGGCGACAGGTGAGGCGGCATAGATGAAAGGACATGCCGTTTGTCAGGCGTATGGTATGACCACAGAAAATTATGGTTATGTGAATTATGGGAATTTATTTATAAATTCCATTAAAAATGAAAATGTAAAGCCAGCTCGGGCTGGCACCTGTCTTACACTGGAATCCACTAACCCTTGGGCAGGTCTAACTGCTGCACAGGGGAGATGTTACGACCCTTCCACAGGCCTCAATGAATCCAAGGAGGGTGGATGCCGCCAGGCTGACAGCTGACGTGGGACCTGGGCCAGGTGAACCCCCCTGCTCAGCCCCCTGCACCCTCCTCACCAGCAGCAGCGCCTCTAGGTGGCTCAGGTACGTCTCCTCACTGGCCAAGATTCCAGACAGGACCCATTTTCTCATCTCCAAGCCCTTTTCCAAGTCCAGCTCACTCTGCAGAAGAAACAGACAAAAGTCAGACCCGGGCGATGATACCTGAAGAGATTAGGATACAGACACACAAGAGGAAGACACAGGGAGAAGAGAGCCATCTCTCAGCCAGGGAGAGACGCCTCAGGAAAAACCAACCGCGCCAGCACCTTGACCTTCGACCTCCAGCCTGCAGAACCATGAGAAAGAAATCTCTGTCGTTTAAGCCCCCCAGTTCTGCTACTGTTACGGCCACCTTGGGAAACTCACACAGATGCTGCCGCTAAAGGCACTGGAAACTGCTGTGTGCCTGCCTGGCCACTCCCGTGCTTGCTCCCTGACCCTAGGCAGGCAACGCTTGGTGTCAGAGCTTGGCGGGCCCCATTGTAGTCCCAGGGAGGCAGGGAGGGAGTGGCCCTCCATTTGTTGAAGGTGACGTCATCCACCACCAGGTTTCCCAGCCCACAGGGGAATGTGAGACAATCCCACCGTGGCAGCCATGGGTGTGGAACTTGAGTACTGCTTCTTCAGGCACTTGCTTTCCCACACCTCTCAGGGAGATTCCTGGGAGGAATCTGATTGGGTGCAGGCTCCTGGAACTCAGCACCCGACCTCTGGGGCTGGAGGACTCTCTGTGGGGACGGGGGGCTGTCCTGTGCCTTGTATGGTGTTGAGCAGCATTTCTGGCCTCTATTCACCACATGACAGTAGCAACCCCTTCCCATACCAGGTTGTGACAGCCGCAAATGTCTGCAGACGTTGCCACACTTCCACTGAGGTCCAAATTGCCCCAGGTGAGAAATTCTGGTTTCAAGGAAAAACCTGACTGAGGCCAGCTCGGGCTTCTTGGTGTCACCGCAGAGTCTGGAATCGGGACCAGCAGTGTAGCTCCTCTGTGCCCCCCACCCTGACGTCCCTTTCTACTTTCCTTGCCTGGTGCAAGGGAGGCACTTCGTGGTGCAGATGGCAGGCCCAGCAGGAAGTGCCCAGGGCCAGGCGTCGGGGGACAGAGCAGTAGCGCCAGGCCTGCCCGGTGAGCCCCTTTTGCCGTGAGTGCGTGACATCCTCGCTGCCCACTGGGAACTTCCAAAGAGCGTTCCTGGACCACCACTCTGCTCTGGGAACCTTGTACGCGTACATGAGCTAGGTATGTGCATGTATGTTGCATGTGTGCACACGTGTGCGTGCATGTGCACATACATGCACTTGTGTAGGGGCCAGCCATCAAGGTCTTGGTGGAGAGCCACGCCAGGGAAAGGACACTCAGGTCCCATACCCCACAGTCTCCCTGGGCACACTGGGTGGTGGCTGCATGGGCAGGAACCTCCTGGACACGCTGAGCCTGACCCTGAAACTCCCTGTGCCAGCACAGTGTCTGTAACACGTGACGCTCGATGAAGGTTCACTGAGCCATCAAATCAATGAGTGCATCTAGAACTCCATGCTGGGCCCAGTCAGGGCCGCATCCTTACAAAGCTGAGGGTCCCTCCTGGAACCCTCATCCGCGACAAGCGGGTCCCGGTATCTACAGCTGTCAGTGCAGCCTGCTCCCGGGCCCAATTCAGCAGGTCCTCTACACACGGTGACACGTGGGTAGGGTGGGGGCGCTGACGCCTCTTCTCATCTCAGCGCGCCAAGGCCACACCATGAAAGGGGCAGCACCTAGGGGAAGCAGCTCTGCACTGACCCTGCCTCTGCATCCCAGGGTGTCCAGGTGCGGCTCCGCCCAACCAAGGGAGGAGGTTAAGGTGAAGCGGGGCAGCAGTCACCCACCCAGCCCTGCACGGCCTGACCAACAATGCTGCACTGTGAGTGCACGGTAGGGGGACACGACGGCCCCCCTGACACGAGATGCTGGTGCCCATGTGGGTGGGTGGCCGTGCTGTGCCTCGTTCCCACCCACAGTCTGGAAAGCTGAAAGGAAAAAGAGTGCCGGCAGGCAGGATGGCGCCGAGGCCAGCTCTCCCTGTTCCGAAGGGCGTGGCCAGCTCCAGGGAACATCTGGCTCGGGGACAGTACTGGGCTGGAGAGGAGACATGGGGCACAGGCACTGCTCCTTAGACTGAGAATCTTCTCCTAAATCCTGAGAGGTGCTGGTGGCATCAGACAGGCACAGTTGGGACAGCAGCCAACTCCATCTGGCAGAAGAAAGGGCAGGAGGGAGGGTGCAGGAGACGAGTGCGTAAGGAGCAGGGCGAGGACCAGAGCACTTTATCCCCACCTGCACACATGCCAGTTCTGGACAAGGCGTGTGAATCCAGTCAGCGCCGTGCCGGCGGGAACACTTGTGGGAGGAAGCTGGACGTAAAGGGCAACTGGGAAAGGAAGGCAGCAAGCAGGAAAGAAGGCGCCCGGGAGGGGGCTGGGGCAGGGGCAGGGGCAGGGGGTGGAGGCAAGGGAGGAGCAAGCAACACAAACCTTGATGCTAGAAGAGCAGATAAAAATGAATTAGGCATGATGACAGGAAGGACAAGCTGACTGAGGGACCCAGGTGACCAGAACAGCCACCTGTCAGCCAGCTGCCCAACAAGCAGAGCAGAGAGCTGGAGCTGGAACAGAGCTGCAGGAATGCGAGCAGCAGCAAAACCTCAAGGAGTACCCCTCACCCCCAACCCCAACCTGGGGGAGCGGGGGTGATCAGGGCATAAAAGGCCGGCCATGAAGGTTGGGCTGCTCCTGGCTGGGAGTTCACAGCCAGCACACCTGCTCGACAGAGGACCCTGGCTTCCTCTCTGGGCAGGGGTCGCTCTTTCACTAGCAGGGCTAGACATCGTCCTGGAGCCCATCCAGCAGAGGGCAGGGCTGGCCTCTACACAGGGCCACGTGCCGAGGGGCTCCTGCAGCCCCGGTCCTCCAAATAGAGAGGCACGAGCACGCCGGGCAGGAGGCACGACTCCTGTGCCCAGCCCCGGAGAAACCAACTCAGCAGGCTCTTGGGAGAGAAGGGAACAGGCTGTGCTGATAACAAACACCCCGTTTTCCGGTTTTGCAGAGAAGACAGGTGAAGCCACCACTATCCGTATTTAAGTCAGGGCCCCAGAACCAAGTAACATGGCCAAACTGAGCCACAGGGTGACATTTATGCACCTACAACTGGTGCAGAGCCTCACTGGGGCCCCCAAATAGTCAAAGCACCCAGGACAAGGGAATCCTAAAAGTGAATGAACTTGTGGTTGCTGAGATAAAAGCACAAGTCGGAGTTATACCGTGTTTCCCCGAAAAGAAGACCTTGCCGGACTATCAGCTCTAATGTGTCTTTAGGAGCAAAAATTAATTAAGACCCGGTCTTATATTCCCTGAAAATAAGACCTAGCCGGACCCCAGTCTTATTTTACTATAAGACCCAGGTCCAGCTAGGTCTTATTTTCAAGGAAATACGGTAGACACACTCACTGTGGGGATGGCCAGCAGCAGAATTATAAAGCAGGCCTGTTTGTCTTCAAACATTCCTGTGCCAGCAGTTCCCTTGTAAACATGCAAAACTGACTTCTGAGCAGAGGGGATCAATTGAATACATGCATTTACTCTGGCTTCCCACTGAAAACAAAACAGAAAAACAAACCAACAAAACCCCTAAAACATCTGTGGGGCCTGCCAGCCACCTACTGAGGCAGCACACAGGCACAGCCACTTCTGTAGAGCAGCAGCTGCCCCCAAGCCCACGTGCTTCCTGGGCCCCTCCATGCCCACGACAGGCCCCTGGCTGGAGGCCCGCCCAGCTCGGCCACTTGCTGAAGGCACCTGACGTGAGAAGGTGTGGGCGGGGCTCGTATCTGCCCCTTCTGGCTGAGCCCAGTGTCTCTGGGCCTGCTCCTTGCTGGTCCCCCAGGGACAGGGCCCAGCAGGTCACCGTGAGGAGCCGTCACACAGCGTGTCACAAAGCATGGACACTGGTGAGCAGGGGCTGCTGCTCTCCTTCTCGATGCCTCGACATCCCCCCATAACTGAATTCCTTCAACGACCCCAGAAGGAACGACCATGCTGACCTACAGCCGGGGTGATGCCGGAACTCTTACCCCTTTCCCTGACACTACTGAGGAAAGGTCACTCGCTGGCTGGCAGCTCTGGCCCCAGCCTCCCCACAGTGTCCACACGCTGTCTTGCTTCCTTTGAGCCAGAGGTGCCGGCTTTGCCCTCCCACAGGAGAGGGTCAGTGATCATGGAAACAGCCTGCACAGGGCTTGCTCTTCCCAATGACTCCAGGTCAGTGTAGACGGGGGTTTGAGGGTAGAGTCTGGGGGTGGGTGGCCAAGCCACATAGGGCCCAGGGCACATCAGCCTCCTCAAGGAGCCTAAAAGTGGAGCAAGATTCTGCTGGGTAAAGACAGCCCTCAAGGACGATGGACAAAAAGGACCCGTGCCAAGCTCAGGACTCCACCTACTTTTCAGGGCCCTAAGGATCTTTGCACCAAACCACGCTCCCAAAGCAGGAAGAGAGTGCACCAAGAAAAGCAAGGAAGATGGGGAAAAGTGTCAACTGAGAAATGGGGAAAGCTTCAAATATAGTAGCTGTGTGGCTTCGAGCAAGTTACTTTACCTCTCTGAACCTCAGTTTCCTAATCTGTGAAACGGTGAGACTGGACGTTGGATAAGAAGCCCCACAGGGCAGCTGTGTGTTACACAACAGCTTCCCCTCCCATCCTCATGTTTCAGAATAAGAAGCCTGTGCAGCACTGGGGTCTTTGGAAATCACGGAAGCGTAAGTAAGAAGCAGTCTTGTAGCTTCTTAGAGGCACCAGCCCACGGCAGCCACTGAAGCGAAAAGACACACTAGAAAGTTCTTTGTTGCAGCAACAGGAAAACCAGATTCCTCTAGTTTTTAAACCTGAGTGGAAATCACCCAGAAACAAGCTAAGCAGGTGGGGGAAGGTATCTGCCATTAGGGGCAAAGGGACCAGAAAGAGAGCTGCAACCCACCGCGAGGGCAGCAATCTTCTCAGCCCAAGAAGGAAGCACCTGAGAACTCAAAGGGGTGCCCTTGCCCCAGGGCAAGGGGGTGCGTGTCTGGGCCCCAACGCACCAAGGAAGTGCTCTCCTAAGCCATGGGACCACTGAGAACAGTGCGACTCTGTGCCAAGCGGGGCCAGCATGCCAGCTCTGGGACAACCCCTCTATGTGCCCACAGGCGGGGCCGGCCCAGCGGCCGCTCCGAGTGTGCAGCAGGGCATCTGCTGAATGTGCCACTGTGCACTCGCCACACGACCTCAGGGCTCAGTTCTACAACAGTAAGGTGGAGGTGACAGCAGGACTGTTAATGACAACGAGATCTTGAGGGAAAGGACCTGGTTAAATGGATGGAGTCATTGTCAACACCCCCTTTGGTAAAAGGGAGCAAGTACATTCCACGGAGTGCAGGGACAAGAATCTGGATGTCACCCCTGCTGGCCACCGTGGAGGTCACCACTGGGGGGTCACCACCGCGGGGACACCACCGCGGGGGCCACCATTGTGGGGACACACTGCTGGGGCGACCCTGCAGGTCCTCAGCTCAAGCTGCCTGCCTCCTCCACACTCGGCTGACACAGTCCCATGATGTCCCTGTACCACACATCTAGCAGGCGGTCCCCATGCCCCAGATGAAGGGGTAAGGCAGGAGTTTTAGTGACTCGACATCCAAGCTTGGCTGCTCTGTCACCTACTTGCTCTGCCACCACCTCTGAGCGCGTGGCTGTGCTTCAGGGAGCCGCTGGGACAGGACAGCTGCCTGGAGCTGAGCCCGAGCCCCGTCCCCCACCTGGCCACCGCCCTGGGACTCACGGCCTTGGTGGACTCCAGGGCTCCCGAGGCCAGCGCGTCCCGGCTGCCCCTGGCCTTGCTGCCGAGGTGGGGTGAGGAGGAGGGTGAGTCGTCGATGTAGGGCAGCCCATCCTGGTGCCGGCGCTGCTCCTCGGCCCGGTCTGCGGCACAGCCATAGCCAGGTGGCGTTCCGAATGTCGTATCTGTGTGTGCAGAGAAGCAGCCTGTGTTAGACACAGGGAGGGGGGCTGAGGGCTCGTCGGCTTGGGAGTGTCCACGCCCCGCCTGTCCCAGCAAGTACCCAGCTGACACTGTCACCTACAGGCATCAAACAGGGACCTCAGGGATGCTGACCTCATCTTCACAACCAGCTGGCCCAAGAGCCCGGAGCGAGGAGACGAGGCCCAGCAGCTCACTCCCCAGACAAAATGAGATGGGGCTTTCACATGCTACCTGGGGCAGGCCTGCCCTTGTCCTGGAAGAGGGGCTTGAGACACTATACAAAGGGGGACCCCACATGCTAGTATCTTGCTGTCAGGGACGGTCCTTGTACCCGTCTGTGGGGCGAGCAGCACAGGCCTGCACACCTGCCCAGGTGCAAGCCATGGCTACCATGAACAGCACCCCACACCCACGTCTGCCAGTCCAAGCCCAGCGAATGGGTGCTGCAGCCCTCTCCCCTCCCTCATCCTGTCCCTTGCTGACTCACGGCCCATCCCCCAGGTGGTCTGGTAAAATCCCAGACCATCTTTACCTCACACCAACTATGCCTATGCGAACAGAGGGTGGCTTGTCGTACGACAGGCTCCTTGCCACTGGGGACTATCTGGTTATGGAGAGTAAGATCTCCTTCCAAAGACACCCGAAGACAGTCACCTCCTTCCCAGTGGAACTCACAGAGCCACACCCGTTGGCCTTTCTATAGTTCTGTTCCCAGACTCCCCACCAGGACATCAACCCACAAGGCCTAGCCTGTGCTAAGCCTCAGGTGAAGGCCACTTCTTGACTTCTTCCAAAGGGCACTTTCACAGCCCATGGGGTTCCCAAGAGGTCATACCAATTGGGGAAATGTCAATCAGCTTATGTCACTTTCACCATGACTCACCTGCAAGCAGACCCCCCAAAGGTTACGACCACAGGTGGCCTCTGCAGTGTTCATCTGTCAGATGACAACAACTTCTGCCACCAAACACCCACTCTGGGACTCAGGCTCCAGGTGTGGTGGTACCCAGACCACCCAGGCCAGCTGGGCACAGGGCCACCCACGGACTTCTGGAGCTGACCTGGCCATCCCAGAAGGAGCCAGTTTTCGATTCTTTCCACATGGGCAGCTGGGAGGAGCTGTGGCTGGACTGAGCAGGTGCTCCACGCAGGCTCAGCCTGGATGTGTGCGGCAGTGGCTCCGGAGCCAAGCTGCGGACGCCCCCGCTGGCCACAGTCCCCGCTTCCTCGAATGCCTCTGCCTGTCCCGGGTTTTCTCCCTCCGTGTCCCAGCACGTTGCACACCCGCTAACAGGTGTCCTTAGTCCTAGCAGCACAGCAGCAGCCCCGAGGAGCTGCAAAAACATAATGGAGCCGACCCCAACACAGACCAACTGAATCAGACGCTCAGGGGGGCCTGGGCCCTGTTGGTTAGAAAGGCTTCCCTGGGGACTCCAGCTGGCAGCCAGGGCTAAGACCCGCTGTACTACCCCAACACAACGTCTGGCACTGACCCACCCGCGTCCCGTGTCTGCACAGAGGCGCCAACTGCAAAGGCCAGAATGGGTTCTACCTGTGTGTACGTGTGGCCACAGGAGGGTCCCAGTAAGGGCTAGTTCTGGGTTGAGACGCAGTGGGGGAAGCCCGAGACCTGGGAGGCCTCCTGCCGAATCCCCCAAGAAGCTGTGCAGAGGTGCCCTGGGCTCCTTAATGCATAGGCCATTGAGGGGATTGCAGGAACCAAGACCACCACGTTGCTATTAACACTCAGGCGACCGCAGGACCTTAAGATTTTGCAAAGGCATTCAGCTAGGTCTCACTTAGCAGCCCTGAGGACAACCAGGGAGAGTTCAGTGGTATTAAAAAACCCCAAAACAAAAAAACACAAAACCCTACCCCCCAAAATGATCTGAGTTCAGCTTCTACTTCTTTTGGGGGAATCAGAGTTGTTGTTGTTTTTTTTTCCAATAAATAAAATAAGCACAGAGGTCTTATCCACTCAACATCCAGGATACGAAGCCTATATCACAGCAGCCCCTACTGGAAACCTGCCCACGAAAGGCAGCCTGGTAGGAAAGCCTCAGCTATCAGGTAGGGCTGTCCTCACAACGAGCCCAAATGGTCTCCCTGGGCCATGGGGTCGTCCGTTTCTCAGTTTTCCTGACTTTAAAATCTGAAGTGTGGGGCCAGCTTGGTGGCTCAGGCAGTTGGAGCTCCGTGCTCCTAACTCCGAAGGCTGCTGTTTCCATTCCCACATGGGCCAGTGGGCTCTCAACCACAAGGTTGCCAGTTCGATTCCTCACTCCCGCAAGGGCTGGTGGGCTGAGCCGTCTGCAACTAAGATTGAACACAGCACCTTGAGCTGAGCTGCCGCTGAGCTCCCAGATGGCTCAGTTGGTTGGAGCGCGTCCTCTCAACCACAAGGTTGCCGGTTCGCTCCTGAAAGGGATGGTGGGCTGCGCCCCCTGCAACTAGAAAACGGCAACTGGACCCGGAGCTGAGCTGCGTCCTCCACAACTAAGACTGAAAGGACAACAACTTGAAGCTGAACAGCACCCTCCACAACTAAGATTGAAAGGACAACAACTTGACTTGGAAAAAGGCCTGGAAGTACACACTGTTCCCCAATAAAGTCCTGTTCCCCTTCCCCAATAAAATCTTTAAAAAAAAATCTGAAGTGTGAACTAAACAATTGACGGAGGCGCACTCAGGTCTAAAACGCTCCTGTCACTCTTCAGTGCGGTCAGCTCTGCCTTACTGACCCCGACTCTACCTCCTCCCTTACCCTGCTCCCCACGCTTGCTCTGGACCTGCCTTTTACATTATTAGCTCAGGATTATCAGCACCCACATGTTCTGTCCATGAACCTTTAAACTGATTTGTTTTTATAAATAACAATATATTTTTTAAGTCAACACATTCTTTCTCGTCTTTGTCTGGGTGCTGCGACCTAATTTCCAGGCCAGTGACTACATAGAGGTCACATCCAAGGACATACCAACGCCGAGTGATTCCCCAGTAAGAACTTCAGGGTCACACTCGGGGATCCAGGGCTCACTCCATAGGAGCTGCAAGATTTCACGTTTGTGAAACAAGGTGCTGCTGGCTTAGTGACACCCTGGCAAAAAGCCGGTGTGAGAACCAAGTGCCTGGCCAGTATCAAAAGGGCCACCGATGGCTGTGGACACTTCACCTCCAGCCGGTGAGAGCAAGGGACCAGGCTTTGCAGCCAAACTCCACTGGGCACACATCTCCCCACACCAACGTCTGAGTGACTAATGCTTTTACGCCTGGGATCTGGACGGCCGGTCACCCCTCCGGTGGAGGGTCTCAGCTCCCTGTCCCAGCTAACACAGACTCAGTACCCTTCATTTCATTGATTCCCCCAGACTGTTCCAATGCAAGTGTGATGGGGATGAGGGAAGAAAGCTCTCCATTTCTTTATCCCCCATTCTAACCAGTACGCAAAAACCTGCCTTCCTCTCACACTGGTTTTTCACACCTGAGGTCCCCCCAGCAAACAAGGTCCCCCTCTTCTTGAGCATAAGAGTTTGAAAGCTGCCATCTCCCCAGAACCAGAGGAAAGGAAGAGAGAGGCTCGTTCTTCCCACCTCTACCAGGAACATCCAGCTGGAAAAGCTCCCTGGGCCTCCACAGCTCGGGCAGGACTGGTGGCCACAGCAGTTGCGCACTTCCTGCAAAAATCCACCCAAAGCTGAAACCAAACCCTGGAGAGAGGTGGGTGTGGGCACGGACCCCATCGCTACAGGAAGCTCAGGGAGATGAGGGAGGATCAACGAGAGCTAAGCGGCTGGGGAAGGGGGAGAGCAAGGCCGATTCTGGCCCTGAGCTCTGCAGACAGCGGCTGGCTTAGCGTGGAAAAAGGACGAGCACAGTGAAATAATCGGAAACCTCCGCCTCTCCAGGCAAGCTGGCTTAGCAGCCCCAACCCCACCACGCTACCAATCTATTCTCTGCTGCAAGAAAAACAAGGCCAAAGAAAAAAAAGAAAAAGGGAGGAATAAGTCCCAGGAGGAGGAGGTCCTCCCAGACAGTGCCCAGGTCATGCCCCCTTCTTATACCTCAAGGACAACACTGCTTTAAAAAAAATCTTTCAAATATGTAAACACAGAATTACCATATGACCTAGCAATTTCACTTCCGGGTACAGACTCAAAAGAAAGGAAAGCGGGACTTGAACAGATACCTGCACACTCATGTGCACAGCGGCATTACTCACAACAGCCAAAAGGTGTCCACTGACGGATGGATGGAGAAACAGACTCGGTATGGACATACAATGGGATATTACTTAGCCTGAAGAAGGGAAGGACATTCTGACACCCCCAAAGGTGGATGAACCTGCAGGATATTATGCTCAGTGACTGGAACAGGCCAGTCACAAAGACACACTTAGTGTCTGATTCCACTTGTATGAGGTACCCAAAGCAGCCAACTTCATAGAGACAGAAAGTGGAATGGTGGGTGCCAGAGGGTAGGGAAGGGGGAAAGGGGAGGTGTTGTCTAAGGGGGACAGAGTTTCAGTTTGGGAAGATGAAAAAGTCCTAGAGACGGATGGTGACGATGGCTGCACATTACGAACGTATTTAATACCACTGAACTACCCTTAAAAATAGTTTAAATAGTTCATTTTGTGTTATGCATACATAACCACACAGATGTACACACACAAATTCCTAAGCTCCCTCCCAGCCCGTGGCAATGGTGGGGTGGCTGCGCTGGGGTAGGGCATGAGGGGGACCGCCCTCAATCACCAGCAGCCCTTTGCAACCACATCTGAAATAAGCACAAAACAAGCACAGTATCGAAACTTCCAAGCAGTATGCTCCCCGAGTTGGTAAGAGCAGGCAGGGTGATGGGATATTCCTCTCCCCATGTATTTATCTAATAACGAGGACAATAAAAGAAAGCTTTGCACGTGCTCTGCAGTGGCACGTGCTCTGTCAATGCCACCTCAGGAGGAGCACCTGGCATCACACTCGGGACCACACAAACTGGCACACAGTTTCCAACAACCACACGATGGGTTCTGAGCCATCTCAGCAATTACAGAGTTAACACATCCCCTTTCCTGGGCCTCCTCTTTGCCCACGCACATTTTCCCAATCCTGTGGATGAGATTCCTGCCAGCTGATTTTCCGAGGTCAGAGGAGAAGCTGGCCCATCACAGATCATACCCGGTGCCCACACAGGGCCCCTCGATGACAAGTGAATGGCACGTGCCTGTACCCTCAACACTGTCCTCCCTGCTCGCACACAGCGAGACCACATCTGTCTTGAAAGCACCAGCTGCCTTCAGACTAGTCTCAGTCCCTTCAGCCCCCAACAGCCTGTCCATCTGTCTGTTTGCCTCTTCTCCAAGCCTTTGTTCAAACAGCTCCAATAAATTCGACACTCCCCTCCCCGTTCTCACCGCCACAAGTCAGGGCGCATGCATCTCCCTGAGGCTGCTGCATGCTCAGACCCCCTGGGACCCGTGCTGCAGGGGCTCCCAGGAAATGTGTATAGAACCAAACTCAGACCGCTGGCCACACATCACTTAGGAGCAGCCAAACGGGGGTCCTCGTGGACCCAATGTGACGAAAGGGTCCCCAGATCCTGCTTTCAGATGGCTTGTTGCACCAGAGGTGTGGGATCCAGGACCCCAGCTCCTGGCCCACCCTCTTGCCCATGCATCCCAGCAAGCCCTTGGGAAAACAAAGGTTATGTTCTCAGCCCTCCCTCCCTGCCCAGAATAGAGAGAAACAGCTGGAAAGGGCCAGGGGTATGATTCTCTAATAAACACTGTTCCAGGAGCCAGAGGAAGAGAGGAGGGACACCAGGAACTCGGGTGGGAGAGGCAGAAAGACCACGGGCAGGGCGGTCTCCCGTCCCTGTTTACACTCTCAGCAAACGGCTGAGCTCTATTTATTTACAAAAGTAAAGCGGATACAACACCACCTTCCTTCTGGCGGCTGGGCCAGCTCCTGCAGAAAGGCATCTGCTGAGGCGGGCCTGGAGTCCCAGCCCATCACACCTGCAGAAGCCCTCCTCTCTCAGGCCCATCCTCTCCCCTGGTTCGTGGGCAAACAGCACAGGGGCCGTGGACTGGCGGTGCTGGCTCCTTTTATAGATTCATCCTTGGGGGATGGGGGGGGCTGCCAAGTAGGCATCACCCTGCCAGGAGAGGCTCTGAAAACCACAGCTGAAGTGAAGAGGTCCAGGTCTCACCAACAGGCCCACAGGTCCCAGGGATCAGTGCAACTTCTGGCTCCCACACCTATTCACAGCATAAGCCTTCCTCCCACTGCCCTGTGAGCTGAGAGCAGATTCTATCCGTGGGTCCCGGGGTCAGTGTCCGAGGGCTGGCTCTTCATTACGCAGCAGAACACTGCGCTCGTACGGTGCGGGAATATCTGCGGCGCTTCAAAGAAGTAAGATTCCTGAGCAGTGGCAAAGCCTCAAATCACTGACATATATTTGACAAAATATCCCCTAAAATACCCACTGTCGTTTCCTGGGCGTGCCCTCTGCACTAAGCACAGTGCCAACCCCCCGCACAGGTCATCTCCTTGAATCCCGCCCATCCTCTTCAGGGGCAAACACTTCTAGATGCCCATTTTCCAGACAAGGAGACCGAGTCTCCGAGAGAGGAGCAGGTGGAGCCGATTGCATCCAGGTTCACCTGTGTCACCTGCCTAGTCAGTCACGTTCCAGACACGTTCCAAAGAAAAGACATTTCTAAAAGGCTGAGTTGATGACCCTATGAAGCAGCAATTCCCTTCCTAGGTACATAACTGAAAGAAGTGAAAACAAGGTGTGCAAACCAAAATTTGTACCAGAATGGTCAAGCGGCATTCTTCACAATACCCAAAAGGTAAAACAACTCAAATGTCCACCGGCTGCTGAACAGATAAACCGTGGCACAGCTATACAATGGAGTATGATTCAGCTTCCAAAAGAAAAAGTACTGAGACACGCTCCACACAGAGGAAACCTTGAGAACATGATGCTAAGAAGACAATCACAAAAGCCTGATTTGATTTACATGAAATGTTCAGAACAGGCACATCCTAGAGACAGAAAGTAGATACTTAATGCACATGTGGTTTCCTTTCGGAGGGATGAAAGTATTTTGAAACTAAATAGAGATAGTGGTTGCACAACACTGTGAATATACTAAATGCTCCTGAATTGTTCACTTTAAAATGTTTAGTTTCATGTTATGTACTTTCACCTAAAAAAAAAAAAAAAAAAAAAAAACACAAACCCCCCCCCCCCCCAACAACAACAAAGCCAGATCTGTTTTCATCTCTCGAAAAGGGAACCCGACACACAATCCAGCTGTTTCCTGAAGACCAAGAGCGTCATTCCGGACAGACGTCAGAACTACCTGGCACCCTGACCCCAGGCCACCCGTGGGTAGTGAGAGGCTGCTGTCTTTCTGAGCTATCTGGTTGGTCTTCACGGTGGTTTTTTTGTTTTGTTTTGTTTTCTTTCTCCTCTATGGTCAGGCTGGCAGCTGTTCCTTCTTGCATCTACACTACATGGGTCAAAATTCTTTATAAATAAGGATTAGCCAACACATCCTGGCAAGAGGCCTGCCATCAGAGTCTTTGGTTCTGTGCTAGGAAGGACACAGAAGAGCACCCTGGGATCCTGGGACCTCTCAGCCCTCATGCTGTCACCCCGACAATGACATCACCAGGCCAGCATGGAAAGGCCAGCTGCCCAGACAGAAGGAGGTCACAGCCTAGACCAGCAGCTGCCACACAGAAGGGCTCGAGACTTGTCAAGTCCTCCTGACAGGTCGCAAAATACCCGTCGGGAAAGGCCTGCTCTCCTGGAAGGGAGAGGCCAACAGGTACAACAGCTCTCACGGCTCCTCCCACTCAGGCTTTGGGCTGCAGCTGGTCGGAGACTGAATTACCAGCAGGTCAACTTTGCCTGTGACTTTCAGCACTAAAGACTGAGCGCCCCCACTGTGGGCAAACAAGGAGCCCCAATCAGCACCCAGACTGCTGTTCAAGGACCTTCTATCTCCAAGCACCCATGGGTACCTAAAGCTCCTCAATCCTCAGGGACGGAAAGATCAATTATGCTCTGGGCCTGGGGCTGGAAGCAGCTGGTGCCAGGGCAGGGCAGGCAGAGGCCGGAACCCCAGCTGGGAAGAGCTACAGCCCTTGGCCAGGGATGATGTCATTATTATTCTTCACCACCACCTTGACTCTGCAACAACAGTGTTCACAAAGATTTCTTGGAGGCAGTTTGGCCCCAGACGACCAAACTAACGTATTTATTGAGAACCTAATATTCAGCCAAGATGTACGACACCCTTACTTCATGCCAGGCACTCTGCGGGGCCAGTGAGAGCAAGGACCACATATTCAGCCCCTGGCCTTGGGGGCCGGCAGAATCCCAGGAGTCACGTGACATGTGCATCACAGCAAATCCACCGACAAGAGGCAGCTGGACTTTTAGGCAGGGCAGCAGAGACCATCTCCCCGAGAAAGTGGCCACAGAGCCAAGACCTAATGAAGAAGACAGAGGCAGACGTTGGCTCCCCTGGATAACAAAGGTGGGAAGGTCACTGTAGTTGGTTGAATGGTGGCTCCAAAAAGAAATGCCCACATTCTAACTCCTGGAACCTGTGGATGGGACTTAATTTGGAAAAAGGATCTCTGCAGATGTAATTCAGTTAAGGACCTTGAGATCAGATCACCATGGGTTACCCTATAGATCCTAAATCCAATGACAAGTGTGCTCATAAGTGACAGAAGAGGAGAAGGCTACATAAAGATGGAGGCAGAGATCAGAATGACGTGGTCAAGCATGGGGCCAGCAGGAGCTGGAAGGATCCTCCCTCAGAGCCTCCAGAGAGTATGTGCCTGCCTTCATCTTGATTTTGGACTTCAGCCTCTAAAACTGTGAGAGAAAACACGTTTGTTGTTTGAAGCTACTGCGCTTGTGGTCATCTGTACAGCAGCCGCAGGTGACTAATACAGACGCAGCTCATGGCCTGGAAGTGATGCTGTGGAGTCAGAGAAGGTACAGCCCAGGCCGGGAAAGGGCCATAGGACTTTCTGGAGGTGAGGTCTGTGCGAGATAGAATGACTGAGCCTTCAATCAGAGGAGGGGCTGCAGGACGCCCTATGAGGGAGTCACGAGTTAACTTAGCTGTGGACTCTCCTAGGGATCACAAATTCCGAAAGGCTGGGAAAGGCAACATGCTGGGTATAAGACGAGAGAGGCAGGAAGAAGTAATTTTGTGGAGAGCCCTGGGTAGCAGGCCAAGAACTCAGTCTTTGATTTACGAGGTATCAGGGGCCATGAAGGTCTGGAACAAGAGGGGGGCCCCAGGGGACACAGGGGCAGGTGACTCTCTGGCAGCATGTCTGGGCCTGAGGCTTCTGTGGTGGTCACTCCAAAGGGATGGGTAGAGAGAGGGTCTAGCTTCAGTGGGAGCAGACACCACGACATTGAACACAGAAAGAACAGGCCAGGCGAGGGCGCGGGAACGGAGAGAGGAGGAAGAGCAAAGGCCATGCTGAGTTTCCGGCACCAAAGGCCACCTTGGCAGCAGGAGGCTGGCCAATGAATCACTGGGAAGAGGGTGGGAGGGGCAAGGTGGTGAAAGTGGGCAGTGCCCTTTAAGAGAGGATGGTCTGGGAGTGGCGTGGGAAGTGAGGCAGGAAAGCCATCGGTCGCTCAGGACTGGCAAAGGCACAGGAAGAGGAAACGAGGGCAAGGGAGAAAAGACAGTGTTAAGGGAGGGCTCCCCCAACTGGCAGTGGTCACACTGAGCACGGGCAGGCAGGCTGAGCCGGGAGGGCAGGAAGCACACCTATTCCCCATGTCTGCCTTGGCACTGCCCCCCCGAAGAGGCCTGGGAGGGTTGGGGAGGAATGCATGTACACCCATCATTCACAATGGCTGGAAGGTGGAAGCAACCCGAGAGTCCATCGGTGGATGGATGGAGAAACAAAATGTGGTATACACATAAAATGGACTATTATTCAGCCTTAAAAAAGAAGGAAGTTCTGCAATATGCAAGGCATGGATGAACCTTGAAGATTTTATGCCAAGTGAAGTAAGTCAGCCACAAAAAGACAAATACTTATGATTCCAATTATATGAATGCATTCGTCGCTAGGGCTGCCGTTACAAAATAACATACACTGAGTGGCATACACAACAGAAATTTATTTTCTCACAGTTCTGGAAGCTGGAAGTCTGGAAGGAGATCAGCATGGCTGGGTTCGAGCAAGAGCTCTCTTCCTGGCTTGCACACGGACACATGCTTGCTGTGTGCTCATATGGCCTTGCGTTGGTACGTGTCCATGGAAAGAGAGAGAGCAAGTTCTCTGGTGTCTCTTCTTACCACGACACTAATCCCATCCAGATGGCCCCACCCTCATGACCTCATATAAACCAAATTATCTCCCAAAGGCCCTGAGGAGTTACGGATTTAACATGTGAATTTGGGGGGAGGGAGAAGACACAAACATTCAGTCCATGACATACATGGTACCTAAGATAGGCAAATTCATAGAGACAGCAAGTTGAATGGTGGTTGCCAGGGGCTGGGGAAGGGGAGAATGGAGAGTTATTTAACGGCTAGAGTTTCAGTGTTGCAGGATGGAAAAGTTCTAGAGATGGATGGTTGTGACGGTTGTACAATAATGTAAATGTGCTTAATGCCACTGAACCATACTTAGAAATGGTTAAGACGATAAATTTATGTTGTGTGTATTTTACCACAATTAAAAAAAAAAAAGAATGAACAGCCAGGTTTAGAAATTAAATTTAAAAAAGAAAAGAGCAGTGTTATGGGTTGAATTGTGTCCCCCCCACCCCAATTTATAAGGTGAAGTCCTAACCCTCAGTACCTCAGAATGTGACCTGTGTGGAGACACAGTATTTTACCCAGTTAGCATGAGGTCATTAGGTTGGGGTGGTTCTTATGAAATGGGGACATTTGGAGACAGACTGGCACAGAGGGAGAACACTGCGTGAACATGAAGACGGCCATCTACAAGCCAAGGAGCAGGGCCCAAAGCACATTCTCCCTCGCACCCCTCAGAATGAACCAACCCTGCCCACATCTCGGTCTGGGACTTCCAGCCTTGAGAAATGTGAGACAATAATAATGTCTAGCACTCCAGCCACGCAGTTTGCAGTTCTTTGTTACACAGCCCTAGCAAACTAATACAAAGTAATTGTGGAGATCAGACCCCAGTGCTAAGGCGCCACTTCCCACCCATCTCAACGATCAATGATTCACCTGTTCATGGAAATGGGACTCTGGCCAGCTGGCTGCAGCTGCCTGGGGGCTATCCATGCTCAGCAGCATGCCCACAGCACCTCCAAATTCCAGACTCAGATCGCAGAAAGAAAAGAAAAGGGCAGCCACTGAGCCCCATGCAGTCAGAGGGCACCAGGCCAGCCCCAGGCTTGTACCCTGCAGCCACCCAACATATCCGTGTGCTCCTGGGCTCTCCCTACAGCACTGTTCTCACTCAGAAGCTAAGTTACTGAAGATTTGCCCCAGACCCTCCTACTGGAAAATGAACCAGAACCTACCTGCTATCTTGTGACTGTATACGTCAGAAATTAGAGAAAGCAAGCCGTATGCTGAACCCCCTGCACAATACAACCAGCTAACTGCCCCCTCCTTCAAGGGCAGAGCGGGAAGGGTGAGGGGCTCCCTAAGTGAAGTCCCTACACCTTCACATTCTTCCTCCACAACCAGAGGGCCTAAGAATGGGGCTCACGTCACTCCCATCATCCTGCTCTGAAAGGGGGGCTTACGTGCACATAAGGAAACAGAAGATGGTCCTCAAATGACAAGCTTGCAGCACCCAAAAGTCAGAGACTAATGCCGGGGACAGACTGACCACATGCCTGTTATGGGCCGAATATCTGTGCCCACTCCCAACTCATATGTTGAAGCCCTAACCCACAGCGTGATGGTGTTTGCCGGTGGGGCCTTTGGAAGGTAATTCAGTGTAGGTCATGAGAGTGGGGCCGCCAAGATGGGATTAGTGTCCCCATAAGAGACAGCAGAATGCTCTCTCTCTGTCTGTCCTATGTGAGGACACAGAGAGAAGGCAGCTGTCTGCAAGCCAGGAAGAGAATCCTCACCAGGAACCAACTACGCTAGCTAGCATCCTTATTTCAGATTTCCAGCTTTAGAACTATGAGAAATAAGTGCCTGTCGTTTAAGCCCCAGTCTGTGGTGTTTTGTTATGGGAGCCCCACTCCATCCTCGGTTGATTCCAAGGCCTACGTCCTTTCTGTTGGAGGCATGAATGAGGAGATGGGCTAGCGCTGAATCAGTCTCCACACTGGGAGAAGGAACCACCTACTCACCCATATTCCTGCCCTGCAGGGGCGTAGCTCTGGCTCAGGCCCGGGGGCTAGTCTGCAAATCTCACCATCTCACCCCCACCCTAGCTTCGGGTCACCCCAATCTACAGTGCTCCTAGGAGGTTCCCTGGCTTCTAGATGCACCCAGGGGAAGGCACCCAGGATGCCAGCCTGAGGGGGGGGCTCTGAGACCCGCCCCGGCGGGCAACCCACAGCAGCAGCAACGGTTCCTGGCAGGCGCGCTCACGCTTCCGCCAGGGAGACATCAGTATCTCTTTTCTGCAGATGAAACCTGAAGGCTTGTAAGTGGAAGCAAAACGCCCTGAGCCCCGCAGCTAGCAAGCTGAGTTGCAAGTGGGGTCTACCCATGTAGGTCTGTCCGGCCAAGGCCACCTCCTATGGAATCAGAGGGTTTAGCTACAGCTGGATCCCCAACTTGAGGCATTCTGGGGGTGAGCTGGGGCAGGAGGGTGGTATTTTATATTTTGCATCAGAATTTGAGATGTACCAGATGTGAGCAGACATTAAAAGCTAAGGAACAGACCAGGAGGCAGCAGTGTTTTGAAGTCTAGGCCAACATGGATTTTCTCCTGGAAAATCTTCTGTGTGCAGAAATCAGGTGGCCAGAAACTCTCCCATCCTTGACTTACATATTTGGAAAAGGAAATACAATCCCTCTGTTCCCAGCCTCCTCCCCCACCCCCCGCCCACCAAACCTTCACGGACTTATATCATTTCCCCAAAAGAGAGACAACAAACAAACCAGGATTACCAAGGCCGGGAAGGCTAAGAGGCTTGTTTTATCTCAACATTCCCACCAGTGAAATGGGGATAATAACACTCCACCCATCCCCCTGAGGGGTGACGAGCCGGCCACTGTTCCCCTGCCAGAGGGAAGAGGCGTCCAGAAGCACAAGTATCATTTATCATAATTATCTGAAGCGTCAGCTATTCACATGCTCCAACCTATGGTAGTTATAGGCACTACGCGGCTCCTTTCCAGAAAACTGCATGATTTCCTCCTGCCTGACTTCTCCCAGCTGGCTCTGCTCTCTACTTCCACAGCAGGCTGAGGGCTCCACTTGGGGAAACGTGGCAAGGACCACATACGTGGGCTGCCGGGAGACTCTTCTTGGGGCTGGGAGCCACATGCCACCAGGGCCTGGGGTACCTGTCGGGCTGTGGTGGCGATTACCGGAGGGTAACCAGAGAGTAAACCTGGCCCGGTGATCCCATCTGTTTGGCCCACCCCAAAGCCCACCAGGGCTCCAAATGCTGGCTGTACTCTGTCCATCTCAGTCAGAGGCCCAGAGCTGGTCCACCGGGAAAGCTGAGCCCCACCCCCCATCATCCCAGACTTGAGGTGCTTTCACAGTTCTCTTCTGCAGCAAGAAATCAGCAGGAGGAGAGCTCTCCCCACTCCCCCTGGGGCCTCAGAGTCTGCAGGCCACAGGGCTTCTGTGGCACACAGGGTCTCACAAACAGCTGAGGGGCCAGGCGGGGAAACGAGCTGGTTAGGATCTCAGTCCAGATGCAAGAGAAGACAGAGCACTAGCCTCAGCTCCTGACCTGAAATTTGAAACAGCCACGTGGGAATTACCACCTAGGGCGATAATCCCAGCTGTCATCAGGGTGTGACAGCCTGGACCAGGCTCACTCCCCAGCCAACCAGGCTCCCAGCCTGCTCCCCGCACCTCCCCACCCCCACCACTGCAGCCGCCAAATGCCCACTCAGGGCTCCATCTCTGCCACCTGCTGGCCCAGCCAGGAAAGCAGGTCCTGACAAGGGTCGGGTTTGCAGGGTTCCAAAAGCCCCTTTTGGGAAAAGTGGGTCCTCCGGGGAGAGACTCAACCCACGGACAGGGCAGTGTGGACCACCAACCACTGCCCTAGGGCCGTCAGGTGTAGACACACCAGGAAAAGCGCCGCCCTCCAAGAATCCTCGGGGAGACAAGGCACCTGGAAAGGCCCCCAGAAGTGTCTAACACCAGCTCTGAGCCTGGCACTTGTCCCAGAAATACCCCACATCATAGAATAACAGCTTGGCTCGACTGGTCATTCTGCCCAGCACTCACCGTGAGGCTGGCACCTCAGTTGGGTACTTAACTGATAGACAGACTCTGAGCTCAGACTTCCCAGATAGGCCTGGAGAGAATGCGGCCCGTCCCTGCTCCTCAGGACCTGGACCCCATCCCACTGCTTGAGCTTGCTGTCCCAGTGTCCCTTTGCCTCCAGAGTGGGCACCGCCATGCCCCGCAGAGGAGCGCAGTGGAGACCCAGTCAGATCACACACCCACGACACATGTCTGGCACACAACAGGCATCCAGCAAGTGTCAGTCCTCTCTTGGTCTTCATGCAGGGAACCCTGACCACTAACAGCTGGTGGCTCTTGGCTCTGCCCACATGAATCCTTCCCATTAACAAACGCTTTCTGTCTTCTTAAAACCACCCTTGGCTGTGCAGGTACGTGTCTCCCTGTTCTCACCTGAAGGGCACACACACCACTCTAGGCTGGAGGGTGAGGGATGTCACCAGGAAAGCTGGGGCAATCTAGTTGGACCCAGATCATCTCAGAGCCACCTTCCAAAGAGGCTGCATGGGTCAGCAAAGCAGCGACAGTGCAGACAAGCAACCCCTGCCTCCCTCCAAGGCTCAGCCCTGGCAGGGTGGGGACGAGAGGGAGACCGCCGTGCTCCGAGCCACACGGAAGTGGACAGCGCGGCTCAAGGAAGCTGTCTGGAGAGACTAGCTTTTCTCCAGGGGGTGTGAGAACTGGGAGGGCACCTGGGCGGCACGGCAGCATGCAGAGGGCCTCCGAGCTAGGTGACAAGCCAGGCCTCTAGCTAGGCCACCATCCCCACCGGCACTGGGGAGTCAGCCCCTGCTGGCACAGCAACTTGGCCTTGAGCAGTACGCACTCTGAGATGTCCCTCCTTGAAAAATCGGAAACACGCACACCGCCACATATCCCAAGGTGCCAGAAAGGCCCATGCCTCATCAGTGCCGCAGGACGCCCCTCCGTTTCCGCAGCCTCCGTCAAGCCTTAGAATTCGTAGGCTTGAACACCGTCTTCCCTCTGTGGAGAAGTTCCCTCAATCAAAGAGCAACGACCTCGGTTTACACCCAGCCCTCTGTCTGTAAAGGTAGGACAACAGCTTTTCTGCTTCCAGGGAATTCAGAGCAGGAAGGAGACCCTTGAAGTGAAACAGGAATTGAATCTATTCTCAGGCTCCTGTGGTTTTTACCTTCACTGTGTCTCAGAAATCAAGAGTATCAGGTGCCACGTGCTGCAGAGCCAGGAACGGCAACACTGACCTTCACCAACCAGCCCCGTGAGCAGTGGTCAGATCGTGCCCACAAACCCGTCTCCTGCACTCCCCCCTATTTCACAGGCGTCAGGCTGCCGTGGGTCTCTGGGCCCACAGCCCGTGCAGGACTTGGGCTCAGTCCTGGTCCCATTGCTCCAGCTCACACACTGGCCGTGGCAGGGCTCGTGCCCACCACCGGCCTCCTTCTCCCTTTGCAGGTTTGGCGCCTGCACTTTCCCTCCTGAGCCCTGTAACCCGACCAGACTGGGTGCCCTCAGTGTCCCATTCCGGGCTCTCCATCCTGATGGCTCTCCCGGGCCTCTGAATTCTACCAAGTCTTCACAGCCTGCTGCCCCAACCACCCCTTCCCCTGTGTGACTTAACCTGATACTCACTCCCCACTGCCCGGGGGACTCTCTCCCAGTTTCTTTCTCCCTCTCGTCCTGTGTAAGAGCCTCTTCAACTTTCCACCGACTTTCCAACCTGCGTCCAGATGCCAGAACTCTCCTCACTACTCATAACCTCCTCTGGATGTCCCTGAGTCCCATGCCTCACCAGGCCACTGCCCACCCAGGACCCAGGGACCACTTGTGGACAAACCAACCCCTTACCCACTTATCCAACGCATGTTGCCATCCCAGGGCCCAGATCAAAATAAACAACCACCCACCCATATGCACACCCACCAACACAATGGGGTGCCAGGAAACACGAGATTAAAGGCAACCCCCCTTTTTAAAGCTGATTACACATAGTAAAATTTCCGTTCACTATCTCCAGAGAGCCCAGCTGTGCATGGGGCTCTGAAAACGCTCACACAGACACCCCACAGCTGACAACCACCCGAGGGACTTGCCTGGGTTTCAGAACATCTGAAGGGTGTTTGGGTTGAGCTCACTTCTGAGTCAGAAAAACCAAAAGTGATTTTTTTGGGGTCAGTGACAACCAGGAGAGCCTGCAAGGTCTGCCCACTGACCCCACGTGTCCATGGCCCAACGGCTGGTTTTCCATGGGCCCCTGGCTGGCACAGCTCCTGCAGCAGGCGAGGTCACTGTGTTCTACTGAGAACTGGGAGGGGAAATGCTGACAGAGAGGGAAGCGGGACGCGAAGGACCGGGCACCTACTACGTGCACACGTGGAGCTAGCACTTTACATGCATCTTGAACTCGAGCCTCATGTTTTGGGAAAGGGGAGGAAAGAAAAGCAACGATGCTGTCTTTTCTGTTTCCAAACAAGAACAGCCTGTCACCACTGGGCAGAGAACTGCCACAGGCTTCCTCTGCCAAGAGAAGGGCCAGTGGGAGCAACGAAGAGAAGCTGCCAAAGCCCGGAGCTGGAACAGGCTGCTTGGAAGAAAACACGGTTCAAGAACTGAGCCTCCGGGAGACGGGGCCACAGACAGGCACACAGGCCCTGGGAGGCTCCAGTGCAGACGCCCCCCCCCCCCAGCTCAGGGCTCTGCCAGGAGTGGTCAAGGGTCCCACGAGACCACGGAAGGTGCAGAGGAGCTCCAGAGGGGAGATTTTCCACCAGATCCCAACAGTCTGGAAAGATTCTTCTCTCCGAGGCTCTGGACCCCAGTGTAGGCTGAAACCATCGGAGTGGCTTTCATCCCTCGGCATCGCCTCCTTACAGAGAAGAGTGTGTGTGTGTGTGTGTGTGTGTGTGTGTGTGTGTGTGTGTGTGTGGCATGTGTGTGCACATGTGCATGTGGGGCATATGCTGTCGTGTGTGTGCATGTGTTTGAAGTGTGTTTGTGGCATGTGAGTGGCATATGTGTGCCTGCAGGCATGTGCATCCACTGAAGGAAGCCTAGCCCGCCTCCTCAGGCTGGCAGTGCCCACTCGTCTTTGCCAACCAGACACAGAACAGAGGCTCCGTGACCGGGCCCCTCAGCGTCAGGCCTTGTTAATAAGACCTCCCTCCACCTGGGCAGTACCACTGCACTTACAGTCTCTCTCCTTGGCTGAAGCAGGACGTAACCACGCAACCCACAGGCCTAGCAGGTGGGCTTCTGACCAGTCACAGGGACACACACCTGGCAAATGGCCGAGCTGGGCTGGCACTTCGTATCTCCGTTAGGCCCCGCCTGCCCCCAGGCTCCTGCCTCTCTAGGTGGCAGGGCCGGTTACCCCCTCCGGCAACCACAGCCCCCCCTAAACTGCTGGCTCAGGGCAGAGCACACATACTGGGCAGCACAGACGTAAGCTCAAACCCAGCCCCACGCCTGCCCAGGTGGGTGACACTGGCAAGTTACATCTCTCTGGGCTACAGGCTTCTTATTAAGAAAAAGCAGCTTCAGCTGGTCAGCTGCCCGGCACACTGTGAGTAGGAGCCGGGCACTGTGCTTGGTGCAGCACCCAGGATGGCACCCACGCAGAGGTTCTACCTCTCGCGAGGCCAGGAGCTCTGATATGGGCAGGCCCTGTGCTTGGCTGAGCACTGGGTCTCGAGGCTTCCCACTGCTACAGAGCTGAGAAAGCAACATAAAATTAGGAAATACTGCTGAGGTCTAAGTTAATAAGTCGACAGTGAGTCCCTGGATGAGAAGGCTAGAGAAGACAAGGTTAGCTCAGTGTTTAAAGAAGAGAGGCCTTTGGACAAGCCAAGGATGCCTAGGGGAAGAGAAAGAGGATGGGAAGACCCCAAAGACTGACTCACTCATCTGGGACTTCCCTCCGCCACCTGCATGCAGCTCTAGCCTGGGGTCAGATTCTCCCTCTGAAAATGGGGCATAAATGTGGGAGTGGGCATGGGTGGGGACATAACTCACGGGCCCATGTGCTTCACGAGCCCAGCCAGATGGTGCAGGTGGCCTGAGTATCCAGGGAAGAACGCACTGTGCATTCCTGCTGGATTCCATGCCTGCTCCGCACAGAAACGGGCAGGGGCAGGGAGAGCACAGCCAGCTCAGCCTCCACACAAGGCAGCCCGCGTGCACGGGGCCTCTAACCCCACAGCTCCACCCAGCACATGCTGCTGGGCCCTATGCAGAAGTACAGCAAGGAAATGGTCTCAAACAATAGCCCTCCTTCTCCATTCCCCAGCACCTATAAGGAGCCAGTCTGCCATGGACCTTACTGCTCATCCTAACACAGCTCCATCAATTCCTACAACCACTCCCATTTGACAACTGGGAAAACAGACACAGAGAGGAACAGTAACTCACCTGATGCCATCCGCCCCATCAGATGGTTCCGGATGCTGTGCTCCCCACTCCACCTGTGGCCCCCACCACAGAGAAGGAACCCCATAACACGGTGGGGCACATTCCACGAAGGAACGCTATGTGTCCATGACAACTGCTGGGGGCGGGTGCTCTAGGGAATGACAGCTGGATATGGGGCTGGGGAGTGGGCTTCTGGGAATGCAGGCCTGGCATGCAGGGCAGGGAGGGCGGGGGGGGGCAATTTCTGGGATCCTCTGGCCAGGAATCCCTGATGTTGCCAAAGGTCTCCATGCATTCATGGCCTGCAGCCTTCTCCCCCACCCCACCCTTACCCCCACCCCAAAACGTGGGCAGAACATTTAGTTAATGTGCAGACGGCTGTACCTACCCTGCAAGGACTTGTGAGTCAGGCCACAGCAACAACAGAAGGGCCTGGAGCAGAGCAGGGATTGGCAAACTGGGTATGCTGCTGAGTAACCAGCAGAAGGCAAAGAAAGGAGCTTCTGCAGTACCATGGCCTGGACACTGCTCCAGCTTGTCAAGGACAAGGCCAGGAGGGCCACAGAGGACCAGGCCTGAGCCTGGAGTGAAGGTGTTGGCTGGGCCAGGCCAGGGGTTTCAGGAGGGGCCGCAGCGGAGTTAATGGGGAAGGCTGAGGTGACCAGCACCAGCCACACCCTCAGAGTGATGTCAGGGTAGTGGTCAATCCCAGAGAGCATCAGCACACAGAAAAAAGGACATTCAGAGGCAGACGCTTGAACTTCCAGTTCCAGGGGAGATGGAGAAAGCATACGCTGCCCGTTCCCACTCACAACTGAAACTTCTAGACAAAACACATGAAGTAGCTATCATGGGACTCTGAAAGGCAAACAAGAGCAGGACTGTGGAGGGAGCTCAGCACTTGAGGGACACCCTGGCAGTGACTTGTCTGGTACTGCTGGTGGTGGTGGTATGTGTGTGTGTTTTACACTTTTTCCTTTTTAGACCAGTTTTAGGTTCACAGCAAAACTGAGCAGAAAGTACAGAGACTCCCCCACCATAGCCTCCCCCACTGTCAATATCCTGCACCAACCAGAGTGGGACCTACAATCGATGAACCCACAGTGACACATCATTATCTCCCAGAATCCACAGTTTGCACTAGGGTTCACTCCTGGTGTTGCATTCTATGGGTTTTGACATATGTATAATGACACACATCTCCCATTAGAGTATCACACAGAGCAGACTGGGGTTTTTGTCTGTCTATCCCAGCCTGGATACTAGACCAGCGCAACCACCAACTGTCAGACAAAAAGAAAAACAAACAAACAAACAAGCAAGCCAGGCCTTTCTAAGCCAAAGGACTGGGAAAGGGGCATCAAACTCTTGCTCTTGCTCCAGATGAACAACAGCCACACTGAGGCACCTGGCTGCCCTTCCCACAGAAGCAGCAGCAGTGGCCCTGTGATCGCTCCACTCTGCCACCAAAGATGCAGGGTCCCTACCCCACTGGCACAGTGGCAGCGGACCCTTAGTGTGGAACTAAGGTGACAGCACGGGAAGGTTGGAGCCTCAGCTCTCTAGTCAGAACCTGGGGAGGCAGAGAGTGTGGGGACAATCATGGAAAAGAGGGAACTGGAGAAAGGATCCTTTGTGTTTGTATGTGAAGCCCTGCGCTCACCCCCACGCTGCACATGCGTGAAACTTGGAATCAGCACAGCACACGTTTGGGAACTGAGCTACAGTAGTAAGAACTAAGGCCAGGGCCCACATTTCAGACTGACCCCTGGGTGGTACACAGTGGGGTGTGGCATCACAGGCCACAGAAAGTGGGCCAGGACATGCAGTCTCAATCTAACTGGGTTAACTGCCTGTTTAAACAACTCAATCAAGATCTCCAGAATGTTTAAACAGAATCCAGAGTCTCATAACATAATATTCAAAATGTCCAGGATCCAATCCAAAACTACCTGACAAAGAACCAGGATACCTAAACAACTGTCAAGGAAAAAGGTTATCAACAAACATCAACCCCAAGATGACCCACATGTTGGAATAATCAGAATAAGACTTTAATGCAGCCATTATAACTATGCTCCAAGAATTAAGGGCAAACACTCTTGAAACAAACAAATGCAAAGGCAGGAGTCCTCAGCAAAGAAATAGAGGCTGTAAAAAAAGACAGAACCATAAGACAATACAATCTGTGTTGTTTTAAGCCACTAAGTTTGCAGCAACTTATTACAGCAGCAATAGGAAATTAATCCATGTGTCTTTGACCATAATGGAATTAAAGTAAGGATCCGTAACATAATGACACCTGGAAAAAATCTCTAAATATTTAGAAATTAAACAGGATACTATGAAATGATCCACATGTCAAAAAGGAAGTCTCAGGATAATTAGAAAATAGTTTGAACTGTATTAAAATAAAAAAACAAAACATCGAAATATTTAAGATGTAGCTAAAGCAGGGCTAAAAGGTAAATTTATACTAATGTATGTACTGAATGCATACATTAGAAAAGAAGAAAGGTCTCAGTCAATAATTTAAATTTCCATCATTAAAAACTAAAAAAGACAGCAAAATAAACCTGACAGAAGTAATAAATATAAGAGCAGAAGACAAGAAGACAATAAAGTTGAAAACACAAAAATAGAGAAGTCATTGAAAACAAAAGCTGATTTTTTTTGGGGGGGGAGGAGTAATAAAACTGATAAACCTCTAGGTAGACCAACCAAGAAAAAAAGAAAGAAGACACAAATTAGCAAAATCAGGATTGAAAGAGGGATATCACTATGGATCCCACAGATGTTAAAAGTAAATATTACAAACAATTCCACGTACATAAATTTCATGACTTTAGATAAAACAGGCCAATTCCTTGAAAGACAAATTTCTAAAACTCACTCAAGAAGAAACAGATACACTGAACAGTTCCATATCTATTAAAACCATCAAATTTGCTGTTAAAAACTTTAAACAAACAAAGAACTCTAGGCCCAGACAATTTCACTACCAAACATTTACAAAAGAAATAATACCAATTCTTCACAGTCTCTTCCAGGAAAGAGGAGGGAACACTTCTAACCTCATTTTATGAGGCCAATATTACTCTCATATTGAAACCAGACCAAGTTAGTTCAAGAAAAAAGGATAGATTATTATCTGTCAGGAACCCAATGCAAAAACGCTCAACAAAAGACTAGCAAATAAAATGCAGCAAAAAAGGAAGCAAAACATACCCAGACAATAATACATCACAACCAAGTAGATTATGCTCTGGAATGCAAGGCTAGCTCAACACCCCCCCCCCAAAAACACTCTAAATTCCCCACATTAATAATGAGAAGAAAACACGTGATCATATCAATAGATGCAGAAAAAGCATCGGACCCTGCAGGTGCCTACCAGGTCAGCACCGGCTATTGCTGCTGTTTCCAGAAGTCCCTTGTTTGGTCAAGGCAGAACACAAGAAATACAGATGATGCTTACTGAGCTGTTTGCTTGTTTCTCAGGAAGGCTCTTTCCAAAGCTCTGATTTGAATTCAGACAGAGAGTAAACTCCCTTGCAAAATGTATGGTTGGAGGACCCACTCAGACCTCCACACACCACCCAAGGGGAGGGCCCCTGTCTGTGACATCAGCAAAGTGGCGAAGTCTGCCCCGTCAAAGCGAACTCTGCCCTCGTACTTCCCCACTAGCCTCTGACTAGGCTCCACGCCTGTTCCTCCAGGAGGCGCCTCAGACAAACGCAGATGGAGGTTCCTCAGCCCACCAGGTCAGGAAATAATATCTGCCCTGGAGGAGAGGAAAGCCTCAACCCATTCACTGTGCCCGGGAAATTTCCTGAGACTTCCAAGTCTGGTTTCCTCTCAGTGGAACCTGCTGGGAACCACCCAGCGCAATGCTCACACCCCTAAGCATTCACAGGCTGACTGACAAAGGCTGCGGGAAAGGGGCCCTGGGGCTGACAGTAACTGAGGCAGACCACGGTTCAGCACAGAATCACAAAAGAGCCTCATGAGATGGTCCAGCCGTCTAGACTCCTTGGTTGCAAGAACTGCCTAGAAATCAAATCTCCAATCACTCAGGGCCCTGAAAGTTCTCACGGGGCTCAGTGCTGTCATGATCTGACCAGCAAAGGGTTTGCTGTGGGGGGTGGGAGAGGGTAGAACTGCTGAATCAGAAAGTCAAAAGGTTGTCTTCAGGGACCATGGAGACCACTGCCTTGTCACCCAGCTGCTCAACATCCAAGCACTGAAAATACACTTGAAAATGGTTGGTCCTTTCCAACCTCTCCCCAGATGGGAATTTCTCACCTTCCCCGACAGCTTACCTCAGTGTTTAGCCACGCTCACAGTCAAGATGCTCCTCCTTCTGTCCCGCAAGGCAGCTCAGATGCTGGCTAACTCCCCGTTCTCTGTTCGAGGGCTGGACCCGCCTGCTCCTGACGACTCCCTCCCTGATTCTGAGCTGGGTGATATCATGCAAGAGACACACCCTTGAGCCTCCGCTGACAACTGGGGGTAATGGGAGCTAGCTGGCAGGGCTGTTCTGAGATTGACAGGGCACCTACCGCAGTGCCTGGCACACAGAAGGTGCAGAAAGTTGTGACAACCAATGGCAAGTGGCACTTGTTAGCCTGAGTCTCCAGGCTATCAAAATCCACATCTTCAAATATTTCCTAAAAGGCCCTATTTTCTACCCCTTCAATCAGTCAGCTCATTCGGGTAGCTCAGAATTCACATGGTTTTTGGCTTTGAGGGAATTTTCTTAAAGAAATACGTTTCTCTTATTTGATAAATTTGACGTTTCATTTTGCAAATCTGAGCTGTACAGCATGTTACTTTGATATATTCATATAATACGACTGCCATTGAAGCAATATTTATCACATTACAACATTATAGAACAATACCATTGTCTATATGCGTTATACTGTTCATTTGATCTCTGTGGCTTATTTACTACTTGGTATAAATTTGTACCTTAAACACCATCAATCTTATCCCACCCACCACCCCCATCCCCTGATAACCATCATTTTACTCTGTTTTTTTTACAGGCTTGATTTTTTTAGATTCCACATCGAGGGATTTTTTTTTTTTTAAGCTTAAGGTGAAGCTGCGTCCATAGCAGGCAGCTTGCCTGTGCAAAAGGATCTCATCACAGGCGCTCATATACGGCCGCCTCCAGGTCACCCCGGATCAACCCTGGACCTGGTTTCCAAGCCACATCTAACTTCAGTCTTCCCGCAAACCCAAATCCCAGGACCCCAGTCCTTCTGGACCCTTTCAGATGAAATTGAGAGGGCTCGAGTTTCCATATTAAACCTAATTTAACCACCATCCTCTCCTCAGTTTCAGAACTTGGCTGTTTCTTGCTGTCATCATAGACCTAGAAATTTGTTATGTAGTTTAGGAACCTCTCTCTTCATCTCTGCCTAGGCATTAAAATGCTGCCAAGAACCCACCAGCACCGAAATATGCCATTAGACAAAAGAATATCTTCCCCTGCTCCCTTCATGTGCAGCACCCAAGAACACACACGCACACGCACACACACACTTATACCAACAAGTATAAAAGAATGACTGTGGGCCATGTGGGAAGAACATTTCTAAAGGGAAAGCTTACATCAGTCAGGGCAGAAAATATGAGCCAGAATCTTGATTCATACCTAACAGAGATTCTGCGAGAAAACAGCACAGGGCACTTGGAGGAAATGAATCATTTATGGAGCCCGAGGAGGAGATTTGAATGGTTTCTGAGGTGATGCCCCACCCTGCCCCACCCCAAGGAGGGACACCCCCACTTCAGCAGGACCTCTAGGTTCTGAGGACAGAGAGCAGGAAGTGGGTAAGGGAGCGTGCCAGGCTGGGTGGGGAGTTTGTTTGTACAGGCTTTTACCCATTTATTTCCAAAAGGATCCAAGGCAGCCTGAAGAAATTAAAGTGTGAAAGTAAGACCATTGGGAAGACAATAAAAATGAAGGTCCCTGGGATGTATTAATTATGCCACCTGAACACTGAATTTGGCCCCCAGGCTTCCTGATGGCAAAGTCCAGAAAAGGGGAGAAGTCTTGGCTAAGTGCAGCTGTGGGGTGGGACAGCTGGGATGCAGGATGACACGAGGGCCCTGCAGTTCCTCACGGTAGACTCCTTAGGTCTGAGATTCTATCCCATCCCCGAGTCTGCAGGAGTACAGTACACCGCAAATACTCAATGTCGAGAGCGGGATACCAATCAGAGGTCAAGGGTGAGAAACAAGCTCTAGGTCATCTTGGCCTCATTCAGACCCACGGGGACGTCCCCCAAATCCAAGCCCTACACAGCTGCCAGCACAGGCTGGGAGCAGGGAGCTCAGGCCACACCCTCCGAGTCGCGGGCAGGCCTGCCCGGAGCCTGGGCCATGCTGTCTGGTCTCTGGCTGGCAATCTTGGCTTTTGCCGAGTCCACGCCCTCTACCTGGCCTGGCCAGCTGGCCGCCCGGATGGGGTCTGGGAAGCAGGGTGGGGTCCACTGACTGAGAGTCGGCCCAGAGGCACACAGAGGAAGTCCTAAAATAATCACAATGCACGTCACTCTGGGTTTGGGTGACGTCTTTAGTCCGGGCTCCTGAAGGTCAGGTGTTCTCCTCTGAATTTAAATGGAAAAGGGGAACCAAGCACAAAGACCACCACCACACGGTTTCTCTCCTTAACTGGGACGCACACATCTGGGGGTACGGGGCTGATCGCAGTACCGCTCTGGGCGGGCTCAGCCACCTCCCCCTTGGGCACACCTTCCCGGCAGCAGCCAACCGCCCCCGATGCCTGGCCTGCCTCCAAGGTCTCCGGGGCCATCCCCACACACAGTGGCTGCGAGGACCGGGTGAGAACACTCGGCCCACATGCTCTGGGCCCGCTGAGCATTACTCCGCCAGGCTTTGGGAGGGAATCTCCCCTCCTCTGATGAGCAAGGGGTCTCTCAGCCAACTGACGGCGTCACAGTGGACAGCTGGGTGAGGAGAGGGCTCTCCTTCTGGCCTCTGGCCTCCTCTGGGAGAATGTAGCTCAGTCACTTCCAAGGCCGCTCAGGGTGAGGGGCTGTCAGACCCTCCCAGGCGCCTCAGAGGCGGAAGCTGAGCTTTGGAAGAAATGGTGTCTACCCTGTGCCCAGGCAGCCAGGGAGAGGTCGGCAGCCACTTCCACCTTGACCATGGTGACACGGGCGGGTCACCCCCAATGTCCCTTTGCACCGTCTACAAACAAAGTCAAGAGTATAATGCCAGTCTGAAAAACCACCTCTGAGGCAGCTATCGGACAGGAGAGCCCTGGGGACCAGAGAGGTGGCCCCAGGACAGCAGAGTGACAGCTGTGCGGCAGCCACAGTCGATGCCCAGGGCTCAGCCACAGTAGACGCTCCACACCCGTCTTCCTGTTGTGGAGTCAGTCCTTGCATTTGCCGTTTCAGCAGCAGCTTCCTTTAGACCATGTGGGAGGGAGAGATAAACGGGCTCCCCAGGCTGGGGGCCAAGGTAAGAGCCCTCCTGTCACTGCCCGTGAGTGGCATTCGGGGTCCCGGGCACCAGGCCTCTGCCCTCGGGAAAGGCAGGAAGAGGCGGCTCCCTGGGAAGGCAGGTCTGGGTCAGGGCTTGCTGGCGAGAAGGAAAGAAGAGGTCAGGGAAATGCTTGCCACGCACGGAGGATCAAAGCCCCCGGTCAGCTGTGTGTGGGAGGCAGGGTGGAAACCACATGCACTGACACCCAGCAAGAACACCCCAAATATCAAGGCTAGTGCCCCAGCCTCGCTGTGCACTGGGAGGGCAGAGACATGGCTGGGCCCTCGCCAGCTAGAGTCTGGGGGTTCGCAGACCCAGCCCACCTGGCCTCTCCTTGAGCCCTCTTCCCAGCCTCATCTGAGGGCCGGGAGCCACAGCACCTGCGTCCACGTGCCACGAGGGCACGCTGCCCTCACACCAATGTGTGGGGCTTTGCCTGTGCTCTCCGCTCCTCTCAGGGGCACACGAGGACGAGTGGGCATCCTTACCTGAGACGAGGCTCAGAGACACTAAGCAATGTGCCGACAGTGCAAAGTCCAGCCCCGGAGTCACTGCTCCTCCCAGTGGGCTGCGCAGGCCCCGGTGCACGTGTGCACGTGTGCACATAGACACCCACACCCTGTGTACTCACGCTGCCTGCCTTGGTGGAGCCTTTGTCCACAGAGAGACGCTGACCAGAGACCCATATGGATCAAGGTGGGGACAGGAATTCTGCCCTGGTACCCCTTTGAGGTCCTGACTGCCGAGGGGAAGGCTCAGGCTCCTGAACTGAGCACCACTGTCCCAACAATCTGGCTTCAGCCTTTCTGGTCTATGCAGGGGTGGCTGGTCAGAGCCCCCAAACCTACTGGGCCTTGAGCCACCCTCCCCCTCCCAGACCACATCTTTCTCACCCTTTGCCCTTTGCCATATCGCACCCTCCCTTATGCTTTTCTACAAAATCTCCACCCACACCTATACCTTGAAACAATTTCCCCTGCTCTGAACTTTCACAGCATTTAGCCTTTGTGAAATTTATTTGACAATCACAGCAACCTTTTTCACCAGTATATTGTGAACTATCATGTTACTTCTCGTGTTAATTCTCACATATTTGTATTCCACCTTCCTATTTAGGCTGGAAACTGCCCTTATCAAACTTCTAAGACCTCACAGTGCCTAGGAGGGGGCCCAAGATGAGACAGGCAGGTGTGTCATCCGTCTCTCTGCAAACATTAAATGAGCATCTACTACCTGCTGGCAGGCAATGGGGATGCAGAACCCATGGGCCTCAGGGAGCTTCGGCTGCAGGGAGACCGACAGGCAGGGACAGGTCCACTTGATGAGTGTCACTTTTCTTAACGAAGATGACTCCCCCCAAAGCTTCCTATTGAAGAAATGGGGGTTAGGCAGAAAATCCAGTGAACCCAACCAGGAAAACAAAAATTATATTCGCCACCAGTTGGGGACCTGAACTGAGTCCTGAGAAATAAGAGTGTCCTTTACCTTGCAAGTGAGAACCCTGAAGACCTGAACGGAGACAGGGGCTTTCTGGGAGAAGGACTAAATACTATGGGTGCCCTTATCTGGCCTCTGCATTGGGCACAGAGGTGGATAAAAGGGGCTCCCTGTTCCCCTCCCCTTGACGTCCTACAGAATCCTCAGCCCATCATCTAGAACCCCTCTCACGAAAAAATCTCCTATCTGTCTTGGTCCTGAGGGAGGCGGTGCAGAAACCGGAGAACCAGCATGTACGACTGCTGGAGGGAGACTGGGGTGAAGGGGCGAGGGGAGAGAAGCCGTGGGGAGGACCGGGAAATAGCTCCCCACAACTCCCCTGTGAAGCAAAGGTGCCTCTGCTCTCCCTGAGAAGGACTATCCTTGGATGTGAGCAGGAAGCCTGAAGACTCCATCTGGAGTGTGAGCAGGTCAGTTTTCATCTGTGTCTTGATTCTCTGATATGTTAGAGAGGGAGCAAATTATAGACACACATGACGCATGCACTGGGAAGAATGAAGTATGGCACTCAAAGCAATTCTAGTCCAGTGTCAAGGAGGCTGGAACCAGGAGATAATTATAAGGTACTATGAGCCCACTCGAGCGAGAAACTCAACCCAACGAAGCCACCGTCTGTGCAGATCCTGCCTTACCATCGACAGACGTTCCAGCAGATAGGCTTCAGAGATGCCAAGAGGCTGCCGTGTGACGAAGACTCCCTGAGGGTCCACCAGGGACATTCTGACAGAGAGGGCAGATCCGACCCCTTATCCAAAGCGATGGAGAACCCCAAAGTGAAACACATTTCGTTGGCAGCCCACCGCGCATGCCTGCTCCCCTCCTCTGATGATCACACAACCCCAGGGAGCGGCGAGTATGGAGGTCACTACCCCCATCCTACAGATGGGGACACCGAGGCCCAGAGCGGACTGCCATCAAGACGGTGTCAGTCACGGCACCTCTGACATCAACACCCTTGGCTGACTTTGACAATGTCTCAGAAGTTTATTGCAAAGAATGTGAATGAAGCACCAAGTAGAGCATGACAGGAAGTGAACTGAGCTTTCCAATAGGCAGGGAAGGAAAAGCACTCCCCAGGATACCTCAGGCCCCCTAGGCATCTTTGGGGCCCCAGACTCATAGATCCCCATCTTCTCAGCCCTTCACTCTGGATCTTGGTCTGGAAGCAAATGAGGCTCCAAAGACAGTCAGAGTCACGGAACCCAAATGGCTGGGGCAGAGCAGCAGCCTGGGCTGGCCGTTCCCCTACAGCCTGGCATTGCCAACACCTTGCTTCTCCAGGAGGTTGTGCCCCTTGCACAGTCCACTTGGTACGTGACACATGGCTGTCACTACACTGTAGACAAATCCTCAGTGCAACCATCCTCCTTTCAGAAGTACATTCGACAGAAGGAGGTAGGTCCCCTTGGTCCCTCCAGGAGGGACGGAAGTGCTTCCTTCATGGGCCTATCAGGGTGGGGGCAGAGCTGGGCTCCTGCATGCTCTGCTGCTCGTGGAGCTCACAAAGGAGCCTGTGCCCAGACAGCCTCAGGGCGGGGAGCAGGAGAGCGGCCCCTACACACACAGCCCGTGCAGCGGCCACTCGCAGCAGTGGCCAGTCCCACTGTGCCCTCCAAAGGAGCGGGAGTGGTAACAGGACAGCTCCATGCTCCGGGAGCGAGGCAGTACACACACAAGTACCAAAAGGAGTCCAGACAGTGCACGAAGGAGGGGCCAGGAGAAGTCAGAGGAGGGAGACAAGTCAAGGGAGAGGAAGGGTGGGGGGGGGGGATGGGACACGAAGGGGGTTCATGAAGAAAGCAGCATGAATGCTGGACCCTGGAGGACACGTGGGGGGCATTCCAGGTGAAGGGATGGGGTGCAGAAAGCACAGTGGGGAGGAGGGAATTGTTCTGCGGCCAAGGCAGAGCCTGAGTGGTGGGACAGTGGAGTGTGGATGGTCCTGCAGCCTCCGTGCCCGGGAAGCACAGCCTTGAGCCCCATGCCAAGAGCAGCTAGGAGGTTCCGAGAAGGAAGTGGGAATGGGGCCCTGAGAAGATGAATCTGGCACCTACACTGGCTGACCTGGGGAGGGGCCAGGCCAAGCCCAAGGGCAGGACGGGGTCAGTCAAGGTGGGGGGGTCAGTCCAGCCAGCTGAGCTCCGGGCTCCACGTGGGGACGGTTTTGGAAGCACGGTGGGTAGAGGCCAGGGGCAGGAGGCTTCCTGCTGAAATACCATCTAACGTCAGAGACAGACCTGGAAGATAGCTACCGTCCACTCAAGGGACTTCAGTGAGCACCTCCAACTTTTCCCCGCCTCACTGGAATTTCTAGCTCTAAGAAGCCCAGACATGCTGGAAGCCGCTTCCCCACAAGGGCCATCTGTGGTTTATACTATTTGCTTCTTCACTTTCTCCCCGCCCCCTGGATTATTTTTAAAAGATTAGGTTTCCTGTTTTCACTGGCTGGCTGGCCCAGCCCTCTGTCCATCCACCCATCATCACGGCCATTAGGGCAGTGGCAGGGCAGGCACGGGCTGGCACGCTGCAGGCCCTTGGGGCTCCGTAATGAGGAATTAACCACCTCCACACTCTGCACCAGCTGGCCACTTAGTAAACACCACTTCCTCCCATGCAGGGCCGGGCTGTGACCTCTCCCACCGGCAAGGGGCCTTCTAATGAAGCAAGTAAATAGGCGATTCATCCTAGCTGCACACTGTCACTCACCCTTGGAGCTGGCTCATTCCAGGACAGAAAAACCAGCCCTTTACGGCAGGTGCCTAGCCTTGCCTGGCCTACTCTCCCCTCCCCTGCCCTGCCCCAGCAGTGGGGCTTGGACAACAGTCAGCTGCCCTGGGCTGGGAGTGAAGGGGCCTTACTATGAGGACAAAGTCCCCAGGCCTGTCCAGTTCCTTGTGGGGTAAGCGGTCAGCACACTATCAGGCTGGTTCGCAGTCACCACTGCCCAGGCAGACAAGTCGCAGGACTGATGGCCTGGCACCAGGCTCCACCTACGCACCTTGCCAAGACACCACACCCGTCCTAACTGTCATCCCCAAAACCAGGAAGGTCCTAAGGCTGCACTTTCCTAGTTCCACAGCAGCCCCCAAAATGGAGGCTGAGCTGGGACAACGTGGGGAAATGGGGGGCATCATTTCACTTCATCTGCCTTCTACACTAGGGGTCCCACCAATTCTGCCTAATTGAGAGTTCTGTAGCTGTTAAGGGAAAAGCTGAAAGCCAGTGGGTCAGGAGAGGGAACAGTTTCTAGGCCCCCTGAGCATTAGGCACCATCCCAGGTCACCTCTCAGAATCCTTACAGGGCCTTGGTGTGTGACAAGGGGGTTGAGGGCAAAGACGCTCCGAGGCTGAGCAGCAGCAAGAGCAGACCTAGACACTAACCCAGTTCCAAGAGCTCCCCACTGCCCCCTACCCGCCCGGTGATCGGGGCATTAGCAGGGCCCTAAGGCCAGGTCAAGGCACAAACCTCATGCTGAGGGAGTCAGAAGGGCCTGCCAACAGGGTACTGAAAGCTTGGGGGTCCAGGGGGAAGAGAAGGATGAGGGCAGGAATGCTGAGAGGGGCAGGTCCCCATCTAACAGAGAAGGAATTTCTCTCATCAAAGGAGGGTTGTTCCAGGGCCCTCGGTTTCCCCTGGAGCGAGGCCCACTTGCTTGGAGCAGGTTCAGTCCCCTTCCCAGCGCTCCTGGTCACAGTCATGCGTGCAAGGCCTGACGTTTCTCTATGTGGCAGACTCAGGAGCCTGGGCCTCGGCCTCCCTCCAGCAGGACCTGGGCGTCGAGGCCCCTGTCCCAGCTGACGGCCGTTCACAGCCGGGCGGGCGGCTACAGCTCACGCCACCCCACCACCCACGGCCCAGCCCTGAGCCGGAGCCTGCGTGGGAACGCCCTTCCTCCAGCCCTCAGCCATTCCAAGCGTAGGCACAGCGCAGTTTCTGGGTATTGATTTATTTACTTTTTATTTTAAAACCCTTTCAAACTCACAGAAAACTTGGAAGACGAGTACAAAGAACCATGTGTTTAGGAAAACAGCAAAGGCATAAAAAAGGAACCTGGATGGACAGAAAAATACAGCTTGTGCCCCTCACTCAAATCAACCAGACAGCAGTGTCCTTGGACACGAGGGTGCCCACCATCCCCACCGATCCTACATATGGGTGGTGAGCTCATGCTGGCTGGACCACGCCTGCATCATGGAGGTGGGTGACCAACACCTCCCCTGGCCTGGACCCCTCTGTGCTACAGCCAAGGCCTGTAGACCCTCCGTCCAGGTAACAAGGCAGAGAGAATACTGAGCCCACCGTGCCGGGCACGACCTCAGAACATCTTCCTCAAGTCCAAGCTGCAGAGGTCCTCCTGCACCAGCCACGCCGGAGAGCCTGGCACTTAACAGTCGGGTGCCCACCCCATCATCCTCAAATTAGGCACCCAGTGGACGGCGTGTGGAGAAGTTTTATTTTACACCTATTACATAAACACGGCAGTAGCCAAAAATCTAAAGGATGAAATCACCCATTACCTCACTTCCTTGACCAATCATCTAGGTTCATTTTCCCACAATCCCTTCAGTCCCTGTCCTGAGACTACATAACTGAAACCCAATGGTAGGCGTCATACCCAGGGCCCCAGGAATCACATCACACCCGTGTCCATGCCCCACGGCAATGAGGCGCTGCTGCTCCTCCCTTCGAGGCAGATGTTTCTAGTTCCATAGCCCACACGTCAAGAGGCCTTGAAGCTTCTGCCTTTGTGCTTGGAACCCAAGACGTTCAGGCTAGACTGTGGAATGATGACATCACAAGGAAGCGAAGTCGCAGCCTTCCAGTGTCCCCACCAGGTGACAGCAACAGAAGAACGACCCACCGATCCAGAGCCACAAGCGGTTAAATTATGTTGTTTTAAGCCACTGACTTTAGGGAAGGTTTGTTACACAGCGAAATGACAGATACGAATCCAACACACATAACTCTGTGTGTCACTTTTTCCACTTAGGAGAACATTCCATGTTGCTACATAATTTTCATTGTACCATTTGATAATTACATAATAGTCCATCCAGCTAATGTAACCTCTTTTCTATTGCTGGACATTTAGTTTGCTTCCAGTGTTCCACTGTTATGAATACAATGAATAGCTTCATATAATAATACCAAAAAGGAAAGCGGGGCGGGAGGAAGGGGGGAGTCCTATTTCCTTCGGAAAATATCTAAGGGTGGGATTACTGGGTCTGCGCTTATAAACGTACTAATGATTCTTGAACAACGCAGACACCGAGAACTGAAAGAGAAAGGTGCCCTTGAAGCACGATGAAAAGGGGGCTGGGAGCGAGCACAGTTTTGCAAACACAGGTGTCCGTGTGCTGAAGCCAGGCCCCACACAAATCAACAGTGGTGCCGCCGCCACTTATCAAGGCACCCAGCCTCAACCACAGAAGGAAGAGCTTGGAGCACCTCTCTGCGAAACACACCCCCAGTTTCCTCCTGAACACTCAAGGGAAACAGGAGGTTGGTTGCACGCGAGACGTCTCTCAGATTTCATAATTACCAGCTCAGCCAGATTTCCTGAATGTGGCACAATTAAAGGGAATCTGGTTATTCTAGAAAATGACCCAGGTTTTCGGGAAAGGTGCAATGCCCAGAGTCAGTCACCATCTGACCTCTTGCCTCACTGGTCCCACACCCCTCTTAGAAGTCCCCACCCCTAAAGGCAGGCTCCAACCTGGTTCCTGAACTGGTGAGCAGGGTACAGAGCCACAGTCCCACCCCAGGGCAGGCCCAACACTACCCGCTGTTATCTGGAGGAAGGCACAACCCACCCACCCTGTTCCGCTCTGGAAGCAAAGTGTCAAAACCAGGCTTGTACTTGTCCTGCTTCGACTCGCATTTCGTCACTGACTTGCCCCGGGGCAGCTGGAATCACACAGACACACTCCCCCGTCTCCCCGGAACCTCACTGGAGGCTCACCAATTCCCAGGAGCAGCCAACTCAACTTCCTTTGGCAGAGAAGGTGGCTGGAAACGGAGGTGGGACTTGCAACCAGAGACGCCCCTTTCCAAGAACTCCAGCCTTCTGTATCAGCAGCCTGCTCCAGTCCGGAGGGCTGCGATCACGGAAGTTACTGCGATAGAATGGCTGCTCTAGCCCATCGCCTGTCAACAGGGCTGAGTGGTGCCCTGGAGGCTCGTGAAAGGAGGGACCTGCTTGCAAGGGGTCAAGAGGAAAAGTATGACATCCCCACGCACAGCAGCAGCATTCACAAGAGCCTAAAGGCGGAAACAGCCCAAATGTCCACGGAGGGATGAACAGATAAACAAAATGTGGTCTATTCATGCAATGGAATGTTATTCAGCTTTAAAAAGGAAGGGAATCCTGACATGCTATGACATGGATAAACCTTAAAGACATTATAGTAAGTGAAAGAAGCCAGACACGAAAGGACAAATACTGGAGGACTTGATTTATGTGAGGTACCAAGAGGAGTCAAATTCAGAAAGGAGAATGGAGGGGGCCAGGGGCTGGGAAGCGAGGAGAATAGGGAGGTGCTGTTTCATGGGACAGAGTTTCAGTTTAGGAAGATGAAAAAGTACTGGAGCTGGATGGTGTGATGGTGGTACAGCACTGTGAATGAACTCACGCCACTCAACTGGACGCTTAAAAATTTATTTTATCACAATTTAAAAAGAGAAAGAGTAAAAGCAAAGTACTGTGATGGCCCAAAAGCCTCGCCTTTAACCCAAGGGCAGCGCACACTCACAAATACCTGCTGAGCTGTGGAGTCCCCTCATGTCACCTCACGTCTACTGCAACAAAGAGCTGGTGGTTCCTAGACTGACTCAGTTTCCCTGTTCCCTGCCCAGCCAACTCCACCTTAGAGAAGACACAGAGCACGGCTCCCCAGGCAGGGTCTCCCCACAGATTCCCCAGCGGCCACCCCCAGAAGAGCTCATACAGAATGAAAGAATTAGCCAGAAGGAAACCAACGTGGGTCCTCAGAGCCATGTGGAGGCTGGGGTTAGGGAGGCCGAGCCAGGCCAGGCTTCGCTGCTGTGGCTCCTTTCTCATCTGTTTCATGTACTAAGGTGTCATCTAAAATGCCATTTGAAAAGAAGGGCTCTGCCCCTAAAACAAAACCGTTTGAAAAAAATCGCTTCTCTGGGCTTTTCCAACTCTGATGGAAAAAGCAGCTTCTCATCTTCCACTTAGCTGCTAAAAAAACACACACACACACACCAACCTCTAGCCAGCTAATGAAGCAGCCAACATCCTCTCCTGCTATCTGTCGTAACAGCAACACGATAACACCAAAATGAGAATAACAAGTGCTATTAGGCAGTCGAGGCGTGCCAGGAACCGGGAAGTGCTGTTTTTGCACACATCGTCTCATTGAATGTTCACAGCAAGCCCCTGGGTAGACGACTTCTATAGATGAATTCTATTTTACAGATGAGGAAACAAACATCCTTCATCAACTGTCAGGCATGCACTTTCCACAAAAACCAACGTAATTGAAAGTGGCATCTTAAGTGGAAGTGTTGCCTTCCTTCTTAGCACATTAGCCAACGGCACACTCACCATCGAGGGAGTGTTGGAGTAAACAAACTGCCCTGCACAACAGGACCCAGGCTGGGACCGGGCTCTGCGGCCCTCAGGAGTTGGAGCCCACACATCCCTCCCGCGGGGGGCTCACCACACCTCTCAGCCCAGGCCCCGCCGCCCTCAGGACCCCCGGGGCTTAGGAACATGAGTCAGCACCACTGCCATCCCAGAGCCCGGCCCATCCATCTTGGCAGGCCAAACCCTGGACATCCCCACCAGGCTGAGGGTCCTGAGTGGCCACGAGGACTGCAGGAGCCAGCCACATCTTCTCTGGGACGCCAGCCCTGATCCAGACGAGCGAGGGGACAGCTGGGCCGATACGCCCACACGTGAGAACAAAGCCCAATAAAAGCGGTTCTCACAGCACAGCCCCAGGAGTTCTGTCCTGTAAGGACAGCTGAAAACCTTCCAAAACCGAGTGCGCATCACACTGTTAGTGCTCAGCCCTTTTGTGGTCACCAGCCCCCCAGCCATGGAGAGCAAAGCCCACCAGCCCTCATATCTCCAAGTCCTCTGCACCTGAAACACTGATCTATGACTAATCAACCCTTGCGCTGAGCAATACTCAGCACCGGGTGAGCTGCTTGCACCTGCTGCAGCTCTCGGCCAGAGAACACATGGATCTATCTTCTTCTTCCAATGAGGAAACAAACAAAAACACAGAGTCATCAACACCCCGCCCATCAGAATCAGAGCAGGTGGCCCATGGAGGGTATCACATGTGTGGGGAGACACAGGGCAACGCTCATGGGTGGGTACAATTCATGGGTGCGAGCCTGCACCGCTGTCTGGTTCCAGAAGACCCCTGCACTCCCAGAACAAGAACGGTGCTCCTGCTGGAGAGGCTGATAACCCTGGACTCACAAAGCCCGATGGGCTTTTGCGAGGCGCTGCAGCCTGGGAGTCTCACACAGCTACCCAGCAATCACTCCGACAAGCTTCCTACTGCACTTCCTGCTGAGGCCCCGGGATCCTGGACAATGGGGATCCCTGTAGACTCCAAATTCTGTCGCGATCCCAGGGACACGTGTCAGCAGTCACTGATCCAAGGACAGGCAGTGAAGGGCTCCAACGGTGATCACAGCCCCCACGCAGGTTCTCAGTCCTGCATCCACAGCTCAGATACCAGGCTGCAGGCGATCGGCATGGCCATATGCCACGGCAGCTTTTCTCCTGCTTGCAGCCCCCTTCCCGGGACCTGGCCAATCCAGCAGCAAAAATAACAAAGAACGACTCAGCAGCTGGACTCATGGGGAAGAAAAGACGCACATGGGAAAGCTGCAGGGTCCAACCTCCCATCCATCTGCTACTCAGGGATCCACATGTTTGTGAGAGGCTGAGGATGGGACAGGCAGGACCCCAGTTATGCCGAGGGGAGCCAGAAAAGAAAGGGGTTTTATTCCTTGTACCTTAAGGGGAACAGCCTCAAACCCAGAGAGAAAGGTTGGACTCAGGGAGGAGATGGGACGTACTAAGGTAAGCAACTCCTCACTCCCACCTGCCCCACAGGATGCAGTGTGGCCTCTGCCTTCCAAAAGAAACTGTGAAAAAAGGGTAGTGTCTACCAAAAGCCATGGACCACAGGACCTCATTTGTATGAAATGTCCAGAAAAGGCACATCCATAGACAGAGAGAGAGAAAACAGCTTAGTGGTGGCCAGCACTAAGGAGAGAAAGCACGGGGAGAGACTGCTGATGGGCATGGGGTGTTTTTTTTGGTGAGATGAAAACGCTCTGGAACTAGACAGTGGTGGTGCTTGTATCACCCAATTCTGTGAATCTACTGAAAACCACTGAGTGGCAGACTTTAGGTGGGTGAACTATTTGGTAAGTTATAGCTCAATAAAGCCGTCAGAACAGAACAGAAAAGGATTGTGTCAACCCACCCACGTGACAAAATACTCCTCAGGAATAAAAAGGAACAAGCTATCAATACACACAACAACTTGGACGAATCTCAAGGGCACTCTCTAAGGGAAAGAAGCCAGGCCCACGAGGCTACACACTGGGATTCCATTTATTCAATATTCGGGAAAAGGCCGAACCCCGGGGAGAGAAAGCACATCAGTGGTTTGCCAGGGGCTGCAGGTAGGACAGGGATAGGTGACAGAACTTTCTGAAAGTGACAGAACTCTCTGGGGTGATGGACATATTGTGTATGTTGCTTGGGACTGTGGTTACACAACTCTGTCATTAACACAGGGCAGTACACCAAAAAGAAAGAGTTCTAAATTACATTTCAGTGCACACATGCACACACCTCAGATGACATGATAGCACCTTTGGAACCTTTCGTATTTTTTTCTGAAAGAACAGATTTACAAAGATATATTTTTTTACCCTCAACCTAAAATTTTGTTTTCCTAACAGACAAAAATTCATGCAATTGGAAATTTGTTAAAAGAGGAAAAAGAATTGGTTGAAAAACAAATAGCTGAAAAGAAAAATTTGTAACTATATGTAGGGATACATGGCAACTGAACTTACTGTGGTAATCGTAACAAACACATGTATCAAATCATTGTTATGTATCTCAATACAATGTTACATGTTGATTACATCTCAATTAAAATACATGAATAAACAAACACACCATCTGTAGACTCATTCAAGCAGCAGCCTTATGCATAGTAGCCACAGGTGGAGGGCCCCCAAGTGTCCATCCACAGGAGCCCAGATAAACAAACGTGGTGTACCCACACAGGGGAATAGTATTCAGCCTTAAAAAGGAAAGGGTTGTCTGACACAGGCTACAACATGGATGGACTTTGCGCACATTATGCTAAGTGAAATAAGCCAGTCACAAACGGACACATATTGCATGATCCCACTTCTGAGGTACCTGGGGCAGTCAGAGTCATAGAGACAAAAAGTGAAATGGTGGCTGCCAGGGACTGGCAGAGGAGTCAGTGGGGAGTTACTGTTTCATGGGGACAGAGTTTCAGTTTGCGAAGAGGAAAAAGCGGTGGAGACGGATGGCGGCGATGGCTGCCCAACAGTGTGAATGTACGTAATGCCGCTGAACTGGACACTTGAAAACGGTTAAGATGGTCGATTTTATGTCGTCTGTATTTTACCACAATTAAAACAAACCCAAAAATGCCAATTATGCTTCCTACAGTTGTTACATGACCGTACGTGCCCTGGGCCTGGGAACGCCCTGACACAGCAGCCCTGGCTACGGCCTTCCACCAGCCACAGACCCCAGTGTCACGCAGACACATGCGCAGGTGTGGGAGGGAGGGCACCGGAGGAGCAATGGCTGCTTCTCTCTGCCTTTCCAGCCAGTGGGTTCCAGCTGGAGGTTCTCACAACCACTGAGAGGGCCTGACAAAGCTTTCTGGAAAGCTGCCCCACACCGGCCTTATGAGGAGCCAACTGCAGCATAAAGTTCCCCAAACACTGAAGCTCCTGTGTGTGTTTTGCACACAGACATAAAATACCGCTCTGTCTGGCCCAGGGCTCACCCACTGGAAACTGTGAGCCACGGAGCCAAAACAAAGGTGAGCCCAGGTAGGCGAATCTGCCTCGGCCAGAGCACGGCTGTCAGCTGGGGTCAGAGCTCTGTCCAGAGAGAGCTCAGGAGCCCGTGGTGGCTCGGGCACACTGTGGAATGGGGAACCGAGCTGCCAGGGGGGGCTCTCGCACCCCACATTCACCCCATCTGCCTTGCAGGCACCACTAGGGACCTTCTTTGGCCGGCGGGGACACACCAGACCACCCGACCTCATCCCCAGCCAGCCCCTTGCCCCAGCACTAGGCTCCAGCTGTCCCAAGCCTCACAGAACCCTGCGGCAAGCCGTGCCACTCCAGGCTCCGCGCACAGGCCTGCCTCTGCCTGGAATGCCTCCTCTTCCTCCCCCTGCCCCCACAATGGCCTAACCTGCTGCTTCTCATCTGGGTCCATTCAAGACCCAACCAATGGGCTGCCGTCCTTGAGCTAAGGGAGCAGGCAGTCCCTTCTTAGCGCCCTCTGGGTACTGACCTCCAGCCCACATCACAGCGCTCATCTGTCAGCTGCTTTGTGTCTACAGATTCCTCGGGGTCAGGGACGGCGTCAAGGCCTTAAGCACAGGGCGTGGACCCCACAAGGTGCCACATAAGCTTCAGATGAACAGAAGAATGGATGGATGGATGAATAATGGGTGAGAGGATAGAGATGAATGGATGGCTATTTGGAAGGGGGGATGATAAACGGTGAGGGTGGTGTTACGGACTGAATGTCTGTGTCCCCCTAAAATCCGTATATTGAAAGCTAACCCCCAGTATGATGGTAGGAGGTGAGGCCTTTGGGAGGTGACGAGGTCATGAGGGTGGAGCCCTCAGGAACGGGATTGGTGCCCTGATCCCAGAGAGCGCCCGCCCTCGCCCCTCCTGCCACGTGAGGACACATGGAGAAGATGGCCGTCTATGAACCACCAAGTGGGGCCTCACCAGATGCCACATCTATCGGTGCCTCCATCTTGGCCTCCCCGCCTCCACAACAGTGAGAAACGCTGTTGACTGTACACCACCCAGCCCACGCTATTCTGATCTAGCCGCCCCCACGCACTGAGGCAGGTGGTTCGCTGGGAAGATGACGTGTGTGGACAAGCAGACGATGGATGGTTGGACGGAGGGATGACGGGCGGATGAGTGGATCAGGCATGGCCGCTGCCTTCTCAGGAACATCTGCCGCGAGCAAGACTCGACTCACAAATTTGGGGCTTGAGGAAGATTCAGGATTCCAACACCCTGTTCTCTCAAGGTGGAGGCTTTTTGGATTGTTTTTTAAGAATATATCTTTGGTCAATAAAGGACTATTTTCTTAACTTGTTACTACGGAAAATGTCAAACACATACAAAACTAGAGAACGCAGTACCATGTGTGCCCATGTGCCGTCACCCAGCTTCAACGACTAACCTGTGGCCCGCCTTGCTCCAGGGATCAACAGTCAACCCGGGGGGCAGCAGACGCACGGGGAGAGCAGGGTGGCCATCTCCCCACCCCCACAGCTCTTCCACCTCCAGTGACTTTCTCGAGGAAAGAGCCCTCGTGGGGACAGGAAGACGGACTCTACCTGTTTCACAGATTCCACGGGGAAAGCTCACGTGAGCTCCGGAACACATGTGAGACACCCACACACGGCTCCATGCTCTCGTTTCATAAGCACCAGGAATTATGTGGTCGCTCTCCATAGAACAGGGGTCAGCAGGGCCCACAGGCCCAAATCCAGCCCGTCACCGCCCGCTTTTGTGTGACCAGGGGTCTGAGAATGGTTTTAAATGATTACATTTGAAATGGTTATATAAGTACCTGCCTCATAGCCTCGATTTTGCCTCTCAGCCACAAAACCTAAGTTAGTTACTATCTGGCCCTTTAAGACAAGTTCCGCCAAGCCCAATACTGCAGAGCAAAGCACAGAGGCTCAAATAACCACCTGTGGTTCAAAGCCCGAGTCTGCCACGGAAGCTTCTTATCCTTCTAAGCTCCTGCTTTCCGAGCATCAGCAGGCAGGCACCACCTAGCTCCATGCAGCGTGCAGCGGGCTCAGATCCTGGAATGCACACGGCGTCCTGTTACAAAGCGTGAAGCCAAACCCAAGTGCAAAATTCTAGTGAGGGGGAGAATGCTGTCTCCTGCAAGAACACAGGAGAGGGAATGCTGGCATACTCTGGGGGCGCCCAGGCGTTGAAGTGCATAGCTAGCCAAGTAGAAAGGGCCAGATAGAAAGTTCTGAAGGGAAGTACGGACTTGCACTGAGGCACCCTCACCCCAGAAGAGTACAGATGGTCAGCACAGATTCCTTCCTGTCCTCATGCTCTCTAGACTGACCAGGGCGGACCAGCTGGGCAACACGACCGTCCCTGCTCCGGCTGCACTGATAATGCTGAGGGAGCTTCCCCTGCAGGACACAGGCCTCGGACTCCAATCCCACGTGGGAGCTTCACGAGGCAGCAGGCTGCTGGAGGACCAGTCATCTGTGATGAAAGTAAACGATGGCCCCAAGGGACCAAATGTCCCCCAACACCATGGCACAGAGATGCATGCAGGCAACAGCCCTGCATGTAAGCACTGCTCGTCTCGGCACAGGCCTCAGCACAAGCATTCCTGACCACACAGGGCTGCTCTGGTTGGCAAGCCACCAGCTGGCATTCCCAGGCCTCACGCTGCCAACCACCTGCCTGGACCCCATCACCTCCCCCTGGCAGACCCTCTCCATGCTGTCCTCGCCGCCTCCCACATCGACGGCTGGGCCTCCTGCAGCCCACACTCTGCATTTCAGCACAGGGTCCAGGAGTCTATACCGCCTCTGAGCAGCTCTGCCAGTGCTGGGGGCTGACCCAAGGGCCCCAGCAGTTTGCTGATCCCTGCCCCTGGCCAGTGGGGCAATGAAGGAAGAGACAAATCAACCAGCAGAGAAGAATCCTGGCTCCCGTTACACTTGCACGCAGGGCCAAATCTACCCCCTGACCCACTTCAGATCCCTGGACCCCCGTCACTGCAGGCAGCCAGGCACAATGAGGGTCTTACAAAAAGACTACATTGGGACACCTGCCAATGAGGTTTTCCAAGTAATTTGCTGGGAACTCTGAGTGACATGACTTCACTTTATTTGGAATCACAAAACTAAAGGGATCTTAAAAGACACTACTGTGTGGCTTCCTCATTTACAAAGAGGAATTCAGACGCCCAGGGAGTTCAAGCGCTTTACCCAGCGTCAGAGTAGCAGCTGATGGCACAGCCAGGACAGGCAACAGAGAGAAAGAAAACGAAAAAGTGTGAGCCCCAGCTTTATGATCCACAGCCCGGCACGGCTACGACTCCCAACTTGCTGGTTCTCAGCTCCAGCGAGTACTAAAACAATAATATGGGTGCCACCGCCATGGGAGACAACTTGTCAGTGTCAGAGAAATAGCCGTTCCCCTCTTTTCCTCCCCAAACCCATTATACCACACTGCCCCTCCTCCAAACGCAGCCTTGCTGTATCTGCCCCCACCTCCAACCTACACAACACACAACCTACACGCTGCAAGTCCTCAGGCACAGGGAGGTGTTAGACCTGACAAACCCGGAAGCTCCCCGCTTCTCTGGCCTGGCTTCTGTCAGATTCTGCCAGCTGAGTACAGCCGTGCACTGCCATGCAAGCTTCTTTCCTTTCTGTAAAATCCCTTTTCCACCGTAGTGTTCAGCTTCCTCAGAGCTTCCCTTCAGGCCACGTAGAAACTCCATCGGACAGAATTAACTGGATGATGCTATCTAGCAGACCGAATCCATGGCTAGGATGCATGGAAAAGAAGCCAAAATGCTTTTCAGATTCACTTAGAAGCAGTCCAGAGCAGCAATAAACTAGCAAGTTTCATGATAAGCAAAGGGACAGTGAGTTCTTTCCCTACCAAGTACCACAGAGATGACAAAGAACTGTCACACAGCCAGTGGCCTCAGGGATCTTCCCAAATTAGAGACTGGACCAGTGTGGCCCTAACTCAGGGCTTCTCCTGTTTCTGGGAGCATCAAGGACCAGAAGTTACGGTGGGGCCCAGCTTAGGGCAGACGCCTCCGAAAGCAACCCTTAACCTCAGCTCCTGCTGGTTGAGACAAAAACCCCAGATCACAATTTGGGATATTACCAGATAGAATCACTTTGGTAAAGTCTTGCAAAAAGAACAAGAGCAAGAAAGAAGTCAAAGGAGAGCAGAAGATTAATTGTGAAGTGAAGGGTAAACGGGAACAGTATTTCAGGAAGGTCACTCAGCAGCAGATGTCAAGGGTCTTATCACCACCCATACCTCTGGGTAAACCCACTGACAGACGTCCACCCTAATGGAAGGAGGCAGGAAGGAGAACAGAAACCCACATAAAAAGATCCTCACAGAATATAATGAATCCACTGAACCTACACTTAAAACAAAATGTGATAAATGTAAACAATGGAATATTCTCAGCCTTTAAAAAGGAAGGACATTCGGACACATGCTACATATCATGGATGAACCTCAAAGACATTATGCTAAGTGAAATAATACTTACATGAGGTACACAGAACAGTCAAAAATCATAGAGAAAGAAAGTAGAACGGTGGTTGCCAAAGGCTGGGAGGGGAAGGGGAATTATTGCTTCATGAGTACAGAGTTTTAGTTTTGCAAGATTAAGAGAGTTCTGGAGATGGGCGGTGGTGATGGTTGCACAATAACATGAATGTATTTAATACCACTGACTTGTACAATTTTAAAAAATGATTAAAATGGTAAATTTTTATTTTACCCATAAAATATGTATCTTTTTTGACCTATAAAAAATACTTTACCACAATTTTTAAAAATAATGCAATATACCAAAACCCGTTGACTTATACACTTTAAATGGGTGAACTGTATGGTATATGAATTATATCTCAATAAAGGTCTTTTAAAAACAATGCTCAGCGTAACATTATTATAAATAGCTCCATACAGTAAACAATTTACACGCCTAACAAAATTCATTAAAATTAGGTAAATGATAACTGTATTACAAAGTAATAATGTGGCCCTTAAAAATAATACTTCCTAAATACTTAGTTAAAACAACAAACTGCTCCCATTAATTGGCAAAAGCAGGACACCCACATACGCAGCAAGATCTCGGCTACATAAAATAATTACGGATGTGATTTTATATGAAGTCTGGAAGAAATTAAAATCTTCCTTAACACTGAGCAGAAACCTGTTGTCCTGAAGCCGCTGGTCATGGATTACCAACCAACCTTCCAGATATGACCCAAAAGAAATCCGTTCCCTCTTCTACAGGTCAACCATTCAAAACTTACAGCTAGTGCACATGGATTCCCCGAGGTGAAGGTGCTCACCCCTGGCTGCAGAGGAACCACCCAAGGAACTCTTCCAAAAACCTCGGCTCTCAGAGAGGAGGAAATCAAACAGCCACAAGTGAAACACCTAGGAAAGGGGGTCGTCTCTGGGAGCTGGGAGCGGCTCACAGCCAGCAAGAAAACAGGGACTTCAGTCCTACAGCCACCAGGAACTGGATTCTGCCAACAACCTGAGCTTAGAAGGGGACACAGAGCTCCGCACGGGAATGCATCGGTGGTGGATACTTTGACTGCAGCCTTAGCAGACCCTGAGAAGACGACCCAGCTGGGCCATGCATGGAAACCAGGAGACTTGAAAACATAAAGAAGAAAAAATCTCACAAGTCACATTTTCCAGGAGTGCCAGCCGTGTGAGTGTGTGTGTACAAGCCCCCTTTAAGCTTCAAAACAAAACAGGTCTGTCTGAAAGGGAACAGCCGAGGACAGTCTGGGTCCTGACCCACGGTACCAGGTTGGTCGGCGCAGCTCAGAGCCTGAGCGCTAGGCCAGCGTGGATGTCCCAGTGCACAGGGTGATGCCTGCAGGCCCAAGAGTGTCCCCGCGAGAAAGTCCCGCCTCAGCCTTTGAGATCCAAGGTCTTCTAACCAGTCATGCCCTGTCTGCGAGTTCCATAGACATAAAGTGACCCTCCTCTTTTAGGATCAACTCTGATTCATTCACATACTTGAGAAAGCTCAGTGCTTCGGGGGCCAGGGAGAAAGGAGAGGAAAAGAAACATCCATTTTCTATTCTCCTCCCAGATGTGTCCTGTGTACTCATGGACGGCCAGGCAGGGCACTCTGATTCTGGCAGTCATGTCCCTCCCTGCCTGTTACCCCAACAGCTGACTGTGACAGTTTTGCTGTGCATTAGGGGCTTGGCCACGCAGCGCAGCACAGCGGACACTCCCACAAGAAATCCCCACGCTTCCTGAGCAGTTAGAACAAAGTGCCTCTCCCAGCCAGCCAGCGGGACTTCCTTGCCAGAGTTTCTGGAACCCGCCACTGCAGACTTAGCAGGGGTAAATAAGCAAGCACAGGGCTCACACGGTTGGGAAGCCAGGAGATGACAAAGGCGCGCCGGGACCGCGTCTCCCACACTTCCTCACACACCCCTTTCTGGAGCCCTCCACACCGCTTTCCAGAGCCTCGTACAGCCTTTTCTGGATCCTCATTCACTCCTCCACAGAGAAGAGTCTGCTGCAGGGACTCACACCATCTGCCATTGCAGAAACACCACAGGAGAGGAAACCAGGCTTATGGTTATCATCACAACCCAGATTTGAAGGGCTAAACTCTAACAATGGCTCACCAGCTGCTTCGGGGGATGGGGGTGGGCCCATCCGATGGCTCCAGGACAAGATGCCGGTCCACAGGGCCTCCCTACCCAGCACCCATGAGCCCAACTGCATGGCGGGCTCCGACCTCAGATCATTACTACAACTGCTCGGGGCCCCAAAGCCAGGCTCTGCACCTGACCCTGCAGCAGCACGGGGCTCGTCACTGCATTCCTCTCCACCCACCCTCTGCCTCCAGCCTCGGACTCCACTCCCACCACCACCCTCTCCACCCGCGCCCACCGTCTCTCTCTATACGAGCTTCATGGCAGACCTCCCTGTCCCCTCTCAGACCTTCTCTGGGGCTTCCACCCCACAGGTCTCCTGAACCTGCTTTCTGGCCTAACTGCCACCTTCATCTCTCGCTCCTCTGAATCATCTCCCTCCTCACTCACCTCCCTACCCCCTGCGCCCCAGGTGAGCCATGTCAACACCCATAAAACATGGCCACGTACCCACCAGGCCCTTGTGACCAAACCCCTGTAAATCCACGTCATCCCTGGACGCAGTTCAGTAGTAACCTGGCCACGCCTCTGCTGCGGCTGCCCTTTTCCCTACAAGACCCACACACACCTGGGTCACCTCCCTGGAGTCCTACTGGGACCAGCCCCCACCCCCACCCGTGGACCCTGTCCCATCAGTCATGTCCTAGGCACTCACTGTCCATGTCGCTCCTTCAGCAGAAGGGGACATGGCCCTGCCCCCAGAAAATGAGCAGGCCTACGGGTGGGAAGCACTCAGACCCTCAATCCTAAATCTTGACCACGCAAACACCCCTCTGCCAAAATTCTGGGCACAGCAGCCCCCGTGTAGTGCTCCAGTTTCTCCTTCACCCACTTGCAGCCTGGCCTCTGCCTTCTCTGCCAAAACCTCCGAGCGTTCACTTCCCTGTAGCTTTTCTGCAACATAAACTCCCCCCGCCGCCCTTCCCACCTTATCTCAGACTCCTCTCCTGTGCGGCCCCCAAATACATAACACCCCCAGGCCTGCTCCGGACCCTCCACTGTCCACACAACCCCTCCCTGCTGCCATCCGCCTCTTCCTTCTGGGCCTGGCCCTTTCTCCCGAAGGCCATATCCCGCTGCCTACACTGGGACCCTCCACACAACCCTCCCCACCCCAGGCTTGCCCAGTCTCGCCCCCTTTCTCTTCGGTCACCCCCTCCCACAGGCAGCTTACCCGTGTCCTCTCCATTCTCCCCACCTCCCTTCAAGACTACAATTCCAGGTGCCCCGACGGCCACCAGACACTCTCACACACGACTGCCAAATGCACCTTCCGGAGACAAAGCTCCCAAGCCATTCCTCTTCCCTGCTCACCAACCTACAGGGGCCTCTTAGCGCCCTACGAGAAAGCACATGTCCTCAGTCTGGCTCCGGGGTCCTGCACAGCATGACTGCAACCCTCAGGTCCAGGCTCACCTCCCCCGCTGCCCACATTTCATAGCAGTTCTCCAACCAAGCAGAGTCTGCTGCTTCTTGAGCATGCTGAAGACGTTCCAGCCTCTGAGTGCTTGCCCACTCCAGACTCTCTTCCAGCCCCCACCTCCCTTCCTGATACTCGATGGCTCTGCGGAGCCTTGAGCTCTGCCCCATGTTACAGGATTTTAGGTGCCTGCTCATCCCTGCTCCCACCCTGGCCCACAGTCTCCTTGCACCCCAGCTAAGGGCTGAGTCTAAACCATCCCCCTATTTCCTAGGACATGAGGAGGGACAAACCCTCCTGAAGAACAGATCCGTGCTTTCCCAGCAACCCCGCCTCTTAACAAACATGGAATACTGAACAGTACTGAAGTCCACACTTAAAAATGGTTAAGAGGGTACAATTTCTGTTATGTGTCATTTCCCACAATTTAAAAACCCAAACACTGAAAATGAAGGAGAAAGAAGGGAGCGGTGAGGTGGGCTCAGCCAGATCCTGGTACGGCTGAAAGTGGCTGATGAGCCGGGGCTCATCATCTTCTTTCTACCTTCATGGGAGTTTGCAAATGGCCAACTTTTTAAATGAAGAAAGCGCCTATAAAGTATGGTTCAGGTGACAATGTCGTGCCTTCAAACACACAGGCAGATGGACCCTACGATCCATGTTCCTGGATGAGAAGGTGCAAAGCTTTTAGAAGACAACAGTCCGCAATGAGTTACATTTTCTGCTCTAAGGTCTAAGATTAGGGCAGATACTGCTTTTGCACGGGCAGCTCATGCCGACCCCCAAGAGGCGACACTATGCTGAGCAAGTGCTTCATGTCACCCCCAGGTCAGAGCACCAGGACGGCTGAGCCCAGGACCTGAGTCCTGCGCCTCAAAGAGGACAGACGACATGGCCCCCGCCTGTGGTTCCCTCAGCCCACATCCTAGCCACTCCATGACATCGGGGGAGGCGCGGGGGAGGACAAGATCACGCCATGTGTTCAACTAGGAAGAAGTACAGACAAGCCCTGCAGGCAGCCTCAAGTCCTTCACCTAAAACCTTGGACAACTCAGCTCTAGAAGTCCCCGCTGCTCCTCCACGAGGACTTCTGTGACAGAAGGCACTCTGTAAAATGCAGCATGCTACCCAACACGGCGTGCCCCCTTCTCTCTGGAGCAGAGGCCTCGGTCAGCCCAGTCTCAAGCCTCATGGCTTGCTGTCTAGCCACCACCCAGGCCTGGCAATGACAGACTTGAGGAAGAAAACTTGAAGACACCCCGCAAAGTGAAACAAGCCAGAGGGAAAAGGACAAGTACTGTGGGAGTCCAAGTACATGAGGCACCTCGGGTATTCAAATTCAGAGACACAGAGGAGAACGGAGGGTGCCAGGGGCAGGGGGTGTGGAGTGAGGAGTTACTGCTTCATGGGGACAGAGTTCCAGTTTGGGAAGACGACAAAGTTCTGGAGATGGATGGTGGTGACGGGTACACAGCAATGTGAATGTGCTAAAGGCCACAGAACTGTACACTTAAAAAAGTCATTAATACAATGGAGAGAGCGGGACGTCCAGCTTGCGAGCGTGAGTCTCTGTATCACGTGCAAAGAAAGAGCGATTTAAAAATGGGTGCTGTTGAGGAAGGCAAGAAGGTTTTAGTTCAGAAGTGTGCCCAGTGCCATACTGTGGAAAAGGGAGGCAAAGGCAAACACAAGATTGGGCCAAATCTCCATGGTCTGTTTGGGCGAAAGACAGGTCAGGTCCGGAATTTTCTTACAAGGACGCCAATAAGAACAAAGGCGTCACCTGGGGAGAGGAGACACTGATGGAGCATTTGGAGAATCCCAAGAAGTACATCCCTGGAATAAAAATGACCTTCGCAGGGCCGGCCCGGTGGCTCAGGCAGTTAGAGCTCCATGCTCCTAACTCCGAAGGCTGCCGGTTCGATTCCCACATGGGCCAGTGGGCTCTCAACCACAAGGTTGCCAGTTCAACTCCTCGACTCCGCAAGGGGTGGTGGGCTCCGCCCCCTGCAACTAGCAACGGCAACTGGACCTGGAGCTGAGCTGCGCCCTCCACAACTAAGATTGAAAGGACAACAACTTGACTTGGAAAAAAAGTCCTGGAAGTACACACTGTTCCCCAATGAAGTCCTGTTCTCCTTCCCCAATAAAAATCTTAAAAAAAAAAAAAGACCTTCGCTGCTGGCATTACGAAGACTGAAGAAAGGGCAGACTTGACAGGGTGTCTCAAAAAGGCTACTAAGGAGTGATAGTTGGCCACTGCCTTATTTATCACAAAATAGAAATGTCTCAGGACTTTTTTTTATGTGCACCATATTTCAATTGATCTCAGACACCAGAATTCAAATCACGAATGGCTGATAGAACACTTCTTTTGGGCAGTCCTGATTTCAATAAGATGGGCTTGTGGGTTAACGAAATATGATCAGCTTTTGGAACTTTGATGGTAATTTCAGTTCAGCAAGTGCTCTATCGGTATCTCTGCTTCCCCTTCTAAAGATATGACTGGACGTGATTAGTCATGTTCCACTTATGAGAGATGGTGAATGCCATCTCCAAACCTGTAGGAGATTGGCTTTACATTTAGATTAATATAACAAGTTATATTAATATGTTTAAATACTAAAGAAATGCCTTCACTGTCTCATAGCTTATCGAGACTTGCTTGTGTTTCAAGTTGTGTTCACTAGCCTGTTAACAGGCAAGGGCTGGAGATAAGAGGGTCGTGTCCACTTTATCTTTTTGGTCCAAACTACGCCAATTTAATTAAAACTCCCTGTATCTAAATTGTTGCCATTTACTTAAGGGAAGGCATTTTACTAGGGTTTATCTATAGTATCAAATAAAGAATATTTAACACTTATAAAAATGGTTAAAATGGTACATTTTATGTTATGTGTATTTCACCACACAAAAAAAGGGGGAGGCTAGAAGAAGACCATTGCCCGAGAGGTCCCTGGATGGAAAGGTCTGTCTCTAAACAAGCAGGTTCCTGAGGGACAGGTCCACGAGGTAGAGCCACCAGGCGGAAGGCTGAAATGAGCCAGTCATTTCCCTGGTGAGCCCCTGGAACTTTCAGCTGCCATTTGCGTTCCAGCATCCCATTGCCCCAGCGTCCCTCCCTGATGAAGAGGAGGCTTCACACACAGCCCTCTCAGGCCTCAAGGCCCAGACAGCTTTGATCTGGACCCATATGAGCCAGCAGAGAGCGCCCAGGCAGTAATCAGGGCCCAACCACCATGTATGAAAACCCCCTCTGGAATAATATTTGGCCGCAAAAAGGAATGAAGTCCTGAGACGTGTCACAACGTGGATGAACTCTGAAAACCTTCCTCTTTAGTGAAAGAAGCCGGATGCAAAAGGCTACATGTTATACGATTCCATTCATGTGAAATGTCCAGAAAAGGCAAATCCACAGACACAGAAATTAGAGCAGTGGGTGCCAGGGGCTGGGGAAGCCAGGGGGTTACGGTAGAAAGGAGTGGAGTTTCCTTTTGAGATGATGAAAGTGTTCTAAAATTAGCGGTGATGGTTGCGTAACTGAATGTACTGAAAACAGAATCACACACTTGAAACAAGTAAATTCTACGGTGTGAGTTATATCTCAGTAAAGCTGTTTAAACACCACCACCACACTCAGGAATACAGCTGGAAGTCAGGGACACCACAGAATCACCTGCTCACCATCACCCCGGGCACCAGGCAGGGTGGGAACTGCACGCTCCCCTACGTCTCCAAGCAAAAGGCTTTCCGGAGCTCTCAGAAAGACGGTCAGGAGAAAAAGAGACAAAGCCACCCCACCCCATACTTGCTGTAGGTGCCGCTATTCCAGCCCCTTAAGGAGTAGGGGTTGGGTAGAGCTGGGGGACAGCAGATGGCAGTGGTCACTGTGGGCTGGGGGCCGAAAGGCCCTGTGGCCCTCACAGACGCTTGGTCACCCCAAGTGCCCCTGAGGCTCTAAGGGGAGCACACTGTACAGCTCTTCCTCAGCTCTGCAGCTCACAGAGGGGGCTGGCTCCTCACCTGCCCCGCGGTGCAGCCGCCCCAGCACTTCGGGGTCACCCACCGGGGCCAAGCCCACCTCTGCCCTGTCCTCCCCACACTGCATACAGGGCAACACCCTCGGGCCTGCAAAGTCCTTGGCCATCAGCAGATGGAGATGGATACGCCAAAGCACCAGTCATTTCCAGAGCTTCCCGTCCTCCTCCTTTGTTTCCCATGAAAATAAGAAAGTCTGTGGTTTTTCACTTCCTCTATTGAGGCCTGACAATCACTAAAAATGAGAACAAAGTGGTTCGAAATCTTCCCTCTACAAGCTTGGGTGGGGTGGGGGGGAGTGGCTCTATGAGAAAAATCAAGAAGTCTCTCTCTTCCTCCAGCTCCTAGCTTCCAAGGCCCCCCAAAATCACCAGGCCCAGCAGTCCAGGAATACTGCAAGAGGACCCCATGCTACTCCACAGGAAGATGAGTGAGGCCTCTCATAGTGCGTGTCCCCAGGTACCTTCAGCTGATGAAACTTCACATCAGGTGAAGCAGCTGGCTTTCCTTTGAAGCCACAATACAGAAAAATACACACCATACCTTGAAGATGTAAGAATTCCATTCAGCCCAGGAAGACACACTATGGGCGGAACAGAGGGGGGTGCAGGTCACGGTAGACCCTTGGTCCCCCCTGAAGCTCATACTGGGTATTCTCAATAAGCTGAGTGAAAAGGCCTCCATCTACTGAATGATGCATTTTTCCTTTAAATCTCTTGCTAAGTGGTATTCAATCAACTGCCATTAGATGCCAGAGGTGGTGACGCCACAAGAGCAGACAGGGGCCAGATCCTTGGGAACACCCACTCTGGGCACCCAAACTCCTACTTTGCCTTTCAAGGAGGGGGCATCCCCTCCAGCCAATAGAATGAAGTCTCAGCACGGGGCCACCCAGTGGCTCTTTGGCGAGTCCAGATCTTCTACCTTCAAAATTTGTGTTCTTTCCGTGGATCAGGTCGGCATATGTTGCCTCTAAGTGGTTTCTAGAACGTTCACCTTGTTACATGCAAGGTTATATGCATGTATGTTATATGCAGAAACATCTCTTTCTGCTCTACTGGCATACCAGCTGACCCCAGCAGCATTTTGTTATAAGGAAGAAGTCAGGCATTGAAAGTGAAGTGCATCTTCCTTCAAAAGCTCTTCTCTAGCCAACAGAGACACCTGAGTGGAGGGTACCTTCGGGCTGTCCGTCCCTGGCTCTGCTGGGCTGGCCCATGGTGGCTGGTGTGACAGCTCTGTCCCTCTTCTTCCAGTGTCCCTCTGCTGTCTCCTGGCCAGCCGGAGATGGGTCCTTCCTAGGACTCCCTGGCCACTAACCCTCCTGTCTAAGCCTTGCACCTGACACTGTGCAAGAGGCTGGCCATCTCCATCACATCTTCCCAGCCAGGCATTGTCCCTCTGCACCGCTCAGAACCTGCTCACAGCACAGCAGGTCAGCTGGCACCGACCCCTCCCCCCAGCCCTTGACTGGTAGATGGAAAAGGTGAATGGATGCGCAGCGCCCTTCCAACAAACCTGTCCTCTTGGACCCTTCGTCACACAACTTGCTGGAAGATTCTCGGCAAAGTGCCACAGGCGGATGTACGGCGAGTTAGAAAATCCCCTTCTCTGGGAGATTTGCAAAATAAGAGAGAGAAACAACATCCCTGGATGGCTGACACCTTCATGGACCTGCCTGAAGGCCCAGGAGATTCCTGTCACAGCATTTAGGTTACACAGCGTCTCTCCACCAGAATGAAAATGACCTGCTGGGAGGCCTGCTCAACACATTCAGCACCATTCCTGTTGACACGGCAGGTCCCCAAACACGTCTGCTGAACGATTGATCGAGGTTCCCTCCACCTCTGGGGTTCACTCTGTGCCCACTCTCATGGGATCAGCCTCACCCCCCAGTCTGAGGAGAGGGGCCAGTGCCGGCCCATGTGACCTGGGGTGGGTTATTTCAGGCCTGTGTGTTTGTCTCACACCCCCTCAAATCCAATCAGCCGATGGCATATAATTATGATAATAATCTTGCTTCAGCCACTTCACAAGAATGTTTCAAGGGCATATGAAACAGCGTCCACCAAAGTCATGTTTACTCACAGGTGGGGCGCTGCAGTCTCCCCGCCCCAGACTGGGACAGGCGCGTCTATGAATGAACCCGCAGTCGTGTCCCCCTTGGGCCCCAGCCACCACCCCTGTCCACAGTCATTTTGCAAGGTCGCAGAGGTGAGAGCTAGAATCCAAGACACCTAATTAGCAGGCCCTAGTCTGAGGATTCCAGACGCTCTCTAAGGTTTAGCAAGGAAGCCCAAGCCTCAGCAAAGAAGGAAAAATAATCACCAGATAATCTCCAAAGCCAACAAGCTTTCTTGCTGGGGCACCTGCATCACTAGGCCCCTGAAAAATCCAAGCTGCTTATTAGATGGGGTTATGGGGGGTTGGGCCAGAACAAGGAAGGGTCTGAGCAAACAGAAGCCTCAAAGACGGGCATTCATTCCATCCATGACCCACGAACAGAGCACCCAAGATACAGACAGACCCACATGGGCTCAGATCACCACCATCACATCTAACACTGTCACAAGCCTCGAGTGAGACACGTCCTGTGGGACACTGCGGCAGGACAGACTCTGTCCTTGTCTGCAGGATGTCACCACCCTGAAGAAGGAAGCCAGACAGACACAGGATTAACAGGAAAGAGCTGCAAACATACAGCTAGAGAAAGATCCCCAGTTAGGGGAGATGCCAGCGCATTACAAAGGTTTTGTGTTGTGTGTTGGTTTTTCGAGGACAAGGTCCTTGGAGATAAGCCTTTCCACAAACCCCTGAATAGAGGCGAGAGAGAATTTCCGGGATGACAGTACCTGTCACATCGTAGATGTTTAATAAATACCTCTGATTGATTGAACAGGGGAGAGGGGGTCGCTCTGGTAAAGGAAAGGCAGGTATAAGCCAGGATTAAAAAAAAGAAAGATATGAAAAAAGTCTTGATAATAACTTTAAAATTTAAAAAAAAGATTAAAGAACTAAAGGAAAGGATCTTAGCAATGATGGGGTCCAGCCCCTACCTTTTCTGATGAGGAGAGAGACATGGCAGCACATGAAGCGTCAGAGGGCAGCTTTCCCGACACCCGGCTGTACTGTCCAGGCCCCACCAGGCTGCCTAACACCACACACAGCTCTACTCAAATTCTCTAAACCCGTAGCCAGTGAGGCCAGCGAAAGCTCTGTCTCTCTCTGTGTGGCAGGCCTTTCCTCTGCTGCCCAATAAGAGACTCAGGAGTGTTGGAGGCTGACTTGTGTTTCCCCCCAAATATGTTGTAGTCCTAACCCCAGCATCTTAGAGTGACTGTATTTGGATGCAGGGTCTTTAAGAGGTGATTACATTAAAATGGGGTCGTTCGGGAGGGCCCTAATTCAATCTTGTGGGCTTATGAGACCAAGAAATGTGGACAGCGAGAGACCCCAGGGGTGTGTACGCACAGAGGGACCACCATGTGAAGACAGAGCAAGAGGACAGCCCTCGGCGAGCCAAGGCAAGAGGCCTCAGAAGAAACGAACCTGCCAGCACCTTGGTCTTGGACGTCCAGCCTCCAGAATTGTGAGAAAAAATGTTTCTGTTGTTTAAGCTGCCCCATCTGTATTATTTTGTGATGGCAGCCCTGGCAGACTAATACACTGGGCCACTGCAAAAAGATGTGCATGAAAGCCAAGGAAATACCGCCTTCACTGAGAGGTGTTTTCCTAAAGTGAACATACCCATCAAGGACCAGAGACGGGGAATTAAGGAAGAAGGCTGCTCCCAGCAACTCCAAAACCCGAGGTGGGTGATAGAAACGACTAGTAAGTACATAAAAAACAACAACACACTATTTGGGGGAAATAAGCCAGACACAGAAGGACAAATATATGATCCCACGTATATGAGGTACTGAGGAGAAGCAAATTCATAGCGACACAAAGTGGAGTGGTGGTTGCCAGGGTCTGGGGGCAGGGGAGAAAGTGAGTTACTGCTTAATGGGGACAAAGTTTCTGGGTGGAGGGGTGAAAAAGTTCTGGTGGTGGTGGTGGTGGCACAACAAAGTGAATGTGATTAATACCGCTGAATTACACACTTTAAAAAGCTTAAAATGGGTGTAGTCAATAGTATTGCAATAACTGTATATGGTGTCAGATGGGTACTAGGCTTGTCAGGGGGATCACTTCTTAAGTTACATAAACGTCTAATCGCTATGTTGTACCCCTGAAACTAATATAACATTGTAGGTCAACTATAATTGAAAATTTTTTTGAAGTATTAAAAAAACAGAGAAAAGCAAATAATAGCTTAAAACGGTACATTTTATAATGTCTATTTTACCACAATAAAAACATCTATCCCATGTTACATAACTAACATAGTTTAATTAAAATTACTCTTTTTTTTTTCCCAAGGAAAAAACCCTCCACGAGCCACAGGAATTGTGTACTCTAGTCAGGGTCAAGACCCCTTGTGGGGTTCCGAGTTAATTTAACCTACCACCACCCCGAGACTTGATCTTCAAAAGCCGCCTCAGACAAAACTCAGGCCTGCGGTCTGGCAACCTGAGAACACGTGACGATGCCCAACCATTCCCTGGGGACATGGAGCCCTCTCAGACCCCAGAGGGAGCTGCATCCCGGCCCCAGGCACTTCTGTGTCCTCTTCCAGGCGGGCTCCAGCGTACGGCTCACCGGGGAATCTTTGTCCTGGTGAGGGCAACAGTCACACACACGGGTCCTCTGGGCCACAGGACTCCCAGCCAAGGCGTGGGTGGGGGGGCTCACAGGGGACGGTACTACTGAAGCAACAAGTGAGGCAAAAGGGAGAAATGGGGAAGGCACGTCCCCTGGACCCACGCAAATCAACAGCACTCCCAGCTCCTTCTTTAGTGAAAGGTTCTGGAATGCTCCATTCTGTCCTAAAACAAGACTCATCCGTCCTAAGCCAGAGAACCCTTGTAAAATTTGATCTAGATTCCATTTCCACCCTGTTGATGACTTAAGTGCTCTCAGGACTCCGCCCACTTCTGTCCACTCGGCTTCTGTTAACGAAGCAGAGCCTGTACTCCATTTAGAGGTGACCACAGGCTCTGGTTGAAAGAGACGACGCTGGAGCCTGTGCGAGGCCTGGGTGACCTTTCACTGCCCCATAGTTACTCATTCTAACTGGTCACAGGTCCATTCAATCATCCAAGGGGAAAACAAAGCAGTGATCATTCTGGCGACAACACGTCACCAGAACCCAAAGGGCAAATTAAGCTGCCTAATAAATGTGAAAACACCGGGTAGCAACTCAAATGAGAGCCCACGAAGAAACACGAGATCTGGGGCCACATCTCATGACTGGAAAAGAACTGAGGGGCACACAGGCCTGGCTGTTCAGATCAAGACTTCCTCAAACAAGAAGAGGAAAAGTCCCTGGGTCCACTGGCCTCCCCTCTCAAGAAAGTCCTCACCGAAGTCCCCCAACAGGGAGGTCAAAGGACAGGGACGAAGAGAGAAAGAGACAGGTGCAGCTGATAAGACTCCCCCGAAACCAGCTCACCTTCTCAACTTCCCAGTCCTGACTCTACAGCTGGGAAAAGGAGAAAGGGCTCTTCCGGCGTGTGCCAGTGTGTGCTCCGTCAGCTCCCACCAAAGCTCCAGGGGATGAACCAGAGACCTGTCTTCAAACCTCACAGTCTGTGCTACCACCTGGATGAACCTTGGAGACACAACGCTAAGTGAAATAAACCAGACATAGGGGGACAAATACTGTATGATTCCATTTATACGAGGTACCAAGAATAGTCAAGTCATCGAAACAGAAAGTAGAATGGTGGTTGCCAGGGGCTGAGGGTGGGGAAATGACAAACTGCTGTTTAATGGGCACAGAATTTCAGTTTTGCAAGATGAAGTCTGGCGGTGGACAGTGGTGATAATTGCACAACAATATGAATGTTCTTAATTCCACTGAACTGTGTATTTAAAAGTGGCTAACATGGATTAAGATGGTAAATTTGTTATGCACAGTTTACCACAAAATAAAAAAAGCACACCGTCCACAGTCACAGAGGGCAGACATGGGTGCCCTGACCCTTTGCTCCCACTGCTCCTGGGGGCAGATGGCTCTCCCACCCTCTGCTGCTAGATGTGTGTGGATGGGCAAGGCCCCTCTCCAGAGCTGCTGCTTGCAGAAGCTTCTCTGCTCTCACTCCCTCCGCATAAATGATGTGTGTGTTCCTCTCCCATTAACTTATAAGCTCCCAGATGGCCAGGACCACACTCTCTCCTTCAATGCAGACCACATAGCACAAAGGAAGGGGCTTGCACACAGCAGGGCTCACAGCTGTTATTGAACCACCCCCTGGACTAACCCAGTCATGCTTTTAACCCAGGGGCAGGGTGGGATGGTGGGAAGAATACCCGAAGGCCACTACACTCCAGAAGGAATGACTCTGCATTCCCACAGGGGCCCAGAATCCCAGGTCTGCCACCTCCTAGTTGAGTCCTTACCTATAGATTAGGCGGCCCCACCACGGAGTGATGTAAGAGCCCAAGAGGCCCCTGGCATGGAGCACGCTCTCACCATCACGGCACACAGTGGCGCGTGGTCATTTCAGCTCCTTCTCTCAAAACCGGGGGACCTCAACTCAGAAATACCAGGACCCACTCATCTATAGGGATTCTGAAGCTATTGGATCCAGATCCCCATGTCTGAATTCGGGTGACTTCCATTCCCTCCCCCACACTGTGATTTTCCTCATTGCCATTTTTCAGAGGCGTAGCCCTGGCCAGCAGGCTCCCCAGCCGTCTAAAGGACATCAGTCCAGACACAGACAGATGGCTGAGCCCTCCTCCTTCCCCACCAACCACAACCCTCCGAGGAGAGTGCTGGCTGCAGAGTTTAAAGGCTCCCAAAGCTAAAATAACCAGGAGTTTAAAAACCTCACAGGAGAGAGAATATGGGGCCTTGAGGACATTCAGAGAAGGATCTAGAAAGTCCTGAGAATGGAGTCCAAGTTATAAAAATTAAGTCCTTTGCCATTTACTGAGAACCTGACCTATGTGACACATGGAGCCAGGGTCTCGTCGACAACTGTATGAGAGGCAGGCCGGAGAGCTGATGAGAGCGGGGAGAGGGTTCACAGCGCGGCCCACTGAAATACATTCCAACCAAGCGAAACCCACTTTCTGGAAACTCAGAATTACTCCTCAGCAAGACACTATCGTTTCAGATTACAGGTCTGAAATTTTCTTCTTTATTAATAACATTCTCCCGCATCACGGTGCTCAGAGCCGGTTCAAGCTGGCTCGCTTGGCCGACAGCTGGCCAGACCAGGCTGGTGCCCAGTGACCACAGGGCAATCCTCCAGACCCTGGACGAGCTGATGTGCCTGCAAAGCACGCTTCTAAATATTATAGCCTTCCATCCCCCCATGAAGGATGGAGGGGATGCAGCTGGGCCATGCCACAGGGCCAGGCAGCATCCCACCGCTACCCCCAGCTGCAAATAAAAAAAATCACCAAGCAGATGTACCTAAAACCAACAGGACAGAGTGCTGATCACAAAAAGGCTGCTCACGGAGCCAAAAATAGCCTCACTTGTTTCAAGAGGATTCTGACAAATGAAGTACATACAACTCCATCAGCAGAAAAAGAAAAATCAATGAAGTGGAAAACCAGATCAGCCCAGCAGGGACCAGGACTCCCAAAAGATTCCTGACAGCCTCTCCTTCCCCCTCCCACTCACACCCCACACCCACCCTCTCCTCCCCTAATCACAAACTGGGCCTGGACCTCAAAACCCAGTCCCATCACCCTAGTGCCAGTGGTATTTGTACACAGCCCAGAAGTTATATACACAACCCCATAGGTTTAATCTTAGGGCCAGGGTCAGACTATGGACTGGGAGCCCGAAATAAGCACCAGTGGGCACTCGTCCTTGGGAGGATGAGGCAGGAACACAGTGAGGGATCAAAACTGGAGCTCGCGTGAGATGCCCAGAGGAGCCTGTGGGTAACGATGGGTGACGTCTCCCATCAAAGCCAGGCAGATCAGAATGGGTGTGGCTCTGCTTCAGCTCTAGATAACATCTTCACCCCACTGATTTTTGGTGGCTCATTGAGTCAACTACCTGTCACCTCGTTTCCTTCTAATTCGTATTTTCACCTGCTCTAATTTGCATTTGGGCTGCTGGGGAGCAAGCGAACCTGACACTTCTATGGCCTGGGAGCACCTAGCAGCACATCTTGAGTTCCCCAAACGTGTCAGATAACTCTTCCAGGACAGAACAGTGGGGCGGCAGGGAATGCCCAAGACGCCGACCCATCCTCACCAAACGCATCCGATCTCGGTGGCAGAGATGACCCCTCTTTTATACCCTCCCCACTGCTTTAGCCTGGAGCCATCAGAGGGCAAGGAGGTGACTGCCCCAGGGCATCCTGGTCCAAACCCACAAGCAGCACAAGCTGTAGAACCACAGGAACAAGCCACCCACCATCCCAGGCACCACGCCTCCCAACCCAACTGCCCTGCAAACACTGGGAACCTGCCTTCCGGAGGCAGGGATGGAGTTTGTCCAGGTGCAGCATCCGCCTCAATCCTTTCTGAACACAACATCGGAAATTCACACCAACACGTATCTCCCTAGTCCTCCCTTTCCAACATCCCCTTTTCTGTTCCCTCCTGCTGACTCGATGGTTGCCAGCCAGGGGGGCAGGTATGCCCACCCAAGCTGATGGAGGTACCCACCTGCGTCTCCATGGAAGGTGGCATCCTGAGGCAGCCTGCCGGACAAGCTGTCCCCATCACTGGGCCAGATCTGCCCCGTCTTGCGGACGCCCACGATGGTGGCCTCTGACACCACGACCTGGCCCTGCCGGTGCCGCTTCTGGCACTGCGGCGTGGGGGGGCTGCTGCTGTCGAAGGACTGCTGTGAGTTCTGCGAGGGCGAGCGGCTCTTGTCCCGGAACATGCGGTAGGTGGTGGGGCTCGGGGACACGCGGCTGGACTGGCCCGAGGAGAAGTCCTCCTCGCTGGAGGTGAGGTTCTCGTTGGAGCTGCAGTCCGGGGTGTAGCCGCCTCCGCTGTCCTCAAAGCTTCGAGGGGAGTAGGACCGGCGCGGCCAGGTAAGGCGCTTCTCCTGCTCGGAGGTGCTCTGGCTGCGTGGGAGAGGGCCCTTGCCCTCCCCCTCCACCATCATGCCCCCCACGTAGATGCTCTGGTAGGGCTGGTACTCCAGGGGCGGCCAAGGGGGCTTGCCGCCGCCATTGGCGTTAATCAGGTTGTCCTTCAGGAAGCGAGGGTTCAGCTCTGCGTCTTCGTAGTCGCCGTCGAGGCCGCAGCTGCTCTCCGAGGTGCGCCCCCGGAAAGGGGGCCTGGGAGTGTCCCCAAGGCCCGGGCCAGCGCCCTGCTGGGACTTCTTGCGCTCCATCTGCATGGCCTGGCTGCCCAGGGAGCTGATCCGGTCGGACACCTCTTTGTCGTTGACCTTCACCAGGCCGCGCTCGTGGTGAAACTCGACGTTCACGTAGAAGGGCTTCTCCGAGTCGGCGGCCCCGGGCTGGCCCTGGCCCTTGCGGATCCTCTCGAAGTTGGACCGCAGCGCCGCCACGCTGGTGGGGGGCCCCCGGTCGTCGCGGTCGGCGGGCGCAGGGGCCCCGGGCCTGCGGGCGGCCGCCGGCCTGGCCTTGCTCGGGGATCCCTCCCCGTCCGGCCGGGCCTCGGGCTCCTCCGCGGGTGGCGGGTCGGCGCCGTCGGGGGGCTGGGCGGAGCGCCGGAAGCCCCAGCGCTGTCGGTCGTAGCTCTTCTTCTCCTTGGCCAGCAGCGTCTGCAGGTAGATCATGCGGAAGCGCTCCTGGTTCACCTCCTGCTCCAGGCGCCGGATGGAGGCCTTGCAGCGCTCCAGCTCCTGCTCGATGTCGCCCACCGAGCGCAGCTCCATGCGCGGCGGGTCGGAGTCCGGGAACTGCGCCTTCCACGCCTCCGCGAAGCCCACCGGGTCCACCATGGCGCCGCCGGCCTCACCTGAGCCGCACGGCCGTGCGCGGGGCCCGCCTCAGCGGCGGCGCGGCGGCCTCGCCAGGCCCGGCCCGGGGAGCCCGGCGGCCCCCATGGTCCCGCGCGACGGTGGCGGCGGCAGCGGGCGAACAATGCCCGCCCCCTCCCGGGCGGCAGGTGAGGCGGTCGCTCGGCTCCCGGGGCGGCGCGGCGCGGGGCGGGGCGCGCGCGGGGCGGGGGGGGAGGGGGGGGCGTGGGCTGCGCGCGCGGCTATTGTGTGCGGGGCCGCTCCGCGCGGGGCGGGCGGGGCGCTGCCCTGCGCTCGGCCGGGCGCCGCTAGCCCATGGCCGCCGCCAGCGCGCGCCTCTCCTCTCGCTCCCGCGCCGCCCGGGTACCGGCCGCCGCCGCCTTCCCGAGCGCTGCGCTCGGCCCGGCCCGCTCCGGCCGCACGCCCGCCCGGCCCGCACTCGGCGCCGCAGGAAGGGGAGGGCCGGGGGGCGGTGGCCGCCGCGGCTGACGGAGGCGGGCGGGCCTCTTAAAGGGGCCGCGCGGCGGGCGCCTGGGGAGGGGCGGAGAGAGGGTGGGGGCCACCAGGAGGCTGCTCCCCACCCGAGCCACCGCTCTCCCTGGTGCCCGCGCTTGGTGGGAAACTGAGGCCCCTGCTGCGAACCCGACTGTCCAGTGCGGAGGCCCTGCTGTACTCTTGGAACAGGAACACCTGAAGCCTCATTTCCCCACGCCCTGGGCCACTCGCCGACGTCAGTGTGGAGCCCGGACGGGCAGGTCACTCCGCACGGAAGGAAGGGCCGGGCTGGGCGCCAGTGCCAGCAGCCCCTGTGTGCCAATAGGCCCGCAGCACTGTGGACCTGGGGGTGGGGATGAAACAACAACTGCCACAGGGGATTATCACAATGATAACAGGAATTTCTCCCCCAGGTCGCTCAACACCCACATCTCCCTTCCTGCCTCCTGATTCGTGTATTTGTCCCTTGGTCTTTCCTGAGCGCCAGAGGCTCCGGTGTAGTTTTTCCCCTGGAATTGCCTGACTCAGAACTTATCTGTCTTCCTGTAAGAGGGTCACTAGTCTCCATTGTCACCCACAGGGCTAGGTGCAAGACAGGACAGGACAGGACAGGCGAGTAATGAAACAGAATCTTTCTTCTGCCCAGGGAATCCCCAAGATCTTAGACACTAAGCAGAGAGCACATGGTAGGGAGTCTTGATGGGGCAAAATGAAAATACCCAAACAAACCTGCTGAGTGACAGGAAAAGGAAACTGGATTTGTCACCCAGAGAACTGGGTGTGAGTTCTGTCTGCCTCTGCCTCCCTGTGCCTCCTTTTCCTAGGCATTGAAATGAGAACAAGGGCTGTTGTCCCTGTGTGGATGTGAGGGGTTTTCTTGCCCTCCCCCCAGTTGCAGTGCCACCCAGAGCAGATGCCCTGATGTCTATTCTAGAGGAACAGAGCCCAGGGCCAGTGGCCTGGCTGCCTGGCTAGTGTTGGAGTCTCCCCCACTCCAGGCTCTGTGACCTGGGCAGTTCCATTCCGTTCTCCAAGCCTGCTTTGTCCTCATGTGTCAAATGCTGTGTGCACCATATGTAAAGTACCCAGATGGGACAAACATAAAACATACTCCAATAAATGGCATGTGGTGTTCCTTCCATGATTGCTTGTTAATGTTGGTGCCTTGGGAGTGGAAAACCCTTGACGCATCACTTCCAGATACTTCCAGGCACAGCTCAGTGCTGCCCTCTGCAGGTCTCTCCACCCTCCTGCCATCTCTACTCCTGAGACCCCAGGTCCCCTTCCACCCAGCTCCTTTGTACATCGCAGATGTAAAGCCCGTTTTGCAGGTGGGGAAATAGAAGGAGTTGATACCCTGCCTTTGGGGCTAGACAAAGCGAGGCTGGGATCCCAGCAGTGCTCGAATCCTCAGTGACCTCTTCTTGAAAATGGGTATAATAAATACTTACCTCACAGGACGCGGCACACTGCAGCTCAGGAACAATATTAGCTGCCTTCCTCAGATGGCCTGCTCAGGTCTCCCAGCAAGTGGTTCAGGCAGGCCTAAAGCCCAGGCCACCAGAACCCAATTCCCTGGCCATCAGCATAGAGAATCCCCAAATCACAAACTGCTTTTTCCCTTGCTGACAGGGCTCCATCAGTTTCCAAGGGAGAGGATTGTGGGTTCATCGGGGACATTATCATTAACCACCTGGGAAAGGAAAATATACTTGGGGGGAGGGGCTTCATTTATCAGTGAGGTGTCCCTTTCTCTGGTTTGCAGGCCCCAACTCAGTCCCACCTTAAATATTGTAGACACATAAGTGAACTTAGTTCACAAACCCTGCAGCTTTGTAGTTTGGGTTTGCAGGCTCTGCACTCTTGGCAAATGGCTTGTTGTTGGGTACAAGGGCCCAGCAAGATAGTGGCTATCTCCTCGTGAGACAGCTTCTTCTGGCCCCAAGGATACTCCTCCCATCCTTGGCCCCTTCTCTAAAAGCACTCCCACCCTAGGTCTCTGGTCCTTTCCTGCAAAGCTTTCTTATCATCCATCCCTCCTGAGGGAGGGAGGAAGGGAGAGGAATGTGAGATCCAGACACATAACACTTTGTTATCCCCCATTTGCTCAACTCCTGAGCGTTGAGCTCTGTCTTGTTCCCCATGACCTGCCAGTGCTCCACACAGAGAAGGTGCTCAGTCAGTGCTGGAAAATGAGGAATCTGACGTGTATTGTGGCCCCAACGAGCACACAGCCTAGGGAGAGAGGTGCATGTGTGGGGGGGGAGGAAAGGATAAGGCAGGCAGACCCAGGCCATAGCAGAGGTGTGTCTGCTAGCAGGAGGCAGAGGTCTAGGGAAGGCTTGCTGGGAGAAGTGACAACCGAGCTGGTCCTAAGGATGAGGAAAAGAAAGGCAAAGACAGGGAGACTTCAAAGTTCTACACATGTGTCTAAGGAGCAGCCGGGTTAGGAGATGAGGCTGGTTTGGGTGACAGGAGGCCACATTAGAGACAAGGCAGGGCTTCCAGGCTTGTAAGAAGTTTGGGTTTTATTCTAAATGCCAGGAAAAGCCTCTGGAAAGCCCTAAGCCTGCACTGTCTGATAGAATTTTCCAGCATCATGGACGTATTCTATACTCTGTGCTGAACAATACAGCAGCTATTAGCGTCTCCTGAGCACCTAAAATGTGGCTGCGGTAACTGAAGAACTGAATTTTTAATTTGATTTAACTTTAATGAATTTAAATTCAAATAGCCACCATCAATGCGAAAAGTGGAGTGACTTGCTCAGGTTTGTTGTGTGGGCAGGTGGGGGATGGGAGCAGAGCAGGCAGTCAGGGGCTGTGACACGGGTCCAGCAGGGGCCGTTGGCGACCCAGACTAGGGTGGAAGCAAGGGGATTGAGAGAAGGGCTCGGATTCCAGGTCAATTCTGGACTTGTGGATGGATGGGATGTGGGGAGAGGAAGGAGCAGCTGTAGAACGGACAGTCGTTGACTGTGATGGGGAAGCAGGGTGCCCACATGAGACTTCAGGTGCCCATAGCCCATTCACGGGGAGGCAGAGTCAGGCAGAGAGAGGGTGTGTCTGGGGCACCGAGGAGCAGTCAAGACCTGAGACAGAAAGGAGAGTGTTGTTAACGAACAGCTGGTATTTGCAGAAAGGCAGAGGCTGGACTAGCAGGGAAGTAGAGGCAGAGAGACTGAAAAGGCACTGGCCAGGGAAGGGACCAGGACCCAGGAAAGTGTCAGAGAGGTGTGGACTCAATGAAGAAGACAAGGTCCCTGTGCAGAGGCTGCTGGGCCATCTGGTGGAAGGATTCTGGGTCTGGCCCGGGAGGCCGCAGAGCCATGGTGGGCCGTGGCTGCACGAGCTGGAGGCTGATGGGTCACGAGCGCTGGCCCCAGGGGAACCTTCCAAGGGGTTCAGCAGGTGGGGAGGACTTCACTAGGGCCTCCACAGCTGTCTATGAGAAGCAAGTGACATTTATTTTCTTCATCATTACTCCTTTCTGAAGTCTTCATAATGAAAATGTCTCTTTTGTAATTAAAAAATAGATGTTACTTTTGTTTTTATTTTTTATAGCTTCCTTGAGGTATAATTGACGGGCAATGAGCTGCATAATTTGAAATGTGTGATTTGAGGAGTTTTGACATCTGTACACACCCATGAAACCATCATGACGATCAGATAACAAACATTTCCATCACTCCCTAGAGATGTTTTTTTTTTTCATCTAAAAACTAAAATGGGACAAAGAAGTGGGATTATTGCTGATTTCTCCCCCTCAATTTCCTTTGTTTTCTGGGATATGGTCACATGGCTCTATAATTTACTTAACACACACACACACACACACACACACACACACACACACACACACGCTTTCACACCCTCGGCAGCAGCCCTAGTGGTCCATAAACCCAGACCAAGTTTCCAGCATACTCCATCCGAAGGAGTGCAGGAAGGAGGAGGCTGGGACCCAACATCGCCCTCTGCTGGAAAGAACGGAGAACTTTCGATGCTTCAAAACCCTGGGGATGGAAACAACCAAAGCATGGAACAGATGAATGGATAAACAGAAAGTGGCACATCCATATAATGGAATATTATTTGGCTATAAAAAGGAATGAAGTACAGCTACATGCTATAACATGGATGAACATTGAAAAAAAATTATGCGAAGTGAAAGATGCCAGTCATAAAAGGCCATGTATTGTATGATTCCATTTACATGAACTGTCAGACAAATCTATCGAAATAGGTGGTGGTTTCCTAGGGGTAGGGGGATGGGAGGAATGGGAAGTGACTTCTAATGGTCATTGAGTTTCTTTTTTTTTTTTAGATTTTATTGGGGAAGGGGAACAGGACTTTATTGGGGGAACAGTGTGTACTTCCAGGATTTTTTTTTTTCCAAGTCAAGTTGTTGTCCTTTCAATCTTAGTTGTGGAGGGTGGAGGGTGCAGCTCAGCTCCAGGTCCAGTTGCTGTTACTAGTTGCAGGGGGCGCAGCCCACCCTCCCTTGCAGGACTTGAGGTGGTTGAGAGCCCACTGGCCCATGTGGGAATCGAACCGGCAGCCTTCGGAGTTAGGAGCATGGAGACACATGGAGCTCTAACCGCCTGAGCCACTGGGCCGGCCCCATTGAGTTTCTTTTTGAAAATGATCTTGAACTAGAGAGTGGTGCTGATTGCATAACCTTGTGAATATACTAAACGCGATTCAATTGTATATTTGAAATGGGTGAATTGTGTAGTATGTGAATTATATCTCAATAAAGCTATTGTATTAAAAAGCAAAAATCCTTGGGGATAAGTTAAGCAGCCCCTCGTTCCGCTCACTGTGGAGTAAGGAGGAACATTTCTCTCGCGTCTCCTTCAATCCTCCCACGAGCCCAGGGATTTGCCTTCACTTTACTGGTGAGGATATGACCCCAGGTCACCCAGCGCATCGGCTGCGGGCAGGCTTGAGATCCCGAGTTCTAGCTCCAGAGTGTGTTTGCTTTACATCATTCTGAAGTCAGAAGACCCCGCTAGGATGAAACCAGGAAGGGACTGACTTATTCTTCAAACGTCCATTTGTTCATTGTACAATGAACTGGCCACCCGTGCCCTCTTTGGGGGCTTCCTGAGCAGGGCTGCCAGCTACAGGTGGGCAGGATGAGCACCGCACTCCTGGCGCTCACATAGGGCACACACTCCTAGGGCACACATAAAAGGGGGGACCATTCCCAGCTTGGATTTGGTAGATAGAATCTTGGTGGTGACAGCAACTGTGAAAAGGGTCTTGCTCTTACAAAATCAGTTTATCATACAGTTTTGGACATCAAATGCCTTGAGCAAGAAGAGCTTTTTTAAAAAATTGAGGTGAAATCCACATAACAAAATTAACCAATTTAAAGTGAACAACTCAGAGGCACTTAGGAAATTCACAACATTGTGCAACCATAACTTGTATGTAGTTCAAACATATTTTCATTGCCCCAAAATGAAACCCCACACCCACTAAAGAGGTGCTCCCTGTTTCTCCCTCCCTCCAGCCCCTGGCAACCACCAATCTACTTTCTGTCCCTATGAATTTACTTATTCTGTATATTTCATATAAATGGAATCTTACAATGTGTGGCTCTTTGTGTCTGGCTTCTTTCACTTACCATAATGTTTTCAAGATTCATTATATTGTAGCATGTATCGATACTTCATTCCTTTTTAAGGCTGCATAACATTCCGTGGTGTGGATAGACCACAGTCTGTTTGCCCGTTTACCTGTTGGTAGATGTTTGGCTTATGTCACTCATGCTGTTCTGAATATGTGTGTACAAGTACTTGTTTGAGTCCCTGTTTTCAATTTTTTTGAGAGGATATACTTAGGAATGGCATTTCTGGGTCATATGGCAATTCTATATTTAACTTTTTGAGGAACTGCCTGGGTGCCCTTTTCTAATTCACACAAAGGTGCTGTGGAGGTGGGTGGGCACCGTGACACTGGGTTGCACAGTCTTCAGGGCTCATATGCACCCAGCCCTCACCAGCTGTCGAGGCTGGGACGAGGGGCTCCATAGATGTGACTTCCTTTGACCCTCACAGCCATCACCCAGGCAAGAGGCAGGGAAAGGGGCTCAAAGAGGGGCAGTGACTCCCAAGTCACACAGTAATAAGTGGGGGCCTCAGAGGTGAGCCCAGCCTGCCTGAGTCCCAAAGTGCTGCTCCTGACCACTGTGCCATCAGGTGGGATTGTCAGAGGTGGCATTATAAAGATGCCAGGGCTTTCTGCCTGAAGACCTACCTGAGCCAACTCAAAACCTGGGCCTTTTCTTGCTCCTTCCCTGCCCTGTCTGTATCCTCATCCCTACCCACTTTGGGGGTCAGAGGCCAAAGGAGGGCTTCCCTCAAGCAGAATGTGGCCACATGACCCCCATCTGTCATCTGTCACCTACCATCCATCATCTGTCAGCCCCAGGGAGCTACAGGCAAGACCAGAGAACTGGGGCGATCAATACAGCTGTTCTGTGGTCCTGCTTGCTTGCGCTGTGCTGGGCTGGGCCTGGCTGGGCACCTGCTCTGGGCCACCAGCTTCCAGCCCAGAGTGGGGAGCCGGGATCTCTGCAGGACTTCCGAATGAGTGGGCCTTTCCACCCAGGCTCCCTCAGCTATAACTCCTCCTATCTTCGGCAGAATCAATTATTGATGAGGCCCCTACCATCGGGGAGTCCCAGCGGAGTGTCCTGGCTGCCTTCCAGCCTTCACAAAGAGCAGAGGAGCAGGGACAATATGAGCTTGTTCCTGAAGGCGTGGCCAGTGAGATGGTCCAGGCTGAGGCTTCCAGAGGTCAGAGGCTCGGAGCACCCTTAGGCCAAGGGGTGCCACGCACCTGTGGAGGACGAAGGAGTGCTGGGGCTGCGTTGCTTCCCAGAGGACTGAGTGGGGGAGCTAGTCAAGCGAAGGGCCTGCACACCAGACCAGACCGACAGCTCCCGTAGTCGCCTGGGCGCAGGCTCAGACAGGTGGCGGGTGGCCCTGAATGCAGGGAAAGCATCTGGATGGGGGGTGGAGGATGGGAAGGATCTGCTATGCCTGGAAGGAGGCAGTGTGACAGCCACAGTTCCCGTCTGCTGATCGACTTCCCTCAGGGGAAGGCCCAACATATGGGAGGTGACATTGGGAGGCCACAGCAGATGGCAGAGGAGCTGGTGAGCCACTGGGAGGTGTCTCATCTCAGGGCAGAGGCCGTAGCCTTGGGCTTCTTGGGTGGCGGTGTCCCCAGGGCCCCCCAGTCTCCAGGAGCCCTTCTCCCTCAGGTGAGGAGGCCCCCTCTGAGCGGTGCACTGCTGCTTCCGAAAGCTCCCCCACCATACACCTTCTCTCATCCTGCCCGGGGCCTCCTCAGTCAGGTTGCTGGGTCCCCTCTGCGGTCCCCCAGGGCCTGGAACTCCTTGCTCCTCTCCGAGGGCCTCTCCCTGGTTCGCTGGTCCTTACTCATGTGAACAAGTGAACATGCAAATGTAATTGATCCTCTGTTCCAGTTTCCTAGCTCTTAGGTGACTTTAGTTCTCCCTGCTTAAGATGCTCTGGTCCCTCTGGAGAGTGAGGGTCATCTCGCAGCGGCTCCCATCCCAAGCCCCAGGCTAAAATGGGAGTTGAGGGGATCTGTGGCCTCTCCTTCCCTCTAGAGGCTTGAAGCAGGGCTGGGGGAGGACTAAAACTGGGGGGGCTGGGGAGCAGGGTATGAAGGGGGAAGGAACTGAGTTTCCTGGCTCTGCTGGGAACCCTGAGGAGGGCTGTGTGTGGTTGGGGCCATGCAAGTGGCCCCTTTTCAGGGTCCCAACCCTGGGCTGCAAGGCACTGGGACTGCCTGACTGGGACACAGTAAGGGACACAGTGCCCCAAAGGGTGAAGCAGCCTGGAGTGGGATTCCCCTGGGATCAGACCTAAGCTGGGGTGGGGGTGGAGCGTGAGGAGACAGAGGAGGGAGCAAGAATAGGAGGAGGAGGTGCTCAGAAGCACCCATCACCCCCGCTCTCTGCGCCTGGTCTCCCCACCTGTTGGGGACAGGGGGGTCATGACACCTAGCCCACAAGGTTGCTGTGATTAAATGAGCTTCTCCTCCTGTACTTTGGTACACATAGGGCTTGGTACCAAGGGGGCACTCAGTAAATGGGAGTTCTTGCTATTCCCCAAAGAGGCTGGATCGGCCTCACTCCCGATGGCCCCGGCTTTGGGAATGCTGGGCCAAAATTTCTACCGCATGTGGGTGGGAGTCAATGTGGTGCCTCCTGGGGTCAGGGGTGACTCCAGCTCTGGCCTCGCCCTCCGAGGAGCCAAAGCAAAAAGTTCCACTTATAGGTAACATCACGTGAGCTTGTGCCATGTGACTGAGTGGCTCCTTCATTCAGCTAGTTGGTGGGTTGGTGCTGGGGACGCAGCAATGAACGAGGTAGGCCACGGAGGCCATCAGGACAGCAAGTGGAGACTTATAACTTCAGTGATGCCTCCAAGGAGACTGGAATGAAGGGCGCCCTGACCCACGGGGGAGGCCAAAGCGGGCTTTCCCACGGAAGCACCTCAGTGTCAACAGGTCTGGGTAAGGGGCTGTTCCACAGAGAGAAAACCCTCACCGTGCCTGAGGACAGAGGGGAAGCAGAAATTGTGACAGAGCCGTTGATCTTCTCACTCTGTCCCTTAGTTCCCTATTATGGCTCCCAGTGAATCATACCTCCCAGAATTCATACCCTGTGTAGTCCCTGCCCACACTCACTCTCTGGGCTTTGCCCATGGAACTTTTGGGCAAAATGTCCCATTGCAGCAAGTGTGGTGCACACGGAAACTTGATAAGCACAGACCCACTGGGGCTTGTAGTCTTGGAACACTAGTTGGAAACCAGCCAACATGCTGTGAGGAAGCCCAAGCCGCCACATGGAGAGGCCTTGCCACGCATTCAGGTAGAGACCACGCCAACCGCCAGCGCAATGAGTGAGGCCATTCTGGACCACTGGGATGGTCGTTCCAGTGCCCTAGTCACCAACCATGGAGCTGAGGAGGAAATCATTGAGAGGACATGACCCCAGTTGACCTACAAGCTGGACCTGGGCCACGGGAGGCTCCTCACTCCCTCCTCTGTCCTTGGAACGTGCCCACGGTTTGCCTCCCCCATGCTAGAAGCTACTCAGAGACGCAGCCTTGAGACAGTATTGTGGTATTGGGACGTCTGGACTGTACACGTGACTGAACCCAGGTGAGGCCTCTGGATAAGCTTTAAGATTCTGGCAGGTGGGTTTAGTGATTGATTCGTCTTGTGGCCGCCCAAGACCAGCCTCAAACATGAGTGCCCTTGCTTATTAAACCTGCCACCTACCAATATGGAGTGGTTTGCTTCTTTCTTTGGTCTCTCCCTGCCCTCCACATACGAGGGGTCGGTTTCAGATTATATCCAGGAAGCTCCTGAGGTTGGAAACTAACAGGAGCAGAACAGCCAGTCAAATCATGGAATCATGAGAAATGAGAGATGGTTGTTACCTTAAGCATTAAGTTTTGGGGTGGTTTGTTATAACGTAATAAATAACCCATACCACCCCTACCCCCCACATCCCAAATCGAATTCTTTCCTCTGCCCAGACCCTCTCCACCTTGCACCTCCTTAGACCTGCACAGCTTCCCTCTGGAATTTTCTGTGGCTGGCTCTTACTAAGCTCCTCCCAAGAACAGAACTTACACTTGAGCCCCTAACAGCCCTCACTGGTTGATGCTAGCTAGGACTTAGGGGGCCTTTGAGTAGTGAGGCACATCGGTCTCTGGCCACTGAGGAGAGCCAAGCACAGGATTGTCCCCAGGCAGGTCTATGGTTTGAGTGGGTGGGGGCGCGTCTTGGGTCAGAGTGAAATATGTCTGCTGGGAGTAACCAGCAACCCCCCTGCCTCTCTTACACATCCATTGAGCACCTACTGTGGGCCTTTGCTCCAGGAGAAGCTGGGGAGACAAGGTCAGTTTGCTGCCCTGGCTCTTGGGTGTCCCATGTGACGGTGGGGGCAAAGCCCAGAAACGGACAACCACACCCACAGGTAACAAGTGCTGCAAGAGTCGTGGGGGCCTCCATAGTGTTCCTGGAGTGATTCCACTCCTGGAGCAGGAGCACTGAGTTGGACACGAAAGAGGGACTGGGGTGTATAAAGGCTGCATTGTGACCAGGGATGAAAGGACTGGGGAGAAAGGCTGACGCATAGTGGCCTGCAGGGGTGAGCAGGGGTGGTGAGGGGCTTTGAATGCCAGGGGGAGAGCTGGGCTGAGAGAGCAGGGGAGGAAAGGAGAAAGGGCCGGGGAAACAGGGCAGAGGGACAAGACATGCATGTGGTCCTGGGTCTCTACTCCAGAAATTTAAGGCCAAATTTTGACGTGTCGGAACAGAATGTCTTTGTTGACTGGTCTTATCGGTAGAACCACTGAGGGGGGCCTGGGGCTGCTCCTGCCTGGGTGTGCAGTGGTTCTGATAGAGAAGACACGTATCAATAGGTGAGAAACAACGAAGCACACACAGTGGGCAACATGAGAGTTTAATAAAGAGCCACTGACAGAGGGTGGGTGCACATGAGACAGTGTGGTTCTAGCTCAGGAGCTAGTAACAGCAGGACACCATGACTGTCCCCAATTTTGGGGCATGAAGGAGAGGGAAGGGGGAGTCGTGGAGAGCACAGCCCACTGTGGCCAGGCTCTCCCATCCTGTGATGCTTTCTCGTGTGTGCTGCAAACCTGGTCCTAACGCACCCCCAATGCAGCCTGCTCCCCAACATTATGTCTAGTGGACCAAGCTGGGGTCACAGTCTGTAAGAGGACAGCGAGGCCTCTTTGGGGAATCCTGAGTGTGCAAAACTATAACTGTAGGGATGGTCACTGCAGCGCCTTTGGTAAAAGACAAAACAAACCAAATGTCCCACGTACGGGGCAGAGTAAATAGACTCTGGCCCATACACACGAAGGAAAACTGGCAGCTGCCATAGGAACGTGCAGTCATTAAGAACAGGGGCGCCAGGCAGCATGTGTGGGGAGAGGTCATTCTGGTTAAACAACAAACAAGCCAACAAACACCATGGCTGTACTCACATAGGAACAGTCTGGAAGGAATCCTACCACCTGTGAATAACACTGACTTCCAGGAGTGCCACCCACTAGAGGGGGACTTTCACTTTGTATACAAAGCTCTGTACTGTCTTGTTTTGTTTTACAATAAGCACATAATTTCTTTAAGAGGGATTTATACAAAGAAGTATTTTTCATCTATATATAAAGAAAGAGCTAAAAATGTGGGGAAGGGGGAAAGAACAGAAGAAGTGTAAGTGTTCTTCCCCGCCAGTGTTTGGCAGTCGCTGGGAGTGCCTGCAGTGCGCTGGGCACTGGGGTGCTGGGCAATGGCACCAACCACGACGACAGCCTGCAACACGCTCACCATCTGTGAGAAGCAGGTGGGACACATCCAGACGTTCCCGCCTGCCTATGGTACAAGGTGAGCAGGGATGAGGGGGCACACACCCGGGGCTGCGGGGGTATGGGACGGATGGGGGGCAGTGAAGAGCAACATGAGGGCATGGAGAGTGCAGGGCACTCTGGGTGGAAGCTAGGACGGGGGGAGGCCTAGGCCGTTCTTGCCTGTGGGGTGCGAAGGATGGGTAGTGGAGACAGGAGCATGTGAGCCTCTGGAGGGCCTCCGATGTCCCCCAAAGACACGTAGACGCCGTCACAAACGTCCCGAGAGGCATGTGCTCACCACTTTCTCGTCCCCAGGCCCTTCCTATGCAGGCTGCTGGGAGAGAGGGGTGGCGAGGGCAACAGTGGGCACCAGTCCAGCAGAGTCTGGGTGACTGCGGCCGGGGGCAGAGCAGGGCAGTGCTCTGGGATGTAACATGCTCAACAGCGAGTGACCTCAGGGCAGCTGGGCAGGCTTCTTCTCACAGCACGGCTGGAGAAATTCATTGTCCAGGCGGGCTAGAGGGGCGTGCCTGGCCTGTTCTGTGGTCTTCACCCACTAACCAGAGGGCAGGACTCCAGGGACTGAGGAGGAGGAGCCAGAGAAGGCCTGTGGATCAGGGCTGGAGAGACCTTCGAGCCCATCCTCCTCCAGAGAGGCAGGGCTACCCAGGGACCCCACAAGTCTGTGGCAGAGGGACAGTGGACAGGGAGGCCCAGAATTGAGCCCTGTTGTGAACATAAAAGTCCTAGGCAGGGATGGCAGTTGGGTGCTCCCTCGCGCGCTGGCTCTGACGAACCTTGCTTGCCTGGACTGCTGAGATGAGGAGAATTCGGAGGCTGACCCGAAAGAGCTGGGAAAGCCAGGAAACAGTTCCTGCTGACACGTGCAGAGGGCAAGGGATTGGGCCGTGGGCACAAGAGTCCTGTGTCTGCAGTCCTGAGGCCTTTCAAGACTGGGGTGACAGGTGACTCTGCAGGTAAGACTGGCCTTCCAAATCATCACCCCAGTGCCCCAGCCAGCTGGGCAGTGTGGGCTCCCAGGCAGCCGTGAGGGCCTTTCCTGGCTCTCTGCCCCCTAAAGGGAAGTGGCTGAGTGCTGGGGCTCAGCACAGTGGGTGGACAGATGTGTCACAGGGCTTAGGCTCCATGTCACCCCTCCAGTCACAGAAGGCACTGCACGCGTGTGGGGGGGGTATGGAGACCTCTGAGGCAGTCCCCAGCTAACAGCAACCCAGGCTGGAGGGTCTCTTGCTCTCCTGGGTCTCGGGTAGACTTTCCTCCATTCCTGTAAGGAGGGGAGAAGTCGCTTGGCATCAACCAGGTACCTACAGGGACACTGGGCGGGGCCCCCCTGCTGGTACTCTCTGGTGACAGCTGGTCAGAGCTGTGAACTTGAACCTCTAGGCCTCTCATTCAAGGCCTGGCACGGGGACACATTCCAGGTGGTGGAACAGAGTGGGCAAAGGCAGGTACTAGGAGAGCCAAAGCCAGGACACACCCATGGAGCCTGGAATGCCCAGCCTGGCCCATGAGGAGGCTGCCAGGCAGACAAGGGGAGCCAGTGAGGGAGTCTCAGCTGGCAGGTGGGGTCAGGGAGGCTGCGGGCATGAGGTCAGAGTGATGGGAAAAAGGAGAGCCCAGAGAGGGCGATGGGAGGATGGTGGATGTGGATTTTAGGCCACATGCCTGCTCCCCAGCCCCAATCGGGGGTCAGTACGTACGGATGAGGTCTCCAGTGCCGAGCTGGAGCCGGCTGCTGTCCCTCCTCTCCAGGTCCTGCAGCACCGACTGCTCAAACGCCAGGGCGGCCACGCGGAGGAAGAAGGCCTTCACATTCTCCCCTGGGGGGGTCCAGAAAACAGCTGTGACCCTGTCTGCCTCTGCCCTTACCTGCAGATGCATTTCAGTGGGAGCCAGTGGCTATTATGGGGGCCAGGGCAGTCCGCCTCTGGGGCTGCCTGGGACAGTGCAGTACAGGCGACGGGCTGGTTGGCCTGATTTCCCACCTGCTCCAGCCTCCTCTCCACTCTGCCCACCTGCTCTGGCAGCTCCCTCAAACTTTGAGCCTTCGCTTCCTAGCATCTACTCTTCCAGTCAATCAGTGCTTAGCGCCTCCTGTGGGCCAGGTGTGGGGGGGTGTGACGATTGGAGGGTGCCTGCTCTCCTGTCACTTGTGAGCACCTGTCCAGTGGGCAGCGGTGAGAATTAACATGTGCTGCCAGCCCCCACATGGAGCCTTTGTGAATCCTCCTCCAGGTGGAGGAGGCTGCTCATCTGGGCACAGGGCCAGGTTCTGGTCCCCCACACGCACACTGCCCTTGTGCAGTCAACAACCTGCACAACTGCACAGGGCAATTCTGCTTGGCCCACAGGGAGCTCTCAGTGAACACGCTGTTACTGACGAGAGGGCACGGGATGCCATCAAGAGGGAGCAGAGGGAACCAGGCCTGGGAGCTGCCATATTTTTGTCTGTGTTGGGCTGGAGGTGGTGCTTCTTCTACCTGTGGTGCCTACCCTCAGCCTTCCTGCCACCTCACCCAGTCCCTGGCCTGTGTCCGCTCTGGCCCCTCACCAGGAAAAGGACTACTGGTCGGGCGTACTTCCTGAGTCCCCAAAGCCTCTATGCACCAGGCACTGCATGTTATTTCAATACATGTCCCAACAACCTGTTTTCAAACTCTGTTCTTTGCTTCTCTGTATTGTCGAATTGTCCTTGGTGAATATATATGGCTTTTGCAATTTCAAACATTAAAATAAAATGAGATAGACAGCATCACCCACTTCCCAGATGAGAATACTGAGGTTAAGAGATGTTGGGAATCTTTCAGATGTTGGGCTAGGCTGAGCAGTGGCCCATGGAGGAAGGTAGCTCAGGGGCTGGGGGACAGACCAGGTAGGATATGGATGAGGGCTAGGGGCCATGAGCCATGTTTCTGTGTCTTCCACGATGACAGCTGGGGAAGGGATGGAAACCCCAGGTTACTGGGCCCTTTTACGTGCCAGGCGGTGCCTCCTACCTGGCATCCACGGATGGGGGCAGGATGTACAGTGGTTTATAGGTGAGGGATGAGTTCTAATCCCAGACCTGCCGCTTCATCCTGGGACCACGGAAGTGACTTCCCAGGGATGAAACTGACCTGCCCAGAGGGTTAGGCATCGCTATTCCTGTCGCCCAAGAGGCAGGGCTCCCAGTCGCCCCTAGAGATGAGGAGACTCCACTCAGGCAACGGAAGGCCCTGCCTGGTCACCAGCACAGATGGCTGTGACGCGGGCACTCAACAGACCCGATAGACCCGAGGGAGGAAAGGTGTGAGCCTCCCACGCTGGCCCCGTTCCCACTCACCTGTCTTGGCTGACACCGACCAGTACTCGGCCTGCATCTCATTGGCCAGGCACACGGCTTCCACTTCTGCCTGCTTGCATGCCGCCCCTGACTGGGAGAAGTGGCCCGTCTTCAGAAAGGCACCTGGGGAGGTCATCCCCACCTCCCACGGTGCCTCCTCCCTCCCCATCTCACCTTGGGCTGGGAAGCCCCATTTTGGGGGTACCTGCCCTTGGGTGAGACCCCAGCAGTCCCGGGCTAGTCTGAATGCCAGCTGTCCCTCTCTGAGACGAGCACCCCTAACTTTAAGCTCGCAGGCCTGCAGTCTTCAAATCCCCATCTAGGCATGTCAGTGACACCCTGCATTCCCTAAACACGGGCTGAAAGCTGATGCATTTTCCTGGGGGCCACCCCGGGCCTCCAGCCCTGTTCTGCTCACCAGAAGGTCTTTCTTGGTTCCCACGAGGAACACAAAACAGGAGCCCGGCTCATTCTCGCTCAATGCGTCCTCTAGCCACTGCCTGGAATGCAGGGGGAAAGTGGGGGCGGGTACAGGGTTGGGGAAAGACAGGCTGAGAAATGGCCCCACCCACCCACCCAGAGGAGCCTGAGGAAGACCAGGGGATGGGTGTAGACCTGGCTCCTCCCCAGGGCTGGAGAACTGAGGCAGAAGGTGTGGGGAAGGCACCTTGAGTTGGGCTGGCTGAGCAGGTGCTGGTCCTGCAGCCAGAAGGGCCTTGGCTAGACCACAGGGGAATGGGGTTGTAAGACCCTGTTCTGGCCGTGGCTCTGCCCTTGCTCCATGTAACGGGTGAGTCCTGCTCTGTCGTCAACTGGAACGATCACCCCAGACCCATGCCTCAAATAAAAATGAGGTGAAAGGGGCTGTGGTCCGTTAGCTGGACAACTGCCAGCAGAAGCAGGATGGCCTCTCAGAATTGCTGGTGTTGCTAGTTCTCTTGAGCAGATCTCTGCCCAAGACAGCAAGCGCCAAATCATGTCCCTTCAGACAGGACTGGCTATGCGTAATTTGCCGGGCCCAGGACAAGGTGCAAATGCAAAGCCCCTCATCCAACAATTATTAAGGCTTTCAAGATGGCGACAGCAGAGCATTAAAGTAAGCTCGCGCCCTTCTGAGCACCGGCCGCCATGCGGCTCTGTTGGCAGTGCACCCTGAGCCAGCCCTGCTTTCAGCAGATGGCTGTAAATCCTGAGGGGCAATAAGGCAACCGGACAGTAAGCAGCCTGTGGGCAGTCGGTCTGACAAGTTAGCTGGTCACCCACACCTGTCACTGGGGGCCCAGTTCACGGGCCCAGGTTGGACAGCTTCCCAAGCCTGAGGGATCACAGGGTTGCAGAACCCCAGACTTGCCTGGTATGCTCCAGAGTCTGCATGTCAGTGAGGTCAAAGGCTGTGATGATTGCTGCACACCCAGGGAAAAGCCAAGAGCTGGTCAGCGGCAGGTGAGGCAGACACGGCGTGACAAGGGGGGCGCCCCGCTCCCCAGGAACTGCTGGAGTGGTCCCCCAGGCACTCAGCCTTGGACCCCACAATGGAGTCTGGGAAGGAGACACCCCATGGCTGCTCCCCTCCCTTCCACCGGCTTCTCTGACTCACACTCAGAAGCCCAGCCACAGTGAGGCTTCCAGGGAGGCAAGATGACCTTGGGGCTCCTGAGTTCAAACCTCCCCTTTGTCACTGACAGCTAAGGGAACTCGGGTGAGGGCCTTAACCGCTGAGAGCCTCAGTTTCCCCATCTGTGAAATGGTGAGAACGATACCTCTTGCTCTCAGGGCTGCTGTGAGGATGAAGCCAGAGCAGCTACTATAAAAGCTCTTGGTCCAGAGCCTGAAGTGGGGCCGACGTGACCAATGGCAGCGACGGCTGTGAGGGCGCTTAGCAAGAAGCAGCTTTAGGGAAACGATTTCTGGGGAGTAGGGAGGGAAGAAAATGGCGAGATGCTGCCCCACCCCCTCAGTTTCTCTTGTCATCAGCTTAGCCTACCCCCTGCTAGAGTCAACTCTGCTCTTCTTTCTGGGGTCTCTGGACAGGCGTGTCCCCTTCTGCACATCTCTCTGAGCTAGAACCAGGGCTGAGACTCACACGGAGCACGCACCACCACAGCGTCCCCAAAGGGGAGGCCCCCCCAGGCCCCCGCCTCTGGGGACTGGCCTGGGGGTTTCTCAGTGCCTGTGCACAGGACCTGGTCTTCTTGTTGTAGAGCCTGGCGGGGAGCCCCCTGCTGCCCATGGTTGACGGTCCCACCGTGGCCATCACCCAGCTGCTCACCCTGGGCGCCCCGGTAGTAGGCAGAGGCGATGCACTTGAACTTCTCCTGCCCTGCTGTATCCCAGCTGTGCGGTGGCAGAGAGAGAAAGGGAAATTGAGGCAGCACATTAAGCGATTAGTGTGGTCGGAGCCAGCAGGCCAGTGGAACTGGAGGCAGCAGACGCCAGGGCCCAAGCCAGTCATGCCAGAACCGGCAACACACAACAGGGACTTACATCTGGAGGCTGTAGGGAATCCCGGCGATCTCGAAGCGCTCGATTTCAAAGTCTACCCCGATAGTGGCCTTGTAGTCACGGTCAAAGACATTTTTGCAAAACCTGCGGGAGCCAAGGAAGTTATCAGAGGGGCTGCATGGAAGCTTCACTCGTGACAGTAAAAGCCTGGAGGCAACAAAAAATCCTCCCACTGGGAATCACTAAGGAGATGATGGTCCATGAAGACAGACCAGGGACGCGTGGACGAGAACTATGCGGGGAGGGAGACACCGCAGCGAACACTGCAAGTCAGGGGCAGTGAAAGAGAAACGGGGCATCCTTTCGCAGCGAGGGCAGTGAGGTGTGAGCCCGTGGCCCCAGGGGGACAGTGTGGCCAACGCCAGGTTCCTGGGATGCCGCTCTCTCCACCAATCCCGCCCTCTCCTCAATTTCTTGCACCCTCTCCATGGGTTTTATTCCGAGCACCACAGCGTCCTCTGGGCCTCTCAGGCAAAGGCCTGACAACCTGGTGCTGGGAAGCGTGGCTGGCAGGCGCACCTGTGGATGAGGCTGGTCTTGCCCACGTAGAGGTCGCCGACGACCACCACCTTGGAGAGGTTGAGCCTGCGAGACATGTGGTCGGGTCACTCTCAGTTATAGTCACCAGAGCATCTTCACACACACAGGCCCTTCCTTCTCTGCGCTCTCCACCCGAGGACAGGGGACAGGGGACAGGCTACCTGCTGGAACACTGGGATGTCTGTCTCCATCTCAGACCCTCAGAAGGGAGGGCAGGAGAGCCTGCATTTGTTCTGGGAACTCTGCTATCCCTGGGGCTGTGCCCCTGACCGCGCTGGGCCCAAGTCCCTGATGTGAGAATTAGAACTGGGCCTGATGAGAGGCCGAGGAAGCAAAGGGAAGAGCCCCAGGTGGGACTTCGTCCAAGCTGGGGGCGCATCCGGGAACCTGCTGAGAGTGCCGAGTCAGTGCCAGCGTGTAAGGGACACAGCGCAGGGGGCAGAGCCCCCACACCTCCCACCCACCCCGGGGCTGTGTGCCTGATGGGCGCCTGCTCCTTGTAAGCAGGCACTCCTTGACTGGGACACCACCATTACCCGCTCCCGTGGGGGTGTCTGCAAGGGCCAACCAGGCCAAAGGCCATGTCATGGGAACAATTCAGGTCTGCACGTCTGGCCTGTGGCTTGAAGCAAATTGGCTGAGCTTCTCGGGCTCTCTGGGGATCCTGCTCACGGAGAGCAGCTGCACCTCCCTCTGGCGTGTCTTGCACTCTGTGCGGCAGCATTCCTGGGACTGTGGGTGACATTGTACTTAGAGTTCCTGCAGCTCATGTCAAAGGAGCTCAACGGGTCAACCCCTGACCCGGCACTCCCTCTGCCTGCAGAGAGCAAGCGGGCATCTCTGTATCAGCCGGCGACCGTGTGCATTGCACCTGCACATGTCTGCAAGGGCAGAGGCTGTGTCGACTCTACGCCCAGGTGGCCTCTAGTTCTGGAACAGGATGCTCCTGACTCCGCTTCTCGGAGGAAGAAGTAAAGGTCCTGCCAAGGCGCTGGGGGTACCCTCTGTGTCTCAGTTTCCCCACCGCCAGTGCTCGTGTGGAGTGTCAGGGAGATAATCTGCATGAAGCACCTGGTATGGAACCAGCACTCCCAAATCAGCGGCCATTACCCTCATGCCACAGCCGTGGCGGCTTCGGCCATTTTGATCTGAGCCCTGCCTCACTTTGAGCGTCCTTGGGAACCTCAGAGCTGGGCCCCTACTGCGACCTCCCCAAACCGGTGAGCTCAATCAACCCCCTGAGCAGACTGTGAGCTCCTCAGGATGAGGGGCAAAAGCAGGCCCGTGTAGCTGTTTGTTAAAAGAAGGAGTGAGTGTTGCAAGCGCCCCTTGACGGCAGTGCCAGGTGCTGCGAGGCGGGAACAGGACACGCACAGCCCTTGTGTGAGGCATTCAGACAGCGAACGCCACCCTGGGCGATAAGTGTATGGGGCATAGGAACACACAGGAGGGACATCCTGCACAGCCTGGCTGTGGGCAAGGGTCGTGCGGGGCTCAGAGAAGGCCCTCAGAGGGCCTGACACTATGCTGAGACCTGCAGAGTAGGGAGGACATTCCAGACCAAGGAAACAGACCTATGCTGAGACCTCAGGCTGAGAAATCATGTGCATAACTTATTGAGAAACAGGAAAGCTGTTCTATAGAGAAGTGTGTCCAGTAACACCAGATAAAATGCCCGTCGTCTTTAGGCCTGTACTGGACTGTACGGGTGCAGTCTGTGCCTTTCACTCGTGCTCTCCCAGGTCTATGCATGTACTCATTCCCCCCTACATCCTGCACCCCATGCACTCACCCGACAGTCCCCGTGTTTCTGCGCTGGCAGGCGGCATTGACCTGCCCGTGGAAGTGCTCCTTGAGCTGCAGGCAGGCGGCAGGTGTGTACCACTGGAAAGAGAGAGACATAGACAGACAGACAGATGGGCACATTATGCTGTGAAGCCGTGGCTCCATCACGGAGCAGGGCAAGAGGTGGTGAGTTGCTTCCCCATATTTCCTCCCCAAGGCTCATGGCTGGTGGTCTCATTAGCTTTCTCTGATCCCTCTGTCACATCCGTCCTCTATCTTGTCAGCAGCTTTGAGAAAGACTCCAGGGTCTTGTGAGTCCCAAGGAGGAGCAGCAGGGGTCGGGCCAGACCATAGAGCCTAGACAGGGACCTGGAGAGCTGGCTCTTGCCTGGGGCAGCCGTGCTCTTGCTGCAGGCATGTGGCAGATCTCTGTCCCCTCTGGTCCTCTTGGGGAGAGATGAGGGGTGGGCTGTAAGGATCCTTTTAGCTCCAAGATCCTTCCATACCTTCTATGAATCACTATGCCATTTTTGTTCTTTAAATATGCATATATGAGCATGGAAAGTGTCCTAGAAGGCACTTTCAATCTTCCACATTCCTTGGAAGGTAGAACTGGGCAGTGGTTTACGAGCATGGCCTTGGGGTCAGGAATATCTGTGCCTACTCTTAGCTGCCGTGTGACCTTGGGCAGTTGCCTAATGTCCTTGAACTTTAATTTCCCCACCTGTAAAAACCTCAGAGGTTTGGAGCACAAGATAAGATAACGTTTGTAAACCAATCAGCACAGAGTCAGCCTGGCACATACTAAGTGCTCAACAAATGTTCATGGCTATTAAGATGCCATGATACATGCACAATGTACATTGGTTTTAAAATTAGAGAAACAAACTCAAGATGACCATTATGTTTTGCTCAGATTGGCTGAGGCTCAGCATGAAGTATGGCAAGACGTGGGGAGAAGAGCACTGCTGGAGACTGCTGGTGTGCTCTGCTATACAACATGGCTGTGGTCCCCCAGGCCACCCGCTCTCTTCCTCGGGGCACTGCGTGGACCACAGCTCCCCTCTGGCAGGGGCTCAGCCCCCTCCCCTTGCCCTAGTGTTTCTTCTGAGCTCTCAAGCATTGAGATGGGCTCTGGCCCATCCTCCCTTTCAGCTCCAGGTGTGACTGAGGTGGCAGAGGCAAGGGCAGGAGCTTTGCAAAAGGGCAAGTTACATTCCTCGTCTGTAAAGTGGGTACACTCCTAACAGGACCTCTTTATCTGGTCACTGGAGGATTAAATGCAGGGGAACAGCTTATCCCAGCAGCCCATATTTATGCAGAAGAGTGTCAGCTGCCTCATGAGAAAGCTAGCTGCTTTTTCCTGTTGACTTGCATGTCAGCTTCAAGCTGGGGGCCGGCCTGGACACAGTGGTGATTAAACGAATCCCACCATTTTGGATGGATTAGAGAACTGTAACAAGGAAGGCTGGGCGGAAAGTGTGAGCCGATTTTAGAGATGGAGAAACTGAGGCACACAGCGTAAAGGGAAGGACTTGCCCCACCTGACCACAAATTCCTCAGGTCTGAAGTGGTATGGCCCTGAGGTACAGGATGAACTTGGCCAGCTGTGGCCTGTGACCCCTGACTGCCACAGGCAGTTAGGGGCGAATCTCACCTTCTGTAGCAACAGGACGGATGCCTCAGGCTGTGTCCCAGGGTAGAAGAAAGTCGGAAACTTGGAGTCAGCCACAGCCAGGTCAAGTTTTAGTTCCAACACCCCCAGCTGTGTGACCTCAGTCAGCCCTCCCTTCCTCTCTCTGAGCCGGGATGTCCTGCTCCGTAAAGGGGGTCCTTCATCCCACGAGACCTGGACTGTTTTGTGTCAGTCATACTTCCCTTCCTTTTGGTTCATTAAACACCAGTCTCTGTTATCCCTGGGTATCACTGTCGGGCTCTGTATGGAAATGATTGCCTGGGCCTCTGATGAGATGGAAATTCCTGGGGGGATTGTCCACAGGTCTGAGGCATCAAGGTTTTCTCTGTGAGTGTACGGAAAAAGAACTGTGGGGGAGGAAGGGAAGGCACAAAAGGGAGGAAGAATGACTGCAGATGGAGATACCCAGAGGCTCCTTTCACCTCCTTCCTCACTACCAGCCTGGGAAAAGAATTCAGAAGACACGAAGGCCATTCCATGGAGAGGATTTCTCCCTCCATGCCTGTCCCAAGTTACATGGAGGCAACTCCAGACAGCAGGATCTGATGTATCCTTCCAGAGACATTGTCTGTACATATAAACAAACACATACATTTCTTTTCTCCGCCTTCCCTTTTTTTTCACACATGGGAGTGTGCTACGCACACTGCTCCATTCCTTGCATTTTTACTTAACAATTTATTTTGGCTGTCACTGCACATCAGCTGCCCTCATTCCTCCTCACATCTGTGTCAGGAAGTAACAGTTTGGTGTCTGAGCAGCCCCCTCTCAGAGGACATTTACGTTGTGTCTGACTTTCTACTTTACAAATGACTGCAATGCCTGGTCTTGAATGGCTGGATGGGGGCGGGGGGCATGCGTAGTGTTGAGAAATATTGTCCCACTGCCCCCTATGAAGGTTGTACTGATTCCTGCTACAATTAATATTGAATTGTAATACAGATGACAGAGGGTGGTGAGTTTTCAGCAGGAAGTGAAGGCAGAATGGTAAGGGTGGAGAACCCTAGATTTGGTGTCAGGAAACTAGAGTGCTATATTGATAATCATTATAAAAATAATGAGAACAACAGCAACCATCATTCAGGCAAGGGAGCTCCCGTTTACCACGAGCCAGGCCCCCGATATGAGAGGAATTAATGTATCGGTGGCTCTGAGAGGTTGAGTAATTTGCCTGTGGTCACACAGCTTAATGACAAAATCAGGTTTCACACCCAGGACTATCTGACCGCAAAATCCACGCCCTTCACCTCCATGCCACACTGCCTTCTGGTGTCACCCTTAACATGCTGGCCCATCTTGGGCAAGTCAGTGCTAAGTCTCCCAACTTCTCAAGAGTCTGGTAAGTCCTTGGGGTCTGACCTCTCCGATTCACCTGCTTTGTTTCTGGTGGCGAGTGCAGGTGGGGAAAGCTGGAGGTGGACGTGGTGTCAGGAGAGCAGTGCACACACAAAAAACTGGCCCAATGGCTCTCTACCTTAGGGAAGGTGGCGATGATGCGGTCCCGGCTCACAGGGGGGCCCAAAGGTGTCAGGGAGGACCTCATCCTTCCAGAGAGTCCTGTAGACCCAATCAGGGGAAAGAGAGTTAGGGAGCTGTGCCAATCCCTGGAGACTCACCCTCAAGTTTATGCCTAACTTTTCAGTAGTTTTAAAAACAGATCCAAGCCTCCTTCTCTGTCAGGAGTATAGGCCAGAGGTCATCTCCTTCACTCTGTAGGCAGTATGGAGGGCTTGGGGGGCCAGGCTCTGCTGTTGGATCTCCAACCAGGTGTGGCCCCTCTCTGAGCTGATCACTGGGTGTGAGGCACAGCAGAAACACTAGGCTGGACGTCTCAGCCCAGGTACAGGAAGGACAATGGGGAGGAGTCCCTGCTCCTACGCTAAGGGATGAAGGCTCTGCGCGGAGGGGCAGGAAGAGAGACGGCTTAGGTTTCAGCTCACAGGCCTGTCCTCCCACCCAGGGCCCGGCCCCTGACGCTTATTCAACAGCCCTGCCTCTCCTTCGCTGTTCGGCCTCTCTCCCCACTAGGGTGGCCTAGACCGAGGGCTGCTGTGCTTCTCAGTCTGGCTCGGATCTCCTTCAGGATCAGCACGGGCCTGGCCCAGGGGGGAGTTCAGGAAATGCTGAGGCCCCGGGGCCGCGGCAGGAGGTGGGCGGGGGGCGCGGCGCCCTCCCGACCTCGGCCTCTAGGACACTCTCTCACGCAGGTGGGCCGAGGGTGGGACACGGGGGACGGCTGACTCACCCGCAGCGGCTGCGGAGGTTCCGGGTTCCGCGCGGCCTGGTCTGGCGGGGAGAGCTGCAGAGATCGCCATGGCAACGAGCGCCACGCGGGCAGCTGACGAATCCTGGACGTCGGGGGCGGGGTCTGGGTGGGGCTTGCAGCGGAAAGAGTTCCACCGCGGGCAGCGGAGCGGTCACCATAGCAACCAGGGTCTCGAGGGAGACGCGGGCGCCCGACTGGGTTGCTGCCTGGACGCGGCCCGGGCTCCGGCGATCACCATTGGTAACGAAGGCGGGGCCGGACAGGGGAATGTAGGCGCGGTCAGGTCGGCTGGGGTGGAGCCTGGGCTCCAGGGGCGGGGTCTGGGCAGAGCTGATCGTGGAGAGAGACTCGCCCACTGGACGGATCTTCCTGACAATCACCATAGTCGGAAGGGGGAGATGGCTCAAAGTGGTAGGGATTATGTGGAGCGTTTAAATATTTATTTTCATAATATATTAAATATGATTTTTTTCTGGGTATCTAAATATTTCGTATTTTTTGTTAAATGTATGTAAGGATCTTGAAGATCCCTTGACATTTTTCTCTTATATCCCATATTTGATCTATCAGTAAATTCTGTAGGTTCTACTCTGAAAATTTGCCCGGTATCCTCCATTTGCCTCCCACTTCCAAGCCATCATCTTCTCTCCCCTTAACTGGTCTCCCTGTTTCCACCCTTGCCCCTATACTATTCCCAGTTCAACAGGATCTCCTGTTAAAACACAGATCGGATCATGTCAATCCTCCGCTCCAGACCCTCCAATGTCTCATCTTTCTCAGATTAATAAAATCTTTACAATGGCCCAAGAGGCCCCCGTCATTTGCCCTGGCTCTTTTTCCTCTCTTAAGTCATTTCCTATTGATTACCGTCCTCCCCCATCTCATCCCACACTTGCTCCAGTGGCTCCTTGGTGTTCCTCCAACAGGCCAGGCACTGGGGTGTTTGCACTGGCTGTTCCCTGGGCCTGGAATGCTCTTTCCTCAGGTATTCACGTTGCTCTCTCCAGATGAGGCCTCCCCTAAGCACCCTCTTTACAATTACAGCATCCTCCCAACTCCTTATTCTGCTCTATTTCTCCCAGGCACTTACTATTTTCTAACATATTATATGGCTTATTGTTTATTGTAATTGTGTATCTCCCTCCACTGAGAGCAATGAGAGCAAAGGATTTTTGTGTTTAGTCATCAGTGTTTCACATTGGCTAAATAGTACCTGCACATAGCAGACATCAGTGAATGTTAAGTGAGTGAACGAATATTAAATTTGAAAAAGAAGGTAAAGCACAGTGTTTGAAGTATGCTGCCACAACATTAAAAAGTAAATGAATCATATTTACTTGTGTAAGTTGAGCCTATCTCTGGAAAGATGCCAGTGGTGGCCATACGTGGGGACTACCTGTTGCTTGGGTACCAAAGGAGACATTTTACTTTCATGCTTTTTGGATTTTCCTTTATATGTATATATTGCCTATTCAGTAAATAACGCAAATGAAAAGAAATAATTTGTAACCCAGAATACAATGACATCCCCCATCTCTGGCCCTTCCAAGTCAGCTCTGATGTATTTTGGAGTGTTTCCCTCCTTTGAGTCTTTCCTGCAGGCGCCTCCTGTCTGTAATGATGGCATAAGAGCTCTTGCTATAGCACTGGCATTTGATTGGAGTCCAGCACCCTGCAGAGGCAAGAGATCGACATGCTTACCATTTAGGGACCTTAATCTGCATTGTTCTGAATCTAATGATGCCTGAATATCATATGCCTGGCTTCTAGAGCTCATGCTACAAAATTAATTGCTGTAATTAATGGCTGTTTAAAAGCTGACCAGAGTCACTGAGCTCCCGTGAACTAGTTTCTGTTTGGAGAGTGAGGCATGTGGAGCTAGATGGCCTCCAGAGGCGCTTGTGAGACTGTGTGATAACAGAATAATGAGATAGTAGTTAGCTTTGGAGAGGAGGATGGGATCTGGGAAAGGGGAAGAGGACACAGGCATTGATAATATTCTGGTGGTGAATTCACTGGCGGTTATTATATTTTTATGTTTCACAAATTAATATATATATATATGCTATATAGGTCATTATATGTATATTTTAAAAGATCAAAAGGAGATTGAAAAATAATAAAATTGGAGGACAATTAAAAAAAATAAAGACTATGCACCCAGATTCTGAGAGACCCCAGGTTCTCAGTTTTGAGAATCTATTTAATTCAGCTCCCTGATTGCACAAATAAGGAAACTAAGACTCACACAATCAAAATGATTTGCCTAGTGAGTTAGAACCAGAATTGGAACCCAGATTTCCTGACTTTCAACCCAGGGTTCTCCATACCACCTTCCTTCAAAAGCAAGGATGCTCAGGGTTATAGAGACCCTTCACGATTTGGTCCTCTGAAGGACAGCAGTAGGGGCCAGAGCTCCACACCACAATATGGGATTCTTGACACACAGGTCTGAGTCAGTGGTCTTCATTTCAAAGCTACATGTGCTGGAGACTGATGCTTGGTGCCTTTGTTAGTGAGTTACACTGCAAAGGGCTCAGGCCTAGGGGAAGAACTTACTGTGAATTGCTCCACCTCCTCCCTATGCCTCAACTCACTCAGCTATAAAATGGACCTAACTATCTACTTCAAGAGTTTGTTGTGAGGATCACACAAGATGTGGAAGTGCCTCGTAGAGTAGTATGAAGCTTGATTCAAGTCCATTACTCATTCATTTATGCTACACTTACTGAATACCTCTTGGTGTATTCCTGGCTTCAGAGAGGCAAGAGAACAAGACTGACATGGCCTCCACCTTCAGGGAAGTTGGAGTAGGCAGGAAGAAACTGAGAAGTAAATAGAGAATTAGGGGAGGGAAGTATGCCAATGGAATAATTAAGCTATGAGATCCCTTACTAACTTGGAGCTGGGGAGAAGATAGGCTTCATGGAGGAAGTGAGCACCAAGTTGTGTCCTGAAGAACAAAGAGGTGGTTAGTGTTACAAGCAGCCCAGGCTGCAGGAAAGAGTTGTCTGTTTGGGGTAGTAAGTCCAGCACAGCAGGAGGAGACCATCACCCAGGGCCTTGAGTGGCAGACTAGAAATTTGGACTCTGTCCTGAGACCAGTGAGGAGCCGTGGAGGGTTTTATGCAGGTGATGACTGGGTCTGGCTTGCTTTCCGGCACAATTGCTCCAGTCAGCAGAGTGTTGGGTCCACTACAGTGATCTGTATCATTACCAGATAGTCGGCCTGAAAAGCGAGGAGCAGGGACCAGGGCCTGGCAGTCCCGGGATCAGGCCTGTGTGATCTGGGGGAAGCTACTCAATCTCTTTGAGTTTCCTGTCTGTGAACTGGATAATGTTATCAACTCATGGGGTTACTCTAGGATTAAAGGCACGCAAAGTGTTCAGTACAGAGAAAGGCATACGTGAACAAAGCTGTGAAGTGTCATTGTCCCCACCTCACAGCCGGCCTTAGCCTGGAGCTATTCGCGCTTGCGCGGTGGGCGCCAAGCGTGCGCGGCGCTTGGGACGCCGCCGGAGTCGCCTGGCAACTGGGTCGCCTGGCAACGGGCGTGCGCTACGGGGACCGCACACGCTAAGGCAGGTGAGCGGGCGGTGGCCGGACAGGGGTCCGGGAAAGGGGGCCCCCCGGACCACACCAGTCCGGCTCACACGGGGTTGGCTTCCTCACACCCCAAGGCTCTCTCATCTTTGGCCGGACTCCCGCAGGCCGTGCCCCTTACAGGAAGGCCGGCCTCCCCCTCTGGGCCCGTGGGCGCCTCCGAGGGGAGCCCAGATCGGCAACGGCCACGTCTCTCCCAGCCTGGCTTCCTCCTCCCCTTGTCACCTGGTGCCTGGAATCAGAGTGTGGCTCACCTCTTTTACTGGAGTAGATTCCTATAGGGCTGGGGGCCTGTGACTGCCACTAAATGCGACAATAACAGCGGCCACCATAATTACCACAGCCAGTATATCTGGAGCCCTTGTGTGCCCGGCTCATGAGTATTAGTTAATATACACAACTCTGGGAGAGAGGGAAGGAAGTGCTTTTATCACCTGCCTTTGCAGCTGTAGAAAGACACAGATAGAGGAAGTATTAATAACTTGTCAAGGGTCACCCATGATTTGGGTCTGGAGCCCGTTCTTAACTACTAAACTACACACTGCCTATAGTTGCTCAAAGTGTGTGTGTGTGTGTGTGTGTGTGTGTGTGTGTAATAAAAATAATTCAGTCTTTAATCTTAATTCCTTTTTTTGCGGATTGTCAGAGCATCTGAATATGGGTCTTTGATGGGTGAATGAGCTGGACCCGGATTTGAACATCAGCTCCTAGCCTTACCAGTTCTGTTACCTCCAGCAAGATCCTATCCCTAAACCTCAACTTCCTCCTTTGTAAAATGTGGATAATACAAGTCCCCTTCTTCTGGGGTAGTTGATTTAGATATCAGCTGGCACAAGCGAAACACTAAATGTAGTGACCATATTAGTGTCTATCTCTTTGGTGCCTTTGACCAAAGGCCCAGCCTGTAAAGTGTGAGTGGTTTCTTCTGTTGTTAAGTATGAGAGAACTCTGGAGTTTGCAGTTTGGACTGCTGCTTACCTTCACTGTGACCTTGAGCAGATCCATTCATTGCTCTCAGCCTTAGTTTGCTCATCTGTAAAACGGATGTATAAATATCCACCTGGCTACCCTTACATTTTTGAGGATCAAATGAGAAGTAGCTTCTAAATCACAGTAATAATAACGACAACTTTTTTGGGTTCTTTTAATCAGTGGTTTCTATAGAGCTTCGGTTTGAAAGCTAGAGAGTCACCCTCTGCAGGCGTGGAAAGATGGCCCATGCCCGGATCTCTATGTACCTTCCCCCTGACATCAATCCCACCCAGGCTTCCATTGCCTATGGCTGCCGGGCTCTGCCCAAGCTGAACAAGGAGCTGCAGTCGGAGGACCTGCTGACAAGGCAGAAAGCTCTCATGGCTTTGTGTGACCTCATGCATGACCCTGAGCATGTCTACGTTGCCATTGACATAGGTGAGAATGTCACAACCCAGGTGACCACGACTGGGGTCTGGATGGCTCGAGGTGGGAGGAGCTGAGGTGACCTGGCCCCTTCACAACATCCCTCCCAGCTGGTCAGTCAGTCCTTTTGGGACACCCCTAGTGGCTGACCCAGAGCCACAAACCAGACCCTCTGCTTTGACTCAACCGAGTTGCCCCAAATTCATGAATAGCCCAGTTTATCTGTTTCATCCACAAGGCTGTCACAAAGGTAGGCACACTACTGAAACCAACATGTATCTGGGACCCCTGTCCTAATTACCAACTCCTAATTACCAACATAAGAGTTGAGGTCACACCTGTCTCAGATCAGGTACATGATGGATGTATTATCACTTCTCCCTCCAGCCTTAGCTGAAGGGCTGGTTTAATTCCAGAGGCAGCGATGGTCCTGGCATGGCCTTGGACACTGGGTGGAGCTTCAGTAATAAGGGTTGCTATTTAATGAGCTTGACTCTGGCCCAGCACCACCCCACGTGCAGTGTCCATGTTATATTAGTCCTCATAACACCTGCTCTGGGAGGGAAGGAGAATCCTCAACCAGCAGGTAAGAAATCTGAGACTCAGAGAATGGATGTGAGGCTAGGGTGGCCCAATCAATAAGTAAAGCAGGAATTTTATTTGCTCAATCTGGCATTCCTAAATGTAGCCCATTCGAGGGTACGTGACTATTTGGGGACAAGGTTGGAATTGGATCCCTGGTCTCTCCAAATGAAAAGCCCATTCTCTCAACCCCATGGTGGACTGTGAGAGAAGGCACTATTAGGAAGTGTAAGAAGGGTGTTAGGTGAAATGGTCCCTGGGTGTGAGCACACAGAGCCCCCTGCAGTGACTCTGAAATACTTCCTAACCATAAAGGTTCCCCCGTCACCACCCCACAAAGCAACAGAACCTCTTGTTGCCTGATGTTGGTTCACCCATTGACTTGTAGGTTAGTTGATTTCTGAGATTGGTAAATATTCAAAGTTTTCTCTGCTTCGCAGGCTGCTTGGAGAGCCTGAAAGCTTTGCTGAAAGATTCTAACACCATGATTCGGATCAAGGCCACCGAGGTGCTGTACATCATGGCGACCCATAACGCGGGCAGGTGGGCAGCTGTCTCTGGAAACCAATGTCAGGCTTTGGAACCACACCACACCCCGAGGTGGCATGCCCTTGAATGACCTTGAGGACTCTGATTTTTGTCTGTAGAACAGTTCTTTGGCTGGACTTCTTTTTGGCCAGAATAAGTCTCTGGAGTGGTTTTAGTTGCCTCCATGGGGGCCTAATGTGGCCCTCTGTTCTAGACCAGCTTTTCTGTGAGTTTCCAGCTCTGAGCTTCCCTCTTTGAAAGTGGAAAGAAAGTTCAGGCCCCACAACAATTTAGCTTTTACCTGTGACATTTTAACCTTTTCTTGGCTCTTTGTGGGGACCCTAGTTCCCTCTCCCAGATTCCTACAGGGCCTATGGCTTTGGCTCCTTTTCATTCCCACACAAATGTTAAGATACCAGCCTCAAAGTGCACACCTAATCTGGGCTGGTGGCTCCAACAGTGCTCATGGTTCTTCTAAGTTTCTGGCATCTGGAAATGTCCCTTTCCTGTGTAAGCACAGTTTTGAATTTTACATTTTTTTTTAAAGCAGTTCATCTAGCATTTTGGTTAGAAGTGTGTGTGTGTGTGTGTGTGTGTGTGTGTGTGTGGTGGTGGTGGTCAGAGGTGCTTTCCCACATTAGCTCAGTTCACCCTCTTGATCTGGGATTACTAGTTTTACTTTGTCTTAAAAATGGATCCAAAAATCACAAAGAGCCCTTACGCCATGCCAGGGACTGCTGCCCAGTGTGCACATGCCCCGCAAGAAGGGGGGAGGCAGAGTGATAATAATAGTACTGACAGATGACATCATGGTGGCAGGGTGCTCTCTGTCTGCGGGCGTGCTTTGTAAACAACAGACGCCCCTTCAGAGACACTTCTCATTCTTTCAAGGATGTCAGGGTGTCTCACAAAATTGAAGATCTCTCAGTCCTGTCTCTTCAAACAGTCAGTGCCTCAGTGTCCTCATGTGCACCTGCTCATGGGGAAGGGAACTAACGGAGTTAATGCATGTGAAGTGCTCAGCCAGCCTGGGGACACCTCGGAAATGTCCACCCCATGTTGGCCTGGGTGTCCGCTCCTGTCTCAGGACTGCTGCCTCCCTCTTCCCGAAGACGGCCTCTGAACTCACACGTTCACCTGCTCAGGCAGGTGCCATCTCCAGATAGCACCTCGGCTCTCAGTCTCCTCCTCCTCCCAGCTCCCCGATTTCTCTCAGGGTTCTAACTTCGAGTCCCTCGCAGGGGATGTGGCCAGCCAGCCCAATCACATGTGGAGTGTAGTTGGTGTGGATGGGCTGAGTGTGAGGAGGTAGAGCCACAGGAAGACTCGAAAGGGAGTCTCTTTAAAAAAAGAGTGAGATGATTATAAAAGTCTCTACAAAATTTTTGTATGCAGATTCATTCATTAGTCTTTGAATCCTTGCTCCACTTAAAAAAAACCAAAGCTGCAAATTCACACACACCAAGAAGGGCAGACCCGTGCAGGGGATGGAGCGGTGGGTGTGGCCACAAGCCCCGGGGGACGAGGGGGGTTCCGCCCTTTCCTGCTCTGTGTCCTGGCAAGACTCTTGGTGGAGTCTCGCCGTGCCCAATAGGGGCCAGAGGAACAAAGCGTATCTCATTCTTCCTGCTCCTCTTTTCTCTTTCTGGGACTGATACAGGTGAGGGGTGACCGACGCTGAGAGGAATGATTGACCTTGGTGATTAGAAGGAAACTACCAGCTTAGTGAGGGTGACGGTGGGTTTGTTTAGTGGCTTTAGGAAGTCGGGGCAGGGGGAGGAGGGCTCCCGTCTGTGGCCACGTTATCAGGATGTGGCTGAAGAAACTGTCACTGACCAAGGACCTATGCATCCCAGGGACGCACTCCTGCTCTCTACCAACCCTTGTACTGACCTGAGTGAGGCCACTCACATGCCCAGAGTCTAGGAGTCCCAAACCCCGGCTGCCACATGGGACAAAGGGCCAGAACTCACCAGGGACAACTTCTGAAGTTTGCCCAGTGGTGATCATATAACTGAAGCCAGTAGCTCTCAAAGCCCGTCAAGCTCTAAGCAACTAACTGCGATGGGCAAGGGGATGAGGGTGGAAGCCTGGGGCTTGGTATCTTGTCACCTTGAGACATTAGTGCATATGACAGCCCCCACACATGACGGCCTCCCAGGTGGCCTGGCCCCCCACCCCCCCGCCCCTCTTGATCTCCTCCTGGTGAGTGGGGCAGATGCCCTGATGGCAAACAGCAGATTTACAAAGCAGGAATGACACGGAGTGGGCAACTAGGTGCTGACTGAAGCTCAGGCCCCTCAGGCCAGGTGGGCAGGAAAGGCCCTGCAATGTGGGTGTCCCACTGTGATTTTCCTCTCCAAGAACGACTTAGAACTCGCCATGGGGCTAAGTCCTGGCTAAGTCCCGGCCAACAAGGCAAAGGCAGAAACACATTAGTTGAGCACTTCTTCCTGTTTTTTTTTTTTTTTTTTTTTAAGATCTTATTGGGGAAGGGGGACAGGACTTTATTGGGGAACAGTGTGTACTTCCAGAACTTTTTTCCAAGTCAAGTTGTTGTCCTTTCAGTTTTAGTTGTGGAGGGCACAGCTCAGCTCCAGGTCCAGTTGCCGTTGCTAGTTGCAGGGGGCGGAGCCCACCATCCCTTGTGGGAGTCGAACCGGCAACCTTGTGGTTGAGAGGACACGCTACAACCAACTGAGCCATCCGGGAGCTCAGTGGCAGCTCAGCTCAAGGTGCCGTGTTCAATCTTAGTTGCAGGAGGTGCTGCCCATCATCCCTTGTGGGGCTAAATGAGTTGAACCAGCAACCTTGTGGTAGAGAGCCCACTGGCCCATGTGGGAATAGAACCGGCAGCCTTTGGAGTTAGGAGCACAGAGCTCCAACCGCCTGAGCCACCGGGCCAGCCCAGTTGAGCACTTCTTGTGCATTGTGCACACAACACACTGAATTCTCACTTATTCCTGACCCCAGCCTTGAGTCATGTGACCGAGGAAGTCCTCTTGACAGGTGAGATTTGATCTAGCAGTTAGTTGATTAATCAAAAGAAATGGTTAAAAAGCTGGGAATCGAAGACATTGTATATTCCCTTTAAACAGTTCATTTTAACCCCAAACAGAAATGATTAGGAATTCATCAATCCCTGTGTGCCACCCAGGCCTTTTCCTGGCTATGGGCCCACTGGTTGTTGTTTCCCATCATCTTTTTGCTTAAAGCACACCTGTAACATCATCTAATTTGCAGCTTTGGTTTCTTTTCACGTAGAGCAAGAACTCAGACATTAATGAAGTAATCTGCATGCAAAAATCTTCTATAGTCTTTTACAATTATCAATTTTTTTAGAGACTCGCTTTTGAGTCTTCCCAAAGCATTCAACTTGGTTTTCATAAGGAAATGAAAAAAAAAACACACCTCTTCTTTCCTCTAATTGGCTTACCTAATATTTCATTAACTTATATCATTATAACAACATGCATAACAGGTATACATAGGTTTGGAGGCAAGTGGCTGGCTGCCAGCAAGCTGGCAACTCAGCTGGGAGGAGCGGGAGGGGCAGTGAGCGGCTCACTGTCCTGGGGCATCAGTGCTGGTCAGGTGGAGACAGGTGGTCAGTTCAAGGGAGTTTGGCTACGAGCTTCTGCTGCCTTAGTCCCATTTTACAGATGATAGGACTGAGGCTCAGAGGAGTGAAAGGAAGGATCCAGGGCACAAAGAACTCAAATCAGAGTCCTAGCTAGGAAGGGGCAGAGCTGTGACTCTTTCCACCACCACACCAGCCACTCTGCTCTCGTGGCCTGGAGGGATTCCAAAACATGTGGTTCACCTCTGGCCTTTGTCTTCTCTCAGGTAGACAGAGGGATGTCGTCTGCACCAGCCAGCCTGGGTAGGGGGTGAGGGAGGGCAACGGACTCTCAGTTCTTCCCGGATCCTCTCCGGGCTTGGTCTTAGTTGTGTCTAAATCTGACTTGTCTTCCCCAGAGAAGGCTTTTTGAAGCATGACGTCATCGTTGCTCTGTCCTTCCTGCTGAACGACACCCAGACAGCCTGTCGGGAGAACCTGCACTTGGCCTTCAAGCACCTGGCTCAGCTGCCTTCAGGTAGGCTCGCAGTGGGCACTTGGGCGGCCCCTTCGTCTCCTCTCCGGGTCAGGTGTGTACTGCATGCAGCTCACAGTCTACAGCACATTTTTTAAAAAGTTATGCTTTAATTAAGGTACAACATACGTGTTAAAAGGCACCAATCATATATGAACATTCGATTAAGTTGTACTAAGTGAACATGCTGCAGCACCATTTCCCAGATCAAGACAAGTAGGTCGGCAGGTCAGCTCAGTTGGTTAGAGTGTGGTGCTCTTAGCAACAAGGTTGCTGGTTCGATCCCCACATGGGCCACTGTGAGCTGCGCCCTCCACAACTACATTGAAACAGCTACTTGACTTGGAGCTGATGGGTCCTGGAAAAACACACTTAAATAAATAAAAAGATTTTTTTTTAAAAAAAGGACATATGTAGAGTATCGCCAGCTCTCCAGACTTCCCACATGCCCCATACCAGTTACTACCCATCACCCAAAGGTAAACAGTATCTTTGATTTATAAAACCATAGATTAGTTTATGCCTCTTTTTAAACTTCACGTAAGTGGAAACATACGATGTCTGACAATTAAGTTCGTGAACTTGGTGCATCGATATTTCTTTAAAAAAATTTTTTTTTGCATCGATGTTTCTAAGCTTTTTTGATATCAGAGGGATTATTCATTATGAATTTGTACCAACTGTATAGTTAACCAAGTTTGCCATTTAGAAGTGCTGAAAAGGCTGCATGAAAAAGTTAGACGACCTGAACTTTTCACCAACAATTCATGGCTCTTGCATCACGACAATGCACCAGCTCACAGGCACTGTCTGTGAGGGAGTTTTTAGCCAGTAAACAGATAACTCTATTGGAACACACTCCCTACTCACCTGATCTGGCCCCCAGTGACTTCTTTCTTTACCTGAAGATAAAGGAAATTTTGAAAGGAAGACATTTTGATGACATTCAGGACATCAAGGGTAATATGACGACAGCTCTGATGGCCATTCCAGAAAAAGAGTTCCAAAATTGCTTTGAAGGGTGGGCTAGGCGTTGGCATCAGTGCATAGCTTCCCAAGGGGAGTCCTTCGAAGGTGACCATAGTGATATTCAGCAGTGGGGTACGCAGCACTTTTTCTAGGATGAGTTCACAAACCTAATTGTCTGACCTCGTACAGCATGTAATATTTTGTTTCTAGCTTCTTTTGTTCAACATTTTGTCTCTGAGATCCACATGTGTTTACATATTACTGACTTCTGCTGATTTGCACTGGAGTGTGGTATTCACATTATATGAGTATACTACAGTTTATTTATCCACTAAGTAATATAGTTTATTATCCACTGTTGCTGATAGACATTTAAATTGTTTCTAGTGTATGGCTACCGAGAACAGAGGGGCTATGAACATTCTTACAAGTGTCTTTGGACATTGTATACCTTTCTTTTGAGATATACCTAGGAGGAGAATTGCTGGGCATAAGACAAGTTTATGTCCAGCTTTAGAAGGTACTACAAATGATTTTGGAAAATAATTATACCAATGTACACTCCCACCAGTAGTGGATGAGCGTTCCAGGCACTCTATGTCCTCACTCACACTTGATCTTTCCTGTCTTTTTATTTTAGTTATTTTGGTAAGTGAGTTGTTTTTAATTTGTGTTGCCCTGGTTATTGTAATCCTGTAAATGTCGTCTTTTGTGAGGTGCCCTAGGGCTGTTTTCTAAGGATTGAAAAGTCCTACCCTAAAGGTACTCCACCCTGTCTCAATGTACCCTCCCTCCCCAGCCCAATGAGATGAAGAGTCCAGGGTACCAGCCACCGGCTGACTGCAGCTGGAGGGTTGAGATTTGTGTCAGATTGGCATTGCGCTGTCACATGATGCCATGGGCATTTTAAAGGAGGAGCGCATTCAAAGAGACATGATACCAAGCCCTAAAGGGGGTGCCTTAAGGCAGATAGACAGACTTTGTGGCCCAGTAGTCAGACAGACCTAGGTTCTCTCTGCCCTGCCTCTTGTTCCCTGAGCGCCCCTAGACAGGTTATTTCATGATCTCTAAAATAAGGCTGATAGTACCTGCCTCAAGGCCTGAAGCGAGGGTCAAGTGAGAAGACATTCACCAAGTGTGTAGAACAGCGTTTCCTCCCCACCCCAGTGTGCCGTAAACATTCATGGCCAGGTGTGAGCACTCCCCAAATTAAGGTCCCAGAGAGAAGTGATGACAAGGCCAGGATGAGGTGCAGAGAGGCAGGTTGAAGGAGCAGAGCCCTGGGGAGCGGGTGCCAGGTGTTGGGGAACATGCTAGGCTGGACAGCAGAATTCCCCGGTGGTCTTTTAAAAAGCCCACCCTATCCCTGGCTAGCAGAATCATCTCGGGTTCTGGGAGTGGGCCCTGCACATACCTTTCTCAAATGACCCTCGGCTGATTCTCCTGTTTGGCCATGGTTGAGAGACACTGGGATAACGGGGTGTCTGTGGAGGACCAGAGCTCAGCACCAAGCCCTGTGCTCACCACGCAGGCACCTTTCAAGGACTCAGAGAAGTAGAGACATAATGATAGTGAACATCAGCTACCATCATCCAGCTTTGCTAAATCTCAACATTCTACCATATTTCACATGTGCTTGAGATTCTTGTTTAAAAAACTCATACAGTCCAAGCCCCCTGGGAACCTCCTGCACCCAGCACCCTTTCTCCTGTCCTCCCTGGAGCCACCGATAATTTGGTGACTATATCCCCAATGCCTGTCTATATTTTACCACAGATATAATTAGATATAGATCTTTCCTTGCGTGTTTTCAAACTCTGTGTAAATGGATCTTGCTGACTGTCTTTGCTCTTTAAAAAAATGGGGTGTTATAATTCTGAGATTGACCCATGTCACGTCATGGGCTGTGTTGCATTGGGATAACTGCGGCATGCCCTTCCAGTGTTTGGATGTATACTTACACGTAATATACTCGCCCCTGCCGGCTGACAGGCAAGCCGGTTGTTTCTGCTCCTACGCATTTCTGCTCAGGTTTTCCTGGAGTCCCTCCAGGGCCTCCACTGGAGGAGGGCGTCCTGGAGCACGGAGCCTGCAAGCCTTCATCTTGGTCCAATATCACACTTGTTTCCCGAGCCACCCAGCTGCGTCCTGTCCAGCAACCTGACTGTGAGCTGTGCCGAGTCACTGCTGTGTGTCTTTGTTATCGTCTGTGACTGAGAAAGGGGACAGCTTTCCTCTGCCTGGCGCCGCCTCAGTCTCCTGTCTCGCCCAGTGCCTCCTGGGAGTCCGAGTCCATTCTCTTGAGTTGTTTTTTGCCATTTCTTGTTGATTTGAGGGTGTTTCATTTATTCTGCGTTCCAATACTTTGTTGGTTACGCACGTTGGAGATACCATTTCCTGGGCTGGTTGTGTGGCTTTTCACTGTTTATTTGTTTACTCATCTATCTGTCCAGCTATTTTTCATTTGAATATAGTCAGTTCCATCAATTTGTGTGTGTGTGTGTGTGTGTGTGTGTATGTGTGTGTTGGGGGGGTGCTGTTTAAGAGAATTTGGTGCTGTATAAAAGATCATGAAGATATTCTGCCATATTTTTTCTAAAAGTATAAGAGTTTTGCATTTCACATTTAGCTTGTGATGGTCCCTGGAACAGGTTTTTATTTTGAGGTCTTCTTGTCCAGCCCTTGCCAGGCTAACCCTGTCTTAATTATAAAAGCTCTATGGTAATCTGGGGTCCGGTGGACAGGTCCCACTCCCTCCATTTCCTCCCTGCAAAATTTCCTGGAATCTACAAGCTCTGGGTGCATCACAGAACAGGGGGGCGATGGTTCTGCCAAGCCTCTTTTAGGGCCCCCATGGTGAGCCTCAGCCTTCATCACAGGATTTCCTGGGCACTGCTCATTGTGTCTGATATGCCCAGACGGGAGGCCTGGGGCACTCTGGTGAGGGACATGTGGCAGTGTGTGGGGGGGGGGAAGGTGAAGGGGGATAGCTGGAGGGAGGGAGGGAGACATGCAGTGTGGTAGGCGCCCCAGGAGGTCTGTCTGGCGGGGGGGCTCTGAGTGCCGCGGATTCTGTGTTGGCCAGTGTGGCTGTGTCGTTAGGGGTGTTCTCACTGGGTCTCCATCTGTTTCAGTGACTCCACTCTTATCAGTGTGTGACTTTGGGCAGTAGCAAAGCCTGTCAGAGTCTGAGCTTCATCACCGAGCATGGGTAGCAACAGGTCGGTAGCCTGGGCGCCTGTGTGGCTTTGCTGGACAGTCTACATGCGGGGCTTGGCCAGTTCTCGTACTGGTGGTCATTAGTATGGGTTTTCTATCCATTGTGACACCAAAAGTCGCCCTCTGAACCTGGTGCAGTGCTTGGCATGGGGTTGGCGCTCAGCAAACATTGGTTGTTTATGCGCTGTTTTAAAAGATCATTTGTCAATTGTTTTCTTGCTGCATTTCACCCACCCAGCCACCCAGCCAACCACTCACTCACTCACTTCGTTTGTTTGACAAATTGTTGGGGTATCCTGGTGGGGAACTGAGGTCTTCCCTCTGAGTCTGTTCCTGGACGGCTGTGCCTTGCGATGTGGTTCCCCTCGAATAGCCAGCAGGTGGTGCCACAGGACTGATGTCCGCCTGACGGCTCGGCTGTGATCTCAGGCCCCAGGGTGGTGCTGTGTCCGGAAGGAGTAACCAGGATTGCAGAGGCAAATGCCACGCAGAGGCTGCCAGCCCAGGCTGTCGGTTAGCCGGGCCCTGACTGCCCACCTGTGACTCTGCTGGAAGTGGTCTCCTCGCCTGCTTCTGCTTACCCCGTCTGGGAACAGGGCTCATTTTGTGGGCAGGTGTTCAGCCCCGAAGCTGACATTGAGGATTCTCCTGTAACTGGATTTTGGGTTGTAGCTGAACAGCCCGGAGTCCCCGGAAGTGTCCCTCTATCAGCCCCCCTGTCCATGGCCCAGGCCCCCTTGGGCCCTCTCTCTGATGGTGGCCTCAGTCCTGGGAGTCTGGCCCTGCCCTTGTGCTGGTCTCTGAGCCACTGGCTTCAGCTGCAGGACGTTGCAGGGACACTTGTGTTCAGCCTGGGCTTGAGGGTGAGGTGGGGGTGCAGGCAGTGCCCTCCCTGTCCAGAGGAGAGAACCAGCCAGGGAGGGAAGAAGGCAGGCGGAGACCATACGGGGACCATACCTATGCTCCTTGGCCTCAGAAAGGAGCAGGCTGGGCTGGGAAGGGACTGCGCGCCACAGGGGGAGACGTCTGGATGCAGGTCTGATTCTGGTAGTTTTGAGGTGCAGGGGGACACGCCTGGAATTACATACCATCCGGAATATAGAGAAATTGGGGTGGCTGTGTCCGGGGGAAGCCGAAGTCATAGCAGTAGTGAAAGTCTAGGTTGAGTGGCGGAGAAGCAAAACGGGGTGTCCTCCCTTTCCACAGCGCACAGTTCTGGCCGGTGAGGTGGCCCAGAGCAGTTTCCCCACCCGTCCTGCTCCTCCTGGCCGACAGCTCAGGGTGGAGGGACGGGGCTGGCTGCCCCAGAGGGTGGGCCTTTCCTTCTCATTTGCCTCAGGGCTGGGGCCACCAGGGCCTGGCCACAGCCTCAGTCCGACTGTCTTTGATGGGCAGTTGTCCCCTTCCTGGACTTAGCAAAGTCCCAGCCTGCCGCGCCTACTAGATGCCTCCTCTCCCCTCAGCCTCCTCAGCCACCTTCCCCTGCCCCCACCAGCCAGGAGAGCCTTCTCCGTATCTGGCCCAGTCAAGCCTGGCCAGGGTCCCAGCGCCTCTCCACATGTTCTGTCTCAGGGCAGGCGGCCTTTCTCAGCCTTCTCCACATGTTTTCATAATATTCCCAGGCAATTCGGGACAGCCTGTTACACATGGAATTACCAAAGGGGTCAGGTCCTCTAGGGTTATGTGCCGGGCAGAACGAGGTGGCACCTGGTCTAGGACCTACTCAGCCCTGAAGCCCCTCAGCCAGTTCGCCTCTTGGTGAGGCCAGCCTGCCAGGGTGTCGCCCAGCCTCGCTGCGGCCCCTCGTCCTAACGGTGCAGAGCAGCCCTCTTTGCTGCCATGCCAGTTGGACCCACACCGTGCCCTCCCTCTTTCCTCAGTGGCCAGGACCCCATGTGGGCGACGGGGAGTGTGGACAGATGGAGCACAGCCCCTGGGGACCCAGGCCCTGTCGGGTCACTCTTTATACCCGGTGATGCTAGGAAGTCATCCTCTCTCACAGTCTCTGCTTTCTCTTCTGTAAAATAGAATCAATATTCTCGGCTTTCCAGTACTGGGAGGGGCCCTGTGTGCAGCAAAGTTATCAGAGGGGGGCTGAGGTTAACATGGCACTGTCATTTCCCCATTGCGTCATCTTGGGTGGCTGCACGGGCCACAGGGGAGGTGGGTATCCCTGAAGCTCACAACTCCGCAGTGTGTCCTGGGAGAGAAAGTTGGGCCCTCATGGTGGGACCTGGGAGGGGTTAGTTGCCTGCAGAGGGTGGGGCTGGACCAGCTCCCCCTGCACAGGGAAGTGCCTCTCCCCTTCAGTGGCCTGCCACTAACTCTGGCCTCCTCTCACTTTTCCCCTCTGCTGGTCCTTGAGCTCATTTCCCTCCTGAACCATCAGCTCAGCGGGGCACTGTTCAGGCACGGTGGGTCGGGTAGTCCAGACACCCCTTCCCGCCTTGCCTTGCCACAGGTGCGCTAAGAGGTGGACTGCAGGAGGGAGGGGACTTCCAATGCCCAGAGACCTGGGCCCTGAGGGACCGAGGGATCTTGGACTGGAGGATGGGGAAGGGCTGGTTGAGGCAGGCTTGTGAGAGGAAGGGTGGGTGCAGAGCAAGAGTGCAATGCAGCACGGGAGCCGGGAGGACACTGGCCCAGGACAGCCTCCTCCCATCGACCACAGCAGGACAGAAGGCAGAATACTCTCATTTCCCTCTAGCTGTTCATTTTTAGGTTAAAGATGCTCACAGAAAGATGACTGCTTTGTTCACAGTTGGCATTAAAAGCGCAAAATAAGTCTCAATGATTATAAGTCACACGTTATTTCCTCTTATACAAAAGCCCCCTTGGTTTTTTGCTGTTTGGTGACGTGGGAAGGTGTGAAGGGAATCTCCACGTGGGCTCAGGGGTGGGGGTAGAATACCAGCTTTGTGTGTATATCTGAAGGCCGAGTAGCTGCGTGTGTGCACACGTGTGCACGTCTGCCTGCCTCCCCTCGTCCAGAGCTTTGTGTGGGTACTGGGTTTGAGGAGGTGGTACAGGGTGGCTATGTGCTCCCCGTGGGCTCCTGCCCCTTCTGTCCAGGCAGAGCACTCAGGGGCAGAGCCACGCGAGGACCCAGGCCTCAGGGGGAACCGGCCCCCACTGTTCCTCCAGAGCAGAACATTTCCACTGCTCTCTGACCTTGACGTTGGGCCCCTTTCCTCATCTGTAAAATAAGACAAACTGCCTTGGTGGTGAGTGTTAAAATAATTTGTAAGGAGCCTGGTGCAGGGTGAATGAACTTCCTTGACTTCTAATTAGTGCTTTCCACCACATGGAGAAGCCTCTAACTAGTCAGCAAATGGTGGGCCAGGGGGTCCCCTCCTCCCCACACTTTATAGGGCCCACCTACACTGTTGAGGGTTGTTGGCACCCTCCAGGCTCTCTGCGTACTGCTTCTGCTCCGTGGGGATGACTCTGACTCTGGCAGAGGTGTCTTCAGGATGGCAGTGCAGCCTGGGAAGGGCTTGGAGATAGCACGAGGGGCGAGAGCCATCATCACCCCTAAACCTCAGCTCCTCGGGACACAGGGGCCTGGCAGGGCTTCCCTCTTCTGCAGCGTGTTTCCTATTGAGGTTGTTCGTTCTTGGTGTTCATTTCAAGATGATTTTACCTAAATGTGTGTGGGGTCGGGGGGGGGGCCACAGAAAAAGGAACTTCGGGGTGGAAGGTGCCCCTGGCTGCCCCCCACCCCCCAGATATGAGCCCTGCATGCACACAGCACGGCGGGACAAGGCTCGGCTCATTCAGGATATTTTATTTTCTTAAAGTAAACAATCTTTGACTTTCATACCATATCAGCTCCTCTGTACGTCTCTTAAAGTCCTTGGCTGTGATTCTGTGCCCTGACCTTGGACACACGGGTCCTGAACAAAGGCAGAGACAAGATTTGGCAGGGCTCTGGCGGTGCCTTCCCTCTCGGCAGCGGCAGGCTTTCATATTTACACGCGCGGTTCTCGGCCAAGGTCCTTTCTTGGTGGCAGGTGCCACCGGCCCTGGGGCAGGAGCTTGGGGTCCCAGCAGGGCCTCCCTCAGGCTGCAACGTTGGCTGAGCCTTCACTGGAGTCGCAGCCGCTCTCAGCTCATCTCAGGAGCAGGGTATGCAGGGGGCTCCGCCTCTCGCCGCCCCTTCCTCCACTTGCAGAGCCACACATAAATTACTCCTTAAATACCAAGACATTTAGCTATTGTTCATTCGCTCCTAGGTGAAGAGCCTTCTTTAAATACATCACATTTATTTTCTGAAATAAAAACGAAGCAGCAACTGCACCAGTAACGAGAGGACGCTGCACAGGCGTATGTACAACGCTGCCCTGAGAGGCGTCGCTCGGGAGCAAGGGACAGACGCGTCCAGAGAACAACTGTTACACTCAGCAAGCCAGACACAAAAAGGACCACCTGAAAAAAAATAGGTTTTGAAAATCTGCATTTTAAAAAAGAATTCTCAACTGCATTTGAAATTGTCTGTATTTGTTTTTCTGCGAAAACACCACAAGAGATTTGGCCAAAAAAAAGGATGTCAGAGAAGAAAAACCAGGTTTGATTTATAAAACATCAGACGAGTAGAAGAAAAGCTGGAACCCAGCTGGCCTAGTTGGAAATGAATTGTGCCACTCATGTTATTGTGTGGATTTTTGCTGCATATTTTGAAGCTGTTTAAAAAGAGCTGTGAGTGGCTGGAGGTCTGGTTCGTGGTGTCATGTGGCCTCACACCCTGGTTCGAGAACGAAGAACGCGGTACCGAGCAGGCCAGGGGTGGGCGTGTCCAGCAGGGAAGGCGTGTGGCCCCTCTCGCACTCTTTTCTGGCCAGTGGCGAGCTCCCTAGTCCTAGGCGGGGGCAGAGCTGGCCTCCTCCAGGTGGCCCGGCCACCGCGCCCCGTAGTCCCACTCAGGTCCCCACGCATAGTGGGCCGACTCGGGAAGGCAGAGTGAAGGGGCAGGAAGGGCTCGTAGGGAACTTGGTGACAGCTCCTCAAGTCTTAAAGAGACCTCTACACTTTGGGGAACTTTGCTGTCTCCAGACTGTGTGTGCGCGCGGCGTCTACCTACTTAGCAATCTATCCATATATATTTATGTTGGTGGAAACATGGGGGCCAATGACGTGGAGGGGCGAGGGGACACATTCTTCAGGCCCCGTTTTCTGCCCCTGGGCTGGGTCTCCCTAGCACGAGCTGGGTTGGGGTGGGACACCCTGGGGGGTGGTTTGCCACAGGCAAACGGGCTGGCCCGGCCCCTCAGCAAAGGCCGATGTACTTGAGATTGTTCTGAATGATGACATCTGTCACCGCGTCAAACACAAACTGGATGTTACTGGTGTCAGTGGCACAGGTGAAGTGGGAGTAGATCTCCTTGGTCTCCTTGTTGCGGTTCAGGTCCTCGAACTGGCGCTGGATGTAGACGGCAGCCTCCTCGTAGGTGTTCTGGCCCTTGTACTCGGGGAAGCAGACGGTGAGCGGGATGCGGCGGATCTTCTCCGCAAGCAGGTCCTTCTTGTTCAGGAAGAGGATGAGCGAGGTATTGATGAACCAGTTGTTGTTGCAGATGGAGTCAAAGAGGCGCAGGCTCTCTGCCATTCGACTCTACGGGAGGAACGTGCTGCTGTTAAGCGGGGCGTGCAGCAAGGGAAGGCCCGAGACCCGAAGCCCCCCTGGCGGAGTCTCCGGGACGGGCGCTGGCCTCCACAATAGCACCCCCTTCTGTTGGGACGTCCTTCCTCTGCCACATCAAGTCTGTCTTCCTCCGTCTCCCACGGGCTCTGGAGCCCATGGAGTGGCCAGCACCACGCTCCACGCCAAGTCTGGCATGTGTAAGAGGCTCTGCTACCCCACTGGCCCCTCCTCTGGACACCAGTGGCGACAAGTGGCTTTGGGGCTGCACCTGGCCTCCCGCAGTGCCGTGGACTGGGGCATCTCCAGCCTCACCCCGAGGGCCCAGCCTGCCCCACCTGCACATGCAAGCTCAGGTCTCCAACGGTAGATACTGTCGCCACACCTCCCTCAACGAGAGCATGGCAGCCTTCTGCCCGGCAGCCCATTGGGGTTCTGGCCCCATCCCTCGAGCCTTGATCCTGACACATGTGGCACCTCAGCTGGAGCCTGTGAGGGTATGGCCTGTACTTCCGAAATCAAAGGCTCCAGTTTAGAGGTGGGGAAGGCTCAGGCCCCTCTATCCCTGCTGGGCCTCTACCTGCCCAGGGCACATCCTGTGGCCTCACTGCCTGGTACGGAGAATTCAAGGACGGACGCCTAGGAGGTGAGGGACCGCAGAGCATGCCACCTAGCCCTTCTTTACCACCCACCCCGACTTCTGAGGACCTTGAATGTGCTGTAGTGACTGTGGGCTTTTAAGGAACATAATGTGTTTGCCTGACTCCAAAGCACACTGTTTCCACACAGAACTGAGAATTCTACCGTTTCCACGAAAATAAGACCTAGCCAGACAATCAGCTCTAACGCGTCTTTTAGAGCTGAATGAATGTAAGACCCGGTATTATATTATATGATACTATACTATATTGTAAAGACCCGGTCTTGTAGTAAAATAAGACCTGGCATTATTATATTATATAATATTATATATTATACCTGGTCTTATAGTAAACGAAAGACGTATTACAGCTGATTGGCTAGCTCTAATTTTCGAGGAAACACGGTAACTGCTAAAAGGAACGTTTACTGCTGATGAATTATGCTGGTGGAAGCTACCCCTTGTTTTACAATAAAATGAATAAACTGAGTGTCCAAAGTCTGGAACCAGTTTAGTTTAGATCTGAATCTTTGTATTTAAGGACTTTTTTTTGACCAGATTATACCAGGGTAACGACAATGGAAACTGCAGCTGGCGCTGACAGGACGGACACAGGGCGCCGGCTTGTCTGATCCTGACGTCTTCCTATTCCCATTGTACAGATGAAGAAACTGAGGCTGAGAGAGGCAGGAAATGTGCTCCAAGTCCCACAGCCAGGAGCCTCAGGATCACTGTATCTACAGGGTGGACAAGTGGTGCTGTCGGGCCCGAGGGAAGTCACCCCAGGGTGGGGACACCACGCTGAAACCCTGCTCTCCCAGAGAGGCTGACTGTCTGAGGTTCAGGCCTGACAGCGTCAGTGCTGAGAAGGAACCAGGCTGAATGGGCGGCAGATGCCCAGAGGCACCGTCATTACCAGCCCCCCACACCCCCATTATGGAGAAGGTGCCTGGAGACCTTACGCTCCACCATGTTTTTCAAAACCAATGTTGTGCTTTTAGCACAAGCTCAGGAATAACAGAAGCTCCAAAAAGTGAGGAGTTTCAGGTCGTGGGGTTGGGGGGTGAACCTTTCTTCAGAGAGAAACAAGATGCAGGAGCCCCATTCCCAGCAGTGTCTGGAGGAGCCCCACGTCCCTAAATGCTAGTGCTAAGTGGCAGACTAGGACTGTCACGTTCTACTGGGGAGTAATTAGCTTTAATGGATTCCTGGAAGCCACATGGTAGAGACTAACAGAGCTGTCATTTCTCTTACAAATGATGTCATAATTAGGGACTGTGCTTCTGACCCCAAATTTTGCATCAGATAAATAATAGATGTGGCCATTAGCACGCATTTATTAATTCATTGAGCAAATACTTACTGAGCATGCCCTGAGGGTGGCAGGTCTCAGCTCTTTGGCAGGTAAAGGAGCCCCAGAAACCAGGCAGAGCACTTTCCCCCCAAGAATGAAAGGGGGATGGTCTGGTCACCAGCAGGTGGCTAGGTATGGAGCTAAGGTTCAAGGGTGGGAGGGCAAACCCAGAGTGGGGGCCAGTGAGAGGGTCAGGACACGGTTAGGGTCCTGGCATGGATATCTGGTTGGGGGCCAGGGCCTGCCTCCTTGAGCCCTACTGGTCAGCTGGGGTGAGAGCTGGGTGGCTCTTGTACCCATCGCAGCCCCTTGGGTGGACAGGCCCTCAAGTCTGGGAAGCAGAGGGGTGGGAGGGCCTCCTCCACATGCTGAGACAGTGCATGCGAACAGGCCAGTGGTCACACTGGGGGCTTTGCTGGTTGGTCCTCTGTGGGGTATGTGTGTGCAGGAAAAGGTCAGCTGCCAGGTCCTGAGTGGAGTGGCCCCCACACCCCGAACCGCCGACTCGCCGTCCTGCGCAGCACCTGCCCCAGGCCCCTGACTTTAGACTCCACTGACCAGCCCCCATGAATCCCGACACACTGAGAGCCCTTCTGCCCCACGGACGCCCCTTGGCAGACACTTTGGAGCCTGGACATCTGACGCTCATGCTCCTTAGTTGGAAATTCCTAGAGCTCAGGCACGTGCCGCCTGAGGTGGCTGCGAGGGCAGCCATGTCCTGGGTCCAGACTGACTCCTATGAGCTGTGCAGCTTCATCACAACCTGATGTCACCCTCATCTCAGGCCCTCACCTGCTCCTGGGGCTCCTCTGGTTTTGCTGGCATTTGGGGGCCCACATTTCCCAGTTCCCTTTTTTCCTTGGGACAAGCCATGGGGAACCACACTGGCTATTGTTCAGGCACCCAGGAAATGATGGGCATCATAGAATAAGCAGAAAACCTCTATCCGTGTCGAAGCCCTGCACCCATGGGGGGGGGCGGTGCCCACGGTGCGGTGTGTGCTCCTACAGCCCAAGTGCTGTCAGGTGGGCAGAGCAGCGTCCTGACGTCTCGAATCACAAATCATTGAAAAAGGAGTGTGCTATTTTGGGCTGTAACTCTGGAAACCATGTGAAGCGCGTGCACTAGTGTGAGTATGAGAGGAGTGAGCCCCAAAAGCTGGCGCCACCCCACTGGCCTCCAGGGTCTCCCCCAGGCAGCAGCAACACAGCCGTGTCTCTTCTCCTCCCACCTCTCCATGTCTGCTTGCCCTCCATGGCCTCGCCCAAGGCCCCTTCATCCTGGAACCCCTCGACTTCTTCTCCTGCCCCTGCACCCCACTCATCTTCCTGTGGCACACCTCTGGCTGTGCCCCCTGCACCAGGAGAAAGTCCCGGCCTCTCTGTATGGCCTTTGGGGCCTCTTCTAGCACATCCTGGCCCTTGCTTGGGTACGCATGGCCTGGGTGCCAGCTGTGGCCCCATTCTTCTCCCCGACCCCAACCCTGCCACCCAGTTCTCCTCTGACTCTGTCCACTCGGTGTCATGGGTCAGAGCTGCTGCCGAGGGTCCTGCAGGTGGTAAGGCAAGGGCAGGCATCATCCTCGTGTGGTCCAGCTGGACCCGTGTAGCGAGCAAAGCCAGGGGCAGCTTTGAAGCCCTTGTAGCATGTCACCCCCATCCTGCCGCCACTTCCATCAGCCCAAACACCCTCTCCTCACACCAAGAATCAGAAGAGCCACCTCTGCCACCGAAGACCACATTGCAAGGTGGGGGCCTACCCACATTACACACGACGAGACAGAGATGGAGGCCTGGATGTCCAGCTACGAGGGCTCAACGGAGAACCTGTTTCCACCAACCACACGTTCTCTTCAGCAAGAAGCCCTCCTTGGCATTTCTCTCTCCAGCTGCAATGAAGCAGAGGCCTTGGATGCTGCTCCCAGGAGGAAATGCACTTACTGGCAGTTGCCTGAGAGCCAGCTGGGGCTCTGATGCCCACCCAGCTCTTTCCAGGGCCTGCTCACCAGGGAGATGGCACCTTCTAGGAGTCTGGGGTTTGTCTGAACATTCATTTACATAAACAACACGAAGGACACGATTCCTTTCAGAAGACTGTGCAATGGTGGGAATCTCAGCGCTTGGTGGTGAGAAGCCAGTGATTGTAACACACAAGGTCAGACACTGGGAGTTGGGTGGCTGGGCAGTCCCCAGGGGGGTACAGAAGTCATTTCTTGGCCATTCGCAAAAAAGACAGTTTCTGTGTGGACAGGTCCAAATATACTCAACACCACTGAACAGACCCCCACGGTGGCATGTGGGTGTCACCTGCTTGGGCTGTGGCTGCACCTGATGACCCGTCCTTAAGGGGCTTCCAACTTGCTGGCCTGAGTCGTCTGCTCAATGCTGAGCTCAGTGGCAAAGGCCTTCATCCCACACCTGGCAGCCACGTGAGAGCACCCGTGGAGGCCTGGTCCAGACTGGCTCCTGGAATGACATCCTGGGAGGCCAGGGACTAGGGTGAGCTGAGGTGTGAATGCTAGTGAGGGGGCCTCCACCCCTGGGTCCTGACTTTCCATGAAGGCTTTCCTGCTGTCCCCAAAGTGCTGATAACGCTGGTTATGAGCACAGGGTCTGCGGCCAGAGGCCTGGGGTTCCCTCTCAGCGCCAGTGCTCACTATGCCTTGCACAGTTGTTCCTCCTCGCTGGGCCTGTTTCCTCGCCTGTAAACTGGGGGTGGTTGTGGCACTCGATACCAGGACTGCGGTGAGGAGTGAAGGTGTCGATGTGAGAACCTGGATGTGCTGGGCCTTGCCCTACAGCTCTGCTGCTGCCCCAGTGGGCGCTCTTCTGTGCCGCTCACGGCCCCCTGCCTTGGCACTGGATTCTCTCGTCTTTCATCGGAAGATCTGCCTCCCTCCAGCCCCAGCACAGAGCTGCTGTGGGATTCGGCTGAGGCAGCTCCGGGAACGGAAGAGACGGCTGGACTCTACAGACTGGGTTCCAGCGAGCACTTGCCGAGCTCCAAGGACCAGTGACACCTCCCCAGGCTGCTTAGCCGGGAGATCTGACGCCTGCCCGTGCCTTCCCCATTTGCCACCTGGACCGTGTGACACACGGTGTCAGAACCTTCTGGCTCTGAACCCTCTCCACTGCTGTCAGGCCTGCCTCTTCCCAGTATCCCCACCCATAAAATGGGGTCCATTAAACATACCTCCCTCATGACGGGGGTGAGAGCTAAAATGTGACACGCATGGAAAGCTAGTCCCCACACCCAGGCACCAGCTGCTGTAGCAGCCATCATGGGTATGACTGAGATAAGGGGGGGGGGCTTCCTGAAGCAGGGGGCATTTCACCTGGGCCTTGTGGAGGGCAGGGCTCTGAAAGGAAGTGGGAAGGACAAGGCATTGGGGTGATGGCCAGCAAAGGCCCTGAGGTCAGAGCTGCCATGTGGTCAGGCTGCAAGGGGTGGAGAAGACTCAGCAGCGACCGGGAGGCTATCTGGCCCTGGGACTGTTTCCTCATCTATAGGATGAGTTCTTCGTTCTGTTACAGCCTGGAAAGCCCAGTCCGCCTGTTCTTTGCTCATGGGAATCATGAATTCAGCTTCTCACATTGCAAATATTGCTGGGAGGCTGAGCTGTGGACATGAATGAGCTCCATTCACCAGGGACGGAGCCATCCCCGTGGCTGCCCATTCTGTATCTGAGCCACAAGGCCTGCCTGGGGAATAGAGTGCCAGGCTCCAAGGGCACCGAGGGCAGTGCCCTGGCTGGATGAGCCAAGGAGGTTCCATGCGAGGGTGGACATGAAGCTGGCACCCTTCATGAAATGACAGCCAAGCCTCTGGCCCTCTGGGCTCTGTGGTAGAAAGCTTGGGGGCACTAAGGTGGGAGCTGCCTGTCACCTGGCAAGGTGTGGCTCAAGGGCCGTAGGGCCTCTGCGGATACAGTGAGTGGCATGCCCTCGTCGGCAGTTGGCTGTCCATCTTCAGTGTGGTGCCGAGTGCCCCTGCCCGCCCCTTCATCGCTGGTGGAGGCCTATTCTCTGGGCCTGGTGGGTGAGAGGAACCTTGTGACCTTCCTGGTCTATCCTGAGCCCTGCCAAGGGGGAGTCTGGGCCTGGACAACCTGACTTCTCTAGTTGGGAGAGGGCAAGTGGGCCCCATTTGTTAGACTCATGCCCTAGGTCCTGGCAGGTGTATGGCTGGGTGGGGTTGGGGGGGAGGTCTGTTAGAATCATCTGCAGCTATGGAACCGCTGGCTTGTACCACCAGAGTAAAACCACTTCAAAGATGGCATCAGGCACTCAGGGAAACAGCTTATGCTTTGTCCCCAAAGAAGTGGGGGACAAGTCATTCAGGATGAGAAGGGTGTGTGTATGTTTCTCCTCATCGCAAAGCTGCAGAGAAGCGTACAGAAGCCTGCGGGTGCTCTGCTGGGTGACAGGCAAGTGGCCCTGCTGGGTGGCTACAGGAGGTAGGCAGAGGCTGCACTCAGGGTAGCCCCGGCCCTGGGCTCCCAGGCGAAGCGTCTCCAGACTGGGCTGAGACTAGGCTTGCAGCCCTGTGCTCCCACAGCCAGCCATCTGCCGAGGGTCATCTTTCCGGAGTTCATTTCCCTTTTGGGGTCACAGCTTGTCTCAGCAGGTGCAAAATCCTGACCTGTGTCTTTTCTCAGGCTGAGGGGTACAGGAGGGCCCCTTTGGGAACAGGGTAGACTCCCAGTTTTGAAGGGCTGACGAGCTGTCCCCAGGGGAAGGCTAGGGGAGGTGGTGGCCACTGGGAGCCTGGGCAGGCAGGACTGGGACATGGGGGCAGTGGGCGAAGGAAAAGTGCTGCCGAAAGCTGGGGACAGGGTGAGATCTGGGGATGAGAAGGATGCTGGGACCAGCAGAGCCTCATCTGGGCAAAAGGCCCCATGCTACTGTCACAAAGATGCCATTTAGTCAACATTGGGATGCGCTGCTATCCTTTCAGAGAAGTTACAGCCCTTCCTGTACAGAAGTGGCCTTCCTGGTCAGGGTGAACTCATGCGAGACGAGCACGGGCCAGGTCAGCTCAGCAAGCTGGGTTAGGATTTGCTGCTGTCGGGACATTCTTTTCTCTCCTTGCTCAAGTGTCCCACGTGAATATGGTGTCTCATGGAGCAGGAGTTCCTTCTAGCTGGAGATCGGGACACCCCAGCCATAGTCACCCTGCTTTCTGATGAGCTGACCCCAGCTCTTAAGTCCTCACCACGGGTGCTGTCCTCACATGAATAGGGTCGCTATTCCCTGTGCTTCAGCATTTGGTGCTGGCAGATCTTTCTGGATTTGCCCAGCCAGGCACCCGCTCGGGTCACAGATTCCAGCTGCACTAAGCTCCCCTCAGCACTCACAGTCCTGACCCCCACAGGCATTATTCGTTGACCCAGTGCTTCCTCATTTCTCCCAGACCCGACCCAGCTGGAAGTGGCCCATCCTCACAGGAGGGGAGCCTTTCCGCCGCAGCTGTCCTGTTGACCAGCCGTCTCCTCCTCTGGCAGCCAGCGCCTCCTTCCCTGACCCCAGACCCACCGCTGTGTGCTGGCTGTGGTCTAGTCTCCTGGCCGCACACCACATGTCCCCTGCACTGCTGGCCACATACATGTGGAGGCATTTCCACTGACTGGCACCCTGGACCTTCCAGTATCTCAGGCTACTACTGCCTGATGGCTCAAAGGGCAAATGACCTGGTGTGTATGTGGTGGCAAGGAAGCTGAGGGATACCGAGGCAGGGCCTGGGACTGTGGCAGCTGGGGGAGCAGGAGAGAGGCCCTTTGGAAAGCAGAAATGCAGCCGAGTGCCATCCTTTGTGGTATAGGAGAGAAGCGAGCCCCAAGGAGATGGGGTGAAGAGGGGGGAGCCTTGGGCGCTGGTGTCCTGGCCAGCCTAGTGCTCTGTGCCAATGCCAGGAGCAATGCCTGTCGTTTCCCGGGTGCCACAGACGGGGATTCCATTGTGTTGTGGGTAGGACTAAACGCCTGAGGACATGACCCTGGGCCCCAGAGCCAGGCGATATCCTGTGGCTTCTCTGGTGCCGTGACTGCAGTCTATGGTTGCAACCAGGAGAGCTCAGATTTTAGACACCCCACCCCAGGGGATGTGGGACTGCAGGGACGAGGGTGTCAGGCCCTTGGGTAGGTCAGGGTGGGGTGGGGTGGAGACGCCTGACTACTCTGCGTTTATGCAGCAGCACAGTACTGGCCCCGTGGGGCACCACACTTCATTTTGCCACCAAACTGCACTGCGACCCCTGGCCTGTCACGTCCGCTCTTGAACCACTGTTTCCAGGGGCTCCCGGAGCAGTCTGGAGTCTGTGTGGCCGCACGGCCAGCACACTCCTGCTGTCCTGACCACCGGGCTCTGAGGCATCCTTTGCCATTTACGTCTCCTAAGAAGCCTCCCCTGATGGCTGCCTCCCATTCGCAGGGCCCCACTGCACCCCACACACCTGCTGCGGCAGCAACCATGCCTTGTCCCAAGGCGTGAGATTTCCTGGGTCTCTCTTGGCGACGGGGCTGTGCCTGCCTCTCTAGTCTGGCTGGGGCTGGAGACTGTGGCTGCCAGTCTCTCTTGAGCCTGAGGGGGAGGCCAGTATATACGCTCCCCTGTCCTCAGGGAGCTCATGACACATGGGGGCTGACAACAGGAGATTGAGATGGGCAGACAAAACCAACGTAGCCAGGCGGTAAGGCTACTCCTTCTCGGCAGAGGCCCCGCGAGGGAGGAGCAGGTGGTGGCGTCTGAGTCATCTCTACTCACGCCTGCAGGGATGGGGCCTGGGAGCTTGGGCCTCCCCAGGCAGCTCCGGCTCCTGGCAGTCGCCTGCTAGAATCCATGTCTCCACCCCCAACCTGACCCAAGGAATCTCATTTCCTCACTGAAGTGTCTCCCAAGGGCAGGGCCTGTGTGCTTGGCGTAGGCAGCACCCGGATGGAGTTACCAGAACCCCATGTGGGTAAGAGGGCAGATGTGGTTGCCGTCAGTCACCATGGTGCGTCTCCGAGCTACCCTCTGTGCAGGCGGGCTCAGGAGCATGGCAGCCCCTCAGGTGCTTCCCAATGCTGAACTGCTGAGTCTGTGACAGTAGCTGCCACCCAGGGTGGCTGTTCCCTTCCCTCTGCTGAGCTTAGTACCCAGACACTCGGCAGACTCTCGCTACCATTTCCATGACAACCAGGAGGAAGCTTCCGCCCTCAGAGCCACACACCAACACAGACCAATGGCTGGAGGAAGCTGCCAGTCCTTGAGCCAGGCCAGGTGACCCTCCACAGCGGTACACAGGCCTGGCCCTGGCTGGCTGGTTTGCCAAACGTCATCCATCACTGTCTACCTGTTTGGGGTGGGGGTGGGAGAGGGGCTCTGGGAGTTTGGGGGACCCTGTTCTCCCTGAGGGACAAGACAGTGGAAAGGCCCTTGTGGTGACCTGCTCCTTGCTAGAGTAGACCTCCTGGTGGGTGGGAGGTGAGAAGCTGGCGTTGTTACTGAAGGAGCACTGGGTGGTATCTCGCCCATGTTCCCCCACGGCCATTAGTCTCAACAGCTGCTGATGGGCCTTGCTTCGTCCTCTGTATGGAGGCTGCTATGATGCCCAGATGTCCAGTTCTGTTCACCTCACAGAAGTGGCTGTAAGGGGCTCCTCCTGGACGTGCCAGGGAGATAAGCTGAGGGAGGGCTCCTCCCAATGTTCTCATTTTACAGATGTGGAAACTAAGGCTCAGAGGCCTCGCCTCACCTGCCTAGGTCCCTCTGCCAGCCCCCCCCCCACCAATATCAAGGAGGGCCCAGCCAGCCAGAGCCACCCCTCCAACCTGTTATACCCCCACTGCTATTGGCCTCAGGAAACGGGCAGGTGTCTGGGGACAGAGCTGGATGACCAGGGTCACTTCCAGACCAATCTGGTTAGCGCTCCCCACTTCTTCCTCCTGCCAACCTAAATGCTGTCGTGCTGGGCTGGAGAATTAGATTAATGAGGCTAATGAATCAATGAGCCCCTGCCTGCCCCTGGAACCAGGCAGCAGGAATAGGACAGAGAGGGGCACTGCGGCCAGCTGTGCGAGTAATGGGAGAAAGTGGGGAGTGCAGCCGCCTGCTCTTCCCATAGCTGCTAGGCTGGGGGTCAGCTGCACCCACTCCCCAAGTCTGGCCCTTGGGGCATCGAGACCTAAACAGAAGGGCACTGCCACAGGCAGGGACAGCAGCTCCCAGTCCACACCCCTCCTCACTGCCCTCCCTTCACCAGTCACAGCCACTGGGGGCCTCCCCTGCTCAGTACTGTGTACCCACTTTCAGCCACTTTACTCTCAGGACCCTTAGTCAGACGCCCACTCAGCTCAGCGCCCACCCTTTCCATCTGAACCCCTTTTCTTCCTGCTCCTTTCAGTCTTAGGCTTCTGGATGACATGTGTGGGACAGTCTTAGCAAGGCAGGAAGCAGCCCCCACAGGGTTCCTGGCTCCCCTTGAACTCTACCTTCACGGAGAGCCTTGGGTCCTGGTGGCTATGAGACAGCAGTTACTTTGGGCTCTGGTGAAATGGGTCACAACAGAAATGTGGCCAACAGGTAACAAGGAAGCTGGGGGGCCCGTGTGCCCAATCCATGAGCGTCATGGTCGGTGCAGTGCTGAGCTGCAAGCCCAGCCTGCCCTGGATGGCCTAGGCTGGCCTCTCATCACCTTTTCTCTGGACCCAGGTCACTCGTGGATATACCTTCAGCTCCTACCAAGGGCACAGCACTTCCGTCTCAAGAGACAGAGAGGAGCCAGGAGCAATCTTGGCTTATGAGGACCGAGTGACCGAGGGGAGGGCCACATGCGCCAACTGTCCAGCACCAGGCAGTGCAAACAGAGGGCCGGCGACCGATGGTGGGAGGAGGGTCCAGTGTCAGGCTGTGGGCTCTGCCTGGATCCTTTCCCTTCAAATCTGTCCATGCCTCTCCTTCCCACTGCCATCACTTTCGTCTCTCACTGGGACCCATCTTCCTGCCTCTGCTTCATGACTCACTTTGCAACCCCACCACAGCCAACCAGATCACTTCACTCTCCTGGGTAAAGCCCTCCAGTGGCTTCCATCACGAGCGGATGATCCCCACTCTGCCTGGCTCCCTGACTCATCCTGGGAGCACCCACCCCTCCTGCCTCAGGGCCTCCGCCATGCTGTTCCTTCCCTGCCCACGGAGAGGGCTCCCCAACATACCCTCATCACCTGACCCCTTTCTGTTCATCTGCTGCACAGCTCTGGGCAGCACTGGACCCGCTCGTTACCGCTCACGGGCTGCCCGTGAATGCAATGCCCTGTCTGTCACGGGGACTGCTCTCTCCAGCGCCCCGCCAGGGCGGTCTGCTGAACATAGGACTATGGCAGGCAGGGCCAGATGGTGCACACTGTAGGCATTCTGTGTGGCAGCCGAGTGTGCGGGGGCTGGGGTGAGAGGAGGCGTGGGTGCCTGCGTGCCCCTGCCCTGCCCTCCCGCACAGGTACACCTCCCCTGTGCAGGGAGGGTGGAGAGGAGCCCACAGGCCTCCGCCTCTCCCCAGCTTCCCCTCCCTATGCCTAACATTTGGCTGGGACCATGGAGGACAGCAGGCCGGGCCCGACCCTGGCTTTTCACCGACGGTTGGCCAGTGTCCTTTCTCACTGTAGCTCCATCATTCAGTGGATCAATCTGGCAAAAGTGACTGAAAAGGCCTTTGATAAGCGGGTGCTCTTCCAGCTTTAAAATGCTCAGGAACTATGTGATCCTGTGTCTTGGTGGATGAAGGCTCGGTGTTCTTTTCCTGTTTTAGCCCCTTGTGGCCAACCTCCTGGGGTTTTGTGTACAGAGGCCCCAGGACCTGACTCCACTGGTGTGTTCCTGTGGGGAGGTCCTGCTCCTGCCACCGAGTTGACTGCCACCTGCAAACACAGTCCCGAGGCCACTGGACTTGCTAGAAGGGAGATTAGCGAGTGGCACAGAAAGATTAGCAACTAGGGGGGTGGCACACCTCGTGCCATTAGACACTCCTGGGCCTCAAGTTTTCATGGGCACCTCAACCTGCCCCCAGGGATGAGAGATGGGCCACTATTTCTTCTCCCAACCCCTGCCCACCCCAGCGAACTCTTGCTCCACCCCTAGGCAGGGAAAGGACGCTCAGGAGCGGTCCATTTTAGAGTGCTCAGCCCTGCAGGCCTCAGGCCAGCGACAGATGGGGCTTCTGTGAGGGGAGGGGTTCTGATGAGTCTAGAAGTCAGAGTCATCGCTTGCCAGTCCCCTCGCGCCGCCCCCATCCAGTGACAATTGCAATGCTCACAGTAACAGCATCGGCCAGGCCTGCCACTTCAAACAGCGAGGGCTGTTTAAACAAGATAACAGCCTGCCGGTAAAGCTGTAACTCAGGCCCTAATAGCCTGAAACCTGTGCTCTGAACCTGCCAGAAATAGCAGAGAGCTACTTCCTGCCTCAAGCAGCAGTTCAGCCTTGGGCCTCCTCGCCTCTGACGCTCCCCACCCTCGGTGGACCAACCTGTGTGCTGGTGTCTGGCTTCCCCACGGTGCAGCGTGGAGGGGACTGGGGTGACCCTAAGTAACAGCAAGGAGTCCTCCTTAGGTGACAGACTGACTGTGCCACCAGGGCAGCTTGTTCTTAGTCTGAGTTCCTCATCTGTGTGTGTGGGCCACCCCCCGCTGCGCTGGGGGGCTTAGAGGTTGTGCATGCAGGACCCCACCACAGTTCCTGGCGGCCCAGTCTCCTCCCTCTACCCTGCTTTCGTTTTCCTACCTGGAGCTCAGCCCCTGGAGAGGAAGGACTGTGGTCCCACCACCTCACCTACGGTACTCAGCACAAGCCTGAGAGCTGGGCACCACAATACAAGTGTGGCCAACCCATCTCTCACCCTTCCGTCTACTCTGTGGCCAACCACAACGCACAAAGCCACTCCGAGCCACCTGGGCCAAGGACGAGGGAGCCGAGCCTGGACCTGGGCAACCCAGATGGACACACAACCACCCTGGTTGTCTCACCCAGGGCCCCAGTGTGAGCTGGATGGAGGTGGCCCTGCAGCCAGAGCACGTGCTTGTTTCCCAACCGGGAGCTTTGCCCATCTGACCGAGCTGTCCCCTGGAGAGTCAGCGGGCCAACCAGGACACTGTCACTCCCCCCACCCCGCAGCCCTGCTGGTCCTCAGCACAGGCCTGGCACACCAAACATACATAGATCACTGTTTGCTTGCTGCTTTCACAAAGACTTACAGGATCTGAGAGACAGAGAAGCCCATTCCTGCTCCCACAGCATTGGCTAGAGCCCCTGGGATAAGTGTGACGTGGCTGGTGGGCGCCTTGTAACTTGACGGGGTGACTCAGATAGACTCAGAGACTGCCACTTCTGGGGCAGCAAATTCCCAGGGCCAACACTGGGAGCATTTGCTCTGAAAGGGTCTGGCTCCCATGTCCTGTTCCATTTCACGCCCAGGCCGAGAAAGGGAAAGGGCCCCTGGCTACCCAGCAGGCTGCTGGCCTGCTCTCACCTCAGCACCCCACCCTCCACAGTTCCCTTGCAGGGAAGAATGCCTTTTTCCAAGCCACAGTCCATTTTTGCTTCAATTGAAATGAGAGCGGTTTCCTATTGGTTTTTGTGTTAAATCTTGCTGGCTTGATCCAAGTCCCCTGCTGTCGGTCACTGATGGGAAATTAGCAAACAGCAGGAGGCAGGTGAGTGCAGACTGCAAGCTGCCCAAGCAGATGAAGACCTCGCCTAGGGCTTGGAGGCCAGTCACCAGGAGGAAACTAGAGTGCAAGAAGCCCCTCCTATTTCAGCTCCAGAACACTTCTGGAACCCACTCGCCGAACACCTGGGCTCCGGCACTTCTGGGCATTGCCCGGGGCCACCCCTCCAGGAGCAAAGGCTGGTGAAACCACTGGCTACAGGCTGGAGCCAGTTCCTGCAGGGACATGAGAAGTTGGGGACGGGGGCAGACATCTCAAAGGGGACCCTCTGTGGCCAACAAGATGTGATTTCAGAAGTGCTCATCCTTTAAAAAAGTATTTGGGTCATCACTGCCCTTGCCCTGGCTTCTCCCTCTGCAGGAAGTGGGGTTGCTAGGCAAGTGCAGCCTTACAGTCTCAGCTCCATCAAGAATCTGATCAAACAGAGGTTCTCCCAGGAAGGATGCCCATGGGTGTGCTCATTCATGCAGCCACACAACTAGGACGTGATTTAGGACATTTCGCAGGCCCTTGGGACCCTCCATGGTTCCCAAGCACTGCCACAACAGAGGCCTCGAGCCTCTGAATGGCTGCGCCTGGCTCAGCACCCATCACTGTATGTGCCTGAGGCGGCACTGGTGGCTTTATCATGCCCAGGCTGTGGTGGGCTGGCAGGTGCCAGGCAGGCCGCTAGGGTTGAGAATGGGCCCTCTGAGGAGCTGGCGGAAGTTGAGCAGCAGGTTTAGTAAAGAAAATGACTTCTCTATCCCTGACTTATGACCTGGTCACAAAATGTGCAGTCGCCAAGAGGTTGGTGCAGAGTGGCCACCTCCCAGCGTGCTCAGCCGCAGGGACTGCCCGACTGAGGGTCCTGGGCCAACTCTGAGATAAGCCCTTCTGGAGGGTGACCAAGGATCACACTCAACATCACATTTCCGCTGCAGCCTATGGTGGGTGGATTGTAAAATCCATATAGTGGGTTGTGAGCAGTAATGTGAAAACAAACGAAACCTGAAAGCAGAGTGTGGCTCACGTGGGGATGTTAGTCGTTGACATACCCGTATCCAGCTAGGTTCTCAGCAGTGGACGGCGCCCTCCCAGTGCCCCCCCCGACTGGCACCACCTGAGCCTCTCAGATGAGGCAAGGCGGTGAGGGGAGACAGGCTGGGTGGGCTGTTTCTGGGTCCTTGGCCTGTGCTTCACTGGGGGTGGTCTTGGCCTTTGGGTTGCGCAGCTCATGTGTCACTGCCTCCTGGGTGGGTCCCCAAACACCTCACCCCACTCTTACCCTCATCACCCCCATAGCCGTCCTCATGTCCTCTTGGACAGGCAATGTGGGGGGAGGGCACAGGGGTGCTTCAGAGAGATGCCTAGGCCAGGCCACAGGTGGGCAGGATAGTCTAGGCCTCACAGCCATGATGAGCTAAGGACAGGCGGGCACTGAGTGGTCGGTCTAGGGTCACCACAACCCAGACAGCTTGGGACAGGGGCCAGAGCTGTGCCTGCTGACGGAGCACTGGGTGGGAGCAGGGACGCGGTTTGAGAGGCAGCTGCGCCAGAGGCCGGATGGGTCAGAGGGTCATGGCCTCAGCCTGAGTCCATGTTTGGGCTCAGCCCACTTGCTTGTATGAGGGACCTTGTGGCTGTCTCTTGTGAGGAAAATGAAATGACAGGACACTCCTGTTCCCACACTGTCTTCCCAGCCACCCGAACCAGGCAGTGCCAACAGGGTCACAGGTGAGGCCATGGGGGCCAGGAGAGGTTCGCTGACCTGCCCAGCCACCCAGCGTCTATGCTCCAATGGCTGGCACTCTCCTTTAGCAGACCACAAGCCCCACAGGTCCAGGTCCTATGGGCACTATGCAGGTACAGGTAACAGCAGGTACTGTCACAACTATGTCCTTCCATCTTTGAACCAAAGGCCCATCCTACTTCACAGATGAGGAAACCGAGACTAGAGCAGCTTGTCCAGGCTGAGGTTGCGCAGGGCCAGGAACTGCTCCCTCTCACTTCCCGACGTCCTGGCCTCGGGCAGTTGAGGCAGAGGAGCCAGAAAGGACTGCGTGCTTTGGAGCCCAGTGGGCACTGAATAAAGGGCCCTGGAACAGACATCTCCCTTTAGCATGTTTCCTATCGGGCCGGAGGTAGGAAACTGCTCAAGAACCATAGGTTGCCTTGATCAGCTATTCCAGTGTTTTCTTTCCTCAGTGGATGGTAATCAGCCACAGACCTGGTTTCCTGGAGCCTGGGCCACAGGAGCCAGAGGCTGAGGCTTCTGGGGAATGTTGAGAAGGTCACAGACTTCTCAGCTCCCACCCATCACTGTTGGAGGCAGGCTGTGCGGCCCTACGGGGAACAACTTGCCCGTGGCCACTCCCCTGGCTGGGCCACGCTGGCCTGGGGGCTCCAGGCCTCCTTGGTAAGGATGCCGCTAGCCTTCCCAGGGTCACCGAAGGCCAGAAAAGGTGTGTGGGGCAAGGGGCTAGGGCTGGCCTCGGCGGAAACCTCAGGACACAAGACCCAGGGCCTCTGGCTGGCTGTGGTTTTATTAATGAAATGAGAGAAAGTGCCTGAGCGGAGGAGATGCCAACCAGGGCTGATGAAGACAGGGCTGGGACGAGCTGCATCCCAGCTTCCCGGGCTCGCAGCCCAGCCTGAGCTCATTCTCTGCGTCTGAAGACCGGTCCAGTCAGGACCTCATGCAAGCGTAGGGGCAACGTTCGCTCCGTTCCAGACGTCTCCCTTGATGCCTAGGGCCCCTCCCCTGACTGTTATTCCTGTATCCCCAGAAACTCTAGAGGATCAGAGCCAGTGGGGCCTCAGGGGGCCCTACAGATGGGTGAAGAGGACCCCCACCCCGTGTCCTGTTAGCCCAGAAGTATTTCTTGGTGTTGTTCAGGGCCAGCTGTGGGACTGCCATGAGTGGTACACACACCCAACCCTGCCCCCATCTATGCCGACTGCAGAGTATACGCAAGTCAGCTTGGCCCCCTACCCCACCCCGTGTGCTCAGACTCCTTCCTGAAGTTTGTTTCTGAAGAGTGGAGAAGTTGTTTTTCAGTCCTCGGATTATAAAAATCCCTTAAAACAATAATAATCTGCATCTTACAACCTAGAGATGTTCTGATGTGTGCGTAGGAGCAGGACGTTAACTGTCCTGCTGGCCCTGTGGCTGAGCAGGACATGGGCTGGGAAGTTCCTCTGTCCTGAAGCTCCTGGTGAAGTGTAGAATGGAGGCATTCTGCTGGTCGGAGGCATCGAGAGCAGATCAGGCGGCAGAGGGGGAAGTGCACAGATGTGGGGGTTGCAGGAACCCTGGGAACTCAACCTCCACCATTCCAGATATCAGGCAGCAGTACCCACCCCAGACTGTGCTGCTGGGGATGAGATATGGCACCTGGGACCTTGCCCGTTCCGCATGGTGCCCGGGGCCCTAGCTCTCCAAGGCTCCCAAACAGCGGTGCTGCCTCTGCTGGCTGCCCCCACAGCTCCCATGGCCCAGGCTGCATTCTGTGAGGTCCAGGTCACCATCCTGACTTGACCCCAATCCGCCCAGGCCTTCGTCCTGATGTCAGAGACCCCTTTCCTGCAAGTTGGTCTCTGGGGCAGAGGAGGGCTTCTTGGCTTTTTTGGACTCAGCTGCTTCACAGGGGTGCCTCAAGGCCGGCCATAGCGAGCACAGGGCCAGTGGAATCAGGTTCTGGGGGAGCCACTCGGGCCCTCCAGGGCCTGCTCAATGGTGTCGCTGACCTCAAGGGAAGAAGGGACACTTGCCTCTGTCCCTAGATGGTGACTCGCTGCACATACTAGGTGTGTAAGGAATGCTTCCTGAGTGTCACAGGCTTTTCTCTCCCAGATAGAGAAGAACACAGGACAGGCCCCAGCTTGAGCAGATGGTCTCATGCTAGTCTGCTAACGTGCTGACAGAGAGAAAGCAGAACCACCTAGCTCTGAGTCTGCTTCTCTGCGCAGAAGGATTCTTGTAAATCTGCCTGGGGAGAGCAGAAAGGGGGGGCGGATGAGCAGGGAGCCACTCTGGCAAATTACAGTTCTCAACTAGAATGAGCGTGAATGGAAATCACACGTGCGGTCACAGGCCACTCCTCTGAGGAGTCAGAGGAGCCTTGAAAAACAGGGACACTGATGGCTCTTCAGAAAGACTCAGACAGTGAATCCTGTAATTCGCTGATCACTGAGCCCCACTTGGGCAGGCCCTCCTGGCCAGGCTGGGAGTCACTGGCCCTGGTAGGCTGGAGTGTTGAACAACCCAGTTGCTGGGAGAGAGCTGATATGAAGTGTCTGCTGAGTTCCGTGCTGAAATGACCAATCTCACCTGCTGACTTTAAGCTACCAACGTGATGTCAAACCGCTCACAAACTTCCTAAAAATTGAACAATTGGCACTTGTGAGCTGGTACTGCCAGCTTCGCCCTCCAGTGGGCTGGTGTGCAGAGAGGAAGGCTCTGTCCCACTAACCCCGGTCTCAGCGCCACCCGTTGCTGGTGGGGCCCGCTCTGTCTGCACAGGCTTCTCAGCACTAGGGCAAGAGGCTGACTGCAGCTTGCCCACGAGGGAGGCCCCACCAGAAACCAGGCAGGCTGGCTTCCTGTGTCGGGAGGGCCAGCAGTCTCAGAGATACAAGGATCATCATGGACACCCCCATACAGATTCTGCCAAGGCACATGGTAAAGTCTGTCATGGTGGAAGAGTCGCAATGATGGAGATGGTGTCCCAGGTGCTGCCCAGTTGCTTCAGTGACAGACTGTGCCTGGGGGTAGGGGGGTTTTAGTGACACAGCAGGAGGTAGCCATCATGGAAGAGTGGTTGATATGCTCAATGGCAGAGCTAGTCCACAAGGATAAGGAGATGGGATTACATGAAAAGGCACTAGTAGGACCCCCAAGCCCCGCCATGCAGTGTGGAGCGGGGGTGGAGGGGCGGGACATACTGGGCAGCAGGGAGGCCTGAGCCCAGGGCCCTGCCTCGTCCTTTCCATTTGGTTGATGTCTGACATCTACCTCATGAAGACCTAATCAGGGCAAGGAGCCCAGCACAAAGGTAGACAGGCAACAGGAGTCCTCAGAAGCTCCCAGTGTAACAGGAGGAGGAATGGAGGAAGCTCCTATTGACAGAGGCCTCGGTGGCTGCATGTCTCTCTGGCAGCAGAGGGAAGGTGGTCTCTGTACAAAGAACTGAAATGTCAGTTGGCAAGTGCTAAGGGCCACACACAAGTGCCAGGATGTGCTGCTGGGGAGGGATGGCTGCTGGCTGCTGCCTTCTCTCTACTCCCCCTCCACCTCGCCCCTGCCCAGCATGGGCTAGAGCTAGCATCCGGACCTGTGTGAAGCCCAGCGCCCTGGGGAGCAGATACCCACCACTGCTAGTCATTAACGGAGTGGGGGCCATGGGCTCAGATACAGGGTCCACTGAGGTGAGAACCAGACAGCCTTAGCCCTGTTACGGTCAAGACAAGGGACAGGCAACAGAGCAAGGGACTGGATGGAGACAGGGCCTAAGGAGCTCGCAGGAAGGTGGAGGGACTGCTCACAAGAGCTGGCAGTGCCTCAGGGCCACCAGCAATCCAATTGTGAGTGCATCCCCTCCCCGTAGCAGCCAGCCACACCTCTCCAATGCTTGGGAGGGGTAATGGGTCACAAAGAGAAGAACTGATCTGAGCCTCCAGGGAGACGGCGGCCGGGGAGAGCGCATGGCCAGCTGAGCCCCGTACCTGCCGAGGGAGGGACCGTCACGTCCCAGCTGAGGGCCTGGCTCTCTGCCTTCGCCTCTGCAGAGCCTTTCAGATCTGCACCTGGGGCTATCTCCTTGGAGGGAAGCAGGCCTCTCTGCAGGCCGGGCCCCACCTCCTGGCTTTGGGCCAGGTCTCTGCCGTCTCAGGGTCACCACGATTTGCACAGGCTGCAGACAAACTGCATGTAGTTCTGGCACATCATGAGGTTGGAAGGAGCTGCTCCGGGAGACCAGGGCCTGGGAGGGAAAGGCTGGTGGCCTCTGGGCGGGTCAATGGCATGTCTCTCTGGCACTGTCCCAAGTCCCCATGGCAGGATTCCTGGATCTATGTCCTTGACCAGGTCAGGAACAGGAGAGTGGGGACCTGCTCTGATCAGACTCCCTGTGATCCTGCCACAGATGGGGTGGGGGCAGAGGGCAGTCGTGGACAGCCCCCAACCCCACAGAGTGGAAGTCAGTCCACGTCCCAAGGCCCCCCTCAAACACCCTGTACTCACAGGATGTAGGGATCCTGGGATCCCTGGAGAGCAATGCCAGGGCCTCGCGGAGAGCCAGCCTCAGCCCTGGGACACGATGGATGTTCTCTGGGCCTGTTCCCTCACCTATAAAGCTGGTTGGTTAAGGACACGAAAGGATATGTTAGGTCCCTTCCAATTTAAGCCGGGGTATCATCACATCTGGCCACCTCTCATTCATAATCATTTCCTTTGGACAAATCGAACAGGTGTGTTACCAACAGGTGAAAGCCTGTCCTCCGCAGTACCATGTGTCACCTCGATGTGCCATCTCATGACACCACACCATTTTTAAAGCACAAAAACGCTCCCTTTTCTGGCTGAAAGACAAAGCACAGTGGTAGGACAGTGGCTACACACTGTAGGACACCCCAATCAGCCCCCTCTTCAGGGGCACACTGCACATACCCCCCGTTAGGGCCCAGCAGCTGCACCAGAAGGGCTGAGTGTCCCAGTGGCTGCACACTCAGAAGCCAGGGCCCTGAACTCTGGCTCCTCCCGAGCCTGCCCACCGCCTTCTCAATCCACAAATGTCTGCTGCACGCCACTGTGTGCCAGGCCTGCACACACAGCACACACCGTATAAGGTGGGAGGACACGGGGACGGCCACCTGTGCAGGGGAGGGGCTCAGGGCCCCGGAAGAGGAGGGGCCACTGGCCAGGGCTGAGAGAGGTGACTCCTTAGTCTGGACTCGGGCTGTGTAGCACCCACCACCTGGAGAACCTGCCCCCCTGAAGGGCATGTCCTTGTGTCCCACCTGTCCCCCAAGGTACCTGCTTTGAAACATGTCAACCAGCTGTCTGTTGGGTAAGCAGTGGTGACACTAGGCCTCCCACAGTGAGCCTGGCTGTGGTCCAGACCACCTGTGGCCACATTTGGTCCTGCATGAAGGCAAAGGTGGGGACACCCCTGGGAATTGCTACCTACTGGGTCCCGAAGGAGGGGGCAGGAGTCCCCAGGTAGCATGAAGGTTTGTAGAAACGAGACCATGAGTGTGCTGGGTGCTGAGTGCCCCCTCCCCCCAGCGCCATGTGCAGCTGGGATAGTTGGGCTCCCTTTGGCATCCGGCCCCGAGCCAGGGCCCTGCACCTGCACAGCAAGTACACAGCAGGTGCATACCAGGTACACAACAGGCCCACCACACGGCTGGGAACACCAACAGCTTCTCCAGGAAATGGGCAGTGAGCGAGCTCCGTGGGTTATCACGTGGGAACACCTCGACACTTTCAGCCAGGCTTTTAATCTGTCTCTTCTGAAGGTTTCTTCCACTATTAAGTGGCTACACAAGCCATTAACAGACCTGGGGCCAAGGTTGGGTGGCAAGCAACTACTCTTTTATTGCTTTCTTGAGGTTTCCAGCAGGGTGTTGGGGGTCCGGCCGGCCAGGGCACTAAAGAGGAGGGGGGAGCGCCCGGGACCACTGGCAGGCTGAGTGAGGAGCCCGTGCAGGCCCTCAGGCACATGGCCTCTGGGGCTGTCACCGAGGGGTGGGTGGCCTCTCTGCCGGAGTGTGGCCACGGCTAAGCCTCTGTATTTAAAGTCCTTGTCTTTACTCCTGGAAGGAGCCACAGGGCAGGTGGAGAAGGAAGGCCAAGCCACCAGGAAGTGGTTGCTCCTGCAGAGGGCAGGCTGGGGCAGGGTGACCTGGCTTTGCGCAGGCAGCAGGAGTGGCTCAGGGAGGGCCCATGGCTGTCGTGAGCTACAGGCCTGGGCCGAGCCCAGCTTGGCCCTCAACCTGTCCTAAGCTCGGGTGCCCCCACCTGTCCCCTCACCCGTGACAGGGAGAGTAGGCACAGCTGCCGCCCCACAGAATTATTCAGGTGACACATCCCTGGGCCATGCTCTGGCTCCCAGCAATGTCTAGGGGAGCCCCACGTAGGGAAATGAAAGCCCACCCAACTTTGGAGCCCCTGGGTGCCCACGAGGACCGCACGGGGGGTGGAGACCCATGAAACTCTTCTGGGACGAGGGCTGAGAATCGCTGTCAAGGCTGGGCGTGGCTCGCTGCCATGTCTGCAGACACCCCAGAATCCGCCTCCCCCTGCCCAGGTGCTGCCCTGTGCTCGCTGCAGCCCTGTACGCCCCGGGAGCCCAGAGATCCTGACGTTACCCATGGCAACGTGCTGACGCAAATGCCAGCGGGCGGGCGGGGGGCTGTGGCTCCTCTGCTAGGAGTGGGGGCGGGGGGCTCTGCCAACCCTCTGTCGGGAATAAGGCCTTGGAGCTGAGGGGGGCAGGAGAGCCCTGAGGAACTGCGTCCAGAGCCTGGCACCGGGCCCCCAGGCTCCTTCGGTTTCTGCAAAAATCAGCATGGCCTGTTCTTGGCTGCCTCGCCTTCGCCAGGGCCCAGAGCAGTTCTGGGCCCTCCGAAAGGAGATGGCAGGGGTGACAGGCCTATCCCAGTCCCTGTGGCAGCAGGCGGGAGGAGGGCAGGGGCATAAAAGACGCAAGTCACAGGCACTGACAGGAGCTGCCTGAAGGCACCGGGAGAGGCTGGCTCTCCTCGCTGCCTGGCCTGGCTCTTCCCTGGGCGGCCAGCCCACCTCCTTGGCCAGCCGGCAGGAGGAATCGCGGAGGATATTGTCTTTCCTCAGCAGCCTGTTTGTTTTCCATCCTGAGATATTGTTGGTAGAGCATGAAAGGTCAGAACCATTTGGAATCCAGTGAATTTCCAGCCTCGCTCCCTTGAGTTTCTCATCGAGAATTTCCTTTTCTGGTGAACAACCACCTCCCCAGGCCTGCTGAGACCAGGGTGGTAGTGGGGGTGAGGGGGGGCAGGCCTGGCTGCCAGCCTCTCTCTTTATAAAATGCCCTGAATGGCACCAGAGCCTGGCTGCCTCATAGAGCACCCCACAGCTAGGCCACTTTCCCACCCAGGGCTTCCCGCTATGGCCCCCCATAGGGCCAGGGCCAGAAGAAGGCTAGAGATGGGAGGCCCTCCCATGGGGGCCACTCACTCACGTGAGCCAGGACCCCCCCGTCATGAAGGACTGCAATGGAGGGGTGTGTAGGCACTGGACCAAGGTGAGGGAAGGCCTCTCAAGGAGGTAACACCTGAGATGAGACCTGGAGGACAGAGGCAGGGGGACAGGAGGACAATGGGCAGGGTGGTCACGCGCTTAAGGCTGGAGACGGCAGAGCACATGGAGGTGAAAGAAGCCCATGAAGGCCAGAGCAGAGAGAGGAAGAGGCGTGAGGAGGCGGGGATGGGCCTGGCGGAACCAGGAGCGCCTCGGGCAGAGGACCTGGCCTGGGTCCCATCTTTGAGGACACTTGGGCCACCTCCTCATTGACAGGTTCCGAGAGCAGACATGAAAGCCAAATCCCTCCATGAAACATGGGACCAACTCAGGGCCCAGGCACCCTGCCTCTCGTGTCCTGGCACACCTGTGGATACCGGATTGGTGGGCAGAACCTGCCAACAGATGATCTGGGAGACCAGCCCGGCGCTGAGGGAATTTGCCACACTGGCCCTGGAGATGACAAAGGAGGCAGCCAGAGATTTAGGCCCCCGGGAGGCCTCAGAGCACAGGCTATTCCCAGCCTCAGGACATAGCAGAAACAGGCAGAAGCCTGGAGAGCTGACTGCTGGAGCCTGTGTGGCTGCCCTGCCATTGTCCCAGGGCCTAGCATGGGAACCTTCCTTTGCCTCACAGCTCACAGGCTGGTCAGCCTCAAGCCCTCTGCCCACTGCAAAACCTCATCAAGGAACCTGACCTTGCTCATCTGCTGGGATGTCCCCTCTGCCTAGAACCACACATGGCGCCACAGTGGGGGCAGGCAGAAGAATAAGAGTAGCTGGAACTCCAAGACCACACAGCGCTGGGAGCAAGGAGGGCCTGCCCTCGTGGATAAATGGCCTTGGCCCAGGCCACTCCCACAGGGGACACCATCGCCAGCTGGGCACAGCTCTGGGGAGAGCCCCAGATGCACAGAGGGGAAGCAAACCCTTCTATCTCCATGGCCACCTGTAGCTGCTTGCCCTTCTCCAAGAGGCAGGGCCTCTTTGTAAACCTGATGAAAGCTACAGAACCTCTCTCTCCAGAAGAAATGCTCAGGTGCCGGCACAGCGGCCACAGCTTATAGCCATCCACACACTTCCTCGGGGCTCCAGGCTCAATTAGGACTCCCTGGCTGAAGCCCCCAAAATAAAGCCACTGCCTGCCTTAAAAAAACCAGGTGAAGAAATGAGCCCCTTCCTTGCCACTGCACTGGTCCTGGACCCGTAAGGCTGACCCCTATTTCCCAGCATGGTATGCCCCCCCCATGACCATCATCACCCCTTCCCCGAGGTTCCTGCCAGCCGCGACCTCCCCAAGCCCCTGGCACCCACAGCCCCACACCACTTATAGCTCCTTGTGGACCCAGTTTGTTTCCAGCTCTCCCACCCAGAATCAAAAGCCTCTTAAGGGCAGATTCCGAGTCTTTGCTCAGTGCTCCTGTCTGGCACAAAAATCTCTGCTGCAGGGAGACCCTGGCCATGCCCATCCCTTGTCTGGCTGTGTGGCTTCCACCACCACCACTCCTGGGAGCCCAGGGAGATGTGGCACCTTGGGGTCTGGCTATCCGGCTGCCCGGTAGCTCCCCTCACGCTCCCACCAGCTCAGCACTGGGCCCAGGTTGCCCCTCGGCACCTCTGTGCACTGCACCCACCTCTGCCCCCGCACCAGTGGTTCTCAGCCTGGGCTGGGGGCCTGAGAGAATCGCATACCCGCCCAACCCCTGGGGATTAAATCTCAGAAACCGTTCTTAACCCTGTTGCTACCATGGTGCCGTGGATTGGTAGGAGCTTCGTGTTTACTGAGCTGCCGCCTGGAGCAACAACTGGATACCTGGCCTGCGCCTCGTCCTGTCTTGTCCTGCAGAGCCACCAACCGCCCTCCCGGCTTCCAGTGTTGCCTCTACGCACCTGACGGCACCCAACTTCACTGGTAGCGAAGCCCCTCACGGTACCTAGCCTCCCCTTTCTCCTCCCCAGCAAGTCTTCCCTGACCCCCAGGAGGCCAAGGGCTCCAAGCAACACGCTCTTGTTTGCCGAGGGGCGGGCCCTGCTCAGCAGACAGCGTCCCCTCCGCACTCCGCGTTCTCACTCCCATCACTGAGGTGGGGGCTGCCGGGGCACCTGGGGCCTGCAAGTGTCTCGAGGGCAGTGCTGTCAGCAGCTGGGTGAGGGCAGCGGGAGCCAAGGAGGCACCGCTTCCCAGTGGGGGCCTGGGGGGTGGTGGTCACTTGGACGGCGTTGGAATCCTGTCAGGGCACCGAGGTCAGAGTAGGGCCTCCCAAGCTGGGGTGCCGACCGAAAGCTGCCCGCTGGGGCGGATGTGCTGACAGCAGAAGCGCCCCTGAGGTCCTGTGGTACCCACGGAACCCGCCACGCTGCTCCCTGTGCTCCGAGACACACCTTCATGGAGCCTCTCCGGCCTGGCCCTGCCACACACCCAGAAGCCCATCTGCTTCCCAGGGACCAGCAGTGGCAGGAACAAGCAGAAGAAAAGCCTGGCCACTCACCGTCTGGTTGTCCTCGTAGAGCTTCAGGTCGTAGCCGCTGAGCTCCACACAGAAGATGATGGCAGTGACGCCCTCGAAGCAGTGGATCCACTTTTTGCGCTCCGACCTCTGCCCACCCACGTCCACCATCTTGAAAGTGAGCTCCTTGAAGGTGAACTTGTTCTCCACGATGCCGGTGGTCATGTCCCGGGAGCGCAGGATGTCCTCCACGGTGGGGATGTAGTCGGGGGCGGCGATGCGCTCCAGGTCGTTCAGGTAGTAGGCGGCGTTGTCCTCCAGGTGGTACTCGCTGGAGCGGCCGAAGCAGGCCTGCGCCCCGGGGTCGGCCCACAGCCGCCGCATCACACCCAGCAGCTCGGGCGTGATCTCGCCCTTGCTCTCGGCCGGGCCCGTCAGCGCGAAGAGCTGCACGGCGTCGTAGGCGCGGTCCGGGTTGTGGAAGTCAATCTTGAGGGCGGCCAGGGCGCGGATGATGCGTGTGAGCGAGTCGATGGCGTTGTAGATGATGAGCGGCTTGTACTCCTTACAGGCCTCCAGGTTGAAGCCGCCGCTGTGGATGATCTTCATCTGCTTCACGATGGTGCTCTTGCCCGAGTTGCTGGTGCCGAGCAGGAGCAGCTTGATCTCCCGGCGCTGCCGCTGGCTCTCCGAGCGCAGGTGGCGGTCGATCCGCCGGGACCGCCGCGCTGCCTCTTTCTCCTCCGAGCTTTGCCGGCATCCCATGGTCCGGCGGCGGCGGGCCCAGACGGGAGCACAGGACGGCGCCTCTCCCCGCGCCCTGAGGGAGTGCGGACGCTGAGGTGCGCGTGCTGTGCCTGGCGGACGGAGCCCAGCTGCCCTGGGGCACTCAGTGTGGGTGGCGGGCCGAGGCCGGGCCCCACTGCAGCCCCTGCCCCAGCGCCTCTTCTGCAGCCGGCATGGCGCTCCTGCTGCGGGAGGGGGCCGAGCCCTCCCTCTAGCGACACTCCCCCTCCCCGGGCTGCGGCCTGGCCTGATTCGCAGCAGTCATTCCCTGTCCTCCTGATGGTGGGAAGCCGTCCACTCGCCTCTGCCCACTCGCCTCTGCCCTGGCTGCTGCCGTCTGGTCCCCGGTTGCTGTGGCGATGCTGCTAAGTGCGGCTGGAAGGCCTGCCGCCAGTGCCGCTGCCGCGGGTGCTCCCTGCGGCCCCCCTGCCTCGGGCATCCGCCCTTCACCTGCCAACACAGAGAACAGCGTGAGCCTCCTCCCACTGTGGGAAAGAGAGCCTTCTGGATGGCAGGAAGCTGCCTGGGGAACAGTGACTCCAGCCCCCTCCCCTCCAAGGAGCTCCACAGAGTTGGTGCCCAGACCACAGCAAACACACACACTGGCCAGCGCCCCCCGCGCCCCTCCTGCAGCTCGGCACTTGAGGAAAGATCACCTAGGGCTGTACCACGACTTCGGCCTCAGGGTCTTCAAAGTGGGGGGATCAAGCCCAGGCCCCACCACCCCTCCCTGACTAATGGACCCGGCGACCTCACCCCTCATGAACCTCAGTCTCCCCGTCTGGTTAGGATACAACATGGTGGATCTGCTGAGATGCCACCCTGTGGCCTCTCCTGCAGTGGGTGGGACTGCACCCACATGTGCTGTGGCATCGATAGGGTTGGCCTCTCCCTGGTTTATGGTGGGACAACTGGGTACCCTCAACTCTTATCACCTCTTGCAAGAACTGGGTCACCCCTGCTCTCTCCTGGGGCAGGACATTCCCCAGGAGGAGGCTGGTCAGCCCTACGAGTGAGCTGACAGACAGGGAGCAGAGCGATGTAGAGGTCTCCGGCTGGGAGACCAGGGGCTGGACAGCAGCCTGGGGCCGGGGCTCCCTGGTGGGCAGGACGGATTCCCTCCTGGTGGGTGAGGTACAGGGAGGCTTAGGCTGGGCAGGCAGAGTGGGGGGAACAGAGGCTGGGGAGGGGAGAGCATAGGGCCGTGGCCAGGTATGGGAAGCGGGACAGGCCAGAGCAGTGCGAAGCATTGGGAATCAGAGTCCAGGGCAAGACAGCGGCCCAGAGGTCAGGCAGCTATGGACAAGGAGCATGCTAGGAAATGCCTGGACACAGCTATGCTGAGGGAGTGGTGAGTAAACAGATGGCCAATCAAGGAGGGTGGAAATTATGCTTAGAAGGGAAGTTCCATGATGCCCCCCAGTCTGGGCACAGGGGGCGCTGTGGAGCATATGTTGCGGGACATGTACATAATACATGCAGCACACACGCTCACACATGTGCATGCATGTTCTGTGCAAGCAGAGGTCTGGGACGTCATTCCCCAAGCAGCACTGAGTTCCGCGCTGTGGAACACAGAAGTATTTTTTCTTCTTTGCATGTTCTCATATTGCCTGTATTTCCTTCAGTGACTTTTGTCACAAGAAAAGTTCACAAACAAGTATTCCAGCATTGAAAAGGAAGACCCTGTCTCTTGTGGTACCTGAGAGTGCCTCACTCCACCCAGGACCATGAGTGGGTCAGGCAAGGCCCCAGGGCGGCTCCCTGTTCCCTGCTGATGACCTGGCAGCCCCTTGGGTAGAGACAGGAGTCCAACGCCCTCAGCCAGCTCCATCCAGAGCCCCACTCTTGGGACATGGTCTAGCCCAGGCAAGTGACATGGACTGGGGTCATGTAGGGCTGTCTCCTGCCTCCATGCAGAGCTACACTTAAACAGATAGAGATGTTGGCCGCTTCCTCAGAGGACCACACATGATCGCCCTGCCCCAGGTCCTTCTCAAACCCAAATACCTCCCTCAGGGAACCCAGGAGGCCGCAGATTGTTCTCTGGAGGGCCAACCGGTCACCCTGGGCTGCTCCCTCCAGCAGCACCTCTCGTCTCGCTCCTGTACTGGAACTCTGCCTGTTCTTCACAGGCCAGCTCACACACAGCTGCCACCCCCACCAGTGGGCACCGTGTCCCCTTCCTGCTACCTGCGCCTCTCTACCATGTCCTTCCTTTCACTGGTCCTTTTCACCAGGCTGGGATTTCCTTAAAAGTGGTGAGGCCTTTACATAACACCCTATAGGAAAATTAACTTAACACTGATCAAAGACTTAAATCAAAAACTACAAAACTCTTAGAAGCAACCATAGGGCAAAAGCTTCATGACATTGGATTTGGCAATGATTTCTTGGACATAATACCAAAGGCACAGGCAACGAAAGAAAAAATTGACAAACTGGACTTCGTGAAAATGAAAATATTTTGTGCATCAAAAGATAGCATCACAGGGTAAAAAAGCACCTCACAAATTGGGAGAAAATATTTGCAAATCATATCCGATAAGGGGTTAATATCTAAAATATATAGAAAACTCCTAAAACTCAACAAAAAAACCTGATTGAAAACTGGGCAAAGAACTGAGACATTTCGCCAAAGATGTACAAATGGCCGATAAGCACATGAAAAGATGTCCAACATCACCAATCATAGGGCAATGCAAATCAAAACCACAGTAAGATACCAGCTCACACCTATAAGGATGGCTGCTATTAAAAAAACCACACACACAAAGTAACAAGCACTGGTGAGGATGTGGAGAAGTCAGAACCCTTGTGTCTTGCTGGTGGGAATGTAAAATGGTACAACAGCTATGGAAAACAGTATGCAGAGTCCTCAAAAAATTAAAAACAGAACCACCATATGATCCAGAAATTCCACTTCTAGGTATATACCCAAAAAAACTGAAATCAGGGTCTTGAAGGGATTTTTGTCCACTTATGTTCACGGTAGCATTATTCACAGTTAACATGCGGAAATAATGGTCCACTGACAGATGAATGGTTAAGCAAACTGTAGTCCGTCCTTACAAAGGAACAATCCTCAGCTCTAAAATGGAAGGAAATTCTGACACATGCCCCCCACACCTGGATGCGCCTTAGGACATCATGCCAAGTGAAATATGCCAGTCACAAAAGGACACACAATGTATGACTCCCTAGACTGATCAAATTCACAGAGGCAGAAGTAGAATGGTGAGTGCCAGGGGTCACGGGAGGGGGGTGGAGAGCTGTTGTTTAATGGGGACAGAGTTTCAATTTGGGAAGATGAAAAACTCCTAGAGATGGATGGTGGTGATGGCTGCACATCATGAATGTATTTAATACCACTGAAACGTACACTTACAAATGGTTAAAATGGTACATTTTATATTATGTGTATTTTACTACCAAAAAGAAAGTCTTGTTGGTAAACTAACCCCCCCCAAAAAAAAGAAAAGTGAAAGGAAGGTCACGTGGCGTGGGAGAAAGCAGCAGGTCCACGACCAATCCTGGCTTTACTCACCAGCAGAGGGCTGCTCTGGGCCCACATTGTTCCCCCTTCCAGCCTGTGGACGGCCCCATGCCAGTCTCGTGGGAGGGCAAACCTCCCCACCTGCCTTGGGTTTGAAGCTGCGCTGAGGAGGTGTGACTTGAGCTTTAGGAAGTGTGTGCTCCATGACCTCAGGGCCAAGGGGCGGGACTTCTGAGAATCAGGACAGCAGCCTGGGGCCCGCCACGAGGTCTGGACTAGTAGCCACGGGGCAACTCGGGAGTAAAAGGGAGACTGTGGCCAGACAGTGGCCATATTTGTCCGGCCAAGCTGTCTGCCATCTGTACGGGGCAGCTACCCACAGTCATATCTGAGGTGGGCCCCTCGGCTGGAGGCACCCGCGTTCTTCAGATCACCAGAACCAACAAAGTGAAGGCCCCACAGAGTTCTCCTTGCAGTTCGGAGCGGCTCAGCAGTGTTGGTGGGGGGCGTGGGGGGTGCTCAGTGCCATGGAACCAGTGGTGGGGTGACAGGGCTATGCATGGGCACAAGGGGGCGGGGGGAGGCCAAGTTCCAAATGGGACCTCAGAACAGTCCCACCCGCTCTGAGGCTTGGTTTCCCTGCTTTTACATGAGCCTGCCAGTCTCACTTCTAACTGGACCTCCAAGGACTACCCGTCAGCCCAGAAACAAAGGCTGGATGGCCCATAACTGCTCACGGGTCTCCAGGGCCCGACACCCAGGATCCCACTGCTGAGCCTGGCTGGAAATGACTGAGGAATAACAGGAGTTGCAGCCAGAAGGGGAGCGTATGCAGAGGCCCTGTGTGGGAGGGGAGGGGAAGCAGTGTGACTAGAGGGCTGACAGAAGGTCAGAGTGGCTGGACGGAGGACAGGCACCAGGAGAGAGGAGCTGGGCCGACCAGCAGGAGCCCACTGTCGGCTGCGTGTCTGTGACGGTGTGGTTGTGTTCCTATGTGCGTGCGTGTCTGTAGGACTGCATACGTGTGAGTACACAGGTGCAATGTGTGTCTGTGTGCAGCTGTGAGTGCTGTGCCAGGAGCTGAGGTCACATGCACAGGAGGGTCGGGCTGCGGGGAGAGGCCAGGGAGCAGTCAGGCTCCCCAGCACCCCCGTTCCTTACTAGGCCGGGGCTTGGAGCCAGGCATCTGGGGCAGCCTGGGGGTACTGCTGACCAAAGACGAGGACCCATGCCCGAGTTTATGCAGGCACGGGGGTGGGAGTCAGACCGAAGGTGGGAAAAACAGTGGTGGGGAAGGTTCTGAGCTCAGAGTAGGGTCGGCGGGTGAAGGCTGCAGGTCTGCAAAGGTGGGCCAGCCTCCCAAAAGGTGACGGGGGAGAGTTGATCATGAGCAGGTGGTCAGGGAAGTGGCCTGCCAGTCTAAGGCCCCGAGGTGGGAATGTACCTGGCCAGTCTAAGGGACAGCAGGTGGTGGCTGGAGCTCAGAGTGAGGGGCCGACAGCAGCAGATCACTGTAAGGGCTCTGGCTTTTTCTCTGAGCAAGTCAAGGTTTGAGCAAGGAGTGAGCGATCTGCCCTATGTATGAACAGCTTTCCTAGACCAGGGAAGGCTCCTGCACACAGCTATCCTGGCAAGTGGGCAGCGGCATGGGCGGTAAATGGACAGCGCCTGGTGATGGAATGACGGTCAGGTTCAGGGCAGCCCGGGTCTGGCCAGCACTGGAAGTGGAGCTGTTCGTGGAGGGGACACTGGTGGAAGTGACAGGTGTGCTCATGGCGGACTCAGTATAGATGTGTGGGGTCCAGGTGGGGCTCCCCAGCAGCCACGGGACACTAGCTCCTTTAACAGAGGGTCCCTATCCTTGGCTCTTGACAAACTCCATCAAGGCCTCTCATGGGCCTCCCTGAATCACCTCCCCACTTGCCTGTGTGCTTAAAGGCTGCCAGGGTGTGACGTCCAAACCCAGGGCCCACTCGGACTCCTTGGCTGAAAGCTGCTCCATTTCCAGTCTCAAGGCCAGATACATGGACCGACTATCCCCAAGACTGACCCTACCCTACCCCCGATCCTGCTTCCAGCTAAAGGCCTGGACTGCTCTCGTGTCACAGTGCCCCCTCTCTGTAGATACACCTCTCTCAAGTCTGTGTCCATGTCATAGATGTCAAGTGACAGCCCTGAGCCAGGGTGGGGACAGGTGGTGGTGGACGGTGCTGCCACCTCTGGCACTCTGCACCCTGGTCACCCAGCATGCCAGGGCATGCTCTTCCCAGGCATGTCCCCACAGCCTGGCACAGAGCTCCAGCATGTCACTCCCATGGCCACTGTCTCCCTCACTCACAGCCAAGTTAGGAACCAGGGCAGAGCAGCTAAGAGCAAGGCTGTGGAGCACCAGCCCCTCCCCGCCCACTGCTCTCGGAATAGCCCCTTCTGGGCCCGCCCCCACTGGGAAGGGAGCCCATGGCCAAGGTCACCCACGGTGTTGCTGCCCAAGCCGGGCTAAGCCAGAGGGTCTTCAAGGAGAGAAACGGCTTAGCACCTTACTGGGCTGGAGAAAGCCTGGACCTGGTGGCTGGGGCTCCCTCCGGACCAGGCTCCCACTTCCTCTGAGGGAGAGCGACACAAGCCCAGCTCCTCACTCAACATTGAGCCCTGAAAGGGATGAGCTAGGGAGGGGGTGAGACCCCTCCCCCCTCGGAAGGTAGTTTGGTCCCACTGAGGAGACAGACCCGCACCCAGACTGGATGGAGAGGCATGTCTGAGGTCCAAGCAGAGGCCACTCGGATGGCCAGCAGTGCAGGGGGTGGCAGGAGGACCCCAGAGGCCTAGGGCAGCGCAGGTCACAGGGCCAGCAAGGCAGAGTGAGACCACACACCCAGTGCATGCCCTCTGCCTGCCGCCCGACCGGACGTGTCTGAGGTCCTGGGCCTTTCCACCTCCCCGGAGTTGCCTCACTTCGGTCCCCCTTGGAGGCAGAGCCTCTGCCTTCCTGGGTGGGGCTGTGACTCAGCACTACTGTCCCCCTGCTTTCCACCCCACCCCTCCTTGCTCAGACACCTACTGCGCTGGCCACAGCAGCCTTTCCACCTGCCAGATCCACCTTGGCACCCAGCAACTGCTCTGTGGTGACCTAGAGAAGGAGGCGGCGGGTACTGGCCTGGGCAACTGTGACCTCAGGCCTTCCTCAGGCAAAGCAGAGAAGTCCCTGCCTCGAGTCCCAGTAGGCCCATGTCTCAGGGTTTGCAGGGACTGACAGGAGCAGACACATGTTGGGGTCCACACCCCTCTGCTGCTGGCTTCATGGCCACCTTGGCTTACAGGTCAGAGGGGCTCCCCCAGGCCTCCCAGGACAGGATCCACCCACATTGTTTCCATGTTCTTCTTCTAAAGAGTGGGTCCCTACCCTGCTCTTCAGAACCTCGGTCTCTTCATCGGGTCACCCGTGGCTCTATTTTAGAAACTAAAGGTCCGGAAAAGCCTGTCTGGCCTCACTGATTATCGGTTTTCCTCCCCTCTTGATAAAGAACTGTTCCCACTACCCTCGCCTGCCTGGTGTGCTGCCATCCAGGGTTCATGCCCTTTCCTGCCTGCCTCATGCTCCGTGGGCCCTGTCCATGCTCCTCAGTACATCTCCCCGAGCCCGGCCCGGACCCACAGTCGCTTGCAAGGGGCAGCAGCTCCTCTGTGGTCTCTGATAAGCCGGTGTCCTTTGGCCGGCCTGGTTCTTCCACCGGTTCTAACTTTCCTCCCCTTTCAACTCTGCACCTTTACCCGCCTGAACATCGGCTGCGGCTGCAAGGTGGCACGTGTTGCCAGTGCTCCAAGCTGCTGTATGTGGACAGCTGGTGCCTTAAAGCAGCGTGCTATTGGCCTTCTCTGTACGTGTCACCCTAATGGTCTGGTCACAGTCCAGAGCCCTGCCAGTCTCTTCATGGAGCTGTATCCACATGTTCTTGGACCACCAGGGACAGCTGCAGGCTGGGCCTTGGGTGGGTGCTCCAGGGAAGCTGGGCATGGTGGGGACCCGGAGAGGGCTATGACATGCTTCCTCTGGCTGCTGGGGCCACCAGGAGGGAGGAAGGTGCTGCCACCGTCATGGCCAAGGGGACAGCCTGCACCTCCATCTTGCATGGGTCCACCCATAGCTATGCTCATGCCTGTCATCGCACATGGACGTCATCTCACATCGGCCTCACAGACAGGAGATGGGCACGACCTCACTGATGTAACAACTAAGGTTTGAGGAGAGGGGGCGACTTGCTCAGGGCTGCCAGGCTGGGGGCCTGCAGGGATCAGTTTCCACCAGATCCCTGCCCCCCTAGTATCCCCAGTGCCGGCCACTGCAGCCTAACCTGGTTACCTGCTGTTACTCGACATTTTTCTTTAAATTGACTTGCGTCTTTTTACTTAAACAGGTATACTTCAAAAATGTCATATTCCTACTTTAAGTGGAAAGCCAAAGTCATTCAGTATAGACAGAAGTAATTTAAAATCTCAGCTAGCATGAAGGAAATGTTGGCTGCTGGCCAGAGACCACCACCTGCAGAAGGGGCCGGCCTGCGAGGCCACTGGCTGTTAAACTGGGATTAGCACCCCCGGAGGGAGGGAGAGCCACAGTGGCACCAAACTGGGATTTTCTACGCCAAGGAAAGGATTGAGGGAGAAATAAAAACGGATTACCTGCCTCCTGGGGAGGGTTGGTGCTGTTCTCAGAGGTGGCCTCAGGTCACCTCACATGGTCTAGTGGCTGCCCAGCCCCTGGGGGTGCAGAGTGGTACACAGGGAACCTGGGCCCAGAGGCCCTCTCAGCTGGGACCCCTGGAGTGGAGGCAGTGGGCCTGGGTTGGGGGCTTCTGGACTGTGGTGTCAGCACCACAGTCAGGCCAGAGGCCACCGCTCATCTTAGGAAAGTGCCCCACCCTTAACCTACTGTCTCCCCTCCTCTGCTCAGGGCCACTGGCCTGTTCATTAGGGCACCCTCCACTGCTCTCTCAGCGCTAAATTACCTAGTAGGAGACGCAGCGGTACCTGCCCTAGGTGGAGGCCCTCTACCCTCAATCCGATCCAGCAATCAATCAATCCACCACTGGGCCCTGTGTGCTCAGCACCCTGACCTCTGGGAATCGAGCCCCATGTGCAGGTTCTGCTCTGGGCTCAGGGGACACAAAGTGAACAAGCTGAGTTTGTGCATCAAAGAGCTTATACTCTGGTTGGGGAGATGGGTGAGCAAATAAATCAGTGAGGCCATTTTTGACAAAGAGCAGTGCCACGGAAAAGAGGGAGTAGACGCATGTGGCCAGAGTTGACTAGAAGACTGAGGGGAACGTCCAGGAAGTGATACTGGAGGGAACACAATGACAAGTCACTCAGGAGTGGGGAGGGGGCCGGGGTAGGGGCAGGAGGCAGGTGGGGCAGGGATGCGTGAGCGGGGCGCTGCCCCAGGGCTCGGCCAGGGGAGACCCTGCCTGTCCTGGGCCCAGCTCAGAGCAGGTTCACACAACAGCGTCCCTCCCAGGACTCCGTGGGCTGCGCTCAGGGAAGGCTGCCTTGGCCAGCACCTCCCAGGGGCCAGAGGGCATAACCTGTTCCCCTTGAGACCCCACCTTCTCCCATGGAAGTTCCACTGGTGAGGGGTGCCATCAACCTGTGCCCAGGATCCACGTGGATCTGCTACCCCTGCTCAGGGCAGATGCTGGGCACATGAGTCCCCAGAAAGCCCCCCAACCTAAGGCCAGGGAGTGAGGCTGAGGTACCATGCTTCCCTCGCACTTACGGCTTGCGGCGTAGCCTACGTCACAGGTGGCAGAATCCAGCTCGGTCCATCCCAAATGCTCTGATAGTGTTTAATACAACGACACATATTTTTGTACTAACGGCACATCTTCCTGAGCAGATAAAAATCCCTTCTTGCCTCGAGGCCAGAAACGATGGATGGGGACAGGACCAGGAGGTGCCCTCTGGGGAAAGGTGGCCTTCACAACCCCTCCTTCCTTTTCGTGAATGCCACAGAACTTAGGTCCCTACCTCCCTGGCTGTGTCTCCCCACACTCCACGCCCATAGTGCCCCGCCCTGCCCACCAGGCTAAAAAAACGTCCCTTTGAGGCCAGGTGACAGCCTCCTACCCTGTGAGGGCCCCTGGCAGTTTCTGCAGCCGACAGCCCCCTCAGAGCCTCAGGGGACTCATCTAGACTTGCCACCGGGCCCTCTGTGACCTTGAGACAAGTGTTGTGCGTAGCTGTCTGGGCAGTGGAGCCAGACTTTACCCTGGGAAGATCCAGCGGGATGCGCATGGACCAGCCCTTGCTTGGCTCTGGGCCACCCGCTCCCCTGCAGGTACCTGCCCCGACCACCCTCACTGTGCCCTCAATCGGTCTGGCCTCCTGCTCCAGGTCGGCCTTACTTTCCACACTCCCTTCCTGGTCACCAGCTTACTTCTCTAAGCCAGTCTCTGTTAAAGGTGTGCGGAACAGATGGACGAACACCAAAAATCATTGGTGCGCAGCTCCACGGCTTCCCCAGCCTCCCTTCCGAGTCATTACCTCCCATGACCCCGCCAGGAGCCTGCAGCACAGGATCCACTGCAGTCCACACCAGACCCCCCCGGCCCGGAGGCTTCCACTGACCCGTGGACCACTCCCAATCCGCAGCTTCCTGTCCCTCTTCTCACGTTCTCACGGAGTGGCAAGGGCCCTCCTGCACCCTCCTCCTGCCCCCCTCCTCTCCCTCCCACCACCCCGGCAGCCCTGCCTGCCCTTTCCCCTTCCAGCTAGCTCATGCCCACCCAACACACGATCCTGACCACTTCATATCCTGCTGAAAATGAGACAGCAGCCTGCGGGTGGGAAGTGTAGGCTCTGCACCCCCAGTGCACATGGGCTGAGGGCCCAGTCAGCCCCAGCTCCGAGGAAACCGGCTCTCCTGGTCCTTAAGCCTCCCCCCAGGTGCCCCCACGCTGGGAAACCCCACACTTCCCTGCAAGTTGCCCCTCAGGTGGTCCTGAGGTAGGGGCTTTTAGGCTGGCCCCTTCCCCAGCACTTGTACAGCAGGCTTTACAACCTTTTCAAGTACAGGGACCCACCCCTCCCCATTCTAATGTTAAAAACAAACAAACCAACCAACCCTGCAGATTCTACCATGATTACAGATAAATTTCTAAGACCAAGAAATGATCAAAAGCTGCCATCAAAGTTGGAACTGCTGGCTGGTTGGCATACTGAAAAGGGACTTTAAACAGGAAGTCATAAGAAATGCTAATACGTACTTTAAACATTTTGTTTTAACCTGAAACAGATAAACATACAGGCATTTGTCAGTTTGTGGAAGGGGCCAAGATATTTTCTCCAAACACAGGCTCACTTACCAGAGCTACTGTCACTATTCCTGCTTAAATCACAGCACCCCAGGTGCGATGGCCAGGTGACTTTTCCACAGGGTGTGAGGTGGCAAAGTAACCAGGACCCGAATCCTAGGCTGCCGTGGCTCCCTGTCCCCAATATTCCAGTTGTCTTGCCCACAATAACCTAACCACAGCTTTCACTGAGGCTTTCCAGAGTATCCACTAAATTTCCATGGAAGCCCGTTCTACATTCATGTCATCATATAATGACATGATGATATATAATCACAGTGACAGGTATAAGTGACATACACAGGTTTGGGACACACACCACTGACCAAAGGGTTTGGTGCCGAAGTTTGCAGCACAGGTTGCCCTGAACATTGGGCTAGAAGCAGTCACAGCCAGTGGGCTCTACTGAGAGAAGGGGGAGTGTCCATCCATCCAGAGAGTGTTGGGGACAGGGTAAGGTTTCTGAGTAGCCAAGTTTTTGCAAGGCTTGTAAATAACTCTGCATTTCATGTATCGTGACAGCTTCTGCAAATGTCGGAAAAAATAGTAGCATTGTGCATATGTGAGAAGCTACTGACTTGGGGCCTAGGGACCCCCGACTGTGTGTGGCTTCTCTGCAGCCACTCCACCGATACCAGGGCACTGGCCACGGGTCAGCTTACCCAGGCACCCCCACAGAAGGTCTCCCCTTAAACGCAGCTGCCTTTCTTTGCCCCGTCCTCGCTCCCTGCTTATTTTGGAGCAGAGTCAGAGTGGATGGGAGAAGGACCAGGGTGGGTGTGCACAGGGTCCCAGCTGTAGACAGGCCCCAACAGATGGCTCTACCCTGGGGAGGCAGCCCCTCAGCCCCAGGGTGCTCCGAAAGAGGATTAGGGAGGCCTTTCCCTGTGGCCCAGGCTGTACCGCGGCTCTGGATGTCCCCGCCACGTGTTCCCAGCCACCAAGGCTGACCAGACGAGATGTGACAGCGTCGCCTGAGGAACACTGACTCAGGAGGAAATCAGGCCAGAGATTTCTCTGGGCCAGGAGTAAATAAATAAAAACAGAAAGGTTCCACATACAAGGGGAAGGAGACACTGCTGTGCAGGGAGCAGGTGGGGCCTTCACTAAGAGCTGAATGGAGGTGTCTCTGCCTCAGAGAGAGCCTGGCTGTCTCCGGTTTCCATAGTAAAGGTAAATGCTGTCAGTCAGGACCCCGGGCTAGGTAATGGCTGTGATTTTACCATTCTGGGTCTCTGTTGCCTTGTAATTTCCTGTCCCCTGCCTCTGAGCATGGCATCCCATGATCCCATCCCCTCACCCTGGCGACCCCATGGCCCGACCGCCTCTTATGAGGGCTCTGTGGGGCCAGACCAGTGCCGGACTCCCTCCCCAGCCCCTCCTGCCTCCCAGCAGCTTCTTTCCTGTCTTTCCTCACCTGGAGGGTGAGGTCCCTTTTTCTTCCTTGCCCCTCCCTACAGCCTGGTTGTGGAATCTGTCTCCAGGCCAGTACGGATCAAAGCAAGTGCAGATGGGCCCACTCCCAGGTCTGAGGAAGGGCCCAGGAATGTGCACTCTATCGGGCAACACAGGGCCTCCTGAAGCCAGTAGCCAGGGGGTCCCTGCACCAGAAGCTGCTCCAGGTCACTCTCCATGTCTAGCCCGGGTCCTCCAGTCTGTGACAGACAGCCACCAGCCTGCGGCAGCCTCTGACCCTGTCTTGAGAAGCAGAGCCTGAGCCAGGGATTCTTGAGCACCTGACTAGTTGAGGGAGCAAGTTCAAGAGAGAGAGACATAGTGGGAGGGGCCAAGGAGGGAACCAGACAAAGGTGTGCTGACCCACCTTGAGGGAAGGGAAGGGCCTCCCAGGCATTTCCAGAAAAGGGGGCACCAAGGGCCCAGGGCAGTTCTCTGGCAAGGGGTGCAGCTGTGAGGAGGCAACAGTGACTGAGGCTGGGGGACAGTGTGCCAGCAGGAAAGGGGATCTGGGGGCACCCACAGTCTGCGGCATGCCCAGCATGCCTTCCCTCTGCCCCTTCGCCCTGCCTTTCTAACAGAGTCCATGCCCATGTCTCAGATCAGGGCTGGGCCCAGACTGCCACACGACCTCTCAGGTCTCCTCGCTCCCTCCAGCGCCTGTACAGCCAGGAGATTCTCGTAAAAACATAAGGCAGAACACTCCTGTTGTGCTCCAAACCTTCTGATAGCGCACCATCTCAGTTCTAAGCCATCGTCCAAGTTTTCCCAGGGCCCCAGGGCTCTGTGACTGGCCCCTGCCTCTCTGATCCGAGCCCCACCCCATGCTCCCTCTTTACTCCTGCCCCACGGGTGCCCTTGCTGTCCCTCGAGCTTATGAACACGCTCACCTCAGGGCCTTTGCAATGGCTGCTTCCCCTGCGCGGAATACTTTGTGTCTAAACAGCGACTCTGTTCTTCCCTCCACTGGCTCAAGGACCCCTCCATGAAAGCCCTCCCTGTCCATCCTACGACTCCTGGAATGTCTTACCTCCAGCACTGCTGCTTTCTAACTTGCTGCATAACGTACTTACTGTGTTGCCCACCTCCCACAGGGAAGGCACTGTCAGTCTGTGTGTCACTGATGTGTCCCACTGCCCGTAAGTACCTGACAGGAAGCAGGTGCTAATAAATCTAACCTAGCCCTTTGTACTGAGGGAGGGGCCAACTCAGGGAGGGGCCAGCCCGGGACTTCTGGGAAGTCCTCTAGAAAGGCCCCTGGCCTCCCCCAGATGGACACAGATGTGTGGTAGCCTCCTGCCGGGCTGGGCTGACCCTGATACTGCCCTGCCTCTGAGCCCCCGGCCCAGGATGTCCCTTCACCTGGTAAAGCTGTTAGGGATGGGGTTCTCTTGCTGCTACTGAAAGCACGCCCCTAGTGCCATCCTCCCCCCACCCTCCCCCACAGCCCCAGCCTTCCTGTGTCAGGGAGGGGACATTACCCAAAGTTCTAGCCAGCCTGGAGCCTGGACCTGCAGCGCACCCTTCTGCCCCAGTCTTCGGCAGCGACACCCTCCCCACCTACCCCATACCAGTCCTCCATCCCTAGTCCTTCCCCTGGAAAGCCCCAGAACAGCCAGCAAGATATAACTAGCACCCTCAGAGACTGAGGCCACATAGGGGCCAAGCCCAGCCATGGAACTCTAGGAGCTGGAGCAGGATGGTGGGAGCAGTTTGGCCATGGGACTTCCTGAAGGAGGCGGGTGGTGTTGGGGGCACCAGGGCTGGCCTGTCAGAGGAGGGCTCCTGTGCCCTCCTCCCTGCTATGGGGCAGGGCAGGGCTGAGGATGTACGTGGATGCGTGGTGTTATCACAGAGGAAATCGATGCCTGGCACTGGCCCAGTGTTTAAGCGAAATGAATAGATTTTGGCCGAGGACAAAGAGAGTTTGATTAATCAGAAATTGGATAATGGAGGCAACACTCTAATTATTTTTCTTCCCAGCATTTTGTCGAGAAATATGTTTGCACAGCATATCAGAGGTAACGGAGCGGGTGAGGGGGGAGACCACGCTTGGAGGAAAGCCCAGCTCTAGGACAGGGATACTGAACCCACACGTGCCAATGGGGGCTGGGGGGCAGACTGGGGGCTGGGGTCTTGGTGGTCACTCCACGGGGTCACAGGAAACAAGAGGGGTCAGGTGGGGCAAGCCAGAGGCCCCACACAACTGTGGCAGCTGGGGTCACAAAGAATGTGCCACGCATGGGTGGGCGAGGGCGGGGGGGGGGGCCAGGTCAGGTCCTCAGGAGGTGGATGGCCTCAAACAACAGTCTCTCGTGGAGACTGTTCCCTCCCTGGCCTGGCTACCTCCACACCACCCTTCCCTACCCATAACCTTCCTGGTCACTGTCCCCATCATCCTGTGCTGTCTCCACTCCTACAACACTTGGAGCTGGAACCCCACCAGGTTAGCATATTTCTGTGGTCATCTGGTCTCCCAATACCAGGCAGGCTTCTCTGTGCTGGCGCAGGGCTCAGCACATGGCTTAGCCATTCATTCAGGGTACAGAGAAAGGCTGCCACAGGAAGAGACATTTAACAGTGACTCGAGCTGCCTGTTGGATTCAGAATGCCATTGGTGAATTCAGCACTGAAGATGGAGACAAGTCCTTACCTAATCTTGGGGTCAGGGTTGGGGTCCAGAAAGAAGGGACACGTAAGGAGAAATGAAAGATGAGCTGAAACTGCCAGGCAAGAGCGAGGGCGTGGTGAGTGGGGCGGACCAGTCCCTGACAAGCATGTCTAAATCCCGCCTCCTGTGTGCATGGCAGATACCACTCAGCAACCATGACCACTTTCCTGCTGAGCTAAAAGGCGCCTCAGAACCCTTCTCGACGTTGTGCTTTGGGCAGCCACTCCAGAGTTGGTATAAGAAGTGAAAACTATCTACACCCTTGACCCAGCCCAATTTAAAGAGGGAGGACAATAAGGTCCAGAGAGTGGAGAGAATTTACCAACGTCAGCATCACAGGCAGGGCTGGGACTAGAACCCAGCTCTCCCAACTTCCTGTCCAGCATTCTTTCCCTGGCACCGAACTGCCCTGCTGAGCTAATCTTGGGCGCAGGGGCTATCTGGAAAGGCCACTCGCCATTATGTGGTCACTGTGGGTACCGTGTTCCTTTTCCACTACCAGGATATGTCTAGCCTTCTTAGGATGGTTTCTTATGGACATGCTACTATATGTCATGACTACATGGATCCCTTGCAACTGACCAAGGCCTTATGAAATCACTGAGCGGCCAGATGTCAGCCCAAGGCATCTGATTCCCGGTGAGAGGGACCTGGGCCAGTGGTGGCAGTGTGAGACGATGGCAGCCCACCTGCCTCTGGCTTGAGAGTGAACCACAGTCAGTGGTGTCTACAGTGGGTGGTTTGTGTTCACTGGCCACACCTAAGCACCAAGGACACCTCTCGGGAGCACTGGGTAAAGCTAGAGCAGCACTTCTCCAATATGAGGGCTACAGCCACCAGGAATGCCAGCCGTCCATGTTGAGTGGCTCAACAGGTCATGTTAGGCCTGTCTGCTTTCCAGTATTCATCTCCCCATTCAACAACCATTTCCTGAGTCCCTACTATGGGCCGGGCTGGGCTCTAGGGGGCCAGATTCTCTGAGATGAACAGCAGATAAAGGTTTTGACCTCAAAGAGCTTATGTTGAGGTACACTAGAGAAAGAGCAATGGTAAACCAACACAAATAAGACAGGGGGTAGGTTGTACTGTGATGAGTGCTAAGGGGAAAAAATAGAGGCAGGAAGGGGTACAGGATATGTGTGTGGGGGGACATGGGTGCTGTTCTAGATAGAGGGTCTGGAGGGACCTCAAAATGAAAACAGAGACTCAGAAGGTCTGGAGACTGTTTCTCCTGGACACCCAAGTATATGTGTGAACCCTGTGTGAGAACCGCTGGTGAGAAGAGCAGCTGCAAGGATCAGTGAAAAGGACAAGGGCTTGCTGCAGCCCAGCAGCCCTGCCAAGACAGGGGCCAGGTCCTAAGAGCTGGCACCAGCAGCCCCCCTGGACCACCTTCCTGGTGATCACTGGGCCAGTAGAGGCAGGGTCTCTACAGGAAGGTGGGACACTCGGGCTGCTGAAAAGCAATCCCTCAGGGTTCTGGACACCCTCCCTGGGGGCCAATAACCCACTCGGGAAAGCCACCCATCTCTCCAGGTCTGTCTCAATTGTGAGTAGAAAACTGAGGTAAAAATAGGCCCCTTCTTGGCAGAGCTGGTTTTTGGGAGGATAAAGTGAGTTTCTGCACCCCTACCCAGCCCCTCAAGGTACTTGCCCACTGTAACCCAGAGCAGATTCTGCTGCCCTCCCTGTGAACACCTAGATCTGAGCTCGGGGTAACATATGCACATTGAATCCACTCTCCTTCACTCCAGCACCGTGACCTTGACCTCTGTGACTCACAGAAGCAGGTCTCACTGAGGGGGTCAGCTCCTTACCCCACCCAGGGAACCCTGCTCAGACAGCTCTCCATCCTAGGGCTTGGGGGGGGTGCTGTTCAGTGGGGCAGGGTCTCTTCCTGAAAGGTCTGCTCTGACCACCGCCCATATAGCCAGGACAAGCCCTTGGGGACAGGTATGTTTCTGGTTAGAGACTGCTGGAAGGAACGCTGGGCCTGATACTGTTGGTAAAACCACACAGTGGTTTTTAACAGTCTCGCTCCTTTGTACTTTTTGATGGATTCTCCAGGGACATCTCTAAAAGAGAGTTATACCTTAATTTAGAAGCAAATAACTCAAAACTCTGTGATGTAGCAGGTTCCTTTGGAAAAGAGATGAACTCGAGGAAGCCATTGTTGTGTGAAGCTGCCCACTGCGCTTGCCCAGGTCCTGTCAACAGGACTTGATGGCCTTCAACCCTCGAGCTGCACTTCCTGCCCGAGAGGCCACTGGGGACCAAGGGACAGAGGGTGAAGAAACAACACTACATGAGGCCAGGGCGAGGCTCTAAGGCTGGCTCTAACTGACCCCAGTGGCCCAAGTGCCAAACACAGTCCATCTGCTCAAGGGAGACAAGTGAAGGGGCCGGGGGTGGTGGGCTGGCGGCACTGTCCTTGCAGGCAGCACCACTACTGAGCTCCAGGGGCACGCACGCCGGCGATCCCACAGGGCCTCACACCTGGTAGAAGGAATGCGCTGCTGTCACGGCACTGAAATGCTTAATCACTTGTAACAAGGGCCCCACAAGTTATTCAGCCCATCCTGCCCATGCTACTTAGTCCCCACGAGCACCTTTCCCACCGCAGTCTCCGCTGTACGGGCCCACCCTTCTGGGAACACCCCTAGCGTGGCCATCTCGATTGTGCTACCACCTCACTCACTCGCTCGTCAGTCCTTTTCTCTCTCTTTTCTGGATGACTTTCTCAGCTCATGTTCTGAGCAGTAGAGGCCGAGGCCTGGCCCAGTCCCTTCTGGTCCCACCTACTCTCCATCCCCACATGATCTCGGCTGGTTGCTGGCTTCCCGTACACCTGGTGCTAAGGATTCCAGGTTTCTGCCTCCAGCTTCGCCTCCCCTGTGACCGCCACATGCGCCCATGTCTACAGGCTCTAACCCAACTCTTAATTCCCTGGCTCTCACGAATGCGTCCGCGACTTCCTTTTCTGCCAATGCCAACTACGACCTTCCAGAGCTATCCTCGCCTCTTCTCAGGCAACAGGTCCTCTTTAAAACAACCCATCCGAATGTCTGTCACTACCTCTACTGCTCCCACCCCACTGGCTCAGTAGCCTCCTTATCCCAAATGCTGCAACAGCCCCCAGCAGCCTTCTGGTCTGCCTCTGCCCTCCCCCCGCCCATTCCCTGCCCGTGCCCATCAGCCAGAGAGGTCTTTTAAAAGTGTAATTAGCTCGAGTTTCTCCTCTTTTCCAAAACTACCCAGGGTGTCACACCTCCCCGGTGCCTGTGGAGCCCTGCCTGACCTACTCCTCAGCCCCCAGCCCCCACAACACTTTACTGGGCTCCAACCACCCGGCCTTCTGGTAGGGCCTCCAGCAGCTGACTGTGTCTGCCTCAGTGCCTTTACATCTGCCATCTCCTCTTCTGGTGCTCTTCTGTCAGTCACATGACTCACCCGTTGCTTTCCCATGGCACTGCACCAATGGCAGCTCCTCCAGAGACTACTCCCCCTCCTGCTTTATTTCTCTTCACGGGGCCTATCCCACCTAGCGTTCAGTTATACAGTTGTCGTGTAAGCCTGCCCCTGTCTCATGCGAGTGCCCCGAGAGTGGATGCTGTGTCTGTCCTGGTCCTTGCCATATCCCTGTGCCTGGCACAGCGCCTAGCACTCTGCAAGTGCTGGTAAATATTAGCCAAAAGAATGACTGAACGAACGAAGTGTGTGAGGTTCTGTTTCCTCGGGCTCCGTACAGAGGGCTGACGTCTCCTTCTCCATGCTCGACAGTCCCAGCGAGTGAATCTGTCAGTTCACGCCCTTGAAGTACCTCCCCAGCCAGTGTGGGCATGTAGAAGGGGCCAAACGTGAGGGGGGGACCTGTGCAGGGACTTTTGGCTCTGTTTATAGACGAGGACAGGTGGCTCAGAGAGGACAGGGCTAGGCGGGGGGGCAGCATGGCCAGGTCTTGACTCAGGTCTTCTGATGTCTCACCTGGAGCTCTGCTCTCGCCCCTTCCTACCCTGTGTAGCTCCCTGTGGGGAGCTAGGCCCTCCCATCCCCTCTCCAGTCTGCACAAACTATGTCAGGCCACCATTCTGGGCTCCTGCCTGGGGCTGATATAGCATCTGCCCCAATGCGTGTCCATTTCCCTTCACCCTCCTTCCTGCCAACCATGGCACTTGCAGGCCTGCCTCGGAGGGGCTTGGTCACCCCAGGTCTCCTGCCTGGCTGGCGGGGAGCAGTGAGCTAATCTGCCTCCTCCAGAGTTTCTGCAAGCCGCACCATGGTTGGCAGCAAGAACATCCTACAGCCACACCGTGTTTTAGGTCGGCTGAGAGCTAGCAGGGGGCAGTACGGCTGCCTCGTCCTCATGTCCAGGGAAGAAAGACGCAGCACACTGTTGTAGTGTGTGTAACAAGACAAGCATGTGGCTACGATGAGGCCACACCCTGTGTCTGAGGCCAGCCTTCCCTGCCATTCGGGCACTCCATCCCACCAGCCTCTCTGCAGGGGCTCTGGGCAGCCTTGCCAAGTCCACTTGGTCACTGAGAGTTCCGAGAATTGCCCTAGAAGCTCCTGAGACTCCAGAAACCAGAAAAGCTGAGACGCTGGGGCAGAAGGAGGAATGCATTCTTTGTCCCACCTAAAACCCCATGGCAGGCCCCCAGAACGGGGCAGGCCACAAGCATAGAGTGAAGCACCCCCATGAGGGCAAGCAGGCTGCCTGCTCACTGCAGCAACCTGGGCCTCACCCAAAAAAACGAGAAAGTGGGTGTGTGTTTAGGGGTGGGGCTGGGAGGGGCAAGAAACACAGATGAGTAACAAACAGCTCTTTCAGGAGAGCAAAACATCCCCAGGAGCAAGCAAGAGGAAGCAAGCAAGTAGATTTCAGGAAGAAGGTGACACAGCCTTCTGAAGGGGAGGGACTAGGTCTTATTCATCATCTAGCTCATAAACCAACATTTGTTAGAGGAACACACTAGAAGAGTTTTAAGCCAAATGCCAGCGTCTTGTCCCTGGAACCCGAGGAACGCTGAAGGCACACCACTCCGTCTGAGCACAAGTGTAGCCAGGCCCTCCCTCGCCATCAGACCCTGCGTGGAGACTCCCAGGCCTCCACAGTTACTGCTCTCAGACCTCCACGCCCCAAAGGGACAGTCAGTAGCTAAACATCACCTTCCATCCTGACTAGGAAGGGGGCCAGGTGGCCTTGCCCAAGGGACAAGGTGCTTGGAAGGGCAGTCCTAGGCTGCAAGGAGCCCTCTGAGGCCTTCCAAACTCTTCCCCAGGCCCACTCCAGCTCCTGGATCACACAGCCACTCCCTTTTACAGATGAGGGGACTGTGGCTCCACTGAATCAACCACAGCAAACAAGCAATGGGGTCCTTCTGTTTCCCACAGCTCCGGCAGCCTCCATGGAGCCCCCACCCACCATTCCTGCCACACCTCCTATGCTTTCTGAAGCAAACCCTGTGCTCCTGCCAGACCCAACTGCCCCAGCACCCTCTCTGTGCCTTGGCCCATTTTCCCCCCTCTGCCCTCAATGCCCACCCCAGCTGTGCCTGTGTCCTTCAAGCTCCAGTTCAAATGTCACTTTGCCCACAGGCCCGACTGACCCCAGCCAGGACACCTCGCGGAGGTCTCCCCAGAGACCCGGCACCCACACTCAGTGTTGGGTCATATGAGCAGAGACACTGCTCCCCTGTGGGGTGGTGAGTCAGTCCCTGGAGGGCAGGCCCAGCTCATTCCTACCCCAGCACAGGCCCTGGGGGAGCAAAAGCTCAGTAAATATTTGCTTAATCGAATTTGGCCAAGGAGCCATCTCTAGACAGAGCCAAGGCGGCGGGACTCAGTCCCCAGGGCAGGGAAATCACTTGGGCAGAAAAGAGCCGGTCAGGGGCTGGGCTGCCTCCCCAAGCCAGTCAGACTTCGGGTTCCTCCATCCTGAGACGCGGACTCCACGGAACCCTGCTCTCACACTGCCTTCTCATCCCTGCAACAGAGAAGCCCAGTTCTCGGCCTAGGCAGATTCCTGCCATCATCCCCCAGAGGCTCAGCACCGCCCTCAAGGCAGAGCCCCCCCAGATCTCCAGCAGGATCCCGAGCCCCAGCTCCGAGGCCCTCACACCCCTCCCCCCAAACACCCCCACCGCCTTTTAAGGTAAAAAATATTGAGACGGGAACAGATCACAAACGCGGTGGGTCGATACTCATCTCTGGCTCTAAATGCCTCCAAGGAACCTGCTCACTGCAGGAGCGATGACCGAAAACTGCGAGCCGTCCGTCCTCGGGCCCAGGCCTCCGGGGCCCTCTCCTCGGTCTCAGCCAAGGCCACGCGTCCGCCCTCCCACCGCCCGGGTCGCCTCGTCCCCATCGCCCCGGCAGGGAGACCCGCCTCAGCGCCGTTCCTGCAGGTCGCCCAGCCCGACCCCGCACCGAGGCTGGTCGGGGCCCCCTGCGCGGCACCCCCGGCCGCCGCGGTTCACCCCGCCGGGCCCGCAGCCGCCGCCTCCCGCTGGCTCCTCGGCCAGGCGGCGCCCCCGCCCCAGCACCTGCTGGACCCGTGGCCGCCTCTGCCCACCTCGCGGGCATCCCCGCCCTCGCTACCCCACCCCCAGCCGGCACCCCCGTCGCTGCGCCCCGGCGCCCCCAGCCCGGGCGGCTCCCCAGCACAAAGGCCCGGGAGGGGCCCCGGGTGGGGTGGGGGGGCGCCCCGGCCGCGCCCCCGACCCCCCGAGGCTCAGCCGCACGCCGCGGGCGCGGGCGTGCTCACTCACCGCCAGGCCGAGGCACGGTGCATCGGCGGAGCTGCTCCGGGCGGGCGGGGCGGCAAGCGCGGACCGCGGCGCCCTCGTTCCGCACGACGCGGGCAGCGCCGCCCGCGCGGGGACGTGACCGGACCGCGGGCGGCGCACACGCTCCGGCCGGCCTGGCTCCCTCCGCCTGCTCTCCCGCGCCGCCCGCCGTCCGCCCGCGGGTCCGCCCGCCCCGCGCCGCAGCCGCCGGCAGGGGGCGGAGCCGCGAGCGCAGCGCGTTGCCAAGCCAACCGCGGGCGGGGGGTGCCGCGAGCCCGCCGGTGACCACGCGCCGGGCGCCGTTGCCGAGCCACAAGCGCCGGCTAGCTGCCCATTGGGCAGGAGCGGCTGACGGACGCGTCCGCGGTCCAATGGTGGCGGGCAGGGGCGGCACCGTGGCTCAGCGCGCGCCGCAGTCCCGCACGCGTTCCCCGCTCCTGCATCCCCCGGACCCGGCTTCACCCAGGCTAGGGCGCCAACCCTGCGGGATCGCCTCCCGCAGGTCCCCAGACCGAGCCTGAGAGCGGCGGTGGCCCGTGCTCCCGCTTCCCTCCCCCGGCCTGAATTCGAACCCAGCTTTGCTCGTTTTGAGCTCTGCGCCCTTAGGCAACCGACTGACCTCTCTGGGTCTGTTTTGCATCACGGGGCTAGTGACACTTGCTTCCTTGAATTGTCGCTACGTTCCGCTAGAATGTGTGAAAGGGTTGTGCATGTAAACCCTAAAGGTTTATACTGGTAAGGTTTGTGCAGCGCTGGGAGGGGCGTTAGTCATCTTTTCTCCTACACCCAGCATGTAGTGTCTCTTCAGGGTCCCTGTCAATCCTGTCCACAGAAAATTGCCCTGGAAGGGAGGGAAGGGAATAGGGCCCAGGACTTATCCTCCAGACCAGAGAGGCAGGAGGGAGCCAGCTCAGTTAAGGCCATCGTCCCATTGGTGCCTTTGGGAAGATTAAATAGAAGGCATGGAATGCTCAGCAAAATGCACCCGAGGGCAGCCTGCCAAATTTCTGCTTTCAGTTTCAGGGGAAGCCCATCTGTGGGCCTCAGAGCCAGGAGCCCCTCACTGCTATGCTTAAAAGATATTAATTCCTTCTCTGCCTTCTCCATCATGGTAACCTGAACCTTTGTGCATCCTAGAGTATCCCAGGTAAAATGCAGATGTTCCCAGCTAACACCGCCCTTATCACTTTACACCTTCAACGTCATCCTCTCTGGGAATGTTCCCTTTGCTGTGAAATGGAGACCATTGCATTACCTATCCGCAGGGTTGTGGCCCGCCTGTGAAGGGTTTGCCTAAACTGTCAGGGACCGGGCAGATGTTGGTGATGGGCATCCTGAGGGGAACCTAGATTTGGCCCAGGGCTCACTGGAGGTGGTCAACGAGGACCAAAGGAGTGTGGCCAGCACTGGAGGGCTCCTCTATGTGCATGTCCTCCACAGCAACAGGCTGGGTCAGGCTGGGCCCCTGCCCAGAGGACCACACAGAGGTCAGCTGCTGTGACACCAGGAAGATAACGGGCATAGGCCTTGCCCTGCGGTGGATCAGAGATCAGAGGGGGCTGAAGGTGAAGCAACAGGCCCAGCTCTGTTGCCATTACCTGTATGCCTTTTGGTGACTTATCCGTCTAAGCGTCAGTTTCCTGTTCTGTTAAAAAGGGACACCAATAGACTGTCCCTAGAGAATGATTCTGAGGGGAGATGCACGTCGGCACACATTCAAAGATGGGTAACGGCAGGATCAGGGGTCAGAGTTGAGCTGCTCACAGGGACAAACCTAGATGCCAGCACAGGATGACCTTGTCCAGCAGTCCAGGTGTGAGATCAGAGGCCAGCCTATGGAGGGGCCTACTGGGGCTGGCTCCTGCCTCCCTCCCCTGACCTTGATGGCACCTCGAAGTGAGAGTTCAGATGGTATGAACCAATGATTGTACTCCTTCATACAGCAGTCAGTTACTGACGGCCGCCTCTGCGCTGGGCACAATTCTAGGATTTAATCAGACCCGGCCCTGTCTGCGAGACCCTCTTGTCTTTGGGGCAGCAGCAGACAGCAGAACATAATCTGCCGTTAGAGTTGTGTGAGGCCTGATGGAGGAGACCCACCAGAGCTTTGGGGGTATGTGGCAAGGGGAGCCCTGGGTACTAGGACAGCAGGAGAGGCATGGAAGTGGCTGATGACTTGGGGCAGAAGAGAAGCACGTTCCAAGATGAGGAAGGCACTGGGCGTGAAGGAGAGTGAGGTCTGGGAGAACCTAGAGAAGACCGGTGTAGCTGGAGCCAGCAAGCGTGTGAGGATGCCGAAACATAAGGCTGCAGCAGAGCTGGGAACAATCACACCAGGCAGATGGCCCTTGTGTAGGATTGGGGACATTGGCCTAAGAACCACTGGAGAATTTTAAGGTTAGCTTTTCAAATTCCAAAAGGAGAAAGGTAAGTGTTTGTTTCATATGTATCGTAGGCGTGTTCCTACAACGTGCATTGTCCTAATAGGCAGACTTCGATCATGAAAACATCAACTAGTCAGCCCAGAGAAAATAAGAAAGCAGAGAAGTCAGTGTATGAGGTCGGTGTCAGTGTAGGGCCATGGGATTACCAGGCAATTGTGTGTCAGGAGATGGCTTTATGGTGGCTGCAACCATAGAGAGAAGGAGCTGGCCTTGGCAGAAGGGGGTGACCAAGAAGGGGCCCCACACGAGATGATGGAGGAAGAGATGGCACTTGCTAAGCAGTTGGAGAGGTGACCAGGAAACCAGGGAGGGGAGGGTCCCTGTCATGCAGGGTGTCATGGAGGGTCTCAGCTCCCGCTCCCCACTTTGGAACACAGGATATGGTGAGGCCAAAAAGGAACACCAGCAGAGCCATAGATAGGGGAGCCATGCCCCTATATTCTCGCTGGCGGCTGGGTTGGAGACACAGGAAGCAGGAGCCACACTATCCGCAACCTGCCGTCCACTTCTCTCTGCTAACCAACCTCACTTGCTAGCTGCAATCTACCGTGCTAACTGCAATCTGCTCTTGCAGGCTCAGCCACCATCTTGTTTCTAGCCCCCACTTCCTGCTAACGTAGCCACAGCAGTTATATTAGTGGCCAATGGCTCACTGGTTACAGATGACGGCCAACTAGCCACAGCTGCTGGCCATCCAATCACAGTTGATGGCCATTTACTACCTGAGCCCACACCTTTCCACGTGAGGCCGAGAGCCTGGAAACTGCACTCCTGGCTCTGCCCCCACAGTCCCAGAGCTCCTGGAAGGGAGTGTCTTGAGAAAGAAGACATGGTCAGCCATGTCACGTGCTATTGTGAGTGAGGCCGAGTAAGCTGAGGACAGAGAAGTGTCCCAACAAACAAAGGCAGGCACAGGTGGGGGTCTGTGTGCCAGGAGTTCAGGGAACGGGGGCCACACCAGGCTAAAGCTGGACAAGTGGGTCACGATGAGGCACGGTGGGCTCAGGGTACCAGGCGAGGATGTGTAGTCCCTAGGGCTGGGGCCAGTACCCCATCCCGAGTCCTCACTGGTTGGTAGAACAGGACCAGAGACAACAGCTGGGGCTCTGTGCTAGAAGGAGGAAGCGGGCCCTGGTGATAGAGCCCACCTGGCACCTGACCAAACCAGCAGGGACAGCTGGCCAAAGAGCGACCCCTGGAGGTGGTGTCAACCCCTCCCCCAGGAAATGACCAAACTGCAACCACGGGGGAGTCCATGCCATGGACATCATGCCCCTCCATCCCAGTGGAGCTTTCTGGTTCATCAACCACTGAACCCTTCCTGGCATACCAACCCTGCCGGATCAGGGTCCTTCCCAAACACCCGTGCCTTGTGCCTTTGCCCTTCTGCCCCATGAGGCCCAGCTCCCCGAGGCCTCCCATCCTGCATGTCCAGAGCCCCTAGGACCCTGGAATTCCTCATCTACACATGTGTCAACTTGCGCTGTAATGACCAGTCCCAGATGGTCATTACAGACTCTCCCACTAATCTCCCCACTTCCCAAGGGTGGGAGGGGGGGTGTCTCGTTGCCTATGGACCTCTGATGATGGTTACCTCCTGGCTGACTCCGCTGTGCTCCCACCCTGTCCCGTTCCCCAATCCCGGCTGGACAGTTAGGCTGTGGGGGGGCCAGGTTTGTCTCTCCAGTTTGTTTCCGTGGGGTCTGTGTACCCCAATTCCCACACATTTGAACAAGCCATTGCAGATCTGGGTTAGTTATAAATAGCCAGGCCTGCAACTCTCCTTTTAGCTGAAAAGAAGCAAAGTGAACAAGCAGAGAGGCACACCCGGCACGCGTTTTAATTTTAATCTTCTCCTTCTGTCCCAAAAAGAACCCAGGTCCTGGTACTCAGCATTTCTCAGTGTGGAGGCCCCAGGACAAATGCCTGAGAAATGAAACCCAGGAGATGAGGGCCCTGGTCTGGCCCTGTCTGCTGTGTGGCCTTGGGCACTTGAGTTGCCTCTCTGGGCCTTGGTTTCCTCATCAAGGGGGCAGCAGTGGCAGTGATGACCTCCAACACTGTGCCTTTCTGATTTTGACACCCTCCCCATTGCCTCCGTTCCCCCGGCCTGTGCTGATCCTGAGGCTCCAGCAGCAGTGGTTCTCCATGGGCTTTCTTGGGAAGGCCAGACCCAGGTGCAAGTGAGGCTGCAATCAAGCCCTGATCGGATGATGTACAAATTCCTCACGCTCAGGCCTTTGCTCAGGTGTCCCCAGTAAGGAGCCTTCTCACTCCATCAGTCAGCAAAATCCTTCTTGGAAAGTCAAATGGTCTTCTCCCCACAAAGAGCTGGGGAGGGGCCAACAGGTTTTGGCTGAGAGGGACCCATGACTGGGGCAGGCAGGGAACCTGTGGGCAGGTGCCTGCATAGGAATGAGAGCGGGCCCAGGAGTCCCAGGTGTGTGTCTGGCAGTGGTCTGGTTGGAAGGGAGGCCTGATGGGGAGAGAGACTCAGGCCCCCAGGAGAGGTGGCTTGTGGGGACCACTGATAGGTGCTTCCACAGAACATGGACTGTAGAATTTTAGTCTTTGCATCCCACTCCTCACCCCTTACTGTCACCCCACAGGCCCTTGCTTGTAGCTGGAACTGTGCTGGTGGAATTCGGGAGACTTCCTGTGCTAGGCCCAGATATCCTGGGCACACAGTGACATTCCCTTACACAGAGCATGTTCCCACCCACTACTCCATTGGCATTGCACAGCCCCCTGCCAGGTAGGCCCATTTTAATAATGAGGAAACTAGGATCAGAGAGGTTAAGTAACTTGTCTAAGTTCACACAGCTGGATACAGCCTAGGTTTGTTTTTCTTCTTTTTTAATCTGTGTGTATTAAATCTTAAAAAGTCCAGTACTCTTGAAGCAATAGGAAACTGCTTTTCCTGTGTTCTGAGTGGCCTGAGAACAAATAGCTGCTCCCAGCCCAATGAGAAGCTGGCCTGGGCGCCGCTGGACCTGCTGCCCTGTCTTTCTGCCCCTCTTACCCTGGGGCACCTGCCATTTGATGTCCTCGGGGGAGTGAGGGAGAAAAGCTGGGCTGATGTCTTCAAAGAGGAAATCCCTGGTGCTAATTGGCACTCAGAGACCTTTAGGCTAATTAACCTGTTTATTTGTCTCTCTAGAGTCAATTAGAGGGTTTAGCTGGGGAGGGCGGAAGAGAAAGGTGTTTGCTTGTGGCTACTTCTGTTTGGGCTATAGATGGCTTCTTGCTGGGTGGAGTGGGCTGCTGGGGAGAGGATGGGCTGCAGGGCAATAGGCCGCCTTCATGCCATAAAGAATGGCTGCCCTTCCCGTGCACTGCTCACTTTCCCCGTGAAGGCTGCTTTGGGCCCCTCAGGTGGTGCCCAGGGCCGGGCCTGGGTTATCCTCCTGGCAGCCAAATGCAGACATTCCTCAGAAGAGACCAGTTCTGGAAGGAGTGAGGTAGAGCCTCTTCATGGGGGGAGAATCACTGCAATTGTGCTTCTCCCAGCCCCAGTGCCCCAGTTATGCCATATAGTTCCTTTTCCTTCAGGGTACCAGGCTCCTTCAAGACTCCCTGGCTAGAGGCTATGGATTTTGTCACCTTTGGCTGGGGGCACAGCTTTGTGGTGAATAAGATGCTGGCCTGTTCACTCTAAATCTCCCCTCTCCGACTCCACTCCAAACTTTTCCTCCTGTCCCCAAGGGCCAGCCAGACTGGCCTGGGGTCTCTAGCAGTTTAGAGATGTTGTGGTTGGGAAGAAGGGGCTTGGCTGGTCCCCGGCTCCGTGCTTCTCTCCAGTGCAGGGTGGGGACGGGAGGGGGTCTCCTTGTGTGCCTGAGTACCCCCAGGGCTGAGCTGCTGTGCTCTCTGAGGGGTTGCTGGGCTTCTCAGGCTACTGAGCACCTCTTTAAGGCTGATACCCCCAGTCATAGGTCCCCAAAGGCTGGCACCTTTCCAGGTCCTCTGGAGCCTCAAGGCCCCCACCCCGCTCGTCACTCACAGCCTCCTGCTGGCTGCCCAGTCCCCCTGCCTGGCAGCAGGAGCATTTGCGAGTCATCTTGTCCAGCCTCCTGGAGGCTCTGCAGGACTCTCCTCGCCCCTGCATGCCACCCAGCATGGGCAGGTGGTGGCGACCCACCCTCAGTGCCCTTTCCTGTCTCACAGGGGCTCAGGGCATTGTCATTAGCGGCCTGATCCCCTTACTGGTGTGGAAGCTGCAGAAGGAGGAGGAGAAGATCCAGGAGCTCCTCCTGGACACGCTGGCGGCCTGCCTGCTGGAGGACGCCACCGAGGCCCTGAACAACCACGTGGTGCCCTTCCTGAAGGAGAAGCTCCTCAGTGCCAATGACAACATCCGCAGCAAAGCTGCCTACACGCTCATGGCTGTCAGGTGAGGCCTGGCTGTACGGATGGAGCAGGGAGGGCGGGAGTGGCCAGCCCTGGGCTTGCTGCTGGTGCACAGAGAAGGCAACTGAGCTGCCCCGGTCTTGTAGCAAGTCCAGGGGTTTGCAAACAGGGAGAACTCTGGACCCCCGGGAGACATGCGCAGTCTGGAGGGACGTGTACTGATGCTTCTTCAGGGCCCGGGGGAGCATTTCCTGGGAGCCTTTCTCTTCGAGGGACAGTGTTGGCCTTCTCACACTTTGGGAAGCTCTTGGGGAGCCCACCACTTTCATTTCCACAGCTTCATACAATGACAGGATTAGAAGTGACCAAAAGTGTCATCTCGCCTGAGGGTGGCTGCTGTTTACATGTCTTAGCCTGTTCTGGCAGCTGGGACTCTTATGGAGTAAAAATGAGTCTTGTGGTTTGCACCCTGGGTCCTGCTCCTTCCCGTTTTGGGGCTAGGGGAACACATCTGGTTTCTTCTTCCCATGATACCTTCGGAAAAGGCTCTGTCACCTCCTGGCTCTTGGGTGGCCTCGCCTTCAGTGGTCCCAGGCCATGCTTCCAGGTTGTCTGAGTGTAGGGGTGAGGCTCAAACCTCACAGCAATGCTCCCCTGCACTCTGACGCCCAGCCCTGTCCAGGCCGGGACCACCAGGGATGGTCCCAACATGAGTTCTTTCCTCTGGTGTCCCCCTGGGGTGGCCCTGGGTCCTGCTTCCTTCCGCTGAGCAAAGTCACCCAGTTGTCCCCTCTCTGGCCCAGCATTCCTCTGGAGGGCAAGAAACAGGTATGGAAGTTTGACGTCATCCCCATCCTGGTGCACCTGTTGAAAGACCCTGTGGAGGAGGTACAAGCCAACGCTGCTGGGGCCCTCATGTACGCCACGGTGACCACTGCAGGTGAGCTGGCCTGCTGGCCAGGCATCCCGGTGGGCGGGGCATCCCCTGAGTGGGTATTGGATCTAATGGGGGGGGTCACCACGGCCCCCCAGCATGCTGCCTACCCCAACCGGTTTTCCAAAACTCCTCGTCTTACACTCAGTGTCCAGGTATTGCCCACTCCCTGCCCTGATAAAATACTGCTGGCCTGCTGTTAAAGTCCTTTCAAGTTTGGGTCCCAGGCTCGCCTGCCCTCTTCTCCCTGGCTACCGTGGGCTGCCAGCTCGTGTCACTTGGTCCCTCCCAGTCACTAGCAGTAGGACCTCTGTCCCATCCCTGGCTACTTACTAGGCCTGGAATTCCTGCCTCCGACCTGGTCCCCCTGTGGGCCGAGATGCTGAGATTGATTAGTTTGCCATCCATGATTCAGCTCTTCTGAGGTCTAAGCAAACACTGGAGCCCTTACTTCTGTGGTGTTTTGATCGACATTATTTTTCTCAATTGGTGGTTGGGAAGTGTGTGCCGCAAATAAGAGTAGAAGATTATCTTCTCAAACTTGGGACTCCCAGCCAGTCCAATAAGCTATCAGAAGACACTGGAGCGGGCTCTTCCACCTGGGGGCCAGGACAGGCCATCCCTCTGTGGTGACCTGTAAAAGCTGTCTGACCCTTCCCGTGGTCCACACTTGCACCCCCCATGCCCTAGGCTTCCTTGATGCTTCATGGAGGACTGTCTGGGCCTCTGATTCTCAATCAGCATGCTGCAAAACCCCCCAGAGTGGGGGCCTCCCACTGGACCCTGATGGTGGAATCTGAGACACATCAGAGGGGAAGAGGGTGGGGCCTTCCCAGAGTTCACAGCCTCCTTTGGATTGTGCAGTCAGGATGCTGACTTCTGGGCAAGGGGCAGGGGCTTCAACTGCGTGTTTATCTCATGGGCGTCCTTAGAGCAGTGTCTCCACCTGCGGTTCCTGTGAGAACTCTTGCAGGGCCAAAGGGCTCATGGCGGGGGGCGGGGGGAGGGGTGGATATTGGCAATGGCTGGAACCCAGGGACGTGAGGTCACTTTTTCCTGAGCTGGCTGTCGACTGTGCTGGGCAGTAGAGACCCAGACATCTCAGCCTCGGTGTCTACGATTTGCTGGGAGTGCCAGAGCGATGAGTGACCTGGGGGAGAAGTGCAGCATGCAGTGGGCTTAGGACAGGGGCAAAGCCTCCTCTGGGAGGGACATGGGTATTGACTCAAAGGACAATGGGAGTTAGGAGGGCAAAGCAGGGCTGGACAGGTCCCAGCAGCAAAGAGAAAAGTGCTCAGGGCAGAAGGGGACAGCCACACCTTTGAGCAGGGGAGGTAGGGTAGGGGGAAGACAGTAAAGGGTTAAGGAGGGGTGTCTCCTTTGCACGTGAACGTCTGTGTCCCCCATTAGACTGAGTGCTGTGAAGACACGCACTGTGTGTCTTATTGTGTGCCTGCTGCAGCGTAGCTGCTCAAGAAATATTTGCCACGTCCATGAATGGTTGGATACAAATTTTAAGAGACTACTGGTGTTGCCTTGTGAGGACTGGATTGTGGGGCCTGGCCTAGGTTGGAGGCAGAGTGCAAGGGCCTGCGTGGGGATGAAGGAGGGGACCCGGGTAGTGGAGGCGCCTCCCCTGTACTGTGCAGGCTGGAGGAGCGGAGGGGGGCACAGGCCCCTTTCGGAATACCTGGTGTTGGTGACGCACAGGGAAGTACGCCGCCCTGGACGCAGAAGCCATCCACCCGCTCCTGAATCTGCTGAAATCCACCTTGAGAAAGGCCCGCCTGAACGCCATCAAGGCCCTCACCATGCTGGCCGAGGCCCCCGAGGGCCGCAAGATCCTGCAGATCTACGTGCCCCGCTTCCGCGAGCTTGAGGTGGACACCAGCGAGGCTGTGCGGCGGGCGGCCCAGATCGCCGTCCAAACCATTGAGTGGAAGCCCTGACCTGACCGGATGCGCCCCATGCCTTAATAAATGGGCCGAATCTCTGTCTCTTGGGTCTGAATGGCACTTGATGTTTGTGGAACATGGTCACATCTCTCGCTCCGTCCAAAGGTGAAATGCCTGACCCAGAAGGACCAGGTGACTGGTGGCCAGGTGAGGCAGCATGGGCTGAACTCAGGGCTCATGGACAGGTGAGCAGCAGCCCTGCTCTCTGTTGGGGCCAAGAATTCCCTCAGAAGCTAGAGGGCTGGGCTGAGCCCTCCAGGGACAAGAGATGGGGGTCAGGGAGTTGGGTTGGGGGAAGAAACACAGCTGGACCAGGCACCACCCTAGTTTCAGACACTGGAGTGACAGGACCTTGGGGTGTGGCTGGGCATGGCCCTGCTCAGCCAGTTCTGCCCTCTTCCCACACTGGGTGGCAGTAAGGAAGGTCAGGGGTACCATCCCATGTGGGCTCTTGCTGGAGGAGGATGAAATGTAAAAGGCCCCCCCAGGGATGACTGCTCAAGACAGATAGCTCAAGGTCTTCCTCCCAAACAGCTGCATTCTTCTCCAAAGCCAGATGGTCACCTGAGGCCCCCCCCCCCACCCCTCCCCCTGCTGTCTGCCTGGCCCCAGGGCTGTCTAGTTTGCCTCCATCTGTGTCTCCACCTACCTTGCTTCTCTCCCCAAATGAAATTGGTGGAGGAGGCTGGAGAGTTGGCGGGAGGTACTGAGAAGCCAGGTTTGCATGGGGACCCCTTAAGCTCCTCCACCCATCCCTGCCTAGTGTGTTAGGGTGACAGTTCTCGAGCAAGTTCTGACCTCTGGTGGAGAAGCTGCAGGAGTGGGGCTCAACTTAAGGGCTGGACTCCTTCGTCTGGGCTGAGCTGGGCCTTGCAGCTCCCCGCTTCAAAGGAGGTCTCTCTCATTACATCCCTACCCAGCGGCCATATTTCTGTGGAATAGAACCTCCCCAGCTCATGGCATGCTCACTTCTCCCATTGTAAGTATTATCAGCAGAACTAGAACCCCCAAGGGTCTGGCCATCTTTTCAGTATCTGGGGCCTTCACTTTCCTAGGAAAAACACGGAGAAGTCTGTGTCCCTGGAATTACAGGATTAGCCCAACTAGACCCAAGAGGGCCTATTCTGAAAGGGATTGGCTGCTGGGCCTAGCTGAGGGAAGGTTAAACCTCAGTCTCAAAAAAGTCTCCATTAGGTGAAACCTTTTCTCCTTCAGGAAAGCAGGTGCTTCAGGGGCTCTAATTCCTCATGTTCCCATCCTGCCTCAATGCACAGTAGGCAGGCTCCGCTCTTATTGCCTCAGCAAAGGGCTCTGACTGAAGGGCTCTGGCCTCGCTGCCAAGACCTGTGTCCTTTGTGATTGACCCATGCGGTGGCCCAGGTGTGGATGTTCCCTTCCTGTGGCAGCTGTCTCAGTCCTCCTCCCAAGAGGGCTATGGCCTCTTGGTTTCCTTTGGAACCCTCTTTCTTCTCTACATTACCGGTGGTGACAGTGTTTCTCACAGTTCTGTTCTAGGCCCTCACTCTTCCCACTCTCCTGCATAATCTCATCTGCCTGACCCTGGGCTTCCTCTACTAGGTTCCCTTCTAAACTAGGCTTGCCTGCTGCCTTCTTTCCCCCACTCTGGGTCTTCAGCCCGTCTCACTCCTGAGTTATCCAAAGTTAATATCTACCCTTAAATGTCTTCAGGAAAGAAATAACGCCAATTCTTCACAAACTATTCCCAAAAATAGGAGAGGAGGGGACACTTCCTAACTCATTCTATGAGGCTAATATTACCCTGATGCCCCACCTGGACAAAGACATCATAGGAAAAGAAAACTATAGATCAACATCCTTTATGAATATAGATACAAAAACACAACCAAAATATTAGCAAACCAAATCCAGCCAACTGAAAAGCATTATACACCATGACCAACTGGGATTTATCCCAGCAATGCAAGGTTGGTTTAACATACAAAATCAATGTAACAAATTAATGGAACGAAGCATAGAAACCACATGATCCTCTTAATAGATGATCAAATTTGACAAAATCCAACATATATATACATATACCGTGTTTCCCCCCAAATAAGACCTAGCCGGACAATCAGCTCTAATGCATGTTTTGGAGCAAAAATTAATATAACACCCAGTCTTATTTTACTATAACATAAGACTGGGTCTTATATAATATAATGCTGGGTCTTATATTAATTTTTGCTCCAAAAGATGTATTAGAGCTGATTGTCCAGCTAGGTCTTATTTTGGGGAAACACGGTGTATGTATATATATATATATATATATATATATATATATATATATATATATATATATATATATATATATGCATATATATATATATATATATATGCATATATATATATATATATACATATACATATAATCGCCTCTCAGAAAACTAGGAACATAGGGGAACTTCCTCAACAAGATAACATATGCAAAAACTCATAGCTAACATCGTACTCAACGGTGAAAGACCGGATGCTGTCCCTCCAAGAGCAGGAACAAGACGATGATGTCTTCTCTCACTATTTGTATCCTATGTTGTACTGGAGGTTCTAGCTAGGACAGTTAGACAAGAAAATGAAATAAAAGGCATCCAAATTGGAAAGAAAGTAAACTATGTTTGCAGACTACATGATTTTGAATATGAAAAAATCCCAAGGAATACACTTAAAAACTATCAGAATTGATGAGTTCAGCATTTTTTTTTTAATTGGGGAAGGGAACAGGACTTTATTGGGGAACAGTGTGTGCTTCCAGGCCTTTTTTCCAAGTCAAGTTGTTGTCCTTTCAGTCTTAGTTGTGGAGGGCGCAGCTCAGCTCCAGGTCCAGTTGCCTGTAGCTAGTTGCAGGGGGCACAGCCCACCATCGCCTGCGGGAGTCGAACCGGCAACCTTGTAGTTGAGAGGATGTGCTCGAACCAACTGAGCCATCCGGGAGCTCAGCGACAGCTCAGCTCAAGGTGCCGTGTTCAATCTTAGTTGCAGGGGGCGCAGCCCACCATCCCTTGTGGGACTCGAGGAGTTGAACTGGCAACCTTGTGGTTGAGAGCCCACTGGTCCATGTGGGAATCGAACCGGCAGCCTTTGTAGTTAGGCGCATGGAGCTCTAGCCGCCTGAGCCACAGGGCCAGCCCGAGTTCAGCAAATTTGAAGCATACAAGATTAATATACAAAAATTGTTTTTCTATACACTAGCAACAGAAATCTAAAAATGCAATTAAGAAAACAATTCCATTTACAATAGCATCAAAACCAATAAAGAACCTAGGAATAAATTTAGCAAACAAAGGTACAAAACTTGAGCACTGAAAACAAAATATTGAAAGAAATTAAAGAGGAGCTAAATAAATGGAAAGACGTCCCATGTTCATAGATCAGAAGACAATATTGCCGAGATGGCATTTAAGTATCTTTATGCAACTCAAACACAGCATGTCCCAAATGGCACTCAACTTTCTCCCACATCTGCTCTTTTTCCAGTGTGGACCTGTCTTTGGAATTGTTGCACCCTTTGCCCGTGTGATCCAGCCAGAATCACTCCTGGCCCCTTGCTCCAGAAGTCTAATCACTACAGTCCTATTACTTCTAATTGCTCGCTTGATGCCATTCCCTTCTCTTTTCTTCTCTGCCACTAATTTGCCCCATTGCTCTAACAGTCTCCTGCTGGGTGTTCTGGCCTCTGTTTCATTTTTCCAGCACCAGCCTGCAAATCTGATCCTACACCTTCCCTTCTGAAGCTCCCACAGGCTTATCTCAAAGCATCAAAGGTCTATAGGTGAGGCCTCTGTGCACCTTGCCCTGCCATTTCTCACTGTTTTCCTGTGCACAGGCCACGTCTCAGCATTCTCAAGCATGCCTTGAACTCTTGCCTCATGTCTTCCCACAAGTCCCTTCTGTTATCCAGCTAGCTGACCTCCTTCTGTCACGGGAGGCCTTCCCTGACCCTGAGGCCAGGTGGGACTCCCTGAGGTGTACACAATGGGTAGAGGGCCAGTGTGTGGCCTTGGTGTCAGGGACGGCTGCTTCGGGCCTTGTGCCCACTCCCTATCTACTAGGGTCACTTGGTAAGCCTCAGTTTCCTCCTCTGTGAAATGTGGTTAATTCTAGTCCTCCCACACGGGTGGTCCTGTGGCCTGCATGTGATAATGCCCTCCCCCAGGCCGAAAAGCAGCAGGCCACACTGAATGCTGGCGATCGCTGCTAGCGTTTCCTTGTATCTCTCGGTAGACCATGTGCTCTGCTCACGGCTGTTTCTTTGCAGCATGTGGCACATAGTAGGCATTCAAAACTGGCAGCTGAAGGATTAAACCAGGGATGAGGGGCTGGTCACGGGAGTGTGTCTTCAGAGTGTGAGTTTTGTGATGCCAGTGGGTCTCCCCAAATCACTTCAAGGCACTTGGAACTTTTTCGAAAGACACAAATCATTGATTTTCGTCTGAGAAGGAAGAGGGACGCCCTGCAGAAACACAGCCCAGGAGTGGCCTATACTTGACAGCTAAAGGGAATCTAACCCCTGGACTCAACTCCCAATAACGTCCCAATAGTAGGCAGACTGGGAGGGGCTGGGAAAGGCTCAGCAAGGGGCATGGCAGCAGCCAGACAGTGCTGAGCAGTGGGGGGGGGGGCTGTTCGCTAGGGCAGAGACCACCCAAGCCCCTCCACTAGCCCAGGCAGGAGCCCATTTCCACCCACGGGCAGCTCTGTCTCCAGCTGGCCTGTGTGGTCATCAGTGGGCACAACACCTGTGGGTGGGAACCCCAGCATGGGGTGGTGCTTACACTAGATGGCACCTTTGCCAGCAGGGCCACAGTTTTAAAAAAGAGAACAAGGCAAACAGAGGTTGGATATAGGAAGGAAATGGTAACAATAAAGTAAACACAAGCAAAAATCCCAAATACATCTAGAGATAGAAAGCCAAAATTAAATTTAAAGTGAAAGTCAGTGTTTATGCCATTCGGAGAAAATGACTCATTTTCTAAAGGAACAGATGTTCTCATTTGCATAGTCTCTGTAATCACAAGTGGACTTCGCTGTGTCCCCTCAGCACGCATGCCCTGCAGCCGGTGGGACTTGATGAGTGACACCCAGGGAGCGGTTTCATTAGCGTAATCCTTGGTCCCATATCCATGGGTCTCCCGGTAGGACCCCCCGCCCCCCCCCAGTGATGAGGGGTCTGGAAGAGGCAGCAGTTCTCTTGCTCTCCTCAGACGCCCCCGGGCCCCAGCTGCTTTAGCAGTAGAAGACGGGCACAGGACCATAGTCAGTATCAACGGGAACCCGCAGGTGTTGGCAATGTTTCTCCAGCATGGCGACTCTGCCGTGTCACTGTGCTCTGTCCCTTTTGGTGTGGTACCATGCTCCATTTCCTCCATATATGCCTTTTCTGGGGCCAGTTTGGGGCCTGGCCTTGGCTCCAGGACGCAGAACATGCTGCAGACCTCTCAGAGGCAGCTCTGGGACTCCTTGAATACATCTGGAACAGAGGGAACAGGCAGACGTCAGGAGGCACAGACCAGGACACGGGAAGGGCTTTGTAGGGCTCACGTCTCGGCGGTGAGTCCAGCAGGAAGGCCAACAGCCTTGCTCCTGATATGAACAACAGGCCGCAGGCCCTGCTACGGAACACCTCCTTCCATCCTCAGACACCGGGAGAGTGGGCGAGGGATGAGGGGAGCGTGTGGGCGCAGAGGGGGGCTGCCTGGGCCCTGCTTGCCTTCTACCAGCAGAGCCTTCAGCCGGGGTGGGGGGGGCCCCTGAACTGGGTGGCGGACGTGTCGCAGGGGCCCGTGCCATCACAGGCGAGAGCTCAGCCTGCCCGGTCTCAGGTACATGGCCGAACACAGCTCTATAGGGCTAGGGAAAGTGGCTACTCCTCAGCACCCCCTTCGCAGTCACTACTCTTCAGAGGACAGAGGGACCCCACGGATTTTTTAACAGTCACTGCTCTCCTTGGCAACCTCTCAGGGAGTGACTTCTCCAGGCAGGCCCAAAATAAGGCTCTCCAGGCCCTGGAAGGGGAATCACTGGTGCTCTCCAGGAGGCAAAGGACGCAAGTCTAGGAATTCTAGGAAAGTTTCCACTCACTTCTCTAGGCCAAATTTGTGGAAACGCCGAAGTCTGGGGCTGAGCCTCCACTCCCGCAGGGCAGCGTGTGCCGCCCTGTGTTCGGGGCCTGCTCAGACGGTCAGCACCACGGCCAGCACCGGCACAGCCCCGGGGCCCAGCCGCCGCCGGGATGCTTTCCTCCCCGTGACCAGGCAAGCAGGCGCCCAGCAGTGTGCGCTGTGATGCGCTCTGTGTCTCACCCCGCTGGGCAGCCTCCACTTCAGCTGCACCCTGAGGCTGAGGTGGCACCAGGGATGATGGAACCCATTAGTCAAGGACAGAGGAGCCTCTGATGCAGCAGCCGGAGGACCCCCCAAGCCAGAGACACAGACATCTGCCCCTGGCGCTGAGAAGTCCTGAGCAGTACACTCTGGCCCCGCTCTCTCAGATGCCCGTGTTGTCACACCACCATGCTGCTGCCAGGCCCAGATAGGCCGCTGTATGTGAAAAGCAACTGATCATTCGATCATAGCCCCAGAGCAGTCTGATAGAGGTGGGATAGGATAGTGACCAAGAGCCCACACGGAGAGGTCAGCCTGCTTGTGTTCAAACCCCAGCTACACTACTGCCTGGTTACCTCTGGACCCCGGGGCCAGTCACTTAACGGTCCAGTGCCTCAGTTTCCCCATCGTTAAAGTGGGGCTAACACTTGTACCTATCACAGGTGGGGGTAATTTAGACAGAGCCTGGCACATACCAAATGAGCAATAAATGTTAGCCACTGGCATCATCACCCACCCATGACAGTGGAAAGGGGGAGACGGGGAATTGAGAGGTGCACCAAGAACAGTCACCTAGCACACTGTGGGCACCAATGAGCCAGTCCCTTCCCCACTTAGAGAAGAGAAATTCCCGGGGAGTCCTGTATTCTCCATGGGGCAGCCTTGCTCAGAGAGGCCTCTCCCTCGCCCCACATCTGCCTGGCATAAGTCCAAGGAACCCGTCCAACCTGGGTTCTCTTCTGCAGGTGTCAGGAGGGAGCCCAGGCCTCTTTGCTCTGGAGTTCCCTGGCAGGAGTGGAGAAGGGGCCCTAGGATGCTGTGTTCTCCTCAGGCAGGCTTTTCCCTCCCTTCCCTACCTGCCTCCCTCCCTCCCTTCCTCCCTTTCCTCCTTCCCTCCCTCTCTCCCTCCCCAGCACTCTCTGCCCCAGACTCAGGACTAATCTCATTAGGCCTTTATCCCTGTTTGCGTCATGGCCTGGAGAAGCTCAGGTTACCCTCTCCTATGGCCCTGAAGACTCCTTTCCTGACTCCATCTGCTGAAACCTTTCCTCTGGGCCCTTGGGCCTCCAGGGCTCAAGCCTCTCCCTGGAACATTCTCTCTCTTCTTGATCAGACTGAAATCTAGTTGTCCTGGAATCTGTCTTGCCCTGGTGCCCTCTTAGGTGGGGTTGCTTCCCCTCCTTGCCGACTACCTTCTGCTCCCCCATCAGAGTAACCCTCTCATTTGGAATGCCTGTGTAAGGCCTCCCCATCTCCCTTCCATGCCGGTCCACCAGGTTTCTCTCTTTGAGGCACACGATCTCTGTGTGGTGAAACCCAACAGCCAGTTCTCAGGCATCTTTCTTCACCCATCAGCATTTGCCTCGGTGGACTGACCCATCACCCTTCCCACCCCCCACCCCCAATGCTTTCAGGTCACCAAACGCCTCTGTTTTTGTGCCCCTCACCTGGCTCCTTCTTGTGGCCTAGAGTGGCCCTCGCTTCATGTCAGACCCCTTCTCTTCTCCCCCAACACCTGCCCTCCAGGGGTAGCCCAGCGCACCTGCTGGTGTCTCACACGTGGGCCTTTTCAGCCCAGACCACTCCCCGTGGATGTCCTACAGGCATCTCCACCTCAACAAACCCCAAACCCCGCCAAAGGTATCTTAGGAAAGATGAAAGATGGAGCGTCTGCCTGGAAGAACAATTCTGGGAGTGGAGATGGTAGGGCAGGGGGTGCTGGGGTGGCAGCACAGGCCATGTCCACCCCAGAAAACTAAACAGGGTCCTCTCCCAAGGCTTTGGCTCCTCCTCTCACCTGGCTGTGCTTGAAACGTAGGTCTGGATCTCTTCCCTTGTACTTCTGCATCCAAATCTACCCTTTCCTCTTTTCGTCAACTCCAACAGAGCCCGAGGAGCTGGGGGGAGAGCAGGGATTTGTCATCACGTAGGGCCCTGTCTCACAGGCCAAAGGGTGCCATGGTTGGGAGCTGGGCATCAAGGTCTCGCTGGACTGAAAAGGGATCTGGTCCTTACACTCCAAGAGACAGAAGGAATGTGGGGGGGCATTTCAGTTCTGGCTCTCGTACCGTGGGGCGGTGGTGTGGCCTTGGCAAACCGTGACAACCTGTCTGGGTCTGTGTCCTATAGCTGCATAGAAAGGGGTGGGAGATAACACGCTCAGTTCTGAGGGTCCAGAAACCTGTGCCCTTCAGGGTAGGAGAGACCACCCATCACCCCTGGTCTGTTCCTTCTGGTAGAGGAGGCTTTCTTATCTGATGAATGGGATAGGACAGACCGGGAGCTGCTATCCTTCCAGAAGCCTCTCCTGGTGGCTGGCACAGACAAGCACTAACTCAGCCCAGAAGAGGTTTTACCTGCTTTCCTTAGTAGCCTGGCCCCTGGCCACGCTCAGCTGCTTGAGCTCAATAAGGTATTTGTAGGTGCAGAAGGGGAGCGCCCTTCCCTCTGGTCTGTGATTTTGTTCTCTTTCTAAAAACATATATGGAAACTTTGGGAAGTATAAAAATCTAGCCAATTGTTGTTTTCTTTTTCTTTTTCTTTTTTTTTAAGGGTTAGGGTCAGCAGAAACACAACTAAATGAACATTTCCTTCAAGTCTATCCTGGAATATCTTGGTATTATTATACCAGCCTTGGTATATTTGAATCTCAGCCCACCCTCCAACCCCACCCCGCAACATATGGCAGTGATGTGATGAGTTTGGGCTGGGCCCCCTCCCTAGCCAGCCCACTCTAAGACCTGCCCCAGCTCCACCTCTGGGACTGAAGTGTCAGAACTAAGCTTCTGTTATGTTAAACCACAGAGACTGGGTTTAGCCTTGAATTGCTTCCTGATGATGCCATATGTGCGTATTTACCTTTATACTATCAGCCTGCTGTGGATGAGGTCCCCAGGTGTACTGGAAGAGCCTGCGTTCACCTGCTGTCCCCACCCCCACCCCATGTACTGGTAAGCAGAGGGTCTGGCCTAGTGCCTGGACATTGACACGGCTCCACAAACACTAATTTTCCTCTTCATTTCCCCCTCCCCTATCAGCAGCTACTTTGTGTTCTCCAGAGCACCTGGCCTACTGCTAGGCAGGTGGGAAACACTCAACAAGTACTTGGCTGCCTCAGAAACAGGCAAAACCAAACAGCTGAGAGTAAGAGAAGGGCAGAAAAGAACACAATCTAAATGATTAAGACCCTGAGCAACAGGAAATTAAATCCATCACCCCCATCTTAAGGTGCTCCAGCAGGGAAGTCTCCCACTGTCACTGATGCGGGAGGGGTGATGCATGGTGGGCCTCCCCCCCCCCCCTCGACTATCCTGGCTGTCCTCCCCATTGGCTCCATGCCTCTTCCAGCTGGGCTCCGTGTGCAAGAGAGGAAAGAATCAAATGGAAACTACTGGAGAAGTGGGGCCCGCGGGGAAAGCCTAAGGGTGACTTGGGGGGTGGTCTTCTAACTTCATGGCTTTTAGCCAACCCCCAGGCAAAGGTGCAAGGGAGGTCTTACAGACCCTTATCCCTTCTGAGCTCTTCCCAGAACCCTTCTGCTTTCTGGTTCAGCCCAGTTCCTGTCCTGTGGAGCCTACTGGCCCTGCCAAAGGAGGCCATATGGTGGGACCAGGTCAGAGCACAGCCATGCCACTTACCAGTTTTGGTACCTTGGACAAAGGACTTAACTTCTCTGAGCCCAGGCTTTCTAATATTCCAACTGTGGTGACTGACACCTGCCTCTTGGGAGGTGGGAAATGGCTGCTCCAGGAGAGGTTGAGAGGCACCCAGCCCTGAGCTCGCCACAGGCAGCTGCCTGAATTACTGTCCCCTCCCCCTTCCTGTTGGCTTAATTCCCTCTGGATGGGTAACAGCTGGGACTGGCCTGATTACATTAATTCATACTGAGGTTAGGAAACTTAACACTTCCAAAGAAAATTTGCATTTTAAAAGCTAAACTTCTCATTCTAAATGAATACCTAATTGGCAGAGGATTGTTGAAAAGCTTTGTAGTTTAGCTTTCTTTTTAAGGCAGGGCCCTTTCTGTGTTATTTCCCTATATCTGACCCATTCCGCCTCCAGCCTCCTCTCCCACTTTGTGCAGGAATGCAGCCACTTTTCTCCAAAGCTAGCAGAGTCAAGTTACTGCTCACTGGGATTAGGAAACTGTTGGTCGACACTTGAATATGGTAACAGCAGCACTTATGTGCTTATCCGGAATCGGGTCTGTGAATACGGAGATCCCCAGCATGGTGAGAAGACTGACTACGAAGAGGAATATGGCAAAATAGAGGAAGGGTACGTTGCAGATGATCAGAGGACACTTGTTTACTGAGCAGCTCTGGGGTCCATAGACAATCATGGATACCACTTGTAGGAAGCCAATCAGAAGTCCACCAGTCAGCCCCCAGAAGGCATCCTGCCAAAGGAGGACCCCCGAGAGAGTCACCTGAGAGGAAGATGGTGATGAGACTGACCATCTTCAGCCTCGCCTCCCTGACTAGTGGAGTTCTAGTTAACCTTGTCATAAGGGCTTCAGATACCTTGCAGAAGCAGAGTGTGAGTACCAGCGTGGAGATGATACCTTCCTGGGCTGAACAAAGACCTAAGTCATTTGCCCTCTGTCTGACGTCAATCAGAGAACTTAAGAAACATTGGAAACACTTTGAAGATTACAAATAGGCATCTCAAACATATTGTGTCCAGAAAGCCCCCAGTTCTCCCCATCGCTGTAACAGGCACCTCCATCTCCCTGGTCGCTCAGGTTGAAACCCCAGATGTTATCCCTGGGGTTTTTTCTTTCCATCCTGCCTTACCACCAACCCATCAGCAAATCCTGCTGGCTCTCCCTCTAAAATGTATCCAGCATCCAACCACTTCCCATCTTCTCTATGGCTACCACCTGAATCCCAACCTGCCATCTTTTCTCCCTCCCTGGTCTCCTGGTTGCCCACTGTCCCCACAGAAGCTAGAATGAATGATCTCTTCAAAGGAAGTGACCTTGAATCTGAACCCTGAAGGATGAGCCAGAAATATTAAGATCTAGGAAGGGACCCAAAGGGAGAGAAGGGCAGCAATGGGTGGCACCAGGGAACTCAAAACTGCCTGCATACATTCAAACTAAGTCTCTGACCACCTTGGCTAATGTCCTTGTATCCCCCACCCAACCCCCAGCACCTGCCCTCCATGATCCTTTTTAAAAAATCTTTTAAATCTTATCAGAAATTGCTATGTATTCACTGGGTGTCATCTGTCTCCTCCAACTAGACTGTCCACTCTGTAAGAGCGAGGAGTTCATCTTGGCCCTGGAGCTGTAAGTGGAGCTTGATTCAGGAGGAGACAGAGGTTACAGTATGTGAACAAAGTGTTGGAGAAAGCTCAAAGCAAAGGCCAGGTGATCCACAGGAACCATTCATCAAAGGAGATGTGTAGAAAGATCTAGAAACAGGAGGGCAGCAGAAGCCAGGTGAGCATGCCATCTCACACAGGAGAGAGGGTCTGGAGAAGTTCTCTAGGTTGAACAGAGCACCTACAACATGCTTGTGACCTTGGATCAGCGGGACAGCCACTGCCCAGATCCCCCATTTTCCTTGGTGATGGGCCTTGATCCCTGAAAGGTGGTGTCACAGGTGAGAGGCAGATTCTCCTGTCTGCCCCTCTTTCCCAGGCCCTTCAAAGAGGAGAGGCTCTGGTAGCGCTCTCTCCCCACTTTATCGGTGCTCAATTGAGTCCTGGTGAGGTGGGTGGAGCAGGGAGCATAAGCAGGTTGGTCTATAGGACTGAACACCTGAGATGAGCGTGGGACGAAGCATCAGCCAGGAGGAGGAGGAAAAAGGTGTTTCTGGCAAGGAGAATGGTCCACGCAAGTGAAGGGAGGCCACAGAAGTCACAGGCAGTTAGGTAATCAGCCCTGCAAATTGGTAGGACGGTTGGGGGTCTATGGGCTGTGCATGCAGAGGGCCAGGGCTGAGAGAAAGGAAGGGGCCAGATCACTGAGCACCTCACTTTGCTCAAGGACTTGTGCAAGGCCCACCCAGCCACTCAGCGCCATTAGGGGAAACAAGTTAAAATATGACTCAAATAATAAATGAAAATACTCTGGCAAACTGTGCTTTCAAAGTCTTACTGATGAAGCAATTGAACTCGTCACCGGGATCTTTATTTAGTTTTAAGCGTGGCTGGGAGACGGTCCTCACTGCAGGGAAGGTTCCCATGACTGTACATTCCCCGGTGAGTATGAAACCTCTGAGCATGACACATCCATGTACAGAGGCGAGAGAAGAATAATTTCCTACAGCCAGATATGCGTTAGGAAGGGTCATGCACACTTTGCATCGCCTATGGCATGGATGAAAGTGGATTACATTCCAAAGGAAGGAAAACAAAGCAGAGCTTGCCTTTATCCCACATGCACAAGAGGGAGCCCGGACCAAATCTGCCCAGGAGGAAATAATCTCTCAGAAAGCAAATGATGCAACATTATGAACCTTGAAGTAGAAAAGACCCTCCTAGGGCAATTCTGGCAAGGACTGCTATAACGTGAAGGCAAACCATGGCCGTGCCAACACCCACTTACCTGCTCAGTGACTCTCCTGCAAAACATGGCAAGTAGGAAGATGGCAGCAATGGGTGACACCAGGGAACTCAAAACTGCCTGCATCTTTACAAACAGTTGTTCACTGTGTGTCGTTTCAATATTAGGGACCCAGAAGATGGTGACAGCAATTAAGATTATAACAAAAAACCTGTAAATTAAACCAATAGTCAAAGAGAGTTTGATGAGTTTTTTTTTCCTTTGCCAATAAAATAGCTGCAAACCATAAACTATTAACTCAATTCTTCCTTAGGTTAAATTCAGGTGCCCTTTCATAAGTCTGGGGCAGAGGAGACAGCCATGCCCCTAAACACTAATAGGGCCATATGGCTGCAGACATAAATCCTACGAATTCTGAACAAGTAAAACTGAGTGTCTGTTTGCCTGTTACTGGATCATGGATAGACTTTTACCATATGGGGAGGATGGGTTCGGGGCAGTCATGCTTAAAATATATAATACATGGAAAATATTAATTTCTTGAAGGGTAAATACATTTTTAAACATTTCGGACAAATTAGGATGGCACATGATTTTAAACAGTTCAACAAGTTCAGGAACTTATTTTATTATTTAAATTTTGCTGAAAATTTTAAGGAACTAAGTAGAGGTTTCACACGTTCATTGCCTTTTCTAAGTACAAACATATTTAATGTGTATCTATATATAAAATTACACCAGATCGAATGTCACCCCAAAGATGAATAAATCTTATTAGTTCTGTGTCAACAAAAGCTTAAAAATGATAATTTTGAGAGACTGAGGGTAAGTTAGAAAGGACTAATACCCTGATAGTCAAAGAAGAGGCAAGGAAGTGAGTCCAGTAATGAAGAAGTAGCTCCAGTAATGATGGGCTAGCGGCATGGGACTAACCCTCCCCCAGACAACAATGAAAAATTCTGGATCAAATATAAAAACAAAAACACTGAAGAGTAGCTGAAAGCAGGCAGAACTGAGGGGAGGGAGTGGGATTCAATCCTTTAAAGAATGAAACTATGCTGGGTGCTATCTACATTTATCCAGCATTTCCCCTGCCTTGAGGCCCTCCCTACGTAGTTTGCATGATGTGGGGTGGCTGGAAGTTAAACAGAAAGCCTCACTCTTAGTGGATTGAGGAGTCAGCAGGGTGGGGATTCAGAGTGGTTGTAAATGTTTGAGTAAAATTCCAGAAAGGTGGGAGCCCAGAGCAAGGAGGTCTAAATCTGGGTATAAACCCCACGTAAACCCTTGGTTGACCCATGAATTATGAATGTGGGGGAGAATCTCCAAATAGTCCACTAATAAGCAACTGCTGGAAAGCAGAAAAAGATTTCAGCTCCTGCCTCCAGTGGGGAAGACAGAAATTGGACTTTGAATCTCATCAGATTAGAGGGGCTATCTAACCACCTCAGGCTTTTCACTGAAACCCCTGAAGATCCGTGCCTTAGACACTATATCCCAAGACTAAGAATTTGCTGTAGGACTAGGGCAAAACTGAAACAGACCCACCCTAACAAAGTGTAAAACCAGGCTTCCACAGTTTAAGATGATCAGCTAGTAACTCACCTGCATGCTTGAACAAAAACCAATACTCTTTAGAGGAACATGATACAGAGTCTTTACAATATATTATCCACAATGTTCAGTATACAATAAAATGTACTAAGCATGTGAAGAAATAAGAATATGTGACCCATAGTCAAGAAAAAAGTAATCAATAGAAACTGATCCCAAGATGACCTAGGTATTAAAATGAGAAGATGAGAAACTCAAAACAGTTATTAAATCTACATTAAAAGACTTAAAGGAAATGATGATTATGAAGTAACAGATAGGAAATTATGACAGAAAATTGGAAACCATAAAAACTTTAAAAAGAAACCAAGTAGAAATTCCAGAACTAAAATTCCAGTTCTATATATGAAATGAAAATTTCACTGGTTGGCTTTAACAGATTGGAAATGGCAGAATAAAGGGCCAATACACCTAACGACAGATTGATAGAAATCTAAACTGAGGAACACAGAGAAAAAAATTTTAAAAAAGAAACAGAGCTTCTCTGATCTGTGGGACAATATCAAAAGAGCTAATATGTTTGTAGAATCTCCCCCAAATAGGAGAGATGGAGCAGAAATATTGCAAAGAAATAATGGTCAATAATATCCTCAATTTGATGAAAACGATTAATTTACAGATTCATAACGTTAGCAAAAGCCAATCAGGATAAACACACACATGCACACACACTCTTAAGCACAACATAATGAAACTGCTAAAAACCAAAAAATGAAGAGAACATCTTGAAAGCCGTACAAAAAAAGATACACTACGTACAGAGAGCAGTACTATGAATTATGGCTGACTTCTCATCAGAAACAAGAGCACACGAGAAAATGGAAGAGCATCTTTAAAGTGGTAAAAGGAAAATATTATTAACCCAGAATTCTATATCCAGCAAAAATATTCTTCAAAAATAAAGATGGGAGATGATAGGGGTTAAGGATGGGTGAAAGGGGAAGGGATTAAGAAACACAAATTGGTTGTTATACAGTAGTCATGGGGATGTAGGGTATAGCATAAGGAATATAGTCAATAATATTATAATAACTAGATATGGTGCCAGATAAGTACTAGATCTATCAGGGTGATAGATGGGAATGAGGTTGGGGGTTGGGTAAAAAAGGTGAAGGCATTAAGAAACACAAATTGGTAGTTAATGCAGAATGGAGAATATAATCAACAATGTTGTAAGGTTCATGTAAGATGCCAGATGGGCACTGGACTTATCAGGGGGATCACGTCAGACTGTGTAGATGCCTGACCAATGTGCTATACACCTGAAGAGCTGAAGTAGAATAATGTTGAATGTCAACTATTACTAAATATATAGGTATATATAGTTACAGGATGTGGAGCACAACATAGGGAAGATAGTCGATGGTATTGTAACAGCTGTATAAGATGTCAGAGGGGTAGTAGCTTTGGGGGCGGGTTATGACTTTATGAAGGGTTTAAATGTCTATTACGTTGCTTTGTACAACTGAAACTAATAAAAAAATTTAAAAGAAATAAAGATGGAATAAAAACATTTCCTGATAAAAACTGAGAGAATCTGACACCAGCAGACCTGCATGACAAGACATGCTGAAGAAAGTCCTTTAGGGTAAAGGGAAATGACACAGATGGAAACTCAAACCCAAAAGAAGGAATAATGAACACCCAGATCATAAAATATATGGGTAAATATAAAATACTATTTTATTTTCTTATTTTAATTTGTTTAAAAGGCAATTGGCTACTTAAAACAAAAAATATATATATACCACTATAACTATATTGTAAGGTTTATAATGTAAATGGATATAAAAACATATGACAACAATAACAAAAGATGGAAGGGGAAATGGCATATACTGTTACAATGTACTTACATTTTACAAAAAATGGTACAATATTAACACTAAGTAGACTGTTATAGATTAAGAATGACTATTGTAATGCCTAGAGCAACCAAAAGAAATTGAAATGGAATATTAAAAACTATTTCCAACCATACTAATGATTCATTAAATGTAAATGAACTAAACACTGAAATTAAAAGGCAGAAATTGTCAGATTAGATAAAAAAATCAAGATCTAACTATATATGCTCTACAAGGGACTAATTTTATTTTATTTTTTATTTTTTATTTTTTTCAAGGGACTAATTTTAAATATATTTATAGATTAAAAGTAAAAGATGTTACAAACACTAAGCATAAGAAAGCTGGTGTGGGCTTAATGAATAATGAAGTAAACCTTAAGACAAGAAGTATTATTAGAGGTAAAATAGGACATTTCATACTGATGAAAGAGTTAATTCCTCAGAAAGCCATACAAGGATAAATGAGTAAGCACCTAATACCAGAACTTCAATGTATAGAAAACAAAACAATAAAACAAAAACAACAACAAAAAACAAAACAAAAATGACAGAACTATAGCAAGGGAGAAATAGACAATGACACAATCATAACTGAAGATGTTAATACCCCTCTCTCAGTATAAAATATACTGAGAGTATACATGTATATATAATCTACACACTAAATATATAACATGTAATAGAACTAAGCAAAACTTAAGTAAGTACACAAAAGTATCAATAAATTTCAAGAGGTTAAAATCTCATAAAGTATGTTCTTGGATCACAGTGGAAGCAAATTAAAATCACTAATAATAATAGGAAAGTGCCAAATACTTAGAAATGTAACAGCACACTTCTAAATAATCCATAATCAAAGAAAAAATCACAAAGAAATTACACAATATTTTTAAGAGAATGAAAATAAAGACACAACACATAAAAATTTGTGGGGTGAAGCTGAAGCAGAACTTGGAGGGAAATTTAGAGCTTTAAAGGGCAATAGTAAAAATAGTAAAGGTTTTAAACCAATGATCTGAATTTCTACTTTAAGAAGCTAGAAAAAAAAGAAGAGCAGAGCAAATCCAAAGTAAATAGAAAAAAGGAAATAATAAAGAACAGAAGTGAATGGGGAAAAAACCCCAGAGGAATAAACAAATCCAAAAGTTGGTTCTTTGGAAATATTATTAAAATTGATAAACCCCTAGGCAAGTTTGATTAGAGAAAAAGAGAAAAATCCATAAATTACTAATATCAACAATGAAAGAGGGATAATTAGTACAGATCCTACAGATATTTAAAAGATAATAAGGTAAAATTATGGGAGGTGCTAAGAGCCATCTCAGTGAGGATGCTTCTGAACATCTTGCTCATTGGCATACCAGGGGTTGGAAAAATCACACTAGGCTAAGATCTTGCAGAAAGATCAGGACTGAAATACATTACTTGGGTGATTTAGCTGGAGAAGTCTGATCACCCCATATAATGGAGGCTACTGGCAAGACGGCTTCTCCCAAGAGAACGCCAAAAGATGCAGAGATGATGGCACAAATCCAGAAGGATATGGGAATTACAGAATATGAGCCAAAAGTTATAAATCAGATGTTAGAGTTTGCCTTCTGATATGTGACTACAATTCTAGATGATGCAGACATTTTCCAAGCCGTGCTAAGAAAGCTACTATTGATGCAGATAAAGTGCATTCGGAAAACCACTGTCATCCTGACCACTTTTTCACCTTGCCTCCACTAAGAGATTTTTGTAAAATTAACTATTGCGAGGCAAAGAAATCAAATCCTTCTACTACTGATCGAGTCATATTCAGGTCGTAGATTGCCACAAGATAGAAATTGCTTAACTGCTCCAAACTAGAGACTTAAGTCTTTACAAAAAAATGTATTTAATCCTGCAGGCAGAATTACAGTTCCACTCGGTTCAGTTACTAGCAGACCAAGTACTCCCGCACGAGGCACAACAATCCCACAAACCCTATTTCAACTAAAGCAGGGACTCCAAAATCCCCCAGGGGCAAGGTTAACAGTACAGATGCCTGATTCACAGTCTCGATCTGTAAAAACATAAATTCTTGCAACATCAGCAGTTCAGAATGTTCTGATTAACACATGATTAATTGGGTTCAAAATCATTTTTTTTTCACAGTGAAAAAAATTTTGTATTTAGAAATAGCCAGCTGGACTCAGTTTAGATGATCCCAATTTTGTTGCCAACATCCAAAGCATCATAGTCAGGAGCCAGTGGAACACATGCTCTTATCAGACCTGATCAGATCTTGGCCACAGTGTCACAGAGCTTCTTCACAGCCTGTTTGATCTGGTGCCTGGTGGCCTTGACATCCATCCACAATGGACACAAGTGTATTGCTGTCTCCTATCTTCTTCATGGCCGACTCGGTAGTCAGGGGGGATTGGATGATGGCACAGTGGTCAAGCTTGTTTCTCCTGGGGGCGCTCTTTGGAAGGTATGTGGGCTGCCTTCAGAGCCACAGTGTCTTGGCCTTTGGAAGGTGGGTTATGCATGGACCTTCTTTTTGTGGACGCCTTTCAGCACCGTTTTCTTTGCCTTCAAAGCCTTTGCTTTGGCTTTGGCTTTGGGAGGGGCAGAGGCTTCCTGCTTCACTTTTGGCGCCATCTTTGTGAAAAGCCAAAATCATTCTTATTACCACTAACAGAGCATTACCATAAAATAATGCCAATAAATAATCAAATGAATTGAAAAGAAAACAAGACAATGATGCTGCTGCTGCTGCTGATGGCTATGGTAACTTGCAGTTGAGCCTTGATGTGTACAACATGTATACTTGGTCTTGAGTCCACTGTACTGAAATTAAACATGCATACTAGATGTTGTCAAGTTGTGTTTTAGAAAACTTAAATAGTATTTAATGAGTGAATATAGTTACCATACTTTTCAAATGAGACGTTGGGTTTTCTTTAATAGGAATAGTAATAGGTATAAAGTTGTCATTCATCAGAAAAAAAAGAAAAGAAAAATTATGAACTAGCAATAACTACCAATTCAGATGAAATGGACAAATACCTGGAAAAATTCAACACAGGATACAGAAAACTTCAATAGCCATACATCTATTAAAATTGAATTCATAACATTATTAAAAATATTACCATGAAGAACACTACATATCTACAAATTTCACTGCTGAATTCTACCAAACACTTATAAAGAAATAATACTAATCTCATACAAACTCTTTCAGAAAACAGAAGAGTTAGCAATTCCCAAAACATTTTATAGGGCAGACTAACGCTCAAACCAAATACTGTCAAAGACACTATAAGAAAATTATCAGTCTCTCTCATAAATACAGATGGAAAAATCTTTTAAACAAAATATTAACAAATCAAACCAACTAACATATAAAAGAGAATACAACATGACCAGACAGGGTTTAGCTCAGGTTTATAAGGTTGGTTTAACACTCAAAAATTCAATAATTGAAATTCACTGCATTAACGGCGTAAGAGAGGAAAACATGATCATTCTAACTCAGGCAAAAAAGCACTGGACACAATTCAACATCCTAGGATATTCTAGCTCACTTTTGGAAGATTTTAGCTTAGCCTTTTAGCCTTCCACAATGCACAGATTCAGACTTCAATCAAGTCTTGGGGAGGAAACTTGTGTATGTTTGAGGCCTCTCAATTTGGAGCTTGAGCTCCATGAGACTGCCAAAGGTTGTACAGGTATCTCTGTCTCCTAGTAGCGGTCTTTGTCTGGAATTTTCATCTAGTTCTTGTTGCTTTGGAGTGTCTTAGGAACAGAAGAGAATTTCCTCAACCTGCCTAAACCAGAAACAAACAAAAAAACAACGAAAAACCCTACAGCTAATTATACTTAATGGTGAAAGATTAAACACTTCTTTGAGATTGAGAATAATGCAAAGGTTTACTTTCACCACTTCTATTAAACACTGTATCCAGTCATAGCCAGTGCAACAAAGCAAGAAAAAGAAAATACTTATAGATTGTAAAGGAAGAAGCCTATTTTCATTCATGAAGGTATGATCGTGTACATAGAAAATTCCAAGGAATCTACAAAATATGAGGAGCTACTAGAACCAATAAGTCAATTTAGAAAAGTTTACAGTATCAATGTCAATTAAAAAAATCGAATGTATTTCTTTATACTAATAGCAAACAGTCGGTAATTTATAACAGTTGCATCAAAAACAAAAAATTCTTAGGAATAATGTGTAACATCTCCACATTGAAAACTAGAAAACAGAGAAATTAGAGAAGATTGAAGTAAACAGAGATGTGCCAAGGTCACAGATTAGAAGATTCAATATGAAGGTGTTCATTCTCGCCATACTGATTATAGATTCAATACAATCCCAATAAAAATCCCAAAATACTTCTTAAAATTGACAGGTTGAGTCCAAAAATTACATGGAAAAGCAAAAGAGCTAGAATAGCTAATTTTGAAGAATAAAGTTGGAGGCCTCATACTACCCAATTTAAGACTTACTATAAAGATAGTTTAGTGATGCCAGATATACAGATTAATGGAAATAGAGTCCAAATAGATCTAACCATATGTGTCAACTGATAGTAGCCAAAGGAGCCAAAACGTTGGTGAGGATATGGAACAACTAGAAATTGTCACACATTGCTCATGGGAATTAAATGAGTGCAACCATTTTGGAAAACAGTTTGGCAGTTTCTCATAAAGTTGCAGGATCAAAATCAACGTACACTGACAATGAATTATCTGAAAAAGAAATAAAGAAAACAATCCCATGTACAATAGCATCAAAAGCAGTAAGATACTTAGGAATATATTTAACCAAGGAGGAGATCTTTACACTGAAAACTATACTAAGACACTGATGAAAGAAATTGAAGATATAAATAAATAGAAAGGTATGCTGTTCATGGATTAGATGAATTAATATTGTTAAAATACCCATGTTAACCAAAGCTATCTACAGATTCAATGCAATCCTTATCAACTTTCCAAAAGCATTTTTTACAGAAATAGAAAAAAAAGTCCTAAAATACGTTTGGAACCACAAAAGACCCTGAATAGCCAAAGCAATTCTGAGGGAAAAAACAACAAAGCTGGAGGCATCAGACTTCCTAATTTCAAACTATATTACAAAGCAATAGTAATCAAAACAGTGTAGAATTGGCACAACAGACACATATGCATTTCTCTGACAATTAAGTTCGCGAACTCATCCTAGAAAAAGTGCTACATATCTTATTGCTGAATATCGCTACTGTCACCTTTGAAGTACTCCTCTTGGGAAGCTATGCACTGACGCCAGCACCTAGTCCACCCTTCAAAGCAATTTTGGAATTCTTTTTCTGGAATGACCATCAGAGCCGTCATCATATTACCCTTCATGTCCTGAATGTCATCAAAATGTCTTCCTTTCAAGATTTCCTTTATCTTCAGGTAAAGAAAGAAGTCATTGGGGGCCAGATCAGGTGAGTAGGGAGGGTGTTCCAATACAGTTATTTGTTTACTGGCCAAAAACTCCCTCATAGACAGTGCCCTGTGAGCTGGTGCCTTGTCGTGATGCAAGAGCCATGAATTGTTGGTGAAAAGTTCAGGTCGTCTTTTTCACGCAGCCTTTTCAGCACTTCCACATAGTAAACTTGGTTAACTGTTTGTTCAGTTGGTACAAATTCATAATGAATAATCCCTCTGATATCGTAAAAGGGTTAACAACATCATTGCAACAAGCTTGTGAACTTAATTGTCACACCATCGTAGACCAAAGGAACAGAATTGAGAGCCTAGAAATAAACCCATGCATATATGGCCAACTAATATTTGACAAGGGAGCCAAGAATACTTAAGGGAGAAAAGACAGTCTATTCAATAAATGATGCTAGAAAAATTGGATATTCACAGCAGCAGAATGAAATTGGACTCCTATCTTATAATACTCACAAAACTTAACTTGAAATAGATTAAAGACAAATATAAGACCAAAAACTAAAACTCCAAGAAGAAAATAAAGAGAAAAAATTCCTTCACATTAGTCTTGGCAATGGTCTTTTTAATTTTTATTTTTTTTTAAATCAGGGAATATTGGGGAACAGTGTGTTTTTCCAGGACCGATCAGCTCCATGTCAAGTTGTTTTCCATTTAGTCGTGGGGGGCGCAGCTCAGCACCAGGTCAAGTCGTTGTTTTCAGTCTAGTTGTGGAGGGTGCAGCTCACTGGCCCATGTGGGAATCCAACCGGTGACCTTGGTGTTATGAGCACTGTGCTCTAACCACTGAGCATACTGGCCGCCCGCCAATGGTCTTTTCGATGTAACCACCAAAAATACCAGCAACAAAAGCAAAAATATCCAGAGAAATCCAAAACACTAATTCGAAAAAATTTATGTACCTCTGTATTTATTGCAGCACTACTCACAATAGCCAAGACATGGAAACAACCAAAATGCCCATCAGTAGATGATTGGATTAAGAAACTGTGGTACATTTATACAATGGAGTATTACTCGGCCATAAAGAAGAAAGAAATCTTACCATTTGCAAAGATACGGATGGGCCTAGAGAACATTATGCTAAGTGAAATAAGTCTGATGGAGAAAGACAAATACCATATGATCTCACTTATATGCAGAATCTAAATAACAGAATAAATGAACAAACTAATCAGAAACAGTCTCAGAGATATAGAGGAAAAGCTGAGTGTTGCTAGATGGGACGGGGCGGGTGGGGACGAGGAAGAAGGTGAGGGGATTAGAAAGCACAATCTGTAACCACAAGATTGCCACAGGGATAGGAAAGTCAGTTTGGGGAATATAATCAATAATGTTGTAAAGATTTTGTATGGTATCTGACGGACACTTGTCTTACTAGGGAGACCACTTCAGGGACAATGTAGATGCCTGTAACTGTGCTGTACACCTGAAGCTGAAGCTGAATAATAATGAATGTCAACTATAATTGTGTGTGTGTGTATTCACAAGAAGTGGAGTACAGCATAAGAAATAGAGACAGTGGAAATGTAACGGCTGTATGCGATGTCAGAGGGGCAGTAGATTGGGGGAGGGAGGTTATCACTTTGTGAGGGGTATAAATGATAAATGTCTCACATTGTTTTGTACACCTGAAACTAATAAAAAGAAAAAAAAAGACAAGAGATAACAAGTGCTGGTGAGGATGTGGAGAAAAGGGAACTCTTCTTTGTATACTGTTGGTGGGAATGTACCATATTTTGCCATGTATATTTTTGCCCAAATTTGTGAGGGAAGAATAAGGATGTGCATTATACATGGGTAGTACTAATTCTGTATCTATATAAACGTTTTTAATTCTTTTATTTATGCTTATGAGTTAAAAGTGTTTCTCTAGAAATCAACAACGATATCCATATGCAAAATAATACCTGGAATACGATAATTGGTTTTGTTGAACTTAGGACAAACTTGCAACAAAGAAGAGTTCTTGGCCTTCTATGACGCATTATAAATTTGTTACCGGTACATGAAATTTCTTGTACCTTGTATCTGTTCTTGTGTTTTGTAATTTTTTGCTACATAAAATTTCTTATACCATAATATGTTAAAAAATAAATGCTAAACTTCCTTTATAATACAAAAAAACAAGTTTCTAAATGTAAACAGATAAAAATTTGAATTAAAAAAATTAAAATGAAGCATTTTTCCCCCTGAAAGTTTAGGCCAAAAACAAGAATGCGCATTATACATGGGAGCACATTACACAAGGCAAAATATGGTAAATTGGTACTGCCACTATGGAAAGCGGTATGGAAGTACTCCAAAAACATGAAACTAGAACTACCATATGATGCAGCAATTCCATTTCTGGGTAGATCTCTGATGGAAACAATCACTATCTTGAAGAGATCTGCACCACTATATTCACTGCAGCATTATACACAATCGTCAAGACATGGAAACAACCTAAATGTCCATTGACGGATGAATGGATAAAGAAAATGTGGTATTATACGCAACGATATATTATTCCGCCAAAGAAAAGAAGAAAATCCTGTCATTTGTGACAACATGGGTGGACCCTGAGGATATTATGCTAAGTGAAATCAGTCAGAGAGAGAAAAACACTTATATGTGGAATCTAAAAAAATGGACCTCACAGAAACAGAGCAGATTAGTTGTTGCCAGAGACAGGGGGTAGGAGAAATGTGTAAAGGGGGTCAAAAGGTACAACCTGTAAGTTAAGTAAGTCCTGGGAATGTAATGTACAGCATGCTGACCATAGTTAACAACACTGGATTGTATATTTGAAAGTTGCCAAGAGAGTAGATTTAAAAGGTCTCATCTCAAGAAAAATATTAGTAACTATATGAAGTGATGGGTGTTAAACTAAACTTCTTGTGGCAATTATTTCACAATACATACACATATTAAACCATTATGTTGTATACCTTAAACTTACATGTTATATGTCAATTATATCTCAAGAAAACTGGAAAAAGTGATCTCTTCTAAGCGCATATAATTGGTTTTATAAAATAGTCTGATTATCTTAACCTTTTAGTTCAGAATCCACTCACATTTCATGAAATTACTGATATAAGGTGTGATAAAAAATAAGGTGAATGTTTACATAAAAAATATTTTTTACAGTAAAAGACACATTGCCATTAATTCTCCTCAAAATACTCCCCCTCTCTTCAGACACACTTACCCCATCGTTCTTGCCACTTTCTGAAGCAGTTCTGGAAGTCCTCTTTCGTGAGTGTCTTTAGTTGTGCTCTTGTGGCTTCTTTGATGTCCTAAACTGATATAAAATGTTTACCTTTCATGGTCATTTTGACTTTGGGGACGATCCAGAAATCGCATGGTAACCAGGTCCGGTGAATAAGGACTCACTAATGTTTTTATTTGAAAAAAACTGCTGTTTACCAGAAGCGATATATGACATGGAAATTTTTTGTTGTGATCACAAAATACGGTGAATGCTGCTGCTGAGTGCCATCGAATGGAAAAGCAGGGAACTTCAATATGGGAAGTGACGCATCAAACCTTAGTAACAGTGTGTGACAAGTTTCAACTTGTTCAGTGCCGTCAGTCAGCTGTGAGCTACGGTTGAGAGAAGTTGTGTTGTTTTTTTTTTTATGCAAAAATTCAGGTTTTATTTTTTACTTATTACATTGGTGAGAACTGACATCAGGAACTTAAAAACAAGCAATAACTTTTGTTTTCTACCTCTCAGTGAAAAAAAACAAACACGCAAAGTGGCATTTTCATTAGGCAAGACTTGCTTCTTTACATTTCACAGGAGAATGCAGTATTACCCTTTCTTGAACAAAATCACCAGGTTACTAAGGAAACCATCTTTGGAGGAAGTGTTCAATAAGCATATTTTATTTAAATAAATCCTCCAGTAAGAAATGGAGAATTCATTGCCTTTACTTAGAAGCAGCTTCTGTAAAGTTAGTTGTTAAATTCATCTGTGCAGCTCACCTACGTGTCCTTACTGGAAACATCAATATTTCCACATCACAGTTCCCAAAAGGACTTTAGTCTCAAAATTCTGTGTCTCCTTTGGCTTGCTTCTCTCGTGATTCTACCCAGGCTTTATTAATGGTTCACTTCATATCATCATCTCCATCTTCATAAATTTTCTTTAGAACATTCATCAATCCCTCACTAGGATCTGTTTCAGTGTCATAGGAGGGCTTTTCTTTCTCTTTGCATTCTTTTTCTACCTGAGTCAGGTACTCCCACTGTGTTTTCCGCTTTCTTTCTACATAAGATAATCACTGTATCTGTCTTGACTTTTTTTGAACTGCCTTCCACAGAGATGGGTTTCAAGAGATTGTTCACAATCATGGAGTAACTCTTCCCATTTAGGTTCTTTACCAAAAGATCAAATGACCTTTCTGTGAAAAGCACCTGCACGTTTTCCGTCGGGACTTGATGAACCCCAGTTAACGTAATGCAGATTTTCACAAACTTATCTGACTGATCCCATCCATAGTTACTGATTTTCACGGTATATCCTGTAGTAATGGGAGCAACCACAGCAGCTGGCTTTTCATTGTCAAGAAGTTCTGCTTTTCTTCTGTGATTTCTGCTGCATCTTGTTTTTGATTTCTGTCTCAATCTTGGATTTTTCAGCTGTAAGAGCATCGCATACTCTCTTTCTAGTGGTCTTTTCTAGCAACGCCTTTACTTCGTCTGGATCTTTCTGTAGCTCTTCCACAGCTGAAGCCATGGTTGGCCTGGGTCCGGCAAGAACCGAGAAGCAGCCCCGCAGCGGAATGAACCAGAAACGCCGCACAGCCACAACGCGCAGCGCCCGCAGCCTGCGCGCACACCCGTGTTTTTGTTTTAAAGTTTATTGGGGTGACAATTATTAGGAAGGCTACATTGGTCTCAGGTGTACAATTCTGTAATACATCATCTATATATCACATTGTGCGAAGTTGTATTTTAAAGTGTGCCGTAAATCCTCCTCCATAATGACAACACTCCGTGTCACACATCGCTTCTGCAATTTCTGTCAAATAAAAACATTACGGTGTGTCCTCATTCACCTTATTCACTGGATCTGGCGCTGTGCAACTTCTGGCTCTTCCCCTAAGTCAGAATGATTCAGGACATTGAGGCAGCCACAACAGTGCTACTAAAAACATGAAAGAGGACTTCCAGAACTGCTTCAGAAAATGGCAAGAATAATGGGATAAGTGTGTTTGAAGCAAGGAGGTGTATCTTGAGGGGGATTAACGGCAATGTGTCTTTTATTGTAATAAATTTTTTACTTAACCACTCACTGTATTGTTTGATCACGTCTTGTATATTTGGGTATATGTGCCATCCTATCATTTGTTTTCTATTTAACCCACCTTCTATGTTCTTTTTATCCCCTTTTAAATTCTTTTGGGCTAATCAAATATTTTATTACTCCATATTTTCCTTCTACTAACTTGTTAAACATTCTTGAACTTTTTTTATTGCTTAGAGATTACATGCATACTTGACGTATCATAGTCTGGTAGAAATTGTTTTTTGTTTCTTTTTTTAAGGTTTTTTCTTTTTTATTGGGGAAGGGGAATAGGACTTTATTGGGGGAAAAGTGTGTATTTCCAGGAATTTTTCCAAGTCAAGTTATTGTCCTTCAATCCTAGTTGTGGAGGGCGCAGCTCAGCTCCAGGTCCAGTTGCCGTTTTCTAGTTGCAAGGGGCGCAGCCCACCATCCCTTGTGGGAATCGAACTGGCAACCCTGTGGTTGAGAGGATGCGCTCCAACCGAAACATCTGGGAGCTCAGCGGCAGCTCAGCTCAAGGTGCCGTGTTCAATTTTAGTTGCAGGGGGGCACAACCCACCATCCTTTGTGGAGGTTGAGGAGTTGAACCGGCAACCTTGTGGTTGAGAGCCCACTGGCCCATGTGTTAGGAGCGCGGAGCTCCAACTGCCTCAGCCACCGGGCCAGCCAGAAGTTTCACTTTTATTACATCCCAAATAATTCTATAAGTTCCATTTAGTTTCTTCGCATATTCTCTGCTATTATTGTCACATATTTTGCTTTCATGTTATCTAGCCCATAGACATTTTTTTTCTTATTGATGTTTTCAACAGTGAATATTCGTTTATATTTCCCACATATTTACCCTTTCTGGTGCTCTTCATTCTTTTCTGAAGCTCACATCCTCTATATAGGTTGTTTTCCTTCAGTTTGAGGAACTTCCTTTGGTATCTCTTATACTTGAAGTCTAATGTAATAAATTATTTCAACTTGCATTTATTTAAAAATATATTTATTTCACCTTCTTTGTGGAGAATATTTTTGATGGTTAATGAATTCTAGGTTGGTAGTTTTTTTGTTTTGTTTTGTTTTGTTTTTTTTTAGCACTTGAAGATGTCACATCATTATCTTCTGGCTTTTATAGTTTCTCTTGAAAATTCTGCTGTCAGTCTCTTTTGAAGATAATGTGATTTATTTTCCTCTGGCTAATCTAAAGATTTTCTCTTTATTGTCATTTTTCAGTAGGCTTCCTTTGTATTTATCCTGTTTGCAATTTGTTGAATTTCTCAAATCTGTGAATAATTGTCCGTCAGTTTTGGGAAATTCTTGGCCATTATCTTTCCAAAATTGCTTCTACCCAATTTGCTCCTCTCTTTCTGTGATTCTAATTGTATTCTGGGTGTATCTTTCCTTTTTTCCTTTGGATATTGTCAATGTTCCATTTCTAATCCACTAATTGTGTCTTCTGCTATATCCATTCAGTTGTTAACCCATCCACTGAGTTCTTAATTTCAGATATTTATTTTTCAATTATAAAAATTTTTTTCAATTCTTTTAGAAATTCTAATTGGTGAAATTCTCAATCTTTTCATCTATTTTTGTACATTTTCCCTCTATTTTCTTGTACATATTAATCATGGTTACTTTAAAGTCCTTGTCTGCTACTTTTAGTAAATATATTTTACTTATATGTTTTATACTTATATATTAGTATAAATATAGTTGTAAGGGCAGACATTCTTGTCTTGTTTCTTTATAGTCTCTTTGTTAAGTATGATGTAGGCTTTTAGATGATATATACTATATGTTTCGTCATGTTGAAAGGTACCCATTTTACCAAATACTTTTTCATCATCTATAAAGAGAGACATACAATTTTTCGTTTTTGATCTGTTAAGATGTTGAGTTATATCACTACATTTCTAACATTAAACCATCCTATATTTCTGGGGGAAAAAAATCACAGTTGGTAAAGAGATATCATTCTTTTAACATTCTTTTAATATACTGTTGAATTTGTGGCTAATATTTTATTTACAACTTTTGCATTAGTATTTAAAAGTGAGATTAGTCTTCAGTTTTAATTTTTTTCTGTGCTATATTTGTTACGTTTTGGCATCAATATCTTGAGCTTCATAAAACGAATTTAAGTCTTCATTTTTTTCTATGTTCTATAACACTGTAAATAAAAGTGGTACCTGTTTCTTAAAATTGCTCAGAAAAGTGATTTTAAACTATGGAATACTAATCAAAATGTAAAGGCAAACTCAAAAGAAGGACTAGACAAATAGAATAGGTGAGCAACGTGCACCTTGAAGCAAGATAAAAGAAGCATATAGACACAATGTAGGCCATGTTAGATGTGTGCAGGCTGGATGTGGCCCAAGGGCAGCCAGTGTGAGACCCTATGGAATACAGACAGGAACCACGTTTTACATGTGTATGTATCCCCCACTCCAGGCTTAGCATGGGATTGTGGCATCACGGTTGACAGCATGGCCCTGAGATGGACAAATTCTCCTTACTGTGTGACCTCAGGTAGATCAATTCTCTTCTCTCAGCCACTTTCCCCCCATTTTCCCAAAGAGAATAAGATCAGTAAAACTTACCTTTAAAGGATGTCATGAGGACTGAATGAGATACCGTATGTACATTTCCTCACAAGGACTATTTTGGAGGTAGAGTAAACTATACTCATTTTTATCACTGTGATTACTTAATTTTTTCCCAAATGGAAATAATTTTCTTTGTGATTATACAAGCAATACATCTTCACTACAAAATGGCAGCAAAAATAATACATCCACACTGTATATAAACAGGATGATTCTATGTATAGAATTCTAGCCTAAATTTTTCATGTAATACCATTGCGGTCATTTCATTGACCGCAGTAACTACTGCAATTAGAGGAATCCTTCACCTTCCTGTCATCATGAGTTCCTTTTCAGTGGCCATAAGCCACGTCTGGGTATAGATGTCCATGTGAACAGGGGACTGGCACTGTTGAAAACAGAAGTCAGGGAAGACATGAGAGAGGCCAATAGTGCCGACAGCATCAAACCTTGTACACCTGGAAGAGAAGGGACGTTTCCTGGACCTCCACTGTTCATGCCAGGAGATGCCTTAGGTCTCCTAAGGAACTTTTCTATATACTTAAATTTTCTCCTACAAAACATCCAAAGTGTATTTGGAGTGTAATTCCATCTAAGATAGATGCGTGCACTACGTTTGTCCTGACTTTGTGATGAGGCTTACTAGTTTCCTGCCGTGTCTTTACACAATAATGGGAGCTAAGGTCTCCTGAGTGCTACCGTGTGCCAGAACAGCCCTGCGGGCATCAGCCTGCACGAACCTGCCTCCCACCCTGTGAGATGGGCACCACTTCCCTGCCCCCATTTACAGATGAGGAGCCAGAGGCTCAGAGAAGCTTCAGACGACAGGCAAGTGAGGCTTCACTCGTTCCTCAGTGTCCCCAGCTGGGAACTGGGAATATACGTACTTACCACGTAAGTCTGTTATGAAGATGAAGACAACTTAAGAAGACAGGTTAACACAGCTCCCAATACAGAGCAAGCACTCAGCAAATGTTAGCTATAAACATAACAATCTACTGTTATTACCTGAAAGGCCACCATGTGGCCAGGACTTTGCTCTGTCGGGAGATTTCTACGTGCTGCCGGGTAACCAGGGCCTGAACTGCAGGCCCGCTGCAGCAAGTCCCCACTGTATTCACAGGCTCCTTGGTCCAGGCAAAGACTAGTGTCCGTGGCTTTGCCTTCCTTCAGGGGTCCTAAGCCCACTCGCCTTCGCAGCCCTGGGTGCTCGAAGACAGGCTCAGCTGGAAAATCCAGACAACTTCCTTCCTGAACGGTGGGATGGTTAGTAATTCCCTGTCAGATCCCACCTATATAGTATTTTACAGAAAAGTCTCAACTTTTCCAGCCTACTGGTCTCCAGAGCTAATGTGAAATTGCATTTGTTAGTTATACTATCCGTTTGGCCGTTTCCATGGGATTTCGGGAAGCAGGTGAGATGAATGCGTAGGCTCACTGTCATCTCGCAGGTAAAGCTGTTTCTCTCTTGACAAAGTGCCCATCTCCTTGCCCATCCCACTGGATGTGAGCTCTTTGAGAGCAGGATTAGGTTTCTCTCACCCCTGTGCTCATGGCTTAGAATAATGTCTAGTACAGTGTGGAGCCCATGTGCAGAACGAAGGAGCAAAGGCATGAGCTAAGCCAGGGAAGTGAACAACATAAATCGCAAGCACAAGTTGTGCCCTGCCAGCATGTGCCCTATGAGTGTGAATGTGTGAGGAATGAAGAGGAAGGAGGCCCAGCTCCTTCCCTCAAGGCAAGCAAGCTGCCTTCTACTCAACTAATGTCTTCCACTCCACAGCCTCCATTTCTACCCAGAAGGATGGGCTGACTGGTAGATAAGCCCTCACTTACAGCCTGATGGCACAGGCTCCAATGGGGACACAGACAATGGGGTTTCGACAGCCTTTGATGGCAGGGCCCATTTCTTACCACTGGGCAGCAGCTCTACCACCAGCACTGGGTAGGCCATGGGGCTGCAACCAGCTCTGATGCCACAGTGCTTTTCACATTCAGAAGGTACAACACATGCCACTTTTTCTGCAAAGAGAGATATAGTCATACCAACATGTTGACATTACAGCTCCAAAATCTAGCTCAGGGAAAGGGAAACAAATAGGAGTTGTAGATTCTTAACTTGTTAGATTTTTGGTCTACTGGTGACCGCTCTAATTCATGATCACACACACTCTTCAGGAACTTGTGGTGGAAGCACAAGCTAGGAGTTAGGCACCAAGGAGTCAAACGAATTAATGCTTCTACCAATTAATTCATGGCTTGACCCAAAGAAGTCCCCCGACTTCAGCAAGCCTTTCAATGATCGCGGCTACATGTTAAGAAAGCAAACGGGTTATTCATCCACCTACTAATGTGTGTGCAACTCATAATCTTATTCCCTTAGCCCTGATAGGGGTGTTGTTTTAGAGTATTTGGGAAGAAATTTCACACAAAAGTAAAGAAAGTGAATATGATATGCCCTTCAAGAGCTTAAATAAAGGATATAAAGTGACCACATGAAAACAAAACAAAAACAAACCCAAAACAATAAATCAACATAGACTAGAAGGAGGCAGGATATTGCCTAGGTTTATGTGTGAAACAAATTATTTTCATGGGGACAGTTATCTACGCTTAAGAAGTTGGTCGCCAAACATCTAGAGAACGAATATAATAACTCAAGGGGGTGGCTACAGTGAACATCTGTTTTCATCTGCCCACTCTCCTTTCCCTCTGTATTGGGTGACAGGCATGGTTTGGGAGGGCCCCAAGAGCCAGACTTGGCCATTCTGGAAATTCCTTCTCCTTGGTCACAATGACTGGCCCTATTACTCAAGTGAGTTCACTAGGACTCATCTGAGATTTCTGTGCGAACTACTGGGGAAGGAAACACCTTGTGGGGACTGTTGAGCTGGTGGCATGGAGGCCTGGTGCTGCTGGTGACAATCATGCCACCAGATGGCCTGAGGATGACATCAGCTCAGAAGAAATAGGAGACAAGAATGCACATCATTTTCAAACAAAAGAGGCTTACACAGAAAACCAGATTTGGAGAATCACACCTTCGCAGTGTCTAGTCCCCAGCTCTGGCCAGGGGAGAGACCCAGAATCTAAGGCCAGAAGCACTTACGTTACTAGGAAAGCATATTCTTCCAGGAATGTGAGCAGGTGCCAAGCTTTCACGATAAATGGCTTTTTGGCTTTATATATTTGGCACATGTAAATGGATCTATGAAGACTAGGGATGAATGGTTCTGGGCCCTTCTCCACTCCAAGGGCTCTCCCTAGTGCATTCCATGAACTCTATTCACCTCTTAGTCAGAGGCTGGAGGGAGTTTGGTTCCTGAGGCCCATTCCAGCTAGAGGGAGGAGCTATTCCCCACTCTTCCTCCCCTTCCCTTAGCGGCTTTTAGAATCCAAAATACATGCAATTCTCCCTAATCTTCTTCCTCAGTGAGTGGGGCAGTCCGTGGTGTGGAGTGTGGGTGGGGAGGCAGAACTGTGAAGCCCAGGGGACTCTGGCATCCTGGAAAGCACAGGGGTCTATTTTCTATTCAATGAGGAGGCACCACCCATGAGGCCCAAAAGAGCGCTGCCTGACAACCAAAGACCAAAGGTAGAAATGTTGAAACATCACTCCTTTCTGATAAAACCGGAAAGGAACTAGGATTAAGAAAAGAGGCATGTCTCAGGGGTTGACTGAAGGATAAATTGGGGTTTGTGATGTCTTCTGTGCATGTTACTGAGCAATAAGAAGTGTGTACACTCTGTTTGGCCTGCACAGCACTGCAGCAGAAGACTCTCATGGAAGTTGCCAGATTGGCGCAGTGGCTGTACCTGTCAGAGTATGTGCTCTGTAGAGGTTGAACGAATAAACAAACTGGTACCCCAAGAGACAGTACAGCTAATAAAACTAGGCTGAAATGGGGATGAGATACATCCACAAAATTATGATAGCTCATTAAGGGATAAAGGGGTGTTCTCATAGCATTTAATGAAAAGAATGTGGGCCTCAGAGTCACACCTTCTTTGGGGTTACATTGAACTCCCCCTCCGACAAGCCCCACCTGAGGATCTCAACCTTCCTGTGGACTGTGCCTCCACGCTGTGACAGAGACTGGGCCTGGCCGCAGGGAGCACTGGTCGGCTCTTCCCTGCCCAAACTTCTCTCTCTGGAATTTCTCTCTTGCTATCTACCTCCATGATCTCTGCCAGGCGTCTGTTCAGCTGTAACTCTAATCCAGACTGATGGCAGCAATCTCGGGTACCTCGACACCGGTACGCTGTGGGAGACCTGAGCATCCCACTGAGTGGGGTGAACACATCAGAATCAAGAATTTACCTGGGTACAGGATGCGGCTGATCATTCCAGGCATCACTATGACGAACATGGGCAGCAGCTTCAGGACACAGCCGCCTTTCACGTGAGACAGGTTCTTCCCTGCCAGGCACCTCTGGACAAAGATCTGCCAAGGAAATACAGGTGGGTGAGGAAATGGCTTATCTGAGTATATGAAGCCTGAGCCGCCTTGGCAGAGACAGGACAACTGTGACCTGCTGCAGCAACCAGATGTGTCCTCTGGTGGGTTTTTGCTAAGCTGCTCACCCCAATCATCCAGGGGCACACACATCTCTGGGGCAACCAGGGCCAGAGGAGATGTGTGTGACCAGTGAACATGTTTTGCTCAATGCACAGCTGCTGGAGGGGACAGGGATGGCACACACGACCTTGGTCTCATTGCTATCACTGCATATCAAGCACGGCAGCACAGTGCGTACATGCTGTCCCTCCGCAAAGCTACAGAGAACATCTCTGCCGGGCAGAAGGAAGAGAGCCCTGTGACATCAATCAAAACAAAGGTGGGTCCCTGGCAACAAATGAGTGTGCACAACTGGAACCAATTTCATTCATCTAAACTGAGATGAATTAGTATAGACCTTTAAAATGCAAAAATGTCCTGGAAGATGTTTCACAACCCATTTCATGGGGCTCCTGCTGTAAGAGGCAGTGTGCACTCAGGCTGAACAGAATGGTATAGCTGGCAGGTGGAGAAGCACTTAAGAAAGAACATAAAGTCACGGTCCAGTGCATCAAAACAACGTAGTATTAAGTATGCACTAAAATTACATTTTTGAAGAACATTTAAATAATGTGAAAAAATGTTCACAGTGTGATAGTAATTAAAATTTCTTCTTAAATCATTTTTTTTTACTAGTTAGGATATTCTACTTTTATACTTTTAATAATTACCTTAAAAAATTTTAACATGGGGCAGCCAGATGGCTCAGTTGGTTAGAGCGTGAGCTCTCAACAACAAGGTTGCCAGTTCAAGTGTCCCCTGCAACTAAAGACTGAAAACAGCAACTGGACTTGGAGCTGAGCTGCACCCTCCACAACTAGATTGAAGTCCAGTGACTTGGAGCTGATGGGCCCTAGAGAAACACACTGTTCCCCAATAAAATTTATGTAAAAAAGTTTTTAACATGGTTACAACTTCAAGTTTAAAGAAAACCAATAGCCCATGCTTCTGTACAATTTAAAGCCCATAGCCAGATTTAACTCCAAACTGCGGTCCAATATTTCAGTTTTGTCCTCTTTTACTTGCGATATTAGTAATAATCAGCCAATGCTAATTCACTCAAATCAAAAAAGCCAATTCTTAAGGAGTACAGTCAATAATATTGTAATAACTATGTACAAAGTATGATCACAAAATACAGTGAATGTTAATTAAAAAAAATTATTACAGTAAAAGACACATTGCCATTAATCCCCCTCAGAATACCCCTCCCTCTTTAAACAGACTTATCCCATTGTACTTGCCACTTTCTGATGCAGTTCTGGATGTCCTCTTTTGTGAGTGTCTTTGGTTGTGCTGTCGTGGCTCCTTGATGTCTTGATTCAATTCAAAACATTTACCTTTCATGGTCATTTTGACTTTGGGGAAGAGCTAGAAGTCGCACGGTGCCAGATCCAGTGAATAAGGTAGATGAGGACAAACCGTAATGTTTTTATTTGACAGAAATTGCAGAAGCAATGTGTGACGCGGAGCATTGTCATGATGGAGGATAAAATAAAGGCACTCATGAAAGAGGAATTCCACAACCGCTTCAGAAATTGGCAAGAATGATGGGATAAGTGTGTTCAAAGTGAGGGGGCGTATTTTGGGGGGGGACTAATGACAATGTGTCTTTTACTGTAATACATTTTTTTAATTTAAACATTCACCGTATCTTTTGATCACACCTCATGTGGTGTCAGATGGGCACTAGATTTATCGGGGCAAGGTATATAAATGTCTAATCACTATGTTGTACACCTGAAACTAATATAATATTGTATGCCAGCTGTAATCAAAAAATTTTTGAAAAAAGAACCCCAAAGCCAATGCTTTAGATTTCCTCATCTTTGCTAACAACTCCTTCTTTCTCTTCAGCAGTTCCTTTTTCTATAGGTACATCTTTCAGTCTTTAAGAAAAATAATGTTTTTGTTTTGCCCTTGGTTTTGACATTTTCCTTAGGACTTTGAGAATTTTACTCCTCTACCTTTGGGTTACATTGTTGCTACGAGAAGTCTGTTGTCAGTATAATTGTCTTCTTTTATAAGTAAAGGCAATCTTTACTCTCAGGAGGCTTTCAAAATCTCCTTGTCTTCCATGTTCTGAAATTTCATTATGATGTGACATTATGTAGATTTTTGAATTATTTCTTTTGAGATTCACTGTGATTCCTGAATCTGATGATTCCCGCTGTTTCTTTCAACAATTGTAAAGGTTCTCAGCATTTTTTCTTCAAATATCGCTTTTTCCTTTTCTTCTGGAACTCCAATGCGATGTATTTTAACCATCATTCTATCTTCCATGTCACTTTGTTTCTCTTTCACACTTTCCATTTTTGTGCTTTCCGGGTAATTTCTTCAGTTTTCTCTTCCAGAGTACTATTTTTTCCCTTTAGATTTGTTTAATCTGATATTTTAACCTTTACTGAGTTTTGCATTTCAGTAAGTATATTTTTTCACTTCTAGAAGTTTCAGTTTTCAAATCTAATTGATATTTTTTGATAGAATTGTGTTAATGCTTTAAGTCCCATTCATTTCTTTAAATACTTATTTTATATTTCATTATCTAATACTTCAATTTTCTGAAGTTTGGGAGTACTAACTCTGTTTCCTGATCAAGATGGTTTAATTCTTCCACGTTTTCTAATTTTGGATTGGGGGCTCATATTGAGCAGGCATTTATTTATGGGAATCCTACAAAACCTTGGTTAGGGTGCATCCCTCCAGAGAGAATTTGCTGATACTCCTGCCAAGTTGGTGTGTAATACTTTTTGGATGAGTTTATGTTCATTTTTTTCCCATGGGGTTTTCTTGATCATACAAGGTAAATTAAAAACCCAAACATACTGGAACCCTGGTTGAAGTTTTTTTTTTTTTTTTTTCTGTTGTTTCTCCTTGTTGGTGGGCAAATTTTTTCCCTAGTTTACCTTTTCACTGAGGTTATAACCTTTCAAGAATCCAAGTTCTACATGGAGGTTTCTCTCTTTACCATGCATGAACTCCTGTTCTCACCTGGCCACTTAAACCGAAGCCTTTGAAAAACCAAGCTTGGTAAATGCTGTCAGGGCATTGTCAGTGTCAGTGTCAGTTTAGTCAGTGTCAGTGTCAGTCTCTTGATTACAGTTCTTTCTTTGTTTTCAGCCTCTGGAGATTTTCCTCCTTTCTTAAGAGCTCCTCTATGAATCTAAAAAAAAAAACGTTTGTTATATTTTACCCAGCATTCCTAGGAGTTTTGTACTAGGAGGCAGTTTAGGAAATCTAGGTGACCTATTGTCAGAAGTCGAAGTCCAGCGGCAACTTCCAAAGTTACGGTTACAGAAGAAATTGAAAAGGAAAATACTGAAAGATTTTTCTTATCTTCTAGGCAAAATAGCATAATTAAAACACATAATAAATAGAAGGGAAAGAATACAAATTTCTAGTTACATTACAGAGAACATCCACGTATTGTGCTCTAGATCTCATCTTGTTTCTTGTCCCTCCATTCGGTATATTCTGAAGATCCATCAGCATTGCTAGGTGTACATCTAGTGCACTGCTTCTCACTGCTGTGTAGTATTCCACAGTATTACCCTGCCCCCATTTCATCTACCCGCTTTATAGCAACTGGCACAATCAACACTGTGATCAGTGTCTTACATATTGTCCCTGGTGAACTCGCATGAAGATTTTTTAGGTATATTCCCAGGCACATCACTGCTAGGTCATAGAGTACAATATACATAATTTTATTAAATACTGTCAGATTACCCTCCAGAACCGACAGCACCACAAGTGCACAGGGTTCCTCAACAGCTATATCTCCCCAACACTTGGCGTTATTAAGCTTTCTAATTTTTGCCAGTCTCATTGTGGCTTTAAATTGCACTGTGCGATATCTCTGGGTGTTACGTTTAACATTTACACCCGTTTGACTTTCCTTTGCTATAAATGGCGTGTCATTATCATTTGCCCACATTTCTACTGGAGCTCCTTGTTCTTGTAGATTTGCCATTGTCTTTCGTGCATTACAAACATTTCTAATACTCTTTCCTAATCTGTCATCTGCCAACTTTGTCCCTGGTATTCTTTGTTAAAAAGTCCTTATATGAATGTGAACAAATCAATATGATTTATTCTCCCCTCTGTCTCAAAAATGTTCTCTAACATTACCGTCCTTTAATTGTATAGTTTTACATTTCATATTTAAGTCTTTAATCAATCTGAAGTCCACCTTGTATAAATGTTAGGTAGGGATGAAGTTTTGTGACTTCGAATAGTAAGATGGCTTTCCTAAAAACATCAAAGAGTATGCATCTCCCCCATTGATTAATGGAGCACCCTTGAATATAAATTAAATTACTATGAGTACATGAGTCTGTCTCTCAGCTCTTTATTCTATGTCTATTCTGGAAAATTTCAAATGGTTTTTATTACTGCTACTTTATAGACATTTAAGTATCTTGTCAGGCAAGTTCTCCCTCTTGATTCTTCATTTTCAAACTTGAGTTAGCTATCTGTCGTATTTTCTTGTTCCGCAAAATGTTTTTTTTTTTTTATTGTAATGTAACACATGAAAGTACACTGTATCACAGGACAGAGCATATGGTGTAACCACCATCCAAATCAAGAGATGAAACACTGCAAGTACCTCAGAAGCCTCTCTGTGACTTAAAAAAAAAAGGTCAGCTGAAATTCAGAAAACATGGAATTAACCATATAAAGTGAACAGTTCAGGAGCATTTGCTGCATCTCAACACTGGGCAACTACCACCTTTCTCTATGCTTTTTCATTGCCCCAGAATACCCATATCCATTCAGCAGCCACTGCATCCCTCCACCCCTCACCCCAGGCAAGCACTAATCAGATTTCTGTTTCTATGGATTTGCCTATTCCAGATATTGGGTCATATATAATAGGTGACCTTTTATGTCTGGCTTCTTTCTTTTCTTTTTTTTTAGATTTAAAAAAAATTTTTTTTTATTGGGGAAGGGGAACAGGACTTTATTGGGGAATAGTGTGTACTTCCAGGCCTTTTTTCCAAGTCAAGTTGTTGTCCTTTCAATCTTAGTTGTGGAGGATGCAGTTCAGCTTCAAGTTGTTGTCCTTTCAGTCTAAGTTGTGAAGGGCGCAGCTCAGCTCCCGGTCCAGTTGCCGTTTTCTAGTCGCAGGGGGAGCTGCCCACCATCCCTTGTGGGAGTCGAACCGGCAACCTTGTGGTTGAGAGGATGTGCTCCAACCAACTGAGCTGTCGGGAGCTCAGGGGCAGCTCAGCTCAAGGTGCCGTGTTCAATCTTAGTTGCAGGGGGTGGAGCCCATCATCCCTTGTGGGACTCGAGGAGTTGAACTGGCAACCTTGTGTTTGAGAGCCCACTGGCCCATGTGGGAATCGAACTGGCAGCCTTCGGAGTTAGGAGCATGGAGCTCTAACCGCCTGAGCCACCGGGCCAGCCCAGGCTTCTTTCACTTAGCATAACGTTTTGAAGATTCACCCAACTTGTAGCATGTATCAGTACTTCATTCCTTTTTATGCGTGAATAATATTCCAATGCATGAATACACATTTTGTTTATCCATTTATTAGTTAGTGGATATTTGTGTTGTTTCCCCCTTTTGGTGACTGAATAATGCTGCTATGTGTGCTTCTTTTCTTAACTTTAACCCCTTCCCTTGTTCCAGAAATGACCACTTTCATGACTACCTTATTTCTTCCTTGCTTTTCTTTGTAAGTTTTTTGCCACTTGATTTGTATACCTAAACAACTTAGCATTGGTTGTGTTAAACTTTACACAAATGTAACTATATAGTACCTAGCCTTCATAATCTAGCTTTCATTGGCATCATGCTTTGAAGATTTATCCATGTTATTGTATGTAGCTACACTTCCTTTTTATTTCTGTACTGCCTTTTCACTATATGAATATTTCACAATTTATTTAATGATCTACAATTGAGTGAGAGCCATGTAATTTTTAGAATAAATTTGAGACTTTAAAAAAAATCCGACTGAAATACTGACTGGTTGCATTTAATATATTGACTCAATCAAGGAGAGCTGACTTATTTTTCACATCCAAAAATATTGTGCTTTTTATTTCTATTTATTTATTTATTTTTAAAACTTTTATTTATTTTAAGTGTGTTTTTCCAGGACCCATCAGCTCCAAGTCAAGTAGCTGTTTCAATTCAGTTGTGGAGGGCGCAGCTCACAGTGGCCCATGTGAAACTCAAACTGGCTATAAAGAGTACTGCGCTCTAACCAACTGAGCTAACCGGCTGCCCCTAAAATGTGCTTTTTAGATAATGACAGGGAAGAAGAAAAAATGAAAACAGTTCATGTGTTATAGATGGGACTGTGGGAGAAATTCCTTTTAAACAGAATTTCACATAAAGTCATTTGGGCAATAAATAAAGATTGGAAGGGAAACTTGACCACCGAGTGCAGACAGGCCCACAGCCTGGAATGCATCTGGGACCACCAGCCCCCAATGCAGTCACTTCAGCTGCAAAGTGTCTAATTACCTGATTGGAGCACCAGTAGTACAAAGAGATGATGGAGACACCAAAAACGATTCCAGGCCAAGGGAGATCTCCAGTGATGGGATCTCGGAAGATATGGAAAGAATCCAGGCAAGGGAGGTAGCATTCTGTCTTGGCAGTCCAGTTTCCTTCACGGATTATGCTTGGCTTAGCGTTTACGTAATTATTCAGTAGCTCTCGGTATCCTCCCACTTCCTTAAAGGCTTAAAAACACAGTAACATTTATCAGTACCTTCAAGTGTACAATAACACATGTCTAAAGAACCAAGATTACAAAGTAAGACACAATTTGATTAACTGAATCTAATATAAAAAGTGCAATGGACTGACAATAGTCAAGACTGTATGTGCCTAAGAAAACACACCAATTATTTCCAAGAGAAAGAAAAGTATAGTGGACATTGGTGGCCGTGTACACAGCAACAACTGCTCCTGCTTCTGGCAGCAGAACCCCTCTTTCAAGCTGCATTCCAACCTATGTCCCTTAGGTGGGCCTTGTCAAACTGTCTGCCATTCCAGTCGGGTATGTGACCCAGGCCTGTCTGTTGGGCAATGACTGATAGAATGGACTTGAGGTCCAAGGTCAGCTAATCACCATTTGTTCCAGGATTAATTATTTTGCTTAAGGAACCAAAAAAGCCTGCTTCTTTCTTTTGGGGTTCTCAGCTAGTACGGCAGTTTGAAACACTTTTGTCTACCAGGTCCATGCCGAACCCTGGACCCAGCTATGCCTAAAGGTAATGTGCCCCTGGAACTTTTAGTATGTGAGTTAAGAAAGTACTTATTTGCGTATACTAGTTTTAAACTGAAGTACTATCACAAGTTACTGAAAGAATCTTTTTTCTTAATTTTTTTAAATTGGGGGATATTGGGGAACAGTGTGTTTTTCCAGGACCTATCCTCTCCAAGTCGTCCTAGGTGTAGAGAGGGCAGCCCAGCTCCAAGTCCAGTCGCCGTTATCAATCTTTAGTTGCAGGGGGCGCAGCCCACCGTCCTGTGAGGGAATTGAACAGGCAATCTTGCTGTTAAGAGCTGGCGCTCTAACCAAATGAGCCATCCGTCGGCCCCACTGGATGGTGGGCAGCTCGTTGTCTTCAATCTAGTTGTGGAGGGCGCAGCTCACTGGCTCATGTGGGAATCGAACCAGCAACACTGTTGTTAAGAGCTCACGCTCTAACCCATTGAGCCCCCTGGCTGTCCCAAAAGAATCTTGACTAAAACAAATTAATATTTGTTTTCCTGCAGTGCCAGCAAAACATTTATGAAGTTTTGTATTTGAAATTTTCTTCAGAGCCTGTGACATTTCTCCCTCAGTATCGTAAGTGGTGTAAAATCTTAATGTTAAAGAAAAATATTTTCTAAAAGGGACTAGAACACCCTAATTCCACCTACTTAACTAAAAAATACTTTTGTTTTGGCAATTCAACCATGTTCCCTTGATATAGACTTTATTTGTGAAATGGGTTCAGAATGACTTGGACTCAAGACGGGTCAAACAAAGGAAAGAAAAAATAACTTCTTGACCTAGGTGCTGGTTACAAGAATGTGTTCACTGTGTGAATGTGTTTGCTGTGTGACTACAAAGTGAATGAGATCCTCACCTGTATTTCTAAAAATGAATTCCATGTGCATTTGTAAAAACGTGAAATACGAAACTATAGTTATTAGAAGACAACAGGAGGACATCACTATGAATTTGAGTTAGGTAGTACATTCTTAAGAAACAAAAAGGAAACGGAAGGTTGATACATTTGACCTCAAAATTTAAAATTCATCTGAACGAAATCAAGTTCAAATGTTGTTAGACTAAAAGAAGAGATTTACATCATGTAAAAAGGACTCTTATATATCAGTAGCCAAGGAAAAACTACTGGAAAGAAATACAGTAAGAAGATGAACAGGTAATTCACAAAAGAGGAAATACAGATGGCCACTAAGTATATGAAAGATGCTCAACCTAACCAGTGTCTGGAAACTTTGAATTAAAACAAAAACGAGATACCTTTTTTTTCCCTTTACCCATTGGGCATATTTTTTAAAAGTCTTAAAATATTAAGTGTTAGCTGGGAGATTAATAAACATATACTCTCATACATTGTTGAGAATATAAATTAATACAGTAGTTCCCCTTTATTAGTGGGGGATATATTCCAAGACCCCTGTGGATACCTGAAACTGCTGATAGTACCAAATCCTGTATGTCCTGTACATACATACCTATGACAAAGTTTAATTTATAAATTAGGCACAGTAAGAGACTTATAGTAATAACTATAATAAAATAGAACAACTGTAACAATATACTATAATAAAAGTTATGTGAATGTGGTCTCTCTTTCAAAATATCTTATGGTACTGCATTCACCTTTTCACTTAAAGAAAGCACTTCATGGCTTCTCTTGGTATATCTAAATTGCCAGCATCACTACTCTTGAGCATTGGCGCCATTATTAAGTAAAATAAGGGTGACTTGAATACAAGCACTGCAATACCATGACAGTTGATCTGATAACTGAGACAGCTACTAAATGACTAACTGGGGGGAAGTGTATACAGTGTGGATTCACTGGACAAAGGGATGATTCACATCCCAGGTGGAATGAAGTGGGATGTCATCACACTACTCAGAATGGTGTGCAATTTAAAACTTATGAATTTTTTATTTCTGGAATTTTCCATTTAATATTTTTGGACTGCAGTTAACTGCAGGTAACTGAAACCATGGAAAGTGAAACCACGGATAAGGGGGGCTACTCTCTAGCTACTGTGGAGAAGAATTTGGGGCATCTCTTGACACAGCTGTATTTATTCCAATAATGCAAGGTTGAGTTAACACTCCACACCAAGTCAATGTAATTCACTGCGTTAACAGAATAAAGGCAAAAAATAATATAATCATCTCAGTAGATGTGGAAGAAACACCTGCTATAATTCAAAACTTGCTTATGACCAACAATCTTAGCAAACTAGGAATGGAAGGGGACTTTGTTAGTATGACAGAAAAAAAATCGACAGCAAGTATTTTATTTAATGGTGAAATATTCAAAGGTTTCCCTCCAAGATTGGGAATGAAGCAAGAATCTCTGCTGTCTCTACTTCTATTCAATACTGTACTAAAGGTTATGGCCAGTGTAATGAGGCAAGAAAAAGAAATAAAAAGTATAAAGTGTAGAAGGGACGGAAACAAAAGATAACTTCTTGACTTGGGCGCTGGTTACAAGAGTGTGTTCACTGTGTGATATTTCATCTAGCTACACACTGCTTTGTGCACTTTTCAATAAAAAGTTTATTACAAATAGAGCAACCAAACGATGTAGTAGATCTCCATTCACTGACATAGAAATCTACTTATGATATAGTACCAGAGGTGGAAAAAGAGGCACAAAATTTTGTTTTCATTCTATTACAATGTATGTCTCATAGATTAAAATGTTCGTATATATAAAGACTATCTCTGGAAGGATAGTCACAAAACTTATAACACTGGTTGTCTGTGGAGTCGAACTGAGAAACTGAGGGCAATAAGTATTTCAGTGTACCTTTTGTGTTGTTTAGCTTGTGAATATATTACCTAAAAATAAAAATGCATGTGCCTGGGTTCCCATGGTGACTAGTTTGAAGGATAACATTCATTTGGATGTACAAGTTCTTGTATACTTTTAAAAGAAAAGAATGATTCCATTACTTTGTAATAGTTTACTTATCAAAAAAACTAACATGAATGTCCCAATTAAAAAATCTCATTAAATGTCTCAGGAAATGTCTTAGTTTGTTTGGGCTGCTATAATAAAATGTCATAGATTGGGTGACTTATGTACAGCAAATATTTACTTCCCACAGTTCTGGAGCCTGGGAAGTCCAAGATCAAGGTGCTGTCCAATTGGTGTCTAGTGAGGGACCACTTCCTGGTTCATAGACAGCCATCTTCTACTGTGCACTCACATGGTAGAAGAAATGAAGGAGCTCCCTACAGTCTTTTTTATAAGGGCACTAATGTCATTCACGAGGGCAGAGCCTCCCGAAGGCCCTGCCTTCTAAACCATCACATTGAGGGTAAGGATTTCAACATACAAATTTTGAGGGGATACAGACACTCAGTCTATAATAGTAAAGATTATAAAAGTGGTTAGAAATATAATTGCTAACATTAAATGGAATATCTCACCAGCCCCTAAAGTTTAATTGGATATCATTTTCAACTATTTGGGTGGACTTGGCAGGTTTAAAAAATGTTGATGTTTAATATTAGCACACAATTAAACACAATGGCTCAATGTGTTTTACAGTTTATAGCTTTGTCACTCAAATTAGTCACTGCTTCTCAGCTCATTTAAAAATTCCTTGGATCATGCCTGACATATATTTTGTGTTCCAGCAATACCGTATTAAGTACACTTCATGGCGCACTAATACTTACTGAATGGTAAGACTGAGGATTGTGTGTTTCTGTTTGAGTCCATCTTTTCTCATTCCATGGAGCTCACAACATGCTCCATGGAACCGTAATCCTTCAATTGTACTCACATATCATTTCAATACCAGAGCCAAGACCAATCTCTTATCCATGGAGCAGCGTGTAACACCAACCTTTAAGGTCATATTCCTAGCTAGTGGAAGGAAACATCTATTTTAAGGTTAAGTGTACTTGCTATTACAGGTATTGTAATATGTTAGTTCACATATTGGACTTTGGTGCTAAAGAGACTCAGCTCTGAGTTCTGCTCTTGGTGTGTCTTGCAAGCAAGTTCTTTAACTGAGATGCAGTTTCTTCATGTATAAAATGGGGATAACAATAGTAGTTATGCCTCATGGTGATTGCGATGATCAAAGAAGCAATACAGATAAATGCCTACATTGTATCTGATACTCAATTTATATCAGCGATTATTTTCATTCTTATTATTTAATAATTTGTTGGATTCTTATCTTCCTTCTATGGCCCAGTTTCCCTTTACTTCACTTTTTTTTTTTTGGATGAATGAATAACTTCCCATGTACCTCCAGCTACACCTCCAGTATAAGGGATGGTTCTGGTTCTCAAGAAGTTTTGGATCTGGCGGTGCATGATTTATTCATGTGATACAATCAATGAACAATGTGGCAGTGATGAAAGTCCAGAGAAGAAAGACATGCAGACGAAATAATCAAAGAATCACACTTTTGGGGATGATCTTCCGTTGACCATGACAGACGGATTTAACTGAGTGAACGAAAAGGAGAGTGGCTTCTAACTGGAGAGGAAGAGCCTGGACAGAGGCACAGAAGGGGGGATGAGAGTAGTGGACCACTCTTGACTGCTGTTCTAAAACACTAGAGCTTGTCATTGCCACTCCTATTCCTTTCTTCTCAAGTGAGCAGAACTTCCCTCCCCAGTTTTCAGCATGACCTTAGATAATGCTCTTGGCTTCTTAGGGCCTCAGTCTCCTCATCTGTGAGATGAAGGTGCTGAAATGACCCCAGGCAGCAGTCAGATTCAAAGATCCCATCCATAGCGCCCAGTCTTCTCACGCTTTACTTACCAAAGCCCGTTAGCAGGACTGATCCTAGAACCATAATGCCAGCATGTAAGGTATTGGTATAAACCACAGCTGCGAAACCACCTGAATGGGCAAGAGAAGAAGAATAAAAGCCACAGTTGACTCTTTCCATTGAAAGTTGCTTCAGCATCCTGCTCTTCATATTTGTTTCCTCCCAGATCTCCACATTCACAACTTTTCTCCCTTAAATTCAGTGGGTCTTATAACTACTTATGCTTAGTCTCGGTAATCCTGTTTTCTCTCATTAATATCCATCACATTCTTTTGTAGGATTCTTATACTGCCCTTCTGTGTTTCTATTTCCCTTTACTTCCCATTTTTTTTTGAATAAAAACCTGGTAGTTTTTCTAAGGGGGAAAAAAACCTGGTAGTTTTCCTAAAATCTGTTTGGAAGCAACAGTGGCATGCCTGGCCTCTACCTGCTAGATGCCAATAGCACTCCCCAGTTGTGACAACCAAAAATGTCTCCACACATTATCAAATGTCCCCTGGGAAGAAAAACCACTCCCCACTCTTTAGCACTGAGGACCATTGGTTGAGTGTATTCCATTCCCAACCCCGATTCTCTCCACTAGACTGTGGTTAAGAGCTAGGAACACTCACCAGCATCCAAGATTTGTGTTGTGGCTGGAAACAAACATACGAGAGCCCTCACTTTCAAAATCCAGGCAGAGATTGTCTAGGACAGAAGATCCCGTCTAATGACCTGACCTGGTTACTAGGTGATCAGGATGGTCTGAAGTTACTGCCTCCCTGTCCTTCCCTTTGTGGGGAGCTCCCACTCTTTTACCTGGCAGCATCCTGTCCTTTGGAAAGCCCCCACCAGCCCTATCTGATTTCTAGGGGTAGGACTCCATTTAGGCACCCCTGTCTTGATTATTTTCACTGTTCTCTCCATCCCCCAGGCCTCAGGAATGTGATCCCCAGACTTAGACAAAATGACAAAGCTGAAGGCTCCTGCCTTAATATCTGCAAGGACTCCACTAAGTAGAGCTTTTGTGTCAATAGAAATACTTGGGTGGTTGGAGTAACCTCACCTGTGATGGTATAAATGCCAGTAATTGTCAGCAAGACTATGGCGGCAGGTAAACATCTAACCCCAAAACCATTCTCATGAACATGGCATCAGTGCAGATCTCCAGCTGAAATGAGTACAAAGGCAGTTGGCTGCACTTTCGCTTCCAGCTCAATCGACAGCAATTCCATGAAAACACTGATCTTAGAAGCCATATGTGGTTAGCACATCCACTCCATCACTAGTGGACATCGGGTGAGGGTTACCCAAGTTCTGCTGGGCAATAAGGCTTGCGCCCCACAAGTTCAGCCAAGGTCAGCGCCTTTAGGGCTTGAGTTGACCCAAATAATCCAGTTAATACAACGGAGCCTCTTCCTCCCTGGAGCCTCAGAGTGGGGAGTGTGCTCAGAGAGGGAGCTGTTCTGCAGTTCCACCATTGAGAAAAGGCAAAGGGAACAGTTTATCAGAGTTGCCAAGCTTTTTCTGTACAGGGCCAGATGGTAAATATTGTAGGCTTTGCAGGCCACACACGGTCTCTGATTTTTTACAACCTTTTAGAACTGTAACAACCATTCTCAGCTTAAGGACTGTACAAAGCAGAACACTAGGAGGATTGGCCTGGATTTTTTGATCCCTGGCTTAGTCGAGAGTGATTTTGAAGCATCTGCCCTTCATTTAATGGGCTAACTTCTTGCTTTGTTATTTCGGTCCCCAAAGCCAGGGATACAACAGGCAGAGATTCCCCCTACATTCATCCATCCATGTTTTTTACTAATCATGTGATAGATATTTAGTGGAATTCAGAAGATACAAGGGTTACCAAAATTCAGTCACTATCATTAAGTAGTTTATAACTAATGAAGGAGACAGATCACTAAACAGGTAATTTCCATGCAATGTGATAAGTGACACTCATTCAATCATTTAAGAAAAAAACATTTATTGAGTGCCTTATGTGCTAAACATGGTCTCAGCACAGGGGGCAATGCAGTAAACAAGCCAGACAAGGTCCTGGGCCACAAGAAGTTTACAGCAAAGTGGAGAAGACAGCTAACAAGCAAGGAAACAAATAAATTCCTCTCATATGGTGACAAGTATTACAAAGAAAATAAGAAGCCAGTAATGGAGTAGAGATTGATCAGCACATCCGTGGAAGGCCTTTCCAAGGAAGTGATATTTGAACAATCTGGGGGAAGAACATACCAGACACGGTATAGAGCAGGTGTCAAAGGCTTTATGTGGGAATAAGCTTGCTGGATTTGAGAAACAATAAGGCAGGCAGTGTGGCTAAAGCACAGGGACTATAGGGGACAAGGCCAGAGAAACAGGGGCTAGGACAAGACAGTCCTTACCGGTCCTAACAAGGGGTTCAGGTTTTCTTGTAAGGGTGGTGTAAACAATTCCTGGATTGTTTTAAGTGGGGGAGTGACATTACCTTATGATATGACATGGGTAAGCACAAGGTTTTCTGGGAATACAGAGGAAGGACCTGTAATCCAGGCTTGGGAGGCAGAGAAGATGCCTCCGCTTTTTATTTTTTGCAAAGTATTATTAAGCTATTTTTCTCTTTACTCTCGTTTAGATAGCAGAGGCTAACAAGTAACTTAAGGGGCCCTAGAGTGAACTGCAGGGATAAATCAGCATAGTCCTGCCTATTGGTTTTTGATTGTTTTCTTTTGTGGGCTGGCTTTTATACAACTTACTGAGATATCATTGAAGACATAGAGGAATATGTACAGAAGAGCGAGAAGGAACTGAATCCGGTAGCTACCAAATATTCTGGCATTGTCACCACCTGTATGAGCAACAAGAGAAGTCACTATCAGACAGAGTGCCAGAGGAGGTAGACCCAAAGGGATGGGCCTTGGTCACAAAGTGCTGGTTGCCAGAGATGCGGCTGACGGTGGGAGTGGCCCAGGAAGACAGGGTGCAAGGTCGCTGCCTCTGGCTTTGCATTACATGGCACCTGTTACAATGAGAGAAATAAGAAAGGACAGGCACTACCACGGTCTTTAAGAAGCTTGGAATCTAGCTTCCTGTGCCATCTTCAGAATGCAGAAGGAAATCCAGCGAATTGAAAATGTCTAATTATGACTAATCACTTTTGTGAAATAATCACAGTGCAAAGTCAAACGCTTTATCACATACTACAAATATAACAAGTGCTCAAGATTGACAGAACTTGACTCTGTGTCAGCGCTGCTCATGTGCGTACTGGGGTCTCAAACTATCCTGTTCATTTCTACCTGCATCATCTCAGGCTGTGTGCCCCCCAGTGGCAGGGAGTGTGCCCTCTTTGTTCATTAACTTCCCGGACCCGAGCACAGTGCCTGGCTCAGGGGAGGTGAATAAATAATTGTTAAATGAATACTGTCCCATATGCTGTCCCAAAGAGCCTCATATGCTCTTGTCTGCCTATCTCACTCATGTCTAACTCAAATCCCATCTGCTTTATGAAGGCTTACCTGGGGGCTTGTGAAGACAGGGACCACATGTCCTCTCCGAAATACCTACAGCTTTTATTATTTTCATCTTTGACTTGGTTTTTAATCATATATTGTCATATACGGCTCACTTTCTCAGTCTGGCTCTAAGCTGTTTTACACTTACTACTTGAGTTAGTCTGCTAGGGCTGCCACAAAACAGTACAGCAGACTGACTGAGTGTATTGCCTCACAGTTCTGGAGGCTGGAAGTTCAAGATGTCAGCCTTGTTGGCTCCTTCTGAGGGCCTTGAGGAATGGATCTGTTCCAGGCCTCTCTCCTTGGCTTGTTGATGGCTGTCTGCTCCCTATGTCTTCATATCCTCTTTTCTCTGTACATGTCTGTGTCCAAATGGCTTCTTCTTATAAGGTCTCACTGGATTCGGATCCACCCTAATGACCTCATTTTAACTTAGTTACTTCTTTAAAGACCTTATCTCAAAATGCAGTCGCAATCTGAGGTAATTTTCCTGGGATTATGGCTTCACAATTGCAAGTGTTAGGGTGCACAGGAAAATAAGTCTCACATTTTTAATGACCACTTCACAAATATTTTAAACTTTAACTGCTTCAGGAGGCATTATTTGCATACAGTAAAATTCTCTCACTTGAAGTATAAAGTTTTATGAGTTTGGGAAATGTATCCAGTTGTGTAATCACCACCACATTCAAGACATAAAGCATTGTCAACACCCCCACAAAGCTCCCTAAGGCAGAGTCAAGGCCTTCATCTCACCGCTGCTCCCAGACAACCAGTATCAGCTGTCGCCACAGAATCGCCTTTTCTAGAGTTTGAAATAAATGGAATCATACAGTATGTACTTTTTTATGCCCCACTTTTTTCACTTGGCATGATGTTTCTGAGATTTATCCACGTGGTTCCATAACTCCTCTTTAGTTTTCAGTAGTAGACCACACCACATGGTGTTTATCCATTCTATTCCAATTTAGATTTTTTCCTATGGTTATTATGAATAGAACTGCTATGAACCTTTGTGTGCAAATTTGTGTGTGGACATGTGTTTTCATTTCTCTGGGGAAAGTAAATATCTATACCTAAGATTAGAATGGCTGGATTGTAAGGTGTAATTTGTTCAGAAATTGCCAAGCTGTTTTCCAATGTGGCCATACCATTCTGCATTCCCTTGAGAAACGTATGAAAGTCCCAGTTGCTCCACAACCACGCCAACTCTTGCTAATGTCTTTTTAATCTTAGCCATTCTAGTGAATGTGCAGTGGTATCTTATTTTAAGCAGCATTTATGATAGTCAACATCTTTTCATGTGATTATTTGCCATTTACATATTTTCTTAAAAGAAATATATATACACATTACTATATTCTGGATACAAGTCTTTATATTGTATATGTATCCTACAAATATTTCCTCCCAGTCTTTATCTTGACTTCTCATTTTCTTAAAAATATGTTTCCAAGAGTTAAAGTTTTAAATTTTATTTTTAAGTCTGATTATATAAATTTCTTCCTTTATGGTTTGTACTTTTGGTCCTAGGTAAGGAACATTTATCTACTCAATCACCTTCAAAATTTTTTGCAGTTTTTTTAATTGAAGTAACTGACATATTATATTAGTTTCAGGTATACAACATAATAATTCAATATTTGTATATATTTTACCTTCATTTTTGAAGAACACTTTTGCTGGATATAGAATTTTTGGTTGAGTTTTCTCTTTCTTTTATCATTTAACTCTCATTCTAATGTTTTCTGGACTCCATTGTATCTGATGAGAAGTCATCCATTAACTGTAGGTTTTTGCTACGGTGGTTATCACGAGGATTACATAAAATATTTCATAGATACAATAGTCTATTTTAAGCTGATAACTGCATACAAAAATTCTACCCTTTTTACTCCTCCCAACATTTTATGTTCATGATGTCACAATTTACCTCTTTTTATACTATGTATCCATTAACAAATTGTAACTATAGTTATTTTTAAGTTTTGTCATTTAACCTTTAAACTAGAGTTAAGTGATTAACATACTACCATATTACAGTATTTGCATATTCTGAATTTGACTATATACTTACCTATACCAGTGTGTTGTATATTTTCATGTTAGTAATTAGCATCCTTTTATTTCAGCTTGAAGAACTCCTTTCAGAATTTCTAGTAAGACAGCTATAGTGGTGATGAAGTCCTTCAATTTTTGTTTGTTTGGGAAAGTATTTCTCCTTTATTTCTGAAGGACAACTTTGCCAGGTGAAGTATTCTTGTTTGGCAGTTTTTTTCTTTCATCACTTTGAGTAAATCATCCCACTGTCTCCTGGCCTGCATGGCTTCTGCTGAGAAATCCACTAATAGCCTTGTGGGGGTTCCCCTGTACATGAAGAATTTTTTTCTCTTACTGCTTTAAAATTTTTCTCTTTGTATTTGATTTTAGACAGTTTATTATAATGTGTCTTGAAGAAGATAGTTTTTTGGTGAAATTTGGCGGGGGGGGGACACTCATGAACTTCATGATCTTGGATATATAAACCTCTCCCAAGATTTAGTAAGTTCTCAGCCATTACTTATTTAAATAAGCTTTCTGCCCCATCCTCTCTCTCTTCATCTGGGACTCCAATAATAATGTAGATTGTTTCTCTTAATGGTACCCACCACATGGTTCACACTGGCTTTCTTCATTCCTTTTCATTCTTTTTGTTCTTTTCTGATTGGATAATTTCAAATGACTTGTCTTCTATTTTACAGATTCTTTCTTCTGCTTGATTCAGTCTGATGTCAATGCTCTCTATTACATTTTCATTTCATTCATTGTATTCTTCAGCCCTAGAATTTGTTTGGTTATTTTTACGATTTCTCTCTGTTAAACTTCTTGTTTTCCTTATTTTGTTGAATTGCCTTTCTGTGTTTCTCTGTAGCTCACTGAGCTTCTTTCAAACAACTATTTTGAATTTTTTATCAGGCAAATCTCAGGTGTCCATTTTTTTGGGTCAGTTACTGGAAAATTATTGTGTTACTTTGGTGGTGTCATGTTTCCTTGATTTTTTCATGTTCCTTGAAATCTTGCATTGCTGCCTTTGCATTTGTCACGTCTAGTCTTTACCGACTGGCTTTTGAAGAGAAATACCTTCCCATCAGCTCTACCAGGGATTCTGAGGTTTTCTCAGACCTTTTCTATGGATAAACCTGCTCCACACTTCTTGTTCCCTCATGTGGGGCAATTCTAAAGATAATATGTTTTCTCTTGATACTGCAAAGCCAGGCTGAGTGCTGCCAGCCTCCTGTTTGCTTGCTTTCCCAAGGGTGTTCAAAGTTATGTGCTTTCCCCAATCCCACAGTGTCAAACTGGCTTTCTGTGCTTGCTCACTACCTTTCTGCAAAGGCTCCTTCTTGCCACCATCAGGGTGGAAATGTATGTGGGTGAGGCATGCAGAATGTTGGGGTGCCCATGGACCAGTTGGGGGGATCTGCAGGTGAGAAGTTCCCAGTGGGTCATTGGCAGACTTTCTAATAGTCTGCAGAGCAGTTAGAAGGATCCATATTCCTTCGACACCCTCTGAGTGCCCTGGTTGCTATTCTCTCAGCCACTTCCTGCCCCCTAGTCATAGAGCAAACATCATTATTCTGAATGGGGTGGAAAAACATATCTTTCTGGCAGCACTCTGAACAACGGCAGTAGCCAGGCACTTATTCCATGCTCTCACCTTTTGCCATGGGAGAAATCTTAGGCTGAGAAGGTCCTTTGGTACTAAGCTGTGCCACCTTGGGGGAGAGATGACATAGGCGAAAACTCATTTTTTTTTTCCTCTAGCAGAGCACTAGAACTTCTCCACTTCCACAAAGGCCCTCTCATCTGTGGGTAATAGTCTAACTTGCTGTGTTCTTTGGGGGAAGTCAGCAGGAAACTCTTATTTTGCCACGTTGATGATGTCACTCCACATATCCCTGCAGATGAGCAGCAGGGATGGGCTCTTCGTCCTCCTCTCTCACGTCACGGACATGTCTTTGTCTCCTGAGGAACAGATTGTCAGTTCCTCAAAAATCCTGTTTGGATTTTGTTTGGGATTTCATTCCATTCACAGACCAATTTGGAGAGAACTAACACTTTTAGTATATTATCTTCCAATCATCAACATAGTTGTTCATTTCATTTATTTAGGTATTATTGTTAAATAAAGTTTTAAAATGTTTTCTAAAATAGCCTTAAGAGACGAACTCTTGCGTAAGGTCCACAGTGAAACAGCAGGCAGTTACTGGCATCTGTTTACCCAAGGTAGATTAATGTTATTCTCAGGATTTAGGGAAGTCAGTACAAGGATCAAAAGGCTGAGAAGTTGAACTTATCTTCCAGGATGTTTTTATGTACAAATGTAATATTTGTAAGAGAATATATTGTAGAGAATAGAGTAAATGATAATGGACACTCACCCCAGCCTTAATGTAAATAGGAGAAAATATCCAACCAACAACACACAGCAGAAATGGAGCCTGAAACCAAGAAGAACAATTACATCACAGTCCCATCTAGGTCATGCCTCTAAATGAGATGCAAGCTCAGTTACTATGTTTTGAGCCTAACTGAGGTACACTATTGGGAACCTTACAAATAACAGCCCAAGCATACATCTTTTAGTACAATAAACTTAACTTACAGGTACTTGATCTTTACCTATAAAGGGGTACATTCTTAATTGTGGTGGGTTAACTGAGACAGTTTTCAAGGTATTTATTTTTAATTTATTGTTTGCTCACTTCCAGATAGGACTGAAGGTGGCTTATAATTAAATATGAAAGATAGTTTAAAAAAAAGGAAAGAAAAACCAGAAACCAGATAAATGGGAGAGAAACTGTACAAAAATTTCAAACAAGTTATTGAAATTGAGTGAAAAATTGGCTTTGGCTTACTTTACAAAGAAGGGGTAAGGTGAGTTGAATATATGAAGGAGATGCTAGTAAATTCTGAGAGGAAATGGTAGTAAAGACAAGCACTTCGTATTAGGTTTGGAATTGACTCTGCTAAAAGTAGTCTTTATTTTTGTAGTCTATAGGGGGAAAGATGAGACTCAGAATGTAGGGAGCTTTCTGATTTATCACCCCCCAAAAAAGCCAGATGATTTATATAGAGATAGGTTAATTAACATAAAACGTATAATTTAGATGATCAAATCCTACAATAAATATATACCACAGATTAAATAAATATTTTATAAGTTTTATAAGTTTTATAGTGGAAACTTGTTATTCCTAGGACATCAATTAGGAGTGTTGTAGTAGCTAGTTGAATATCTCAATGAGCACAGCTCAGGTAAGCCCATTCTCAATATACACTGCAAATATATATATATATATATAAATATATGGATGCATACATGTATATACACACATATATACATACAGATATATATGTTTATATCTGTATGTATATATGTGTGTGTATAAATATTATATATAAGACCCTGTATTATATTATATTATATTATATTATATTATATTATATTATATTATATTACATTATATTATATTATACCTGGTCTTATATTATATAAGACTGGGTATTATATTATAAGATCTGGTCTTATATTATATTAAAATAAAAGACCAGGTCTTGTATTAATTTTTTTCTCCAAAAGACGCATTAGAACTGATGATCCTGCTAGGTCTTATTTCCAGGGGAACACGTACCTAACTAATCTCCTAATAGTTCTTTGCTTACTGTAGTCCTATGGTCCTTAAAATATAAAATTAATTTACTTAGAAGAAGGAAAACTAGCACAATTTTTTTGAGAAATCAAAGACTCGGTTCCTTTCTTCCATGACTTCTCAAGAAGTCAGGGTTGAAAGCAAGTTTTATGTTTATGAATTTTATTTGGACAATGATAAAGGTGGAGGTTAACTGTTACAAAAGGTGTTACTTACATTCCACTCGAAGGCCCCAATAGCAATCCCTGAAGTCACTGCTGTTCCAGCCAGGCCCATAAAGTGGCCAGTGCCAATATTTGAAGCAAAAAGAGAAGCACCTATCTGATAATCAAAAGATGATTCTATATCAGAACTTTTAGTCCAAGTCCAAGAATTAATTTTCACAAATGTAAACTCAAACTGAATTTTACAGTTTCTCAAAAGGGATTATTCCCTGGGCAGAATTTCCATTCATGTCTCTTCTACATAAAACCATAAATTAGAAGCCAAGGGAAGACGGAGAACGTGAAAAAGGTAGAATAGCCATTCTTATGTTGCCACCCTCCACAAGCTCCACTGATTTACTTGCAATTCCCTAATGCAAAAATACTAGCAGGAGTGAAATTCCATTAGTATTTAGAAATAATTTAAAAATATTAACAATCTGGTTGTCTATAAGACACTGGTTAAAATACTAAGGTACAATGAAATACAATATAGCATAAATAAAGAATAAAGAAAACCTATTAAGTAATAAAGATATGGTAAACAATATGTATAATATCTCATTAAAATTTTATGTGTGCACATCACGCCTGTGTACATATATATTTATATACAGGAGTGATTCTGGCAGCATATATAAAACAAAATACTTCTGGGAACTGGAATTATGGGTAGAGAGATGGAATGGGGAGAAAATTTCAAGTTCTACACTTGGACTGTAACTTTTTATTTTTTTTTACAACCAACATCTGTTACTTTCAAAATAAAAAATCCCAGAGGCATTTAAAATGAACAAAATCCCTCCTAAACCAATATTAGCTTTTTAATTAAAAAGAGACAGCCATTCAATTCAAAACAAAAATCCAACTATTACGCTGTTGACATGAGATACATTTAAAACCAAATCACCAAGAAAATAACAAAGCCTTTTAGGTAAAAACAAACAAAAAAGCAAACAAAAAAACAGCACTGACAACATTAACGTAAGATAAAATAGCATTTAAGACCGAAAGCGTTAAGCAAGAAAAAGAGGTTTTGTTGTCATAACTATAAAAGGTAAAAGGCTCTAATAAGACATAGTTGAGAACATATGGGCACCAAACATCTTAGCAACAACAAATATAAGGCAAAAAAATCTTAGAGGAGGCTCATAATAAGTACTCAAATAATGGTACTATTGGGAATATATTGGTATTACTGTTAGGAATGTTCACTGCATCTATCATAATAGTGAAAAATTATATACAACCTAAACTGCCCAATAATATGGCACATAAATGGTGGAATGTACATACAATACTATATAATTGCACATAAATATAAAATATTTATAACTACCTACCCAAGTTTATATAGACCTAGGGAAGATACTGGTACATTATTAAATGAAAAGATAGGTTAAAAAGTCACCATTCATTAATTCAATAACTATTATAAATGTCGATTGCCACCTATGGCCCAGGCACTGTTCTAGGTATTAGGGATACATTAGTGAGTGAAACAGACAAAAATCCCTGCCCTCATGAAGCTAACATTCTTCTGAAAAGACGAGAATAAACAAAATAAATAGGGGGTTATTTTCTAATAATAAATAGATAAATCATAAATTATTATGAAATGTTATTATTTCATAATAAACAATGATAAGTACTACAGAAAAAAAGGTGGGAAAGTTAATAGGAAGTGCTAAGCATTTGGGCAGTTGGCGTAGACTAAGAGGAGATCTGAGGAATACCAGAAGAGGTGAGGGAGCAAGCCATGGGCTATCTGGGGAGAGCCCTTGGGCAGCTGGAGCAGCAGGGGCAAAAGCCCTGAGGCAGGAGCAGAGCTGACTGTTTAAGGACATTTGCAGAGGTAAGTCAGAGTTCCTTTTGGAGTTGTTCAGTTTGAGATACCTGATAGACCTCTCAAGTGCATGTGTCACACAGGCAGTGGGACACACAAGTCTGAAGTTCAAGGGAAATATCTGGGATGTGTTAGCATGTAATTGATATTTAATGCCATGAGACTAGAGGAGGGTGCCAAGTGTGTGAGTGTAATTGGAGAGAGGTCAGGCCCTAGCCCTGGGGAACGCTAGCATTGAGAAGCCAGGGAGACACAAATGAGTGACTGGTGATGCGGCAGGAAAGGAGAGCCAGGTGACAAAACGGGGAGGGAGGGAGGGAGGACTGAGAGTTTCAGAGTTTCATCAACGTCAGGCCAGGTAAGATGAGGACTGAGAACTGACTACAAGAATAACAGGAAGGAAGGGAGGGAGGGAGGGAAGGAGGGAGGGAACGGAGGTAGGGAAGGAGGAATGGGGGAAGGGAGCCATGTGGAGGACCCTGAGAAGAGCAATTGATATCCATTAGCTATCTGCTAATTAACAAAAAAAGGTGGAGTGGCAAAATTATTATTTTATTTCAATTTCCTTTAATAATACCATAATAATACCATAATGTATTTTGTTCATTAAGCAATAACCCTAATAATGAAAAAAGAAATTAATAAATCATAACATATAAAACATTGGGAGAGCAAAGCATGTTACTGTCATCTGAAAACCATCACAAGTGTCACAGTAATACAAGATAACATGGGCAGCAGATGGATATTTTTCTGGGTACAGAATACAGAACTTTAAGGCCTAAGAGTGGCTCAGGAAAAAGACTGGGGGCTTCACGCCCAGGGAGAGACTGTGTTGCTAGAATCTTCTTATGAAAAAGAAGCTAAGGTAGGAGGCCCATTGCAAACATTTCTTTGCCACATTCAATCTCTTTCTAAACCAGGTTTACAAAAATGAAGATTTAAGCATAATTCAGTGTTAACACCAGGAAAATGCTTGTCCCCAAATCTCTCAGCTAACCGAGGCAAAGCCATTTCTGTTAGGTTGTTTGATCCATCAGAGTTAATGAATGTGCCTTCCTCTTCCCTTTGAATAAAGGCACCTTCTCCTCCCAAGATGAGACTTCTTTCTATAAAACGTTCCCCCAGTGTGAAGGACTGAATCCTTGCCATAGACTGGTAAACATTTGACGACAAAGAATATTTGTGAGTAAGGGCCTGCTTCTTGTACAATTCTCTCAGTGTACCTTATATTCCTGTGCAGGAACATATGTATGTTTTTACATAATAAGTTACAAAGCAGCCCTGGCTCAGGCTTAGCTTGCGGCCTCAGACGTAGAGCCCTGCCAGGTTCCCACATCCTCCTCCTTCCTGAGGCAATCCCCAAACTCCACCATGGGTACGGGGCCATGGACAGGCAGCTGCCTCTGCTGCTGTGGGGGTTTCAGGGCACTGCTCTCAGGTGGAATCGCTTTGTATAATGAATAAATTATTTAATATAAAAACCACAAGTTATGTTTCCAGCCCTTAGTCTCTGTGTCCCTCCCTCCAGCATCATGCTGTTCCACACGTCCATGCTTTGGTTACACTGCTCCCTCTGCCTGAAATGACCACATACTCTACTGGCAAACACCTGCTCCACCTCCAAAGCCTGCTCAAACAACCCCACCTCTGTAAGACCTTTTCTGTCTTGCATCACGTACTACCTCCACCCAGTAAGCCTGAGTTTACCTTTCATCCATACCTGGCCCACGTGCCTCCTATTAGACCTGTTGTACTGCTCTGTAATGTACTCTAATTCATTGGACGCACGTCTAACTCCCATTCTAGATTGTGCGCTTCCAGAGGGCAGAACTGTCTATTTCCTATCTATGTCCTGAGACCCAGAACAATGCCTTGTACATACTAGGCACGTAATAGACGTCTACTGAACTAAACTGAGGTACACAGAAACATTTAGGTAAGAAATTACTTAAAAGTTAAAGGAACTACCAATGAAATGGCTTTCCTGATTGAAAAACTTCAAGTTATTTTGGGTACAAGACATCTAAATTAATGCAACGAAACAAGTTAAATGGCAAAGTGGGCTGCCACATGAAAGGCTTACTCACCTGCCACCATGCTAGATTTCGGCCGGCCAGGTAGAACTCTTCTACAGTCTCACGACTTCTTGACAGTATAGTCTTTAAAAGCGCCAAAGCAAAACAAAAACAAACAAATAAGAAACAATGGAACACAAGAAATCAAGCTGCTTCGTGACAAAGGTCTTTCAAACGACTCACTTATGGGGTAAATCTCTTTAGCAGAGATGCCAAATCCATTCTCCCCTTTCTTTCTTTTTGGGAATAGAAGCCTCTACTCCCTGAGTTAGATGAGGGCTCTTGCCTGCCTTGCTGGAGACCAGTCTCTTCCAGCTCTGACATTGCATGGGAACGTCCACTTCTGTACACTCTTGTGAAAATAATATTGTTTTATTTTTTTCCCCAACTGTTAACCAGTGCCATGGTTTCTGGCAGAGTCTGGGAGATAAGTGGTTTAGTGAATGAATGGATTAATCAAGAAGGGCAAATTTGAACATGGCTTGGCTTCTTTCGAGACAGCAGTCATGCTGCCATTACTATGGTGTCTTTCCAATGGTGTCCTGTCTACACAGGGTCCCTAGCTCTGATTCCCAGCACCCAGTATGGTTGAAAGACAATCCTGGGGATTTCCTGGATTGCCTGGGACTAGCACAACCTAAGGATGACAACTGATTGACAGAAATGTATTTTTGTGGGAAGAGTGAACTTATTATCAACATCTGAGGTATCTGCGTTATCATGGGGGTCCCCTTACATCATAAAGCCTTAAACCAAAGAAACGACTCTACATCAGACACATTAAGTTAGTCTCATTGTATCCTTTCACTAAATATTTATCAAGAACCTACTATGTGCAGAGTTGACCTTTCCTAAGGAAATTATCAGTGGTATTTAGGTAGAGGTGCATTAAAACTTTAAAAAAAAATTTACAAAATGTTCTAAGATGAATAAAATCATCCTCTTTTCATTGAAGAAAGAACCAGACAAGAAGAAGAGATCCTGGGAAGAAGGTGGCTTACACACATGGCCCTACCTCTCCTCTCTTCCCTGCTCTCTTTCTGGAATAATACAACCATGGCAGCCAGGTTGGTAGGGTGGAAGATGCATTCAACACCTTCTTAAATCTCTGGGTGAAGATTGATAAAAAATAAAACAAATAATAAAACATTCAAGTTTTTCCCCTTTAACACAGTGTAAGATCCAAAGCACCAGCAACAAAGACTGATTTCCCAGTTCCCTGTGGGTGCTCTGCAGACAGAAGCTGACTGCCTTCAGAAAGGGGTCCCATCTGTGCCAATGTGGGCAATTTGGTTCAGTGAGAAAGGGTGGTTGGTTTAATAACTGGAAGAAAACAAAGTTAGACTCCTCTACCACATCATATATAAAAGCAAATCCCAGATGTTTTAGAGAGTTAAATATTCTTATATATTCATAAAACATTACAAGAAAATTTAGAACAATATTTGTATAAACTTGGAGTGGGAGAAATTTTTCCTAAGCAAGGCAGGAAATCTAGAAGATGTAAAGGAAAAGAGGGATAGTTGATTTCTTGAAAGTGAAGAAAAATTCAAATAACAAAAAGACACCATGAACAGAGTCTAGGCCGGTAGTTCTCAACCAGCGGTGATTTTTTGCCCCGTCTGTCCAGGGGATATGTGGCAATGTCTGGAGACATTTTTGGTTGTGAATTACCAGGGGCGAGGGATATTTCTAAACATCCTGTAACACAAAGGACAGACCCCTACAACAAGGAATTATCTGGTCTCAAATGTCAGTAGTGGTTAGGTTGAGAAACACTGGCCTAGACAAATGATAGTTTGGAAAAAACGTATCAGCAATTCAAATGACAGACAAGTTGATAAAAACAAAGTCAAACAATCCAATTCAAAAATGGGCAAATACACTGGTTAGTCACAGAAGAGGAGAATCAATGGACAGTAAACTCATGAAAAGATGCTCAACCTCACTAGGAGTGTGGGAAGTGCAAATCAAAGCTACAACGAGATGCCACTATTCACCTATCGGACTGGCAAAAAAGCAAAACCAAAAACCAACAAGTAGCAGTCATGAGCAAGGCTGGTGAGGGCTTGGGGAAAAGGTCACTCTCATATACTACTTCTGAGAAATGTTAAATCTCAACAATCTTTGTGACCTGCCATTTAATACTATCTACTAAAATTTCAAGTAAGCATACACTTCTGACCCAGCAACTCCAATTTAGGAACCCATGCTACACAGATTAAAAGCACCAAGACATTAAGAGAAAAGGAAAGAAAAACCAACCGGGCAACAATCTAAGTGTCAATAAGTTGGGAAGAGCTGAATAGCACGCGCGTTTGTATGAATATTATGTAGCTAATAAAAATATGAACTAGATCTGTATCTATTGACCTGTAAGCCTCTCTCCATCATACAGTAAGTGAAAAAAAAAGCAAGCTGAAGAATAATATGTGATATGATCACATTTTTTGTAAAGACAAAACATAGAAACTCGACATATGTGTCCGTATACTTGCATAAACACTGAGAAAAGGAAGGAAGGATACACGATTATCTGATGAAATATCAGATAATACATGGTTATCTCAGAGAGATGGGAATGGATGGGGAAGAAGATTAGTAGATTCTTCAGATATTTATACATCTTTTCGCTTCTTACAATAAGCATGTTATACTCTCATAATTAAAAACAATATATGATTTATAGAAAGAATCAAAAGAAGATAATAGTACAAAGATGGAAAAAGATCAAAGCATCCTGGATAACTGTGGATGTTTTATGGCTCCAAGAAGAACAGAAGGAACAGCAGGTTTCCCTTGGAAGTGACCAGATGGCTTACTAGTCCTCTGACCTTGGCCAGGCCTAGGCCCCAACTGGTCTGGGAAGAAAGCTGGGGTGGGGCTTCCTAATTCAGTAACAGCAACTGAGAGCAGGATCCCAAAACAAGTACTACTCAGAGCTCCTGCCTAGGCCACATGGAAGGACGTTTTTCATAATTGAGGTCAATTAAAAAAAATCATTTGTTAGCATGATTTGGATAAATACCTCAGATTTCTCCTTTACGTTTGGAAGAAGGGGTCTCTATTTTCTCTTCTGGTAAAACATTTTCTTAATAGGGTGGATACCATGTCTCAATTACTCTATCTGCCCACTAGTAGCATAATATGACTCGTAAGCCCTCACAAGAGTGTCCAATGGTCATACTTTGAAGGGCCAAATTTTGCACAGTAAGGTCCTGCTTGTGACCTGGTGAGGCACCCCCAAATAAAGGTCACACGTGCATGAAAGCTTCAGCTGGGGGTATGGGCCAACTAGAATGAAAACTCTCCCACTGGTCAGTGAATGGTGGCATTATTACCAGATGCTTCGGCTTGGTGATGCAGGCCAGGCGGAGGCCTTTGATGGTTAACAGCTTGGCTGAGGGACAACATCATGACATCAGCCAAAGCCTTCACACCCATCTGGCCTTTCACTGGAACAAGGCCCATCTCCCCCTGGGCCGGGTCTGGCCCTGAGGGGTATGGTTAAGGGACACCTTTTTGAGTGCTTACACGCTAAGCTCTAGTGGGCGAATGGCAGTGATAGAGACACGGTCTCTTTCCTAGTAAGAGAACCTTGTACTAGAAAACATAAACTCTTCCTTCAAATTTAAAGAGAACACTTAGATCCCTACGTTACGCATGTGTTAACCTGCGAGCTCCTGCTAGCAAGGCAAAGCGCTGAAGCGCATGGGTCAGAGCAGGCAGCTCTAGGGTTGCATCTGAGCGTCCCGATTCCCCGGTTGTTACTTAACTCCCTTGCCCTTCCGTTTCCTCCCCTGTGACCTGGAGGAACTATGAGTAGCAGTGTGTGCTGTTTACAGCAGGGTGGGGAGGACGCGAGGCCCAGAAGCACCTAGTCGTCAGTAGCTGTCATTAGTATGCCCATCATCACGATAATTGTAACAACCACTTCTTGTGAAATACTACTTAGGTTCCAGGCAGGGGGCACAGGGTCAGGTGACCCAGGTGTTCACTGGGGCGGGGAAAGGCGGGTGGGTCGGAGGACACGCACTAACTCTTGGCCGGAAGGGTGGGGAGCAACGAGCAAAGGGAGGGCGGAGAGGGCTGGGCTGAGGGCTGTGCCCAGGCGGGAGCGGGGATGAGAGGTGGGCACCCGGTACCCGGCACAATTATTTACGGCAGAGTAAGAGTTAGTCTGGGCTGGGACTAGCGTGAGGCTAGAGGCGGGCTCAGTAACTGTCCTTCCGAGCCATGTCGGAGCCCCGGACACCAGGAGACACCAGTCACACTGCTCCTATCTTTATTTATAAACCCAGCCTGTGTCCAGGGCCCTGCCGTCCCCTCGGGGCTTCGACGTACCCACAGCCCGATGCCCCCAGGGCCAGCAGGACGTACAAAACCATCACCAGGATGTCTACGGTGCTGTTGATGTGGAGGCCCACAGGATTCCAGTTCATGGTGATGCCATGCCCGGTAAAGGTCATGGCGGTGCTCCTGGACCGGTTGTCCCATAGGCGGCGACCGTTTCGATTTTGGCTGTGGCTTTGGTTCCACTTCCGCCGCAGGGCATCCTGGGAACGGCCGCGGGGCATCCTGGGAACGGCCGCGGGGCAGCCTGGGAGTTCCTGTCAGGCTCCGTGGCCCAACGCTGCCCTCTGCCCTGTCCCCGCCGGGCTGCGGGGACCTCCTTCCTTAGTGGTTACTCTGTGTAGTGAAAATAACGACAAGCACTTCTTCACTGCTAGTCCAGGCACCAGGCCCTCGCTTTGTTGGCCACAGGCGCTTTATCCTCGGGTGACAGTGGGTCTGGGACCAGCGTGAGGATACTGCGGCAGGCTCAGGAACGGGCTTGAGCAACACTGCTTCTGTCTTTGTTTATCGTTTTGCTATTTCGTTCATTGTGGAGTTTTTGGCATTCATTTTGATTTGTTAAAATATTTCATTGGCATACCAGCACCTCCTTCAGCTTCGCCCGCAGGACACTGTCTCCCTTGCCTCCCTCCAGTCAACGCCCCGAGGAGACCTACTGACCACACAGGGTCCGCAGGTGGTTGCAGTTGGGTTTCACTGGCGATGTGCGCATCTGCAAACAAGGCCACGCGTTACTCTCCTTGCGGTGTGTCTCTGCTAAATTGTCTTCTCAGAAATCCGATCAGCAGTGCTGCTAATGGTACTAGGCAACGTTTCCATCGTTCTTGCTAGGCGCCAGATCTTCTATGCACTTCGCGTATATTAACCCATTGGGTTCTCACAACCACCAGTTGGTCTGAGGTGATGACCACACCGCAGGGAGGCCTGTCCTGGTAGCCAGTCAGAAGCCCACGCTCTCAGCCCGCCGAGCATATGCTACAGTCCTAGTTGAGCGATGTCCCAAAGAAATACAATGTGACTCACAAATGTCATTTTTTCCAGCTTTATTGAGGTATAATTGACCATTACAAATTGTACATATTTAAGGTGTACAATGTGATGCTTTGATATACGTGTACGTTGTGAAATAATTACCGTAATCAAGCAAATAAACATCAAGGACTTTAGTTACCATTTTTGACTGTGTGTGATGAGAACACCTGAGATTCACTGTCCTAGCAAATTTTAAGTATCCATTATTATTAACTATAGTCACCAGGCTGTACATCAGAAACTTATTCATCTTATGACTGAAAGCTTGTACCCTTTGATCAACATCTCCGCTTTCCCCTAACCCACTAGCTTCTGGTAACCATGATCCTACTCTCTGTTGCTATGAGTTAAACTTCTTAAAAAAGATTTTACTGTTCACTACATTGTTTTTAAAACACTGCATAATAAGTGAGACCATGCAATATTTGTCTTTCTGTGTCTGGTTTATTTCACTTAGCATAATGTCCTCCATGTTTCTCCATGATGTTGAAAATGGCAGGGTTTCCTTCTTTTTAAAGGTTGAGTAATACACACACACACACATACACACAGAGGGTGCCAAAAAAATGTATTTTAAGAAAGGAAAAAACTGTATTAAAATTGTAATACAGTTCTCCTTCCATCACCATATATTTGATCCTGTTTACCCATGAGGGTACCACCTCCCCGCCCCCCATACCCTCTGGTACCCACTAAACTATTGTTTATGTCTATGAGTTTTTGTTTGTTTGTTTGTCTTGTTTCTTTGTTGCTCTCAGCTTTATATCCCACATACGAGTAAAAAAAATTATAATACAATGAATGACACTAGCATTCATTTGGTTAATGGCACCTTTTGAGAAACGTTGTACTACACATTGCTACTGTAATTCAATTCAACTTCAAAAAGTAATACATAGATAACATCTCATAAAATCTGTACATTTTTTGGCACCCCAGGTATCTCTGTGTGTGTGTGTGTGTGTGTGTGTGTGTGTATATATATATATATACACATACATAATATATATATATACATAATATATATATACATAGTATATATATAATATATAATTACATATAATATATATATATATACTGTGTTTCCCCGAAAATAAGACCGGGTCTTCTATTAATTTTTGCTCCAAAAGACACATTAGGGCTTATGTTCAGGGGATATCATCCCGAAAAATCATGCTAGGACTTATTTTCCAGTTAGGTCTTATTTTTGGGGAAACACAGTGTGTGTGTGTGTGTGTGTGTGTGTGTGTGTGTGTATATATATATATATATATATATATATATATATAATAGATCTATATATCTCACATTATCCATTCATCTGTCCATGAACACTTAGGCTCTTTCCATATCTTAGTTACTATAAACAATGCTGCAATTAACATGTGAGTGCAGATATCACTTTGAGATAGTCATTTAATTTCCTTTGGGTGTATACCCAGAAGTGGTATTGCTAGAGTATATGATAGTTGTATTTTTAATGTTTTGGGGATCCTTTATGCTGTTTTTCAGTTATGGTTGTACCAATTTACGTTCTAACCAACAGCATACCAGTATTCTCTTTTCTCCATGTCCTCACCAACACTTGTTATCTTTTCACTTGTTGATAATCCTAACAGGTGTGAGGTGATATCTCATTATGGTTTTGATGTGCATTTCCTTGATTATTAATGATGTTGGGCATCTTTTCATGTACGTGTTGACCATTTATATGTTTTCTTTGGAAAAGCATCTCTTCAGGGCCTTTGCCCAATTTTTAATTCGGTTATTTGCTTTTTTTGCTATTGAGTTGTATGAGTTCCTTATATATTTTGGATATTAACCGCTCATCAGATATATGGTTTGTAAATCTTTTCTCCCATTCTGTAGGTTGCTTTTTCATTTTGTTGATTGTTTCCTTTGCTGTGTATCACATATAATTTAAAAATTTTCAGTAGTCACATCAAAAAAGTAAAGAGGTAAAATTTAAATAATATATTTTATATAACTGAATTATGTCTAAAACGTTAGCACTTCAATATGTAATCAATGAAAAAATTGTTGACATTTTATGTTCTTTCCCCCCATATTAAGTCTTTGAAATCTGGTGTATATGTTACATTTACAGTACATCTCAATTCATACACTAACATTCCATCAGAAATAAGGTGTCAAGTTGTTCTAAACATACTTAACAGTTTTCCAGTAACTGAATATACTACCAAAAATTTCATTTTCCTTTAAGTCAATGACAAAACCGGTTCATCTTTTTTAGAAGAATTGATTTGACTTTGAAGCAAAAGCACATATCAGTTTCAAAATTATATCTGTCCAAGTTAACTAATTCACTAATTCTTGATGTCAACTCCATATTATTAAAATCTAAATCAAAGAGGCATTAAATACTTTGAAAAGCATTTCTCAATCAATCAATATCACAAAGCATTCTTCAAATTTTTCTTGTAGTTTTTGCCGCCAATTATATCACAAAGACAGTTGCAATTAGAATGTTTGACATATTGACTCATGTTAGGAGAAATGTGTAAAATCATTATTATTGATTTGTATTATGAAGTTTCAATTTCAACATAAATTCTTATGCTTGGCTAGCTAGGTCACAAAGAAGCTCTTCCTGTCTTTGACTATTCAAATTTAGTTCATTCACATATAGTACATATTACTGAGAAATATTAGTGCAGACTGCCATTTTTGTCTTTGATTATTAAATATTTGACAACCATTGTGGGGACAGAGCCCCAGAAAGCAGTTTCCAGGCTCTCGGCCTCATGTGGAGAGGTGCTGGCTCAGATAGTGGATGGCCGTCAGCTGTGGCTGGTTGGCCATCAGCTGTAGCCATTAAGCCATTGGTCACTGATATAACTGCCTTGGCTACAGAGGGGAGCCGAGGAGAGTGAAGGAGGAGACTGAAGGAGAGAGAAGGAGAGTGAAGGAGAGTCGAGGACAGTTGGTCGGTTGGCAGCAAAGCGGACAGCAGATCGCACGTCATGTAAACCCAGCCTCCAGTGAGACCATAGTGGTATGACTTCCCTACCTATGGCTCCATGGGTGTTCCTTTCTGGCCTCACCATGTCCTGCGTTCTTATGTGGGGAGAGGGAACAGAGACCCTGCAGGCCGCCCCGCCGGACACCCCGCACGACAACCATTCCTTTTGTTTCAAGAAAATCTTGAATTGCAACTGACATTATAGTAATTCTTTGTAAAATTTCTAAGACTCAACCAATGATCATTGGCAAAAGCACATCATTAAATTCATTGCCCTCATTTCTTCATCAGTTCCATAAAATGGTGATGATTCATATTATTCGCACATATATACCAAATGATTTTAACAACCGAATCCATTCGGGATGGTTTTCATAAAGTCTGCTTTAAAAACTAAGCACAAATATTTTTAAATATGTATCATAGAGTGGAATATGCAATATGGAAACATCAATCTCTTATTTTAAAATTCCCTTATATTTGGAATTTTGACTTAACATAGTTGGAGCACTGTCCATGATGGTAAACACATTTTTTCCACATTTAGCTAAAATTCTTCTTTGATAAACGTAAAAGGTTAAAAATATCTATGCCACAAATTTGATCTTTTAGGTCATGAATTGGCAACATTTGTTCATAGGTTTGTGTGTTCTTTGAGACAAAATATATTCACCGTATTAATGGGGCAGTGTCTCAGCTCATATGACTCAACTAAAGCTAAAGAAATGTGCCTGCAAATTTTCATTGTTTGAGACCATTCATTTTTGATATTGTTGGAAAGGCCTTACATTCTGTGGACAATTGTTTTGAGACTTAATTGAAAAAAATCTTTCACTTTTTGTAAAATACCTTTTATAGCATTTTTCATGATTTTCTAACAAATTTCCATAACGGAAATATTTCATCTTTCCATCTAAATTGTTTTTCTTTCTTGTGCAGGAATCCAAGCTGTTTTAGAGCTGGCCAAAGTATAAACTCAAATTCTGTTAAAAAGTATAAGCATGTACCAAATATTGCACAGGACATAGATTACTCGTTGTTTATGTGAAATTCAAGTGTAACTGGGCATCTGTATTTCTGTTTGCTAAATCTGGTGGCCCTAGTCAGGAGGTCACAGTTGGTGTCTATGACGTCTTTCTTCCTCTACCCATTAGATATTTCTCTCGTATTCAGTTAGAATCTCAGCTGGTCATGGATCTTTACCTGGTGGTGGTGATGGTGGGGATCTAACCCTTCATTCTTGAAGGCTCTGAATACTGAGAAGTCCTAAGATGCTTAGTGTCCTGGGTTATGGGAAAAGTCCCCCTGGCCTCCTTGTGTAGCATCAGCCTGATTTCTCCTTAGTAATTTGGATCAATCAGTCCAACCAGTAGAGTAGCCCCTTTTTCTGCCTGTTGTTTTCAACTCGATAGAACCACTGTAGTGTCCCCTGGTGGAATCATTACGTTCTCGGGAGCTAAGATCTCCAAAGCAGCAGATCTCAAAGCCTCCAGGACAGAAAGCAAATATTCTCTGAATGAATTATATTAGGACTAATTGTGAAAGAACACACTCTCACTATCTCTTGATTCCCAGATTCATTCTGGGAATTCATTCATTCCCAGTATTCTGGCTGTGGGGGAGACTGTACCATATAACGGCCTTTGATTCAAAGCATAAACTGCAGAAGTCTGTATTTCAGGGTGTTCTCTCTCAATTTGTGCTATCACGGAGTCTTCAGTAAGCCAGTTCACTTTTAATTAGGCCAGTTGCTTCTGGACAATGGAGTATATGCTAAAACCAGTTAATTCCATGTTGCACTTCCTTTGCTGTGGAATATGTAAATTCCTTGATGGACACAATGCTGTGGACAATTCCATGATAGATGGTGGCTAAGGCATTCCAAGGGTCCAGGGATGGTGGTGCTGGAAGAAGCATTACAGGGAAGGAAGGCAAATCCATATCCAGAATTTGTACGCCTTCCCAGATGGAAGAGGTGCAATGGAATCAACCTGCCACCAGGTGGCAGGCTGGTCCCCCAGGGAATGGTGCTATATATGGGGCTCCGCGTTGTTCTCTGCTCTTGGCCGATTAGCCACTAGGTGGCAGCAGTATCTGGATCAGCCTGGTAAGCGGGAGACGGTGTCCACCAGTTCATGCCCTGCACCCCTACCTTCCACCACTGGCACTTTTGTTCATGAGCCCAGTGGGCAAACACTAGCATGGTTGGAAATGAGGTCCATTGACATCAGGGAGTGTGTCATTTTGTCCACCTGATGATGGAGGTCTCCTCGCAGAGTGTTCATCGGTCATTTGGTGAGATGGGATGTGAATATCTTTACACAGAGTCCATTCCAAGATCATTGATCCTTCAGAGTCCCTGACTGTCTCAGTCAGATAACAAAACACCATAGACTGGGTGGGTTAAACTGCAGACATTTATTTCTCACAGTTCTGGAGGCTGGGAAGTCCTAGATCAAGGTGCTGGCGATGCAGTTCCTGGTGAGGGTCACATTCCTGGCTTGCAAATGGCTGCCTTCTCACTGTGTGCTAGTATGGACTTTCCTCTGTGCGTGGAGATGGAGATGGAGATGGAGATGGAGATGGAGATGGAGATGGAGATGGAGATGGATAGATAGATTTCTCTCTTGTCTTCCCTGACCTCCCAAATGCCCCATATCCAAATACTACCACCATAATGATGGTAAGGGCTTAAACATATGAATTTTGGGAGGACACAAACAGCCTATAATACTGACCATCTAGCCCTACCACTGGTAACTCCTATGAACCAGTGTAGATCCATATTTCTTGCCATTGCTCAATCCAGGTCAAGCAGATCTGAAACGTACCCTCAGTCTTCTGTCCCTGGGAGAGGTGTCCTTCACTGCCATCCTTCAGGGTCACTCCTGAGTGGGGCTGTAGTGCTGCAGCTAGCCATCTCCTGGTGGTCCCAGCATACTGTGTAGACCCATCAGGAAACCAGGCTCAAGACCTCCTTCTCTATGTCATGTGCAGAGATGAGACTCTGATCTAACAGAGCCATTTTTGCCTTCATGAGGGGAAGCCAGCCAATGTACGAACCAGAGCATGGCAGGGAGAATCTTAGAGAAACAGGGCCAGGGCCTTTGGGTTTCAGGTGGCCCTGAGTATCTCATATCTAGATTTCCAATTCCATGAGCCAATAATTCCTTCCCTGTTTGAGGCCTTTTTTTTTTTTTTTGGTATGTCTCACAGGATCACTGACTGGCACTAAGCAGAGGTCTGCACACATGCTCTGGAAACATGGAGAGGTGCCCAGCTCTTCTGCTCCCACCTCAGAGAATGAAGGAAAGGGCCAAGAATTTCCACCATACTAAGGCAATCAAACTATTGAAGATACAAGGGGCACAGACATGACTCTTGCACACAATGTAAATGCTTGGTAGACATTTCACAAATGAATGTTTCATAATTCTTTATGAAATTTGGAGAAGAGCTCCCTTTCTGGGAATGGTGGGCGAGGTGATTCAGTTGAGTTAAAAGTAACTGAAAAGATACTATGGATGGGAAAAGATACTATGAAGTTCCTATCCCAAAGGAAGCTGGTGTAGGTAGTCATATTGATATTAGATTTAAAAGTTTTAAGGTCAAGAAGCATTCCCTGAAGTAACCTGAAGCCGATAACAGCAGATTGGAAGATTTCACTGACTTGACCTCATGTACTTATATCTAGAACATGCATCCAGAGTTACAGTACGTATATTCCTTTCAAGCAGAAAAGGAGCATTGACAAAATTGACCATATACTGGGTCATAAAGCAAGCCTAAACAAATTTCAAATCACTGAAACCATTCAGCATATATTCTATAAGCAAAATACTAGAAATCACTGACAAACTAGAAATCAATAACTAGACATCCTCAGATGTTTGGAAATAAAGAAATCTGCTCCCAATAGTTTGGGGAAGTACTCAAATTGGAAATTAGATAACATTTTTTAGTGAACAATGATGAAATCACTACATAAAACCCTTGTGGAATACAGAGGGTGTAGTACATAGAGGGAAATTGATACCCTTAAAGTCTACATAGAAGTTTCACAGGAAATGAAAAGACTGAAAATTAGTGAACTAAGCATATATATCACAAAGTTAAAAAAGAAAATTATCTTAAAGAAAAATAGAATGAAGGAAATAAGAAAGAGAAGGACAAATGCTAAAGAAATAGATACCAAATAGTGGGGATGACAAAGCAAGAAATCAGAGAGTTGGTTCCTTTACGATATGACTGAAATTGAAAAATGCTTTGGTGAATTTATCAAGAACAAAAGAAAGAAGGCAAAAATCACACATATCAGGAATGCAAAGGGGGACATTTTTACAGACATGAAATACCTAAAATGGATAATCAGAGTCTATCATAACAGCATTATGTCAATCATTTGAGATGAAATGAGGACATTCCTAGAAAACTCTAATCAAACACATATATTTGACTCAAGAAAAAACTGTAAATCTCAACTCTTTTAAAGGAATTGAATCTGTAGTCAAAAATACTCTTTCTTACAAAGAAAACTGGCTCAGAGACCTTCACTGGTAAGCAATTCCAACCTTACACAAATCCCTCCAGAGGAGAAACAATTCTTTTTGAGAATAAACAATGTCTCATTTTATGAAGCAAACACAATCTCCATTGCAAAACCTGACAAGGGCAGTGAAAGAAGGATTATAGCTCTATGTCACTCAGGAATAGAGCTGCAAACGTCTGAACAAAATAGCAGCACGCTGAATTCAGGGGTAATTCAGGATAACACCTAATGGACAAGTCTGGTTCATGCTTTCCTAGAATGCAAGTTGGTTCCACATTAGAAAAATCTGCACAATTCGCAACATTAAAAGAGAAAAAGTCATATCAGAAGATGCAGAAAAAGCAGTGAATAAAATCCAAAAAATTATTTTGAAAAACCCACTTATCATACAAGGAACACAAGAGAACTTCCTTAATTTGGTGAGAGAATCTTTAAAGAAAACTATAGTAGGTGTCATGTTTCAACTCTTAAATGTTAAAAAACATCCCTTGGTGACAAGGATGCGTTCTTCTCTCTATTTCCACTTATTTATTTATTTATGTTTTTCTTTTCTTTTTTTCTTTTTTTTAATTTAAATTTATTTATTGGGGTGACAATTGTTAATGAAATTACATAATTTGAGGTGTACAATTCTGTATGACATCAACTATAAATCCCATTGTGTGTTCACCACCCAGAGTCAGTTCTCCTTCCATCATCATATATTTGATCCCCCTTACCCTCAGCTCCCTCCCGTTATTCTCTCTATTGTCGCACCTGATACAGAGAACCAGTAGAGGGAGTAAGGCAAGGGAAAGATATGTGTAAGAACTGAGAACAAAACTGTTATTATTCACCGAGGATATTGTTTAAGTATGTGGCAAGTCCCACAGAATGTACAGATAAATTAATGAATCTATGAAAAAGTATGGCGAATTTACCAGATCCAATTTCCATATAGGAACTTATTATATCTTTATGTATCGCAAATGAATAGAAACTAAGATTTAAGAAGGGTGCAACTTACAATTGCTATTTGGTATATTACAAAATATAGTTAACTAGAAATTAATCTAAAGAGATGTCCAAGCCATGTGTTTATGGGGAAAACTCGACTAACAACTTCACTGAAAATTATTAATTATTATTAAAAATTATAAATCTATTAATGGGAGAGAGGATAGTCATGAATTGAAAGATTCAAAGTGGTAAAGATGTCACATTTCCCCCAAATTAATTAGTACATTCCCCTGAGAATTGGTTCAAGGTGCAAAATTCCTGTACCTTTTTTAAGGGGGTCAGACGTCGAGGAGCTGATTCGAATTAAGCGAAGCTCAGATCCTTTTGACGGAGAAGAGTGCTTTTTTTCCTGGTCGTCTGGGCAGCTTCAAGGTCAGCATTCTCCCCTCTGTCCTTGAGGACCCAGAAGCTGAGTCGCGCTGTCCCCAACTGAGGAGGCGACCTGGAGTTTTCCCCAGCTATGGGCGCACCCCTGGCCCAGCTTCTGCCTGGAGTGTGGGTCCCAGGGAGGGGTTCCTGGGATCTCTGTGCTGTACCCAGGAGTCGCCCGGTGGGTCCGCCTCTAACTCCAGCAATCCTGTCCAGGCTCCCGGACCCGCCTCACCCTCCGCGGCCGCCAGGGGTCTCTCTCCCCTTGCTAGAAGCGCAGGGTGGGGCTCCAGCGCGCAGACCAGAGGAGTGGAGACCCGGACCTCGAGGCGGGATCGGGGACTTCCCAGTGACGCCACGGGACACTGAAGCTAGGGAGTCCAGGGTCGCAGGAGACTGAGGCAGAGTGGGGGTCAGGGTGGCGGGGCTTAGTGACTGCCGAGTGACGCCGCGTGGGATTTACCTCCTGAGTTCTCAATGCCACGAGGGGGACGCGCACTCCTGGGGATTTCAAGATCTGAGCGTCAACAACCCAAGGAAGGGCTGACGTGGGAATGGGACCGTGGCCTGTCGCTGGCATGTAAATTAGTCCCATTGCTCCAGAGAGCAGGCTGCAGCTCACAGGAAACCTGAACATAGACTCCGTGTCCCCCAGTTTCCAGGTCTAGGTGTGTACCCTCCAGAAGGGCTGCTGTATACATAGGGACGTGTAGGGGTTCCCTGGGCCACGTTTGTGAAAGAAGAACCGGAACTGGCCAAATGTCCACCCACCGGGACCAGCCGGTAGGGTTCTGTCTGTTCCCACACAGCCATCTAGCTCTCTCTATTTGACGTGGTTGGATCCCAGTGGTAGAGATGTATTTGCAGGACGTTAGACGGAGTGTGGTTGTGGTGGGGTGTCCTTCAGGTACATTTGAAAACTTGGAACAAAATGCAAGGTGCTCAGCATGATCTGCAAGGCCCCAGGGAGGCGCTGGCTTCCTCTCCTGCCTTCCCCCTCTTCCTTGGATCTGGCCACACTAGCCTCTTTGCTGTTCCTGCAACTTGTTAGGCACATTCCACCCCAGGGCCTTTGCACTTGCTGTACCTGCTGCCCGGAGCACTCATTTCCAAACACCTTCCCGGCTGGTCCCCTAGCTCCATTCAGGGCTGGCTTCTCCTGACCATGCATCTAAACCAGCAGTCACTTTCTCCCCCCTTTAGCCCCTTCTTTTACTAAAGAACTCATCACATCATGTATTATAGAATAATGTGTTATTCTGGCCTCTGTCACCCACTGGAACTTTGCTCCAGGACTTGGTCTCCGAGGCCACTGCTGTGTCCCCAGGGCCTAAAGCAGCGCTTGTCTTTGAAGCTGCTCAGTGGTTACATGTGGAATGAAAGGCACTAGGTTTCTTCCAGGGAAGGAGGGAGAGCATGGGACTGGGAGTGGGGGGGCAGGAGACAAGGGGAGTCCAGCATGACCAATTGTTTATCTTCTCTTTATAAAAGCAAAGGAGCTAGTTGACCCAGGTCAGCATTTGTTGCTTCTGTGTGGTGAGTGTGTGTCTTCTGTGTCAGTGTTTTAGGCATCTTTTGTGTTTCCCTAAAGCCCAGCCTCCTCCCCTCCTGACACCTCTCATCCAGCATGGAGGTGCTCCATCTCAGGGACTGTCTAGTCTGAAAATTCTTCTTTCCCAAGGTACCTTCTTCCACCCTGAGGGCCGTGCACCCTGTGTATGTTGGAGGTGGGTATAAGACCCCTCAGCTTCTCTGCCCCAACCTCTCCCGTGGGCAACGGTCATACCTCTGAGTTGTGGCGGGGACTTGAGAGCTGGAATGAGCTGGAATCTGAGCACCCGGGCCAAGTGGGAGGGGGTGAGAGCACTGGCCCGGGATTCGAGGCCCAGGGCTCTACCCCTTACCTCCTGTGTGACCTTGGCCAGGTCATATCCCTCCCTCTCCTGTGAAAGGGGAGAATGATCTTGTGCAGCCAGGATTTCTGATGAACACTCCTGGGGTTATTACTGGTGTGTGACCTTTATGAGAAGTGACAACAGTGGCCACTAGAGGGCACTGTCAGCTCGAGTGTGCTCCTGTGTGACTGTGTGTGAGCATGTGTGTGAGCGTGTATGAGTTGTGTGTGCATGCGAGTGTAAATGTGTGTGACTGTGAGGGTGTGAGAGGGTGGTGTGCAGGGACTGTCGGGATATTTGACCAGGAATGCAGTCGAGAACCTGCATGGCCCATGGAAGACAGTGGTGAAGGCAATGACGTCCCTGTCTGGGTGACACCCCTACATGGTATGTGGTGACTGCCTGGCTGGGATCCTCATCACTTGGCCATCCTGCTCCCAGGTCAGCTCCTGACAAGCCGGAGCTCCTCTCCCCAGGTGTGGACCTGAGCCCCTTGGGCTGGGGGAGAACTCGGGAGTGGGGCCTGGTCTGTCAGAAGGGACCTGGGTTTGTGGGGCGATTGTAGAGTGCAGGGCAGTGGGCTCACTGTGCTCCCTGAGGCCTGAAAGTGGGGGTGGCAGAGGAAGACAGCTTCTCCTCTCAGACATTGTATAGCCCTCACGTTCATTACAAACATTTCCGAGGCCCCTCATGTTCTGTCTGCTCAGGGTGGGGCTGAGACCCACTTACATGGAGGTCACATGGGGCTCCCTGCTCCCAGCGGGCGCTGCCCCTGAGCCTGGATCTTGGTTGGGGTGCAAGGTGGTTAGCTGAGAGACTGGGAAGCTGATGTTCAGTCTTGAGTGTGCTTCAGATCTGCAGCCCAGAGGAGGGAAGGAAGGTGCTGGGCCTGCATGAGCCAAGCTGGGCTGGGGCCTGGAGGCCTGCAGGGGGTAGTGCTGACAATATGGCCTTGACTGTGGACCCTGAGGGCTCCTCAGCTCCGAGTGGCCAATGTTGAGTCTTAGGGTGCAGGTCACAGGGCTGGAGCCCAGCCAAAAGGGGCCCCTCAGGGCCAAAGGCGTGTGAGTACTGTGGGGGTGAGAGCACTGGGCCTTGAGTCTCAAATCCTTTGCTGCCTGTAGGCCTCGGTTTCTCCTGTGTTAGCTGAGTGGTGGGGCCCAATCTCTAAGGCCCCTTCTAGGCTTGCCCATTGACTCCACCTCGCCCTCCTCACACCAGCCTCCCTCTGGCTCCTGTAGCAGCCAAGCTTGGCAGGTGGGACCCCTGATGGGCCTGACCCCAGACTCTGAGACTGAGGTCGGGGGTGAGGGTACCAGGCCTTGCTGCTGGAGGTATTGGAGCTGGAGCTCTCCTGACCCATCCCCCACAAAAAGGGCAGCTGCCGCAGGAAGACCAGACTGGGGTCTCTAGCTTCAGAAACTGAGGGGCCATGTTGTCTGGGGTGGAGAGGACCAAATCCCCTCCCTGGGCTCTGACTGTGGGGGCCACCAACAGGGCTTCTTGTGCCCCTCACAGCCCCACATTTGCAGACCCCCACAGACCCCAGCCCACAGCCCGCATCTCCAGCCCCCGTCTTCTAACACTCACATGTCTGCAGTCCCCCTAGGCAGCCAGAGGCCTAGCTCAAAGCCCTGAGCCTTCCCCTCCTAAATGGGAGTTGGGATGAGCAGGTCAGGGGAAGATGGGAGGGGTGCCTGGTGTTGCCAGGGGACACACAGAGCAACTGTGGTGGGGAGAGGCCTCCAAGGCCTTCCTGAGGAGGGGCCTTCTGGAGGGGACTCAGGTCACCTGGTGGTGGGTGCCTTGAGGAGCTGGGAAGAGGCATTAGGGCCCCTCTCTGCCCCTGTCTCAGAGGACAGCAGGGGTCAGGGTGGGACAGGGAGGGCAGTGTCCTTGGGTGCCTCTATGTCCAGCCCATGCCATCCCTCCCTTGGGACCCAGGGGTTCCTCCCAGGCTCTGAGGTGTGTGGAAGGGTGTGGTACATGCTTCCCTTTCTGGAAGGTCTGGAAGTTGGTCTGTAACATGCTTCCAAAATCTTAGACAGGCACAACCTTTGATCTATATGGGGAAGGTCAACCGGAAGTCATTGGTGGGACCCGCGCACAGGGACAGAGGCTGGGTATTGGCTTTGTCCTGGGGGGAACAGTCTTATCTGGACCCAGCATGGTCAGCCTGAGTGTTGTTAGAGCTGCACGTTCACAGTGTGATGCAGACACAGGTTACGCACCTGTGTGGGTGTGGGGCTCAGTGGGAAGGTAAAACTGTTCAGTCAGTCTGTCTGTCTGTCTATTATCTAACATTATCTGTCATCTATCTATCCATCTATCATCTATTTTTCTCTATCTATCTATCTATCTATCTATCTACTTATCTTTCTATCTATTATCTATCATCTATTATCTGTCTATCTGTCTATCATCTATCTATTTTTCTATCTATCTATCCATCTATCTATCTACCTATCTTTCATCGATCAGTTGTCTACGTGAAATCTGAGGTCAAGTTTGGCAGGACACACTCCAGATACAAGCAGCGCAGATCTATCTGTAGGCTGTGCTGGAAACTTTTCTTCTTTGTACTTTTTTTCTGTTTATTTTTAAAGAATCTTTGTATTTCTTTGTATAATCAGGAAAAAATTAAGCTGTCTCCATTTTTGAAAACAGACAAAGGTCAACAATGAGTTGCCCTGGAGAGACCCTCACTCTGGGCTCCAGGCACGGTTGATGGGCCTGCTCCGGGGCAGATCTGCCCAGTGTGGCCGCTGGCCGGATGCACAGCCGGGCACGGTTCTTCCGTGAGCAGTGGGTGGATATCAGAGATGCAGTGTGGAGAGAAAGAAAGCACACACTCTAACTCAATCTATGTGAAGTTCAAAAACAGATGAAGCTGAAAAATAGTTGGTTCAAGGGCACACACAGAAGACACAGAACTCCAAGGAAAAGTAAAGATGAAGCACTGGGACCCCGACCACGTTATTAGCCTGGGAGGCTGCTTGATGGGACGTTCACATTCACGAAGAATTCACCACTTTAAAATCCACAATTTTATGTATGGTCACTGTGGGGACAGAACCCCAGAAAGCAGTTTCCAGGCTGTCCGCTTCACATAGAAAGGTGCTGGCTCGGGTAGTAGATGGCCATCAGCTGTGATTTGATGGCCATCAGCTGTGGCTAGTTGGCCGTCAGCTGTAACCAGTGAGCCATTGGCCACTAATATAACTGCCGTGGCTACGCTAGCAGAAAAATGGGGGCTAGCATGAGCGAATTGCAGCAAGGCGGATGCCGCCAGTGAGAATATAGTGATATGATTCCCCGACCTATGGCTCCGTGGGTGTTCCTTTTTGGCCTCACCATGTTCTGCGTTCTTGTGTGTGGAGCGGGGCCAGACACCCCCAGGCTGCCCCGCACGACAGTCACCCAGTACATTCTACTAGGTTGTGCAACAGTCACACGTTTCTAAGTACTTTTTAAACTTTATAGACACATTTTATTTATTTATGTAATGGTTGTTAGAGTTTACAATTAAAGTAGGAGATCTATGAAAATATTAACAGTGGTTCTTCTGGGAGACGTGTGAGGGTGAGTTTACTTCCCCCCGTTTGTTTTTCTGTACTTTTCACATTGTTTACAGTGAGCAGTTATTGTTTTTAAACCAAAGACCAAGACCAATAAACTATTTTAAGAGGAACTCAGAAAACAAACAAGGTGACTCTCGCTGACGCTGGGCTGACCCCTGTGTCCTTGTAGCTCTTCTACACCCTGTTGCCTCCACCTGGGCCTGGAGTTTGGGGCCTGGAGGCACCTGCACCTCTCTGACAAGATGGCCCCTGACACAGGAGAGAAATTCCTTCCAGGAATGGTAATTATTTTCCCAGATTATGTGCTCCAAGTGCTTTTGGCTCACTCTGTGTTTGCTTAAACTCTATTTCCCTTTGTTTGGGCCTCGTGTTTAGTTGATTTTTGTTAGCACAAGCTCACGAACTTAGAAATGAAGGTCCCCTGGGAGACAGGGTCGAGATGTTTTGCCACCAGCCACTACCTCTTTCTCCCTCAACTTTAATGTTAAAGATTTCTTGTAACAAACTTGAAAGACAAATTGAAAAGAAAGTTGAAATTCCCCCCCCCCAATCGTACTGCTCGATCCAAACGATGGCCCCTGCTATTTTCTCTCCTCCCAACTCTTGCAGCTTCTGAGTGGCGCACGCTGCTTCCAGGTGGTTGTAATTCTACTCAGGCCGGCAGGGGTTCCCACGGGGCTGAATGCCCATACTCTGCTGTCCCCTGACCCACTGTGTGCTCTTGGACGGGCCTCGGGTCTCAGTCTCCTAAATGAGGCTCTGGGATTAAAGGAATGTGATTAACCCTCGCTGCGTCATGGCCTCTTTCTGCACAAAGGCCTGGACGTCTCCATGAAGCACATTTATACAGACACATTGCAGACTTTTGTAACTTCTTCAGTTAGAGATCCTAGAACAACCTCCTGGCCTTCAGCGCACTCGACTAGATAAAGAGGTGAGGTTGGGTCTCTTTTTTGTGACCCCACAAGGCAGACCTTGGATCCATCATTGCTGGTGCTGTGCTCAGTGCTTTCCAGAATTATCCCCCTGAATCCTCACACAGCCCGAGGGATAGCTGCCACGATCAGCACCTCCACATCATAGGGAGGGCACAGAGAGGACAGTCACCAGCCCAAGGTCGCACACTTGGAAAGCGGTGGAGCCAGGACTAGAACTCAGGTCTGTCTGGGCTCCCAGCTCAGACTCTTACCACAAGTTGTGATCCAATCCTCGGGGAATCAGCATGATGCCTGCAATGTCCTTCCAACACGAAGGTGAACCTAAGAAGCTTTCTAGGCTTTCTGACGCATTTCCATTATGTGTGCCCCTCACTGTCCTTCCCAGCAGTTTGTAGGCAGGGCGAGGACCAGCATCCTCTTTGCCTATGAGGGGACAAGGCTTAGAGACATTAAAGAAATGGTCCAAGGTCATACTAGTCAGTATCAGATCTGGGACTAAAACCCAAGTGTTGGGTTCAGTCCCTCTCCACAGAGCTGCCAGGCACCCACATTCTGTGTTTCTCATGATTAGGACCTACCCACCCGGCCAACTCTCTGTCCATCCATTCAGCCATCCAACTACCCACCCCACCCATGCATGCACCCACCAATCTATCCACTCATCCATTTACCCATCCGTCTATTCACCATCCATTCATCTGTCCATCCGTCCATCCATTTCTACCCATCCACCCACACATCCATCAATCATCCACCTCTCTCTTCATTCTTTCCCCCACTCACCCAGCTATTCAACTATCCATTCACCCATATGACTACCCATCCACCCATTCATCCACCAATCCACCCTCTCATCCATTCACCCAACCCTCAGTCATTCACCCATGCACACGTCTATCCACCCATCCATCTCTTTCTCCTTCCCTCCTTCCTTCCCTCCCTTCTTTTCTTCCTTCCCTCATTCAGGCCATTTATTGACAACCTTGATGAGATGAAGAGCCTACAGACCTGTGAAGGGGCTGCATCTCTTGGGGCCTGCAGCTCTTCCCTTGTCAGTGAGGGTCCTGGCAGAGGGAGCTGAGGCAGGAAGCAGGCAGGCTGGAGACGTGGCTGAGTTTCTGCCATTTTGGGCTCTAGGTCATAACTCTAGACACTGATTTGTATTAAAAACTTGTATTTTTCTGGGGAGAAAGTGTGGAGTGAACAGCTGAGGTATGGTGTCTGTCTACATGTCACTTATAGAACAGAGTGCTGGCCGTGACCTTAAGTGGAGAGTTTCTTTAAACCAAGATTTTGTGACTATGAGAAAAGAAGTGACATATATACAAGTGACTAGATAGCTAACATAAATAGAATTAGAATTAACAAACTAGGTAATATAGAGTGAAATTCCAGTAACAGTTTCTACCCTGTTTCTATCATTCATTGAACCAGGTATTCTGTTAAGGGATTTATGTACATTCTCTCATGTTCCCCATAATGGACGTGAGATGTAACAACTAATATTACCAGCCTCAACTAGGAGAGAGACTGTCAAGGTAAATTTTCACCTATGTGGTAGAGAAGTTTGTCAACCTAGGTCTTCCCGCCTCCACACATCATGCTCGGACCTGCCACATATTCTCCCTGACCCAGGAACAGGTGAAAACTCTCCAAGTCCATCCTGGTCTAGGCCAGATAGTGCTTCTTCCCTTCACAACTTCTGCCAGCCCTGGACTGACCTTGTCTCCCACCAACCTGCTTTATTCATAGGCGAGTTTTTAGTTACTCTTTGCAGAAATTGCTTAAACTTTGGTTTGCAATTACTCACTCTTCTGTTTTTAACTGTGTGTAAACGGAGTTGCTTTTTCTCTAGTCCTCTTTGCTAAATGCCTGCTGCTGAGGATTCACCACCCCCTGGAATACCTCTTGTTTATGCCATGGCCCAGCAACTTTCTCTCTGCTTCCTGCCTCTGTGGGGCTGGAGCTGTGAGAGAGTTTCATGGATTTGAACAGGACTAAGACTTAGGGATAAGAATCCATAGTAATGTATTATAGAATTGTATACTTGAAACCTGTATAATTTTATTAACCAATGTCAATAAGCTTAATAAAAAAAGCTTAATAAACAAAAAGAATCCATGTTAATACTGTGGTGACCTCTCTTCATATGCATTTCCCCCATCATCCCACTGTCCAAGAGACAATTCTGTCTTTTTTATCAGCATAAACCCAGACCCTGCACCCAGCCTGTCTTGGATGTAGCAGGCAAACAATAAATATTTTTGGATGTTAAATTAATTGGAATAAATATGCTTAAGTGAAAAAAATCCTCTGTTTTTCATGATTACACAATAAACGTATAACCATTATACAAAAATCAGAAAAGTCAAATGTGCAAAATAAAACCCAACATTACCTATAGTTCCACCCCATAGGAAACCCCAGGTAACAGACATGAATAAGGACGTAGATAGGTTGTAGCTTTAGAGACACACTCTCATATGTCACGTCTTGTGACCTCTTTGGGATAACATTATGTTCAAGCCTTTTCAGATGTCATTCAACTCTAATACATCATTTTTAGGGGATCATTGATCTTAAATCAGTTCATTGTTTTGCTTTCTGATTATAAAAGTAATACATGTCCTTTGAGAAATCAGGAAGCAGAATTATAAAGAAGAACATAAAGCAAATATCTGCTCTCACTACTGTCAGGGTGGATCTTTCCAGACATTTCTCTGCATATAGTTGAGTCCTTTTCACAAAGATGGGCTCAGGCGAGACCTTCTATTGTCACCTGCCTGAGTCCCACTCTCCCCCACGGTGGAATCCATCCATGGCCTGTCTCCAAGGCAGTTTGGGGCTGAGGACATCAGGCCATGTGTAACGTATTGCTGTTAGATATGCACTGCAGGGAGCACGTTGGCATCTCCATGCACTGGCCCTGAGATGTCTTCATGATTAATTCCTACCAGCAGGACCGCTGGGGTCAAAGGAGAGTGCCTTCCCAGGCCGTGGACATGGGGAAAATTCCCTTCTGAAAGGCTGGACTGAGTCTCCCCGGGCCCCCTGGAACCATGGGTTCTTGGAAAGTCAGGACGCCTGTGCTCACCTGCTGGCCCACTCACCCACTCATTCTGCTGTAGGAAGGGCGAAGGCTGCAGCTCCAGAGCCCGGCCCCTCCCTCTGGTGCCCACTCACTCTGTGACCCAGGCCATCCCCTCCCTGAAACCCTGCTGACAAAGAGGGCGGCCACTAGCAGTTCTGAGACCCCTTGCAGTCAGGCCCTTGAGGATTCTAGGACTCAGGATGAAATTCAGGGAGGATGTGGGGAGGCAGCCAGGGGGCAGCACCAGGCCCAAGCCAGGGCTGGGAGGGGGCCATGGGTGGGGGCCATGGGTGGGGGCCCTGGGTGGGGATTGGGCTCTGCTACCCCCACCTGTGAGCTGCACAAACATCCGGCTGCAGCTCTGAAACTGCGCAGTCTGATTCCTGGGCCACACCTGGCCCTGTTTGTCACTGGTCCCACGCCCTGCTGGCCATGGGCTCAGTTTCTCTTCCCCTTATTTCTCCTCTTTTGCCACCCTGAGTTCTGGTTTCAGCCAACGCTGGGTTAACTTTAGCCTGGGGATTCCCAGAGGTGGCCAGCTGTAGGCAAGGCTAGCTAGCACCCCCCCTTTTTTGCCCCCACCCCCCACCTGCTCCCACCTCAGGCCTCACTGCCCCTGCAGGCCCAGGGCATTCCTGCCCAAGCCCTTCATTCAGGAACTCCACAGTTTTCCTACAATTTCTGGACCTCAGGGCCCCTCACCCAGCTCCTTGAGCAGAGAGGAAGGCTGGGGCCCAGAGAGGGAAAGGAATTTGCTCAGGGTCACATAACGTGTCAGAGGCAGTCCATTGCAAAGGCTCAGGAAATGGCAGCAATGGCTGGGGTTTAGTAAGGGTCACCACGAGCCAGCCACATCACGGGCATCTTCTTTAATCTCCAAGCCCACCCTGTGAGGGAGGAAAATAGGGCCCAAAGAGTGGAAGCAAATCTTTCAAGGTCAAGGGCTGCGTGTGGATAGGGAACTCTCCCAGTCTGACTGTGGAGTCTGGGCTCCCACCATAGAGTCTCCCCAAGGCCTTTTACCAGCCAGTCCTTTCTCCTCCCAGCCATAGGGTGAAGGGGTGGCCACTGTGTCCACATTCAGGCTTCCTCTTTGCACGCCAGAAATGGAGTCAGGGCTGGGGGATGAATGGAAGAGGTCACCTCATGTGAGCATATTTGGCGCCTGGCAGAAGGCAGTATGCCACACAGACCACCCCTGTGTAAGCCCAGGCAGGTTTCATCCTCTGCTGGCCTCAATTTCCACATCCATCAGATGGGAAGCCCTAGGCTGACTCTGTCTTGCTCTTTGGGATGTTAAGCATTTTGAGCCTCAGTTTTCCTATCTGTGAAATGGGACCATGATCCTGGCTGTCAGCTCACAGAAGCTGTGAGTGGCTCAGCCAGATAACTCATCTCCTGTGTTTTACAGATGGTACAGGGACAATAGGCCACTCAGTAGTGTCTCAGGGTGCAGCAACTTTTGGAATCACACATCTGGTCAGTGCTGAGGCCTCCAGGACCTCTATCCCTGGCCTTGCCCCTTCTGAGTCCCATCACTGCACCCCTGATCCACCTCACCCCTCCCTGTGGCACAGACTTCCCGTCTACCCTGGAGAACTCCTGTGTATTCCCCAGGACCTTCTTTCCAGTAGCCTCTGCACATCCCCTCTCTGCCTGGCGTTGCTGTCTATGTCTGATTCTCCGTCCTCTCCAGGGCAGGGCCTGGCTATGAGGCATAGAATGCAAGGGCTTTTTGCCTGGTGAGCAAGATGTTGGGCCAGGCAGCCTGGGAGACAGGAGTCCGGGATTAGTGAGGTAGAGAGGTCAGGGGCCTTCACCGCAGGCTTCCGTGCATTGGCTGAGGGGCACTGTAGTTGCCCTTTCTGTGCTTTTGCTCATACTGAGCCTCCACGATGCCCTTTTCCCCCCTGTCCTGCAGCCCTAGCTGCCCAGCTCCCAGGCCCTCTTTTGAGCGGCTCAAGTTGCTGCTGCCCCCAGATCACATTTGCTGACTGTCCAGCACCCCAGGGTTGCTCACTCCTTGTCTTTCCCACTAATGCTTAGGGTAGGAGGGCCTTGTCTGTGCCCTGAGCTCTGGGTTGGGAAGAGCGGAGTCTCCCTGACCTGGCTTCACCTCCAGGACATGACCTGGGCTGGCACATGTGGTACCTGTCACAGGGGAGGTGAGGAGTGATTAGAGGTTGATGATGAGCAGATTGGTCATGGCTTGGGGGAGGGCCATCCTCCCCAAGGCTCTTGGGTGGGGACACTTACCCATCAGACACTGCACATCTCATGTGTCGGTGACATGGTGTAATGGCCATGGCCAGCAGGCCTGGCTCCTGGCTTCCTTGGGCTGGGGAAGCTATTAGCAGTGTCCCCTGAGAATGAGCTAGTGAAGTCCCACTGCTAGAAGGGATTTGCCATCTTTGGGGGTGAACCCAGGGAACTATGGCTGGGTCCTTGGTCCCCTATCTCCATTCCCATCAGACCTTTGAATGTCATGAACGGGAGTGGGTGGACGGGCAACCTCTCTGATTAGAGAAGGACAGGGGGAGAGGTGAGAAGAGGAAGGTCAGCCTGAAGGGTGCATTGGAGAAGCCTATAATGTGGGTGCTTGGAGAGTCTGGTGACCCAGTGGACAGGGGTCATCAAGCATCATCACCCTGATGCTTCCGGCACACCTCTCGCTTCCCTGTCTTTGCCCTCAGCATCTAGACCCAGCCTGTGGCAGACTGGGCAGGGAACAGGGACCCTAGGGCCTGATTCCCGCTCCTCTCATGGTGAAGCAAGCACATTCCAGGCCTCACTTTGACCTTGACTTGGCCAGTCCTGCCTTGCTTGGGAAATGACAGCTGAGAATCCCACATGGACCAGGTCCCCAGCCTGGGAGACTTTGTGGATGGATGGATGGATGGATGGATGGATGGATGGATGGATGGATGAAGGTATGGATGATGGATGAATGGACAGGTACATGAACAGAAGTACAAATACATGTATGGACAGATGGGCAAGGATTGACCAATCTTAGGTCCTGTCTACTGGGGGAGAACCCTGTGAGGTCTTGTGGGGGACAGCTGAACTTCTGGGTTCTTCATAATTACCCCAGATCCCAGGCTCCCTGGGCAGTGATTGTGAGGGCCCACATTTCTCTCTCCCTTCCCATACTTGGCCCAGACCCCCTGAAGAGCCCCAGGCCTGGGGGCAGCAGGTGAGGTGTGACCCACAGTGTCCCATGTCCAGCCACACTCTGAGGTCGGAGTGTTTGATTGTGTTCTGTGGTCAGCTGCAGCTCTGTGTCTTGGCATTTACAAAAGTTCCAGGGGAGGGGATATGACTTGAACAAACACGAGATTCTGGGATAGAATTGATTATGATCTCCAGATGCTGCCAGGCTCAGGCCTGGGCACAGGTGCTTGGTGGCCTTGGTGCTGGGATGCGGGCCCCTTCTCCAGCTGGGGTGGTGGAAGCTTCTAGAGCTGGAGCCCCTTACTCCACCCCCTACCCTGGGGAGAAGGCACCTGCTGTTAGGGCTGGGGCTAGTCAGAGTTTCCTGGCTATTTCGGGCATCATGGACTCTTGGTTTCGCCAGGCCAGCTGCACTGGGGTGAGGGTGAGATGCCCGCGGGAGCCCAGGGGTGCTGGCCTGAGGCCGGCTGGTGGGGAGCAGCCCAGCGATAACGGAAACAACAGTTAGCCACAGAGACAATCAAAACATCCATTTTCCATCTGATCATCCTTCCCTCCAAGGAGTAAGGTTCCATTATTATGAACCCAGCTGTACAGAAGGGAAACTGAGGCCCTAAGCCACCAACCCTAGCTGCAGGCTCCTGGCCTCAAGTCAGGGCTCCACCTGGCCCTTGGCCGCTTCCAGCTTCTTGGACGTCACCCCTTGTGAGACCCCTGCTGAACGCTCCCTGGCACCCCCATTTTATTTTCTCCACGGCATGGATGCCATCTCCTACACACCATTCACTCTCTATTGGGCTGATTCCCGTTTTCCCCAAACGTGAGCGCTCTGAGCAGTGCCGAGGCTGTGTTTCCCACCACTGTGTCTCACACATAGTACGTGCTCAAAAAGGAGATGCTGAATGGGTGCCTTTGCTCTGGGCAGTGTCTACACTGGGGCCTCATCCACACTGGGCCATAGTCCACTCTAGAACAGAGCCGAAGGCCCTTTCTGACCCAGGATACCTGAGAACAGGGCTCACCTGGCTGGTCTGGGGTCCCACCTCCAGCCTGCTCTGCCCAGTCGCCCTTCCCTCAGAGAGCCGCTCTCAGCCCCCCAGCACTTGAAGCCTTTCTGTCCTCTGTTGGGAACCAGGCCAGGTCTGACCATGGCTTCTTCTCTACTCCCAGGGCTGTCAGGAGACTCTGACATTTCCCCACATGGTCTGGGCACTGGGTGGGCAGGGACGGCCCATCAACTGAGGACTCATGGGTGGTCCAGGCTCCAGAGCCCAGTGTAATCCTCGGCACAGGGGACATCAGCCCTGACCTGAGATGTCCCCAGGCCAGATGCTAAGGAGCAGGAGGGACCTGGGCTATTGATGTGACCACACGAGAAAGAGAGAGTCACCACAAAGGGGTGGCTTGTGTGGACATAGGAGCATGGCAGGTACCATGGTGGGTCATGCGACCATCAGCCACTCTGTCCCCAGAGTGGACCTGGAGGCATCTGATGACCCCAGCTCTGTGATGCTGGCAACAGAAGTGACCCAGCCTTCACTTGGTCTCTGTTCTGGCAGCTCTGAGACATTTTCCTTGATTTCTGCCAGTTTCCCCAGGGATAAGGGCTGCCCAGTGGACTCGTCCTTTGCTGGTCCCTGCACATACTGTACTGTCCTTGGGTAGGAAATGGTGTCAGGGTCACATATGGGCCTTTCATGGTCTGAGTCACAGCCAGGGGCCCCACACAGGGCCTGCAGAGACCTGGAATCCCACGGTGACTGCCTGGGTGGGACCCCTGGTGAGGCTGCTCGTGCCTCGGTCCAGGTCAGACCCACAGAGCACCAGATGGAGCTGCACAGTGTCTGGCACAGCTGACCACAGGGCCTTGGCTCCCCTTCCATTTTAACCCACTACAAGGAGCATCATTTAGTCATCCAGTTGTTACTCTGAGCTTGGACAACCAACATTTATTGTCCAAACTGGGGCATTTCTGGGAGTGGAAGAGGCACGATTAATAATTATGCCAGAACACAGGCACGAACTGGGAATGTCTAGGGAAATCTAGGACCAGGTTACCCCAAAAAGTAGACCCTGGGCACGTGTGCTCTGAGGGAGGCCATCACTGTGGATTCCTGGCCCAACAGGATTAGATTTGCTTTGGTCCTAAGTGACCAACTAGCTTTTTAAACAACTGCTCCATAGACTGGACCTGCGTAACTCCACTTACCACCACATCACTGTGTTTTTGTCCCCAAGTCCTGATGACAATTCCTCAAGGTGAATGTATATGACAGACGTTCCCCCAGATCAGCCCAGAGGGAGTCTTTGCGAACGCTCCTGCAGAGAGGTGCCTCTTGGGGCCTTTGCACAGCAGTGTTTTGGGGGAGACCCAGGGGCCTGGCCCCATGGACGCTGGTTTGGCATGCTTCTGTGTGAGCAGCCAGGGCCCAGGGCACCCAGGCCCTATTCCTTCCACACTTCCCGCTGGGAGGAAGTTGATATGAGATCTGACCTTGGATAAGCCGGGGGGAGGGGAGGGCACAACCTGGCCAGGGGTGACAGGGGTGACAGCCTCCAAGATGAGGCTGATACGTCGGGCAGAAGGGGGCAAAGGAGAGCCCACTCTGAGATATGTGATTGTCATTGCACAGTGTCATGTGTCACTAAACCAACAGGCATTGCAGGGGACAGTTGACTGTTTTGTGGCACCCCTGGAAGCTGTATTTTCAAGGTGGCTGGAAACCTGGGTTTGGACCTTTGTGCTGGGAAGTGCGCATACCCAGGTCTGGTGTGTCTGTTTCCTGGTGAGTGTCTCTGTGAGACACAGTCTAGGGGCAAAACCCCCGTCTCACCACTGCTGGGCTCAGTGACTACTGTGCTGTCTGGGAGACACTCTCTCAGTGCCTTTGCAGGTCTCACAGGGGAGCAGGCAGATGGGAAATTCACTCAGCTCTGATCAGTAGAAGCTGCCAGGCCTCCCCTAGGTCCCCATCAGTCCTTCCTCCCTTCCCCCCCACCCCCCGAGCCATGAACAGTCACTTCTCTTCCCCTCCCTTCCCCCAGGGCCCTGCACAGTCACCTCTTCTTTCTTACCCTCCCCCAGGGCCCTGAGTAGTCACCTCCCTTCCCCTCCCCCAGGGCCCCTCTGCCAGAGACTATTCTGGGCTCTGTATTTTTGGTTGGCTGTGAGGGAAGCCACAGTCCTCCTCCCCCATCTGACTGAATGCCTCCTCAGCCTTGGCCACCAGCAGGAAGGAGGCCCCAGAGGGAGGGGGCTGCTCAGATTGCACAGAGAGGCAGGGCAAGGCCAAGCCAAGCCCTACTCCGGGCCCTGCCACTCTTCTCTGTTCATGAGGGGTTTGCCCAGCAGAGACTCACCCAGTGTCCTGGGGCCATCACTCCCATGGGCTGCCCTGGCTCTGAGCTGGACAGGGCAGCCCCAGTGCAGCCCTCATGGTCAGTGTCCCTTCTGTGAAATGGGACATAACAGAGACTTTGAGGGTCCATGAGGGATTGTGACATGCCCGGAGAGGTGCCACATGGAGCTATGGGCATCCACAGATGTTTCTGTGGGTGAAACTTGTCCTGTGTGTGCGGGGAGACGCTCATGCTGCATCAGAACTCCCTGAGCTGGGGCTGACCCCACGGGCTTGAGGACAGGGCTGAGGGTCAGCAGTGGTCTCCAGGTCTGCTCCCCATAGTGCACGAGCTCATCTAGGGCAGGCCATCCTCATCTCTTTGTCCCCACAGCCGTGCTCACTGAGGGCTGCTGAATGAATGAGTGAATGAATGAATGACACGTCACGCAAGATTGGGGAGCTGTGGAAAGAGACGGGGGGTGGGGCAAGTCAGCCAGCAACTCACCCTGTGACCCGGGACAGCTCCCCATATCAGAGCCTCAATATTCTCATCTGTGAAATGGGGCCCAACACCTGCTCCTTCTCTGCAATGTGGACTCAGAGGGTCCGTGGCTCCCCTCCTGCCTGCCTCTTGCCCTTACTGAGTCAATAGAGGTTGAGGAACCTAGGTCCCCCCACCCACAGAGCATTAAGGATGCCTCAGATATCCATGTACTCAGCACATTCTCCCGCTCCGGCCCAGGCACAGCCTCCTTAGGAGTGGGGGTGACCATAGGTCAGAGGCCCTGAGTGCCCACAGTCTGTGTGGCCCTGAGCATCTATGGGACATAGTCGTCATGGCCTTCTTAGTCTGACATCCAGGAAGATAGGATGGCATTTTGTTGACCTTGGGTCAGGAGACCCTGTGCCCACCATTCGTGTGATACCGATCACTTGTGGGACACAGGCAGGCTACCTCAGCTCCCAGAACTTCTGTCTCCTCATCTGTAAGGTATGGGGGTGTTCGCACCCACCTCCCGGGTGGCCTGGGGATCACAGGAGGTGAAGCATGTCAAACATCAGTGCAGAACTTCCTTCAAGCAGCACTTGGCCAGGTTCAGTGTCTTCGTGGCAGGTGAGATAACATCAGAGCAGAGCTGGGAGCAATCCCATTACTGGGCAGAGCAGGGAACAATCTCAACTAGGGATAATCCCACAAGGGGCAGAGCTCGGGACAATTCCATAGTTGAGCAGAGCTGAAGACAAACCCACAATTGGGCAGGGCTGGGGACAATGCTTCAAACAGGTAGAGCTGGAGACAAACCCACAACAGGGCAGAACTGGGGACAATCCCACAATTGGGAAGAGCAGGGGACAACCCCACCATTGGGCAGAACTGGGGACAGTGCCACAGTTGGGCAGAGCTGGGGACAGTCCCTTCACTGAGCAGAACTGGAGACAAACCCACAGTTGGGTAGAACTGGGGGAAATCCCACAAGTGGGAAGAGCTGGGGAAAATTCCATACTGGTAGAACTGTGAATGATCCCACAAATGGCAGAGTTGGGGGCAATGCTACAATTGAACAGAGCTGAAGAGAAAACCACAATTGGACAGCGCTGGGGACAATCCCACAAGTGGGCAGTAGCCACCCAGGGGCTCAGCAATGCCTCGCCCAGCACCCAGTTGATCCTCTGAGGGACTGAGGGAGGTGCAACCCCTGCCCTCGAGCACCTACCATCCTGAGCCCTGTCTGCAACCCTGGTTGTCAAGCCCAAGACAAGACTGGGAGACTGGGTGATAAAGAACTAAGGAGCCCCTTCTAGATCCAGCCAGTTTATGATCTTACATAGACAGAGAAGCAAAGAGCAGCCGACGGGCTGGCTGGCTCCCTCTGTCCCTGAAGGCAACAACAGAACCAACAGATCAGGGAGGATAGAGGATAGAAAAGCAGATCCAGGAGAATGGTTTGAGGGGCTGAGGAGTTTCAAGATGGAGAGGATGGTGCATGGTGCTCAAGGCCAGCCAGAGGTCGACAATGGGGAAGATAGTGAGGGGACTGTTAGATTTGGCCATTTGAAGGCCATTGATTCCTTGGCAAGTGTAGGGGAGAGATGAGATGATGGCAAGAAAGGAGGGGGCGTGGAGTACCCCAGAGATGTGCTGCAAGGGGCAGGAGAGAGGTAGGTGCAACTGGAGAGAAGGTGGCATCCAAGATGGGTTCTGGGTAGGGAGATAGAGTGGGCTTATGGCCACGGGGACAGGAGAGGGTGATAGGACAATGGGTTGGCCCAGATGGGTCGTGCTCAAGGGTTGGGACCTAGTGGGTGCCGGGAGGGGGGCAGCCTGAGCAAACCAGATGGTTTACCCTGGAGTGACCAAGTGCCTTGGAAGCTACTGGAGCTGCCTGCCAACGGAGGGGTGTCAGAGGTCAGAGATCCTGCGGGCGTGGCCTGTGTCCCAGGTTTAGAGTGTCTTCTCCACACAATCCCTCTGAGGTTTGTTCACACACATAGTTGTCCCATTGTTTTCTTACGGGGAATAAAATCTTCAAGGGTTTGTCAGGATGAGCCATCCCCGCGTCCAGGCATTTCAGGATTTCCAGGTTACTTCTTTCCAGTAAGAGCATGTCTGTGGTCTTATGACGGCCATCTGGCGGAACACTGGTCCTTCACACGGACATGTTGAGGTCTGAATGCTGGTACTGGGACTGAGAAACTATCCTCTCATGGAGAGGTAATGGGGGCCCTGAGGTAACCCTGACCACTGGCCAGGTGTCTGGGCAGGGCCCTGCATGACTGCTGCAGTGGGACCAGGCAGGGCCAGGATTGGGCATGCTCAGCACATGGAAACTGCTGCTGATTGGTGGCGGTGGCCTGGGACCTGGATGGGGCCAGTTATTGCTCCAGTCTCAGCATCAACCTTTGCTCCCAGGGGTGTGAGGGGAAGGGACTGCAGTGTCATGCCATCAGTGATATCAGGGAAATGGGGTGTCACTGAGATTTCATTGAGGGTCTGGGGGCAAGAGAGGTTTTGCGAGGTGGATTATAGAGGTAAAGTGCCCCCACACGATGGCAGCCTGGATTGTGTGTGCCTCTCCTTCATAGGGTGTCTGTCCATCTGAGGGTGTGAGGATCTCAGAAGTCAGGTTCCCTCTGCTGACGCTTCTGTGCACCTTTTCCTGGAGCTTTGGTGACATCTCACGGGGCAGCAGATGTGATCCCGGAGGAAATGGGAGCCTGGGGGTTTCTTGTCAGGAAAGGGCAGGAATGGCAGTGGACTTGGGGTTAGGCATCAGGAGCAGGAAAAAGGGAAGCCACCGGTGTTCTCTCTGGTCAGGGTGTGTGCTGTCCTGGCCTGCTCCCTGCGAGTTTCAAATGAGTCAGTGCTACCATTCCATGGCCAGCTCTGGAGCGCCTGCTGCGCTCGGCTCTGGGCTCCCTTTCCCGGGACCCCCAGACTCACAGCTCTGTGTGTTTTTTCCTCAGAGAGCATTCCTGGCTCAAGGTGTTGATAAGAATTCCTGCATCCTGAGGGGGAGCAGCTGGGACCAGGGAGTGAGGGGATTGGCCTGGGAAGCCACCTGCCAGGGACTGACCCTCTGGTGTTGGGGCAAGTGGTGACCCTCACCTCCGAGAACCCAGACTGAGGTGGGTTCCCAGGAAGAGGAAACCTCTCTTGGACCCTCTTTCAAGTGCCCTGACACTGATTTTTGACCCAGAGGAAGGGGAAGAGGCTGAGGAAGCCAGCCTCACTGACCTGAGGCCGCTGTCCCCCTTGGTCCCTTGTTGACCCCAACAATTCTGTCCCCTTAGGCTATATGTCCAAGGGTAGAGGGGTCTGGGTATAGATAGGCCTGGAGGTGTCCAGGGAGGAAGGTGGATAATCAGAAAGGCCAGGCTGGATGGGCAGGAGGCCGAGGGTGGCAGGAACCTGGGGTCAGGAGCTGAGATCTGGAACCAGGTGGCCATTATTCCAGTCCCTGCTGTGACTCTGGGCAGGTTACTCAGGGTCTCTGGGCCTCGTTGTCTCCATCTGTAGTCCAGGGACCAGAACAGGATCCAAGAGTGGTCTGGTGATCGAGAGGTAAGACCTGGAAAGCGTTTGGCTGGGGCCATCGGAAGGGAATGCCCCAACGCCGAAGCTAAATTCAATGCTCCTCCCCTGTGACCTCAGGAAGAAAAGTGGCCACAGGAGACCAGGGAGAAAGAGGGCTGCGGCCGGTCTGGGAAGGCCCCAGGAGTGGGGAACTGGGATATGGAGTCGACTATAGTCAACCCCACCAAGGGGGTACCCATCCTAATCTCCAGATCCTGTTCCTTATGTGGCAATAAGGATGTAGCAGATTGATGGAGTTAAGGCCCTTAAGGTGGGGAGATTATACAGGATTTTCTGGGTGGCCCCATGTAGGTTTTTTTTAAATTAAAGTTTATTGGGGTGACAATGGTTGGTAAAAACAAACAATCCAATTAAAAATGGGCAGAGGACCTGAATAGACTTTTCTCCAAAGAGGACATATAGATGGCCAATAGACATATGAAAAAATGCTCAACATCACTAATCCTCAAGAGAAATACAAATAAAAACCACAATGAGATATCACCTCACCCCAGTCAGAATGGCTATCATCAACAAGACAAATAGTAACAAGTGTTGGAGAGGCTGTGGAGAAAAGGAACCCTCATACACTGTTGGTGGGAATGCAGACTGGTGCAGCCGTTATGGAAGGCAGTGTGAAGGTTCCTCAAAAAATTACGAATAGAATTACCACATGACCCAGCAATCCCTCTCCTGGGTATCTACCAAAAACATCTGAAAACATTTATCTGTAAAGACATATGTGCTCTGATATTCATGGAGGGTCTTTATAAGGGAAAGAGGGAGGCAGGAGTGTGCGAGTGAGAGAAGGTATGTGGCAATAGATGCAGAGGTCAGGGAGAAGGGGAGAGAGATGTGGAGAAGCTAGAATGGCTTTGATGTTGGAGGAAGGGGCCCCAGGCCAAGGAATGCAGGTGCTTCTAGAAGCCAAAAAGGCAAGGAACCCTTCTCCCCAGGAGCCTCCGGGCGTGTGTCCCTGCCGACAGTTCCGTCTTGGCCTGTAGGACTCATTTGGGACTTCTGGCCTGCAGACCTGTGAGAGAACATGTGTGTGTTGTTTTGAGCCACGGAGTTTGCCATGATTTGTTATGTCGTCCACAGGAAGCTAATGCGGGAACCAAGGGAGAGACATACCCAGGATCTCAGTGTGGCCCCTCCATGGCACCCCCTGCCCGCAGTGAGGTGTACCTGACCCGCTGGCACTGCCCCCAACCCCTTCACTCCCCCAAAGTGTGGTGAAGGACCGGAGCCCAGGGACCTTCATCCTCAGGGAGACCCTGAGAACTTCACAGCCTCACAAAGTCACCACACAGGACCTGGTTTTCCTGCTGATGTCCACAATCTGATGGACATGGTTGCCAATAATTAACGCCCCCTGGGAAGATGACAGGAGCCTTTCCATGCCACATACCTGACAGTGTTCCACCCCGCTTTGCTCCCAGGTGGCAGAACTGGACTGTGAGTGAGTAAGGGACAGCTCAGGGGTCCTGGGACACCCAGGGGGGTGTCAGGCAAGGGTGGAGTGGCCTTGGGTGTGTGATGGGTGTGTGTTGTGATTTTGTGTCAAGGGTCCACCCAGGATCCAGACAGAGGAGCTTACTTAGCTGGCCGGGCTACTCTAGAGCAAATCAGGTGACTGTTACTATGTAAACCCCCTACCCTGCACCCCACAGAAGTGGTGACGTGGCGGTGACAAAGACAGTCACACAGAGGGCTCTCCGTGCAGTGGCAGCTGTAACCAGCTTCTGGTCCCCTCATTCTGAGGCTGCAGGGAGGTCACCTGTGTGTGTCAGAACCTCATTCCCATCAAGGCTGAGGCCTCAGGGAAAGCATGTCCTCACTTATAACTGGTACAAGATGCTTGGAATACCAATTTTCCTCCAGCGAAGGCTTTGTTTAATCTCAGAGAAGTTATGAGGCACCGACTTCCCTCCTCGCGTTGGTTCCCGAGGAGCTCCGAGCTTATCTATGTCACGTGCCCGAGCCTCCTGGCAGGCCTTGCTGTCTTCCTTCTAGTCCCCTCACACCTCTGAATCTGTCGCCAGGTGAGGAATTGAGGTGGGCCCCAGATTTAAGAGCCTGTCAAGCTGACACTGCTGGAGTGTCCTGGACCCCATGGGTGGTCCAGCTTGAGGGAGTGGTAGGGAGGGAGCAGGAGCTGAGCTGGGCAGTGCGGGAGGAGGGCACTCTAAGAGGTGAGGGCCAGGAGCAGAGGGAGTCCAGGCCACATCAGGGTTTCCAGGCTGAGGAAAGAGAGGACATGAGGGTAGGGAGGTGGGGATTGTAGAAGGTCCCGACCAGGGCAGGGAGGGAGGGCTGATCTGGAGATCACCGGCCATGGCCAACTCCGACCAGGAAGGGGGACATAATGGGCACAGCCGTGTCCTGGAGGAGGAACAGGGGTAGGGATAAGGCAGAGGTACTGAGTGGTGACCCGGTCTTTACGTCCTGACTTGAGCCTCTCACCACGGGGTGCCTTCCCATTGGGTGCCAGGAATTCCCCCCACCCCATCCCAAGAATGAATAGAGGTCTCAAATTAAATATGAGGCAAAATAAATGAGTAGAGAGCACAATTTCTGATTGACAATGAGGACACTTTATTGAGAGTTGATGGGTACAAGGAGCGGGGCTGGGGACAACTAGGGGGGGACATGGAGCGAGCCCTACCATGTCTGTAGGGAGAATCTCAGTACCCTAATTATAGAAGATCTGGGCCTCTCTTTGGCCTCAATCTCTCCTCAGGTTCACACATCCTTATAAATTGCCACCCACCAGGGCGCTCCTTTGTGCTGGCTGGCATCCGCTTTGAGATCTTAATATTCCTTAGGGAATCTGTCTGTCCCGGGGCATTTGTCTGTCTGAGATATCCTTCCAGATTCCTCTCTCCCTCGTGTCTTCCTACAGGGAATCTTTCTGTCCTGGGTTCAGGTTCTCCTCCTATTTCAGGAGGGGCTGTCTTGCCCACAGTCCCAGATGGTGAGGCCCCAGGATTCTAAAGCAGGGATGTCACACATTATCCTGGAAACCATTGGGAGGATATTGGAGGTGGACATGGGCCAAAAAAAAAAAAAAAAAAAGAGCAATAAGCAAGAAGGTGTACAAGATGGCTACACTGGGTCCTCTGCCCTCTCTTCTGTTCTGGAACATTGTCTGGGTATTTCTGGGTGAGAGTGAAACTCTCCCTCAAAGAAAAATGAAGACTTCCTCTGCCTCAGAGTCCAGAGAAGTTTCCCTGGGGGGAGATTTTGGACTCACAGTGAGGAGGGGCAGAAAGGGGTCCCGGAGATCCTCCCCCCTATACCAACCAGGTGCCTCGGAAGAAAAACAGGTTACAGGGGACTGAGTCGGACAGACAAAAAGGTGAAGGTTACAGAATGCCAGGGCGATTCAGATCCCAGCCAAGACTGGATGGGAAGGAGAGAACAATCTACCCAAATTTCACTGTGGACCCCAAGGAGGAAAAAAAGGGAGAGACTCACCTGAGACGGTCAGCTGTGTCCCTCGGCCGAACGTATAACACAGTGACACAGTTTCAAACGCAAACCTCCTGTCACCCCCTCCACCCCCTGCCCAGGCCCACCTGCAGCTGCAAGGGAGGCTTAAAGTCCAGCCTCCTTGTCATGGGGGCTGGTCTGGCTGATGGAAGGGGGAGAAGGGAGGGTCCCTTCCCCACATGCAACTTTGTGTCCTTGTGAGTGACCTTCCAGTCCTCCCCAGCCCTTGAGGGGGTAAGAGGAAATGTCTAAGTGTCCTGTTGTATCCCAGGTATCTTCCAGTCCTGAAAACGGCTATTTCCCTGGCTCTGCCCATGTGGGAAGTGTCAGGTGTAACAAGTGAGAAGTCCAGTTTACAACCCAGAGATGAAAGAGCCTGTGTTCTCTGTTGAGCTGAGGCAGGGTTCTGGATACCACATCCTGGACATATGAGCTATGTGGTCATTTTTGTAAAAGCACGTGTGTGTGTGTGTGTGTGTGTGTGTGTGTGTGCGTGCATGCAAGCTCATGTTAATGAGAACGTGTGCATGTGCACATGTTTGTCCTTCTGTCTAACACCTCAGACCCCATTACTGTGTCAGCTCCTAGGACGATAATTTTTCAGGTTTTCACGTTGCATCTGAGCTGCCAAGAAGGTGACTCAGTACAGAGATATATTCATGGTACATTCACAGAATCTGATTCTTCACTTCAGCCTCATGGCGACATTGGCCACCAAAGGCCAATTTGACAATAGTGCTTGTGGGGGCGTCAGTGGTAGGCTGGCCTCTAAGGCATTGAAAGACAGCTTAACTGGCACTGTCATCCATGAGCCTACAATAGCTGAGACCCCCGAGATACTGGTGGGAGGCAGCGGTCCCCAACAGGGAGTGTAGGGGTGAATAATGAGAGTCCAAGGACGGAAAGGTCTGTAGTGAGTGTGACAGTGAGGGCCTAAGATATGGGACACAGGACAGTGTACCTGGAGAGACAAGAGGAGTAGGGGATCCTAATGAATCAGGGATCCTCTGGAGATGAGATGGGCTCCATAACCACAGAAACAATAGCATTGTGTTGCTCAGGGTAGGTGAGAATCAGGAGAAAAACACATAAACCAAAAATGAGCAGAGAGCATGGTGTCTGATTGGCAATGAGGACATTTTATTGGGAGTTAATAGGGCTTAGGAAGAAGGTTGAGTGAGGTTTGGGACGGGTGATCCTCCGGGGGTCCTGTGTCTCCAGTGCCCCGAGGGTGGGGTGCTCAGCGTCCTAAGAACACGCTGAGGGTTCCACTGTCTTCTCCACGGTTTTCCCATCGTGCGTGACCTGGCAGCTGTATCTGCTGCTGGATTTCCACCTGTCGGCCGTCAGGCTCAGGTAGCTGCTGGCCGCGTACTTGTTGTTGTTCTGTTTTGAGGGCTTGGTGGTCTCCACGCCCTGGGTGACGGGCGTGCCGTCTGCCTTCCAGGCCACAGTCAAGCCGCTGGGGTAGAAGTCACTGATGAGACACACCAGTGTGGCCTTGTTGGCGCTGAGCTCCTCAGAGGAGGGCGGGAACAGAGTGACCGAGGGCGCTGACTTGGGCTGACCTGTGGGGTGCGGGAAAGACAGGACCTCAGAGGGCTGGTGTCCATCCTGGGAGCTCCTGACCTGGGTCTACATGTGGGTACATCTCCTCGAAGTCCATGGCATGGTCCCAATGTGGCCCCTGCTTCCCTTTGGTCAGATCAGGGGTGGGAGGTGACACTCACCTCCTGTTGGCAGAATTTCAGTGCCTGATACTTGGGAGTCGTGAGGCCCCCTTCACCCACCATTTCTTCCTCACGTTCACAGGTCTCACCACCCACCATCCCACCCTCTGTTTCCTGTTTCTGCCTGGCACCACCTGGAGATCTCATGTTTCCTCAGGGCTCTGTCTGTCCTGGGGCGTCAGTCTGTGTGAGAGTTCCCCCTGATATCTCTCCCCAGTGTCCTCACAAAGGACACCTCTCTGTCCTGGGCTTGGGCTCTCCTCCCGTGTGGGGAGGGAGTTTCTGACTCAAAGTCCCCCTGACACTCATTGCTGTCACTGCTCCACTACCCACAGAGAGCACATTGGGCTGCCCAGGTAGGGATGGGTGTCCACAGTTGGGCTGATTTTCAAGTGGTCCACGTGGATTCCCCGCAAGGTGGCTGTTCTCTTTTTAGTCTGGGTCTGTGTCTGTTCTGAGGGTTCTCTCAGTCCTGTGATGTTATACTGTCTGTCCTAGGACATCCGTGTGCCTCGTAGGGCCTGTCCTTTTCACGTGTCTCAGGAGCGCAGCCATCTGTTCTGAGGTCTCTCCTCCAGAGTTGATAGGGGTGGGGCAACCTGTGGGGCTTGAGGGTCTTGACACCTGTCCTGTCTGGACGAGGGGTGGGAGGCTGTCCTGTCTGTCTTGGGAACTGAAGGATCCAGCACACTGAGGCCATCTCATCGGAATTTCTCCTCCATTTCCATCCACCTTGCCTGATTCCTCTTCTCTTCACGTCCCTGCTATAGAGATCCCCTCCCTAGCCCCTTACTAGCTTCCATCTACCGCCCAGAGAGGACAGAATTCAAAGACACACACATGTCCAGTTCAGCGGATCCCAGCCTCCATCCCACATCCCCTGGTCCTGGTGCACCAACCAGAGCCGCCCACTCTCGAGGACTTCAGTCCCTCCATTCTCCTGAGAGGTTAGGGCTTAGAGACCCTGAGGGAGCTGAACCTCTCTGAGTCCAGGGGTGAAGTTCCCCTGGAGAGGGAGGTCTGGGTCATATCAAATGGGCAGGAAAAGGTCCCCGGGGTTCTCCTATTGTGTCCCCACCAGGTTCCTCGGAAGCAAAACAGGGGAGAGGGGCCTGAATCAGGCAGACAGAAAAGGTGAAGGTCAGAGAATGCAGAGAGATTCAGACTTCAGTTCTAGCCTAACTGAAAGCAGATAAAAAAATCTACTCAAATTTCACTGTGAACCCACGGGAAGAGGAAGGAAGGAGGGAGACTCACCTGAGACGGTCAGCTGGGTCCCTCCGCCAAACACAGCACACTGTGCTACAGACTCACACACAAACCTCCTGTCGCCCCCTCCACCCCCTGCCCAGGCCCACCTGCAGCTGCAAGGGAGGCCCAAAGCCCAGCCTCCTTGTCACGGGTCATGATCAGGCAGATGGGAGGGAGAGTGGACGTGGTCCCTCTACATGGAATTTCAAGTCCATGGAGTTTTTGGATTCCAGATGTGCTTGGCCATGGGGATGGCGTTGGTTCCAATGAGTTGATATTGCACCAGAATTTTTACTAATTGTATCCTTAGGAAGGAGCCGTGCCCTAGTTTAATTCACGTCGTGTTGTCATTGTGAAATTTGTGAGCAGGCATGTTTATCAGAGATGATGAACTGGGACCCTTTTGTAGAGCTAGGAATTGCGGGCATATCCTGGAAGGCCCATCATCCTCAGCAGAGGAGGTCACGTAGAATTAGTGGGTAGGAAAGGAAAGGGTGGGTGGGGGTCACTCACATTTATCCCAGCATGCAGAATCTTGTGCCCGTCCTAAACGGCAGTGTCCCAGCCCTCTGCTGGGACAGCCTGAGGTGCATTGGGATGGTCACTGTTTCGTCCTGCTCCTGACCCAGTGGGTGCAGGTGCCTTCTGGTGTGGAGGCCTAGGTTAAATTAGAGCTTGAATGGCCCAGTCAGGACCCTGAACAGATGGGGAAGTGAACACTTCTGCCAGTCCAGTATTTTCTATGAGCTCTCAGGGTAAGAGTGTCTGCTGTCCCCTTACCCAAATGTTGAATTACACATGTCCATATTCAAGAATGTCACCAGTCAGGATGCTTCCACAACATGTGACAAATATAGCACCCCTGGACTCAACCTGCCATGTGGCTCAAGGTGGTTACCCATCACCCAGGTGGCTACCGATCACCCAGGGCCACAGTCTGCATTGCGTTCCCTGTATGTCACATGCAGAGAATGCAAGGGATAAGCCTTGCTTCCTTCCATCTCTGACACAGGGTCATGCTCAGCAATGCCTCTGCCCTCATTCCCAGATCTGCCAGCTGTTCCTGGCACATTCCCTGCAACAAACCTTCACCTATGTCACTCTATGACTCTCAACCTGGACTGGAATGTCCCTGCCCTTCCACGTGTCTTTGGACCTCTTTGGAAGACCAGAGCACAGGGACTGCGGTGACTGGCTTTTCTTTGGTCATGTCCATCCTTGTCCCCAAGCTACAACTTTTCCTCAAGCTCTCCCAGAACCTCTGAGAGCAATGTTTGTCAGTGGATGTGTGTATTTATGAACCTCGTGTGTGTGAGTGTATGTTTACGTGCATTCATACTTTTGTGTGTTTGTGTGTGTGTGTGTGTGCGCGTGGGTGTGATAGCTTCCACTTTCCTCTAAGAAAATGAGTCTGTTTGCAGACTAGTCAATAGCCCACTCCTAGAACCTGATACTTGATTTTGACATCAGGCCCTAAACAGGTCACCCGAAACAAGTAGACATTGGGTCTCACACTGGGGTCAGCGGTGGGCTGGTCCGGAAGGGAATGGAAAGAGCAGGTCAGTCCTGTCACACAGTTTGGACCCCATGACTCTGTGGTACGGGGTCCTCCGAGGGGAGTGTGGGAGTAAGCACCCAGGCTCCAGTACTGTGGATACTGTAGGGAATGCGAGAGTTAGGGTGTGGGGGTGGGGCACAGCACAGTCTGATGAGCCACTACGGAAGGGGGGAGAAGTAGCAGTGAGGATGGGGAATGTGAGATGCACTAGGAATCGGGGAAGACATCTGACTGCCAGGACTGTGGAATCCAGGTATGGCAGCTCAGGCACTACTCCGGGGTGCAGGGGAACCTGGAGATGGACCTTGAGAGTAGACATGGTCCACACAAGAACAGTAAGATTAGGGACGGAGAAGAGGGCTGGTACTCCTGGGTGGTGCTGCCCCTATCCCCTGTTATGGAACATTCCTGTGCAATTGTGGGTGAGAGTGAATCCCCCACTTAGGATAACATGCAGACTCTGTCCTCTGGCTCCTTTTTCAAATGGCCAAAAGAATTGTGTTCACCTTGGAATGCAGAGTTCAGGACAAAAACGCATAAACCAAAAATGAGCAGAGAGTATGATGTCTGATTGGCAATGAGGACATTTTATTGGGAGTTAATTGGGCTTAGGAAGAGGGGTGAGGGAGGTTTGGGACGGGTGATCCTCCGGGGGTCCTGTGTCTCCAGTGCCCCGAGGGTGGGGTGCTCAGCGTCCTAAGAACACGCTGAGGGTTCCACTGTCTTCTCCACAGTTTTCCCATCGTGCGTGACCTGGCAGCTGTATCTGCTGCTAGATTTCCACCTGTCGGCCGTCAGGCTCAGGTAGCTGCTGGCCGCGTACTTGTTGTTGCTCTGTTTCGAGGGCTTGGTGGTCTCCACGCCCTGGGTGACGGGCGTGCCATCTGCCTTCCAGGCCACGGTCAAGCCGCTGGGGTAGAAGTCACTGATGAGACACACCAGTGTGGCCTTGTTGGCGCTGAGCTCCTCAGAAGAGGGTGGAAACAGAGTGACCGAGGGCGCTGACTTGGGCTGACCTGCGGGGTGTGGGAATGACAGGACCTCAGAGGGCTGGTGTCCATCCTGGGAGCTCCTGACCTTGGTCTGGATGTGGGACACTGGCTCCTCAGGACCCAATCATAGCCTCTAGTTCAGGGACAATTTGGGCCCATTGAGGTCCATGTCAAGAAGGCTGGTTTGAGGGTATGCCTCAATGAACTCCCCTCTCCTGGGAACATCAGAGCCTCTTCTGAGAACCTCCTTGGTTACTGGCCTCCCACACAGAGGTCTGTCCTTCCTCGTTTGCCTTATCCTCTCTTTCCGATGGGGTCTGTGTGGGGTCTATCTGTCTGTCCCCAGAGAGGATGATGTGTGCTCTGACCACTGTGGGGTCAGTCTTGAGACATTTCTGACTTGACTTCTCTGCTGTGGGCAGAGACCCTTTATTCTAAAGGGTCTGTTTGTACCCAAAAATGTCTTCCCTGAGCTTCTCTAATGGGGTAAGAACGTGGCTGATCAGGGAGACTCTGTCTGCCTTATTGGGTCTTTCCTATCTGCAGAGTTGACTGGAGGTTCCCTTCTGGTACTTGGTTAGCTTGGAGATTTCATGCCAAGGTATCTGCCATCTGTTCCCTCAGTGATTCGTGCTTCTAAGGAGTGTAACCCTGATGTCCCAGGATTTCACCTCCCCCCATTTTCCCATTCTCCTTCTCCTAGATCTTAGCATCTCATCCCCTCTCTGTCCTCCCTTCCTCATGGTTCCCTGGGTCCAGGCTGGCTGAGAACTCTGAATGGCAGCTCCATAGAGGCCTGGAGGAACCCCTCCACCCCTGCGATGTTCTCAGCCGTGGATTCTGAGTCCCACAGTCCCTGGATCTTTCCTGAACCTCTGAGCTATTTGTCCCCAGGCTTGTCCCTGGCACAAGAGGGGTTCTGAGTCCTTGTAAAGTCTCCAGGTGGTAACCCACAATGCCATTTTTCCCCAGGAGAGGATGTCCCCTAATGACCCCTGAGACAAAGGTTGTCCATAGGAGACAGAAAGAACAAGTCTTAAGACCCCAATATTCTCTTGGCCCTATTCTGTGCCTGGTCCCGTCTCTTGTCTGTGGTCAGACTTGATGGGAGCAGCTGAGCCAAGCAGGAGGATTCCACTAGAGAGGGGAAAAAGCCAGGGCCCCTCTCCGGGATCAGCATGAGCAGGGGTTCAGGGCAGGTGTACAAAAAGAGCAAAAACAGCAGAAAATTTCCCAAATCTGGGGGAAAGCAGGGAAGTGGGGAGAAGAAGAGACTCACCTAGGACGGTCAGCTGGGTCCCTCCGCCGAACACACGACACTGTGACACAGACTGGTACAAAAACTCCTCCTTAGGAGGTCCCTGCTCCACCACCCCCCCCCAACTGCAGCTGTGATGGAGGAAGCTTGGGCCACTGCTCCAGGCACTGGTGTCTGCTCAGCAGGGGGTCCATATGCCTGCCCTGCCCACCCCCAGCACATAACAGAATGGGTGACCCCTTATGCCAAGCAGCAGTACCCTCGGAAAGTCTGGTCCTGCAGGAAGTTGGAATGTTGGAGATGATTTTCCCACTAATCGTTGCCCAGGAATGGAAATGAGTTTATAGGACGGCATTTGCTTTTCTATGGAGTGAAATTCCCTGCAGGAGACTAACGTTTCTCTTCTGTATAGAGTTGGTAGAACACTGACCCATCAGTAAAACCACAGGGTCAGGGTAGCAGGTGTCCACAGGTGTCCCCAATCCCCCCACAGGAAGAGTGGGTTGCCTTGGAATGGACTGGCCGTAAGGTTCTTCAGTCTGACCTCAACTGGGACTTCATGCATCTCCCTTTCTCCGGCTTTCCCAGGGTTATCCTAGACTGGGATGGGCATCTCTAAGGAGGACTGGTCTGATTCTAGCAGGTAACGCCAACCTCCATCTTCAGGGACTTTGTAGGATCCCCTGTCACCCTTCAGGGTCTCATCGGACTTTAGGCTGTGTCTAATTTTAGGGTGTGTATAGGATCGTCTAATTAGACAGGGAGATGTGAGCTAGCACTTGGATTTTGATCCCTAAATACCACACAGTAAAAGAATCCAGGATACTGAGGGCAAATAGCCCATTCCAGGCCCGAATGGGAAAGGCACAGAATGGGCCTAAAACATGCTGTTACAGCAGAGAGCAGAGGTCGTTGAGATCTGCTGGGCTGATTCCAGAGGGTCCCAGGGCCACCTGAGGGTCAGTGGGGAAAGGTGGGATCATTCCTCATCAAGAAAACATAACCCCAGTGGACTTAAACACATCACAGATATTTACATCCTAGAGTTCACCATGATGCTCAAGGGTTCACCTTCAGAAGATGAGAGGGACCAGGTCGTCATCTTGTAAGTTGTACTATTAAAGGAAAGACCAAACATGTATATGCATCTATATATTTGCCTAAAATACGAAACATATTCCTGGGAGAGGAAAGAGCATCTGAAAGGCCTCCGTGTGTGGACTAATTGCAGACTTCACAAGAGAAAGGAGGACAGACCTGAAACACTGCACTTGGCGTTCCATCCCATCTGATGCACCTGAGGTTTGAGAATCCAGTGACCTCATTCTACCAGTTATGACCCCACAGGGCACCTTAGGTGAAAGTAGCCAAACATCGTAGGAAAGGGTCTTATCAAATGTCACACCTGAACCCTATGAATCCTTTCTATCTCAGAACCACTTTGCAGGAACACGAAGCAGAGAGACCCGCCCTGGTACTGCTCAAGGGGGATGGGGCTGCATCCGGCTGTGGGGGAGTCCCAGGACCAGCACCTCAGCCCCTGCAGCCACTTCCTTGCCAGGAAAACTGGAGCGATTTGGGAGATACAGACCCAACATCTGCCAATCACAACGTCAAATCTCATTCAACCTTCATATGTAAATATAACAAACTATGACATTGTTTGTACACCTGAAACAAATAAAGAAAAAAAAAAAGAAAAACAACATCAAAGAGAAAGCAAACAAACAAAAAATGACCAAATGCAACAGCGCCAAAAGTACAACCAAATAAATAAACTTATGAGAATTATAAGCCAGTTGAGGAGAAACTGATTTTTAATATTAAAGAATAATTGATAATTTCTGTTCAATTTGATAATGATATTGTAGTTATCTTTTACGTCCTCCTCTTTCAGCACACTAATGAAATATTTACAGATGAAAAGTTATGATAACGAATTTGCTTCAAAATATTGCATAAGACAGGAGTTACTCTGGTGTGGGTGGGTCAGCATCACGAGTGAATTGATGACTTTGACGTGTCTGGTTGATAGAGACAAGGATCATTTTTATTTACCTGCTTTCTCATTTTTGTTTTCAATGTTTCCCAGAATAAAAAATGACAAAAGTAAATGGCAGATTAGTGTAGGACAGCATCGGGGTATTTAGATTCTGGCGTTCTACCAGCGGGGCCATTGAGATGAGGGAGATCTGGGGTGGGGGGGACCTTATTTACAAGAGTCCCAACATTCAGATGCATGGGTGGGGTCAGGCAGAGGCCGTGGGACACTGGGATCCCTAGCTTCCTTTCACCTCCTAGGCAGAGATTTGGGGCAGGGATGCCTGAAGGCAGCTCCCAGTCCCTGGTGAGGTGGTGGCTCACACAGAGAGGCCTGAGAGAGGTGGGAACTGTGGACTGACAGCCTGTTGGGTCTGCACCTCTGTAAGGCAATGTTACCTGCTTCAGGGGCCCGGAGTGAGAGTGTCTGTGGTACCAGGCTGCAGGTTCACTCAGGGCTGAACCACAGTGAGTGACGTGGAAGGGGGACTCGTGGAAAAGAGGCTGGGGGTACTGTGTCACCAGGAAGCCTACCCTGGTGTAGCCTGAAGACCACACTCACTCTGCCCTGAGCTAGTCTGCCCCCACCTAAATCTACTCCTGAATTCGCATTGATTCCTCTCCCAGGGACAATCACTGATGCCCTTTCTGTGTCCTGGATGGTGCCCTTTCTCATTGACCCACTTTGTGTCCCTCCCCCACATGAAGGCTGAAATAATCTGCTCCATCAGTAAACCATAAACTCTCCCCCTGACCCAACTTCAAATCTTGACATTCTTCAGGATTATAGTCCCTTGCTTCAAGGTCAGCGAGGCTGACCTTGAGCTTGACCTTGACCCCACACATCTCAACAGAAACCCACTGACTCTGGGATTCAGCACAGGACCCTGCTCATTTCTCCCTGATCCCTCCTCAGGGCTCCCAGGTCCCTCTAACTTAAGCATCTCCCGCCCCAAGTGACAAGGACTGCATCGCAGTGGCCAGCACCACAGGAAAGTTCCTGCTCTGAGTCAGGGCTCCACAGCGCTCAGAGCTCACCTGTCCCTGGTGAGGAGGTTGAGTGGAGGACAGGTAGATGGAGTCTCATGTCCTGACTCTCCCTTCCCGTAATAACAGACCCTTTAACCTAGAGACTCAGCTAGACACAGAATACACATCAGAAATGTGAGATGATAAATGATTAGTTCTTTATTGAGAAGTAGAAGTGGGGAGGGAGGGAGACCTGCCTGGTGTGAGCTGATCCTGGGCAAGGGTCTCAGGGGTACAGGGGAGAGCTGGTGAAAGGGGAGACTGGGTGAGGAGTGTCCCCGAGGTAGGGCTCTCAGAGACCTAACACTCCGAGGGGGTCAGTGTCTTCTCCACGGTTTTCCCATCGTGCGTGACCTGGCAGCTGTATCTGCTGCTGGATTTCCACCTGTCGGCCGTCAGGCTCAGGTAGCTGCTGGCCGCGTACTTGTTGTTGCTCTGTTTCGAGGGCTTGGTGGTCTCCACGCCCTGGGTGACGGGCGTGCCGTCTGCCTTCCAGGCCACTTTCAAGTCGCTGGGGTAGAAGTCACTGATGAGACACACCAGTGTGGCCTTGTTGGCGCTGAGCTCCTCAGAGGAGGGCGGGAACAGAGTGACCGAGGGCGCTGACTTGGGCTGACCTGTGGGGTGCGGGAAAGACAGGACCTCAGAGGTCTGGTGTCCATCCTGGGAGCTCCTGACCTGGGTCTACATGTGGTTACATCTCCTCCCAGTCCACGGCATGGTCCCAATGAGGCCCCTGCTTCCCTTTGGTCAGGTGAGGGGTGGGAGGTGACACTCACCTCCTGTTGGCAGAATCTCAGTGCCTGACACTTGGGAGCTGTGACTGCCCCTTTGCCCATTGTTTCCTTCTCAGGTTCACAGGGCTCATTACCAGCCATCCACGCTCTGCTTCCTGGTACTGACTGGCATCACCTCGATACCCCATCTTTCTTAGCGCTCTGTCTGTGCTGGGTCATCAGTCTCTCTGGAACCTGCCCCCCGATCCCTCTCCCCAGTGTTCTCACAACAGAGCATCTGCCTGTCCTGCGATTGGGCTCCCCTCTCTTTAGAAGAGAGAGTTTCTTGCTCTGAGTCCCCCTGGCATCATCGTTGTAGCCCGTGCTCCACTCCCCACAGAAAACATTCTAGAGCTGCCAGGGTAGGGAGTGCTGTCAGCAACAGGGCTGGAGTCCGGGTGTCCACGTGGGTCCCCCAGCAGTTAACTGTGCTATTCTCAGTCTCGGTCTGTGTCCGTTCGGAGGGGTCTCTTGGTCCTGTGACATTCTCCTAGGGGAAGCTGTCTGTCCTAGGACGTCTGTCTGCCTGGCAGGGCCTGTCCTTGTCACCAGTCCCCGGAGGGCCCCTAGCACAAGCATCTGTTCTGAGGTCTCTGCTCCAGAGTCTATAGAGATGGGACAACTTTTGGGGCCTGAGTGTCCTGACACGTGTCCTGTCTAGGGGCCCCTGCCTGCTTTGGATGGTGAGGAAGGTTCCAGCACCTTGAGGTCTTCTCATCAAAAATCCTCCATCCATTCTTGTTCACCTTGCCTTGACCCTCCTGTCTCTCTTCATGTCCCTGCTATGGAGATCCCTTCCCTAGCCCCTCACTAGCTTCCATCTACCGCCCAGAGAGGACAGAATCCAAAGACACACACATATAAAGTTCAGCTGGTCCCAGCCTCCTTCCCACATCCCATGGTCCTTGTGCACCAATCAGAGCCCCCCACTCTCGCGGACTTCATACCCTCAATTTTCCTAAGAACCCAGAGCTCCGAGACCCTGAGAGAGTCGAATCTCTCAGAGGTCAGGGTGAAATGCCCTGGAGAGTTAGGTCTGGGTCTCAGTGTGGAGGAGCTGGAGGGAATCCCTAGAATTCTCCCATCCTGTCCCCAGCAGGTGCCTCAGAAGGAAAACCCTGTAGAGGGGGCTGAGCCGGGCCGACAGAAAAGGTTCAGATAACGGAAATCCAGAGCCCTTCAAACTGTAGTATAGGCATGGATGGAGAGAAGAGGAACACTGACCCAAATTTCACTGTGGGCTCTGAAAAGGAGTGAAAGGAGAGACTCACCTGAGACGGTCAGCTGGGTCCCTCCGCCGAACACATAACACAGTGACACAGTCTCGAACACAAACCTCCTGTCACCCCCTCCACCCCCTGCCCAGGCCCACCTACAGCTGCAAGGGAGGCCCAAAGCCCAGCCTCCTTGTCACGGGTTGTGATCGGGCAGAGGGGAGGGTGAGTGTAGGTCGCCACAGTACATGAAATATGAATTCCATGTTCTCGGTCATGGATTGGTATTGGAGAGAATGTGGTGGTATTGATTCAGAACTTTCTCTCAATTGCATCCTTCTTTTGGAGTTGTGCCCGGGCCCACGTTGGGTTATCATTGTGAAACTGGTGAGCAGGTTGTTTATTCTAGAGTTGATGGAGCCGGGAAGCCTTTGCAGAGCTCGGAATTGTTGGGAGGTCTTGGGTGCCTCAGCATGCTCAGCAGTGGAGGTTATTAAAATGGGGGCGTGGGAATGGAAAGTGTGGGTGGGAGAACAATTACGTTGACCCCAGCATGCAGACCCTTCTGTATGGTCCCGAGGTCCAGTGACTGGGACAGCCTGAGGTACAGTGGCACGGTAACTGTTTATCCCCTTCTGAGCCTGTGGGTGCAGCTGCCTCCTTGCCTGGGTTGAATTAGAGCTGGCATGGCCCAGCCAGGGCCCTGTGCCCAAGGGGAAGCTGACACTGCTCCCAGCATGGGACTTTTTTATGAGCTTTTAGTGTGTGAGTGTGCACTGTCTCCTTACGCACGTGTTGAATTACACATGTCCTGGTTCAGGAATGTCACCAGTTAGGTGCCCTTACACCCTGTGATGCACATTGCATCCCTGGGCCAGACCTGCACGTTGGAGTTGGAGAAGCAACACCCAAGGCCTCAGCCGGCATCCTGGGCCCTGTTTGTCACCTTGCAGAGTGCACGTGAGGGTCACACTGGTCTGGCATCCTTCTCTCTGACACAGGGTCATGCTCAGCAATGCCTCTGCCCTCCTTCCCAGTTCTGCCTGCTCTTCCTGGCACACTCCCTGCGGCCAACCTTCTCCACTGTCCCTGCATCACTCTCAACCTGGACTGGAATGTCCCTGCCCTTTCAGGTGTCCCTGGACTTCTTTGGAAGGCCAGAGCACAGGGCCTGCAGTGACTGGCTTTTCTTTGGTCATGTCCACCCTTGTCCCCAATCCTCACCTTCTCCTCAAACTCTCCCAGAGTCTCTGAGAGCAATGTTTGTCAGTGGATGGGTGTATTTATGAACCTCGTGTGTGTGAGTGTATGTTTACGTGCATTTGTACTTTTGTTTTGTGGGTTTCTGTGCGTGTGTGTGTATGTGTAGGTATGTGACAGCTTCCACTTTCCTCTTAGAAGATGAGTCTGTTTGCAGACCAGTCAATAGCCCACTCCTAGAACCTGATACTTGATTTTGACATCAGGCCCCAAACAGGTCACCTGAAACAGGTGGACATTGGGTCTCACACTGGGGTCAGCGGTGGGCTGGTCTGGAAGGGAATGGAAAGAGCAGGCCAGTCCTGTCAGCAAGGGGATTGAACACAGTTTAGACCCCATGACTCTGTGGTACGGGGTCCTCCGAGGGGAGTGTGGGAGTAAGCACCCAGGCTCCAGTACTGTGGATACTGTAGGGAATGCGAGAGTTAGGGTGTGGGGGTGGGGCACAGCACAGTCTGATAAGCCAGGAGAAGCATCCGCACCCTACGGAAGGGGGGAGAAGTAGCAATGAGGATGGGGAATGTGAGATGCGCTAGGAATCGGGGAAGACATCTGAGTGCCAGGACTGAAGAATCCAGGTATGGCAGCTCAGGCACTACTCTGGGGTCCATGGGAACCTGGGCATGGACTTGGAAACTAGACATGGTCCACACAAGAGCAGTAAGGTTAGGGAAGGTGTGGAGGGCCAGTTCTCCTGGGTGGTGCTGCCCCCATCCCCTGTTCTGACACATTCTTTGTGCAATTGTGGGTGAGAGTATATCCCTTTGACCAGGGCAACATGGATACTCTGTCCTCCGGCTCCATTTTCAAATGGCAAAAGAATTGTGTTCACCATGTCACGCAGAGTTCAGGACAAAAACGCATAAACCAAAAATAAGCAGAGAGCATGATGTCTGATTGGCAATGAGGACATTTTATTGGGAGTTAATCGGGCTTAGGAAGAGGGTTGAGGGAGGTTTGGGACGGGTGATCCTCCGGGGGTCCTGTGTCTCCAGTGCCCCGAGGGTGGGGGTGCTCAGGGTCCTAAGAACACGCTGAGGGTTCCACTGTCTTCTCCACGGTTTTCCCATCGTGCGTGACCTGGCAGCTGTATCTGCTGCTGGATTTCCACCTGTCGGCCGTCAGGCTCAGGTAGCTGCTGGCCGCGTACTTGTTGTTGCTCTGTTTCGAGGGCTTGGTGGTCTCCACGCCCTGGGTGACGGGCGTGCCGTCTGCCTTCCAGACCACGGTCAAGCCACTGGGGTAGAAGTCACTGATGAGACACACCAGTGTGGCCTTGTTCGTGCTGAGCTCCTCAGAGGAGGGCGGGAACAGAGTGACCGAGGGCGCTGACTTGGGCTGACCTGTGGGGTGCGAGAAAGACAGGACCTCAGAGGTCTGGTGTCCATCCTGGGAGCTCCTGACCTCGGTGTTGATAGGGGTTCAGGGCCCCAAGTGCTCAACAGGTCCCAATCAGGCCCCTGCTCCCCTTTGGACAGGTCAGGGATGGAGGGTGACACTCACCTCCCGTTGGCAGAATCTCAGTGCCTGACTTTTGGGAGTCGTGAGGCCCCCTTCGCCCATCTTTTCTTCCTCAGGTTCACAGGTCTCACCACCCACCATCCCACCCTCTGCTTGCTGGAACTGGCTTGCACCATCTTGAGATCTCACTTTCCTCGGAACTCTGTCTGTCCTGGGTGTCAATCTGTGTGAGATCTTCCCTGTGATTTTTCTCCCCAATGTCCTCACAAAGGGCACCTCTCTGTCCTGGGCTTGCACTCTTCTCCTTTCCGGGGAGGGAGATTGTGCCTCACAATCCCCCTGACGCTGTCATTGCTGCCCTTGCTCCCCTGCCCACACGTAACACATTTGGGCAGCTCGGGTGAGGTGTGGTGTCTGCAGCGGGGCGGGATTTCAGTTTTCACGTGGGTTCCCTGGAAGGTGGCTGTTCTGTTTTCAGTCTGCATCTGTGTGTGTTCTTTGGGATCTCTCAGTCCTGTGTCATTACACTGGGGGAAGCTGATGTTGTAGGATAGGTGTCTGCCTGGTAAAACCTGTTCTTGTCACCTGTCCCAGAGTGTATCCAGGGCAAGTGTCCATTCTAAGGTCCCTCCTCCAGAGTTAGAGGGGTGGGGCAATCTGTGGAGCCAAAGGGTCTTGACACTTGTCCTGTCTGTCTTGGGAAATGAAGAAGTTTCCAGCACCCTGAGCCATCTCATTGGAATTCTTCCTCCATTTCTATCCACCTTGCCTTGACCCTCCTGTCTCTCTTTATGTCCCCACTAGAGAGATCTCCTCACTAGCCCCTCACTTGCTTCCATCTACCACCAGCGAGGACAGAATCCTAGAGAGTCCCACACTTGTCAAGTTCAGCGGACCCCAGCTTCCTTTTCCCATCCCATGGTCCTGGTGCACCAACTAGAGCTCCCCACTCTCTTGAGCTTTACCCCCTCAATTCTCCTAAGACCCCGGGCCTCACAGACTCTGAGGGAGCCGAAGTTCTCAGAGTCCAGGGGTGAAGTTCCCCTGAAGTGAAAGGTCAGGGTCACAGTAACGAGGGGCAGGTTAGAGTCCCTGGAATTCTCCAATCATGTCCCCATTAGATGCCTCAGAAGCAAAACAGCGTAAAGGGGGCTGAGTTAGTCAATCAGAAAAGGAGAAGGACAAACAATGCCAGAAAGACTGAGACTTCAGTACTAGACTAAACAGAAGGAGAAAATTGTACCCAAATTTCACTGTGAACCCACGGGAAGAGAAAGGAAGGAGGGAGACTCACCTGAGACGGTCAGCTGGGTCCCTCCGCCGAACACAGCACACTGTGCTACAGACTCACACACAAACCCCCTGTCGCCCCCTCCACCCCCTGCCCAGGCCCACCTGCAGCTGCAAGGGAGGCCCAAAGCCCAGCCTCCTTGTCACGGGTCATGATCAGGCAGATGGGAGGGTGAGAGTCTGTGGTTTTTCTGCATGGAATTTCAAGTCCATGGAGTTTTTGGATTCCAGATGAACATGGCCGTGGAATGGTGTTGGTTCCAATTTGTTGGTATTTTACCTGAATTTTTTACTACTTGTATCCTTAGGAAGGTGCACTGGTTCAATTCATATCTCGTTGTGTGAAATTTGTGAGCAGGCATGTTTATCAGAGATGATGAACTGGGACCCTTTTGTAGAGCTGGGAATCGCGGGCATATCCTGGAAGGCCCATCATCCTCAGCAGAGGAGGTCACGTAGAATTAGTGGGTAGGAAAGGGAAAGGGTGGGTGGGGGTCACTCACATTTATCCCAGCATGCAGAATCTCGTGCCCGTCCTAAACGGCAGTGTCCCGGCCCTCTGCTGGGACAGCCTGAGGTGCATTGGGATGGTCACTGTTTCGTCCTGCTCCTGACCCCGTGGGTGCAGGTGCCTTCTGGTGTGGAGGCCTAGGTTAAATTAGAGCTTGAATGGCCCAGTCAGGACCCTGCACAGATGGGGAAGTGAACACTTCTGCCAGTCCAGTATTTTCTATGAGCTCTCAGGGTAAGAGTGTCTGCTGTCCCCTTACCCAAATGTTGAATTACACATGTCCATATTCAAGAATGTCACCAGTCAGGATGCTTCCACAACATGTGACAAATATAGCACCCCTGGACTCAACCTGCCATGTGGCTCGAGGTGGTTACCCATCACCCAGGTGGCTACCGATCCCCCAGGGCCACAGTCTGCATTGCGTTCCCTGTATGTCACATGCAGAGAATGCAAGGGATAAGCCTTGCGTCCTTCTATCTCTGACACAGGGTCTCTGACACAGGGTCATGCTCAGCAATGCCTCTGCCCTCATTCCCAGATCTGCCAGCTGTTCCTGGCACATTCCCTGCAACAAACCTTCTCCTGTGTCCCTGTATCACTCTCAACCTGGACTGCAATGTGCCTGCCCTTTCATGTGTCCCTGGAGCTCTCTGGAAGGCCAGAGCACAGGGCTTGCAGTGACTGGCTTTTCTTTAGTCCTGTCCAGCCTTGTCCCCAAGCCACATCTTCTCCCCAAACTGCTCCGGAGCCTGTGCGAACAATGTTTGTCAATGGACGTGTGTTTTTCTGAACCTTATGTGTTTGAGTGTATACATACGTGCATTTGTGCTTGTGTGTGTGTGTGTGTGTGTGTGTGTGTGTGATAGCTTTGTCTGCCTCCTAAGAAGATGAGTCTGTTTACGGAGTAGCCAATAGACCACTCTGAGAATCTTACACTTGATTTGAACTTACACGCCAGACAGGTCACCCAAGAACAGGTGGACATTGGGTCTCACGCTGGGGTGAGTGGTGGGCTGGCCAGTAACGGGATGGGAAGAGCAGAACAGTCCTATCTGCGAGGGGACTTGAACACAGCTCGGACCCCTGACTCTTGTGGCACAGGAGTCTGCAGAGGGGAGTGTGGGAGTGAGCAACCAGGCTCCAGGGACTGTGGATCTCGTTAGGGTGTGAGAGTGAGGGCCGGGGGATGGGGCATTGCGCAGTCTCTGATTAGCTAGGACAAGCATGGGCACCCTAGGAAAGTGGGATGGTGAAGACAGTGAGAATGGGGAATCTGACACTGGCTAGGAGCGGGGGAAGGCATCTGAGTGCCAGGACTTAGGAATCCAAGTATGGAAGCTCAGGCATTACCCTGGGGTCCAGGGGAATCTGGGCGTGGACTTGGAAACTAGACATGGTCCACACAAGAGCAGTAAGGTTAGGAAAGGTGTGGAGGGCTAGTTCTCCTGGGTTGTGCTGCCCCATCCCCTGTTCTGGAACATTCTTTGCACGATTGTGGGTGAGATTGAATCCCCCCACTCAGGGCAACATGGAGACTCTGACCTCTGGCTCCATTTTCAAAGGGCCAAAAGAATTGTGTTACCCTCGGATAGGACTCCATGCATCTCCCTTTCTCTGGCTTTCCCAGGGTTATCCTAGATTGGGATGGGCATCTCTAGGGAGGACTGGTCTGATTCTAGCAGGTAACGCCAACCTCCATCTTCAAGGACTTTGTAGGATCCCCTGTCACACTTTAGGATCTCATCGGATTTTTGCCTTCTCTGGGATCATCTAATTAGACAGGGAGATGTGAGCTAGCACTTGGATTTTGATCCCTAAATACCACACAGTAAAAGGATCCAGGATACTGGGGGCAAGTAGCCCATTCCAGGCCCGAATGGGAAAGGCACAGAATGGGCCTAAAACATGCTGTTACAGCAGAGAGCAGAGGTCGTTGAGATCTGCTGGGCTGATTCCAGAGGGTCCCAGGGCCACCTGAGGAGGCGGTCAGTGGGGAAAGGTGGGATCATTCCTCATCAAGAAAACATAACCCCAGTGGACTTGAACACGTCACAGATATTTACATCCTAGAGTTCACCATGATGCTCAAGGGTCCACCTTCAGAAGATGAGAGGGACCAGGTCGTCATCTTGTAAGTTGTTCTATTAAAGGAAAGACCAAACATGTATATGCATCTATATATTTGCCTAAAATACGAAACATACTCCTGGGAGAGGAAAGAGCATCTGAAAGGCCTCCGTGTGTGGACTAATTGCAGACTTCACAAGAGAAAGGAGGACAGACCTGAAATACTGCACTTGGCGTTCCATCCCATCTCATGCACCTGAGGTTTGAGAATCCAGTGACCTCATTCTACCAGTTATGACCCCACAGGGCACCTTAGGTGAAAGTAGCCAAACATCGTAGAAAAGGGTCTCATCAAAATGTCACACCTGAACCCTATGAATCCTTTCTATCTCAGAACCACTTTGCAGGAACACAAAGCAGAGAGACCCGCCCTGGTACAGCTCAAGGAGGCTGGGGCTGCATCCGGCTGTGGGGGAGTCCCAGGACCAGCACCTCAGCCCCTGCAGCCACTTCCTTGCCAGGAAAACTGGAGCGATTTGGGAGATACAGACCCAACATATGCCAATCACAACGTCAAACCTTATTCAATCTTCATAGGAAAAGATAACAAATGATGACATTGTTTGTAAACCTGAAACTAATTTTAAAAAAGCAAGAAGGAAAAACAACACCAAAATGAAAACAAACCAACAAAAAATGACCAAATATAACAGCATGAAAAATACAACCAAATAAATAGACTTATGACAATCATGAGCCATTTCAGGAGAAACTGATATTTTTTAATTTATTGGGGTGACAATTGTTAATGAAATTACATAATTTCAGGTGTACAATTCTGTATTACATCATCTATAAATCCCATTGTGTGTTCACCACCCAGAGTCAGTTCTCCTTCCATCACCATATATTTGATCCCCTTTACCCTCATCTCCCTCCCTCCACCCCCTTACCCTCTAGTAACCACTAAACTATTGTCTGTGTCTATGAGTTTTTGGAGAAACTGACTTTTGATATTAGAGGAGAAGTGATAATCTGTTCAAGTTTGATAATGATATTGTAGTTATCTTTTACGTCCTCCTCTTTCAGCACACTAATGAAATATTTACAGATGAAAAGTTATGATAACGAATTTGCTTCAAAATATTGCATAAGACAGGAGTTACTCTGGTGTGGGTGGGTCAGCATCACGAGTGAATTGACGACTTTGATGTGTCTGGTTGATAGAGACAAGGGTCATTTTTATTCACCTGCTTTCTCATTTTTGTGTTCAATGTTTCCCAGAATAAAAAATGACAAAAGTAAATGGCAGATTAGTGTAGGACAGCATCGGGGTGTTTAGATTCTGGCGTTCTACCAGCGGGGCCATTGAGATGAGGGAGATCTGGGGTGGGGGGGACCTTATTTACAAGAGTGCCAACATTCAGATGCATGGGTGGGGTCAGGCAGAGGCCGTGGGACACTGGGACCCCTAGCTTCCTTTCACCTCCTAGGCAGAGATTTGGGGCAGGGATGCCTGAAGGCAGCTCCCAGTCCCTGGTGAGGTGGTGGCTCACACAGAGAGGCCTGAGAGAGGTGGGAACTGTGGACTGACAGCCTGTTGGGTCTGCACCTCTGTAAGGCAACGTTACCTGCCTCAGGGGCCCGGAGTGAAAGTGTCTGTGATACCAGGCTGCAGGTGCACTCGGGGCTGAGCCACAGTGAGTGATGTGGAAGGGGTACTCGTGGACAAGAGGCTGGGGGCACTGTGTCACCAGGAAGCCTGACCTGGTGTAGCCTGAAGACCACACTCACTCTGCCCTGAGCTAGTCTCACCTCACCTAAATCTCCTCCTGAATTCGCATTGATTTCTCTCCCAGGGACAATCACTGATGCCCTTTCTGTGTCCTGGATGGCGCCCTTTCTCATTGACCCACTTCTGTGTCCCTCCCCCACATGAAAGCTGAATCATCTGCTCCATCAGTAAAACAACCATAAAAACTCCCCCTGATCAAACTTCAGATATTGACATTCTTCATGATTTAGTCCCTGCCTCCAGCGAGGGTGACCTTGAGACTGACCTTGACTCCACACATCTCAATAGAAACCCACTGACTCTGGGTCTCAGCACAGGACCCTGCTCATTTCTGCCTGACCCCTCCTCAGGGCTCCCAGGTCCCTCTAACTTAAGCATCTCCCGCCCCAAGTGAAAAGAACTGCATCTCAGTGGCCAGCACCACAGGAAAGTTCCTGCTCTGAGTCAGGGCTCCACAGCGCTCAGAGCTCACCTGTCCCTGGTGAGGAGGTTGAGTGGAGGACAGGTAGATGTAGTCTCATGTCCTGACTCTCCCCTCCTGTAATAACAGACCCTTTAACCTGGAGACTCAGCCAGACACAGAATACACATCAGAAATGTGAGATGATAAATGATTAGGTCTTTATTGGGAAGTAGAAGTGGGGAGGGAGGGAGACCTGCCTGGTGTGAGCTGATCCTGGGCAGGGTCTCAGGGGTACAGGGGAGAGCTGGTGAAAGGGGAGACTGGGTGAGGAGTATCCCCGAGGTAGGGCTCTCAGAGACCTAACACTCCGAGGGGGTCAGTGTCTTCTCCACGGTTTTCTCATCGTGCGTGACCTGGCAGCTGTATCTGCTGCTGGATTTCCACCTGTCGGCCGTCAGGCTCAGGTAGCTGCTGGCCGCGTATTTGTTGTTGCTCTGTTTCGAGGGCTTGGTGGTCTCCACGCCCTGGGTGACGGGCGTGCCGTCTGCCTTCCAGACCACGGTCAAGCCACTGGGGTAGAAGTCACTGATGAGACACACCAGTGTGGCCTTGTTCGTGCTGAGCTCCTCAGAGGAGGGCGGGAACAGAGTGACCGAGGGCGCTGACTTGGGCTGACCTGTGGGGTGCGGGAAAGACAGCACCTCAGAGGTCTGGTGTCCATCCTGGGAGCTCCTGACCTGGGTCTACATGTGGTTACATCTCCTCCCAGTCCACGGCATGGTCCCAATGAGGCCCCTGCTTCCCTTTGGTCAGGTGAGGGGTGGGAGGTGACACTCACCTCCTGTTGGCAGAATCTCAGTGCCTGACACTTGGGAGCTGTGACTGCCCCTTTGCCCATTGTTTCCTTCTCAGGTTCACAGGGCTCATTACCAGCCATCCCACGCTCTGCTTCCTGGTACTGACTGGCATCACCTCGATACCCCATCTTTCTTAGCGCTCTGTCTGTGCTGGGTCATCAGTCTCTCTGGAACCTGCCCCCTGATCTCTCTCACCAGTGTTCTCACAACAGAGCATCTGCCTGTCCTGCGCTTGGGCTCCCCTCTCTTTAGAAGAGAGAGTTTCTTGCTCTGAGTCCCCCTGGCATCATCGTTGTAGCCCGTGCTCCACTCCCCACAGAAAACATTCTAGAGCTGCCAGGGTAGGGAGTGCTGTCAGCAACAGGGCTGGAGTCCGGGTGTCCACGTGGGTCCCCTAGCAGTTAACTGTGCTATTCTCAGTCTCGGTCTGTGTCCGTTCGGAGGGGTCTCTTGGTCCTGTGACATTCTCCTGGAGGAATCTGTCTGTCCTAGGACATCTGTCTGCCTGGCAGGGCCTGTCCTTGTCACCAGTCCCAGCACAAGCATCTGTTCTGAGGTCTCTGCTCCAGAGTCGATAGGGATGGGACAAACTTTGGGTCCTGAGTGTCCTGACACCTGTCCTGTCTGGGAGCCCCTGCCTGCTTTGGATGGTGAGGACGATTCCAGCACCTTGAGGTCTTCTCATCAAAAATCCTCCATCCATTCTTGTCCACCTTGCCTTGATCCTCATGTCTCTCTTCACGTCCCTGCTATAGAGATCCCCTCCCTAGCCCCTCACTAGCTTCCATCTACCGCCCAGAGAGGACAGAATCCAAAGACACACACATATAAAGTTCAGCTGGTCCCAGCCTCCTTCCCACATCCCCTGGTCCTGAGTACCAATCAGAGACTCCCACTCTCACAGACTTTCAGCCCTTCAATTCTATAAGTCCCCAGGGCTCAGAGACCATGAGAGAGCCGAAATTCTCAGAGTCTAGGGGTGAAGTTCCCCTGGAGGGAGAGGTTAGGGTCACAGTGTGGAGGGGCTGGAGGGAATCCCTAGAATTTTCCCATCCTGTCCCCACCAGGTGCCTCAGAAGGAAAACAGCGTAGTGGGGGCTGCGCCGGGCAGACAGAAAAGGTGAAGGTTACTGAATGCCAGAGCCATTCACAGTTTAGTTCTAGTCTGAAGTGAAAGGAGAGAAAAATCTGCCCTAATTTTAGTGTGGACCCCAAGGAGGAGGAGGGAAAGGGTGAGACTCACCTGAGACGGTCAGCTGGGTCCCTCCGCCGAACACAAGACACTGTGATACAGAGTCACACACAAACCTCCTGTCGCCCCTTCCACCCCCTGCCCAGGCCCACCTGCAGCTGCAAGGGAGGCCCAAAGCCCAGCCTCCTTGTCACGGGTCGCGATCGTGCAGATGGGAGGGTTACTGCGGGTTGTCCCTCCCCGACTAGGGGTGGATGGAATTTCAATTTTATGGATTTTTAGGATTCTAGGCGTCCTTGGCCATAGGATGGCATTAGAGAGAACGTGCTGGTACCGATCCAGAATTTTCACCCAATTGCATCCATCAGAAGGAGCTGTCCCCTGACCCACCTCATTTGGCATTGTCATTGTGAAATTGGTGAGCAGGCTGTTTACCACAGAATGCTGGAGCTGGGATCCCTTTGCAGAGTGGGAATCAGGGGGCTGTCCAGAATGCCTCATCATCCTCAGCAGACGAGGTCACGTAGAATGACAGGGTGGGAATGGGAAGGGTGGGTGGGAGGACAATTACATTGACCCCAGCATGCTGACCCTTCTGCGTGGTCCTGCGCTCCAGTGTCCCGGCCCTCAGCTGGGATAACCTGAGGTGCAGGGGGACAGTCGCTGTTCATCCCCTTTCTGAGCCTGTGGGTGCAGCTGCCTCCTTGCCTGGGTTGAATTAGAGCTGGCATGGCCTAGCCAGGGCCCTGTGCCCAAGGGGAAGCTGATGCCGCTCCCAGCATGGTACTTTTCTATGAGCTCTAAGTGTGTGAGTGTGTGCTGTCCCCATACGCACGTGTTGAATTACACATGTCCTAGTTCAGGAATGTCACCAGTTAGGGTGCCCTTACAACCCACAATGCACATTGCACCCCTGGGCCAGACCTGTACGTTGGAGTTGGTGAAGCAACACCCAAGGCCTCAGCCGGCATCCTGGGCCCTGTTTGTCACCTGCAGATCTCACATAAGGGACACACATGCCTAGTGTTTTTCTCTTTCTGACACAGAGTCATGCTCAACAAGCACTCTCCCTTTTCCCCCAGATCTGCCTGCTGTTCCTGGCCACTCTCCCTGTGACCAACCTCTGCAGGTCTCACAGTCTCCCTCTCAAACTTGACTGGAATGACCTTTCAGTTGTCCCTGGAAGCCCACAACATGGCCACTGCACTGACTGGCTTTTCTTTGGTCATGTCCACCCTGGGTCTCACTGCAGCACCATCTACCCCGCTCTCCCAGATCCTTCCAGAGCAATGCCCACCACAGTCATGTTTGTCAATGGATGTATGTTTTTATGAAATTATGTGTGTGAGCGTATATCTACGTGATTCATACGTGTGTGTGTGTGTGTGTGTGTGTGTGTGAACACTGATTTTACTCCTAAGACAATGAGTCAGTTAACAGACCAGTCTATAGCCCACTTGTAGAATCTGATGTTGATTTTGACCTCAGGTCCCAAATAGGTCACCGGAGAACAAGTGGACATTATGTCTTGTGGTGGAGTCAGTGGTGGGCTGGTTTGTAAGGGGATGGAGAAAGCAGACCTGTTCTGTCTCCCAGGGGAATTGACCACAGGTTTGACCCTCATGACACATGAGGCAAGGGGGTCCCCAAGAAGGAATTTGGGAGTGAGTGACCAGGGTCCAGCAATGGTCGTTCCTGTGGTTAGTATGATAGTGAGGGCCTGGGGAATGGGGCACAGCACTGCATATCTGGTGAGGCAGGAGAAACATGGGTGCCCTATGGAAAGTGATGGTGTCGACAGTGAGGTTGGGGAATGTGAGATGCGCTAGGAAGCCAGGGAAGGCATCTGAGTGCCAAGACTGAGGAATCCAGGTATGGCAGCTCAAGCACTACTCCGGGGTGCAGGGGAACCTGGAGATGGACCTTGAGAGTAGACATGGTCCACACAAGAACAGTAAGATTAGGGATGGAGAAGAGGGCTGGTTCTCCTGGTAGTGCTGCCCCCATCCCCTGTTATGGAACATTCCTGTGCAATTGTGGGTGAGAGTGAATCCCCCACTTAGGATAACATGCAGACTCTGTCCTCTGGCTCCTTTTTCAAATGGCTAGAAGAATTGTGTTCACCTTGGAATGCAGAGTTCAGGACAAAAACGCATAAACCAAAAATGAGCAGAGAGCATGATGTCTGATTGGCAATGAGGACATTTTATTGGGAGTTAATTGGGCTTAGGAAGAGGGTTGAGGGAGGTTTGGGACGGGTGATCCTCCGGGGGTCCTGTGTCTCCAGTGCCCCGAGGGTGGGGGTGCTCAGCGTCCTAAGAACACGCTGAGGGTTCCACCGTCTTCTCCACGGTTTTCCCATCGTGCGTGACCTGGCAGCTGTATCTGCTGCTGGATTTCCACCTGTCGGCCGTCAGGCTCAGGTAGCTGCTGGCCGCGTACTTGTTGTTGCTCTGTTTCGAGGGCTTGGTGGTCTCCACGCCCTGGGTGACGGGCGTGCCGTCTGCCTTCCAGGCCACGGTCAAGCCGCTGGGGTAGAAGTCACTGATGAGACACACCAGTGTGGCCTTGTTGGCGCTGAGCTCCTCAGAGGAGGGCGGGAACAGAGTGACCGAGGGCGCTGACTTGGGCTGACCTGTGGGTTGGGCAGGGGTACCAGTCAGAGGTCTGATGTCTTTCATGGGAGCCCCTGACCTCAGTCTTGATGTGACGTACAGGTTCATGAGGACCTATTAGGAACCCTAATTCAGAGACCACTCTCATGCGGGGTCCACGCCATGCGGTGCAGGTTAGGGTTTTCCTCAAACAACTCCCCGTCTTCCTGAGTAAACGAGCCTGGACACCTGCCATCACCTGTCCTGAGATTCTCTTGGACTCCCTTCTCCCCACAGATGTCTGACTCTCGCCCTCCTGGTTCTGCCTCCTCCTGACATTCTGACAGGGTCTGTCTTTGTCTGTCTATTTGTTCCCAGGAGAGGTGATATCGGCTCTCTGACCTCCTGTTGGGTAAATCTGGGACATTTCTGACCTGACATTTCTGTGCTGGGAGCTTTAGGGTCTTTGCCCAAAGGGGTCTGTTTTTACCTAAATCTATCTCTTCTGGACCCTCTCTAACAGTAAGCTCTTTGCTCATCAGAGTCTGTCTGCCTGTCCTTGGGTGACTCTCATTCTGCAGTCTTTAGCATCCCCCCTGGTAAATGATCACAGCAGTAGAGCTTTCACTCTACAGAGTCTGCCTTTCTTTGTGTGAGGAATTGTACTGAGACCTGGGAGCCCATTTTGTCCTCACGCTTTGTCATTCAATGACCATTCCTTCAGTACCTTTCCTTCCTGCTTCCTTCTCTCTCCTAGAGGGTTCCCTGAGTCCCAGATTAGCTCAGGACTCTGCATGGCAACTCCACAGAAGCTTGGGGGAGTCCTTTCACGCCTGCAACATTCTCAGCCCTGGATCCTGACTCCCACAGTTTCGGGGACCTTCTCTGAACCTTTGACCTGTTTGTCCCCAATCTTGTCCCTGATGGTTCTGGGTCCCCCCAAAGTTGTCACCCTCTTAGTACTTCTTTTTCTCTCTTTCCCTTGAGTTGGGAGACCCTAGTGACATCCAGAAACAAAGCTGGTCCTACAAGAGGCCATATGGGGAGGATAGAAAGAGCAAGTCTAGGACCCAGCAGGACCCTGGCAGACAAATAGAGTTCCCATAGGTCATTCTTTCCGTTCCTCTGCCTCTGGGGTCAGAGATAAAGGGCTGATGGTGACCGGAAGAAGCAATCAGGACAGTAAAAACAGGGAGGGAAACAGGTCAGGGCCCCAGGGACTGGAATCCTTGGTGAAATATTGGTCAAGGGCTGAGACAAGACACAGAAAAACAGCAAAAGCAGCAAAAAACTGCCCAAACCTCTGGGAGAGCAGGGAAGTGGGGAGGAAAAAGAGACTCACCTGAGACGGTCAACTGGGTCCCACTGCCGAACACCCAACACTGTGATACAGTCTCATACAAAAACCCCTCCCTGGGAGGCCCCTGTCCCACCCCCAGCTCCCCACCTGCAGCTGTGGAGGAGGAAGTGGGCCACTGTCCCAGGCTAGTGTCTAGCAGGGGGCCACATGCCATTATAGGACAGATGACAGGAGTCAGTATACAGCAACGGGATCCTTGGAAGCAATTATCCCAAAGGAATTTGGAGTCTGCTCTGCTGTTCCTACTACTGTCTTCTGGTACTTGGGATGAGTTTGTGGAGGGGATTTGTGTCAGTACAAGTGAGACTCCAAGGAAATTGATGGGACATCTCTTCTATCTATCCAAACAACCCTAACTCCTTGGGGAGACCATGAGGTGAGGGCAGAGAGTATCCCCTAAGCCCCAAACATCCTCTTCCGGGGAGAAGCAGGTTGGCCCATTTAGAGGGTCCATAGGTAACATCCGATTTCCCCAACCATCAAGTCAGGTCCTCAGACTTATCTTCCCTGGTGACATCTTAGTTTGGGACTGTCCTGAGTGAAGTCAGGGTGGTACTGTAGGAAGTGCCAGCCTGTCCTCCAGGGTGACCTCGGGAGTATCCCTGGTCATCCCCTAATCTGGTCTTATATTGGGGAAGGTCTGTTGGTATGATTGTTGCTCTGCTTCATTCCAAGGGAGACATGAGCAGCACCTTGACCTTGGCCCTAAATCCCGCCTCCTACCAAAGAGCACCTGGAACAATGGCCAATTCTAGGCCTGGGGAAGGAAAGGTACAGATGAGCTAGAACATGTTGTTACTCAGAAAGCAGGAGCCATTGAGGTACCCGGAGTTCATGTAAGGGCACCCAAAAGCCACCTGCTGAGGCTCCCAGTGGACAAATGTCCATCATTTGCAGCCACGTTGTCATCACCACTACAGGATAACTGCAGTGTGTTCACACAATAGATACACTCACATCCTAGAGTTCACCATGCTCTCAACAGTAATTATTGACCATAAGAGGATGGCAGAAACTAGGTTATCATTCTGTAAAGTGGTGGACAAATGGAGAGAGCTTCCATTTCTTTTTCTTTTCTTTTCTTTTTTACTAGAGTGTGAAACACACTATAGAGTGAAGAAAGAGCATCCCCCTTGCAGGAGGAGGACAGAACTGAAATATCCCATGATGCATCCCATCCCACCCGAGGGACAGAGTTATTGAACATCAAAGCCCCTAATGTCACTCAAAGGAGGTCAACCCGACATGAGTCTTTTGATGCAAATTAGCTAACCATCTTGGGAAGCAATTTTGCTAAAGTGCAACTTGGACCTCGTTAAGCCTCTGATGCCAGAACTATTTTGCAGAAATACGAAGTAGAGAGACGTGCCTTGGTACAGCTCAGGGAAGCTGGGGAGAATCCAGGTAATAGCATGTGAGCCCCTGCAGCCACTTCCTTGCAAGGAAAAGCTGAAGTGATTTGGGAGATACTTACAGAGCAACATCCACCAATCATAATGTCAAACCTTATTCAATCCTCATATATAAACAAAATGAAATCCCCAAAATAACAATAGCACCTAAAATAAAACAAAGTAAATACACTTAGGACAATTATGAGGCATTCAATGGGAAACTGACTGAAATTGAGTAAATAATTGCCATGTTTCCCCGAAAATAAGACCTAGCCGGACCATCAGCTCTAATGTGTCTTTTGGAGCAAAAATTAATATAAGACCTGGTATTATATTATATTATTATATTATATTATTTTATATTATATTATATTACATTATTAAGACCCGTCCTTATATTATATTAAAATAAGACCAGGTCTTATATTAATTTTTGCTCCAAAAGACGCATTAGAGCTGATGGTCCGGCTGGGCCTTATTTTCGGGGAAACACGGTAATTATTTACTCAATTTCTGTTTAGGTTTAATAAGGATATTTTAGTTACTTCTTAGTAAACAAATGAAATATTTTCTGGTAAACAAATGAAATATTTACAGATGAAAAGATATGATAGTTGGAATTTGCTTCACAATACTGCATAAGAGAGGTGTTACTCTGGTGTTGGATCAGTATCATAAGTGAATTGATTATTTGGGGACCTAGTTGATTGGAACATGGCGTTATTCTTATTCCTCTGTGTCTTGTTTTTGTGTTTCTATTTTTCCTTAATAAAAACTTACAGAACAATCAATGGCAGATTAGTGTAGGACAGCATCCAGGATGGATAAATTCTGGCATTCCACCAGCAGGGCCATTGAGATGAAGGAGACCTGAGATTTCCTCTCTCCCATTTGGGCCTCAGCATTCAGATCCATAAAATGGGGTCAGACAGATGCTATGGGACACAGAACATACTAATCTTGTTCCACTTCTTAGGTTGAGATTTGGGGCAGGGGTGGGTGGGTGGCAGCAGTGGGTGGATGGCAACAAGCTCCAAGGGGGCCCCATTCTTTTGCCCCTTGTGGCTCCAGAGCTCCCTGTCCTTGCAGGCTCTGTCCCTGGACTATTCCAGCCACCTAGTAGCTCTGGTGAAGGCAGCTCCATGTTCCTGATGAGCTGGAGGCCCAGACAAAGGGTCTGAGAGACCTGAGGCCCAGAGGACTGACAGAGCTGGATGGGTCTGCACCTCCGAGAAGCTGACAGAACCTGCCTCAGGGATCTGGGTGTGGGTATGTCTGACACCAGCTGTAGGTGCACTCAGGGCTGAGCCACAGTGAGTGGGGGGATAGGGGGCCATAAGTAAAGTGGTTTGGAGGTGCTGTGTCACTTGGGAAGCCTGACCTTGCTGTAGCTCAGAGGCTACACTCTGCCTGCCCTGAGCAAGTCTGACCTGCCCTTACTCTCCTCCTGAATTCCAGTTTATACACCCTCCCTTGGACATCACTGGATGCCCATTCTGTGCCCAGAATTGTGTCCTTTCTCAGTCATCCAGTTCTGCATGTCCCCCTCTCCTATAGGCTGACATCACCTGCTCCATCATAAACCAACCACAAAAACTCTCTCTCTGACCCAACCTCAGATATTGAGGCTTTTCATGATTAAGGTCCTAGTCCCCTGCAAGAGTCACCTTGAACCTGACCCTGACCCAGGCCCATCAGAACAAAAACTGAGTTTCCTTGTGCCTCAGACTCACTCCATACTCCCAGCACCAATGATCATGAACACCTCTATCTGGAAGAGTATTCCAGGTCTCCCTGATTTGGTAGGGGGTGTGATCATGATTAGGGAATTGTTAGGCTATACGATATTAAACTGTTTTTCTGCTGCAGCACTTGTCAGTTTCTTTACATAGTGAGAATTCATTGTGAAAGTTTGAGAAATGTACTTATGGGATGCATTGTTCAAAGCTTTCTATGGCTCTGTGGCAATGGGCCAACCACAGACCCCTCACCTGGGAATTGCTCACCGCATTGGGTTCCTTGGTGGAACCAGGGAATGTCAATGTCTATTTCTAAAGACCATGGACTTGACTGAAGGGTTTCTTTGCCCCATATTCCTATCCTCAGCCCACTGCTGTCCTCCTGGAACCTTCCTCATGTCTCATTGGTTCCTCCTCATAGCCCCTCGATCCCTCTCATTTGGCCCTTCTCCCTTCCCAGGTGACAAGGATTGCATCCCAGGGGCTGGATAAGTTCCTGTTCTGGGTCACAGCTCCCACTGGCACTCAGAGCTCACCTGTCCCTGGTAAGTTGGTTGAGTGGATGACACGTAAATGGAATCTCATGTCATAATTCTCCCCTCCTGTAATAACAGACCCTTTAACCTGGAGACTCAGCCAGACACAGAATACACATCAGAAATGTGAGATGATAAATGATTAGGTCTTTATTGGGAAGTAGAAGTGGGGAGGGAGGGAGACCTGCCTGGTGTGAGCTGATTCTGGGCAGGGTCTCAGGGGTACAGGGGAGAGCTGGTGAAAGGGGAGACCGGATGAGGAGTGTCCCCGAGGTAGGGCTCTCAGAGACCTAACACTCAGAGGGGGTCAGTGTCTTCTCCACGGTTTTCCCATCGTGTGTGACCTGGCAGCTGTATCTGCTGCTGGATTTCCACCGGTCGGCCGTCAGGCTCAGGTAGCTGCTGGCCGCGTACTTGTTGTTGCTCTGTTTCGAGGGCTTGGTGGTCTCCACGCCCTGGGTGACGGGCGTGCCGTCTGCCTTCCAGACCACGGTCAAGCCACTGGGGTAGAAGTCACTGATGAGACACACCAGTGTGGCCTTGTTGGTGCTGAGCTCCTCAGAGGAGGGTGGGAACAGAGTGACCGAGGGCGTTGACTTGTGCTGACCTGTGTGGACAGAGAAAGGGGTGTGAGACAAAAAGGGAGAATCCAGGGTGTTGGAGCAGCCCCCACACAATACCCACAGCCTCTGACCATTCCCATTGTGTCCATGCTTGTTCACCCAGAGGACCTTCCTTCCTTTTCTGTCTCCCTTCTTTCCACTCAGCCCCTGGAAAGCAGCCTTCCATGCTCCTAGAATCCCGTCTAAGTCACCTCCTCAAGGTGATCTGGTTAAGCCCCTCCATCTTAAGCCTGTTTCCCTGATTGTAACCAGGGCAGGCTGTTCTCCCTCCTCCTGGTCTCCAGAATTTGAGTGTGAAATCTGACCCTGACCTTCCAAGTCCTCAGCCCAGCATCAGGCTCCCACCTCACTTCTGGAGCCATTTGCCTCCTCTGTGATCTGGGGTCCGCGATCCAGCCTGCCAGGATGATCTTGACAGTGTGTGGGGTGGCCCCGAGCAGGAGCCTAGCACTCAGTGGGGCCTGGAGACCCATGTCTCCCTTGGGCACCTGACTTTGCCCCTTCCCTGGCTTCAGCTCTCCAGTGAGGGCTGGGTCCTCCCAGCAAAAGCCCTGGGGCTCCTTGCAGCTTTGCCCATCTCCCTGTCCCTCATGCGTTGACCCCAGGACCATTAACTTAGGCTGTGTTCTTGGGGCTGCTCCCCCAGACGATGGGCACAGTGGCCCCACAGCCCCCGCAGTACTTCTGATAACCCCTGATTTCACAGGCAGCTGTGTAGCTCCGAGTCCCCTGTTCACACCGCCGTTCATCATCTCCTAAATCTAATAACCTGTGGGAGGCTGACCCTCGGAGAGATGGGGCACCTGGTCCCCAGGGGTTACAGGGCCGCAGGGTGAGATGAGTCTCTGCCCCATGAAATCTGCTCCTTTCTGACTACTGTCCTGGGAGGGCCAGGTTTCTGGCCACCTCAGCCCATCTCTCTCGTGTCTGTGCTTCCCCATGTCCTCAAGACCCTGAGAGCTTCAGCCTCGAGTGAGAGAGACCCTTCTCTCCACCCTCCCTGGTCCTCCCCTCAGGCTGACCCTGTGTCCCTGGAGGTTGGGGGTCACAGCCTGTGCCCAGCCTCCAGTGTGGCCCTCCCAGCTTGGATAGGCATTGAAACCTGAGATCAGACTCTGGGGGCTGAGGGCTGCCTCTATTCTGCCCAACTGCTAGAACCAGTCTCTGACCCCCATGTGGGCATCTGCCCTAGAAGAGGGGAAGAAGCCCCGCTCCTGGGTCAAATCCCAGCCCAGGCCCCCAGGACCTGGTCACGTCCAACTGTTGAACTCTGAAGGTGGCTGCTCCTGCCATTGGGGTCTTTCCTGCTGGTTACCCCGAGACCAACCTGCCTCCCCCAGACCCCTTGGAGAAAGTGGGGGTTGGTCCATTAGGCTGGGAGGGCAGAGGGGGAAGCAATCCCCAGATAGAGAAAAGTGACTTTCCTGAGATAGCAGAGGGGTGAGATAGGTTGGAAAGGGTGGTAAGAGCCACTTACCTAGGACGGTGACCTGGGTCCCGCTGCCGAAGACATACCACGGTGACTGAGGCTCGGACTAAAACGCAATGGACCAACACCTGGGGCCTATCCCCCAGACACCAGTCCAGACCAGGAACCTGCTGAGCGTGACGGGCACAGGGCTGCAGTGGGAGGAGCTGTGTTCCGGGGCAGGGCATGTAGGCAGTCAGTCCCCCAGAGACCAGGGCACACCTGGGTGGGCCCAGGGCTCAGATACATCCCCTTGTTCCAGACCTCGGTCCAATGCAGGCACCATCCATGCCTGGGGGTGGCCCAGTGTGTTTTCCCCCTACCCCTTGAGGCTAACCATGCTTACTGCTAACAAAGATTCCAAGTGCCATGTCTCTTCAGGCAGCTGTGTGGTGTGGCTCAGACCTGCCTGACCTTTCCTGGCCTCATTTTAAGGCCTCTGAGTGTTTTTCCTTCACAATTTCCCATGTTCCATCCAGGTGAACTCCCTCCCTGGGCCCATGGATACCAGGTCATTTCTGACTCATGGTGCTTTCACCTGGAGACCCCTCCCCTCTTTGTTGTCACACACTGAGACATGGTTCAGTTCCACCTCTTTCACAAGCCTTTTATGATCTTTCAGACCACTGTCTTTCCATCCATCTATCCATCCATCCATCCATCCATCCATCCATCCATCCATCCATCCATCCATCCATCCAACCATCCATCCATCCATCCATCCATCCATCCATACATACATCCATCCATCCAACCATTATCTGTCCATCTCTCCAACAATGGCTCCCAACTGTTTCACATGGTGGGACACGATTGGGGGCACCCTGGCTCTCACCCCCATCTTTCCCTGAAACCTCTCAGGTCAAAGCGAATAAGATCCTTGTCTTAGTCAAGTCCAAAGTTCCTCCTTAGTTCCCTGACATCTCTGCAACAGGTCCCTCTTTCTGGTGACCATTCTCCCCTTGACATCTGAGATTACCCGTTCTCCCTCTTCCCTTCTCCCCAGCCCCTGCATGGCTGCTGACTCCCAGACCACCACCTAGAATCCTATGCTCCCTGTACTCTCCCACTCTCTCTGCCTCTCACCTACACTGTGCACGTGGATGACCCAGGGGTCTCCCATCCCTATTTCTAGCCCCAACCTCTCTTTTTGGCTCTAGACTCACATGAAGTCTGCCTCCTGAACTCTTCCTGAATGCCCCACTGTCACCTCAAGCTCAACAGGCCCCATTGAAACTCCTCACATTTCCCCATATTGTCAACACTTCAGCTTATTTCTTTCCAAGCCAGAGGCCTGGAGTTGTCCCAGAATACTTTCTTCTCATTGAATCACCCTCTATGTTTTAGAGGGCCTACCATAACACAAAATCCCATCAAAATACTTAGACAGAGAAACAGAAACACCCAAGTGACACTTTAAGAGTTTTTGATGGCAAGAATCCTTAGGCTTGGCCAAATCTTATTTTATCTCCCAGTAGGGTTAATCTAAATTGGAAGACAACCCATTGCATTGGGACCAGCATTTTTTCACCTCAGCAGCCGGGCCATTTGGCCATCGTTGTATTGACGATGTACACATAAGATATTTGAAATAAAATGGAATATAATAGTAATATAAATTCAACACTCATTTCTGATTTAAAGAGAACAAACATCCATCCTTTTGTTAGGTTAGTAATCGAAGGAAAGATTCTTTTTTTTTTACATGAATAAAGCTTTTTATTTACAGTGACCTAAATAATATAAAACTAAAATTAACTGTTGACCTCAGGGAGCAAGCAGATTCATTGCTAAGAGAAGGAAACATTCTTAATTCTCCTAAAACTTATAACAACCTTCACATTTAAAGGCAAAAACTTCTTCAAGGCCAGGTAGCCCACTCTCACTTTTATTATTCAACATTTTCTACAGATTTTAGCCAATGAAATGAGATCGGGGGAAGCGAGGTGTAAGTAATAGGAAAAAAGACGAACATTGTTATTTGCGGAGGATTTGATCGTCTACTTTAAAAACGCCTGAGACAATTAGCTGAAGAACTATTAGAACTAACGCAAGAGCTAAATAAAGTGACTGAATACAAGAGCAATATGCAAAAATCAGTAGGTTTCCCAGCTACACGATCAGTAACCATTTAGGATATGAAATTGGGGGAAAATTTATAGCTCTAGTAAAAATTATATATAAAAACCCTAGAAATAAACTTAGAAAATGTGCAAGATTTCCATAAATGAAATATAAAACTCAACTGCTGGATATAATAGAAAAATAAGTGAGTGGGGGGCATATCACATTTCTGGAAGAAAGTGCTGGGCACTGCAAAGATGTCAGTTCTTCTCAAATTGATTCATATATTCCATGAAATTACAAACACAACACCAAAACAATGATCTTTGAAAATGAGTGAATCAATTCTAAAGTCCAACAGTAAAAATAATGACAGAGAATAGACACGGATATTTTGAAAAAGAATAGCAATGATGGGTTCTTTCCCTACCAGATACCAAAACATACTGTAAAACTAAAATAATTAAAACAGAGTGAAACAAACACAGAAATAGGTCATTAGACCATCAGAACTACAGAAAGGGATCAGTCAATAGCTTAGTATTTGATAGAAGTCGCATTTATATTCAACAAATACGTGACGATTGGCTCTCCATTTGGAAAATAAATAAGATTAGATCCTTACTTACACAAAAATAAACTCCAGGTGAAATAAAAACAAACACCAAAACAATGAAAGTACCAGTACCAGTACGAGGATAAAATAGAAAACGATCTTACAGTATTGAAATAACAATGCTTCTCCTATGCTTGTCACAAATCATGGAAACAATAAAGAACACGTTAAACCAATCTGACACACAGAAATTAAACAAAAAGCATAAAACAGACCAGGGAAAAATATTTACAACATATAAACTTAACAAGGGAGTTGATATCTCAACTATATGAAGACTTGCTACAGATCTACCAGAAAATACAACCAACCAAATAAGAAAACAGGCAAAACTATGACCGGTAAACTCACAAAAGAAAGAAAATCAGTCAGTAAAAATATGAAAGGAAAGTAAGTTTCATCAGTGAGCAAATAAACCACAACCACACTCTCATTTTTGCTCATCAGGTGGGCAAAATAAAAAAAAGTCAACAATATCACATTACGGGCAAGGATGTAGAGGAAAGGGCACCACCATTTACCGTAGTGAACGTAAGTTGGAAGAGCCTGTTGGGAGGACAACTGGATACTACCTATGAAAATTCCAAAAGCACCTTCTTTCTGATCCAGCAATTCTACTTTTAGACATCTATCCTATGGTAATAACATAAGTGCACTTTGTACGTGCACACATAGCACATGCACACACGTGGGGATTTCCACTGTGGCATCACTTGTAATTATATTTTTAACTGGAAACAACCTAAATTGTCCACTACTAGGGGGATGCTTAAATATATTCTGGTTTGTCCAAACTTTGAGGTCGTACAAAGCCATGACAAGAACATGGGGGACCCCTATGCACTGATACAGAAAATGTCAATAACAGGTTGCTAAAAGCTGGTTGCAGGATAACACGCAGAGTATGGTTTCCATTTTTGAAAAATAAAATCCCAACACTTACTAGATGTGTGTGTGTGTGTGTGTTTTCAGGGATATACACACATAGGAGAGGGGCTGGAAGTTTATAGAACAACCTGACAGTGGCTGTCTCTAGAGAATGAGTTTTAGGGAAAATGTGGGGAAAAGGTAAGCAGAAACACTCAATTTTTACTTTAATATACTTCTATGTTTAATTTTTTTTTACAACAAGTATATGTTACTCTTGTATTAAAAATTATTTTAGAAGATAAAAATGAAATAAATTTTCTTGCAAACATTTTCATAATTACAGATAATTATGAAACAAAATTTAAATTAGGCGAAATCCCACCAGCCAGGGACACACCAATGACATTTTTCTGTATTTTCTGCCAAGCTGTTGAGAATGCATACATACTTAACAAACCGAATTGGAAGCATTCTGTACATATCCTTTGAAAAATGGATTTTGCCATATTATTTGAGGTGCTTCATAAACATAATTTTGGAGGTCTGTGTAAGATTTCTTATGATAAATGCTGCATACTCTATTTAGTCATACCTTTTCTGCTAGATATTTAGGTTATTTCCAGTTTTTCCCATCATTAATAATGTTGAGCTAATTATTTTTGTTTGTAAACCTTTGGTTACATCTTTGATTATTCCCCCCTCCCAGGATGAATTCCTAGAAGTGAAATTACAGTAGTACCTCAGTTTTCGAAGTCTTTGTTGACGAACATTTTGGTTTACGAACACCGTAAATTTTATGGGTCTATGGTATCATTGGATAGTAAAAGTTATGCTAAATTTGCAGTTTTAGGGGTTGATTTTAAAGGTCTGGAACAGATTAATCTATTTTGCATTACTTTCTATAGGGAAACTGTGTCTCGGTTTTTGAACGTTTCAGACCTCGAACGCTCTTCAGGAACAGATTACATTTGAAAACCGAGGTACCACTGTACATCGTTTAAATAAATACATTTTCTTTTATGACCTGTATATTGCTAAAATGGTTGTGCATTTTAGACTTCTATAGACAGTTCATGAGAGTGCCCTTTCCTCCCCATCAATTTTCTGGTACCATCATTTCAAATTCACTTGTCAATGTCATTGGAGATTTTGAACCTGGTTGCCACGGGGACCAGTACTTCCTCCCCATCCCCAAGGCTTAGGCATTGGCCTCTGCCCCTTCTCCATCCTCTAATCTGGCCTCACACCAGTCTCTGATCTGAAGCCATTTTTCCAAACAGGAATCTGACTCTGCCAGTCCTCCACTGAAACCTCTCAACAACTCCTTCTAAACCCTAAGATAAAATACGGGGTACACAAGACCCCCGTGGTCTGTGCCCCAGCTGTGCCCCCAGCTCCCTGCGATGCCTGCACACCTCACTCTTCTCTCTGTCCCATGCTGTTCCCTTTGCCTGGAGTGCTCCCATCACCAGTCAGTGTGCCTCCATCGGTAAGACCAGCGTGGGCATACCCTTCCCACCTTATTCTCCTGAAATGGCCCAAGGGTCTGTCCCCATGACTGGACATGACTCCTGTCGTCCAGGTCTACCCACTTTGTGTCCCCAGGCCTGGCTCCAGTATCTATGAATGAGCCAAGGACCTTGGGGGGAGACCTAGCCAAGCTCTTGCCCCCTTCCCTGTATACCTTGCAGACCACCACTTCTCTTGGACCATTTTGTTAAAACACAGGACATGCTGATGAGGTCATAGCATTCAGTCCTAGAACTTTTTCCAGTCCTGGAGCTGTAGCCACCTCTTTGGGCCTCACTTCTTGTCTTTAAGACGGGGATGACAGTAGGAACTCGTGGGGCCATAGAGAAGGAGGGTCTACCCTGAAAATGAATAGTGCTGGCTGGATATGTCCTGCCCTGCCTCTTTGTTTGTGTCCTATCCTGAGAACCATGGTGAGGAGAGTGAGGCACCAGCCTTAGGTGCAAAATATAAGAGGTGCCAAAAAACTCAATTATTGAGATAAATAATATTCTAATACAATACTAAAAAACAAAAGCCAACGCAAACAAATCCACACTGGATAAAAATGTCAACTCTTGAATTGCCAGCTACTTACCTGTCCCTCGGGCTCCAAGGGCTGCTTTCTGCCAGGTCTTGGGATGTTGAGGTCTGGCTCTGCAGTGCTGTCATCAGGGGCAGCAGGCCTTGGGTGCCCACAGCCAGGCCCAGAAGCAGCAGGGGCCAGTGCTGTCTGGGGCCAGGGCTCTGCCCCCTGGGGTCCGTATGGCCCACTTGGCCTTCAGTGTGGGCTACCTGGAGGGGGCAGGTGCTGTTGGCAGGTGCCCCCGGTCCTTTTCCCTGGCAGTGGCCATCTCAAAGGCCCTGTCCTCTGTCTGGGCCTTCTCTGGTCCCTGCCCACAATGCCTGGTCCCCTCCAGAGTTGTTACCTCTGGGGATCTTTCTCAGAGTGGCATCTGCCACCTGCCCTTCTGTGGTTGGGATCCAGAGCTCAACCACCTCCCACCGAAACCCCTGTTGGCCCCGCCCCTGGGGCCCTGGCTGGGGCTCGTTTCCCCCTGCTCCTGCCCTATTTCTCTGATTCCCCAAGGCTGTCCTCATCTATGGAGCATCTCTCTGGGGCTTGGAGGGGCTGCGGAGGGCAGCTGAGTGTTCAGTGGATCAGGAGTTGTCCAGCCCTGAGTTCTTCATGGTGGCATTGGGGCTTCTCTTCTGACAAGACCCCAGGCTGGGCCCCTGCACACTGCACTCCAGCCAGTCTAGCTCAGCCCTTCCTTGGCTAGTTTGGTGAGGCCTGGTTGGTTCCCCTCTGGTCAGTTCACTCGGCTTCTCAGCTAAGCAATGGCCCTGCAGGGAGTGGTCTATACCTCTTACTCAAAGAGTAACGTCATGAATGTCGAAACTATCTAGACCTATGCATCTAGACCATGAATGTCGAAACTATCTAGACCAAGCTCATGAATGTCGAAACTATCTAGACCTATGCGTAGGTCACTTCTGGGCCTCAGTTTCCTCATCTGTGAAATGGCAAGTTCCCTCTGCAGCAGGGAAGGCCTGAGGATGAATGAGATTATGTGTTAGCTAAGTGCTGGCACATAGCAAGTGTTGAACAAATGACGGTTCCCTGTCCCCGCTCTTCTTACTTTGGGCTTTGGAACAACTCTTGGTGTGTACTTGAGCCAAGTGTCCCTGTGTTACAAGAGAGAAAACTAAGGCTCACAGAAGATGAATGCAGGTGGTTCCCGGAGTGGGATGCAATGTGAGCTGGAATCTAGGAGTGAGCTCATCCACTGCATTTCTAGTCCTCTGTCCACCTGGAAGGCTTGTGCTGTCCTCCCAGGGGGGCCAAGGTTTGGGTTCGGTTGGGCAGGGGTACTGGAGGGGTGGGCTGCACAGGTGCTATGGGATGGGTCTGTTTTGAAGCCCAGGAATATAACACACAATATGATGCCGCTGCCTACCTTGTGCTGAGAACGGGGCTATCTGCCTGCTGAGCTGAGATGATCTCCCCCATTTGAAGATGAAGAAATTGCTGTTCAGGCAGATTCTGTACTTTCTTGGTGCCATGCAGTCAAGAGGGCTGGCCTTTGCGTGGCTCCAAGGCATGCTTTGTTGATGACAACACCACTCTCTGTGTCTGTGGGGTCACACTGCTGGGTGCCTGGGAGAACTCAAAGCAGCAAGTTGCAGATTACTGCCTGTCACATCCAGTACCCACCCTCTTGCTTTCCAGTTGCCGTTTTGGCTCTAGGATCTTTCATAAATCCACTCAAGTCCCAAGCTGTAGCCCCTAGAGGTCCTGGTTTTCTGTTTCAGCAACTCTAAAGGGGGCCTCAGGACCCTCCAAAGTGACTTCCCTGGGAGGTCCTTTTATGGGTTAGTTGTCTGGCTCATGTTTGGAGTCAATACCCCTTAACTTTCCTGCTACATTTGGTGAAAATTAGTCCAGCCTTTTCCATGGGATGTGGTAACAGACAAACAGCCCGGAACTATATAACTGTTGCCAGGGATAATGATTGCTGGGAGACAATTGTCTCAGGATCTCTGTGTTTCTGCATCTCTGTGTTTCTCGCGAGCAAAGGCACTGATTGCCTTTGTGTTGGACCCTCTTTTCAAGGATGTTTGTATCGTGGACAGCCTTGGAAGGTAGAGATAATGTCTTGCTCTGTAGCAAATAGTGCTTGCAGGCCAGAATAAAAGATTTGGGGTTCCCAAGCTTAGATGTGCTCCTGTCATCTGGCCCTCTTTACATCACCCCATGGGGCTCAGAAAACTGGTGTAAGAAGATGCTGATATTCCAACTGATGTTATTGATAATGCTAATACTCCGGCTACTTGAGTAATAAATGGAATAATAGAACGGCCTATATCCCTGACCCAGGAGTCATGTGTCTTCTGCTAGCATCCAGGAGTCTGCAGCAAGCTTACCTTTTAGCTTGCAAGTGGAGTAAAAATCTCAGATCTCCATGGTTCTTGATAATAATGATAATGAGAAGGAAGAAAGAAGTGAAGTTGATGGTGGTGGTGGGGACCTAACGGCTTCACCAAACTGATCACAGTAGCTTTCAAGGAACTCCAGGCTGGATCCTTCCACACCACAAACACTGCTTAGGCAACTTCTGAGGGATAAGGTCCAGTGCTGAGGGCTGGGCTACACACACACACACACCCCTGGGTATGGAGACAAGCAAGGCACTGAGTGGTAATGGGGTGTGCGCACCCAAGCAGATGTCATGCAGGGTATGGGGGCGGGGTCCTAGGGAGGCCTGTGACCCAGGCCAGCTTCTCCCTGTTGTGGTGCTTGGTCCCCTCCTGCCTCTGACCTTGGGCTTCTGGTACCTTGGAGGCTGGAGTAGTGTCTGCCCTTAGGGGTTTAGGCGGAGGCTGCTCCCTCCCAGCACCCTTATGTGGGTCTGACACTCACCCCACTATCCAGGGCCCAGAAGACGTGGTTTCCCTGGGGACAGCCCCAGGTCTTGGGGGAAAAGAAGGGGCTGTACCTAAATGCACCACCCCCAGCTGCCCGTCCCCCCGCCCTGCCCCTGTCATCGCCTTGGGCAGGCACCACCACAGACCACATCCTCTTGTGGTGGCTGTGGTCGGAAGTCTGCGTCTGGCTGGCCCCTGGGGATCCTTGAAGGATGGCCTGGGCTTTTCCAGCTGGTGCAGCTACAGATTTCACCTACCTAGGCCTGTCCCCACCCCCTCCCTGGACATAGACGTGCTGAAGGCTAGATTCAGGCCAGGCCAGAGGAGTCTAGGTCCAGCTGTCCGGCTTGGCAGACCACCTGCTCATGGTCCCGGGCTCTTCTTCATCCTGCCCTGGCCCTTCTTTCCTGGAGCAGAGGGGTGTGTTCCTGTCCAGTCACTTCTGCCCTGCCCTGTGTCAGAGGGCACCCCCTGCCTCCTGCTGATCAGTCTCCGGCCCACTCTCCATCCCTGCCTGTGGCTACCATGGACAGGTCTCCCCAGCTCCCTGTTCCCCTCCATCCCCAAACTCAAACTGCTGGCCCTTCTCATCTCATCTTGAGCATCTCAGTGTTGGGGCCCGGGAGGGGTTCTGAGGAAGTGGGTGACAAAGTATCCATCTAGGGGTATGACAAAGGTTCTGGAATCTCTCAGAGTCCTGAGCCAGGGTCTGGCTGTGTGGCTCTGGAGCCCCTTTTGAGGGGTCCCCAGACCCCAGCTCATTTGGTGATCCTGGGAGTGCAGCCCCCTCAGAAAACAGAAAGAGAACCCTGCTGTTTCTGTAGATATTACAGACTCACCAACCTGGCAGGGATCTTCTAGCTCCTTTGCTGCTGAGGAAACAGACAGAGACACACAGCAACTTGGTGTAAAGACTGTCCTGGGACTTACCAGGACTAGCCAGAGACTGGGCCGGCCGGGTGGCGCAGGCGGTTAGAGCTCCATGCTCCTAACTCTAAGGCTGCCGGTTCGATTCCCACATGGGCCAGTGGGCTCTCAAAAAAAAAAAAAAAAAAAAAAAAAAAAACTACATGAGGACTAGCCAGAGACCTGGGAGGACCAGCCTTCTTGGACATGTGGCGGTGCCAGCCGGGAACCAGGAGGGGCTTGGGAAATTTTCAGTGCTTGAGTTCACAACTCTCCCAATCCTCTGACTGGAGTGCAGCCTGAAGCGAAGAGACCAGTAGGGGGCAGCAGAGACCAGCAGTAGAGAAAGGTGACTCTAGAAAGAGGGGGAGCTCATAAGTGGGAGACAGGCAGCAGGTGGAAGGCCAGGGAAGGGCTCCGCTGGAGGGGGTCAGAGCGTGTTGCAGGGACAGGACTCTGGTTCTGCATCTTCCCTTGCACCCACCTCAACCCTGGGAGTGGGAGCCGGCCTGGGGGAAGGTGAGTGAGGTGAGGCATGCCAGTGTAGGATGGGAACCTGACTTTACTTACAGTTTTGATGTTTTATTCATCACGGAATATTTTTTGCATTAATTTTTATTTTTAAAAAATATTGCATTAAATATTATTTATCTTGATTAGTGAAAGTTTTAGGCACCCCTCCTTTAAATGTTGCTTGCAAGGAGAGTGTCTTATGCACCTCATGCCTCACTCTAGGCCTGGTTGTGTCTGCAACTATGAAAAGCTGTTAGTTATCTCCAGCCAGGGGAGGTGAGGGGGTTGGAGTGGGTGTGGTCAGTGCCCTGCAGTTCCTGCCTCACCTAACCAGGTGGGTTTAGACATTTGCATAGCAGATTGACACCTGGCAGGGGTATACCCCCCCATGAAGAGACCCTGAATGGCAGGTGGTGGCTTTGTAGTAGCCACAGCTCCTATAACTATTTCACCAGCAACACTCAGCCTGATGGTGCAGTCTGCCTTATTACATTCGTAGGAAGCGCTCCGTCCTGATGGCTACTAAAGCTAATGTGATTTCTATTAGATTCTTATTTCATTATTCCTAAAAGCCAACACATCCTCACAGTTACTTAGAACTATACATGGCATACAATAGTAGCTATCACATTGTATGTATGTTGCAGATTAAATAATGATAGCCTAATGGCTTATCTTGTTTTTAAAAACTGAATATAAAATAGATAAATGATCACATAAGGTCATCTCATTTTAATATTGACCTCACTGGATACATCCTTAAATTTTCAGTGATTTAATGATAGTCCTCAAAATGCCCATTAGCATGCTTCCTTGTATTGACAAATAGAGTCAGACAGGTTGTAACAGAAGTACATCTGAACGGTATATCTGACAGTGTAGACTGACTTTGCCAATTAGATTACACAGTGGGATTTTCCCATAGATTGAATGATATAAATCAGCAGTCGTCTCAAGTTTTGAAGGAAAAATATACTTAAAGCACATGAAAGGGTGAAATCATTTTCCTCAAAACATACTGTATTGCCAAATCTGCACTACATTTATAGATATTCTAATTTTTCCCATTCTTTTAAACTATAGGTCTTACACGGGCGCCTTTTAGGAAAGGAGTAGCAGATTAAATGAGTAAGTTCTGGTCAAGGCTTCTTGGTGTATATCCCAGGAACTGAGGAAGTGGAGGACAAAAGGCTGGGTGACGCCTCTGTGCAGGTGGTCCCCTGGGAAACTGACTCTGGGATGGAGCCAGCTTGTAGGTTGATTAGGGAGAGTGTTTGGGCCCAAACCCTGTGCAAGGGATGGTTTGGATGGGCCAAGGCAGGATCAGCTGCAGTACAGGCTCATTTTCAGTCACCCCACAGGGAGCTTTGCTGCTGGGATGGCCTTTCCCAGCTCTCCCAGGTGGGCTGGGAGGATGGACCTTCAGACTCTCACATTGATCAGGCTTTGGAAGCCAGCTGTCCAGGGCAGGAGCATGGCACAGGGTGAGGTGGCTCTCTTCATCCAGGGAGGTGACACATGAGGGCAGGGCTGTCTGGAGGCAGCTCTCCCAGCAGATGGGGCCATAAGTCTTTTATTCCAGAATGTGGTCCATCAAACAGTCCACCATACAAATCGTCTTGAAGTCGGATAGTCTCCAATACTTTGCTTTCAACAAAATGAAGAGTATGAAATATAGCTGCCAGCTGGTAGATCATTAAAAAATAATTTTTTGACAACCACTAATGACATATAATTAGGAAGGAGTTCAGATCAGTAAGTGACCCTACATTTCCAAACTCCTGTTTAGGATTTTCTGTTTATGAGACCAAAGTTTCTCTGAGTTTCATATAAAAGTGAAAGCCAGAACAGAATTGATGCAGGACCCTACTTCATTCTGGCAGTAAGTCATATTATTTGAGGGATCCATGAATCAACACTAATTTACGTATTTTTACGTAATTTAATAATTACGTATGAAAATTTTAATACATTTATGTCATTTTGATCAAATTTTCTATGAATAATGATGATGATAACTCAATGTGGAAGAAAACCATATAACACTTAAAATCACAGGACCTAAAACAAAGTTTGAAATGTCAATTTAACGTATATTTTTATGACAGAGAGGTATGGCAGGATAATGAATAAGAGACTTTCAGGCATAAAAACATGTGAGCATGTCAGATTCAGTAAGCAACATGGAATGGAAACAGAGTTCAAGGGGAAGCAAGACAGAGAAAAAAATTCCAAATGTGAGAATAATTTTTAAAAAGAATGGACATTAAATAATGAGGTACTTGCTTCCATTTGATATGTGTAGAAGAGGGATGTGAATGTTTTACAAACATCTGATAAAAACAGTAGATGTCAACTTACCAAGCAGCGGGGGCCCTGGTGCACTTCAGTTCTTTTAGAGGGAGGATGGGTGGTGGTGCTCAGGACTCGGCTGCAACCCAGAGCCCTCTCCTCACAAAGACACCCCTTTGTAATGAAACGGCTTTGAGTCTTTCTCAGCACAGTATGATCATAAACGAACAAGAATGACCAGAATGAATGGGATTTATAGATGATGTAATACAGAATTGTACACCTGAAATCTGTAATTTCACTAACAATTGTCACCCCAATAAATTTAAAAAAAAAAAAGAATGACCGGAATTGTAGTCACACAACAGCCTAGCCCAATGTCCCTCCATGTCTTTCCTTAAGGAAAGCAGAGTCTGTAAGATTGTGCCTTTCTGGGACTCTGTTCCATCTTTGTGTTTACACATTATGTCTCTCTGTCTGGTCCCCAAAAGATGGTTTGCAGCCAAAGACGGGTAAGATATCTCACGGGAGATACAACCTAAGCCAGGCGGAACTGAGTGGGGACCCCCAATGAGCTGCCTTAGACAAATATGGGAAGGGGCCTTGCCTCCCCTTACCCCTGCCTGGGAAAGTCTGTTACGGGCCCTGGCTTTTCCCTTGCACCTGTTTGTGAGAGAAGTCATGAGGACAATAAAGATCAGTTCTCTCCACTTATCTCAACGGAGTTGTTACAATATGAGAGACTTGACCCTGAGAAGGTACATACCTTAGGTAAGACATCATGGGACCTTGTACTTCAGCTGTATACAGACAAAGGGAGATTGGAATAGACATTTTTCTACTATGATGTATGAGTCTCACAGACCTTGCAAGAAACAACGTTACTTTCTTGTAGTTGTATACCTATCAATAAAAACCTTCAGTCAGCCTTATTCTGGGCTCCAGTCCTCTGAGACTGAGAGACCCCTGGCCTTCGGAGAGATTTAACAGCATTAAGTCTCTGTTTGTTTCTTTCTTAAAAACTTAACCCAAACTGCCCCTTCTCGCCTCCTCACTGCCCTTGTTGCGCGGGACGTGACACAGAATGAATCAGCGGCCAACTGGGAGCCAGAACTTTCCTTTTGGCATCTTGAATCTTACCACTCCTTAAAGTAAGGAGTGAATGAGCTGAGCCTGGAGAGGGGACATGGCTGTCCCTGGGCTCGGTTAGTAAGGGGGCCTCTGGATCCATGGGTGCTGACAACAGTCTTTGTAACTCAGAACAGATCCTCACCTGACATTTCTCAGCAGAATACATGGAGAGCCTGTAAGGATACAGAACCTGCCTGGAGTTTCCCAGCCCTGGAGGGGCCAGGCCAGACGGAGGGAGGACCCCTGACCATAAGGTCTGACCTATAGCTGCTTAGAAGGCAAGTGAGAGTGAGCTCCAGGCCTACACAGGGAGGTTTGTGTCCCACTGCCCCATCTGTGTGTGTCACCATGAGTCACTGCCAGCTGCTCCCACTACCATCAGTAACTGCACAGCAATAGTCAGCCTCGTCCTCGGCCAGGACCCATGCTGATGGTCAGCGTGGCCGTGTTCCCCGAGTTGGAGCCAGAGAATCGATCAGGGATCTCTGAGAGCCGACTTTTAGCACTATAAGTGAGCAACACAGGGGTCTGTCCCGGCTTCTGCTGGTACCAGTGAGAATATTTACTTCAAATGTTGTTTCCCCCATAGGTGATCCTGGCCGTCTGTCTGGGGTTTACTGACACCAAGGGTGCTGCGTCAGCTCATAGAAGGCCACAAAGCCTGCAAGAGAGGAGAGGAGAGGAGGGCTTGAGGATGAAGGACCCCTTCAAAAGGTGACCCCCACCTACCTCTCCTGGACTGATCTGCAGGGGTTCTCAGGGCGGGCCCCCAGGGCACCCCCATTATCTCATGCTCAGTGACACATTAGGCCTGGCTGGTGGATGGAGCCTTTGACCAAGTGAGACTTCCCTGTTCTGTGGCAGGTGCAGCCCCTCAGGACTCACACAGAGCCAGTGACCACAGTAGGGGGGTTCAGCCCCCCCAGCCCCTCACCCTGTAGCAGGGTCATGAGCCTCCTGCCCCCACAGGCAGCAGCCTGCTGAGCTCAGAGTCAAGGCCAGGCTTGTCCAGAGCCCTGGGGCTGGGGGTGGGTGTGAGCCTGGGCACAGCACCTGTGCAGTGTGCCAGGAGGCCGAGGAGGAGAGGGGTCCAGGCCATGGTGGAGGAACCCTGATTCTGAGGCTGAGCAGGTTTCCTCTCAGCCTCTCTTATTCCCTTGCTGGAGAGAGCTGCTGGGTATGCAAATCAGCCAGGGTCAGGGTGCTGCCTGAGGAGCTTTGTGGTTTCAGACAGGGACTCAGCCCCAAGGGACGCACAAAGGAGGGGGGCAGCCTCAACTGAGGGAAATCTCTTCTCCTGCTGGTCTCATAGTCTGGGGCTGACATCTCCTCTCTAGACTCTTTTCGGGCTTTCTCTCAGGCTGGCCCCAGCAGAGCTCAGAGGTGACTTGTCTGCATTTTCTGAAGCCACGCCATGTGACACTATGAGGGTTAGATAGGGACAGGGGCCTAGTGCTGATCACAGCCCCTGAGTTATAAAGCCCAATGTCAAATTCCTCTAGCACAAAGTTCACATGGAACTTTTAAAGGCCAATTGAGTAGCTGTAAGCTTCTGCCCTTGGTGTGAGCTCCTGGGGCAGGCCATAGGTGTTGTGCCTCAGTATCCCCAGTATGCAGTCATGGCCAGGGAGGGATCAGGAGCTTGATAGAAACTCTTGCTGTATATGAAAGACAGTGGGCTGCAAATTGTAGGAGCACCCCAAGTGAATGGCAGCCTAGTTGATAAGGATATCTGGTTGCTTTGCTAGTAGCTGTGTCATACAGCTGGCAATATGTTTATTCCTGGTGGATGTCTTTTGAAATAGATGCCTCAGTAATGAAAAGTTTAACATTAAACACTTAAACTACAAGGGGCAGGGTCCACCTGAGGCGTCCTGCACATACCTGAAGGTCCTGGGTTGTCATTTGGGTGGTCCTAGGACTTGGCACAGAGACAAAGGACTCAGGGAATTGCTTTTACTGGTGCTGACTGTGGGTGCAGGGCTGCAAAGGGGCAGTTATGGCTACTCCACCGAGACAGAGACAGGAGAACATCCATCTAGAAAATACTTTCTCAGACTCACTTGGGTCTGGCACATTCCATTCTGGGGGTTCAGCATGAACAAGACACAGTCCTTGCTTGAATGGAGTTTCCTTCTTGTGGGTGGGGCAGTTCAGTGACGTCCTGTGTTTGCATTCACAGCAGACAGTCCCTACAACCTGTGCATTGTCTCCTCTATTTATTGAAAACTTGTACCCTTTTCCAGGTCCCTGGCAGCTGGATTGACCAGGTGAGGCAGCACTGGCCCAAGGGAAGTAAGGGTCTGTCAGCTGGATTTCTTTCAATAAATTTCTGTTCTTGTGAAGGAAAGAAACGGACTGGATTTATGCAGCTTCTTCCCTTTTGCAAACGGACGTGACAGTTGGAGCCGCAATGGCCATTCTGAGGTGTTAGGAGCAATGAAGCAAAACCTCTACAGCAGGAAAAGCACAATAGAAAGTGAGAAAGATCTGGGACCTCATGAGTTTGTGAGTATCTGCAGAACAACCTTCAGATTCCAGACTTTTTGTTGCAGGAGAAAAATAGGCTCCTGTCTGTCTGTTCATGCCGCTGATGGCCTTCTGTGTGTTCTGGTATTGAAAGCCTTGCCAACTGGAGTCCTAGCCACAATAATCAGACAAGAAAAAGAAATCGAAGGCATCCAAATTGGAAAGGAGTTAATAAAACTGTCATTATTTGCAGATGACATGACACTATATAGAGAGAACCCTAAAGAGTCCACCAAAAAACTATTAGAACTGATAAATGAATTCAGCAAAGTACCAGGATGCAAAATTAATATTTAGAAATTGGCTGTATTTTTATACATAATAGCAAAGAATCAGAAATGGAAATTCAGAAAATTATTCCATTTACAACCACTTCGAAAAATAAAATATTTAGGAATAAATTTAACCAAGGAGGTGAAAGACCTGTAAGCAGAATATTATAAGACATTGAAGAAAGAAATTGAAGAACATACAAATAAATGGAAGCGTAGACTGTGCACATGGGGAGGAAGAATTCACATTGTTAAAATGTTAAATTTTAACAATTAACATTGTTAAAATGTTCATAGTATCCAAACCAATCTATAAATTCAATCCAATCCTTATCAAAATACCAATGGCCTTTTTCACAGAACTAGAACAAATATTCCTAAAATTCATATGGAACCACAGAAGACCTTGAATAATCAAAGCAATTTTGAGAAAGAATAACAAAGTTGAAGATATCATGCCAGCTGATATCAAACTATACTACAAGGCTATAGCAATCAAAACAGCATGGTACTGGCATAAAAACAGACATACAGAGCGATGGAGCAGAATAGAGAGCCCCAAAATAAACCCACCTATGTGGTTAATTAATCTATGACAAAGTAGGCAAGACTGTACAGTGGGGTTAAAAGAGTCTATTCAATAAACTGTGTTGGGAAAACTGGACAGATAAATGCAAAGAAAAAATGAAACTGGATCACCTTCTTACTTCATATACAAGAATAAACTCAAAATGGGTAAAGAGTCACATGTTAACACCTGAACCATAAAAATCCTAGAAGAAAACATAGGCAGTAAACTTTATGACATTGCTCATAGAATTTTTTTTTCTAATCTATCTTCTTGGGCAAGGGATACAAAAGAAAAAATAAGCAAATGGGACTACATCAAAATAAGACAAAGGAAAACACCAGCAAAATGAAAAAACTTACTAAATAGAAGATATTTGCCAATGATACATCTAATAAGGGGGTTATACCCAAAATTTATAAAAAACTCATACAACTCAACACCAAAAAAAACCCCAATTTAATAAAAAAAAAATAGGCAGAGGACATGAATAAACCTTTCTCCCAAAAGGACATGTGGGTCGCCGATAGACATATGAAAAGATGTTCAATGTCGCTAATCATCAGAGAAATGCAAATTAAAATCACAAAGAGAAATCACCTCACACCTGTCAGAATGGTTATCATCAATAAATCAACAAAGAACAAGTGCTGACGAGGATGTGGAGAAAAGGGAACACTCACTCACTATTGGTGGGATTGCAAATTGGTGCAGCCACTATGGAAAACGGTATAGATGTTCCTCAAAAAATTAAAAACAGAACTACCATATCATATGACCCTTCTTCCGGGTATTTATCCCAGAATCTGCGTATTTATCCCATTTCTAGGTATTTATCCAAAGAAATTTAAAACACTAATTCTAAAAGACATATGTATCCCTATGTTCACTGCAGTGCTATTTACAATAGCAAGATATGGAAGCAACCTAAGTGCCCATCAATAGACGATTGGATAAAGAAGAGGCGGTACATATATACAGTGCAATATTACTTGGCTATAAAAATGAATGAAATCTTACCATTTGTGAGAATATGGATGGATCGAGTGGGCACTATGCTAAGTAAAATAAGTTAGACAGGGAAAGACAATTAGTACAGAGATCAGACAACCATGACAGGCAGCTATAGCGTAGTGAGAGCCTGGAGTAGACCTCCCTGGAGGTGCCTGTGGAGCTGCTGTCAGGATGGGAAAATGGAACCAGTAACAGGAAGTGTGCTTGGGGAGAACAGAGTCAGTGCCCCGTGGGAAGGTCTCCTTTGTCTGAGGATGAACAAGCAATGAAAAACTAATGTGTCTATGATTCAAAATCAGTTCTGTTCCAATGTGATGCTTGCTCATAAGAATTTGGGGGACAGAAGTGATGTGTCATGAGGTGTGGTCAGGGGGATTTTAGGTTACAAATCAGGGTCCATGGCAGCTGCTTAGCACGTATTGGAGCCTCCAGCACAATGCTGCCTGTTCAGGGACAGGTTCCACACAGGTGTGTTCAGACCGGCCTCCAGCCTCGCTATAGATTACCTGGGAGCGGAGGTCACCCAGTAGAGTGTTACTAATCCCTCCCTTTTACACCTTTTACACCTGTACCCACCATGTAGTGATGCCAGGGATTTATGGTGCTGCCTGTACCTCTGGTGCTGGGACATAAGCATGCTCTTCCCCCATTTTACCCACACAGATGGAAGGGCATGAATTTGACAGAGAAGAGCAGGAGCTGATGTCCCCAAAGTCACCTGTGGAGGGAGAGAGAAGAGCAGGACATGGGAAGTCTGAAACTAGAAATAACAACCTCTTTTGAGTGCAGTGGAAGGAACCAGGCAGGGATGGGGGAGGGGGGATGGCGAAAGGAGCCAAAACTTTAGGGCTCTCACAGACACAACTTCTTCTTGTCAGTTCTTCCAGCTGCCTGTGTGGGCGCTCCTGCTCCTTGACTTCGGGCGGGTCAGGCACCCGGGAGGACAGCCAGCTCCCATCATTTCTTTGTTGCTGATCAAAACCCCCCAGGATGAATAGTTCAGATCAGAAGTAAGGAGAGAGACATATTCATGCTCTTCACCTTGGATGAATTTGTGAGTTATTGCTCGGATCCTCTGGATTTTGTGCAGAAAATATCCTCTATCGACAGATCCTGATCCAGGATCTGCCTTTGAAGGCGATGTTGCCTTTAAAGGGGAATTGTTACTACACAACGGGGGTGGGCAGGAGTCTGAACGGAATTCAGGACACGCTTTATTACTCTCTGGGCCTGTGATTAAAGTTATAAAAAAACAACAACCATCCAACTCAGCAGGACTGATAATGGACCAAAATCTTCCAGAAAGAAGGTTTTGTCAACCCACCTGACAAGGGATTATGACTAGCTAAAGCATTTGCTGAGGGCAAGGGGGATATGGAAAGGGTAGGGAAGGAGGTGATTACAGACACCAGGTCTGACCACAGGGCTAATCGCAGAAACGAGACTATAGGAGTAACAAGTACTTCTTCTTTATTGTGTAATGAGTATGTTTAGATATGTATTAATTAGCAGTTTTTTATTTCTGCCCCAGTCTCATCCCATTGTCACCCAACACAGGTTGTGTTAAAAATAGTTAACTTTATGTCTTGGTTTTGATGTTCCAAGTTATTGCACGGGAAATGTGGATCAGCTGGAGAAAATAAATATCACGAGCAGAAAAACAGTATTTTGCAGCCTCTTGTGAGAAAAGGTGAACATGTTTGTGGTGGTTCACAGGGTAGTTTTATCATATTAAGTGGAAGCATGGATAGTGTTATTCTCTTTAATTTGGAAAATATGTGGTTTGTGGAAATGTGAGTGGGTTTCATGGTGACCAGGGTGCACTGTGGTGGCTTATTAAGTGTCAACGTTGACAGGCTGAACTATACTTCACAGAATTACTTTCTATATTTCTGGTTCGGGTGGGTGTGAAGAGAGATTCTTGCGCAAGATTTGGAGAGTAAAAGTGAGGCAGTATCCACTGTGTAGCTCACACCATAGTTGTGTGTCTGCTGGGTCACGTTGTAGGAGGAGGGGACAGTCCCGATTCCCCTGGACTCACAGTCAGGATGGATCTGACACTCTCTGTCTTTCAGAGCCCAGGGCACCTAGTGCGTCAGGCTCTTTCTCATTCTACAAAATACAAGGAACACTCAGATCTCCCTGGGGACTTTGACGTGCACATTGGGAACTTAGGTGAGAACCAGAGCTCTGTGGGTGTATAGTGGCCTCCTTGGCCCTGGTGACCACGTTGGGGACAGTTGGCCCTCTTAGATGGGATTCCCTAGAGGTAGACACTGAGTTGGAGAATTGGGCATGTGCAGAAAATCTGGAAGGAAGTGCGGAGGTGACAATAAAAAGAAGGAAAAGGTGACCCACATGAGGTTATACATGAGGCCTCAGGTTCCTCCAGGACACAGTGAAGCTGTCACCTTTCAGTCACACTAATTGAGGCAGGGCCTGGGGACCTTGGCCCAAGGTGGCCACTACGCTGATGTCTCTTAGAAGGGCACAAACCTGGGAGGCCTTCTTCTGAACCAACAGCACTTCCCAGGAAGGGCACCACTAAGAGGTGCCAGGGTTTCCAACAGTGGTGGTGGGTGAGAGCCCAGAAGAGACATAGGTGGACACCACACTCTTTTGCTCCACTCAGAATCCCAAATTGCCCCATGAGCCTGGAGCTTCAGGAGCTTAGCTGAGGAGGGAAATTCAGGGGTAGAATCCTGGTCAGTTGACTGAAAGAGTGACCCAGTGACCACCACATGGAGATGAAGGCATTAACCACAAGATAGATGTCTGTCTGTCCTTCCACTCACGCCTTCTGCCCCGAATTCACACCTAGGCGAGACAACGCCAGGACAGCCTGGTCCTGCCAGCCCTGAATCCACTCCTGTTCCAGCCTCTGTAGCGCTGCCTGGGGGCTGGGAGAAGGGGCAGCCTGGGGATCTCATCTGGGGACCTGGGCCAGACCTGCCCATGACTTTGTGACCAGCTTTCTTGTGGCTGTAGGAGAGAGACATAGACAGAGAAGGGGGTTTTCGTATCACTTCCCCATCTGCCTGTGTCACTGTGCGCTTTACCACTGCTGTCCCACACCTGACAGTAATAATGAGCCTCGTCCTCGGCCCGGGCCCCGCTGATGGTCAGGATGGCCGTGTTCCCCGAGTTGGAGCCAGAGAATCGGTCAGGGATCCCTGAGGGCCGGTTGCTATTAGCATAGATGACCAGCACAGGGGCCTGTCCCGGCTTCTGCTGGTACCAGTAAACACTTTTCCTTCCAATGTTGTTTCCCCCACAGGTGATCCAGGCCGTCTGTCCCAGGGCCACCGACATCAAGGTTGGCTGAATCAACTCATAGGAAGCCGCAACGCCTATAAGAGAGAAGGGTGGGGCAACAGAAGATGAAGGACCCATTCCTGGGAGATCCCCCACCTGCCTCTCTAGGCTTGAACTCCAGGGAATCTCTGAACCCCCCAGGACTCCCTCTCCCACCATCTCAGCCCCAGGGACCATGGACCTGGCTGATGCATAAAACCTCTGAACAAATGAGATCCAGTCTCTCCCACTTCTGTGGCAGAGCCCCTCAGGGCTCACACAGAGCTAGTGAGAACAGTGGGGGCTCCTCCCCACCAGCTCTTCATCCTGTAAAAGTGTCATGAGCCTCCTGCCTCCCACAGGCAGCGCCCTGCTGAGCTCAGAGTCAGGGCCAGGCTTGTCCAGAGCCCTGGGGCTGGGGGTGGGTGTGAGCCTGGGGGCAGCACCTGTGCAGTGAGCCAGGAGGCCGAGGAGGCCGAGGAGGAGAGGGGTCCAGGCCATGGTGCAGAGTCACCCTGGTTTGGCTCCCTGAGGCCTGAGGCTGAGCAGGTTTCCTCTCAGCCTCTCTTATCCCCTTGCTTGCGAGAGCTGCTGGGTATGCAAATCACCAAGGGTCAGGGCTGTTGCTGGAGGAGCTGTGTCGTTTCACAGAGGCTCTCACCCCAAGGGACACAGGGAGGGGTGGTGTGACTCCTGCAGACCCCACCTTCAGCCCAGGAAATCCTGGATCATTCTCCGCTGCCATAGTGGGGCTGATACGTCCATCACCATCTGTGTCCTGACCTGGATCCTGGATTGGCCTGGTCACAGCAGTGCTCAGGGTTGAAGGTTGCTTGCATTTTCCGAACCCATTATGCACTGTTAAGACGAGAGGTGACCATCTGAGCCTTAGGTCAGTGCAGTGTCCTACCCAGATCACAGTTTGTGAGCATCAGAACCTGAAAACACTCTCACCTTGCTAATGGCACACAGGGTTTTTAATGAGCCACTTAGGTGTTGTCAGAGTCTGTCCTAGCTGAGAGCTCCTGGGTCAGGTCATAGATGCTATGCGTCAGTATCCCCAGTGTGTCCTAAGTGTCAGGGACAGATCCTGTCCTTGAGAGAGGTTTCAGGGTGACAGAGTTTTAGCATGAGTGGGGTGGGCTGGAGAGGAATGAAGTACCTGGACCTTTGCCTGAAAATAGGCAAAGTCTATAAGAACCAGATCTGAGACACGGAGTCAGAATTTTACATCAGTGTCAAAGATGATGGTGTAGAAAACCGACCCCTTTTCCTTGAGGTCTCAGGTCTTGATTACTAACCCTCTCTACATGCTAGAAATCCTGATGCTCAGGCCCCACCCTATCTTCAGGTGGCTTTGCCCAGTGGTCTCTGTTGCCACCCTGTGGCTACGCCACAAGGCTGTAAGGCGCAGGGGGTTCTCTGTTCCTCAGTGGATTCAGATCACACTGCTTAGGTCCTGATTCCCTGACCTGTGGACTGCTGGCCCAGGGGAGGAATCACTCTTCTCTACGTGGTTCTGCCTATCTCAGACAGGCACGAGGGGCTCAGATCACCCATGTAACATGAACAGCTTGTTGAGAGGAACAGGTGACCAGTCCCACAGGAGGCATCACTGCACATATCTCTGGGGTGGTGGGTGGTCATGCAAGGTCTTCAGGGGCTTGGATTCAGGGGACAGAGGACTCTGGACTTCCTTTTCTGGAGCCCATTGCTGATGGTGAGTCAAATAGGGTGCTGGCTGCTAATGCTCCACACTTGGAGACAGGAGAACACTCACCCAATAAACATGGAGTCAGACCCACTTCCATCTTGGGAAATCAGTGTGAACAGGACACACCCCTTTATCAGAGCTTCCATCATGTGGGTGGGGCAGAGAGTGGACACACTTGTTTTGGTGACACAGCAGACAGTCACCCCCATCTTCTACCTGTACCATGTCTTTCATATTCAGTTAAAAGTCACACAATTGTTATTGTTAGGTCCCTCTTGCCCCGGATTGATTTGTGGCCTAGAGTTGGCCTATGGATGTATCAGTCAGCGGGGCTTCTTTCCGAGAAACTTTTGCCTTTTGAAGGAAAGAAAGACTAGATACAGACAGCTCCTTTCCTCTTGAATATGGTTGTGATAGCTGGAGCTGCGATCCTGAGGTCTGTCTAGAACAAGAATGAAAGCAAAACCTCCATAGTAGAGGTGGTGGAACAGAATGTGAGAAACAGGGCCGGCCTGGTGGCTCAGGGGGTGGAAGCACCGTGCTCCTAACGCTGTGAGCAGCCGGCAGCAGGTGAGAACAGCTATGAGTGGCTGACCGACAGCCTGGGGGGGGGGGGGGTCGGGGGAGCGCAAGGCTCCTAACACCAGCACGGGCCAGGGAGCTGTGTCCTACACAACTAGACTGAGAAACAACGGCTTGAACCAGAGTGGTGGTTGAGGAGGCGGAAGAAGGGGGAGAAAAGAAGAGAAAAAAAGAAAGTGAGAAAGATCCGGGAACTATTGGAATTGGTGAGTATCTGGAGAACAGCCATCTGATTCCAGACTTATTGTTGCAGGAGAAAAATAGGCTCCTGTCTGTTCATGCCTCTGATTGTCATGTATGTTTTACATTAAAAAATTCCTGACTAATGAAGTAAATAATTAGTCCACACCACTCAATCAATCAAAATAATGATATGGAACGAATCATGCGTTACAGGTGATGTGCAGATAATTGAGATCCGACCAAAATGACGGGCAGGTACTGCGTGGAGAGAGGCTGCCGGAGGCCTCTCAGGAGGCGACTGAGGAGCTGCTGTCAGGCTGGGAAGGTGGAACCAGTAACAGGAAGTGTGTTTGGGGAGAGCAGAGTCAGTGCCCTGTGGGGAGGAGTCTGCTTTGTCTGAGGATGAAAGACAATGAGAAACTGAGGGGTTTAGGACAGAAAACCAGTCCACTTCTAATGTGATGTAAATCTATAATATTAAGGGACGTGTCACAGGGATGTGACGTGACACTGAACACACACACCTGGCCCAGGAGTCAGAGGAGCTGAAGGCGGGTCCAGGGGAAGGCGGAGCCATTGCTATGTGGCCGCTGTCCCGTGTCAAACAGGTGAGCCAGCAGATGAGCCACAAGGACTGTCACGCCACGAGGGCCGCTGCTTCCCCTTCTCTTTGCTCAGCCATTCACACAGGAAGCTCTCCGTGATTCACGTTCACCGGAAACATACCGCCCAGGGAATTCGAGCAGCACATCACTCTTGCTCCAAATTATTAACTTTGAAAAAAATATCACATTGGACATGAACTAGTTTTGAATCATGGACACTTCAGTTTATTATAACACGTTCTTCTCCGTCTCAAACCTTTGAGGTGACATTGTCATATATTTGCTTTGACATGTGTTATAAACCACAGGATACATTGGTATTGTGTTTTTGTGTTAAACGGCGATATGTTTCATAGAATTCAACATAGTAAAAATATTATTTATCTGCATAGTCACCAGCCACAATGCCTTTCATTATGGTGTAGATTCCCATTTCTGTCTGTGTGAGGGGTGTCTTTGTGAAATCCGGTACTAAGAGTCTGCAGGTGATCAGTCCTCTGTGTTTTTGTGTGTCAGAAAGTTTTATTTTCCCTTCTTTTTTGAAAGCTATTTTCAGTGGGTAGAGAGTTGAAAGTGGACAGGTCTTTTGTTGTTTTGGTTTTTTCTTTTAGCATTCTAGAGACACTGCTCCACTGTCTTCTCATTTGCATTGTTTTGAAGGAGAGATATGTTCTGATCACTCTGATTGTTCCTCCTTATAGAACCTCTCCCTGCTTTTGTTATTGTCACTTCAACACTGGTTTTAAGGAATTTGATTATAATGTGCATTGATGTTACTTCCTTTATGTTTTTTGTGTGAAGTTTGTCGAGCTTCTTGGATCTGTGATTCCACGTTTCACTGAAATTAGAACATTTTCTGTGACTACTTCTTCCATACTTTTTCTTTACTCCTCTCCTCCCCAAATCTTTTCTCGTCAAAGTTCTCTTCAAAAACTGTAATTACATGCCTATTAGGTCCTTGAAGCTGTCTTGCAATACACTGATGCTTCTGTTTATTTTGTCCAATGTTTTTTTCTTGTCTCTGGTTTCATCTCTTCTCTGTAGTTTGTGTTGTATGTCATCGATTCACTAATCTTTTTCTTTGCTGTGTTTAATATGCTTTCAGTCGCATCAAGTGGAATTATACCTCAGACACTGTAATGTCATTTCTAGAAATTGACTTGGGTTTTTTGTTTTTAATGCCTTCCTATTCTTCCATTAACATAGTTAGTCATTCCTTTACTCTCCTAAACAAATAAAATACAGTTATAATTATTCCTTTCATCTTTGCCTATAAATTCAATCATCAGTGAATGCACTGCTGATCCTTCATCTACAGAGCTGCCTGAGGGCTGGGAGGAGGGGCAGCCTGGGGATCTCAGATCTGGGGATCTTGGCCAGACCTGCTCCCGGCACCGTTACCAGGCCTCCTGGGACTGGAGGACAGTGTGACACAGAAAGGAGAGGTGTCCAGGCCATAGTAGTGATGCCCCAGGCTCTGTCTCTCACCCACAGAAGAGGATGTGTTCTCTAGGCCTCTCTTATCCTCTATAAGTGGTCCTTCTGCAAATCTTCCTTCCTTCCTTCTTATGGCTTGTTGAGTGGCTTCCACTGAGCAGAGAACTGCTAGCTAATGGTGGATTTAAATTTGGGCCCTCGTTCCCAGGCCTGCACCCAGGTTCCCCACAGCACTCTGCAGTGTGGAGTGAGACAGTGCGGACCCCTGACCCAGTACCTACACACTGAGCTCAGGCTGAGTCCTGGGCCTCCTCCCTGGGATTGGGGAGACCCCTCAGTCCTTCTGTGTAGTGATGAGGTCATCCACCGGGTTGGGCGTGGACTGCTTTTAGGGACCGTGGTCATGCTGGTGTGTGAGGGGCAAGATTCCAGATGCAGTGAAAATGGTTATTGACTTCTCAGGTAATCTTCCTTTTCTATGTTTTAGGAAAAAAGAATTTGAGAATTTTTTGGGGATCTAGAGTTGGGCAACTAATCTTTATGACACCATTTGCATGATTCATAAAAGGAAAGATTGATACATGGAATCATATCAAAATTGATATTTTTCTTTGTAAAACTGTTTAAAGAAAATGAAGGGGAAAAAAACAGTAATAGACGAAGAGAAAAATATTTGCAAACTAAATATCCAATGAAAAACGAGTGTACAGAGTATAAAAAGTACTCTCAAAAGTAAACAGTGAGAAGAAAACAAAACTCATACATTTAGAAAAGGGCAATGGACAAGAATAACCATTTAGTGGAAGAGGAAATATTGATGGCAAAGAGAACATGAAATCATGGCATCATTAGCCACTAGGGAAATGCAAATGAAAGTAACAATTAGTTATCAGTCCACAACTATCCTAACGGCTACAGTAAAAATAGTGGCAACCCCAGTGCTGGCAAAGAAGTGGAGAAATGGGATCACTCAGGCACGGCTGATAGAATGTGAAAAGGTACAGAGTCTGGAGTTTGGCAACTTCTGAAAAAACTAAACTTGTAATTACCACACAATCCAGTAACTGATACTTGAGCATTTATACCAGAGAAGTGAAAACTGAAGATGACAGAGAAACTGTACAGTAATTTTCATGGCACCCTTGTGCACAATGCCCCAAACTGAGAACAATCCAGAAGGCCCTTCATGAGTGGCTGCTTCAACAGACTTTGATCCATCCCTACCACGGAACACTACTCAACAATGAAATGGCGGGGACCCCTAATGCAACAACAGTTTTAAGGAATCTAGAGGGGATTGTGTGAAGTGAAAAGTGACTATCTCGAGAGGATACATACTATGGGATTCTATATTTATTTTAATGAATTGTTTCTGAAAAGACCAAATTTTAGAAATGGAAAACCACTTAGTGGATGCCAAGGGTTAGGGACAGGAGGGGACATGGGAGGAAGGAGGAGGATGTTGTAATAAAAGGAAAATGTGAAGGACACTTGTGGTGATCGAGTGTTTTGTGTGTTGACACTGTGGTGGACAAATGATCTTACACCTGGGATAAAATCACGTAGAACTAAACACACGCACACACACACACACACACACACACACACACACACACACACACAAAGTACCTATAAACCTGAAATTGAAAAATGGGCAAAGATTTGATCAAACTCTTCACCCACCAAGATACACAGATCACAAATGAGCCTGAAGAAACACTCAACATCACACATCAGTAAGGAAAATGAAATAAACACGTAATGAGATACCACTAGAGATATAATAGAATGACTTGGAAAAAAAAAGAGACGATCTACAGTGACAATAGGAGTGGAGCAACCGGAACTCTCATAAATGCTTGGTGATCATGAAATGCAAAATCAAGCATCAATGTTGAAAAAGTGTTTGTCAGTTCCTTAGAAGGTTACACATATGTCTACCATGTGACCCATCAATTCCATTCCCAGGTAAATACCTGAGTGAAATGAAAACTATGTCCACACAGACACCTATAACAAATGTTACGAAGGTTTTATGTGAAGCTGCCAAAGAGTGGAAACTGGAAACATCCGTAATGTTATTAACTGAAAAATGGATAAGCATCCAATGGTTCAACCACGCAATTGAAAGCCACTCTGCAATGAACATGGAAAGAACTATTTAACGTACAATAATACAGACGGATCTCAAGTGCATTATGTGGAGTGACAGAAGCCAGAACCAAAAGGCTCCCTGTATGATCCCATTTCTGTGACATCCATGCGTAGACCCAGCTCTAGGGACAGAAAACTGATCAGTAGTTTCAGGAGCCATGGTACAGGGGGCTCTGACAGCGAAGGGGCCTTGGGAATTTGTGGACAATGATGGAAAAGCTATAAATCATGATGGTGAAAGTGCTTACTCCTCTGTATGAATTTGTCAAAACGCACAGAACGGTTCACTAAATGGGTGGATTTTAGTGCATGTAAATTATATCTCAATATTAAACAAAAGAAGAAAATAGAAAATGGGTTGGGGCAGGTGAAGACTCCCAGGCCTGGAGGGAAGCAGCAGCAGAGGAAGCCTGAGGGGAAAGGATGCCTCCTCAGCGCGCTATCATCCGGCCCGCCGCCCTGTCCCACTCTCAGCCACATCAGCTCCACCAGCTTCTATGTACAGGTCCTGTGACGTGTTTCAGCTGCTACCTGGGGTTAATTTTGATAGCTCATTAGACCCAAGACATTCCTCCAATGTGACAATGGAAATAACGGTCTGGAGCCTCTGCCAAGGCCATAGGCTACAAAGGATATCGTTTTCTGTTTTGTCTTCTAACAGCTATGCTGAGTATAATTGATACCACACAAATACATTTGATGTAAACTTTTACTTTCTGGTCTAAAACCACATGGCATCTATGAAGCCAAAGCCACAGGTATGGAACAGATGATAAAAAAGACACTTCTTCACACCTTTCATTAGTAACTGTCACAGGACAGAGGTGACAGTGGTCTCCTATTGAGACCCTGACCCTGTTGTAAACTTGACCGTAAGAAATGGCCTCTCATGGGCCCTTTGCCCCTCTCTGACATGGGATGTGTGGTGGCAGCTCCCTCTCTGGCTGGTCACCATCTAAGCATAGCAGTGGACAATCTGTGTCTGCTCCCTTTCCAATAACTATCATCACTACTACAGTTTGTCTCTCTGTCTGTCCATCAGAGCAACTGCTGTCTGTCTTCCACATTATTCACACCACAAGCATAGATGAGGTGTGGTCTACACTGGGGTGTGGATTTAATTCCCTCCAGATTCCCTTTCTAGCAGTGTAAGCACTGCTGGAGCCTCCCCACTGGAGGGACCTGTGAGAGCCTTGTTTCGGAGAAATTCACTGAAACCATTGTAAAGAACAACCCTTTACTGGACTGAGGAGGTTGGAGATGGCCCTGTGTCCCTGTGACTCCTCAGGTGACAGAGGTCAGTGACTGCAGGTCTGGGCCCTGAGTCCATCTCTGGTCCTGGTCTCCTTGCACCTTGTCCACTCCCTCCCCGGAGACAAGCCCCTCCTCTCCTCCTGCCCCTTTGGGAGTCACCCAGGCCATGGGGAGCTTCTGGACTTTCATCACAGTATGAGTCACCACGGGGAGCAGTCTAATGTTCTGGCGTCCAGTCCAAAATCATACGACAAGATTGCCCCACTTTGCTCCATTCAATGCCCAGCCTTGCAGATCACTGGTATGTGACCAGGGACCAAATGACATTGGTCCACATGGCACCTCCACATGGCACCTCTAAAGCATGTGTGTGTGTGTGTGTGTGTGTAACATGAAACTGAAACATGCTAGTATTTCAGTTTCCAGAAAAGCTAAGCAGAATCTCAACATGTCCAGTAAACCTGCCTTCACCCCAACCCTGCCAAATGCCTTTAAGGCGACTCACCCACAGGACTGCAATGTGGTTGGGGAAGGGGGTGTGTGGTGTCAACATAGTTTCCACCTCAGTGTCCTCCATCCCCCTGCCCTGCCATTTTTCCGATGCCATCCTGGCCTATCCCTAGACACATCCTGTGGGCAGATGTGGAAACATCCCGTCACCACAGGTGAGAATCCCCCACAGCTGGAGAAACCCAGGCTGTGGTCCTTGTTGGTCCTGCCACAGACCCTCCAAACGTGCTCGTGCTTTCCTACTGGACTCAGCTCTGCACCCACCATGGGATCATATCTCTGGGTCCAGCCTCTCCTGAGGGCCACATGCTTCCTATTGAAACTCAATCCTGTTTCACTCGCTCCAGATGACATCCAAGGTCACCTCTGGAACGCCAGGCTCTGTGTTCCTTCCCTGAGTAGAGCCTCATGGCAGAGTCACACAGCCTGTTGGCTCTTAGGGACACAGCATCTCAGTGCAGACACCCTTTTAGGGTCATGATCTTGCCTGGGCAGTTCTGATGTGTCCTGGGTCCTCCCCACTTGTCTGAGGTGGAGGAAACAGAATGTTGTCATCAAAATCACCTAAATTATGATTGTTTCTCCCTAGTAATGTCTTGGGGACGAGATGCATCATGGTGGGATTTGCACAGAGAAGAGGCAAAATCTCAGTATCCTGGGGAGGGACAGGGAGCAGCTCACTCTGAGTCCCTGTGGGGAAGAGGGGACAGAGGGAGGGAGGTTTTTGTCTCACTTCCCCTTTGTCTGTGTCACTGTGGCTTACCCGTACTGGCCATCAAGTGTATGGCCCTCACCACAGTAATACTCAGCCTCGTCTTCAGACTGGAGGTTGGAGATGGTTAAGTAGCGGTCAGCCCCAGAGCTGGAGCCCAAGAAGCGATCAGGGATTCTGTCGGCCTTGCTGTGGCTTCCATCACTCTTAACCATCATCACATACCGAGGGGCCTTCCCTGGCTGCTGCTGAAACCATGCAATGGTGTAGGTTCTGTGCTCACTGCTCAGCGTGCAGGTGAGCTTGGCCGAGGCTCCCAGGGAGGCAGACGCAGATGGGGGCTGTGTCAGCACAGGCAGAGCACAGAGACCTGGAAACGCAAAATACAATAGAGATACTGAACGCACCCTGACTGGACAGATTCCCCTCAGGACTGTGCTTGGAGGGAAATATTGGGGAGCAGGACCCCTGAGTGCCCTGGGACGCTCTGACCTGTGGAGAAAACCAGGGACAGGAGGTGGAAGGAAACCCAGGCCATGGTGGGGAGGGTCTTCCAGGAGCTCTGCCCTGAGGATGCCCAGCTGGGACTGGCCTCTCCAAGCTCCTGTCTTATTCTCTCTTCTTGCAGCTCAGGAAGGGAGGAGCATGAATGCAAATCTGTCTTCTATTCCTCAGTGTGTCTGTCTCAGCTCTTGTCTGAGCCCTGAGCCTAAGGGCCTCATGCTGGTAATTTCCTGGGGTCGGAAGAAGGGCCAGGTGTGGGTTTCAGAGTGGGGAGTTGATTCTACCCAACTGAAGTGTCTTCAAAGAGCATCAGTCATGCCCTTTGCACTTGGGCACTGCCAGGGGGACTGGGCTTATTTGGGTCACCAATCCAGAACCCACAGTGCCCCCTGGTGCCCTCAGGATAAATATCATTGAACATGTGTAGCTGACTCAACAGAATGACTACTTTTGAATCCTGAATAGAGGCCACACCCTTGGTGAGTATTTTACTGGCTCCCACTCACCTGACATCCAGTATGGTGGCCACAAGCCACACGCACAGCAGTTGAGAATGACATGTGGGTAGTTCCTGTAGAGATGTGCTGTGGTTCTGAAACACACACCAGATTTGAAAGATTTATTATAATCATGTAAAATATATCAATATTTTATATTTATATTGAAATGATATTTTCCACCAATGGCGATAAACTAAATATATTATGGATACTATTCCACCAATTTCTTCTTATTTTTAAAATGTGGCTTCTGAACTATTTCCAGTTAAACATATGGCTCAATATTATTTCTGTTGGAAAAGGCTGCACTGCAAAGTCACAATATCAGTCACTTGCTTTCAAAATAGGAGAGAGAACTTTCTAGCACCTTATGAAAAGCCAAGTCTTAGCTTTGAAAACACAATGAGAGGCCACAGGGTGGGGTGAAGACCAGGACTTTGGAGTCAAAGACCTCGGTTTGCTGCGGGTTGGCCACTTTTTAGTCCTGACTTCAGACAAGTTGCTCATCCCTCTGTGCCTCAGCTTCCCCATCTGTGAAACGGGGTGATGATGAGAATGCTTGTCTCATAGAGTATTTGCAATTAAACAATTTAATAAATATAATGTTATGTGTATGGTGTTGGTACATATTAAGCACAGATGAATGTTACTCTTCCTCCTACCAATATCTTTAATCCTCACCATTATACCTAATATAAAGGCATCTGAATAGTAATAGTAGGAAAGACAGAGACATAGAAAGTTCTAGATTGGGGACATTTGACATTGGCAACGTATTCTGCAAATATGGAAATACACACACGTACACACAAATTACACACATGCAAACACATGTAAGCACACATTGACACACACAGATGTGCATACATGCCCACAGATGTACTGCCCTTTGCACAGGTCGTAGGAGGCACATCCACCCAGCCCCCTGTCTTGCCTACAGTGCCTGTGGGCCCAGGCACGCGGCCCTGATTCTCCATCACGGAATGTTCCAGGAGAACTACAGCAGAACTACTTCATGTTTGTCCAGTGTGTCTGTGATGCATGTCTTGTCTCAATTGACATGGCCTCACGTGTTACTCTCCGTTCTAGGAGGGGCACGTGGTGCTGAAGAAACTGACACTCTTCTCTGCACGTGTTGACGGTCAGTGAGTGTCCTCTTACGTGTGTGTCCACAGAAAGCAGCACGGAGCCCTTGTTGGCAGGTGAGCACTGACAGGCCTCAGAGCTGGCCGGTGTCAGCAGGGAGAAGGGACACTGGGGCAGAGGAGAAGGGACATCTCACACTGATCCTGGGGGACAGGCCGGAGGGCACCAGATGGGGGGTGTTTAAGCAACTCTTAGGGTCCCCACGTACACAGGGCAGCTGAGCTGGGTCAGGAGACCTAGGACCTGATTTGGGAAGAGAAGCAGATCAGCTTGGTATCCTGGGGAATATGTCAGGAAAACAGCTTCCCTGAGTCCTGACTGAAGAAGTGGGGTTCCTGTCTCACTTACCGCCTGACTAGGGTGCTGTGGAGGCAGCTAGTCCTGCTTCAGAGATCTGCTCACTGTGGTGATCAGGGAGCAAGGATGGAGCTGGATGTGCAGACACAGAGCGGGACCAGCCGGGGGAGGTCAGGGTCCTTCCGGGCTGGCAGTCATCCCACCTGATCTCAGAGCTTGGTGGGGCACCTCCAAGGGAAGGGGGGCCACCACAGCACATTTATGTCTGCCTCCCCCCAAAATTCATGTGTTGAAGTACTAATCCCGTTACCTCAGGAGGGGATCTTATTGGAAATAGGTCACTAGAGATATAAGTAATAAAGATGAGTTCATGCTGGAGTATGGTGGGCCCCTAATCCAACCTGACTGGTGTGATTACAAAAGGAGAAATTTAGACACAAACACTCACAACAGCGAATGGCATGGGAAGATGACGGCAGAACCTACAAGCTAAAGACACCTGAGATCCCAGCAAAACATGAGAAACTAGAAGACAAGCAGGATGCAGATTGTCCTTTCCAGCCTAAAAAAATTCCAACCGTGCCAGCACCTTGATCTGAGACATTTCCCTCCAGAACGTGAGACAGTAAATCTCTCTTGTCATCCCCCTATGTTGGTATCTGTTACCGCAGCCCCAGCACCTACACAGGCCCCCGTAAGGACTCTGCTCCCAGGGCCCCAGGGGCAGGGCTGGTTCCTTCCAGGTGCTTCTGTCTCTGTGCTCACAAGCCATGGGGAGGGGCCTCCTGCCATGAGCTTCCCTCCCCTGAAGGGTCTGAGCCTCCTCCCAGGAGCCTGTCTCAGTCTGAGGCCCCACAGTCTCTGCTGTAAACTAACACCCTCCGTCCCTCTCCCTGCTCCTTCTGGGGTCAAGGTGAGCAGTGACACACAGGATCTCCAGAGACTGTCCTGTCCCACAAGAATGTTCTGCAGCTTCCAACGTGAGCATCCCCATGACTGGAAATACACAAAGTCACCAGCGTGCAGAGTGCTGAGCACAATCTCCCTCACAGAACTGAGTTTAAGTGGCGGAAAAGGTACCAACGAGATATGACATGTGGTGAGAGCTGCAAAGGGGAAATACGGGGACCAATGACATTATTCTGCAAACGCATCTCACTCAGTCTCTATGTCTTGGACGACGTCCCCGAATAAGGGACTTTCCTACAGGACCTTGAAGGATAATGTGGATGAACCAGGTAAGGACCGGTTTCCCAGGGAGAGATGAGGGGCAGGGAGCTGAGACCAACCGTGGGGTGAAGACAGGGATTTATGGGGAGGGGGGAGGCATCTCTGATTGGAGGATCCAGGCCTCTTTCAGGGCTCCAAGGTTACTGGGTGCACACCAAGCCTGAATTCCCTGCAGACTGATGAGCCACTGTCCTCAAGATCTGCTTCCTCAGGTAACACGGTACTCAGACCCATGTCAAGTGTCCCCATCGTTCCTTTCCCTGGTTCTGGGAAGAGAGGACAGATCTGAAAACCTGAACAGAAAGGTCCCAGGTCCCAGTGTCACAGCTGCTCCAGAACAGAAGAAGGTAGACTACAATAGCTAGAGTCAGGGTGTCAAGATGACACTTTTTCTCTGTCCTAGCCTGGATTATGAGCCACCTGGATGTGATTTATACCTCCCTCTCCTGAATAGTCAAGGGGGTTCTGAGCACACAGACGACAGAGAGGGACAAGGTCATTGTTCCCAAGGGCCTCATGGACTGATGGTTCTCAAGGACTCACCTGGACAAGTGGCAGGAGAGGAGGGACCTCCTTTTTTCATCCTTGAACCTAGAAGGTGTCCCATGCCGGGGAACCTCACAACATCCAGGACATAGGATGGGAGTCGGGCCCACCCAGGGTGGGTTGTTCTCACTTCCCATCACTACGACCCTGTGGGGGAGAGCCCCCTCCCCACTCTGCATGGGGAATACAGTAATAACCAGCTCATGGCTGACTGGAGGGGAGAGATGGTCAGTGGCCAAGTTGTCAGAGATGGAGACTGGAGTCTGTATAATTGATTCTAACCCCACTCTTCAGCCATGTGGAGCTGCCCTCAGGAGCTGCTGGTACCAGGAGACAGGATTACAACCCCCAGTGTCACAGCTGCTCCAGGACAGAAGAAGGTGACCATCTGTTCACAGGCCCTATAGGCCTAGGGAGGTGGTTAAGACAGACGGGGCCCCCAACCCGCGACAGAGGTGTGAACGGGGTGTGTGCACAAAACCCCATGGAGCCTGGGTGGGAGGGAGAGCAGGTCCCCTGTGCTTCATAGGCGGTGCCTTCCTTTGGTGACTCTCACCAGAGCTGTGAGTGGCAGGTGAGCAGGAGTGAAGCCAGTCCACTGTGGTCCTCAGTCGACCAGCAGCACAGGCTCCCCGGGAGCCACCAGACATGCAAGTTCCCGGGCCTACCCTGACCTGCTGAAGCAGCTGCTGCATCTTAGGAGCCCCCAGGGGACAGTGTGCTCTCTGAGGTTCCAGACGCTCTGGTCCAGGTCACCATGGAAACCCTCACTTCCTCCTGCTTGTGTCCCCACGTGTCTCCCGGGCCACCTGGGTCTTGGTGATAAACAGTTCTGCCCTCGTTAGACTGAGCTTGATTCTGGTGCTAGACCCCGTGATGGTGTGGAAAAAAGTTTTAGGAAGAATCATTTTCTCCAGCCACATGGGTGGTGTGTTGGAGAGGTCAGACTCCTTTTCAATATTGGTCTTTATTTTGTGGTTCATTATCAAGTGTTTCTATTGCCATGTCATCAAGTTCATTAGCCTTTTCCTTGGTAACATCCAATCTGCTGTCCATGTCAGGCAGTGTGTCTTTTCATCTCAGACATTAAAGCTTTTATCGCTAACAGTTCAGTTTGGATTTTGTTGTGTTCTCCGTGTCATCACTTACCATGTTCTGTCTTTCCTCTGGCCTCATGAATAAATGAAATGGAGTTATATTAATCATTTTCTATCTTAGTTTACAAATATGTCATCCTGGCAATTCCTGGGCCATTTGGGAAAAATTGCTTTTTGTATTTATAATGGCTCACGTTTTCTTGACGCTTTGCAGGAAACTTTTGATAGGATGACAGTTACTGTGCCTTTTTCCTTGTTGGGTACAGAATACTTGTACTTCCCTCTATGTTTTTCAATTTTATATTTGGATTTAATAAATTATTTGGACACTGTTCATTTCCTTCTCAACTTCCTTTTGTTTACACTCTCTTTGGTGGCACCAGGGCAGCCTTTATCTGAGGCCAATTTTCCCACCACTGAGGCAAAGCTCTCTGACTAGAGAGTCACCAGCTGCCTTAATGAGGAGCTTTGCCCTCTGACTGGCTCACATGTGTATATGATGGTGTGAGTGGCTCTGTGCAGTGAGCCCGCTAATGTCCTTGGGTGGGTCTTTCCTCAACGTCACGTGGTTTCCTCCACATGTGCCCATCAGTCCTCTCAGGAACATTTGCAGACCTCCAAAGTTCTCTCTGGGCAGCTCTCTCCTCTTAATATTCTCTCTAGACTTTTATTTTCTCTTTGGCCTCCCTGGAAACACCCTGACATAGAGAATATCACATAGTAGAGTTTGGGGTGATCTCACTGGAAGGAAGCATGGAGGTAAGATGTGCAGACCAGCAGTGTGGTGAAAATTGAAGACTCAGCTGGAGGCCCCGTGAGGACATCCTGATCTGAGGCCCGGACTTGGAATCATGGCATCAGATTGTCATAGGTCCTGAGTTACCCTCAGGCAGAGGGCATAACCGTGAGGGAGGAAATTCTCTGCACCAATGGAACTTCCCAGTGAGGGCAGCACTGTGAGCTGCAAGGGCGTCCCAGCTGTTGTGGGTGGGTGTGTGAGATCTGATTAGGGACCCAGGTGGATACCACAGTGACCGCTACACTGGTTTGCTCCACTCAATCCCAGGCTCCCATGGATCCCAGGGCTGCTGAACTGGGAGGTTCTGGTGCTTAATCTAGAACATTTTGCAGAGGTGTGGCCCAGTCACATTGTATGGATTTCCAAGGACCATTTCCTCTGGACACATGATTCCATCAGTTTGTCCTTCATCGTGGGCCTTATATCCACAAATCACACAGTGTGGCAGAAACCGCTAGAAAGCATTGTCTCACCTGCCCTTAATCTACTCCTGACCCACACTGTGTGTGTGTGTGTCAGGGGGGAGTTGAGGAGGAGGTAGCCTGGGAACCTGGGCGAAACCTGCGCCTGGCTTTGTCACCAGTCCTCCTAGAGCTCGAGGAGAGTGTGACACAGACTGGGACAGGGGTTTGTGTCTCACTTCCCCATCTGCCTGTGTCACTGTGAGCATTGCCACTGTCCCACACCTGACAGTAATAGTCAGCCTCGTCCTCGGCCCGGGCCCCGCTGATGGTCAGGGTGGCCGTGTTCCCCGAGTTGGAGCCAGAGAATCGGTCAGGGATCCCTGAGGGCCGGTTGCTATTAGCATAGATGACCAGCACAGGGGCCTGTCCCGGCTTCTGCTGGTACCAGTAAACATTTTTCCTTCCAATGTTGTTTCCTCCACAGGTGATCCTGGCCGTCTGTCCGGGGTTCACCGACACCGAGGGTGGCTGCGTCAGCTCATAGGCGGCCACAAAGCCTGCAAGAGAGGAGAGGAGAGGAGGGCTTGAAGATGAAGGACCCCTTCTTACGTGACCCTTTTCTGCCTGGCCTGGACTGAGCTGCAGGAAATCTCAGGGCCCCCACGGTGCCCACTCCCATGATCTCATCCTCAGTGACACATTAGGCCTGACTGGTGGATGGAGCCTGTGAACAAATGAGACTCCCCCTCCCTTCTCTGGCAGGTACAGCCCCTGAGGACTCACACAGAGCCCTGAGCACATTGGCGGTGGGGGGGTTCAGCCCCCCAGCCCCTCACCCTGCAGCAGGGTCATGAGCCTCCTGCCCCCACAGGCAGCGCCCTGCTGAGCTCAGAGTCAGGGCCAGGCTTGTCCAGAGCCCTGGGGCTGGGGGTGGGTGTGAGCCTGGGGGCAGCACCTGTGCAGTGAGCCAGGAGGCTGAGGAGGAGAGGGATCCAGGCCATGGTGGAGGCACCCTGATTCTGAGGCTGAGCAGGTTTCCTCCTAACCTCTCTTATCCCCTTGTGGAGAGAGCTGCTGGGTATGCAAATCAGCCAGGGTCAGGGTGCTGCCTGAGGAACTTTGTGGTTTCAGAGAGGGACTCACCCCAAGGGACACAGGGAGCGAAGGTGTGGCCCCTGCGGACTCCACCTTCATCCAAGAGATCCTCCTTCTTTTCTGGTCCCACACTTGGGACAACATGTCCACCCCAGACTGTCCTGGCCTTGCTCCTGGCCTGGCCACAGCAGAGCACAGGGCTGCAGTTTTCAGGGAACCTGAGACACCGCCCAGTGCATGGGCCCTCTCACGATCGTGGCCAGGATCACAGGGTGATGCTGGGTTTTCCAGGTCCTTCCTCTGCTCCACCCTGTCTCAGGAGGGAGGTGGTTAATATCATCCGGGACTCTGGTGTGTCTCGTCCATAAGCATTTATTTGGTGGTGGTGTTCACATTTGGTCCCCTACTACCTCCACCTTCAGAGGCTTTACACACTGAGTCCCCTCTGACCTGCAAGTCCCCAGGGCAGGGACGCTCCTCATCCTCACTCTGCAGGTGACACTGCAGGTTAGCCAGGTGCACACACCTACCCCAGATCACAGCTCCTGAGTTGTAGAGCCAAAGATAAAATTCCTAACCAATGCACATGGAGTTTTTAAAGATCCACTGAAGGGCTGTAAGTGTCAGCCCTTGGCCGTGAGGTTCTGGCAGGTTGTACGTCCTGTGCCTCAGTATCCCCATTTGTGGTCAGGTCATTGACACGTCATATGCTCTAGAGAAAGGATTGAGCATCAAAGAATGAAATTTGGCTGGAAATTATTAGAATGCCTCATGTGAGATTTAATTATAGTTAAATTGCTTTCGGTTGCTGGGGAAACTACATTAAGTAGGAAAATATTTCATTTATTTTATGAAGTCAAATAAAGGTTATTGAATATCTGCACTGCATCTGGAGTGGAAAAAGAGAAAGAAAAAAATTTGGCATCAGCCCCCTGAAGAAAGGTAGGGAAGGGAGGAGCTTGTCCTCCTGGCAGGACCACCGACGCTCAGAGCCAGGGATGGAGATGGGAAACGTGTGGTCACAGGAAGGACCAGTGTCTGTGGACCCCTGAGCTTTAGCAGGACTGGGGTGTGTGGAGGGGAATTAATGGACCTAAAGCTGTGCCAGAGAAATAGACAATTTCTACAAGGTTCAGATCAAGAGGCCATGCAGGCAAATACTTTGTACATCATTGTCTAAGGTGATACTGTAGCAATAAAGGACACGTTTTCCTTCAGGTGCTGGGTCCTGGTTAGGAACCCTCTTGCCTGTCATGATCTGCAGGGGTGCTTTTAAAACCGTGATGCCCAGGGCTTTGCAGGTGGCTCTCTGCTGCCCCCTCCTGGTCACTCCACACTGGCTGTGGAGGCGCAGGGGCGTCCTCTGTCCCTGAGTGGATTCAGATCCCACTGCTCAGGTCCTGATTCCCTCACCCACGACTCCTGGAACCAGAGAGGAAACCCTCTTCTCTCTGTGGCCCTGCCTGCTTCAGACCAGGCGCGAGGGCTCAGGTCACCCATGATAACCTAAACCTGCCCATTTGGAGGAGGAGGGCGCAGAGCCCACCTGAGGCATTCTGCACGTTGTACTACCTCTAAGGCTATGAATAGTCACGCAGGTGGCCCAGGATATGGCACTGGGGACACAGGACTCAGAGGATGGCGCTGATTGGTTCACGCTGTGAGTGCAGAGCTGACATGAGGCTGTGATGGCTACTACACCAAAAACAGAGGCGGGAGAACGTTCACCCAGCAAACATTTATTCAGACCCTCTTAGTCTGAAACATTCCATCCTGGAATTCAGCATGAACAAGACACAGTCTCTGCTTCAGTGGAGTTTCCATCTTGTGGTTTGGACACAGTAGTAGACACACTGGGTTTGCACCCCAGAAGACAGTCCCCACCAATCTCTATCTATGCATTGCCCGCTCTGTTTATTGGGAAACAGGTGCTTTTCCCAGGTCCCTGGCAACCTGGATTGACCATGTGACCCAGCACTGCCCAAGGGAAGTAAGTGTCAATCAGCTGGACTTCTTTCCAAAAACTTTGCCCTGATGAAGGAAAGGAATAGACTGGATTTATGCAAGACATTTCCTCTTGAATATGGGTGGGATAGCTGGGACTCCAACAGCCATCCTGACGTCTTAAGCCAAAAAGAATGAAAGCCAAGCCTCCATGGTCGGGATGACAGAACAGAAAGTAAGAAAGTTTTGGGACCTCATGGAATGGGTGAGTACCGGGAGAACAACCATCTCATTTCAGACTTATTGTTGCAGGAGACAAATAGGCTCCTGTCTGTTGATGCCTCTGATTGTCATGTGTGTGTTCTTGTATTAAAAAACATTTCCGACTAATGACACAGAAAGAACCATACAGTGGTTGGTGATGTACAGGCAATTAATAGAAAAGAGATCAGACAAAAATGACAGGCAGGTATTATACGGTGAGAAACTAGAGGCAGCCTCTCTGGAGGTGACCATTGGGCTGCTTTCAGGATGGGAAGGCGGAACCAGTAACAGGAAATGTGTCTGGGGAGTCAGTGCCCTGTGGGACGAATCTGGTTTGTCTGAGGAAGAAAGACAGTAAGAACTAAAAGTGGCTATGTTTTGAAACCAGTTCAGTTCTAATGTGACATTTTCTCATAAGAATTTGGGGGGCAGAAATGATGTGTCATTGGGGTGGTCAGCGGGGAATTCCAGGTAACAAATCAGGTTCTATGGCAGCTGCTTAGCACACATAGGGACCTCCAGAATGATGCTACTGGGTCAGGGACAGGTTGGACACAGGCTTGACACAGGTCAGACCAGCCTCCATCCCCTCTATAGTTTACCTGGGGACTGAGGCCACCCAGGGAAGGGTTATAATCGCTCCCTTCTCCACCTGTACCCACCATGTAGTGATGCCAGGGATTTATGGTGCTGCCTGTGTCTCTAATCCTGAGCCATCAGTCTAGGGTTCCATAAGCATGCCCCTCCCCTGTTTTCCCTACACAAGGAAGGGGAGTGCACTTGACAGAGAAGAGCAGAGGCTGGCAGGAGGTGAATCATGTTCCTAAAGATACCTGCGGAGGAAGAAGAAGAGGAGGACATGAGAGGTCCTAAACCAGAAATAATAACCTCTTCTGAATGTAGTAGAACCAGGCAGGGATGGGGGAGGGGAAATGGAGAAAATCTTTAGCCAACTTCTGGGCTAGAAACCACTTCTTCCTGTTAGTTCTTCCAGCTGATCTTAATCCTGGAAGAATCTTTAAAATACGGCAAGCATTTTTTCCTTATTATGAAATGTGTTTAGATGTATATTAATAAACTATTTTTTATTTCTTCCCTCGTCTCATCCCATTGTCACCCAACATAGGTTGTGTTAAAAATAGTTAACTTTTGTCGTGCAGGGTCTCAGCTCCCACTCCCCGCCCAAGAACGCAGGACACGGTAAGGCCAAAAAGGAACACCCACGGAGCCACAGATAGGGGAATCAAACCAATATATTCTCGCTGGCGGCTGGGCTGGAGACACAGGAAGCAGGATCTACATAATCTGCCTAACAGCAGTCCGCGCTTGCCAGCCACCATCTTCTTGCTAGCCCCCATTCCTTCTGCTAGCGTAGCCACAGCAGTTATATTAGTGGCCAATGGCTTACGGGTTACAGCTGACGGCCAACTAGCCACAGCTGCTGGCCATCTGATCACAGTTGATGGCCATTTACTACCCGAGCCAGCACCTTTCTATGTGAGGCCGAGAGCCTGGAAACTGCTTTTTGGGGCTTTGTCCCCACAACTTTATGTCCTGGTTTTGATGTTCCAAGTTATTGCACGGGAAATGTGGATCAGCTGGAGAAAATAAATATCATGAGCAGAAAAATAGTATTTTGCAGCCTCTTGTGGGAAAAGGTGAACATGTTTGTGGTTGTTCACAGGGTAGTTTTTTAGTATTAAATGGTAGCATGGATACCATTATCTCTTTAATTTGGAAAAATTATTTACACTGCTTCAGTTTTTAAATTAAAATTAATTAAAATAATATAAAATCATTCAGTCCCTCAGTTACACTATTCACATGTCTAGAACTCTTTAGCTACATGTGGCTGATGTTATGTATCAACGTGGGCTACCTTTCCCAGAATTCTCTTTTCTGTATGTTTCAAATTAAGTGAGCCACACGAGAAGTTCCGGTGTGAATTCCTGTGGAACCCGGAGTGATGGAGCAGCCGTTTAGCAGCTCACAGTCAATGTGGATCCCTGGCTGGCTTACTTCTCTGACCTTTGTAGTGGCCGCAATGCAAAGTTCCTCCTTCCCCTGGAACTTCCTCCAGCTTCTTTAGCTCCTGAGATAGATGAGTGTGTTCAGCATAACGTTAAATTCCTATGACAAATTCCTCATTATTGCATGTTTATGTACTAATATATGTGTAACTATATAAGTATATACATGTATATGTACATGTATACATCAGTGTTGTATATTCTATGAGGCAGATAATTAAGTTTGGGAACTCATCCTAGAAAAAGCGCTAATAACTCATCGCTGAATATCACTACGGTCACCTTCGAAGTGCTCCCCTTGGGAAGCTATGCACTGATGCCAGCACCTAGTCCACCCTTCAAAGCAATTTTGGGACTCTTTTTCTGGAATAGCCATCAGAGCTGTGTGTTACCCTTGATGTCCTGAATGTCATCAAAATGTCTTCTTTTCAGTATTGCCTTTATCTTTGGGTAAAGAAAGAAGTCATTGGGGGCCAGATCAGGAGAGTAGGGAGGGTGTTCCAATACAGCTATTTGCTTACTGGCTAAAAACTCCCTCACAGACAGTGCCGTGGGAGCTGGTGCATTGTCGTGATGCAAGAGCCATGAATTGTTGGTGAAAAGTTCAGGTCGTCTAACTTTTCCACGCAGCCTTTTCAGCACTTCCAAATAATCAACTTGGTTAATTGTTTGTCCAGTTGGTACTAATTCATAATGAATAATCCCTTGATATAATAAATAGGTTAGCAACATCGTTGCAACAAGTTTGCGAACTTAATTGTCAGACATCGTAGTCGTTTTGAATTGTGAGTGTGGTTGATAGGATCCCATGGTTGTCAAGGGAAAAGTAGAAGCACCGGTGGGTGTCATTACCATAACTGCAGCTGAGCCAAAGTAGTCATCAGAAAAGCGTGACACAGGTCTTTGGTATTGACTAGTTTATCATGGTGTCCCTAGACCTCAAATAGATGGGCAAACCTTCGATTCCTACTTTATCTGCATAAGCAGAAAGCTCCATCTGAGAGAGATCTTTTATTTCCTACTGGGCCTTTGTAGAGTTGTACGCTTGACTGTGGCCACGTAACTGACCACGTAACCTGAGCTTCCTATCATGAGTTGGGTATTATCTGACTCAAAAAGCCATAAAGTTGTATATGTATAGCAGCGCTCATCATCAAAGAGAAGTCGTATATATCAGATTGGGCTTGACCAAGTCATGAAGGCACAAGAAAGTTACATGAGAAAGTGACTCTAATATCCACTAATATGTAATATCGTCTCTCTCATCCCACAGCTATGACCTAATAGGGAGATCCTTCTGACCAGCTGCCTGAGAGGAAATATCTCAGGCAGCTTGGATTCCAGATGAATCTGCACGAGATGCAGACACCACAGAGAATGGACAGCTGCACCACTGAGGCACTATTCTGGAACTTCTTTGAAGGACAGAGGTGAGGGAAAATCCTTCTACTAGCAGTATGCATGTGCCTGCTCGTCCGTGGTCTTAGACCAGAGGAGAGGTATACCTCCGTAATAATTCATGGGCTGTGACGAATACTTTAGTTAGATGGTCAGGAACTTGGAAGGAACATGATTGCAAAATTGGTGGCAAATAATTTTGAGGAAGAGGTATGAAAATAGACATCTTGAAGTGGGCACAGATCATGAAGATATTCGGGTCCTATATAAAGACTCCCCAAAGCATGACCTCAGAAGGAAATGATCTCAATTTTCAGGAAGATATGAGGGCCAGTTTTGTGGGTGCTACTCAGCCTCTTTCCCCAGAGACTCAAGTCTTTGCCCTACAGAATCATGAACAAAGTGGCCATGGTGGCAGGGATAGAGATTATTTGTGGGATCATCAATGTGGAGAATCAGCCACTGAGTCATCAGGCTGACCTGCCTATAGCCGTTGCTGAGTGTTCCATGTGCCAACAACAGAAACCACCAATACTGAGTTTCCAAATATGATACCATTCCCTGGGGAATCAGCCATGACAGATTGAGTACCTTAAACCTGCTTCATTATGGAAGGGTCTGCTTTGTTATAACTGAATTAGACATTTGCTATTGATAAATTTTTCCCTCCTTGCCTGCTATGTTTCTTCCAAATCTATTTTTCACAGACTAACAGAATTTCTCACACTGCATTGTCGAATTCCGCATGGAGGCTTCTAGCCAAAGAAGTCATTTCACAACAAATGAAGAGCAGCAATTGGTCCATGCTCGTGGAATTCACTGGTCTTATAATCTTCCCCATCATTCTGACATAGCTGGATTGACAGAATGATGGAGGGACCTTCCAGGACTCAGTGCCAGGGCTGGGTAGGTGGCAACCTCTTTTAGGGCTGAGGCAATGTCCTCCAGGAGGTTGTATGTGCTCTAAGTCAGCATGTAATATACAACCTGACTTCTCCGATAGGCAGGATTCATGAAACTAGGAATCAATGGTGGAAATGGGCAAGGAACCACTCACTACTATTCCTCGGGAGGCACCATCAAAATTTTTCTTTATACATATTAAATTATAGTTGACATTCAATATTGTTCAGCTTCAGCTTGGCGTATGGAGTACAGCACAGGGAATAGAATCAGTGGCATTGTAACAGCTGTATATGATGTCAGAGGAATAGCATATTGGGGGAGGGAGGTATCACTTTGTGAGGGGTGTAAATGTCTAACTATTACATTGTTTTGTGAACCTGATACTAATTAAAAAAAAACCATGCAACGATCACAGAAAATCTTTTTTCCCCTTATACCTGAAACTTTACACACTGGATTTTTTTGTGTGGTTAACATTAAGTTTATGTAAAAGAAAGTTTCATATACACAGTTGGTCCTTTTTCTTCTCCATGCATCTTATCTCCATTCCTTTTTGCAAATTCAGACCTTTATCCTCTCGCCTTTTATGTTTTTATTGTCAGGAATTACCCCTTTTTATGTTGTGAGTTCATTTCCGAGTTTCAGTATCTATTGTCTACTCCTTCTCTTTTTCTTTTTTATGTTTTTACCTCCTTTAACCTTTATGTTATGTTTAAGTGTATAGTGCTCTATTCTGAATAAATTTGCAATTTCCTGCTTCTATCTGTCAGTCATCTTACTGATAGTTTTGTATTCTTTTGTCTTTTTGTTTCAGGTAAAATAACCTCCTTCAGTACTGCCTGCAATGCAAGCCTTGTGGTGGAAAATTTCCTCAGCTTCTCTATGTCTGGAAAGGTCTTTATTTCTCCTTCAGATCTAAAGGGTAACTAAGGTGGGTATATTATTCTTAGCTAGTAATTTCTCTTTTTCAATAGTTTGAATATTTGATTCCATTCCTTCCTAACTGGTAGAGTTTCTGCTGAAAAAATCTGATGATAATCTAATGGGCTAGCCTTTGTATGTTACCATCTTCTTTTCCTTGGCTGCCTTGAGAATTCTTCCTTTGTCGTTAATTTTCGATGGCTTCAATACAATGTGCCTTGGAGAAGGCCTTTTTGGATTGACATAATTAGGTGTTCTGTTTGCTTTTTGGATTCAAGGATACAGTTCTTTCCATAGGTTTGGGAAATTCTTGTTGACTATTTGTTTGAATAAGATCTCTGTTCCCTTCCTCTTCTCCTCTCCTGGTATACCCATTATTTTGATATTGCTCTTTCTGACGGAGTCAGATAGTTCTTGCCGTGTTCTTTCATTTCTTTTAACTCTGAAGTCTCTCTTTTCTTCCATCTGCATCATTTCCAGATTTCTATCTTCGATATTACTAATTCTTTCCTCCATCTTGTCAGCTCTATTTCCTAAGCTCACTATTTCATTCTTTTTCTATTTTATTGAGTTCTTCAGCTCCAGGATTTCTTTTCTTTTCTTTTTTTTCAGTTTCAGTCTCTTTGGTAAAGTTTGTTGATTTTATTGCTGATTTTATTTTATTGTTTACTGATTTTATTTCTGAGTTCATGAAACTTCCTGTCTGAGTTTTCTTGCACCTCGTTGAGTTTTTTTCAGAACTGTCATCTTGAATTTTCAGTCATTTAAATTACATACATCCATGTTTCTAAATTTATTTCCTGTAGCTTTTTCATTTTCTTTCTTAATGCCTTGTTGCCTTGGTCATTGGTGGTATTTGATGGGTGACTTCTCTGCTTGGGCACTTAGGGAGTGAACTCTGATGCAGGTTGATAAGAGAGGTTTTGTTTGCCAGTTGGTGGCTCTGGAGCACATGTTTATTTTTCTTGCACTGCCCCCACTTCTGGGATCTCTGCTGCGTGGTGGGAAATGCTTTGTATTCCCTGGGGATGTGGGAGTCTCATCTGACCAGGTTACCTTCATTTCAGGACACCACCCCTGTGGAAAAATGTGGTGGGTGATGGGGTTCCAAGCCCCTGAAATCCCAGTGCTGCCCCTGCAGCCAGAGGCAGTGCTGCATTGTCTGAGTTGTCCTAGGTGCTTCTGCTGGAATTAGCTACAATGTGTGGGGGCAGGGTGGGCTGGAAGGGGCCACTGATGTGTTTGTGGCTTTGTTCTTCTCCCAGTAATGTCAACTGCCGGACCTCAGCTACTTCACCTGTCCATCTCTACCCCTGTCATTGAGATTAGCCAATGTGCGTCGTTTGCTCAAGTACTGCCTCTTCAGTTCTCAGGGCTGTAGATATTCACTTTGTAACCCAAAACTCACTGCTGCAGTTTCTTCTGGAGCCCTTGCTAGTTCTAGGAGGGTTGAGGGAGGCAGCCAGTCCCCATGGCTTGGTTTTCTGCCTGGCAATGGCAGCTGCTAAAGCACAGCTGTCACACTTCTGTATTCTGTCTCTGACCTGATTGCTTTGTTCAGCTGTATTATTTGCTGATCACTCAGGCAGGAATGCTCAGGGGAGCAGAGACTGCCTCTGCAGCCTGATTCCTCCCCTCTCCTGAGACCCACAGTGCACTCTGGGTTGTGTCTGCGGCACCTGTCTCTGCTCTTCTCCTTTCTCTTCTCCACTCTTGGCCTCCATTCGCCCACTTTCTGATGTTTCGATGCACAGATCTCTCAGACATGTTTGTTTTGCATATATATATATATATATATATATATATATATATATATATACATATATATATACACATATATGATTTTTCTTTTGAACACTTGACTACATGTTATAGACATTAACAAATGAAAATATTTCTATATTTATCCTTGTATTTACCATCTCTGATGCTTTGTATTTCTTTGTGTAGATTCACATTTCTGTGTATCATCATTTCCTCCTATCTGAATGGTGTCCTTTACTATTACATATAAAGATCTGCTGGTGATCAATTCTGTGAGATGTAGCAGCCTGACAAAGTTTCACATTGCTTTCATTTTTGACCGATCTTTTCACTAGGTGAAAAATTCCAGGTTGACAGGTTTTAGTACTTTAAAGGTGTTGTTCCATTATTTACTTGTTTGCATTGCTTTAATGAGAACACTGATGCACCATGTTCGTCACTCTATATGCAATGTGTCTTTTTCCTCTGGCTCCTTTTAAGAGTGTCTCTTCATCACTGGTTTGTAGCAATTCCATGGTTATATGTTTTGGTGCTGCTTCCGTTTTTCCTGAGCCTGAGCTTTGTTGAGTTCTTAGATTTGTTGAGTTTCAATATTTCTTGGGAAAATATTGGCTATTATTTCTTCAAATATTTTTTCTGTTTACTACCCTTCCTCTTCTGGTCTGCTTCAGGGAACCAACTTACACACTATTTAGGCTGTGTGAAGGTGTCCTACACTCACTGAAGCTTACTGATTTATTCAGTCTTTTTCTTTCTGTGCTGTATTTTAAATAGTTTCAATTACCATGTCCTCAAATTCACTAATCTCTGTTTTGCAGCATATAATCTGAAGACAATTTTTTCCAGGTTTTTTTGTTTGTTTGTTTTGTTTTTTATCTCAGACCAGGTACTTCCTCTTCATAAATTCAATTTGGCATTTTTAGAACATATTCCCTATCTGTTCCTAACATGTTCAATCTTTCCTCTACCCACAATAAAAAATTAAATATGATTGTTCATGTAGCCTCAGTTGGTACAGCCTCTGTAGAGCTACCTGAAGGCTGGGAGGAGGGGGCAACCTGGGAATCTCCTATCTGGGGACCTGGGCCATACCTGCTCATGGCTTTGTCTACAATCCTCCTGTGGCTGGAGGAGTGTGTGACACAGATGGGGAAGGAGGGTTTGTGTCTCACTTCCCCATCTGCCTGTGTCACTGTGAGCGTTACCACTGCTGTCTGCTGACTGACAGTAATAGTCAGCCTCGTCCTCAGCCCGGGCCCCGCTGATGGTCAGGGTGGACATGCCGTTTGAGTATGAGCTAGAGAATCGGTCAGGGATCCCTGAGGGCCGCTTATTGTTACCATAGATGACCAGCACAGGGGCCTGGCCAGGCTTCTGCTGGTACCAGTTAGCATAATAGCTTCTTAGGATCTCTCCTTGGCAGGTGATCCTGGCCGTCTGTCCCAAGGACACAGACGCTGCTGCTGGCTGAGTCAGCTCAGATGAGACCACAGAACCTGTATGAGAGGAAAGAGGAGGTGAAGGTAAGGGTAAAGGTCTCCTTCCCAGAGAGTGCACACCCTACTGCATCGCCTGTGTTGAGCTGAAAATCAGCTCCAGGCTGCTCCCTGGTTTCCTTGGGGGCTGAGCCCTGTGGGGCAGCACCTGTGCAGAGAGTGAGGAGGGGCAGCAGGAGAGGGGTCCAGGCCATGGTGAAGACACCCCAAGCTCTGCCTATGAGCTTTCAGCTGGGGATGTGGTCTCCAGGCTTCTCTTATCCTCTGTAAGGAGGGGACCTCATGCAAATCTACTTCCTTCCTTCTTGTGGCCTTGTTGGATATCTCCTTGCTGAGCAGAAAAGGAGGCTTTGCAATCGGCTCTATTCGCAAGACCTGTACCAGGTTCTCCAGAACTCTCTGGTCTTCAGAGAGAAAGTGCTGACCCCTGAGCCAGCACCTGCACACTCACTTCAGCCTGAGCCTGAGCCTTGGGCCTCCTCTCTGGGATGGGGGAGACCTCTCATTCCTTCTCTCTAGTGATAAGATCATCCATGGGCATGGGGGGAAGAGCTTGTAAGAACAATGGTCATGCATGTGTGTACAAGACCAGATCCCATTATCACAAACAGTGAAATTGTACATGACCCTCACAGGTAATCATTTTTTATGTTTGTTCTTTTTTTAAATAGGAAAATTTGGGGGATCTAAGAGTCTGGCAAAACATCTTGACGACCTCAGATCCTTGATTCAAAAAAGGAAAGAACGATGTATTGGACCACATCAAAATTGATGTTTTGCTTTGCAAAACTGTCTAAAGAGAATAAGAAAACAACTAACAGGGAGAAAATATTTTCAAAGAAATATCCAATTAACAACTAGCATATAGAATGTAAAAAGAACATGCAAAACTAAAAAGAAAAAGAAAACAAATCTAATAAACTACATTTAGAAAATGGGCAATGGGCAAGAGCACACATATCATGGAAGAAGATACAGAAATGGCAAAAACCACATGGAGATATGTTCACCAGTATCCATTAGGAAAATGCAAATGAAAACCACAGTGAAATAAGTCAGATGGAGAAGGTCAAATACCATCTGACCTCACTTATATGTGGAATCTAAAGATAGAATAAATGAGCAAAGTATTGAGAAGCAGTCTCAGATATAGAGAAAAAACTGAGGGTTGCTAGATGGGAGAGGGGGTGGGGATGAGGGAGAAGGTGAGGGGATCAGAAAGCACAAATTGGTAACCACAATATTGCCATGGGGATACAATAGACATTTTGGGGAATATAATCAATAATGTTGTAAAGATTTTGGAGATTATCAGGTGGGCACTTGTCTTATTAGGGAGACAACTTCATGGATGGTGTAGATGCCTGACCACTGTGCTGTACACCTGAAGCTGAAGCTAAATAATACTGATGTCAATTATAATTAAATATATGTAGAGTCACAGGATGTGGAGTACAGCATAAGGAATAGAGTCAATGGAATTGTAACAGCAATGTACGATATCAGAGGGGTAAATGATTGGGGAAGGAGGGTTATCACTTTGTGAGGGGTGTAAATGTCTAACTATTGCATTGTTTTGTACACCTGAAACTAATAAAAATAATAGAATAAAATTAATACCTTAACTACAAAACAAAACACAGTGAGGTATCACCACATACCTATCAGAATGGCTAAAGTAAAACAGTGACAACCCCCAGTGCTGGCAAGGATGTGGAGAAATGGGATCATTCATGCATGGCTCATGGGAATGTGAAATGGTCTAGACACTCTGCAAGAAGTTTGGCAGCTTCCTCCAAAACTAAACCTGTGATTAGCATAAGACCCAGAAAATGTGCTTTGGGCGTTTATTTCAGAAAGTTAAAAGTTTTACCCTTGTGCATGATGTCCCAAAGTGAGAACAATCCAGATTCCCCTCCATGATGGACGGGTAAAAAGACTTTGGTCCACCCAGACCGTGGATACTACTCAGCAGTGAAAAGGAAGGAGCGCTTAATGCAACAGGATTATGAGGACTCTATAGGGGATTGTACTGAGTGAAAAAAATGTCAACCCTAAAAGGCTAAATATGGTAAAAGGGTACTTTTCTTTCTATATATCATTTCTGTAAAGACAAATTGTAGAAATAGAGAATTAATCAGTGGTGCCAGGGATTAGAGGAGGGAAGGGCACTTCAGAGGGAGGAGGTGGGTGCTGTTACCGAAGGACAGCACGAGGGACCCTGTGGTGACGGAAGTGCTGTGTGTCTTGACTGCTGTGGTGGACCCTACACGTGGGATAAAATCACATCGAACTAACTACACACACACGCATACACACACACACACACACACACACACACACTACATGATGAGAGAAAGAGTTAATGAAAAAGGAACAAAGAGCATAAGACAGAAATACACGAAAAGTTAAGTAGAACAGTAATAATGGAAAAGTCCAGTCACCTCCAGGGAGAGAGAGAAAGAGAGAGAAGCCGAGGGAGCCTGAGGGGAAAGGACGCCTCCTCAGCGCACTCTCATCCGGCCCCGCCTCCCCGTCCACTGTCAGCCACATCAGCTCCACCTGTCCCCATGTGCATGTCCTGTGACCTGTTAAAGCTACTCCTTTGGGTTAATTGTCAAGAGCTCATTGGCCCAAAAGATTCCCCAAATGATACAAAGGAACTGAATGATGTTTCTTCTGGAAACAAAGGCCACAGGCCACACAAGCATTTCTTCCGATTTTTATTTTTTATCATAACAACTATATTGAGTATAACTGGTAGCATACAAGGACGTTTGATGTGAAATTGTACTTTCTGGTCCCAGAGTCACCTGACAATCTCTGAAGCCAAAGCCATAGGTAAGAAACCGACAACAAAAGGGACACTTCTTTACACTATTCATTTGTCACTGACACGTGATAGAAGCTGACAGTGCTCTCACTGAGACCCAGACGCTTTTGTAACCCTGACCTCTCCTTTGTGGTGTCTCAGGGAGGCTGAGACACACCATAGGATGACGGGATTAACAAGGAAAAGAGCCGAAGGTCTCAGAGTCCTGCCGAGGGACACAGAGCAGCACACCCTGTGCCCTGGGTGAGCAAAGGGGATAGAGGTAGGTTTTGGCATCACTTCCCCTTTTTCTGTACCACTGTGGTATACCGGGTTTGGCCATCAATTGTATGCTGTGTACCACAGTAATACTCCGCCTCGTCCTCAGACTGGAGGCTGGAGATGGTTAAGTAGCGGTCAGCCCCAGAGCTGGAGCCTGAGAAGCGATCGGGGATCCTGTCCCCCTTGTTGTGGCTTCCGTCACTGTTAACTTTCATCACATACCGAGGGACCTTCCCTGGGGCTTGTTGATACCAGTGAATGTAGAAGTTGCTGTGCTCACTGCTCAGGGTGCAGGTGAGCTTGGCCGAGGCTCCCAGGGAGGCAGATGCAGATGGGGGCTGGGTCAGCACAACTAAACCACAGTAGCCTGGGAAGGGAAGGACACAAAATTGATACCAAATGTGCCAGAGTCAAGCAGATGTCCCTCAGGTCTGTACTTGGGAAGGGGGACCCTTGCTACCCTGGGAACACTGACCTGTGGAGAAAACCAAAGGCAGGAGGTAGAAGGAAACCCAGGCCATGGTGGGGAGGGTCTTCCAGGAGCTCTGCCCTGAGGATGCCCAGCTGGGACTGGCCTCTCCAAGCTCCTGTCTTATCCTCTCTTCTTGCAGCTCAGGAAGGGAGGAGCATGAATGCAAATCTGTTCTCCAGTCCCCAGTGTGTCTGTCTCAGCTCCTGTCTGAGCCCTGAGCCTAAGGGCCTCGTGTTAGTAATTTCCTGAAGGGCCAGGTGTGGGTTTCAGAGTGGGGAGATGATTCCACCCAACTGAAGTGCCTTCAAAGAGCATCAGTCATGCCCTTTGCACTTGGGCACAGCCCAGGGGAATTGAACTTATTTGGGTCCCCAGAGCACACCTCCACAGTGCCCCCTGCTGCCCCAGGATGAATGCCATCTTACAAATGTAGCTGGTTCAATAGGATGACTATTTTGAAGCCCTGAGGTCACACCTTTGGTGAGTATTTTACCGGCACCCCCTCAACCCGCTATCATAATACCCAATTTCATCCCTCTGCTGAAGGCACAGCCTCTCCTCCAGTCCAATGAGGAGGAAGCTGTCACTGCCAGCTTAATGATTTTCCCAAAGTCCCTGGACAGTGATGAGTCCAGATTGCAATCCAGGAGTTGACCTCAGGGCCTTACCTTCGGCCCTCTTCCTACTCTGCCCCTCACCACGTCCCATATCCACTTCCTCCCCCTTCCCAGGCTGCTTGATGCCTTCCTGTCACAACGCTCACGGAGGATGAAGTGTCTGAATAGCACTCAGGTCCTCATGGTGTTGGAATCTGGATTTCCCAGTGAAACACAAGTGTGTGCACAGAGGTGGGGACACCCCCTCTGCTCCCTCCAAGGCAGACAACACAGGATCATGTGTCAGTGGGAATGGGTATCAGGTGACCGGTTGGGCTCCTCAGGTCAGGCTCGGCTCCTGACCGTTAGATCACGGTCCCTTTTCTCACATGGTCTTGGCCATTGATTTGGACAACAGTCAATATTGGAAGAGAAACCCTTTAATTTTTGAAACATAAATGGCAAAAAAGCATATTTCACCTAATATCCCAGACCACGTTTGGTTTTCAAACCTAGTACCGCTGATGTGATGAAACGATATCATTAACAGAAGCTGGAGACGTTGTTCGTAGAAATGATGCGTGAAGCACTGTGGTGACACCTGTGTAGAGACAGAAGGACCCCACGGCTCACCCCTCAGAGTTTGGTCTAAGGAGACAGTCAATTGAAGATAACAGGAGGTCTCATGCCTGTGACAGGCCCGCTATGTTCTCTGGGGGGCAGGTAACACATGGCTCCTCTCCTCCCTTCGCACCTGATGTTTCCACTCCTCACAAGTCACATCTCACGATCTCCCCATGGGACCCCACTGTCCACTCCTGCGGGCCGGTTCTCACACCTGGGCTCTGGGTCATGACAACAGTGGAGGTAACTTGTCAGTGCCATCGGAGAGAATTGACCTTCATAAACATGATCTGTGCTTGTGACTTGGGCAAATATTCCTCTGTGTGGACAATAGTGGCACGTCATCCAACTCTCTGAGGCAGAGACAGCAGTCATCCCTCGGGTCTGTCCCGAGAGGCACAAGGGAGGGTCTACCTCACAGCGGAGCCAGGTCAATAAAATATTCCTTACGATCCTTCTTCCCTCTAGATCTTTGCACCAAATATAAATTGATGATTTGTTGTGAGGTTCATTGAAATGTTCTTCCCACTGAAAGGGTTACTTGTAACAATGTTTATAAAGGCAATTCACAGGCACTATTGTCATGTATTACATTGACTAATGATAAAATGTGTTTGATAGCTCAGATTCACCTTTAAGATTGTAGTTATTTTAATATCATCTGTTTGATAAATAACTAGTATCGACATATGTTATAAAACTGCCCTTGTTTCTGGGTGGCTTCAATATTCCTGGTTTGGGTGGAAAGAGGAGCAGCCCTTCCTCCCCTGTGAGGCCTTAGTCATGGAACCCTCCATTGCCCTCTGGTGGCTGTGAGTATGTACTGCAAGGACACCTCATTTATCCACTGTTCTGTCTGATATGGTGGCCAGGACCCACAAGCAGCTGGAGAGTATGAAATGTCCTGGGTATTCCTGGCACAGATGTGCTGTACTTCTGAAACACCCACCAGATTGTACAGACTTAGTATGAAATTATGTAAAATATATTAATATTTGTATATCTAATTCATATTGAAATGATATTTTCAATCAATTGAATTAAACAAAATACATTATAAAAACTAAATTTACCTGTTTCTTTTAATCTTAAATGTAGATCCCAAAAGATTTAAATTACCTACATGCTTCGATTTTTTTTTTCTATTGGAAAGAGCTGTACTGCAAAGTAATCATATGTCACTTGCTTTTGAAACAGGAGAGGGTACTTTCTGGCACTTGAAAGAGAGGCCAAGTCTTAGCTTTGAAAATACAATGAGAGGCCACAGGATGGTGGTAAAAACCAGGGACTCTGGGGTCACAGGACCTGGGTCCTACTGCTGGGTTGGCTACTTTCTAGCTCTGATTCAGACAAGGCGCTCATCCTCTGTGCCTCAGCTTCCCCATCTGTGAAATGGGGTGATGGTGAAAATGCTTGTCTTATACTATTTGTGATTAAACACTGTAATAACTATGAAGTGCTGTGAATGGTGCTGATATGCATTAAGCACATATAAATGTTTACTTCTCTTCCTTGTCTAAATATCATTAATTCTCATCTTTATACTTACTATAAGCTAAATCATCAGAATAGTGAAAGGAGGAAATTATTGAAATAGAAAGTTTGGTTTTGGGACATTTGACTTTGCAAAATTTGTCTCTTCATTGCTGGTTTTAAGGAATTTGATTATGATATGTGTTGATGGTTCCTTTATATTTTCTGTGCGTGGGGTTTCTTGAGCTTCTTGGATATGTGGGTTCTGAAGTTTCACAGAACCAGAGTAATTTTAGCCAGTACTTCTTCAAATATTTTTTACCAACTACCCCCAAAACTTTTTGCTTTAAAGCCTGAAATTGCATGTATATTTGGGTTGTTAAAGTTGTCCTATCACACTGATTCTTCTGTTCATTTTTTGTCAAAGTCTTTTCTTTCTCTGTGGTTTCGTTTCTTTCTACAGCAACATGTCATCAATTCACTATTATTTTTTCCACTGCAGTGCTTAATATTCTGTCAATCTCAAGTGGAATTTTAATGTCAGACACTGTACTTTTCTTTTTTAAAAGTTTGACTTGGGTGTTTGTTTGTTTTTTTTAATGGCTTCCTAGTCTGCAGTTAACATAGTCAATCATTCCTTTACATTCACAATAAAGTGGAATATAGTTATAATAACTTATTTTGCTTTCTTGCCAACAAATTCAATCACCTGTGAGATTTCATGGTCAGTTTGCATTGATAGATTTTTTTGATTATTACGGGACATATTTTCCTGCTTCCTTCCAGGAAATTTTGATAGGTTTCAGGCCTGGTGAATATTTCCTTGTTTACTGCATAATGTTTGTATTTCTATACATATTTTTGTCTTCTACATTGCTCTACATTCAGTAAAGTTAATGGAAACTTACTGTTACACTTTCTTAGGTGGGACCAGAGCAGCATTCAGTCTTGTGCTGATTTCCCCACCAGTGAGGCAAAGCTCTTCTGACGAGTCAACCTGGTGCCTTGATTAGGAGCTTTCCCATTATGACTGTGGGTCAAGCAGGACTTCTGATTTGTGTGTGATCTCTGCGCATGCCCTCCAGTGTCTCTGGGTGGTTCCCCTATGGCCTCAGGAAGTTTGCTTCGAGGATGTGGTCATCAGAACTCATGAATAATTGCGGTTCCCTGAAAGCACACTGAGAGAGGGAGAATTGCCTGCACTAGGGTTTTGGGGTGATATTTCTGGAAGTAAATGTGGGAGACAAGATTGGTAACATACAATGTGGTAACAATTGAGGACTCAGCTGGGAGGTCCTGCAAGGTCATCCTGAACTGAGGCAGGGTCCCGGCATCCAGGCCTCAGGTTGTTCTTAGGCCTGGGCCACACTCTCAGAGGGGGCATGACCTTGGGAAAGGCAGTCTCTACAATGACAGCACTTCCCAGTGAGGGCACAGCTGTGAGCTGCCAGGGTCCCCAGCAGGGGTAGGCTGGTGGTTTAATTGTGAGGAGGGGACGGTGGTGGATTCCAAGTGTCCAGTGCACTGGGTGGCTCTGTTCGGAGTCCCAGGCTGCCGTGGATCCCGGGCCTTCATAAGCTCAGATGAGCTGGATGGTTCTAAGGTTTAATCCAGGACAGGACCAACGAGTGTCCCAGTCACCATCAAGTTGATATCCAGGGTTGATTACCACTGGATGTATGTCTCCCTCTTCGTTTCCTTCCACTCACCCCCTCTGTTCCCAACTCACACCCAGGCTCAGACGACACCAGGACAGTGTGGTCCTGCCAGCCCTGAATCCACTCCTGATTCAGCCCCTGCAGAATTCCCTGAGGGCTGAGAAGTGGGGGCAGCTTGGGGATCTAAGATCTGGAGAATTGGGCCAGACCTACTCATGGCTTTGTCACCAGTCGTCCTGGGGCTGTAGGAGAGTGTGACACAGATGGGGAAGTAAGTTTGTGTCTTACTTCCCAATCTGCCTGTGTCACTGTGAGTAATATCATCAGTGAGGCTCGACTGACAGTAATAGTCAGCCTCGTCCTCGGCCCGGGCCCCGCTGATGGTCAGGGTGACCGTCTTCCCTGAGCTGGAGCCAGAGAATCGGTCAGGGATCCCTGAGGGCCGCTCACTGTCCTTATAAATGACCAGCACAGGGGCCTGGCCTGGCTTCTGCTGGTACCAAGAAGTATATCTTTTATCCAGTAAATCTCCAGTGCAGGTGATCCTGGCTGTCTCTCCCAAAGCCACTGACAAAGAAGGCGACTGGCTCAGCTCATAAGAGGCCACAGAGCCTGTAGGAGAGGAGACAAGAGGGCGTTTGAGGATAAAGACCCATTCCGAGTAGATTCCACCCTGAAGCTGTGCCTGGACTGAGCCCAGGGTCTGGGGCACATCCAGCTCAGTGTCCTATGGGTGCTAAGCTTATGGGCAGGGCCTTGGGGTCGGTACCTGTGCAGAGAGTGAGGAGGGGGAACAGGAGAAGAGTCCAGGCCATGGTGGAGATGCCACAGGTTCTGCCTCCTTGCCCACAGATGGAGAACTGGTCTCTGGGCTGCTCTTATTCTCAAGAAACAGTTCCGGGGGGAGGGGAGGACCTTCATGCAAATTTACTTCCTTCCTTTTGTGGCTAGTTGAGTGTCTCCCACTGAGCAGAGAATAGCTGGGCTTCTGGAGTATTTAAATTTAGGCCCTCATTCCAGGCTTATACCCAGGTTCCCCAGAGCTCTCTGTGGGGTTGAGAGAGACTCCTGACCCAGCATCTGCATACTCACCTCAGGCTGAGCCCGGGGCCTAATCCATAGGCTTGGGGAGACCCCCCCCACAGTCATCCTGCCTAGTTATGAGGTCATTCATAGGGGTAGTGGTGGGGAGTGCTTGTAGGGACAGTGGTCATGCTGGTGTGCCAGAGACCAGAGGCCAGATTCCATGATCAGACACAGTGAGACTGGTGATGGAACTTTCAGGTAAGGTTTTTTTCTCTTCTTTCTTTTTGTTATGTTAGAAAAAAACAAAGAAATGTGAGATTTTTGGGGAGCTAGAGTTAGGCAAAAAATCTGGATGACACCAGATACATGATTCATAAAAAGAAAGGTTAATATATCAAAATTATTATTTTGTTTTGCAAAACTGTCTAAAGAGGATAAAAACCAAATAACAGATAGAAAATATTTGCAAACTAAATATCCAGTGAACAAATATTGTATAGAGCATAAAAAGAACGCTCTGCTAAGCGAAATACGTCAGACAGAAAAAGCCGAGAATCATATGATTTCACTGATATGTGGTTTATAAACCAAAAACAACAAAAGAACAAGACAAACAAATGAGAAACAAAAACTCATAGACACAGACAATAGTTTAGTGGTTACCAGAGGGTAAGGGGTCGGGGGGTGTAGATGAGGGTAAAGGGGATCAAATATATGGTGATGGAAGGAGAACTAACTCTGGGTGTTGAACACACAGTGGGATTTATAGATGATGTAATACAGAATTGTACACCTGAAATCTATGTAACTTTACTAACAATTGTCACCCCAAAAAACTTTAATTAAAAAAAAGAACTCTGTAAACAGTAAAAGGAAAACAAAAGTAATACATTGAGAATATGGTCAAGGGTCAAGATATGTCATAAAAGAGGATAGAGAGAGGGCAACAAGCTCATGGAAAGATGTTTGTCATAGCCATTAGGGAAATGCAAATTAAAATAACAAAGAGATATTTCCATGCACCTATCAGAATGGCTAAAGTAAAAAAAAGTGACAACCCCCAATGCTGGCAAAGCTGTGAAGAAATGGGACCACTCATCCCCTGATGGGAATGTGAAATGGTGCAGACACTCTGGAAGGAGTTTGGCAGCTTCTCAAAAACCTAAACTTGCAATTAGCACACAACTCAGCAATTGTGCTCTTGAGCATTTATTTCAGAGAAGAGACAACTTATGTTTCAGAGAAACTATACACAAGTGTCCATGGCACCTTTGTGCATGATGTCCCAAAGTGAGAACAATCCAGATGCCCCTCCATGGTGGATGATCAGACTTTTGTCCACTCAGACCATGGCTACTACTCAGCAATGAACAGGAGGGAACTCTTCGTGCAACAAAAAGTTTGAGAAATCTACCCGGAATTAGGTGAAGTGAAAAGCGACAATCCCAAAAGCTATATAGCACACGGTTCTATTTTTTATTTCAATAGATCTATTCTAAAAAGACAAAATTGTAGAACTGGAGAATAAATTAGTGGTGCCAAGGGTTAGTTAGGTGCAGGGGACAAAACCTCAGAGGGAGGAGGTGGGTGCTGTTCCCGAAGGACAGCACGAGGGACCCTGTGGTGATGGAAGTGCTGTGTGTCTTGACTGCTGTGGTGGACCCTACACGGGGGATAAAATCACATCGAACTAACTACACACACACAGTATATGAAGAGGAAAAAATTAAGGAGTTGATGAAAAAGGAGTAAAAAGCATAAAACAGAGATATACGGAAGAATTAAATAGATCACTAGTAACAGAAAAATCCAGAGTGGGGGAGAGAGAGAGGGAGAGAGACGCACAGCGAGCCTGAGGAGAAAGGCCGCCTCCTTGTCACACTCTCAGCCATATCAGCTCCACCTCGCCGCATGAGCAGGTCCTGTGACCTGTTTCAGCTGCTTCTTCTGGGGACTCCCAAGGCCACAGGGTACACAGAGCATTCATTTTTCTTTTTTTCAACACCTATATTGAGTAAAATTGATATCACACTAAAACTTTTTCTTTCCATTTTCACTTTTTGGTCTCAGAATCACCTGGCATCTATGAAGCCAAAACCACAGAGATGGAACACACAATGAAAGAGATACTTCACACTGCTCATTAGTCACTGTCACAGGACAGAGGTGACAGTGGTCTCTTAGTGAGACCCTGACCCTCTTGTAACCTTGACCATAAGAAATGGCCTCTCATGGACTCTTTGCCCCTCTCTGACCTGGGATGTGTGGTGGCAGCTCCCTCACTGGCTGGTCACCATCTAAGCACAGCAGGGGAAGATGATCTGTGTCTGCTCCCTTTCCACTCACTGTCATCACTTTTACAGAATGTCCCTCCATCTGTCTATCCGAGGCCACTGCTGACTAACGTCCATGTTATTAGCACCACAGGCCCTGGTGGACATGTATAAGGTGGGGTCCACACTGGGGTTTGGATTTAATTCTCTACCAATTCTCTTTCTAGCAGTGTCAGTGCTGGAGGAGACTTCTCGCTAGTGGGACCTGCAGGAGACTTATTTGGGACAACTTCACTGCAATCCTTGTAGAGAACAACTCTTTACTGGAGTGAGGAGGATGGAGACAGCCGTGTGTCCCTGTGACTCCAGCCAGCCTCAGTGACAGAGGTCACTGAAGGGCTGAGCCCTGAGTCCACGTCTCAGTCTGTTCCCTTGCACCCTCTCCACTCTCTCCCCGGATACTAGCCTCTCCTGCCCTCCTGTCCCCTTGGGAGTCACTCAGACCATGGGCAGCTCCTGGACTTTCATCTCAGAATCAGTCACGGGGGATGAACCTTCAAATCCCCGTCGACCCTGCTCAGTTCAGTGTCCTCCAATCAGCGTTATTATGGATAACATGGCTCGGCCATATTGACTCAAAGAGGTGAGTGTGTGCTTTTTTTCCTGAAAAGCTACAGAGAAAATCAACACATCCAATAAACTTGCTCTTCACAAATGTATTTGAGGCGGATCCCCCACAAGGCTGAGACTGAGGCGTGGGGGAAGCGATGTATTTTCCCCCTCAGTGTCCTCCATCCCCCATGCCCTGCCACTGTCCCAGTGGACTTGGTCCTGACCTGTCTTTAGAAACGTCCTGTGGGCAGATGTGAAGCCGTCCCGTCACCACAAGCTGAGAATCCCTCACAGCTGGAGAAGCCCAGGCCGTGCTCCATGGCGGTCCTGCTGCAGACCTCCTAACAAGCCCCGCTTTCCTACAGGACCCAGCTCTGCCCACACCACAGGATCAAGGCTCTCCATCCTGCCTCCTCTGAGGACCTCCCTTGGAACCTCAGTCCTACGTCACTCGTGGGGCACCTGATCAAGACACTCGTTGCAATGACTCTCCGGAGCCCTGAGATCATCTTTCCTCCATGAGCACAACCCCATGATGGGAGGCACACAGCCTGGTGGCTGCTGGAGATGTGGTCATTTCAGCCCAGTTACACTCTCAAGACCACATTCCTGCCTTGGCTGGTCTGGTCTCTCCCAGCGTTGTCCCCAAAGGCCTGAGTTAGAGGAAACAGAATGTTTGTTGTCAAAATGGCCTAAATTACAACCCATGTCTGCTTCTCCCTAGTGCTGTCTCACAGAGGAGCTGCAGGATGATGGGAGAAAATGAAATCTCAGCACCTGGGGGACAGACAGAGAGCAGCTCACCCTGCGTCCCTGTGGGGAAGAGGAGACGGAGGGAGGGAGGTTTTTGTCTCACTTCCCCTTTGTCTGTGTCACTGTGGCTTACCCGTACTGGCCATCAATACTATAGTCTGCTCCACAGTAATACTCAGCCTCGTCTTCAGACTGGAGGTTGGAGATGGTTAAGTAGCGGTCAGCCCCAGAGCTGGAGCCTGAGAAGCGATCGGGGATCCCATCGGCCTTGCTGTGGCTTCCATCACTCTTAACCACCATCACATACCGAGGGGCTTTCCCTGGCTGCTGCTGAAACCATGCAATGGTGTAGGTTCTGTGCTCACTGCTCAGAGTGCAGGTGAGCTTGGCCGAGGCTCCCAGGGAGGCAGACGCAGATGGGGGCTGGGTCAGCACAGGCAGAGCACAGAGACCTGGAAACGTAAAATACAATAGAGATACTGAACGCACCCTGACTGGACAGATTCCCCTCAGGACTGTGCTTGGAGGGAAATATTGGGGAGCAGGACCCCTGAGTGCCCTGGGACGCTCTGACCTGTGGAGAAAACCAGGGACAGGAGGTAGAAGGAAACCCAGGCCATGGTGGGGAGGGTCTTCCAGGAGCTCTGCCCTGAGGCTGCCCAGCTGGGACTGGCCTCTCCAAGCTCCTGTCTTATTCTCTCTTCTTGCAGCTCAGGAAGGGAGGAGCATGAATGCAAATCTATTTTCTCTTCCCCAAGTGTCTGTTTGAGCTCTTATCTGAGCCCTGAGCCAAGGGTCTCCTGCTGATAATTTCCTGAGGTCAGAAGAAGGGCCAGGTGTGGGTTTCAGAGTGGATAGTTGATTGTACCCAATAGAAGTGTCTTCAAAGGAACATCAGTCACGCCCTTTGCACTGAGCTTGGCCCAGGGGAATAGGACTTATTTGGGTCCCCAAACCAGGACCCACAGTGCCCCCTGTTGCCCCCGGGATAGATGTCATCATACATGTATGAGTAGTTCACAGAAAGACTTTTGTCCTTAAAAGTCCTTAATAGATGCAGACCCTTGATAAATTTTTTACCAGCTCCCCCTCACCCGACATCATAATAACCCAACATCATCGTTCTGCTAAAGGCACAGCCTCCTCCTCCAGTCTAATGAGGAGGGAGTTGTCATTCTGAGAAAAATGTTTTCCTCAAAGTCCCTCAGACAGTGATGGTGAGTCAGGATTCCAATCCAGGAGACTGACTCCAGCTTTCCTTTGAGCCCCCTCCCTACTCTGCCCCTCACCATGCCGCATATCCTCCTCCTCCACATGTCCCAGACCTCTTGGGCTTCTCATGTCACAACCCTGTCTTCTATATTCAGGTGCTCTGTCCTTCCTGAGTCTGTTCTGAGGAGTGTCAGATCTTCATGGTATTGGAATTTGCATTACCCAGTGAAACACGGGACTGTCTGTGAACAGAGGTGGGGACATTCAATCTGCTCCCCCCATGGCCAACAACACGGATTACATGTCAGCATGACATTGGGAATCAGGTAACTGGGCTCCTCTCGTCAGGCAAGGGTACTAACAGCTCAGAATTCCTTTTCTAACATGGTCCAGGCTATTGCGTTTGGACAACTGTCAGAATAGGAAGAGAAATCTTATAAATTTTAATAAATATGATTGGCAAGATACATTTTTACCTATATCTCAAACAAATGTATTTATTTTCAAAGCTAGTACAATCGAGGGTGATGTAACCTAGCTGGAGACATTGTATGTAGAAATGACGTGTGAAGCACTGTGGTGATACCTGTGTAGAGACAGAAAGACCCCATGGCTCACCCCTCAGAGTTTGGTCTAAAAGAGACAATTGAAGATAATAGGAGGCCACCTGCCTCCCATTACTATTCCCAGCTAAGCAGGTGACACATGGCTTTCTCTGACCTTCCCACCTGATGTTTCCACTCCACACACTTCACACCTCAGGGTCTCCCCATGGAACCCCACTGTCCACTCCTGCAGGCCAGTTCTCCCACCTGTGCTCTGGGTCATGACAACATGGGAGGTAACCTGTTAGTACCGTCCTGGGAGAACTGACTTTCATAAATACGATCTGTGCTTGTGAATTAGGCCAATATGTGCCTTTGTAGACAATAGTCAGTCTTCCAACTCAATAAAGTATTCCTTACAATCCCCCTTCCCTCTAGATCTCTGCACAAAATATAACTTTATGACTTATGTGAGGTTTACGGAAATAATCTTTCCACTGAAAGGTATTCTTGTACCAATATTTATTTTAAAATTCACACAAACAATTGTCATTTATCACACTGACTAATAATAAAAATGTGTTTGATGGTTCAGAATTATCTTTAAAACTGTCATTGTATTTAATATCTAGTCTTTGATAAGGAAGAAGTATAGTGTGGATGAAAAAAAGGGGTGTTCTACGGAAAGTAACCTCATAGGGTGATCTGGTTATAAATTCCTACCTGGGCAGGTCATGGTGGGTAGTTATGCTCCAGGCATATGACTTCTCTAGTAAAAGGCTTACTTTTGCCTCATGCAGGCCTTGTCCATTATGTTTGTGCATTTAGGTTAACACACCTTTGAAATAAACTGTAACCACCCTCAAGAAAGTACATAATCTTATTAACTATCCTTAATCAATGCCTGCCTTGTTTCTCCCATCTCTGTGTAATCCCTCTTTAATTTCAAATGCATAAAAGAAGCTGCAAAACTGTTATTCTTGGGAGCATTGAGATCTTGCTCCCCAGCATATGTCATCAGTTTGGCTCGAATAATCTCTTATAAATATTCTCTACAGGTTTGGACATTTCTTATGTTGACAGTGGAAGCATGTTATAAGAATTCCCAGGGAGGCCAGATGGCTCAGTTGGTTAGAGCATGGGCCCTGAACGACAGGGTTGGCGGTTTGATTCCCACATGGGCCAGTGAGCTGCGACCTCCACAACTATATTGAAGGACAACTACTTGGAGCTGACGGGCCTTGGGAGAAACACACTGTTCCCCAATATTCTCCAATAAAATTAAAAAAAAAAAAAAAGAATTCCATTATTTCTAGGAGCAACCATTCTTCCCTAGTGAGGCCCCTGCGTGAGGCCTCTGGGTAGTGGGACCCTCCGTTGTCCCCTAATGGCTGAGTATATACTGCAGGGACAGTTTCCTAGAGGAAACCTAATCCATCTATCTTGCTCTGTCCAATATGGTGGCTATAAGCCACATGCAGCTTTTGAGAATGACATGTGGGTCGTCCCAGTAGAGACATGCTGTACTTCTTAAATACACATCAGGTTTGAAAGACAGTATAAAAATAATGTAAACTATATCAATATTATTGTATTTTATTTCTATTAAATAGTATTTTTCAACTAAGTTAAATTATATAATGGAAACTAATCACCTGTTTCATTTAATCTCTTAAATGTGGCTACTGGAAAATTTTTAATTACATATGTGGTTCAAATTTTATTTCTATTGGATAAGACTATACTGCAAAGTCACCATACCATAAGTCACTTGCTTTTGAGAAAGGAGAAAGAACTTTCTGGCACCTTAAGGAGAGGCCAAGTCTTAGCTTTGAAAGCACAATGAGAGACCACAGGATGGTGATGAAGCCCAGGGACCTGGGATCAAAGACCTCGGCTTGCTGCTGGGTCGACCACTTTCTAGTTCTGACCTCAGACAAGATGTTCATCCCTCTGTGCCTCAGCTTCCCCTTCTGTAAAAGGGGATGATGATGAGAATGCCTATTTAAGAGTATCTGCGATTAAACAATTTAATAAATATAAAGCACTGAGAATGGTGCTGGTATGTAGTAAGCCCACATGAATGTTTATTCCTCCTCCTTCTATTACTATCCTTAGCCCTTCACCTTATACTTAATATAAAGCAAAGGCATCAGAATAGTGGGAGGAAGAAAGATACAGAAACATAGAAAGTCTTGGTTTGGGGACATTTGGCACTGGCAATGTTTCCTGGCAACACCAACCCTCCTGCAAGAAGCTGCTTCCTTGAATACCATGCAAGTCAGTCTATTATCAACTGTCCTCCACTCTCTCTGTGATAATGGGAAGAGAGAACAGATCTGAAAAGCTGGATAGAGAAGTCCCCATCCCACAATGGAGTGGACAACAGTAGCTCGAGGCAGGATCTCAAGGTGATACCCCTGCTCTCTCCCAGCCTGAACTCTGAGCCTTCTGGACATCATCTATACCTACTTCTCTCAAGAAAATCAAGTACACGTCTGAGCACGCAGACCACAGCCAGAGACAGAGACTTTATTCCCAAGTGGCTTCATAAGCTGATAACCTCAAGGGCTCACTTTGCTGAGTGATGAGAGACAGGCAGAGACCTCATTTCTTCAGTCTTGAATCTGGAAGGTGTTGCATTCCAGGGGATAGAAGTCAAGTCTAGAAGCTCTGGAGGGCTTTGGTTTCACTTCCTTATTACGTAGAAACGGTGAGAAAGAGCCCCATCCCTTTCCCTGCATAGAAACAGCAACACTAATCAGCCGCGTGGCTCCGCTGAGCTGAGAGATGCTCAAAGAAGCTGACTTGTCAGACTTGGGTCCTTAGATACAATCTGAGGTATCTAAGGTTTGATTGTTGACCCCATGTCCACATGCTGTTCCTTCTGGGATCATGATGGGTCCTGACCACATGTGGACCTGTGGCCAAGAGCTTTGGTAGCAGGAGACACTATTATAACCCTCAATGTCACTGCTGCTTCAGCACAGGAGATGTGATCATGTTTGGGAGATACTAAGAGGCCAAGGGGGCAGAGTAAAGACAGATTGTGTCCCCAACCCTAACAGGAAGGACAGGTGTGGACAGGGGTGATTGCAGGGCCAAGGCCCCATGGACCCTGAATGGGAGGGAGAGCAGGTCTCCTGTGCTTCACAGACAGTGCCTTCCTGTGGTGAGTAGCACGTGAGCAGGAGTGAAGCCACTGCAGTGTGGTCCTCGGAGGACCAGTAGCACAGGCTCCCCGGGAGCCATCAGACATGCAGGATCCTGGGCCCACTCTGACCTGCGGCTGTGGCAGCTGCATCTTAGGAGACACCTGGGGACTTGTGTGCTCACTGAGGATCCAGAAGCTCTGGCTCAGGTCACCATGGAAACCCTCACTTCCTCCCTTTTGTGCCCCCAAGCCCTTCTTAGACCACCTGGGTCTTGGTGATTAACTGTTCTGCCCTCATCAACTGAGCTTGATTCAGATGCTAGACCCAGCAATGATGTGGAGGATATGTTTTAAGAACAGACATTTCACAAGCCCCCTGGGTGTGTGTGGGGATGCCCAGATAGAAATAGATGTTCGTGACATTTTCTGGTTCTCAGCTCCAGTTGATAAGGACTTTCCTACTTTCTGCACATTATGCTCTCTCTGTCTTCCAGCCTCTGCATGTGTTTCTCTCTGACTGAAACCTTTCCCATGACCCTGCTCCTCACCCAGAGAGTGCCTAAATCCCAGTCATCTTTTCAGTTCTGTGTACGTATCGCTTGTCTAGGAAGTGGTCTCTGAACATTCAGAAACACAGAATTACAATCCTTTTTTATTTATCATTAAGCGTCCTCACAGTTGGATGTGGGACATCCAGAGTCTACATGAAATAAAACCCCCATCACAACTCTACACCTCGATTCTTACCTTTATTATGTTCTAACAGGATTAGATAAGCAGTAAGAAGCAATGTCTGTTTGTATGAAAACATTTTAAGTGACTATTGAGATAATCATGTGGCCTTGTCCTTTTACTATTAATGTGGTATTTTATTATTAATATGGCATTTAACATTACTTGATTTCCATATGATAAAAGAACCTTGCATTCCTGGGACAAATACCACTTGGTCATGGTATTTAATATTTCTTATATGTTATTAGAATCAGTTTTCTAGTATTTTGTTGCTGTTTTTGTTTCTATATTCATAAAAATTATTGATCTGTAGTTTTCTTGTGATATCTTTGTCTGGTTGAGGTATCAGGGTAATATTGACTTCATAGAATGAGTTGCTAAGTGTTCTCCATTCTGTTTTCTTAAAGAGTGTTTGAATAATTGGTATTATTTCATCTTTAAGCATTTGGTAGAATTTATCAGTGAAGCCATTGGTGCCTAGACCTTTTTTCACGGGATTTTTTTTATTACTAATTTAATCCCTTTACTTGTTATAAATTTAATCAGATTTCGTATTTACTCTTGAGTTGGTTTTAGTAGTTTGTATCACACTACCTTTTTTTTTTAGAATGCACTTGTTCATAGTATTCTCTTTTAGTACTTTTTATTTAATGTTAGTCGTAATGAGCCCTCTTTCATTGTGTACCCCTGCACCAGTCAGTCATTGGCTACAGAAGCAAGTGGGTAGTTTCCAAGCACCTCTTCACAAGGCAATGTCAATCTTCAGAGAACCACATGCATATCTCCAGAGAAGGATATCTATGTGAGCAGGTAGCCAGAGCTCCCTCTGTTCCTGGAAGATGAGATTGTGGCATAAGAGCTGTCAGGGACAGACCCAAAATCCAATTAAATAAATGTTTTTTTAATAAGTCGACTGAGACATGGCACCAATAACATCCACTACTGGTATCATTTGAAAAACTTTTGCCAATGTGCATGTATTATCTAGTTTTCAAATTCATATTAATTAAATTTATTCCAAAGAATTCACAAATTCCCAAAACAAAAGTTCTGTGACCCAAAACTATGAAACTCATACCATTTTATACCTCTTCCCTGTTGCACTGAGCCCTACTGAAGCAGTGAGGCAACATCCACAGTGCTCTGAAGGAAAGAAATTTGTCCCAAGAACGTTATATCCAGTCCAACCATTGGCTGTGTGAGAACTGGTTTTTGGGTGGGTTTCATCCCTTGCCCAGAGATTTTTCTCTCTGCTCACAGTGCTGCTACTCCAGGCTGAGTACACTGATGTTTTTATTCAGCTGCGCATTAGAAGCTATCACTGTGAAGCAGGTGCATTGTACCAGACTATACAGAAGTACTCAGCCTCATCCTCAGGCTGCGCCCCAGCAATGGTGAGGGCAGCTCGGCCTCCAAGGATGGAGCCTGAAAAGCGGTGGGGGACAGATGCCGGGCGTTTGTCCATCTGGTATATGAGCTGCTGAGGAGCGTGGCCAGGTTTCTTCAGGAACCATCCTGGAGCATTCCCAGTTGTGACAGGTCCCGTACTCATAGAGCAAGTGAGAGTGACTGTCAGTCCAGGCATCACTGTGAGGGAGGGCTCCTGAGTCACCACAGGCTGGGAGCTGACAGCTGAAAAGAACAGAAGAGGATGCCCATGAGCACTGAAGTTGGGGCGACCCTCCACATGACCCCTTGTTCTTGCCACCTCCCCAAAGCCCAGGGATTCTCTCCTGACCTGTGCAGAGGCCCATGAAGTGGACAGTGGTCCAGGACATGTTGGCGATGCTCCTAAAGACACTACTTCCTAAGGACCTCGCAGCTGGAACTGGACTCCTCCAACTTTAACTCTCCACCTTCTCCATCTCTTCACTGAAGGGTGGCCTCCATGCAAATCTCCACCCAGTTTCCTGCTTGAACTTAGGGCTGAGTCCCAGCTGGTAAACACTCTGCTAGATGAAGGGTGGGTGGAAAAGAAGGTGGGTGGTGGTGAGGGCTTTGTTTCTGTTTTCCTTCTTCCTGTCGCCCGCCCGCCCTGAGTGTGAGGGTTATCACAGCTGCTGAGGCACGCTTGGTGAGCACTTAACGGAAAATGCAAATGCTATCAGTTGAAAAGTTTCACAGCTGGGCCCAGGCCCCCACAAAGAGAGATGTGGTCCCACAGTGCCCCCTGCTTCTTGCACATCCAAAAGTCTCCTTTCCCCCAAGCAACTCAGGCCTGACAGATTCAACTTTGGGCCTTGGGCTGATTTCTGAAACAATCCTCAGTGCTTTTTTGAAAACCTCCAAATCAAACTGCTCCATTTCAAGTCCAGTTCCAGCTGCGAGGTCCTTAGGAAGCAGTGTCTTTAGGAGCATCACCAACATGTCCTGGACCACTGTCCTTTTCCTGGGCCTCTGCACAGGTCAGGACAGACTCCCTGGGCTTTGGGGAGGTGGCAAGAGCATGGGGTCACATGGAAGGTCACCATGACTCCAGTGCTCATGAATATCTCCTTCTGGCCTGTTCAGCTGCCAGCTCCTGGGTCTACCCAAGCTTAGAAGTCCTAAAATCCAGCCAGATACTCTGTCCCCAATACTAGCAGTGCCCCCTAGTGCCTTCTGACAGAAGGAGATATGTGTAGTCATTTGGATACTTCCTTCTTTGATCCACCCAGAAGCCTTTTCATTTATGCACTTGAGGAATCCGGGAACCTGAAACTCTGTGTTGGGTGTTTATTTACTAAGGCTTTCCCCAGACCTCATGGGGCCAACTGAAGAAGGGAGGATGGAGTGGTGGATGTGACCCCATTCTTCAGGGCTCGGTTGGATATTTTAAATACGTCACTGTTCTCTTCAATTCGATTGGATGGTGGCCACCACATTGTAAGACGACTCGCTCAGCTTCAGGGATTTGGGACCTTGGAGACAGAGGCACCAATAAGTCTCTGGAGATTATTTGCCTCCCAAAGATTTGACCCTAAATGGATCAAAAGCATTCCTCCATGACTTTCAATTACATGATAAGGGAACAAGAGAGGAAGGGAAACCGAGCTATCTGCTTAATATATGTATACTACATACACAAATATATTTATAACAAAATAAAGAAGAAATAGTCATGACAATTATAGTCCTCATTTCTATAACTGGTCACGTCATCATAGCTCGTATTTATAATTACCTTCTTTTACTACCCATTCTGTATTCCCTTTTGTTGCATCCTGCACAACACAAGCCATGGGAAGGCGAGGGAGGCGGCGAGGGTTAAACTCTCATAAAGAGACAGAGACTCAAATATAGTTAAATCACAGAGGACAAAGGGACTCACAGCCTCAAGGGACTGGAGCCCTGAATTTTCACAATAGAGATCACATGATTAGGGGCAGGGTCTGCGAAACTCTTACACCACACAATAATCATTTATTCCAAATCCCATAATCGTCCCAAAGCAACCGATGCATACCATCCCCCAAATGACCAAGGTGTGGTGCATACAATCCCTGGGGGAACAAGTCTCACAAGATAAGATTATCCCAGGAGCCAAACAGGAGGGGCGAGATGCTATTGTTCTAATGGGTCCATTACACCTGAGGGTAAAGGACAATAGTTGAGGCATGCGTCAGCAGCTTCTCAGAAGAAGAGGGGCACAGCTACCTCCTAACTTTACATTAGCTCATGGGGGTCCTAGCGGGGTCCCGTCTGGCTTAGGTTGTTTCTCCCGTGAGAAAACTTACCGTCTTTGACTGCAGACCCTGCTTACAAGGACCAAACATGGAGACTTAGAGTAGCATAAACTCAACCCCAATGAGGGACAATCCCGCAAGGTCACCTTTCCCTAAGGAAAGATTGGAGGGGACAGACTGCTAGGTTGCTGAGTGACTACACCCTTTGCCTTCAGCAAGTACCTCCTCTGCTTATGGTTCTTGACCTAGTGAAGTGACCCAAACCTTCATTCATGAAGGGTCTGGGCTATTAGTAGCCCTGTCTAGACTGCCAGGTTGACCTTTGTATATAGAAGTTCATGTTTCAGAGTCTATGCATGAAACACCCTCTCTGCCACTATTGCCATTTTGTTCATGTGACCATTGGATGAAAATGGGGTGCCTGGGGAAAGAGGCTAACTAGTTTTCACAGAATGGGTTATCCTATCCACTCGATTTTTAAAATTATCCCTTGCTTAGGTCACCTATTGGTGAGTATTCACATAGAACACAATAATCTTCATTTTTTTTTTTTCCTCCAATTCGGAGAGGTCTATCCACATACCTCTTCCTCAAATTTATTTTTTCTCTACTTTTCCAATCACATTCCTTTCAGGTCCCTGACCATCCAGTCAAACCAATGACTCAATATAATCATACATCTGGCCATTTCTCCTTCCAAAGTGCATGACCAGGTGCATTATAGGAAGTTCTGACCACTGGGGAGATGTCCTTTCACCACTGTCTTTTAGGGATGTCTCAGAGAGGGGCTGTAGTGCTGTGCACTTTTGGGTTGTTCTTGCAGAATCATCTATAAACCAGCCCTGAGACTTCTCTTCCTCTGTTAACCCATCACAGAGAACTTGCCCATAAGGCCAGGGGTGCAGGCTGGGAGACAGAAGGCAGTGTAGCGGGAGTGGGGAACATGGGCATTTGAGCCACCTCTTCATGCAACTTATTTGTGCCTTAAGAACCTCATTGGGTCCAGTCACATAAATACCATTTCCATTTGATGATGGAGCATTGCCGTGCATGCTCAGCTTTATGGCTGGGTGGGTCAGATAACACCCAGTTCATGACAGGATCTCAAATCACAAGGTAACTACATTCTGGAACTGGAGAAATAACCACAGAGTGTATTTAGGAACACACTGGGCCCACAGTGAGACAGACCTGAGAAAAAACTCCATTGATCACCTGATCTCCATAAGACCTTACTCTGACTAGGGGTCCACAGTGATGTTTTAGGTTTCTTGGAATCAATGTCAATTCAGAAACAGTGTCCAGTAGTCCCTGCAAGGTCTGATTATTTCATTTCTCCCAATGCACAGTTACTCTGGTAAAGGCCATTGGATACTTTGGGGAAGGTCGGGAGAAAGAGCAACAGTATACATTTTTGATAATGTCTCCAGGTCTTTCGTCAAGGGACTCTCAGCCTCCCCTTTATCCAAGGGGTTCTGGGTCTGTAAACTGGCTCAAGTCTAGCAATTGACTGAGGGAACATGACTCTCTGTTTTTATCATTTGAGTTTGACTTTTGTTCACTTGACCTAGAAGTTTTCTGCTTATACAGGTCAAGTAAGAATTTAGTAAGCTTCCCATTATTTCATTTCTAGGATCACCATAAATAACTAGCACCATAGGTCTGCATGAGTCAGATTATTCTGATTGCTGCTTTGCCCACCTTGCCTTTGGCAGTTGGTGCCACCACTTGGCCCCTTCTACCCCAGGATCCAATTACTCCCACTGCATTTAGGTTTTCTGATTGGGTGGCTGCAGATACCACTGTAAGGTCTGGCCTAGAGAAAAGTGACCACAAAGTTCTTCAAGGATGTTGAGGTTCCTCTTACAAATTTATTTCTCAAAGTATTGGTGACAAGTGTGTCTTTTGGACTTTCCAAGTGTAGGTGAATAGGTCTTAAATGACCTATTCTAATCCATTCTAACATGCCAGTCTCCCTCCCTTTTAAATCCCTTCCTCTACATTAAACCAAGGCAGGTCTTGCTTTTCCAATTCACTCGCTATGGGCCACCTTTTGGTCTGTTTCAGCCAACCAACCAAACGGTTAGAGCTCTTTCTAACTTCCTGAGCGGTATATAACATGAAATGCTGAATCTCTATATACTGAGTCCATATCAATAAATTCAGCCTGATCCAACTTTATGCTCTTTGCACCATTATCCTACACATTTAATATCCATTCCCACACATGGGATTTCTGTTCTGCGGATTTCTGTGTATATAAATTAGAAGAATCAAGTAGTCTTTTTGGAGTGTAATGTACCTCCTTGTGGGTCTCATTCTGTACCTCACCTTTAGGGACCTGCTGGGATTTGCGTCTAATTTTAGATCTAGAAGCAAAGAGGGTGAGTGGGTGGGTCCTGAGAGTAATCAGCATTGAACTGCATGGGAACGGCCTCATTGAGGCCATTACCTTTGCATCAGGCAATGCAGGGTTAATCCCCTCAGACAAAGGTGGGAAGACCTATACCAAGGTGGGGGGTGGGGGGATGGACGAGGAGGCTTCTTCCATTGAGGGTGGGGGGGCCTCTTTCACTGGCAAAAAACACTCATCAGAATTGAGGGGTTCGATGTCCTCGGATTCATCAGGGTTTTTCCACACATTCCATCCCAACTTATCGGATCCTATTCTATCCCAATCATTGTCCTCACTTTAACAGTAGGCACCTCAAAGCTGGGAGTTCAACTTGTGCTGTAATTTAGCCAATTGAAAAATGAGGTTCTGAATTTGATTTTCAGCAATTTCAGTCCAACTACTACCTGAGCTAAGGCTTTCCTTCAGGTCACACCTAGAAGCTCTTAGGTCTCTTAGGAGGCCCCTGAGCTGGGAATTCAAATCCCTGAGCTCATTTTTTCTCTCTTACTGCTTTGTCCAGCAACATCAGGAGCAAGCAACCAACATCATTATATTTCTTAGAGTTATAGAGTCTAACTTCAGCATGACAGGTACTTTGGAACTATTTCACAAACACTTTAAACCAGCTTTTTAATAATGATCCTAGAAACATGGACAAAGCCTCTTTAAATGAATAGAGAAACAGAAAATGTTGGCTAAGATAGAAAATATAATGCAGCACAAGACGGAACAACAGCCAATGAAAACCACAAGGATTAAAGGAATTAACAGCAGATTGGGCACTGAAATAAAAGATTTGGGACCTAGAAGTCATAGCAAAGGAAACTGATTTATGTAAAACACAGGAAGAGAAAATAAACTTTTACAAATGAAATATCATCAGCGAGTGTGGGACCAGTCAGCTGACTTCATAAACATATTATTAGGGTTTCTGAGGGAGAGGACACAGAGTGACATAAAATACACACACATCCGGAAGCTCAACCAACCCACAAGACACTAGAAATGTAACGAAAATCATTTCGAGGCTCATTATCACCAATTCTTATTTGTGTGGACAAATTTCCACGTCCCTCTTTGGCTTCACTGATTATTGATTTATTACAAAAATGTCAACTAAACGAGTTTGTTCCTTGACAAAACTATTACATCTTTTCTTTCTCTCTCTCTCCCTCTCCCGACCCTCACAACACAAACTCCAGTCACAAGAGAATTCTCCCTCTGTCTATTGTGGGTAAAATTGAGTGAATATACAACTATGTTTGTTCCTTCCTAAACCCCACTAAACCTATTGAGCATTATAGCCATAAGTCAGAATTTTATGTAAGAGACCAAGAAACAGGGAAATAGAAAACAACACAAACTTGGAAGCCAGGATGAAGGTGACAAGTGGTAACTGACTAAGACCTGACAGTCCAGTCCCAAGTCTGCAAAGGTTCCAACCTGACATATATTTTATTTTCATTCAGTTGTGAGTAGGAAGTGAGGAGTTGAGATAAATGAAAAATTAGAAGTGGGAGCGATTACAGAAGCAGGTAGATCTCCAGATTCTCTCTCCTTCTAGTAGTGAGGCTGGTAGACAACTGCCCAACCAGCCCCTCCCTGTACAGGTTTGTCTTTGGCAAAGGGAAAAACGCAAGTCTCTGGATTAGGGAGGCCAGGTGGAGATGAGTCTGAGAGTCTCATGAGGAAAACCCTGTGTGCATCACGAATATTGTATTCTCTACACTTCTTTCTGATAGGGATCTCCCACTGATGACTCCTCAATAGGCAATAGATGTACAGATTCATCTATGAGAAGACTGACTTATCCCGGGTGAAGACGGTTATGGTACCATCCTGTAATGTTTGGGAGTGTGTGGCCTGGATCCTGATTTGTTGTTTCCTGACTGGGCTAGGCTTGTCTTGAAATGAGCCAGTCTCCACTGTTTCAACAGCGAAGAATAATCTCTTCTCTTCCTCCAAGTGAAGTGATCTCTGGAATCCATGCTGACCTAAGCACAGAAAATGTGGGTGCCTAATCCCCTGCCAATATTCCTGTCAGAGAGCCAGGACCTGGCCCACGTCCAGCAAGACCACAGCCAACTCTAGGTTCCCTTCTCTTGCCTCTGGGGCCTTGTCTGTTGTCTTCAGGAGAGGCTCCAATAAATTCCCGGGAAGCTCCACCCGCAATTAAGCCTGAGCCTCTGTTGGGGTGAATGTCTCCTGGGGCCTCACCTGATTATCTTTTCCTCACTCAGCTGGTGTGTTGCTTGTTCTCACCATCTCAAAACTATATTGTTTGTGGATGCAGTTCTAGGAAGGTATAGGGAAGGAATGTAAAGCAAATCAATAGAGAGATTAACACCAAAGTCAGCACAGTAGCTAATAAAGGAGTGGGATACAGGAATATGCTCTGGGTGAGTAGATCCAGCCATGGGTACATGTGATTTTTGTTTATTATTCTTTCTTAATTTGTGAATATTCATTTCACGCATGTTCTTTAGGAAAGATGCATTTCGTAACAGAAGATATTTAGGGGGAAAAGCTGAAATGTACCTGAATTTATTTCCTTCCTTTAGCTACATAGACACAAACGCAGAACAAATGCAGATGTTCAGAGCATTTTCATGAGAAACCGCAAGTCGAAGGTGGAAAACCTGTCCATGTAGCCGTTTGGAAGTGGTAGAAACAGTCACCTCGAACATGTGACAAAGACATTGGAAAAGAAAAAAAAAGAGCCAATTACAGGACAGAGTCCCCTACTTCAGTTGTTGAAGTTGACACCCACACCCCCTCCCTGTCCCTCTCCATCATGTCGAGGACATGTTCAAATAATAGATAGAAAAGAAGGAAAGATGCTCCTCAATGGGGAATCCTTAGGTCTAAGATGAAGGAAGAATGAAGCCTTTGCTGCCTCCTGATTATTTTCCTAAGAATACATAGTGTATTTTTATTTCCTCACGATGTGAATCTAAGATTTTCATTACCTAAGTTACGAAAAGAACACTCTGCCCTTGAGTTGTGACCGAAGAAGACACAGAAAAATTAGTGGGGTTCCATCAATCGCTTAATAGATAAAAAACATGAAGCATATCTGTACGATGCAAAATCATTCAGCCATGAGAAGAGATGAAATCCTCATACATGCTTCAACATGAATACCTTGAAAACACTTTGAAAAGTGAGAGAAAGCAAATACAAAGGGCCACATAGTGTCTGTCTCTGTTTATGTGCAATGCCCAGAGTAGGCAAATCCGTAGAGACAGAAAGTAAATCAATAGTTATGAGGCGGTTGAGGGAAGAGGGAAATGGGGAGTGACTGCTAATGGACGAGGTGTTACTCTTACGGGGATAAAAACGTTCTTGAATTACAGAGTGTAACGGATGTACACACTTGGCAAATATAGTAAAAACCACTGAATTATACGTACAGCTTGAAATGATGACGATTATGCCATGTGAATTCTTGAAAAAAATAGAATATTAAAATTAGGTGCTGGTGAATACAACTTACTCTGAAATGATTCAGAAAATAAATAAGTTATGTGTGTGTTATGTATGTATATTTACATGTACATCTATGTACCTATACATATATATACACAAACAAAAATGACACATATTCGCATATACATACACATACATATACACATATAGGCTGAGAGAGATGAAAAACAAAACAATATAATGAAATGAAAATATGATAAAATGTTAAAAATTAGAGAATCAGGGGAAAGTGAAATAAGTGTTCTTTTATTACCATTAAATTTTTAAGTTTGTAACTACTTCAAAACAAAATAATAACAAGGGAAAAAATGAAAATCTGAGTTTAGGAGTGAGGAGACTTGAGTGAGCTCAGAGGAGGTTTTGGTCTCATTTCCCCACGAACTTGCACCACTGTGGTAAATACTACTGCTCGTAAGTGAGCAACAGTAATAATCAGCCTCGTCCTCAGGCTGGAGCCCAGAGATGGTCAGAGAGGCCGTGTTGCCAGACTTGGAGCCAGAGAAGCGATCAGGGATCCCTGAGGGCCGTTTTGTCACTTCATAAATCAGGAGTTTGGGGGCCGTGCCAGGGCGCTGTTGGTACCAGGAGACAAGGTTATAACGTCCAACGTCATTGCTGCTTCCAGCACAGGAGATGGTGACCGACGTCCCAGGAGTGCCAGACACCGAGGGAGGCTGAGTCAGGGCAGACTGGGCCCAGGAGCCTGAAGAGAGGAAAACACACTCTGGTGAGTTCAGTGCTGGAGCCCAGGAGGACCTGAGGAGGAGGAGACAGAGGGTCAGCCCTGCCGTCCCTGTGGTCTCTTCCCCGGAGGACTCACCTGTGCCCTGAGTGAGGATGGTGAGGACGAGCAGAGCCCAGGCCATGGTGCTGATACCCCAAGAGTGCTACCTCCTGAGCCCCCAACCCTGGGCCTGACTCCCCCACACCTCTCTTATCCCCTCCCACTGCCTCAGAGGAGGGAGGGGCCTCCATGCAAATCTGCTTCCTGCACCTGCCTCTTCTCACCCTTATCTGACCTAGCCCTTGATCCTAGATTCCTCTCTATCACTGTACAGCAGAGACTAGCTGAAGGATTACAATGTTTTGACATGTATTTTCGAAGTCAGGACAGACTTAGCCCATGACAGTGACCAGGAAATGGATTCAATGTAAAATGTCCCTTCCCTTTCTGTTACAGGAGCCAAGGTGGTTCCTGGCTGAGGAATTCTAGCACTTGAACTCTGTGCTCTGAGGAGACGGTGAGGACAGGGTCCAAGTCAGGCTGGAAGAGATCCCATCACTCTAGTTCCTAGTCACCAAGAGCAAAGCTGGGTACTTGAAATTTTCCTTTGATCCTCCGGGTCATTGTTATGCATTGATCTGTGCCCTCTCAGTGCATTGACCTGAGGCTGAGGCCTGAGTCTGAGCCTTGGGGTGCACTTATTGTCCTTGTAGAAAAGAACTTATTCAGTTATAACAGATTTGGGATGTTACCCCCATGTCCATTTAGAAATGCTCAAAGGGAAGCAACTCCCAGGACTCCATGCGGTTCAGGGTAAACCACAGCTATGACCTTCCCCACATCCAGGTCTTTACTGCGCCCTAGTGGCTATAGATGGTAGCTCCCAAACACCAGGGAAGACAGCTAAGTGTGGGCTGGAAATCCTGCTCTGTTTCTCCACCTGTCCTCCCTCCTGCCCCTCCCAGCGTAATGCAGATCCCCTGGTCCCTTCTAGTCCATCTAATGCTCCTTCCCATTTTTCCTTTACCACCTCCAGAATGGAATGTGTCTCCTGCCACACCAGGTGCTCAGATGCTCTCCTTCAGGATCTCACTACCTGTCCAGGAAGGTCTCTTCACAGGGGTAGTGTCCTGAGATGACTCTCTGGTTAGGGCCGAGAGCCCTAATTGTTTGTGCTTTAAATATTTATGTGCTATATTACAGTAGATGATTTAGATAATGTTGTCCTTAGTGTGAGATGACAGTATAATGGTAGTAAGTCAATGAACTGCTCAGAAATCCATCAGCTGGGATTGTGAGCCAAGGATCCATTTCAGTGAACTGAATCCTCGTCTCCTGGGAAAACCATGGTGTGCATTCCAGATATCCACATCCTTCATTCAGGAAGCAAAGCTCTCATCTTCACGAGATTCTACCTTGTCCTCTGTTTCTAGTTCTGTTAGTACTAGGAGTAACTCAGAGTCCCCAAGCTACTGGAGTCCCCATTCCCATTTAAAATTGTTTTGGATACATGTATCCACAAGAAATAAGACAGAAAAATCATAGGCAATCAAGGACATGGCAACGGTAGAAGGAATTAAGGCCGAGACCATAACAAAGCCAGAGAAAACAACTTTATTCAGGCTGCAGGGCTAGACAGAGTAATTACCTCTGGTATAGGAGATGAGGGACATTTAGCTTGTAACAAAGCCATTCATGATACAGTGTCATGCAGGGTGTCATGTAGGGTCTCTGGTCCCGCTCCCTTCATAAGAACGCAGGACATGGCGAGGCCAAAAAGGAACATCCACGGAGCCATAGATAGGGGAGTCATACCACTGTAGTCTCGCTGGCGGCTGGGCTGGAGACACAGGAAACAGGAGCCACACAATCTGCAACTCGCCGTCCACTTGTCTCTGCCAACTAACCTCACTTGGTAACTGCAATCCGCCTCTCTGCAATCCACAATCCACACTTCGCCTCACTAACTGCAATCTGTGCTTGCCAGCCACCATCTTCTTGCTCGCCCCCATTTGCTGCTAGCGTAGCCACAACAGTTATATTAGTGTCCAATGGCTAACTAGCCACCGCTGATGGCCATCCAATCACAGTTGGCCATTTACTACCTGAGCCAGCACCTTTCCAAGTGAGGCTGAGTGTAAACTACACTCCTGGCTCTGTCCCCACACAGAGGCCTCCAACATTAACAGCCAACATACCGGGAAGGGCCAATCAGCTTGTAGTTAACAATTTCAAAGTGCCGAGAACATGCAGTCTGAAGAGATAAGGTAATAGCCCCTTGTCAATCACAGGTGTCAATCAAGTAGTAGCATACTTGGAGAGGAACAGTCCATCCCAGATAAAACCTGCAGGCTCCTGCGCGCAACACATTTTGGAGCCTTGCTTTGGCTCGAGGACCAGCTCCAAACCCTTGGAGTGTACTTTTTCTCCTAATAATGCCACTTTTGGGCCTTCGCCCCTTTTAGCCTTGCCTTTTTTTGGGCCCACTCCTAATTCTTTGGAGTGTACTGTCCCTTTTAATAATGGACCTTGAGCCATTGCTTCTGCCCGGGCCCGCTCCTGTTTCTTTAAAGTGTACTTTTTCTTCTAATAAACTGCTTTTTCACTACTTTTCCTTGTCTCTTGTTCAATTCTTTGCTCGAGATGCCAAGAAACCTGGACACCACATCAAGGTGGGCCCATCCTTCGGTAACAGCGGCTAAGCTTGCCAGTTTTCCTCCCTGACGCCCAGGTTTGATCCCCGGGTGTAGGAGCCAAACCCAGACTTCTCACCGAGAAGGGCCCACTCTATGGTAACAACAAGATATGACATGGAAATACTAATCATGACTGCCCCAAATGAGGTAAAATGGCCATTTGTACATAATAGGATTAATATCAATAAAGCCAAAGCAAATAAATTAAAAATACACAAATATTAACTCTTGAATACATATCTCTCAGGCCAAAATAATTGTGATTCTTTAAAATATAACAATTTATAAAGAAAGACTAAATATCCACAGGTAGTTCAGTAGCAAATGAATGGCTTCTGATTCAGAGATTCTAAAGACTCCTAAAGGTAGTTGCCCTGAAGTGCTGAGTTCTTACTGCAGTGAACAGAAAAACATTGGCAGATATTTTGACCATAGTGACACCCAAAACATTTCAAATCTCTTTTATCAAAAACAAATGTTGTTTCATTATTTTAAAAAAATGAAAATGTGTACTGTTGCATTATTTGAGAAAATACAGGAGGCTGTTCCTACAGTTTGAGAGTCCACATATACAAGAAACAAAACGCACTGGTAGCTCCAGAAATGTCATATTGGGCTGATCCTGTTCACTCTACCTGTAACTACTGGTTCTCTTTGTAATAGTCCTACTATAAAACAGTAACCACCTTCTCCCAAGGAAGTTGTGGTCCCACCTTAAGGAGAAACAGTAGAACAGGCGATGGTGGCTCCTGGCAGTCCTATGCACATCGACATGACTTATAAATGGTCCTGCTATTACCGTCATGGAGCAGGACGTACGTGAGGTGCCATGGAGCGTCACCAGAGCAGTTGTCACTCTGCTTCCTACTGGTGTTCAACACAAGGACACACACACACACACACACACACACACACACACACACACACCACTTGCACGCAAGCTAGGCATCTCACCAGCCTTATACAGACATGGGTACTATGTGACTCGGAACCTTATTCTGTGTCTCCAATAGTAGAGACCCCTTCTCAACATGCTGTGACCAACCTAAGGAGTGGTCCACATATGTCAGTCCTGTAGCCTGGATGATTAAAGCAGGAAGATACCGACTCTTTACAGGGAAAGAAAAAAGTTATTGACAATACGTTTGAAAAAAATAACTTAAATGGAGAAGATCATAAGAAAGAATGAGCTCCCAGCTAAGGTTACCATCGACCAGGATTTGACAGGGAGCGAGGTCCTTTCCAGGACTGGCTAAAGCTGAGAGACATCTGGCAACCTGGGATGAGGAAGTCTCTGTACCAGGTCTTCAGGGACTTAAGCACTGCTCAATTCGATGGCCAAGGAACCTTGTTCTGATAGTTATGTGTGCATGTATTTAGTGATTCAGCATAACTGATTGCAGTTAGAATGGTTCATAATGGATATCAGATAATTCCAGGGATCCCTTTGAAATGGGGGTCAAGCCCACCAATATCTCTTCCTATTGGAACAAAGAGGACATTTTATAAAGAGCACATTCGAGTGGAAAACTGTCCAAGTGCAGGCTTCATCCAGGAAAGCGGTTCTGGGATCTGAAAGAAGGGTGATTTGAGGAAGCACAGTGTTTTTCGTTCAAAGGCTCTTCTCCAAACTTCCTTGGTAGTGAGTCAAAAGGAAAGGCAGTAAAATTTTTTTTAAATTAAAAACGGTAACGGTTTCCTCTTGTCCTCAGTCCCACAAAAATGTCTTCAAAACATTTCCGTGGGTGCTGTTGCTTCAGGAACAGGTAGCCAGAAGAGTACCCCACCAAAGCGGGCCATCTTCACTAGAGCATGGTGGGCACAGCGTTGAATAAGACTATGTCGTTTCTGGAGAATGGAATCCAGGCTGGTCTGGACGGGTGTGGGAGACCAAGGGATTTACAGGGAGGACTTCCCTGAGAACTGTTGGAAGTGCACCCAGCAAGGAGGGGTTCTGATATGGGGGAGCTCCCTCTCTATAAAAGTTTGAAGCCTGCCTCACTATAGAAATTCTAAGTCTCCTTTTCCCTAGTTTCTTAGCTCCTTAGCCCCTGGTTTTAATCACTCTTCAGACCCATTTCTTAATCCTAAACTAAAGATTGTTGCTAGCAAAAGTCACAAAATGTTTCTCAACCCTGTTTGCTATAACTACTTAAAAGCTTGTGACTTAAGTTTGTTACTGTAATCCTGTAGCCACTCTGCCCCCAACCTGTTCCACACCTGCCTCTTGAATAAACAAACACCATCCCAGAGACCAGATGGGTTTTAACGCTCCTCCAGGCCAGTCCATACCTAACCCCTGGGTAGAGTTGAGATAAACAGGCTTTGAGTCCCATCCCTGGAACCAAAGCTTTTAATTTATTAACTAACGTCTGTCTCTCCTCATCTAGGGGCCGTCAGGATATGAGTTATGTCCCAGCAAAGCTTCCAGTGCACTCTGACCAAACAAGAAGATACCCCTCTTTTTATTTAAGATCAGATAGGGTGAGAGTTTTCGTGAATCCCCATTAGGTAGGGACAGCTCTACCCCCTTTTCAGCTGGAAGCAGATACAGAAGATAAGATCTCCCTCAACTCCCCACAGAGTTTATGGGGACCATGTCTCTCAGGGAAAACAAGGCAGGCACTTAGAGACAGGTAACGGGGTCACTGCATTCCAGCACGTCCAACACAATCTATGCGGAGTGTTGCCTGGAGACTTCTCAAATTCTTCTCTTATCTGCTCTAACCATTAGGCACTGTGAGGAAACTAACAGACCATAAATTAGACTGGCCCTGCACAGGGCTACAGTGACTTCCATCTCGCCCTAGTCTCATTATACCATCATTAAAATATCATACATATGCCTGGTAGTTCACTAATACCATTGGAACAGACTGAACTCTGGGAAGAGACATGTGCAGATTCACAGGATGAGGTAATAGCCCTCATCAATCACAGGTATCAATCAAGTGGTCCAACATCTGAAGGGGAAAAGCCCATGCTAGAGAAAAGAACTAAAACCACCAGACCCCAACTAACAAAGGGCCTTGAACCGCTCTTCCTGGTGCTCGGCCCGCTCATAATTCTTTGGAATACTATTTCTTCTATTAAACTTTTTCACCACTTATCCTCTGTGTCTCTTCAATTCTTTGCTCGAGACGCCAGGAACCTGGACTTCTCACCGAAGAGGACACACTCTCCGGTAACAGTTCCTTTGTGGCTTTTCCAACAATTAATTTTTGGAGTAAGTTGCCTTTTCAGCTATAACACACTGGCAAAGAGGAAGCTATCATTGTTCCAAACAACTCACCAGACAGTGTTTTCCTTTTGGACTTTATAGTGCAAGAAGAGAAGTTATGGGAGGTAAGGACATTCTTGGCCATGTTGTTTGAAGCCCCCCCTGCTCAGGGTGGGGAAGCATCTTCAGAGCAAGGAGGGAGCCTGTGAGCACAGGGCAGGTTTTGGTCTCACTTCCCCATGAACTTGCACCACTGTGCCGAGTGTAAACACTGCTATATGAGCAACAGTAATAATCAGCCTCGTCCTCAGGCTGGAGCCCAGAGATGGTCAGAGAGGCCGTGTTGCCAGACTTGGAGCCAGAGAAGCGATCAGGGATCCCTGAGGGCCGTTTTGTCACTTCATAAATCAGGAGTTTGGGGGCCGTGCCCGGGCGCTGTTGGTACCAGGAGACGTAGTTATAACCTCCAACGTCATTGCTGCTTCCAGCACAGGAGATGGTGACCGACGTCCCAGGAGTGCCAGACACTGAGGGAGGCTGAGTCAGGGCAGACTGGGCCCAGGAGCCTGAAGAGAGGAAAACACACTCTGGTGAGTTCAGTGCGGAGCCCAGGAGGACCTGAGGAGGAGGAGACAGAGGGTCAGCCCTGCCGTCCCTGTGGTCTCTTCCCCGGAGGACTCACCTGTGCCCTGAGTGAGGATGGTGAGGAGGAGCAGAGCCCGGGCCATGGTGCAGATACCCCAAGAGTGCTACCTCCTGAGCCCCCAACCCTGGGCCTGGCTCCCCCAGACCTCTCTTATCCCCTCCCACTGCCTCAGAGGAGGGAGGGGCCTCCATGCAAATCTGCTTCCTGCACTTGCCTCTGCTTATGCCACTGACCTGGCCCTGATTTCTAGATGCTTCTGCATCACAGGACAGCAGGACTAATCTGAGAATTAAAATCCTTAACATTAACTTTGTGACTTATGAAACACTGAGACCATTATTAGAGTGCCTAAAAAATGGAGCAATCCTTGAATGTTCCTGTAATTCCTATTGTGAAAATCAAGGTGGTTCCTGACTTTGGAATACAGGGACTTCTCCTCCGTGACAATTAGAAGGAGAGTGAGGACAGGATCTCAAGTTAGCTAGGAGAAACCAAATCGCTGCACTACCCAAGGAACAAAGGCAAAACTGAGATCTCCCGTCTTTTTCAATCTTTTTTTGATGTTCCACAGTTGAAATGATTGCTCATGTATCCCTTGTCCCAATTCTGCAGTGACTGAGGTCTAGGGACATTTATTGGTATTTCTAAAAGTAAATATTGGGACACAATTGATACAAGACATCCCTCAAAGACCCACTCAGGAAGATCTCATGGTAAGCACCCATTTAGACTTCATACAGGTCAGGTTAAACCACAGCAAGTACCTTCCCCAAATCCAGACAAGGGTGTCCCCTGGTGGCCACAGATGGTGCAACCCAAGCACCAGGGAAAGAAGCTGAGTGGGACCTGGAAAATTGACTCTGCTCCCCTCTCCTCTTTTCTTCCCCTCGTAGCTCAGTACCAGGACCATGGGTCTCTCTTAAATCCATCTAAGCTCATTTTTGTTTGTCTCCATCTTCCTTTAGAATGGAATGTACCACTTGCCAAAGCAGGTGAGCCAGAACCTCCCTTGGGGACCACTGTACTTGTCCCAGGGCAGTCTTGTCACAACCTTAGTGCTCTTGAGGCAGTTTTTGGTGTCACTTGAGGAATCATTAGACATAAAATAAAATCAACTCCAGTAGGAAAAATGGATGAAAAAAAATGGGACAAAAGGAAGACACATTGGCTTCCCACAATGTTAAAAGTCAAAATACCCGTGAAGGAGAGAGAGCTCAGTAGGATTCATTACCATAGAATGGAAAGCACGAAGCACCATTCTAGTGTTTGAGATTCTGGGAGGTGACAAGTCAGGTTTGGCCAAAGAGGCCCACTCTAGGACCTCTCCTCAGAATGTGTCTGTCACAGGGGACACATGTTTTTCATCGTACCTCTATGTAACAGATTGAGATGACCTCGCCTTAGAGCTGTGTGTCTCCTTCAAGCAAAATATCCTGCATCCACAGAGAGATGCTTGACCTAGTGTGTTTTGCTAGACAGAATTGAATTGGGGGCACAGACTAATCAGGACTGACTAATCTTGGCCAAAGCGGAAATGGCAATGTCCTTGGAATGTGATTGGAATTTCTATGGATGAAAATGTTCTGGTGAGACTCTTTGTGTTGTTGTTCATATCATGTCATAGAGATTTTCAAGAACAAAAACAAGTGGCACCCTTGGCAAGTGTGGGACTCTTGGGATCTGGGGGAAAATGGGTGTTGGGCGAATTGACAATGTTGGATTTGAGACAATTATTCATTTCATGGTTTGTGCTTTAAATATTTATGTGCTACATACATTAAATGAGTTAGATAATATTGTCCTTAGTGTGAGATAATAGTAAAATGGTAGTAAGTCAATGAACTGCTCAGAAATCCATCAGCTGGGCCTGTGGAGCCAGTGTACAGGATCTTTGTCTCCTGGGAAAAACATGGAGAGGCATTCCAGATGTCCACAGACTTCCTTTTACAAGCAAACCTCTCATTCTCATGAGATTCCACCTGTCCTCTACTTCCACCTTCCCTGTTGAGGTGGTGCTAGTAACAACTCAGAGTCTCCATGCTGCACGATATTCTGATTTAAAATTGTTTTGGATACATGTGCCCATAGATAAGACATGACATGGAGATATTAAGCATGAAACCCCACAGGAGGTAAAATGACCATTTGTTCATAATATTATTAATATCAATAAAGCAAAAGAAATAAATTAAAAATACATAAACATTAACTCCTGAATACCTATCTCTCAAGCAGAAATAATTATGATTCTTTAAACAATAACAATTTATAAAGCAAGATAAAATATCCACAACAGCTATAGTAGAAAATGAATCTCTTTTAACATGAGATTCTAAAGACTCATAAAGGGGGGCGGATGGGTGGCTCAGTTGGTTAGAGAGGGAGCTGTGGGCAACAGAGCTACAGGTTCGATTCCCTCATCAGTCAGAGAGCCGCACCCTCTGTAACTAGAATGAAGTCAATGGGCTGCCGCTCAGCTCCCGGGTGGTCAGATGGCTCAGTTGGTTGGAGTGAGGGCTCTCAACCACAAGGCTGCCTTGACTCTCGCAAGGGATGGTGGGCTGTGCCCCCTGCAACTAAGATTGAACACAGCACCTTGAGCTGAGCTGCCGCTGAGCTCTTGGGTGGCTCAGTTGGTTGGAGCACAGGCTCTCAACCACAAGGTTGCTGGTTTGACTCCCCCAAGGGATGGTGGGCAAATAGCAACGGCAGCTGGACCTGGAGCTGAGCTGCGCCCTCCACAACTAAGACTGAAAGGACAACTTGAAGCTGAATGGCACCCTCCACAACTAAGATTGAAAGGACAACAACTTGACTTGGAAAAGTCCTGGAAGTACAAACCGTTCCCAAATATAGTCCGGTTCCCCTTCCCCACTAAATTCTTAAACAAATAAATAATTAAATAAACAAAGACTCATAAAGTTGCCTTGCGGTGCTGAGTTCTTTACTGCAATCAACAGAAAAACATTGGAAATGTTTCAACCATGGTGACACCTAAAACATTTCAAATCTCTTTTATCAAAAACAAATGTTTCTCATTATTTAAAAAAAAATGAAAATGTGTACTGTTGCATTATTTGAGAAAATACAGGAGGCTGTTCCTACAGTTTGAGAGTCCACATATGCAAGAAACAAAACGCACTGGTAGCTCCAGAAATGTCATATTGGGCTGATCCTGTTCACTCTACCTGTAACTACTGGTTCTCTTTGTAATAGTCCTACTATAAAACAGTAACCACCTTCTCCCAAGGAAGTTGTGGTCCCACCTTAAGGAGAAACAGTAGAACAGGCGATGGTGGCTCCTGGCAGTCCTATGCACATCGACATGACTTATAAATGGTCCTGCTATTACCGTCATGGAGCAGGACGTACGTGAGGTGCCATGGAGCGTCACCAGAGCAGTTGTCACTCTGCTTCCTACTGGTGTTCAACACAAGGACACACACACACACACACACACACACACACACACACCACTTTCACGCAAGCTAGGCATCTCACCAGCCTTATACAGACATGGGTACTATGTGACTCGGAACCTTATTCTGTGTCTCCAATAGTAGAGACCCCTTCTCAACATGCTGTGACCAACCTAAGGAGTGGTCCACATATGTCAGTCCTGTAGCCTAGAGGATTAAAGCAGAAAGATACCGACTCTTTACAGGGAAAGAAAAAAGTTATTGACAATACGTTTGAAAAAAATAACTTAAATGGAGAAGATCATAAGAAAGAATGAACTCCCAGCTAAGGTTACCATCGACCAGGATTTGACAGGGAGTGAGGTCCTTTCCAGAATTGGCTAAAGCTGAGAGACATCTGGCAACTTGGGACAAGGAAGTCTCTGTACCAGGTCTTCAGGGACTTAAGCACTGCTCAATTTGATGGCCAAAGAACATTGTTCTGATAGTTATGTGTGCATGTATTTAGTGATTCAGCATAACTGATTGCAGTTAGAATGGTTCATAATGGATATCAGATAATTCCAGGGATCCCTTTGAAATGGGGGTCAAGCCCACCAATATCTCTTCCTATTGGAACAAAGAGGACATTTTATAAAGAGCACATTTGAGTGGAAAACTGTCCAAGTGCAGGGCTTCATTCAGGAAAGTGGTCTGGGATCTGAAAGGAAGGGTGATTTGAGCAAGCACGGAGTCTGTCATTCAAAGACACTTCTCAGAACTCCCTTGGTAATGAGTCAAAAAGGAGAGGCAGTAAAAATTTTTAAAAATTAAAAACAGTGACATCTTCCTTTTGTCCTCATTCCCACAAAAATGTCTTCAGAACTTTTCCATGGATGCTGTTGCTTCAGGAACAGATAGTCAGAAGAGTACCCCACCAAAGCGGGCCATCTTCACTAGAGCATGGTGGGCACAGTGTTGAATAAGATAAGGTCATTTCTGGAGAACTGAATCCAGGCTGGTAGCTCCAGAAATGTCTGGACAGGTGTGGGAGATCAAAGGATTTACAGGGAGGACTTCCCTGAGAACTGCGGGAAACGCACCCAGCAAGGATTGGTTACCTTGTGGCTTTTCCAACAGTTAGTTTTTGGAATAAGTTGCCTTTTGAACGAAAACACTGGCAAAGAGGAAGCTGTTATTGTTCCAGACAACTCACCAGAGAGTGTTTCCCTTTTGGACTTGATGGTGAAAGAAGAGAACAGCTGAGAAAACTGACTGTGCAGGACATGTTGCATGAAGCCCCCTCTGCTCAGGGTGGGGAAGCATCTTCAGAGCAAGAAGGGAGCCTGTGAGCACAGGGCAGGTTTTGGTCTCACTTCCCCATGAACTTGCACCACTGTGCCGAGTGCTACCACTCCTATACGAGCAACAGTAATAATCAGCCTCGTCCTCAGGCTGGAGCCCAGAGATGGTCAGAGAGGCCGTGTTGCCAGACTTGGAGCCAGAGAAGCGATCAGGGATCCCTGAGGGCCGATTTGTTACATAATAAATCAGGAGTTTGGGGCCCGTGCCCGGGCGCTGTTGGTACCAGGAGACATCATTATAACCTCCAACGTCATTGCTGCTTCCAGCACAGGAGATGGTGACCGATATCCCAGGAGTGCCAGACACTGAGGGAGGCTGAGTCAGGGCAGACTGGGCCCAGGAGCCTGAAGAGAGGAAAACACACTCTGGTGAGTTCAGTGCTGGAGCCCAGGAGGACCTGAGGAGGAGGAGACAGAGGGTCAGCCCTGCCGTCCCTGTGGTCTCTTCCCCGGAGGACTCACCTGTGCCCTGAGTGAGGATGGTGAGGAGGAGCAGAGCCCAGGCCATGGTGCAGATACCCCAAGAGTGCTACCTCCTGAGCCCCCAACCCTGGGCCTGGCTCCCCCACACCTCTCTTATCCCCTCCCACTGCCTCAGAGGAGGGAGGGGCCTCCATGCAAATCTGCTTCCTACACCTGCCTCTGTTCACCCCACTTTGGCCTGGCCCTTCATTCCATATATTTCTGCATCACAGACAGCAAAACTAATCTGAGAGAATGAAAATCTCTTTAACATGATTTTTCTATGTTGTGACACACTGAGACCATTATTAGAGTGCCTAGGGAATGGAGCAATCCTTGCATGTCCCTGTATTTCCTACTGTGGGAATCAAGCTTTGGAATCCAGGGATTGTCCTCCAGGAATCTAGAGGGAGAGTGAGGACAGCATCTCAGGTTGGCTTGGAAAATCCCAATCACACTGATACTCAAGGATCAAGACTTGGAATGTCTGGGTGAGGCCCATCCACTTCATGGAGGGCAATCTACTTTAATTAGTTTCCATCTATATACTTGCTAACTCCTCCAAAAGCAGTCACAGAGCACCCACAATGATTTTCACCAAATATCTGGGCACCAAGACCCAGTTAATGACATACAATTAAAAACACACGCCCTCATGGCAAGGCTGAAGAAACAACCTTCAGATCAATCTGTGGGTATATGGCAGGTTTTGGGTCTCACTGCCCCATGAACTTGGATCACTGAGGTAAACATAGCTGCCTGGATTGCAGCAACAGTAATCGTCAGTCTCATCCTCAGGCTGGAGTCCAGAGATGGTCAGGGGGGCCGTGTTGCCAGACATGAAGCCAGAGAAGTGATCAGGGATGCTGGAGGGCCAAGTATGGACATTATAAATTAAAGCTTTATTGACATTCCAGCTCTGACCTGGCCCTCGGTTCTGGATACTTCTGCATGTGTGGACAGTAGAGCTCCACTGAGTGGATTCAATCCCTTGATTTGTATACTCTGAAAGGCAGGAGTTTGAATTGTTGAAACCTGATTTGTATAGGTCAGAAGATGTGATAAAGTCCCATATGTGCTCAGCAGAGTCTCTGCTGTGACGTGACTGTGTCTCCATGATGCTCCCAGACCTAGTGACCTCCCCACTGTGCCCTCTGATGGGCCCCCTCTCCCAGGTCTCTCTACTGTTAGGAAAGTGAGGCTGCCCACTCTGTGGAAACACCTGCTCCTTGGTAGTTGGTGGTGGCATCTCCCCAGCTGCAGGTTGTCACCATCCCCAGCCCCTCAGTTTGTGTTGAAACAATTGCAGCATCGAATCTCACAAGCAGATCCTTCACTCCAGATACTCACGCACATGCCCCATGGAACTTAAGATGCACAGGTGGGAGCGAGCCTGTGATGGGAACATCGCCCAGGAGCCACAGTCCTGAATCCTGAGTCTGCTCCTCTCACACTGCACTTTCGACTGGTGAACAAGCGGCTTGCCCGTTTTCAGCCTCACATTCTCAACCTGAGAAATGAAGAATAAGTATTCCGTTGCCCTTCATATGGGATCCATGGAGAGGTTGAGGTTAGAAGAGAGCGCAAGTTTGAAAATAGGACGTATACCGATTACATAGATAGATACTTTGAGTTTGATATTTTCCAAGATCTTATTCCATTTCATCTTTATTTGTCTGATCACAGAGGTATGTCTTCCTTACTCTCAGTTTTCCTCCCCCTCACCACATCCACAGGCCACAGTAAAATGACTTCCTTCACTATGGAACACAGAAGGTAGAGAAACATTTTGGAAATATTTCTTCCTGCTTCTTTCCTCTGAAAGCTTTCAAAACTCCTCCTGAACTTGCCCTTTTTGCTATTGCCTATGATGTAAACTGATTTAATTTTCCAGAATGAAAGTAGCAGCATCATGTTCTCGTTCCCTTTTAGCTGTCGTAAGCACACACTACTGTTTCTCCCACTTAATGCAGTTATGAGCCTGCAGAGCATGAAGAGAGCAGCTAGTTGAGTCCCAGAGACATTAAGTCCTAGAAGGCAGATTGTGAAGGGGCCTGGGTGGGGGGGATACACCGGCATTCGAACTTCAAACTGACTGTTAGGTTCCTATTTTTCCTTCAGCGTCTCCTTGCCTGATCTCAAGGCCGACAGGAGATTGGAGGGGGCACCAGAGCGAGACAAAAAGAGCTCCAGAAAAATCCCCTTGATCTAGCTTGAAATGTAACAAAGGTGACTCATGTGCTAGAGCAGGATTGCATATCTACTTTTTCTTTGCCATTGTTTTTTCTCCTCACTCTCACCTTGAGGAAATAGTATGGTAGTAACAGAGATGAGAGTAGAGGTTGTGTGATTTTCCTTATAATTTTAGGCTCTGTTGTTCTAAGAGAGTGGCACTTAAATCCATTACTTCTGTGAACACCTCCCTCTGCTGGTCTGAGTCTCTCCCAACATGAAGAAATTGCAAAGATCTACAGGAAACTGACATCACCAAGATGTTGACAGCTGTGGGACCATCTTGAACTGTTTATGAGTGTCTGGACTGGATTTGTATTTTCCTGTCTGTGCTTTTCTTCACATGAGCCATGCCTCCATGTCCTAATCAGCCAGAAATAACCATCTCCCCTGTTCCTCCCAGAGAAGTGAGTCCTGCATAGCCCTGGAGTCCATGCTGAGCTAGGCAGCAGAATGTATGGGACACCTAACCCCCGGACAAGATTCCTGCTAAAGACACAGTACCTGCCCCACAACCAGCAAGCCCACGTACCCAACTCTAGGATCCCTTCTCTCTTCCCATGGCCTTGCCTGTCCTCTTTGGAGGAGCTCCAGTAAACTCCTAGGGAAGCTCCTTCAACACTGACCCTGAGTCTCTAAGAGTAATGTCTCCTGGAGCCTCACCTGATAGACACATTATCCTTCCCTCGTTCACCTTGTTTGTTGCTCGCTACTCACTGTTTCAAATATACATGTTATTTGAAGAGGCAGACCTAGGTGGGAAGAATGTTAAAAAAGCTTTGGAATGATTAACTCCAAACTCTGAATCGTAGCAAATTATGGATTGTGACAGATGTACAGTCTATAAACAGGAAAATACAGAAGTAGGTAGGTGTTCTTCCTTGAATTGTACATATTCATTTCATGCACTCTTCTTTAGATATGCTAAGCTCACAATAAATGAAATTTAGAATAATAACCTGAAATGCCAGTATACTTTTTCCTTTCTTAACTACATAGAACACAGATTCAGAACTAATGTACAAGTGGAGAAGATGCCTTGAGTTCTGCAAGAACATGATGGGAGAACTGCCCTGTGGCCTTTTTGTAAGTGGTGGAAACCAAGTCTCCTAGAATGCTTCAACAAAAAACTGGAGAAAGCACAGAGCCAATGGTGGGATACGTTTCCCATCCTGCTGTTCTGATGAAGCTGAGGCAAGAAGCCCATCCCTGCCCTTCCAGCATGTCCTGGGCACCTACAGACAGCAGCTGGGAAAGAAGGAAGGAAAGACGCACCTTACTGTGGAATCTTTTGGAGATTCCCCCAAAAAAAGACTGTTGTCTTGGCTGCCTTCTAAAAAAATTCCCTGGGAGTGAATATTTTAATGGGATGTGATAGTTTAAGCATAAATACAAGTCTAAAAAAAAGGAAAACAATCATTTTCCTTGGTCCAAAAACAGAAAGAGACTCACTTCTCTTTTCTTTCAACTGTTACATCAGAAATCTTTAAATTATCATTCTGCCCCTTCAAAATCCATGTAAATCTTTTTAAAGCTAAATAGTCCTTTTACCCCATTAACAACTCAAAAATGTCTTTCTGTTTGAAATGGAAACATGAAGAAAGCTAAGGGGTGGCATCTCCCAGTTTATGTGGGAGGGTATAGGCCTCACTTCACTGAGAGCCCGGCTGAAGGCGGGGTAGGCAGAATGGATGGAGTTTTAGATTTCAGAAGTGAGAATGGGCAGTGTACAGGTACTTGGACAGCAGAATACACTTGGCAGAACACTATTGAGAGGCAACTCAGAAACAACGGGACACAGAGGGTATCTAGCTAACAGGCTCCTGCCTGAGGTCCTTTTATTTACCACACTTAGTTCACATTAGGCTAAGGCAGCATTCTAGGATTGCCTTCCGGAAGCAGGTTTCTCTATCTGAATCTCTTGGGCAGGAAAGAAGGAAGGCCAAAGTTTCTTTCTTAGTCTTGTTTCTTAATAAACAGCTTAAAATCAATACCCCAAAGAGCAGCTTCAGGGTGTTAAAATTTGGGTTTCCTTTACCCTTTCCAGTAATTTCCTTGCAAGGTCTTCCCAGTCTTCCCTCCCTCACACACCAGGAGAGGATCCTACCCCCACCTGGAACCTGGAAATGTAGACCCTGAAATCATACTCACAGCTCTCTTAAGGTCCTGCTTATCCCTTGAACTTTTGCTGACTATCTTTCAGGACACAGAATCCAGCTCTGATTTCTTTCTACAACTTTCCTCTGCTGACAACCAATAACAGCTGAATTTATAGGCACTTGGGGTGAGTGAATGTGTTTTGTGCACATGTGTCTAAACTGGGGGGTCTTTCCCCAGAAAATCTCAGTCCAGGGTGATGAGCAGAGTCGCCTGATGGGGTCTAGGACCTGGTTCTATCCTGACTGTGTCACTTTCTAACTCTGGCGGAGGCAGTTGGAGTGACCCGTCCCTTCCATACCTTGGTGTCCTGGACAAAGAGAAGGTGTGTGACCATGCTAAAGGTCTGGCTGCTCACCACACCAAACCTCTAGAGACAAGGTTGTTGCAAAGAAAAGCAGGTTTATTAAAAATGCTGGCATTCTGGGAGGTTGGTGGACTCCTGTCCAAAGGCCATCTCACCGCTTCCCAGCATGGCCCAAAGGTTTCACAGGCACAGAAGAGGCTGAACAAATGAAAGGGGAAGTTGGTCAGCCAATTCCTGGGAAAAGGTGCTTCCCAGACGATGGTTTCTTTTAGAGATAGCAGTGGATCTTATGCTGATATAACAACTTCTTTCAAGTCAATGTCCTGGAAGTTTCCTTGAGAAACCAGGGACATAGAGTCTGGTATGCATAAGGTCTGAAGTAAACAGAACCACTGAAACTGGTATGCACAATAAATGTATAGGAAACAGAATCACTAAGGTTTAGTAGGAGGAAACCAAAGCAAAGCAAAGAAAAACTTCCAAAGTTTCCAAGCTAAACTACACTGTTATATTGAATTACACTAAAGATTTAAATCTCAGAGTAGAAGATAGAGTCTCACCGTTACAGGAGGAGAGCATTAAAAGTAAATACATATAATTATTCTTCTGCTTACAATGAGGTTACATCCCAATAAACCCACTGTCAGCTGACAACATCGTAAGTCAGAAATATGAATAATACATCGATCCTACCAAACATTATAGCTTAGCCTAGACAATTTCTACTGAATGTGTATTGCTTTTGCACCTTCATAAATTTAAAAAGTAGTGAGTCAAACCATCTTATCTCGGGGACCATCTGTATGCACACACATGATTTTGTAAGCATAACACTATAATTTCTATTTTCAAGATTTAACATCTCGTTTATTTAAATTAACAATGTAATTTAGCTTAAAACTGTTTTCTCTTGTGTTTACTTTCCTCCCTTCTTACCAGCTTTAATGACCCTATTTACTCATGGCTGGAGGCATACCTTACTAATCTGCTAACCCCCCAGGACACAAAGAAGTTTGTATGTCCATCCCTTCAACATCTTCATAAGATCCACTCCTACAACAAGGACAGATGTAACCTTATCCCTGCAACCAACCAGATTCTGGGGAACACCATTTTTTCTTCTTCAACCCCTCCTCCCCCGGAAATTGCCTGGCCAACCCCCTTTTCCTTTGTTCTGCCTCTTCTTACTTGCCTTTAAAACCTTTTGGCCATCTTGGGAACTGGCTAGTAGCCTAGAGATACGAGTTCACCATCCTCCTGCAATGTTGGCATTTTGAATGAAGCTCCTTTTCTGTCCATCAACCTTGTTCCCCGATTACTCACGAGCGACAGTCAGCCGAACCTGGGTCTCAGTAACACTTTTACATAACTGTGATCTCACACTATGTTATTTACAGACACGCTTCTTGCACCCAACACGAGGCACATCATCTTCATCGTTTCTGAGCATTCCACCTTTCTTCCTACTGAGCACCATGGGCAAAAACCAGAACTCTATCCTTCTCTCCTTCCTGCCTTTCTCGCACTCTTGTCACCTCAGTATAAGTGACCATCACCGACCCTGTGGCTCAACTCAGCCTTTAGGATTTTCCCAGCTCTCGTCTTTCTATCTGCCTCACATTGCTTTTCATTCTCCCGCACTCCATGGGCAGACACTCTGTGTGTCTTGTTTAATGCTGTTTTTTCACATTCACTGTCTCCTGGGGAAAAAAAAAAGGTTGTTGACTGATCCTAGTAGTGAGGAGGGAGTTGATGAGGATTATTCCTGTCCCAGAGTCACTGGCCCATCGTTCAGGGATCTTTCACCTGCCCTGTCTGATAGGACAACAAATATCAATGGGAATGCGTGCAACTTCCGACCCAGTTGAATGTTAAATTCAATTCTTTGTTCCTACCCTGTATGTACTTCTCACTCGTCACTCTCAATTAGTTGAGGGCAAGATACAGAGCCATTGTCCCAGGACAGTGCCCAGGAAATGGAGCCAGGCTGGGGATTTCCTCATTCCTCCAATTATGGGAGTCAAGATGTGGCTGGATGAGGAATCTCAAGACTTCCCCTTCTTGCTGTGTGGGTTGATGTGAGGACAGGATCCCAGGGTGCCTTGCTATCCATTGCCTCTTCAGTGTCTGAGTCTGGGGCCTGAGGCTTAATCCTGGGCTGTTTATGGCTTCTAGAAAAGAGTTGATGACACACATATGCACATAGGACTCTTCATTCCCCACATGCTCTTACCAGGGACTCAAGAAGAAGCAGATCTGAAATACTTATACAGGCTTAGTAAACCACCGCAATGACCTTTCCAATTCCAGGCCCTTGTGTCCCCCTGGTGGCTGTAGTTTGTGCATCCCAAGACCCATGGAAGACAGCAGAGTCGCCAAAAATTTCTGCTCTTCTCTCACCTTTGTCCCTCCTCCTTTCCACCCAGCTCAGGTACAGGCTTCCTCCTCCCTTCTGGTGTCCTCCATGCTACCTTTCTTGCTCCTCAGCTCCACCAAAAAAGAAAGTGCCAGCTACTACATAATTGGGAACATGCCTTTCCCCTTCGGGACTACTTTGCTTGTCCAGGGCAGCTTTTTAAGTTAGTTTACATGAGGTAGCTCTCAGCTCAGGTCTCAGGAAATGTTAGATGTGAAAATCAACCCTAGTAGGAAGGCTGGATGAGAATAATGGACAGAGTAGAAGAAAGTTTGCTTTCTCAAAATGATTTGACAAAAAAGGAATGGAGGAGAGATTTCACTTGAAATTGAGAACGATGTAATGAGAAGAAAGTGATTCCAGTGTTTGGGGAAATAGGAAAAGGGAACTGGAGTCAGGATTGGCTTCAAAATTCCAGATTCAGGGATTTTTCTCATTAAAGCATTACTATATAATACCCAGGACACGGGACAGTCTTTGTTTTGCCCTTTTTGTACACAGTGACACTATCTAAGCTCGAAAATTAGTCTGAGGTAAAGGCTCCTTAATCTACAGGGAGGTGCTTAACCTTGGTTTTCTAGAAAGATGGGGTTGGGGAAAGTTTTATCAGAGCTGACTGGTTCTTTCAAAAGAAATGGATATGTGCCTTCGGGAAATAGACTAGAAATCTTATGGTTGTGATGTCATGAAGAAATTATTGTAGTGTCATTTTTCATATCATGTGATGATCATTTCCAAGGACACTAGAAAGAAAATACCCAGGCCAAGGGTGGGGTCAAATTAAATGGTGGCCTCAGGGATCTGGATACAAGGAATATGGTGGTTTGGGGGACAATGTTTGTGGTTTTGACACTATTGGTTTTTGCATGTGTGTGCCTTCACCATTATGTGCCATGTTATTTTGGACATTAATTTATTTAATAATATGTATTATATAATATAATAGTTGAAAAATGATAGGTAGATAACCTTCTCAGTAATCCATCTGCTGACTGTTGGGCTGGATTAGGAGCTCATGGCTTTGATTCTTGTGTCTTGGGATCACTGTCAAGAGCCTGTCCTTGTGATTAATGAAAGAAGCACACCATTTGCACATCATGTAGTGAAGAACCAATTAAACCAAATCAAATAAATTAAAAATACACAAAAATCAATTCGTGGATCCTTATCTTTGGACAGAATTAAAACTGATTATTCCTTGCAAAATAGCAAATAATAAAAAGAAGGTAAAAATAGAAGAAATGGAATTATGGAAAGTGGATGGCATCTGACACAGACATCCGATAGGCACATGAAGGAGAAATACCCTGAAATACTGTCTCTTGGATTGCACTGAAAAGTGAAACATTGGTCCGGCCTGGTGGCTCAGGTGGTTGGAGCATTGTGCTCCTAAGTCTAAGGCGCATGTTTCATTCCCACATGGGCCAGTGAGCTATGCTCTCCACAGCTAGGATTGTGAACAACAGCTCTCTCTGGAGCTGGGCTTCCGTGTGCTGCTACGAGGTGCTCTGTGCTGCTGTGGGCTTTCTTGTGCTGCCAGGAGAAGCTGGTGGCCCTTGTGAGTGGCCGGCAGCCAGCGTGAGTGGCTGGCAGCCGGGGAAGGCTGCTGTGAGCTACTGTAGTGGCTGACCAGCGGCCGACTGCCCCAGCTGGGGGTAGTGCAAGGCTCATAATACCAGCATGGGCCAGGGAGCTGTGTCCTACACTATTAGACTGAGAAACAACGGCTTGAACCAGAGTGGGGAGGGGAGACATAAGAAGGGGGAAAAAGAAAAAAAGAAATGTGAGACAGTGACCAATATTGTGATAATGGGACAACAAAACAACTTCTGACAAAAGAGAGTTCTCTTTTATCAGGTTAAATTCTAATATACATATACATACATACATACATACATACATACATACATATATGTATAAGTATATATGTATACATATATATGTGTATATATGTGTGTGTGTATATATATGTATATATGTATATATACATATATATACATATATATATTTCTTGAGAAAACACAGGAGGATGTTCCTAACAGCTTGAGACTCAAAAATCATGTTACAAATGGTTATTGTATTTCCAGAAATGTGGCATTGGAAGAATCCTGTTTACTCATCATTTGGCTACTGTTTTTGTTCCTACTGCTTTGTATTTTTAATAATATATTAAGCTTCCTTCATTTATTTATTTATGTATTTATATATTTATTTTTAAAGATTTTATTGGTGAAGACGAACAGGACTTTATTGGGAAACAGTGTGTTCTTCCAGGACTTCTCTAAGCCAAGTTGTTGTCCCCCAAATCCTACTTGTGGAGGGAAAGCTCAGCTCCAGGTCCAATTGCCATTGTTAGTCACAGGGGGCGCAGCCCACCATCCCTGTGGGAGTTGAACTGTCAACCTCATCATTGACAGCCCGCGCTCCAACCGAGTCATCTGGCCACCCCGGAGCTGAGCGGCAGCTCATTGACTTCATTCTAGGTGCAGAGGGCTTAGTCGCTGGCCCATGTGGGAATCGAATTGGCAACCCTGGTGCCCAGAGCTCATGCTCCAACCAACTGAGCCACCCTTCCACCTCAAGATCCCTTTAAAAGGAAATTGTGGTCCCTCCTTCAAAGCAGAAACCCTACAACAGGCATTGATTGGTGTCTCCCAGCTCTCATGAAAACAGCAAGATTACTTAGACAGACTCCCAGGCATTCTAACACAGGCATGGAACAGTTGTTGGAACAGAAGTCACAGGTAAAAAACAGAACAGTGGAACCTCCAAAATCTACAGTTTTTCTCCACAAAGACACACATCCTATGGTCAGGCGAAGATTTTGACTTCCAGAGACAAGAGGCTGGGATTCAGGATATTATTCCGTGTCTCCCATAGCACAGGCCTCTCTGCATTTTTGAGAACAGAAGGAAATTCCATCAATCAGTTGTCTCTTCAATGGCAGCTCTTTCTGGCCATTGAAGAGGTAGAAAGAGTCATATTCTAGGATTTCATTACACGGGCTAAAAGGGGACAGTCATTGTCCCTAGATAATTAACCAGAGAAAGATTTCCTTTTGGACTTGATGGTGAAAGAAGAGAACAGCTGAGAAAACTGACTGTGCAGGATATGTTGCATGAAGCCCCCTCTGCTCAGGGTGAGGAAGCATCTTCAGAGCAAGGAGGGAGCCTGTGAGCACAGGGCAGGTTTTGGTCTCACTTCCCCATGAACTTGCACCACTGTGCCGAGTGCTACCACTCCTATACGAGCAACAGTAATAATCAGCCTCGTCCTCAGGCTGAAGCCCAGAGATGGTCAGAGAGGCCGTGTTGCCAGACTTGGAGCCAGAGAAGCGATCAGGGATCCCTGAGGGCCGTTTTGTCACTTCATAAATCAGGAGTTTGGTGGCCGTGCCTGGGCGATGTTGGTACCAGGAGACACGGTTATAACCTCCAACGTCATTGCTGCTTCCAGCACAGGAGATGGTGACCGACGTCCCAGGAGTGCCAGACACTGAGGGAGGCTGAGTCAGGGCAGACTGGGCCCAGGAGCCTGGAGAGAGGAAAACACACTCTGGTGAGTTCAGTGCTGGAGCCCAGGAGGACCTGAGGAGGAGGAGACAGAGGGTCTCAGCCCTGCCGTCCCTGTGGTCTCTTCCCCGGAGGACTCACCTGTGCCCTGAGTGAGGATGGTGAGGACGAGCAGAGCCCAGGCCATGGTGCTGATACCCCAAGAGTACTACCCTCTGAGCCCCCAACCCTGGGCCTGGCTCCCCCACACCTCTCTTATCCCCTCCCACTGCCTCAGAGGAGGGAGGGGCCTCCATGCAAATCTGCTTCCTGCACCTGCCTCTGTTCACCCCACTCTGGCCTGGCCCTTCATTCTATATATTTCTGCATCACAGACAGCAAAACTATCTGTCTTGTGAGACAGAATGAAAATCTCTTTAACATGAGTTTTCTGAGTTGTGACACACTGAGACCATTATTAGAGTGCCTAGGGAATGGAGCAATCCTTGCATGTCCCTGTATTTCCTACTATGGGAATCAAGGTGATTTTTGGGTTTGGAATCCAGGGACTTGTCCTCCAAGAATCTAGGGGGAGAGTGAGGACAGCATCTCAGATTGGCTAGGAAAAACCCAATTACTCTGATACGCAAGACCACAGGCAAATCTGGGATCTCCTAGACTTTCACAATCATTTTTTGATGTTACTCAGTTGAAATGATTCCTCATGTATCTCTTGTCCCAAACTCTGGAGTGTCTGAGACCCAAGGATATTAATTGGCATTTCTAAAACTACAAATATTGGGATGCAACCGATACAGGACATCCCTCAAGGAGGATCTCAGGGTAAGCATCTGTTTAGACTTCATACAGGTCAGGTTAAACCACAGCAAGTACCTTCCCCAAATGCAGACAAGGGTGTCCCCTGGTGGCCACAGATGGTGCAATTCAAGCACCAGGAAAGGAAGCTGAGTGGGACCTAGAAAATAGGCTCTGCTCCCCTCTCCTTTTTTCTTCCCCTCCTCGCTCAGTACCAGGACTATGGGTCTCTCTTAGATCCATCCAAGCCTATTTCTGTTTATCTCCATATTCCTTTAGAATGGAATGTGCCACCTGCCAAAGCAGGTGGGGCAGACCCTCCCCTGGGGACCACTGTCCTTGTCCCAGGGCAGTCTTCTCACAGGTTTAGTGCTCTTGAGGCAGTTCTTGGCCCCTGCTGAGGAAACATTAGATGTAAAATAAAATTAACTCCGATAGGAAAAATGGATGAAAAAAAATAGGACAAAGGGAAGACAGACTGGCTTCCCACAATGTTAAAAGTCAAAATACCCATGAAGGAGAGAGCGCTCAGTAGGATTCATTACCACAGAATGGAAAGCAGGAAGCACCATTCTTGTGTTTGACATTCTGGGAGGTGACCAGTCAGGTTTGGCCAAAGAGCCCCACTCTAGGACCTTTCCTCAGAATTTGTCTGTCACAGGGGACACATGTTTTTCATCGTACCTCTGTGTAGCAGATTGAGATGACCTCGCCTTAGAGCTGTGTGTCTCCTTGAGGCAAAATCTCCTCCATCCACAGAGAGATGGTTGACCTAGTGTGGTTTTCTAGAAAGAGTTGGATCGGGGGCACAGACTAATCAGGACTGATTGGCCTTAGCCAGAGTGGAAATGGCAATGTCCTCAGGATATGATTGGGATTTCTTTAGATAAAAATGCTCTGGTGAAACTCTTCGTGTCGTTGTTCATACCATATCACACACATTTCCAAGAACAAAAAGAAGTGACACCCTGGGCCAGTGTGGTAGCTTTGGGCATTGGAGGGAAAATGTGTCTTAGAAGAATTGACGGTTTTGGATTTGAGACAATTATTTAATTGTTTGTGCTTTACATATTTATGTACTATATTGCATGAAATGGTTTAGATAATGCTGTCGTTAGTGTGAGATGACAGTATAATGGTAGTAAGTCAATGAACTGCTCAGAAACCCATCAGCTGGGCCTGTGGAGCCAGTAAACTAGATCCTTGTCTCCTGGGAAAAGCACGGAGAGGCCCCCAGGGTTCATTCCAGATATCACATCCTTCCTTCTAGAAGCACACCTCTCAATTTCACAAGGTTGCACCTTGTCCCCTGTTCTGGTAGTACTAGGAACAACTCAGAGTCCCCATGCTGCAAGAGTCCCTATTGTCATTTAAAATTGTTTTGAATACATGTGGCCACAAGATAAGACATGACATGGAAATACTAATCATGACTGCCCCAAAGGAGAAAAATGACCATTTGTATATAATATGATTAAAAACAATAAACCCAAAGCAAATAAATTAAAAATACACAAATATTAATTCCTGTATAACTATCTCTCAGGCAGAAATAATTATGATTCTTTAAACAATAACAATTTATAAAGAACTATAAAATATCCACAAGAGCTACAGTAGAAAATACATGGCTCCCGACACAGAGATTCTAAAGACTACTGAAAGCAATTGCCCTTTTGGTGCCGAGTTCTTACTGCAGTGAACAGAAAAACACTGGAGGATAATTTGACCATAGTGACAACTAAAACATTTCAAATCTCTTTTATCAAAAACAAATATTGTTTCATTATTTTAAAAAAATGAAAATGTGTACTGTTGCATTATTTGAGAAAATACAGGAGGCTGTTCCCACAGTTTGAGAGTCCACATATACAAGAAACAAAACGCACTGGTAGCTCCAGAAATGTCATATTGTGCTGATCCTGTTCACTCTACCTGTAACTACTGGTTCTCTTTGTAATAGTCCTACTATAAAACAGTAACCACCTTCTCCCAAGGAAGTTGTGGTCCCACCTTAAGGAGAAACAGTAGAACAGGCGATGGTGGCTCATGGCAGTCCTATGCACATCGACATGACTTATAAATGGTCCTGCTATTACCGTCATGGAGCAGGACGTACGTCAGGTGCCATGGAGGGTCACCAGAGCAGTTGTCACTCTGCTTCCTACTGGTGTTCAACACAAGGACACTCACACACACACACACACACACACACACACACACACACCCCTTACAGGCAGGCTAGGCATCCCACCAGCCTTACAGAGACACAGGGCTGTGACTAAGGACCTTATTCTGTGTCTCTAATAGCAGAGACCCCCTTCTAACTGTACTGTGACCAACTAGGGAGAGGTCTACATGTGTCACTCTTCTAGCCTGGATGATTAAAGTTTGAAGTAACTGAAAAAGGTTTGAAAATATAACTTAAATGGAGAACATTGTAAGAAAGCCTGAACTCCCAGCTAAGATTACCATCGACCATGATTTGATGGGGAGCAATGAATTTTCCAGGATGTGGCACTTTCAGGGCTAAAGCTGAGAGAGTTCTGACAACCTGGGACAAGAAAGTCATTGCACCAGGTCTTCAGGGACCTAAACCTAGTTTAATTCAATTGCCAAACCATCTTGGCCTGCTAGTTATGTGTGTGTGTACTTAGTAATTCATTATAACTTATTATAGTTAAAATGGTTCAACATGGATATCAGATAAATTCTGGAATCCCTAAAAAATGAGGTCACGCCCATCAATATCTCTTCCTATTGAAACAAAGAAGACTTTTTTTCTAAAGAGCACATCCTAATGGAAAACTGTCCAAGTGCAGGGCTTCATTCAGGAAAGCGGTTCTGGGATCTGAAAGGAAGGGTGATTTGAGCAAGCACGGAGTCTGTCATTCAAAGACACTTCTCAGAACTCCCTTGGTACTGAGTCAAAAAGGAGAGACAGTAAAAATTTTTAAAAATTAAAAACAGCAACATCTTCCTTTTGTTCTCATTCCCACAAAAATATCTTTAGATCTTTTCCACGGGTGCTGTTGCTTCAGGAATGGATAGGCAGAAGAGTTACCCAGCAAAGTGGGCCATCTTCACTAGAGCATGGTGGGCACAGTGTTGAATAAGATAATGTCATTTCTGGAGATTTGAATCCAGGCTGGTCTGCACAGGTGTGGGAGACCAAGGGATTTACAGGGAGGACTTCCCTGAGAACTGCGGGAAATGCACCCAGCAAGGATTGGTTCCTTTGCGTCTTTTCCAATAATTAAGAATTTGGAATGAGTTGCATTTTGAGCCAAAACACACAGGCAAAGAGGAAGCTGACATTGTTCCAGACAATTCGCCAGAGAGCTTTTTTTTTTTTTTTTGGACTTCAGGGTAGAAAGAGAGAAATGATGGGAGGCAAGGACATTCTTGGCCATGTTGTATGAAGTCCCCTCTGCTCAGGGTGGGGAAGCATCTTCAGAGCAAGGAGGGAGCCTGTGAGCACAGGGCAGGTTTTGGTCTCACTTCCCCATGAACTTGCACCACTGTGCCGAGTGTAAACACTGCTATATGAGCAACAGTAATAATCAGCCTCGTCCTCAGGCTGGAGCCCAGAGATGGTCAGAGAGGCCGTGTTGCCAGACTTGGAGCCAGAGAAGCGATCAGGGATCCCTGAGGGCCGATTTGTTACATAATAAATCAGGAGTTTGGGGGCCGTGCCCGGGCGCTGTTGGTACCAGGAGACATCATTATAACCTCCAACGTCATTGCTGCTTCCAGCACAGGAGATGGTGACCGATGTCCCAGGAGTGCCAGACACTGAGGGAGGCTGAGTCAGGGCAGACTGGGCCCAGGAGCCTGGAGAGAGAAAAACACACTCTAGTGAGTTCAGTGCTGGAGCCCAGGAGCGCCTGAGGAGGAGGAGACAGAGGGTCAGCCCTGCCGTCCCTGTGGTCTCTTCCCCGGAGGACTCACCTGTGCCCTGAGTGAGGATGGTGAGGACGAGCAGAGCCCAGGCCATGGTGCAGATACCCCAAGAGTGCTACCTTCTGAGCCCCCAACCCTGGGCCTGGCTCCCCCACACCTCTCTTATCCCCTCCCACTGCCTCAGAGGAGAGAGGGGCCTCCATGCAAATCTGCTTCCTGCACCTGCCTGCCCACCTCAGACCTGTCCTGGACTCTAGATCCACCTGCATCCTGCGAAGAAGGGCTTACTCAGGAATTAAACTGTTTAACATGCTCTGAGTCAGGTCGGACTGATCCCAGGACAGAATGCAGAAATGCAGCCAGCCCAGGGAGACACCTATTGTGGGAGTCATGATGGTTCCTCGGTAAGAAACCCTTTCCACTCTGTGCTGTGTGAGCAAAGGAGAGGACAGAGTCTCGAGCTGGCTGACAGAGATTCAATTGCTCCATTTCCCAGGTATCAATGGCAGATCTGGGGACTGTGTATCCCCCTCAACTCCTTATTTCCCTGAGTGGATGGCGCCTCATGCATTGTTCCATTCTGTCTTTGCAGTGGTTTGAAACTGAAGCCTGAGATTGAGCTCTGGGACATATCGGCCCTTTTAAAAGATGGTTTACTAAGGGCACAAACACTTTGGGACATAAGAGGGACTCAGGGAAGCAGCTCTTGAAACTAACTTCATCCAGGACGTCATAAATCCACAGCCATGTACCTTCCCCATATCCAGGCCCTTGCTGTCCCCTGGTGGCCTCAGATGGTGCAACCCAAGCACCCGGGAAAGCTGCTGAGTGGGAGCTGAAAATCCATGTTTTGTTCGCCATCCCAAGTTCCTTCATTCCCCACCCAGCTCAAAAGGCCCCATGATCTCTTCAGCTTCCTTCTAAGCTTTTTGCCTTTGTCCATTAACTTCCTCTAGAATGGAGGGTGTCACTTGCCACACAAAGTGGCCCAGATACTCACCTCAGAAGTATTCAGCATATCCCACCATTGCCTTGGCATAGGGTTATTGCTTATGACACAGCTTTTGGCTCATGGCTGAGGAAATATTAGATGTTAAATAAAACAAACCCAAATAGGAATGCTGGAAGAGAAACATGGGACTAGATGAAAATAAGCTGAATTCTCAAAATGTGGGAAGGAAAAATATTGCACAAAGAAGAGAAAGCTCTGTAGCTCTGTAGAATTGAAAAGCCCCAGGGGCTTAGAATAACAGAAATCAAGGTGTCAGATGAGCTCGTTCTTTCTGGAGTTTCCAGGGAGAATCTGTTTCCTTGTTCTTCCAGATGCTAGAGTCTGCCAGCATTCCTTGGCTTGTAGTTCCATGACTTCAATCTCTGTTCTGTGGTCACCTCTCCATCTCCTTTTCTGTTCTTAAATCTGCCAGCACCTTCCTCTTATATGGACACATGATGACATTTACGGCACACCACAGAGTCCCAGATAATGTCCTTTTACTTTGTATTAATCAGGGTTCTCCAGAGGAGCTGAACCAATAGGAGAGTTATATATATATCCTTACATATGATTATGAGGAATTGGTTCATGTGATTACAGAAACTGAGAAGTCCCACAATCTGCAAGCTGGAGTCCCAGGAAAGCTGTTGGTATAATTTAGTCAAAGCCTGAAGATCTGAGAACCAGAGGAGCTGATGGTGTAAGTTCCAGTCTAAGAACAGAGGAATATCAGATGAAATGTCCCAGCTGAACAGTGAGACAGAAAAAACTGGATAAATTCTTCTTTTTGTTTCATCAAAGCTGTCAGTGGATTGTATGATGCCCACCCACATATGGGAGGGTGATCTATTTTTCTGATCCATCAGTTCAAATGCTAACCTCATCTGGAAACCTCTTCACAGACACACCAAGAAATCATGTTTAATCAGGTCCCCTCCCATGGTCACTGAAGCTGACACACAAAATTAACCGTCACAGTCCCCATTTCAACGTATTAATCACATTTGCCAAGTCCCTTTTGCCTTAAAAGGTAAGATCACAGATCCCATGGATTAGGACCTGGATGTCTTTGGGGGTCATTACCCAGGCTACAGAAGTAGCCTTCAAGTCCTACAGAAGCACACACTCCGGAAATGCTCCGAGGGGCTGTTCTCAGGATGTGTTACACAGCAGCACACTGACATACTCCAGAAACAGGAGCTATCCACAACCAATTTTCAAAAGTCAGCATAAAATGACTTGTCTGTCCTCATTTTCTTGAAATATTTTCAATATTTATGGAAAGCTGGAAGGTTGTCCCTAACGCTTAAGCTTCCATGAAGGGAAAATTCACAAGAAAAGGAAAGTTCTAGAAATATCCATCGGTGTGATCCTGTCCTGCTCACAGCCTTGCTACTGGAGCTCTCACTATTTCTCCCCATGAAAATATGCCTCACCATAAACAAAAGAGAACATTTCCTTTCCTCAGTCAAAGAAATTTTAGGAATTTATTTTTGCATTCTCACACTTGTCCCCACTGCGTTCTTTTAAAAGGATTCTTCTGGTGTGTAGGCCCTATAACATCTGGATGGCACCTTTCAACCTCCTGCCCTTTCCTTCCTTGATGTCTTTGAAGATACCCACCCCAGCCCCTGACCAGCATAACAGAAATGAAGGACAAATGATCAGAATGCGATTCCATCCGCGAGGAGACGCCTTCCCCCTCGTCCCTGTGAAGCAGCTGCTCCAGGAGGAGGAAATGAGAAGTGTGAAGTGTGGACTGATGACTGCAGAGTTGGATTGTGGGAAAATACTGAAGGAAGAAGAGCTGGGTACACAAGACTCCAGAAATATAATATAAACCCAGGTTCATTCAGAAGTTTTACACTAGACTGAGCAAACATTTGTGACATGTGGATGCATTACTTTCTTCATTCTTTCTTCTATTTATATAAGGGAACTCAAGTTAAGAGGAGGTTGGAGCACCAAAAAAATTCACTAGCTATCTTTTCACTGATGGGACAAAGGAGCCAACTGGAAAAGATTTCGTCAGATGGAAAGGACAATGAATGAGCTTGCTACAAGGACAGTGGGTTGGGGGGTAGGGGAAGACAGTTCTATGTAGACCACAGGTTTTGCTTTTCCAATTCTTCCCCAACTCAACCTGCATGAAATAGTGCTTGAGTACTGTATCAAAGGAGAAAGGCCTGAGAGGAAAAGTCTCATATGTTCCCCTTTTTCTTCATTCACTCCACCAATTCTTCAAGGATTTCCTCAGTCACCAACTTTAGCAGTGGATTTGCAGAAGAATAACCCAGTAAAGGGCTATCTTGACCAGACTGTGGTGGAAGCAAAGTTGAATACACGCTGTCGTTTGTGGTAGGGAATCAAGGTCAGTTTGGGCCAGAAGGTATAGGAGGCATTTAGCTGTTAGTTTGTACTTGGAGCATTTTGAATGTACCAGGTAGGACTCTTCAGGTCCCTGCTCCTATCTTCCATGCACGGGATGACCTCTACACCTTGAACCCTGTTACTCAGCCATGATGAGCTTGTTTTTCCAGGAACCTCTGACCTGAGTAGCTTCCTCATGTCCTTCTTTATGAGAGGGAAGAGAAGTTCACAGAGAATCCAGCCGTGGAGGCATAAACGCCCCAAGCACACAGGGAAACAGGGATGAGAGCAAGGAGAGGTCCAGTGAACTCAGGGCAGGTTTGTTCTCACTTCCCAATGGTCTGGAGCACTTGTGGTGAGTGCTGCTGATGGAGTACGACATACAGAGGTAATCTGCCTGTCCTCTGGCTGGAGTCTGAAAATAGTCAGGATGGCTGGGCTGTGGGACCTGGAGCCAGAGGAGGGTCTGAGATCCCAGAAGGCTAGGGACTGACAGTGCTGATTAGAAGTTTAGAGGCAGTGCCTCAGGCCTTATCGGTGCCAGGACACTTCGTTATAACCCTCAATGTCACTGCTGCTTCCACAGCTTCTGTCCCAGAGCCCTGAACACTAAGGGACGTTGAGTCATGGCAAACTGAGTTCATGAGCCTGAAAAATGAAAACAAAGACAGAGACAGGTTGGTAAGTTCACAACCAAGTACGTAGGTGAGCTAGAATAAAAGAAGAGGTGACCCGTGAATCAATAACATGGCGTCTCACCTGTGCAGTGATCAAGGAGTGTGAGGAGCAGAGAAACCCAGCCATAGCGGAGATGCCCAGAACACCTCCTGAGCCCACAGCTGGGCAGAGCAGCTTCAGGGTGGGGTTATTAGTCCCACCGGGCTGCCCTGTTGGAGTTTAGGTGGTGGGGCATGCATATCTGTTCACTCAGCTTGACTATCTTCACTGTGCCCTCTGGCTCCAGACCCCTGAGGGTGGGACCCTCCACAGTGTCCTGCCTCCTAGGGACCCAGCCAGGAGGGTATGGCTGAGAGATGTGTTTAGAAATAGATCCGAGACAGGGTCCCCAGGGAGACAGAGCCTCTGAGCAGAGATTACTCAAGGGAAAAGAGCTGAGATCACAGGACCCCAGAAGTGTGAGCCCAAGTTTATGCCGAAGTTCTACAACAGTCCAAACAAGTATATACATGTATACATGTATATACGAAGTCATTCCCTCATCGTTTAGTGTCATTGGAATCTCAGGAGCCATTTAGGGTGCCAGTGAGCCTTAACCCTCTCCCCAATTAGAGATCTGGCAGAGCCCACTGACCTCTGCTCAGCACAGATCTTAGTGAGCCCCCGGACTATGGTGAGGGAACCTGGAGCCCCAACAAAGTTTCCCTGCTGTGCCCCTGATGTGGCTGCAGTTGCCACAGGTAAACAGAGTGCTTAGAGTGTCTCCTCCTGGGTCACAGTCCTACCAACCACAACTTCGGCCCCAAATTTAATGCTGCGTTCATGATTCTGTCCCCAGCACCACAAGAGTATAAAGTCCATGGAAAGTATTGGCAAATATTACTGAATAGAAGAAATGAATAAATATTACATACATCTGTTACTTTGTCTGAAGAGATTGTATGTGTTATTCTGTACTTGATTTTTTTTTTCATTCAACATTAGTGACATCACAAATTTAGCATGGCCCCAAAAGACATCTTCGATATTTTTTCATATTTGCTCCTCTCTCATTCTCCCCAATCTCAGGGGATCCAGATGAAGTTCTAGGTGGTGCTCTTGACCCCTCAATTACCCTTGTGATTTGCTTCACCACTAAAAGCAAATCCTGCTGATTCCACTTCCAAGTTGTCCACAAAGGTATCCATGGCCAGTTGGCTGCAACCCAAGATCTCCCACCAAGAGCCTTGCAAGGACCACACAGCCACCATAGAGACCTTGAACGTGTACCTCAGGTCATGTCACTGATCCTACTTACAAACTTGTAATGCACCCCTAGCAAACTCCTCTCCACCACCCTCCCACCCCCATGTCCCATCTCTCTAGCCTCCTCTCCCCTTAGTTCACTGGAAGGAGCCCCTACTACCTTCCTCAATCCCCCCTGAACAGCAGACTAATCCTGACCCACAGTGCCCCCTGGTGGCCTGAGACACAGGTGCCTCATCATACCAGACAAAGTATGAGTACTGGAGCAATACCAGGAAAATGGATTTGAAAAGACTTTGGAAAAGCAAAATCTTAGAAGACTGTCTTAGTCCATGTGGGCTGCTGTGAGAAAATTTCACAGACTAGATGGCTTATAAACAGAGATTTATTTCTCACAGTTCTGGAGGCTGAGAAGTCCAAGATCTAAGTGCCAGCATGGTCGCATTCTACTGAGGGGTCCTCTTCCTGATTTATAGCCAGGGCCTTCTTGCTGTGTCTTCACATGGTGCCAGAGGCTAGGGATATCTCTGGAGCTTCTTTTATAAGAACACTAATCCCATTCATGAGGCCCCATACTCATGACTTCAGCACATCCCAAAGGCCCCACCTATTAGTACCATCATCTTTGGGGGGTAGGATTTCAGCATATGAATTTTGGGGGACACAAACATTCAGACCATCGCAAAGACCAAGGAGTGTGCCTGCTGGAGAGAGGAAGGTCTAATTGAATTCCTTGATTTCCAGGTGAGATATCATCTGCCCCTTGGGTTATGTAAACGAAGCTAAAGGGCAGAGAACAACTAGCATTAAGAAGGGTCCAAGTCTCCCTCTCTGAGGACCTCTCAGACTGGCATGCTTGTATGCACAAATGAGGACACACAGTTTGTCACCTGGGTCAGTTATCAACCAAACATCTTGGGAACATGGACTCTAAGCTCACCTCCTTCCAGTCCAGCAGAAACTTGATCTGAGGGTGCTCCTAGAAGACGTGTCATTAAAATACTAAATAGGAATGATGGATCATTCAGTGAGTGGGGAAATAAACATCTACCTGGCTTTAATAGGAATGGGGAAGACCCAGAAAGTCCTGAGGACTATCTTTCATCATCATTGCCTCCTCCATGTGGCCACTTTTCTGGATCTTAAGAACTATGGTCCCCTGAAAAGGGCCAGAAGAGTTCTGAGGTCACCTCAGTATTTGTGTGCAGTGATGGTTGCGGGGTGCTGAGAGGAAATTCTAGTTAGAGAGATGGGACTTGTTCTTTCTGTGTCGAAGTTAAGACAGCCTTTACTTTTCAAGACCTCTGCTATTTTATTCATTAATTTCTTTAGTGGCATTCTCGACAATAGCAGATCTTCCAAGCATAAACAACAATAATGAAATGGCAGAACTGAGAACCAGTTCAGACTCCATCATACTGGGGTCCAGGCCCAGAGGTGGAACCTGGGATTGGAACCATGTCTCTTGGGCCCCACAGTGGAGAGGCCCCCAGGGAAAGCCCCACCACTCTCACCACCCCACCCTCACTGGGCCCCAAATTTTCTGCTTGGTTTGGCCCACCCAACTAAAAACACACTTCAGTGTTAACTGTGTCTTGTATTTCTCTACACTCGTTGCCTCTTTGCTGTGGATGTATGACGCATACTGCCATCATGATTCATTCCTATTAAAAATTCTTCTGGGCAATTATGGTGAACTGTCGACAAAAATCATCTAGCCTAAGAGAAAGCTTATAAGAAGAGTTTATTTGAGCCAAACTGACGACAATTGCCAGGAAGCAAAATCCGGACTGAGAAAATGCTCCGCGAAATGGCGGTTTGCATCTTATTTTATACGTAAAACCAAAGGAGGAAGGTTATATGAAACCCATTGGTGATAGATTAAGGGGTGGGAGAAAGCAAGCAGGGAAATCTCTGGGATTGGATAAAAGTAAATTGGAGAGAGAGGAAGGTACTTCTTTTACATAGGTGGTTGCAAGATAGTCAATTGTTCGCTTTTTACAGCACATAGAGATGGTAATCAGGAGACAAGCATAATAATGAGTAATTTTGCATTTTCCAGCTCTGGTCTGGAAAAAGGATAACTGACAGTCCAAAGATGTTATCTTAGGTGCAAAAAGACAACAGACAGGCCCATTTAAAGGCACAGATTAACTTTATGAAGGAAGCTAAAGATGTGACTTCCCGCCAAGGCCCATTTAGTTATGAAATTTTTTATGCTCACACCATCTTATGTGGTTATTTTCAATCTCCTGAGCTTGTCAGGTTTAATATGTAGCCCCTTTTCCATCTACAAAAATATAAGACTGGAAAAAGAAACAAAAGGGACAAAGCTTTACAATGGAAGAGACAAAAATAAGTATTTGCACTTATGATCGATTTAACTGTTAAAACTAAGAAAATCAGGCCGGCCTGGCAGCTCAGGCGGTTAGATCTCCATGCTCCTAACTCCGAAGGCTGCCTGTTCGATTCCCACATGGGCCAGTGGGCTCTCAACCACAAGGTTGCGGGTTCAACTCCGAGTCCCACAAGAGATGGTGGGCAGCGCCCCCTGCAACTAAGATTGAACACAGCACCTTGAGCTGAGCTGCCTCCCGGATGGCTCACTCTGTTGGAGCACGTCCTCTCAACCACAAGGTTGCTGGTTCAACTCCTGCAAGGGATGGTGGGCTGCGCCCCCTGCAACTAGCAACGGCAACTGAAGCTGGAGCTGAGCTGCCCCCTCCACAACTAAGACTGAAAGGACAACAACTTGACTTGGAAAAAATTCCTAGAAGTACACACTGTTCACCAATAAAGTCCTGTTCCCCTTCCCCAATAAAATTTTTTTAAAAAAGAGAAAACCAACTGAGAATGAGTAGAGAGATTGCTGCCTTAAACCATTGCCAGTGGGAGATAACAGGTGTGCTAGGATGGCTTGCATAAGACTATTTAACAAAAATTTTAACATCCATGGCTGAAAGGTTTTTTTGTTTGTTTGTTTGTTTTGTTTTTTTAAGAAAGGTTTTATAGAGCCAAAAATGCTAGCCAAAAAGAAGACTGGTCTCAGGGCATGAAGTCTGAACCACCAGCAGTATAGCTAGGTGGGGAAAAAAAAAAAGTGTCCATTGTCTTGAAGTTTACAAGCATTTTGATACATCAGGTGGGTTTGGGGGAGAAAGATGTAAGCCATCTGAAAGAATTTTCATGAGCTACAAAGAGGGTGAGAGGTGAAGCAGGGCAAGCTCTAGGATTGGCACAGAACCCGCCAAAAAAAAAAAAAAAAGTTGACTCCTGTCAGTTGGCTGTGGGCAGCAATCTGGAAAGCCCACATGTAAACAAGTGGAGGCTCCTGGAGTTCCAAGGGGACTGGCTAAAATAATCTGTGGAAACAGACACCTGGAAATTAATCCGAAATTCTAACAAACAAAAAAGGAATGTGAGCAGTCTTCAGTTAGCTGGCCTGCAGCCATTAATAGGCTAACAGTTCTGTCTCTTTCTCTCATTCTTTGGCCACTGTCATTTAATTTAGAAAGTCTCAGAATTTTCTCCTTCTCAAGACTCATTACAACATAACAGATATAAGGAGAAAAGAATCATCACCCAACATCTTACCACTTAGGAAAAACCATGCTTTTATTGCTTTGTAAGCGTCTTTCCCAGGTCAGTAGTTCCCAAACTCTTGGGTCTCAGCATTTTTTTATATTCTTAAACATTATTGAGGATCCCTAAAAGTCTTCGTTTATGTGAATAACATCTATGAACACTTACTGTACTAATTAATTAATGGGTTTTTAAACATTAATTTAATTATACATAACAATACTAAACCAATTATATGTAAATAAATATAAATTATATTTTTTTATGTATTCAAAAGTTTGAAAAAATCAGTGTGAAATGTGGTATCGATACAAGTTAGCTGGCATGTCCCTAGGTAGACAGAGAAGTCCCTGGTGGAATAAACAAAAGACAGCCATATCCTAAAACTTCAGGTTTTGAAATCACTCCTTCGCTCCAGGATATAATGTAACAAGGCCTTGAGGTTAATCATAAAATTCATTTTGGCCTGATAAATGGAGCAGATCTGATAGATAAAGAGTGGGTTACTTTGCTAATTCCTCCATGATGGGTAAGCAGAACAAACATGGTAGACGAATTTCATTAGAAGGCGCCAGTTCCCTTCTTCAAACAAGTTCCCTTCTTCAAACAGCTCCCCTTCCCCAAGCAGACTAGGGAAGGTATAAAAGAGCTTTTGCCTCAGTCATGGGGCACCCCCCATTCGGGACCCCTCCCGCTTGGGAGCAACCTCTTCTCCTGCCTCTAATAAACTATCCTTTTTTAAAAAAAAAACTTTTGCCTCTCCCTGGTCTGTGTTTCCATTCTTCGGCTTCACGAGACAGGATCCCAGCCCACACCCAGAAACTGCCAGCAGATCCAACATCAACTACATTAGTATTGTTTACATTTCTGCCAGTCTCTTTAATATCTGGGTTAATACAGAACAGCTGGATTCACACATCGACTTCTGCATTTAGTCTGCTGTAGTATGTAGTTTTGGTTGAAGTGTCTGGAGAAAATCTGCTCTCACAAAGACATGCAGTAGGAAGGACAAAGAGCAATTTATAGTGAAGAGATCCCACGAAAGAAATGCATAAACGTGTGAGTTCTAATTTCAGGACAGAAATCTGAGGAAGAGCTAATTTGGGGCAGAACAGCAGTCAGTCATATAAGTGTTCTCTTGGTTCAGATGGTCATGAACTAAGTGGTATGAAAGGACAGACACTGAAAGGGTAGGACCCAAGTCTCCTTGCTGTTCCCTCAGCAAAATTTGCACAACTTTGTCACGAGAGGCTTTAAAAATGGATTTGAACTTAAAAATGGATTAAAAATCTCCTTGTTTGTGGACTGTGGACTATGCACCCTAGGGTAACCCTTGCATATTCTCTTCCCCTTGAATTTGGGAAGAACCTGTGATTTGCTTCTAACCAATACATTTGACGTCTCTTCATTGATTAGGTAACATTAAATAGCAAAGGTGACAAGCTGTTACTCCCATGATGACATGTGATATAAGACTCCCTCTTAGCAGACTGAAGAGAGAGAGCTTCCTGCGGGTCAGGCAGAAGCAAACAGCTATGCCATGAACTGCATGAGAGGGCCACGTGGCAGGCACTCTGGGAACTAGGAGCACTGACAGCCAAGTGTTTGCAAAAGGCCGGGGCTTCTGTCATACGCATAAAACAGCAAGGAAATGAATTCTGCCAATGAACTTGCAAGGAGATTCTTCCTCAGTCGAATCTCTGGAATAGAATACAGCAACTCATACCTCAATTTCAGCTTGGGAAGACCTTGAGCAGAGGACCCAGCTGATCCAGGAAAACTGAGATAATAATACATGGGTGTTGTTTTGAGCCACTAGATTTGTGGTTATTTGTGGCATAGCAATAGAAAACTAATACCTGGATCATCTGGGTCACTTTGGTCAGATCCAGGTGGAGACAAGGTGGGGTAAGATGGAGGGAGACCTGGGTCACTGAGTATGGGAGTACCTGAACCCACACTGAGGTACAGAGGGAAGTCTTCAGGTGAGGTAGCCCCTGTGCTGAGGTGAACTACTCAGCACAATGTTCTTCCCCCATTTTGTCACTGAAGAAGGAGACTAAATTCCCATTCCAAGGCCACCACACAGAGGAAGGAGTTTTTATTTTCATTTTTGCAAAGTCACATCCCCTGGTTGACTGTTTTTCTTTTCCACATCATAAAAAATAGCAACAGGAGTTGCATGGGGACCTATTCCTGAAATATTTACACCGCTGGGGTGTTGAGCAGAAAGGACACCAGAAACCACAGTCTGACTGCCTGGCTGTTGTAGAGCTCCAGACACTGGGGGCTCAAGGCAGGTTTTGTCTCAGTTGCCTGGGGGGTTTGGAGAGCTGTAAGTTAAAGCCACGGCTGTCAGAAGACAGTCAGTGATAATCCGCCTTGCCCTCAGGCTAGAGTCCAGAGATAGTCAACGAGGACGTGTTGCCACCCCTGGAGCCAAAAAATTGAGCTGGAAGCCTGGAGAGCAGAGAACTGACAATATTAATCAGGACTGTGCGGTGGTTCCCAGACAGTGTTGGTATGAAGAGACAGGGTCATAAGTTCCAGTGTGGCTGCTGCTTCCCAGTGTAGGAGATGGTGACGTCTCAAAGTCCCAGACACTGAAAGAGGCTGGATCAGGGCAGACTGAGCCCAGGACCGGGAGAGGGAGAAATGCCCAGGGATGACCCAGGTGAACCTGTGGAGCATGACAAGCAACCAGATCATGAACATAACAATGGGCACTCTTCAAATGGATCCCCTTTTCATTTCATGTCCCACAGAGGTATCCACTGCCCTCTCTGTCACTCTCATCATTACACTCTGCCCGTCTCTTTCTTTCTGTTCTTAGGTTGGTCAAGCACTTCACTCTCTCGGGATCTGTGCAGTTAATCCTCATGCCCAGAACAGGATCCTGTCAAGCCCCCAAGAGCTGCTTCCTGCTCAGGCCTCAGACAGGGGGTTCTGAGAAACCCAGGCAGGAGTCTGCCTGCCTTTTAACTTGGCATACCAGCCCTTTGTTTTCTAATCAGAGAATTAGTTACAACTCGCCACTTTAAAACAACGGTTGCTTGTTTTTTTTGGTGGTTTTATTTCTCTGTTTTCACCCAAAACTTTATGAGCCAGAGACTGTATCTCTGAGGGTTGCATTAGCAGCCACTCAAGGACAAATGTTTGTTGAATGAGTCCACAAAAAAGTGTTGGGAGGCTGAGTCTCCAGTTCCAAGGTGAAAAAAAAATAAGTTTGTAATCAACTTTGTTCTAGGTGACAATCCCAGGTCCACTGCAGATCAGTACAATGGCCTCATTTGTATTCATTCATTCATTCATTCATTCATTCATTCATTCATTCATTCATTCATCTACAAAGCTGGAAACCTTCAGCTCTGCCACCCCATAGACGTGGGTATGTCTGGGGGAATGGCAGGGTAAAGCTACAAAAAAAAAAAAAAAAAAAAGCCAGTCTTGTTGACCTGCCTGTTATTCTGTTACCACAACCTTCCTATGGCCAGTGGTACAAGGTTCACTTCGACGACAGGGACACAGTGCCAGACTGCACCACACACCGTCCCTTTCAGTAAAACAGTCTCACAGTTTGAAGAGACTGAATACTTCCCAGTCCTGAGGGATGAAGCTGAATTCAAGACTCCAAGGAGGTCCTTCAGGCCAGCTTGAATGACAGGGCTGGGGTCTCTGCTTTGCTCTAACCACTCCCTCACCAGGAAAGGATCCTCACCCATCTGGGTCTTGCCATGTCTCCAGAAGCCTGACTTTTCTCCCCTAAGGAGACTGGCAGGCAGCTGGTGCCAAAACCTGACACAGACGTTGCAAATATTGCGGATTCCAGGCCCCAGGTGCCCCCTGGTGGCCCCAGACCGGCAATCTCCACGGTTAAGTGGCGCGGCTCGCAGCAGCTCGGGGAGAAGCGGAGCTCCAGGCTCTGGCGTGGGTGCTTCCCCACCTCTCCTCGGCGTTGTTGACCCGCTCCCTCCTCAGAAGGGTCCCAACTCATTTTCAGTTTTGAGACCCAGTTGTGACTCTGTCCAAAGGGGTTTGGTGGTGAAAAGAGGAGAAGAAGCCCTGTATCTAGGAGGAGCGAACACTGAAGCCATACGAAGGATTGGGGGAGGTGAGTTAGAGCAAACGCAGGGATTTTAGGCTTCTGAAAGGGCTCTGGAAAACCAGATTGGAGAGGAAGACGAAGGAAAGCTTGCCTGGGAGAGAGGACAATCTAACCGAATCCCCGCTGGGTTCTCCTGCGCCCCAGGGCCCTGCTCCAGGCGTTACAGAAATGGTCAGGTCCAGAGAGTAGGGGGCGTTGGAGTGGCCGACTGCAGGGAAAATCTTTTCTAGACTAGGGACGTGGGGGTGGGCGACAACCCTCGCTCAGGGGACGCGGCACCTGACACCCTACACCCTGCAGAGAGAGTGGTCACCCGAGGCACAGGCCCAGGAGTGGAAAGGAAGGGGTAATTCGGGGGTGGGGATTCCAGGTCTCCCTTCTCTACTTCCGCATCTCAGAGGCCCCACTCACCCCGTCCTACTGCCGCGCTCCATTCCATCCACCTCCATCCTGCCACCCCATCCCCATCCCCCATTCCATTTTACCCCTATCCCACCATCCCACCGCCATCATTAATTCCACCCAGCCCCATCCTTCCACGGGACTCCTATCCCCCATTCCACCCTACCCCCATTCCACCACCCCACCGCCATCTTCCTTTACACCCACCCATCCCCCTTCCATCCCACCCATCCCCCTTCCACCCCACCCATCCCCCTTCCACCCCACCCATCCCCCTTCCATCCCACCCATCCCCCTTCCACCCCACCCATCCCCCTTCCACCCCACCCATCCCCCTTCCATCCCACCCATCCCCCTTCCACCCCACCCATCCCCCTTCCACCCCACCCATCCCCCTTCCATCCCACCCATCCCCCTTCCATCCCACCCATCCCCCTTCCATCCCACCCATCCCCCTTCCATCCCACCCCCACGCCACGCTATACCATCCAATCTCCAAATGCCCATGCCCCCCTCCGACCCCACCCCATTCTCCTAAAGCCCCAACCCCTCCCAATAGGTTAAACCCCTTCTGGACTCCTTGGGCGACCCCATTCGTGATCCCAGGATCTCGTGAGATTTTGCCTGAGAAGGAACCAGAAGCCAGGGCTGGTCGGATACGTCGGTTTCCCTCCGAGCTCTGGGGAGCTTGCTCAGTCAGCGCCCGCTTCTTTCCCTCCAGCTGCTGTGCGGGGAGCTCGCGTAGTGAGCGTGGTCTGAAGAAAACGTAAGTTCAAACCCTGGCCCCTACACGTTCTCGCAGGGTGACCTTAGACTAGGCGCCCGTAACTCCCAACCCCTCCCCGCCTATATTTTTCATTTGAAAATGAGTTATCACAACAGAGCGTTGGAGTGATGACCAGATGAAAAAACGTGGTTTGCTCGGTTGAGCCCAGGTCACGTGCTCCGTAAAAGCGGCCGCACTTACAAGTTTTGGGTGTAATAATTCATCGAACTCTGGAGCCTGTGCTTATCGTTCGATCTCATTAGCTGGCCCGGGTATGCACCTGCGGTGGGGTGGCTAGCTTTTCTGGGAGTTCGGCTCTTCTGGAGGGGCCAGGCAGAAGAAGGGGCAGACATGTGGCTGCAGGACAGTGGTCAGTGGCCTTGGGGGAAGGGTAGCTTTTGACAAAGCAAGGTTTGTCACTCAGATTGTCCTCTGGTTCAGCCAATGAAAAATTGATGGTCAACTTTGGAGTTAAGAGGTGATTCCCACTGGAGGATCGCATCTCCAATTTTTAATTTCCTCAGCAGTGTTCTCAGATTTTCACGAGCCCATGGCTTCCTAAATACTTGTGTTAACACACATTCTCCTTCTTCTTGGAGCGTTGTGGTTCTTGTTCTCAGATTTGGGTGCACACAGGTGACTGAGACAATAGGAGACCAGGGAAACCAAATTGAGGACCTGAGGCCAGTCTGAGCTGGACTAGAGTGGACAGAAGACAACTTCAGGTAAGCTATGCCTCTGAGCCTTCCCAGGTATGCCTAGAAGCCCTGTTGCCTCTTCCATCCTCCTCATCCTGAGACCCCTCGCGGGGGAGGAAAAGCAGGAGCAGTTGTTAGTTTTTTCAAGTCATTTCTCCAAGAGAGCATTTCACCCAGCCTTTTCCTAAGAAGCAACTATAGGGTGTTGGGGACCCCATTCCCAAAACCATGGTTATGTTCAGAAACACTGCTGGGGTTGAAGGAGCAAGGCTGGCATCAGACCCCAGAGACTCGACTTGTGTTTGGTGTCAGGTAGGTTTTGGTCGCACTTCTCCATGTGCTTGGGCCACTGTGGGTAAGGGGTGCTCTTTGAAAGAGAGCGACAGTATTGCCAGCTCATCATCCGGCTGCAGCCTGAGGAGGTCAGGAAGGCCGTGCGGCCTGACTTGGAGCCGAGACCCGAGACCCGAGTACAACCTCATGCACTGGGAATGTCGGGTATCAAACCTATGCTGTCGGTACTAGGACACCTAGTTGTAACCCCCAGTGTTGCTGCTAGCTCCAGAGCAGGAAATGGTGACTCTATCCCAGAGCTGCACTGGGAGTGGTTATGTCAGGACAGACTGGGCCCAGACCCTGAGAGGAGAAAGACATGAAAAGAGGAGAGATTGAGGTCATGACTTCAGAGGAGTCTGGGGCAGAGGGAGAGAAGGATCCGCCCTGGGCTGCCAGAAGGTCCTGTCTTTAGTGTGTCTCACCTGTGTGGAGAGTGAGGAGGATGAGCAGAGTAGAGCCCAGGCCATGGCGGAGATGCCCCAGAGCTCTGCCTCCTGGGGCCCCAGCTCTCGTCTGGGCTTCCCACACCCTATTGTCATCCTCTGCCTCACCTGTGGGAGGGGCCTCGATGCAAATCTGCTTCCTAGATCCTGCAGGTGACAAACCATCAGCAAATTGGCTTACTTGATCCTGCCAAAGGGGTGCAGGATAGAGAGGGGTTTCCTCCCAGGGGTTGCTCAGAGCCTCAAACACCAGGGAGACTAACTGTGAGCTGAGATGCCTTAAGACATCACACATTTTTCTGGGTTTCTCCCTGGGAATATCATGCCCTTCCCCCATTCTTCGGGAAGACATGGCAAGGTCCACAGACCTGCTGAGCCCCTGGACTTTGGTGGGTGATGTCGCCTAAATGGAGGCTTCTGTTCTCTGTTCTCATCCCTGACCTTGTCCACTGCTGTCACACATAGCGAGTGGAATGTCCCTATTCTCAGGCGACTTCTCCAGGCACACTCCCGTCAGGCTGGCGCAAGTGAGCCCTGGACCAGAGGGAACCCTGGCCCAGAAGGCAGGGACTTCATTCTATGTCACCTTCCGGGGGCTCACTCTGTGACATGGGTGCAGGTGACTCACCCTTTCAAGCCTCAGTTACTGCACATGAAAAGGAAAAATGCTAAGCCACCTGCTGATGTTTCATGTCTTGAGAGAGAAACTAATGAGACTGAAACAGTGAAATGCTTTGGTAATTTCTTAAATTCTACCAAACACGGAGTTATTTTTATGCACCATCGTGATTCAGAATCCCGCTTCAAGTTCATTATCCCAGCTCCCAGAGAAGTGTAAATGAAGAACATGGTTGTGGCAAAAAGGGTGAGATGTCCCAGAGGAAGCGATGCTGGGAAAAATCTTACACTAAAGGAACTCTCTCAGAGTTAGGTCACAATATACTAGAAAGCAGGAAAGATAAAGTGTCAGAAGCCTATCTAAACTTAGAAAGCAGTGCGACAGTTCACCAAGGCATAGAAAAGATGTTCGTTCTGTATCGAAAGTTATGGGGTAAGAACCACAAGCCCTGTTCAAACTACTCTTGAAAATCTTGTACAAAGAAACAAAACAGTTTTAACTCTCAACATTTAAAATCACCGTGTACTAAATAGTAGTTTTACTATTTTACTCACTTATACATTTATAAGTGATGGTAAGAGAGTTCTTAATGTTTAGTCAAAACATGGTAATGGCCCCAGAAAAATCATAACTTTGCATGTGGATTAAGGTTGCTTGGCACAATGTCAGCTGGTAAGCTCATTTTTATGGTCGTGCTCTACCGTGCAAAGCAAGAGCAGCCTGTGATTTATTTTTCAGGTCACTTGTTTTTCATTTGTCTACTCAACAGAATGCTATGGAGATACTCTGAGAGGAAGAGCATGACATTTTCACTGGGTATCCCTCCCTGTCACTCAGAATACCAGTTGATGTACCTTAGGCGTTCCGTAAATGTTTCTGAGTAAATCAAGGATTGAGGAAAGGGAGAGTCTGGGTGTTGTGGGAGCGGATCAGCTGGCTTGGAGACATCCCTGTAAATATGTCCACTCTGCCCCAGTGCCTCCTGCCAGCCCTCAACACAGGACAGAGGATTTTCCTGTCAAGTGTGAAGCCAGTGCTTCTGGAACCCTGAGGCTCGTAAATCCTGACAAGCATCCCTCTCCAGGGCTGAATGCAAGGCTGGGCCCTCCCCTTCCCTCTAGACCTCTCCCTATCTTTGTATCCAAGACCAGTACTTGCCACTTTTTCCCTCAACCTGCACCCTCCATTGGCCTATGTGCCCTTGGGGTGGGGGTGGGGGACAGCCACCTCACCCAGGCTAAGGCAGACAAGGCAGGCCCTCTGGACGCTCCCAGACCCCAAGTCCAGGCCCACACTGTTAAAAGAGAAAATCACAAACCCAAAATGGGGCCACTCGTGCTAAAAGCCTATGATACCAAACCTAGATTTTAATACCTGATCTAATTGCAGTTTCCACCCCTTCCAGAAACATAATCAACCAGTCTGGAATGTTCTGGTCAACACCAAGGTAGTCATCTCTTCATCAGAATGTGACAATTGTTTGGGCATCACAATGCAGGGGGTAGAGAATAGCCTGGAGAATTTTTTGGCTGGAGAGGGTCTGTCTGTTTTAAAACTTCAGAAGAACCACTTGTGATCCAGTGCAGCCTGGGGATGTCTCCAAATGTGGCAGATACTTAAATGCTAAATACAGCTTCAGATCTCGTGAGGGAGAAGGTGTTGGTATTTGTGCACTGTGCTTAATCTAGAAAGAGAGGAAAAACTGAGTTTTATTCTTGTGATTAGTGGTGCTCTCCCATAAAAATCTGTGTAGCCGAGAGGCTTTAGGTTGGGCCAGAAGGATCTTTTTGAATCTGCACTTGCATCAATTATTTCCTAGGATTAAGGAATATCAGTTACCAGTATATACTTGGGAAGGGGCCTTTAGTGATCATGTGTAGGGTCAAGATCCCTGGAACATGTGTGGTCCTGATGTGCCTGTGAAAGGCAGGATATGGAAGAGGGTGCCTGAGCCTAAAGAGAAAGTCCTCTGGTCACAGCTCCTTGATGAAAAGGATACGTGCATTTGGCCCACATTGATATCTCTCCCTGCCTCCAAGATTCTAAAGAGCTCACAGCTCTCACCCCTCAGTGGCTTTCAGAATTGGACAAGTCATGTCCCAGGTTTAGTCGCCAGACCTCTCCACTGGCCTTTTTTCTTTTCTGGCGTCTCCCCAGCCCATGTGCCTACATTTAATCTCAAACCAGTTTGCTGAGCTGTTCTAGTCCTTCTGGCAGGAAATGCCCTTTACCTTCAGGGAGAGAAGACTGAATCTCCTTCCTGCCCTCACCTTGGGTGTAAGAAATCCACCTGGTTTCCTCTTTAGCCATTCCCCTTTTAAGTTCTCAAGTTCATCCAGATGAAAGTCTTTGAATTCTGCAAACAACTATACCTTGCCTTGGGTAATTCCCTTGGTCTCGTAACCAATGCCCCGCTTCTCCCTTCTGGCAACTCCTAGTTGGAATTTTGACCTGACCTTCTTCAGAGAAGCCTAACTCTGATCTAGAAGACCAAGGGTCCCTCTGTTCGTACCTCTGTTCATCTGTGAAGAGGCACACAATTTGCAAGTTTAGGTAACATCAAGTATAAGTGACTATTTGATATTCAGAAATTTTACTTTGTTTTTTCTTTTTCTTTGGGGATGATATCACTGTCTTCATAAAGCTGTCTTAACTCGAACATTTGGATAGCACTGATGAGGCCCAGAGTCCCCCAGCAAGAGAACTTCCAGGTTGGTTTCCTTTTCTATTTCTTTTCCTTTCATGAATTGACATATGATTCCATTCGTTGGATGGAGATACAGTAATAAGGTTTTGCTTTCAATTGGAAGTTGAAATATCAGGATCTGAAAAGGGAGGTGTGGCCAGAAAGGGCTTTAATTGCTTCTGAGGAGCCCGAGGAGGGATCATAGGCTGGAGCGTGTCACTGTATAGTCCTCCATGAGTCAGGAGCCGCAAGCTGGGGACGCTACCATTTTGACGCCCTCAGCGGGGATCTCCAGAGGCCTGCAGGCCAAGATCCCTCAGACAATTTTCCTTTCTTTGCTTACAAATGGTAAGCCGAAATGGTGAAACCCTCTTTGGATTTTGTTCAGTTAGCCCAGAAAGGAACTAAGATAGGTCTTTTGTAAAAGCAAAGTGACGTAACACGAACTTTTGGGAAGTTGGGGGATACCTGTCTTTCTTAACCAAACAGATTTCTTTTTAAATAAGATACATTAATTCGTTGGAAATTTTTGATGATATTTTAATATTTAGTTTGTGATCAGTAATAATTGTTCATATCTGTTAGGGTTTTGTGATTTTACTAGTTAAAGTTTTTGTTAAAAAACAAAACGAAACAAAAAACAAAAGCCTAAAAGCTTAGAAAAGTTTCCAAAGCACATTTTTGAGTGGAGAACTTTATTCTGCATGTGAGCTCTTTGTTCTCCTGAACAAAGTGGTAATTCTAATGTTCGTAGAAGAGACATACAATAAAATGTACATCTTGGAATTAATGTTTACTTTTCTCATCTCCGACTTCCATATGGTATGTAATACGGTTACGCTACTTTTAAGGTTTCTCATTTAAAATGTTTTAAATGACATAATAGTACCCATTGCGTAGATATTCCTTAACCTTTCTCATCTGGGTTATTCTTTAGAGCTTAGAAAGAGGCTGTGCTGGGCGTTGTGATGCTTGTTCCAGTGTTTTTTAGTCCTTGAGTGATAACCAGAAACTTTTCCCCAAAAGGGATGGGGTCAGCTCTCAGGCTCTTCAGTACTCACTTCCCAGGGGGACTAGAATTAAATGCAGCAGCGGGTGGATAGAGGATAGGCCAGTGGTCATCTTGCCCCCTCCTTGGTGCCTGACGAGATGCTGGTCTTGCCTCCGGCAGAAGCTGAGGTGTGGCTGTGGCCCCTGAGCAGAAAACGGAATCAGGGTAAACTGAGGACTCCCTGACTGTTGCCAGAGCAGTGCCTTTGGCCCTCAGCTAGTTTCTCTGAAGGGTGGAGGGACGATGGGGTTGCTCGTGCCCAGCCTGACAAGGATGCCTCACTCCCTGGATTTTTCCCTAGGGTGTGTTTCAGAGTAGAGTCATTAGGATGACTTTTCCGGCCCCTGGTAGACTTGTGGACCTGGCGTGTCAGAGCTTGCTGAGGGATGAGTCCATGGCCATTGCTGCTGTGGAGTCGCTGCCCATGGAGCTCTTCCCGCCGTTGTTTGTGGCAGCCTTTGCCGGGAGGCACAGCAAGACCCTGAAGGTGATGGTGCAGGCCTGGCCCTTCCCCTGCCTCCCTATGGGAGCCCTGATGAAGGAGCAGCAGCCTTACCAGGAGATCATCCAGGCGGCACTTGATGGACTCGATGTCCTTCTTTCCCAGGAGGTTCGCCCCAGGTGAGGGGGATCAAGTAGTCAGGTAGGGCCTTGCGGGTCCGAGCAGATACAGGGGGCTCAGGAAGAGTGCAGGGCCAAAGGGAGAGCCAGACGCTTCTGATGGCATCAGTGAGGATACTCGGGGAGGCCTTGGAGCTATTCCTGAGGTCACTCTGGGAACGTGTTTCTGGAGATGTAGGGCTGATTAAGATGCAGAGGTGACCAAAGGAACATGTGCCCACCCCCTCCTGGTGGCACTTAAAGGTACCAAAAAATGGGACCAGGGAGGATCCCAGTAGCACAAGGAGCTGCTAATATACGGGGTATGGAATAAAAGTGCAGTTGGGTGTCTGGTCCAGGTGCCTAGATTCCTAAACTCATAGTCTTACACCCTATTGATCTTAATGCGTCTCAGTCTCTTGTTTTCCCCACAGGAGATGGAAACTGCAAGTGCTGGATTTACAGAAGAATGCTCATCAGGACTTCTGGACCGTGTGGTCTGGAACCAAGAGCAGTATGTGCTCATTGTTGAAGCCAGAGCTGGCCCAGCCCGTGAAGAAGAGGCCAAAAGTTGACGGTTCAGGGGCGAGGTTGAAGCCACCCTCAGCCTCCATGGAGGTGTTCATAGACCTTTACCTCAAGGAGGGCACCCCTGATAAGTCCGTCACTTACGTCATTAAAAAAATCAGGCAGAAGAGAGGTTTACTACACCTGTGCTGTGAGAAGTTGAAGATTACTTCATTGTCGATGCAAAACATTAGGATCCTGAAAATGGTGCAGCTCGACTCTGTTCAGGATGTGGAAGTGAATTGCTCCTGGAAACTGTCCACCCTGGAGAAGTTCGCTCCTTACCTGGGCCAGATGGTCAATTTGCACCGCCTCCTTCTCTCCCACATCCACATGTCTTCCCACATCACCCTGGAGCAGGAGGAGCGGTGTGTTAGCCAGTTCACCTTTCAGTTCCTCAGCCTGCTCCACCTCCAGGAGCTCGGTTTGGACTCTGTCGCCTTGATCCAAGGCCACCTGGACCAGTTGCTCAGGTGAGGGCGGGTGAGGCTTCTGTGCAGACCAGAGCAAGCCCCTTTTCACTGCAGTCAAGAACAGTGCATCGCCTGTGTGCCAGCTGTCAACAGTACCCGAGTACACGAGTCACTAGAAAGTTCATACAGTCAGCGAGCATCTTGTTCACTGCTCTGTCCCTTTGCATGTTGTCGCATAATCCCCGGATAAAGGTTAGAGGTAGGAACTAGGATGGATGCTATTAAAGGGATTCCTTTCCAGGAATCTCTGTAATGGGGGCTTCGGGCCAGGTGAGGCTGGCTTTGGGAATTCTTCCCTTAAAAAGTGATGTCTGAGTGAAGATGATGGAAAATAACTGAGTGATGAGGGTGGTGATGAAGGGAAAGTCCATCAAATGTGAGGTTTCAGATCTTAAGCTCTGCACTCAAGCACTTTGTCAACAGAAGCCTCTCCCTTCACCCCTGCCTCAAATTGCCTGTCTCTCAAGCTTTGCTTTAGGTTTCAGCTAAGGGAACATGTGGGAAATGCAGGATTTTAGAGTTAGGTTGTGAAAAAAGGGGTGGATGGTTTGTGGATGATTTAGTGATCCAAGAGAGTTGCTGCAGTCTGGCAGCCCCTACTAGATGTTGCCAGACCTTGCCCAGGTTAGCCCTTTGTGCCCATTTCCCAGTAGCCTCATCTGGCACAGAGATAAGGGTGACGGGTTCAAGCTGTAGCCAGAAGGAAGTCCTAGTTGAAACCATTTTCGGTCATGTCTCCCACTACTAACATTTGCTGATCCCTCTCCTGCTTGGGACATAGGGTCAGGCTCCCCTCTGAGCACGTTTACCTCCATTCGTGCTCACAACACCTGTGGGGGGATATGATCTGCTCTGCTTGACAGATGAACAAAGGGAGTGTGTGAGGTTTCATTCATGAACCAGTCACACAACAAATAGTGCTGGAGAAAGGACTCCACTCAAACTTATACTGAATTGAATGCTGCTTTTTACCATGTGGTATCCTGGGGGTTGACTGTCATCTGGAAAATTTTGGGTTTGGTGAAATGGGCCTCCCTTCCCCTAAGGTGGCTCATCTCCACCTCCCTCCACCCACCAGCTCCATCCCCCAGAACTAACTGCTCTGTCTCTCCCCAGGTGCCTGAAGACCCCCTTGGAGACCTTGTCAATCACTAACTGCCTGCTTTCGGGAGTAGACTTGATGCACCTGTCCCAGAGACTGAACGTCAGTCAGCTGAAGGACCTGAGTCTCACGGGGGTCAACCTGACCAGTGTAAGTTCTGAGCCCCTCCAAATTCTGTTAGAGAGAGCCTCTGCCACCCTCGAGGACCTAGACTTGGATGAGTGTGGGATCATGGACCACGAGTTCACTGCTATCCTGCCTATCCTGAGCCGCTGCTCCCAGCTCACGACCTTCAGTTTCTGTGGAAACCCCATCTCCGTGTCCGCCCTGGAAGACTTGCTACATCACACCATCGGGCTGAGCAAGCTGAGCCATGTGCTGTATCCCACCCCCCTAGAGAGTTACCAGGATGTCCACGGCAACCCCCACGTGGGCGTTCTGGCCCAGGTGCATGCCAGGCTGAGGCGGATGCTGCAGGAGTTGGGACGACCTGGCATGGTCTGGTTCAGTGCCAGCCGCTGTGCTGATTGTGGTGACAGGACCTTCTATGATCCAGATCCCATTCTGTGCCCCTGTTATATGTCTGTCTAGCGGGGTGCACATATCATAGGCTTTATTCTGGGCACTTGGACACTGAAGCCCAGACATAAGTGCGTCTTCAAGGAGCACAGCAGCCAAAGTTTCAGAAAATTGTTCAGTGTAAGCAAGAAAAGGAGGGGTGATTCAGGGGGTGGAGGGGAAATGTTGACTTGAGTTAATGGTTTCTTTGGGGAGATGTGTTCTATAGAGTTTGAAATATAAGTCTGTATTTCTAGAGGGAGATTCAGGTGTGAAAAATAGAATGTGGCAGTTATCCCTGCTTGAATGGTTGTAAAGAAATGGTCAGAAATAAAGGGAACCTCGTGTTAACCATCTGGTATCTTCTATGATATGTTAACCTGATTCTCCAGTTTAAACTTCAGGCATCCAAGTTACTGATCAAACAAGAAGGCATGAGCATGCTCTGACACTCGAGGCTGGACAGGGTTGGGCCCCAGGAGTTCACGGCACCATTTATCATTCCCTACGTTTGGTTCCTTTCTCTGGTGTGTCTGTTACCTCCTCACTTACCTCTGACTATTGAGTCAGTCAGTGCACACAAAATGTATCCACAGGGCCTGGAACATCCTAAGTGGCCTATAGTGAGCGCCACTGGAGGAAAAGTTCTCACGGTCTCACTGCTAAATCTGCCCAGGCCCTGGACTCGAGCCCTCCTTCCCTGTGCTTCCATCCCTGGCCTTTGGCTGCACCAGGATAGGGCTTCACTGTCCAAATCAGGCTCCTAGTACTGGGGACATCCACCTTGTTGGTGAGCGGGAGCCTCAGCCTTACCACCCCATGCCTGTCATCCCAGCTGCTCCAGCCCCTTCTTGAATTCAACTACTTGTAGACAGTAAAAACATCTAAATTCCTTTTAGCAAAATACTAAGATCATATGGGCATATAACGTTTATTTAGTATTTGTGTCCCTCATTAAATATATAACATCCTTTTGTGGGTGCTAGGTCATAACTGCAAGAATGACTTTCTCCCCAGATGATCCTGTGGGGTTCAGAAAAGTCACCCCAAGATGTGCTTCTGTGGAATGTGGGTTTTTTTGAGCTGAAGGCAGTTGAGACTTTGGAGCCTCACAAGAAACTTTTACCTCTCAAAGAACTTAAATTAGGGATCTTGCCCATAATAAGAGTTACCACCAGCAATAACTTTTTATGACATATCCATAGGGCGGAGCAAATTTCTAATCACTGGACATCTGCTCTTCTCCTGCAAATGACCTTCCTCTCCTCTTTACCTCATATTTAGAATATCATATATATCTCATTTTCCTTTCTGCTTCTGACTCTGTCATGTATCTGGTGTTCCCATCTATACGTATGCAATTAAATTTGGTTATTTTTCTCTTTTGTTAATCAGTCTCATACTTATTTGATTATTAGACTACCTGAAAGAACCTTTGGGGTAGAGGAAAGTTCCTTCCTCACTGTCCCCCTCCCTCCTTATCAAGGAGATGGTAAACCCAACTCTGAGATAGTGAGAGGCCCTGGATTTTGGGTCCCAAGAGTGAACAGCCCCATGCCAGATCCTAGGGAGCACTTAGGTGGATGCAGGTGAATGTCAAGACTTGGGAGGTGGGGGTATGGAGAGACCACCCTGAAGGGCAATACATACAAATGAAAGAGAGATGTCATACTGTTGATTTGCACCCCATGGTCAGGGGCAATTGGCCTCCCCATGAGCAAGAGGCCCCCTGCTCCCATGCCACTCTATCCTGGCCATGGGCCGTCTAAACCCCTCACTGCATAGCCTCCCAGAGAAGCACCTGGGGAGGCCACACTTCATTGCTCCTTTCCCTCAGTGGGAGCAAGTCGGTCCTTTTACTCCTTCCACTGCCTTATTCAGTGATACCCACTCGTGCATGCTGCTGCCTCTGCTGGGTGTCAGTAACTTCCTATTGCCACACACAGCAAATGGCCCTTCTACAATCCCCTATGCCCCATAAGAAAGAACTAGTGTCCATCAGCTAGTGGACACACTTTGCTATTTCTGAGAGAAGAGAAAATACAGAAATCTCCGTAACTGATGGTATGCCCGAAAAAAAAGAGGGTCAGGAAAAGATGTCTTTTTTCCCCCCGATGTACACCCTGTTTCAGCATCCCCAACATAGACCCAACTTACAGGGAACATTTTCCAGAATGGGAACCAGTCCCTCTGGAACTGGAGGAAAAGTGTACAAAATGAGCAGGTTCTCTGGGAGGAACAGCAAAAGTAAAATGCCATATGATCTTGGCATCGGGTTCCTCAGCCACAAAGTAGAGAGAACACCTCAAAACATTATGGTGAGATTCACCTACAGGGCTAACTTACGGGGTGTGATCAGACAATATGGTGAATGTTTAAATTTAAAAAATTATTACAGTAAAAGTCACATTGCCATTAATCCCCCTCAAAATACTCCCCCTCACTTCGAACACACTTGTCCCACCATTCTTGCCACTTTCTGAAGCAGTTCTGGAAGTCTTTTCGTGAGCATCTTTAGTTGTGCAGTCGTGGCTGCCTCGATGTCCTGAATCATTTTGACTGGGGAAGAGCCTGAAGTCGCACGGTGCCAGATCCAATGCATAAGGTGGACGAGGACACACTGTAATGTTTTTATTTGACAGAAATTGCCAGGTACCAGAAGCGATGTGTGTCATGGAGCAATATCATGATGGAGGATGATTTACAGCACACTTTAAAACATCTGCTCCCAACCGTAGCTCCCACCTGACTGACTGCTCCGAACAAGTTGAAACTTGTCACACAGTTAACTAAGATTTGACACGCAGCTTCCTATGTTGGAGACCCCTGTCTTTCCATTGGATGGCACTTGGCAGCAGCATTCACTATTTTCCTTTTTTTTTTTTTTATCACACCATGTATATAAAGCAGTTGTGGTGCCCTGTTCAGAGATGATCCTTTATTATTAGCCACCAGATGCAAGTAAAGGGAGAAAAACAAAAGCCAGTGCTGCATCTTGCTTCTAAAATGGTGCCCTACAGTTGGGACTTTATTTGGTCTGGAGACCTCATTTGAGAAATTCTGGTAAAATTCTTTGTTCAGAATTTTGACTTTTCCATCAAAATGTTCCAAGAGGCATAGTATCAAGGCAATGAGGTTTTGAAAAGTTGAGTTTAGATAGAGATATATCTCATCAGTGAGGATGGCCATACAAGACGCCTGGGGAAGTGGTGACTGCTGGTGCACAGAAGTCATGTAGATAGATGAAGGCCCTATGTCTAGGGGTCTCAATGTCATCAGAAAGCAAGTAGGGAGAGTATGGCACACACTTAGTATTAACTACTCATCCTGGAGCTAGCCGATCTGCACAGCAGATAGGCAGGTTGAATTTAGGGCAGCTACGGGATACAGATGTCAAAGGGAAGAATCTGAATAGAAAAGAGCCGGAGCACAATCTAATGCAACACGTCCAGAGGCAGAAATGAAACTGAAAGAATGGAGTTTAGGTACAGAGAAGTCAAATTGTTTTAGGAGAGTGAGTTGGGGAGAACAACTATTTGAAGAACTGCTGACTGGACCCAAAATCCAGATCGGTACCCAGATTACCACCATTAATAATAAGGCGGGGTATTCAACTAGATTCTGAGAGAAATAGGCTGGATTCTGCAGCTGACGTGAAGTCATTGTCACAGGCATATTTTCACTGTGAAAATAAATAAAGGAAACCTCGCTAAAAGTCGGGAAGCCCTGAATGGGGAACTCTCACCACTCCTTGCAGCCTCCGTAATCAAAGGTAGAAGAAAGATAAAAATTATTCTGACAAGGGAAGGCATTTTTCCCACAGAAATTTCATTTTCTGCATTTAGAAAAGGAAGACCCCTCGGTGCTCCAGCAACAATGCTCTCACTACTCACTGCTTGTAGCCAATGAGACATCACCACAACCGTGAACGCCTGCTTTTTGCCAATGAACTTTAATTCAAAACAACCCTCCTTAATTTCTTCCTAAAACCTAATAAAATTCCTGTCACCTTGTGACATCAGAGCTGTCGTAATGTCATAGCGCAACCATTACTCAAGTGTTTGTAGTGATATACTATACTTATTATTATTTTAGAATGTACTCTTTCTACTTATGAAAACCTTTTTGCTGTAAAATAGTATGCTGGGTTACACCAGCAGCAGCTTCATACATCTTGTGTTTACTGTGACTCTTGATTGTACCATTTTCTCTTGGGCTTGATTTAATCTGTGTTGTCTTATAAATTTTGTGTAACCTAAGTGTACAGAGTTTATGAAGTCTACAGCAGTGAACAGTCGTGTCCTGGGCCTTCAGAATCACTCACCCCTCACTCACTGACTTACCCACCCAGAGCAATTCCATTCATGGTAAGTGCCCCACATAGGTGTACCATCTTTTATCTTTTATACTGCTCCCAGCTCAAACTCTATCCTCTGATTGTTCTATTGTGTCACTGTGGGGACAGGGCCAGGAGAGCAGTTTCCAGGCTCTCAGCCTCACGTGGAAAGGTGCTGGCTAGGGTAGTAGATGGCCATCCGCTGTGACTAGTTGGCCATCAGCTCTAACCAGTTAGCCATTAGCCACTAATATAACTGCGTGGCTACGTTGGTGGGTTGGTTGGCAGAGAAGCGGACTGCAGATTGCAGCTAGCAAGTGGGGTTGGTTGGTTGGCAGAAAAGTGGACAGGCGATTGTGGATCATGTGGCTCCTGCTCCCTATGTCTCCAACCCAACCACTATCGAGAATATCGTGGTATGACTTCCCTATCCATGGCTCCATTGGTGTTCCTTTTTGGCCTCACCATATCCTGCGTTCTCGTGTGAGGAGCAGGACTAGAGTCCCTGCATGATAGTCACCCAACACTGCTTCTCCCAAAGCCGGTGCTCATGGTGTCAGATAAATGACGAAAATAATGAATTCCTGTTCCTCAATCCACCCTCAGGCTTCCCATCGAGGAATGGGTGCAGGAATATTTCAATCATACCTGAGAGATCAATGTTTCCCAAGGTATTCTCTCTTAAGAATCCAATGAGGCAAACACCGAACATTCATTTTCCCAGGTCCCTCCCCTAACAACTTGAGTTTCCCAGGTATAAGATACAGCCCCGGAATTTATATGTGTATAACCGTTTCCCAGGTGATTCTGAGGTTTGAGCAGTCTTTAGAAGCATGGATCTAAACTGGTAAGGAGTCAAAATTTTCCTTCTTTTCCCCTAAGTTATTGGTGCAAAGCTACATTCATGATCAAACATTTTAAAATTGACATCTAAAATATTTTTTCATCATAAGTTTAAACAGTGCAAAAGATGTAATTTCTAGTATACTATAAAAATGGACAGTTTAAGTAAATACAATTGTTAATATCACTGTGGGGACAGAGTCCCAGAGAGCAGTTTCCAGACTCTCGGTCTCACGTGGAAAGGTGCTGGCTCGGTTATTAGATGTCCATCAGCTGTGATCAGATGGCCATCCGCTGTGGCTGCGGGGCCATCAGCTGTAACCAGTTAGCCATTAGCCACTAATATAACTACTGTGAGTTGGCTATGCCCGTGAGTTGGTTGGTTGGCAGAGAAGCAGATGGCGGATTGCGCATCGTGTGGAGCCTGCTTCCTGTATCTCCAACCCAGCCGCAAGCGAGAATGTAGTGGTATGAACCTCTTATCCATGGCTCTGTTGGTTCTCCGTTTTTGCCTCGCTGAATTCTGCGTCCACCGCCTGAGAGAAGGAGCGGGACCAGAGACCCTGCATGACAATTACTCTTTAAAATATATCCAGGGGAGGCTGGTTTTTGCTCAGTGGTTAGAGCACGGTGCTCATAACACCAAGGTTGCGGTTTCGATTCCCACATGGGCCAGTGAGTTGTACCTTCCACAAGTAGATTGAAAACAATGACTTGACTTGGAGCTGATGGTCCTGGAAAAAGACACTATTGCCCAATATTCCCTAATTAAAAAAAAAAATGTATCCAAAAGTATGATGTAGTAGCATAGGTTTTTGATACCTACCATCATCTATTTTAAAAAAATACAAGAATGAGCTCTTTTAATGGTCAGATTTTTTGTAAAATTTATTGGGGTGACAATTGTTAGTAAAGTTACATAAATTTCAGGTGTACAATTCTGTAATACATCATCTATATATATCACATTATGTGTTCACCACTCAGTTGGTTCTCTTTCCATCAGTGGTCAGAATTTTTAATGGTCAGAAAGAGGTTATTCCTCTTTCTCCTTTAATATTCCTTTCTAGTTCACTTAACCCATAAGATTTTATACAATGTGATCTATTTTATACTTGAAAGTCTTTTATTGTTTGTCCTCATATTTCTCTGCACCAAAAAACATTATCAATTGAAATTTACGTTATTAAAAAACAAAATTCAACTGAGTAAATTTGAACATCTGCTTGGCTTTATTAAGTGATTTATGAATCAGACAGCTTCCCTTCTAGCAACCAGAAGATGGCTCCGAGGGTTTGTACAAAATGGAAGGTGTGGGGACAAAACCCCAAAAAGCAGTTTCCAGGCTCTCGGCCTCACATAGAAAGGTGCTGGCTCGGGTAGTAAATGGCCATCAACTGTGATCAGATGCCAGCAGCTGTGGCTAGTTGGCCGTCAGCTGTAACCCGTAGGCCATTGGCCACTAATATAACGGCTGTGGCTACGCTAGCAGGAAAGGAATGGGGGCTAGCAAGAAATGGTGGCTGGCAAGCACGGACTGCTGTTAGGCAGATTATGTAGATCCTGCTTCCTGTGTCTCCAGCCCAGCCGCCAGCGAGAATATATTGGTTTGACTCCCCTATCTATGGCTCCGTGGGTGTTCCTTTTTGGCCTTACCGTGTCCTGCGTTCTTGGGTGGGGAGTGGGAGCTGAGACCCTGCACGACAAATGGCGCAGCGAGCAGGGTCCCCCGCACCACACATGGCGTAGTCGGCAGGATACAGTGCCAGCCAAAGCTCTCCGAAGGGCAGTGGAGCAGTTTGTGCCTGAAAGCTCAGTCTGAGGAAGACCAGGAGGAGCAGCTGCCGGAGAGCTCGATTCCCGTGGAGGGGTGGAAAGATGTGGATGGTTCCCCAACCAGCAGAGGCCGGAGAAAGCGGAGAAAGCGAAGGTTGTTGCGGCCCTGTGGGCTGGGAACTGCTTGCTGACGCAGCCTGGATGCGGGACTTGTCCCAGGAGGAAACGCTTGTTGAGTCCTCCGTGGGAGATGAGGGTGAGGTCAAGGTCATCCCTCACCCCCAGGACAGCCCTGGTGAATGACTATGGACTATGAGGAATTGCCTTCCATCCCTGATTTAATGGACGCTTGACTGTTTGGGAACATACCACCATGTAGTGGGACTGGTTAGATGTTTGCTTTTGTGTCTTGACTGGCCACCATTGATAATATGTAAGCACCTTGATGTGAGCCGCTGTTGTTCCAGCACAGTACCCCGAGAAGCCCAGAGAGAGAGTGGCAGTGCCCAGAGAGGCCCTGGCTGTGTCCAGGAAGTCTGGCTGTGTCCAGAGAGAGTGGCAGTGCCCAGAGAGGCCCTGGCTGTGTCCAGGAAGTCTGGCTGTGTCCAGAGAGAGTGGCAGTGCCCTGAGAGCCCTGGCTGTGTCCAGGAAGTCTGGCTGTGTGCCCAGAGAGAGTGGCAGTGCCCTGAGAGCCCTGGCTGTGTCCAGGAAGTCTGGCTGTGTCCAGAGAGAGTGGCAGTGCCCTGAGAAACTCTGGCTGTGCCCGGGGAAACAGGTGGTACCCTAAGAAGCCCAGGAAGTCTGGCTGTGCCCAGAAGTACTGTGGTGGTGCCCTGAGAAAACCTGGCTGTGCCCGGGGAAAACAGGTGGTACCCTAAGAAGCCCAGGATGTCTGGCTGTGCCCAGAAGTACTGTGGTGGTGCCCTGAGAAACCCTGGCTGTGCTCAGAGAGCCTGGTTGTGTTCAGGATAGTGCATTCACCTCCAGGCTCCTTGCACAGGGCCCCTCGCAGAAGACGCTTGTCGCGTAGATTGTGAGGCGAGACCCTGTAGGGGTGGAGTGTGGGGACAAAACCCCAAAAAGCAGTTTCCAGGCTCTCGGCCTCACATAGAAAGGTGCTGGCTCAGGTAGTAAATGGCCATCAACTGTGATCAGATGCCAGCAGCTGTGGCTAGTTGGCCGTCAGCTGTAACCCGTAGGCCATTGGCCACTAATATAACGGCTGTGGCTACGCTAGCAGGAAAGGAATGGGGGCTAGCAAGAAGATGGTGGCTGGCAAGCACGGACTGCTGTTAGGCAGATTATGTAGATCCTGCTTCCTGTGTCTCCAGCCTAGCCGCCAGCGAGAATATATTGGTTTGACTCCCCTATCTATGGCTCCGTGGGTGTTCCTGTTTGGCCTTACCGTGTCCTGCGTTCTTGGGCGGGGAGTGGGAGCTGAGACCCTGCACGACAAATGGCGCAGCGAGCAGGGTCCCCTGCGTGACAGAAGGTTTTTGTAAGTAGGGTGGGATGAGGGGACTGTTAGTGAAAGGAAATAAGCATTATTTTGGGGCAGGACATCTTTTCCCTGGGGAAATAGAAATAGAAGCATTTGAATCATGCAAATTGCCTTTCTATATGGGGAAAATGGAGAGCACCCAAGTGACAGATTACCTCATTGGTGTTGACCAGAAAATTCCAGAATGGTTGATTAAGATTATGTTTCTGGGAAAAGTTCAAACTGCAATTAGATCAGGTATTAAATTTAGGTTTGTTATCATAGGATTTTAGCATGAATGACACCATTTGGGGCCTTTTTTTCTTTAACAACATAAAAAAAATTTTTCTAGAAGCATGAGTTTCAAATGTTAATGTTGTTTTTTCATGATTGAGTTATTATAGTTAATAATATAAAATTGTTAAAACAATGTAAATACAGGCCATTCTAGGAAGGGGAAATTGTCCATTTTAAATAGGGTGGTCAAGGTGGGCTTCATTGAGAAGCAGCTTTGCCACAAAGACTTGAACTATGTGGGAAAATAGATAAGAGGATGTCTGGATAATGAATATTCCAGAAATAAGGAATATTTATTTCTTAATGCAAAGGTCTTATTACAAGAAAGGCAGTGTGGCTGAAATAGAGTAGCAAAGGCCAAAGTAATAGTGAAACCAGAGGCCAAACAAGTCCGGGCCTCGTGCTGCCTGCACCACTCAGCCAATAGACCGACATAGGACTTGGGTCATAGAATAAGATTTTATTATCAGAGTGCTGGTGGTCTGAGAAGGCAGCAGGTTAACACCTCCAAAAACTGCCTTAACATTCTCAGACTAGCCTGGTATATTTAAGGGAAAATCTGGGAATTCCTGCAGAGGCTACATAATGGTTCCTCGGGTCTTCATGGAGCCTTCTCTCTGGCAATGTGGCTCTCCAATGTGATCACTAACCCAGGAGCAGTGATGACAATAACCTGGAAAGAATGTTAGGCCATAAAGATTGTAATTGTCAAGGGGGGTTGAGGGGGCGGTCAATTGTGACTAGTAAGCAAGCATAAGTTTCAGGGTAATTATCTAAAGCAGGGAACTGGGACAGGTGACATTCCAAGGTCAGAGCAACCAGGCCCTGTTTCTTTTTTTTCTTTTTAAATTTTTATTGGGGAACAGTGCGTTTTTCCAGGATCCATCAGTTCCAAGTCAAGTTGTTTTCAATCTAGTTGTGGAGGGCGCAGCTCACTGGCCCATGTGGGAATCAAACTGGCGACCTTGGTGTTATGAGCACTGCGCTCCAACCAACTGAGCCAACTGACTGCCCCAGGCCCTATTTCAATAGGAGCTCGTGGGGGGCCAGATAGCTTAGGCCTGCAGTCAGGATAAGGACTTTCTACTGTCCAAACCTTGTCGCTTCATTTAACCCTGTTTTCCTACAGAAAATGCTTGGGGCTACTAGAAAGGCCCAAAGGCAGACCTTCCATAGCCTCCAGACAAGATTAAAGACCTTCTTTCATATACTTTTATACCACTTTGAATTTCACTTGTCACATTTACAAGGAAAGGCATTTTAAAAATTAACTTAGCTAGCTTTATTGAGATATAATTAACATACAGCATTGTATAAGTTTAAGGTGTACAACATGTTGATTTGATAAGAAAAGTATTTTTAAAGTTATATCACATTATGGCACTTTAGAACATTTTAATAAGTAAACTGGATTTGTTTTAATTCTGTAACTTAATTGCACTGGAAGAAAATGGCAATACTCATATAGGAGTGTGTGTGTTACCTGCCGTTGGGTCAACTCTGACACATGGAAACTCTATGTGTGAGTGATGTCTACAATGTCCTGTCATCAACAGCCCTGCTCAGCTCCTATAGACTCATGCAAACACAGATATACCTTGGAGATATTGTGGGTTTTTTTCTAGAACACCATAATAAAGTGAATACCGCACTAAAGTAAGTCACAAATTTTTTGGTTTCCCAGTGCATATAAAAGTTATGTTTACACTATACTGTAGTCTGTAGTCTGTTAAGTATGCAATAGTATTATGTCTATAAAAATAATGTACATACCTGAATTAAAACATACTTCATTGCTAAAAAAATGCTAAGGATCACCTGAGCCTATTGGAAAAATGGTCCTGATAGACTTGTTCCACATAGGGTTGCCACAAACCTTTAATTTGTAAAAAATACAGTATCTGTGAAGCACAATAAAATGAAGTATGCCTTTATTTCTTGTCTGTCAGAGGACACTTGAAGCCCTCCCTTCCCCCAAGAATCTGTAGGCAAAAGGCTATAAGAAAGGTGGAAGGCAAAGCTGTGATTCAATCTAGAAAGTGCCCAGGAAAGGGAGAGTGAAGGAGAAGGGACAGGGGAGGGAAGAGATTGAGAGGTAACAAGAGCAAGCCAGGAGTATGACTTCTGACTCCTGGAACTGAATTAAAAAAGAAGTGGTCCCCTCCCTAGAAAACAGGTTTTTATTCTCTGAAGCTGGAGTGATCTGTGAGCACTTCCTAATATTTGGAAGAAGATATCTTCTCTTTTAGGTTCTTCTGTTGGAATAGCTGTATAGATTGATTTTCCCTACTCCTGCTGACCCCCAATAGCTCAAGATTCAAGTAAACTGGACATAAGGAGGTGGGCCTCTGGACAACAGGGAGAGGAAGGGGGACTCCGACCTCAGGACTCAACCTGGAAGGCAGCCTTGCCCCTATCCCCACCCCCACCCACTACCCCACCCTGAAGCCCCACCCACATTCTTTCCTTTGACTGGCAATTTGGATGGAAGTTTTTAGCAATCGCTCTGATCAACAGCCAGAAATCCAATCAAGAAAAAACAGGTTCAGGAACTTGATTGGATCCCCGTTGAATGTTATAGATTGGATTATAATGGGCTTTAAAAGGAGTGGAATCTTCTGATCAGGCCTCACTCAGGCTTTTGGAGAGTAAGGTTCCACAAAAGAAGTGGTGCTGCTGGACTTTAGAGAAGTTTCTCCAGGACATGTAGACAAGGACATTTCAGCTTCATCCTTCCTTGTGGCTCAGGTCGGGAAATATTGAGCCACACTGAATCACCTGGACACATAACTTCAGGAACTGGTAAGCAAAGAAATAAGGTATCTTTCATTTTGTTCTCTTAAACCATGGGTCTAAAAGCTTTTTCTGTAAAGGGTTAGATAGTAAAAACGTATTTTAGGCATGGACCATGTGTTCTCTGTTACGGTGGCTTGACTCTGCCATAGTAGTGTGAAAGCAGCCATGGACAAATGCCTTAAAGAGGGATCACATCTGTGTTCCTATCTAATTTTGTTTGTGGACATTGAAGTTTGAATGTCATATAATTTTCCATGTGTCACAAAATATTCCTTTGGGTTTTTCCCCAAAAAATTAAAAAAAAATTTTTAAATTAAATACGTAAAAATTCCCTAAAAATCATAAAAATCATTCTTAACTTGCTGGTTGTGCAAAACCAGGGGGAGAGCTAATTTCCCAACCCCTGTCTTGAAACACTTGCCAAAATGCACCTAGCATTCCATTAGTGAACTGTGAAATTTCGTGAACCACAATCAGCTTTTGAAAAGAATTATAATTTTTTCCATTGACTCTGATGCCGTCAACTAACTGTAAACTTTAAAAATAAAACAGCCAGTTATTTTACCAGCAAAACGGGTTTGTGAATTGCAATTCAGGACAAGCAAGCTATGGTGAAACCAAAGGAAAGTCTGCAAACAAAGGAGGAGAACATTACTCTATAGAGAAAAAGGAGGAAGTTGGGAGGGGTGGGTATGAGCAAAAGTCCATTAGAGAAGAGCAGGAGTCTGGGGTTGTGATGGTTTCTCATTGGCTGAGTTGTGGCATTTCCCATTGTCTGGGCTTGTTGCTGGGCAAGGAGAAAGTCTTTTCTCCTGCTGGCACAGTAAGGTGGGCTACTTCCGGCTCAGAATTGTAAAGTAAGGGGCTGAGACAATGTTTGCATGACAGCTCCCCATTCAGGGCTTCCAGATTCCATTTTAAATGAGGTTTCTCTTTATTAATTTTCACCTAAGATACATTATATCTGATATCTATATAAAATTAAAAACTGTCAAACTAACTATGAAATGCTACTGATGAGATGTAATCTTGTTTCAGAAATGGTAAATGTAAACATTATCATATTCCTTAGAATCAGTGAAATGTGTTAATGGCATAGAAGATAATCGGTATATCCATTGTAGGGAGAGTATTTTATAAAACTTGTTTCATTACACACACACACACACAACCATACGTACTGGCTGAATTTTTTCCTTGCATGATAGTTGTGGGGACAGAGTCCCAGAGAGCAGTTTCCCGGCTGTCGGCCTCACTGGAAAGGTGCTGGCTCGGGTAGTAGATGGTCATCAGCTGTGACTAGTTGGCCATCAGCTGTTACCGGTTAGCCGTTAGCCACTGATGTAACTGCCGTGGCTACGCTAGCAAGTGCGGATTGCGGATTGCAGAGGTGTGGATTGCAGTTAGCGAATGAGGTTGGCTGGCAGAGAGAAGTGGTCAGCGGATTGCTGATCGTGTGGCTCCTGCTTTCTGTGTCTCCAACCCAGCCGCCAGCGAGACTATAGTGGTATGACTCCCCTATCTATGGCTCCGTGAGTGTTCCTTTTTGGCCTCGCCATGTTCTTATGTGGGGAGCGGAACCAGAGTCCCCGCATGAGTCCCTGCTTGACAAATGGTGCAGCGAGCATGGTACGGTGCCGGGCAAAGCTCTTTGAATGATGGTGGAGCAGTTTGTATGTGTGAAAGCTCAGCTTCGGGAGGCACGGTCTGCCTGGGAGACTCGAGCCTCCAGATGGCACACCACCTTCTTGGCCATAGAAGGCGTCGCCTTCCTTTTGATAATCTGCTGCTGTAGGCTCCGAGGGTTGTGGACATCTTGCCTTGAGGCCTCCACCCAATTGGGCGCCTGGTGTGGCGAGCAGGATTCCAGCCAGGTAGGAATCGTGTCTGACTTTGGGCAGGAGGACAGGTGGCCCCCACACTGTGTGGTACCCGCTAGCTACTGTTCTCAGGAGCTGGACCCCCGAGAAGGGTTGGGAGGACATGGATGGCTCTCTGGCCAGCATGGAGAGGGCCCTGTAGGTTCTAGCTGAGCGGTTGCCGGAGGAAGAGAAGGGCACAGCCGGCCGTGTGGGCTGGATGTTCCTCACCACGTTGTGTCATAACATGGAGGACACACTTAATGGAATAGCCCAGGTGCAGGACGAGCAGCCCCAGGGGAGGTGCTGGAAGCTTGGGACTGCCGGTTGGAGGATGTTCTCACCATGGTGCATCATAACTCGGAGGAAGCGCTTGCTGGAATAGCCCAGGTGCGGGACCAGATGTCCTGGTGGGAGGTGCTGGAAGCTCAGCTCCTCCTGTTAGAGGATGAGCCCCAGAGCAGACACTCTGAGGCAGAGGATGATAACACAACTGGAGACAATTAGTTCCCAACCCCCAAGCCCGGCCCATCTTGAAGCAAAAGGTAAAAGGTGAGCAATCTTTGGGCCCCAGGGACATTGCTGCCGGCAACCCAGCTGTGACTGAGTTCACAACCTACACCCCTTACACTCCCACTGAGTTGCAGGAGCTGGGGAGGTGGTACAGACAGAGCCCTGGAGAACCACTCTCGGCTTGGCTACTACGTTTATGGGATGAAGGGGCAGACAGCATTCTCTGCTCCCCAGACAAAATGGAAAAGCTGGCCTTTGTGACATGCATCCATTCTTGCGACAAAGGTTACAGAATTGCCATAGGTTGGCCCACGACCAGGGCAACCACACTCTAATGGAGTGGCTCACTACTACGGGGTTGATGTTTGCTTGGCCGTGTCCAGCTGTGGATCAGCGGCATATGGTGGTTGTTCTTACACGGCTGTGCACTCTCTATGGGCGCCCCCAAGTCATTGAAAGTGACAGGTGTACCCATTTTACGGGGCAAGAGGTGCAGCGCTGGGCTGCCAGGATGGACGTGCAATGGTTGTTTCGTGCTCTGTATAACCCACAAGCAGCTGGCATGATTGAACGCTATACTGGCCTTTTGAAGCAAGGCCTCCGGGTGTCACAACACCCTCCCACGATGCGTGACTGGGCCTCTTGTCTATGGGACATCTTGAGAATCCTGAATGAGAAACCACGGAATGGAGGGCCCACACTAGTAGAAGCTTTGCTACATCGAACGGCTGCTCCCATTCAGTTATAGGTTACTACAAGTGGGACTCTGTTAAAGCCAGGCTACGGCAGAAATGGAAACATTTTGCTGTCAGCATCCACATGCTTGAAAGCAGGGGAACGGCAGCAATGGACTTAGCCCTGGCGGGTCAAAAGCCCCCACTGTTGATGGTTGGGCCTGATAGCCCCACGGGGGCGCTGGTTTGACTCATGATTTGCAAGTGACGCCAGGGGTGGTGGCTGAGTGGCCACAGCATGTGACTGTGGTATATGGAGGTCCCGATGCTGGGATGATTTTGTGGGGAACCTGTGTACTCTCGCTATGGCCTATTATGGGGTCCCCTGTACTGTTACATGTCAAAACTATGCAAGGGACCCCAAGCACTGCCATAAAGATCTGGTACCACAAACCGGGAAAGGTGCTACTGGCAGCGATCCCTCGTTTCCCAGGACAAAAAGCTGTCATGTATTCTCCCAGATGGAAGGGATTTGCCATTGTTGGTTCCTAAAACTACTATTTCTTTCCGCCCATAGGTGCCTATAGGCTAATATGGCACAGGAACCCTCCCAGAAGATGCTTGTCATATAGATTGTGTGGCGAGACCGTATAGGGGTGGAGTGTGGGGACAGAGTCCCAGAGAGCAGTTTCCAGGCTCTCGGCCTCACGTGGAAAGGTGTTGGCTTGGGTAGTAGATGGTCATCAGCTGTGACTAGTTGGCCATCAGCTTTTACCGGTTAGCCATTAGACACTGATATAACTGCCATGGCTACGCTAGCAGGCGTGGATTGTAGTTAGCAAGTGGGGTTGGTTGACAGGGAAGTGGACGGCAGATTGCAGATCATGTGGATCCTACTTTGTGTGTCTCCAACCCAGCCGCCAGCGAGAATATAGTGGTATGACTCCCCTATCTATGGCTCCGTGGTGTGTTCCTTTTTGGCCTCACCATGTCCTGTGTTTTTATGTGCGGAGCAGGACCAGAGACCCAACATGACTCCCTGCATGACAATAGTGTTAAATCATTTCAATTTGGATTTTACTAAATGTTTGGAGAGCCCGGAATTAGTGGATTTGAGTCTGTTGTAGTCATAAATGATCAGATTAATAATAGCTACTATCTATTTATTTTATTTATTTATTATCAATCAATTCATGTATTTTCTTACTCTCCCCCATGACAGGGTAAGGATACCAAGAGTATTCATATGTTTCTTAACATTGCTCTAGAAGGTGAAGTAAAAAAACACAAGTCCCTGCCCTCATGTTGCTTACAGTCTAGTGGGTGGAGAGAGAAATAAAGCAAGATATTTTTTCTGTATTGTATGTTAGGCCAGGGTTAAACACTGAGTTGAAAAAATAGTGTTTGGGGAGAATAGGGCATGTAAATTGGGAGGTAGTGATTTCAATAGCATGGTAGGGAAGTCTTATTGAGAAGATGTGGACCTGAAGCAGGTCAAGAGCTGGGATGGGAGCATCTGAGAAAAGGCTTCCATGGCAGGAGAAGCAACAAAAGTCCCGAGAAAGTACAGGGTCTGGTGCCCACCCATAAAGATCGGGATGGCTGCAGTGGAGGGATGGAGGGTCAGAACAGATGAGAACCAGTGGGCACAGGCAGGTGGCCTAGACCTCTGAGACATTTTATGTTCATTGGCATTTCTTCTGAGTGAGATGGGAAGCCATTGGAGATCTATAAGCAGAAGAGTGCATACCAGCTCTCCTACATACTTTAACAGAAGCATTGGAGCAGCCATGGGGACATAAGACAAAAGCCGTGTAAAGCTGGAACCTTCTGCACTGCAATGATACAGGGAGAGAACATGGTGCTGTCATTCAAGGAGGTGGCAGTGGATATAGAAGAGAATGGTCAGGTTCTGGATACTTTTAGAAGGTGGAACAGTTTGCTAATTGACTGACTTTAGGGTGTGAGGGAAAGGCTGGAAAAGGATGTCTCTTGAATTTGTGAACTGAGCAACTGGAAGGGTTTACTGAGAAAGGGAACACTGCAGGAGGAGCAGACTTTTTTTTTTTTTTTTAGGGGACTATCTAGAGCTTAGTTTTGTTAAGATTGGTTAGAAAGTTATCCCTGAGGGTACATCTGCAAGTAGGAAGAAGCTAGTGAGACACCCAGGGTGCAAAAATGAACGAGGCAGGCACTCTGAGATGTTGAACCTTCACTTCCTTAAGTTTTGCCCTTTAATCTTGTGCTCCAGTGCCTCACTTGCCTCTCCCTGTTCATGGTGCTGCAAGAGGACATGTTGAGCAGTTTGTAATTGCAGGAGACTGCTGGGACTGGGGTGGGACATGGCTGGAGAGGTAAATCTGAGATTATCAAATACTTTGAGCCTGCTTTCTTCCATGTAAAGTAAGGATGTTAATAGTTATCTCAGTGTTTGGGAGGGAAGATTAAATAAGGCGATGATTTGTATTTCTTGAAATAAATACTGACTAATGATATGGTTGCATTTAGGTGGCAATTTACAAAAAGAAAGCACTAGAAGTTGAAGGGACCTCTTTGAACCAAAAGCTGTTCTCGTTGGCTCAGCTGGCAGATCTGTTGTCTTGTGAGGAAGAACAAGGGCCAGAACCACTGAGGAACATGGGAGAATCCAAACACAGGGACAAGCATGATGATGCTGAGCTGATCTTTGTTGGAGTGGAAGATGTAAATAAAGATGATGAAATTCTCTTTGTCAGAGTGATTTCCAAATCAAAACCAGTCATTTCAAACATTTTGAATAGAGTGACCCCAGACTTATATTTAAAAAGAAAGAAAAGCTGCTTGAGTCAAGATCCTGCTTGCACATTACAGCCCGAAAATTACATGACCCCGACATCAAAAGCAGCGTCCACCTTCCTAGCTTCTCAATCTGAAAGGGGAGCCATAGATAGTCCTCTTATTTTTGAGCCTTCATCTAAACCTGACTATAAAACAAGCTCACCAGAAATTATGCCTGGAAGTTCTTCAGATTTGCTCTCTTCATGGTCTCAGGGTCTACTTGGAGCTGTGTTTTCTGTAGGAGGCAAGGATAAAAGTCCTTGTGATTCAAAGCGACTTTCCACTTTGGATATAAACAGTGGAAATCCCAAAAGACCTAAACTCAGTGATGGACTCCCAGGAGGAGATTCAGCTGTAGCCCCTTCCGGAGTCTCTCCTACAGTAAATATGAGTACACCCTCTTTATTAAGCCCTGTTCAGAATGAAGCATTTCTTTGGTCTCATGCAAATGACAAAGCACATTTTAATCTTATGAATCCAGACAGAACAAATAGTTTGGAAAGGCTGGAAAAAACAGACTTGCTGGATCTAGCAAGTCAAAACAAGACTGTTGATCCCAAGAAAGGAAATCTGGTTGTGTTACTTCATGACTTTTACTACGGACAGCATAGAGGAGATGGGCAGCCAGAAGAAAAGACTCACACAGCCTTTAAATGCCTCAGCTGCTTGAAAGTTCTAAAAAATGTCAAGTTTATGAACCACGTGAAGCACCACTTGGAACTTGAGAAACAGAAGGGTGACAGCTGGGAAATCCACACCACCTGCCAGCACTGCCACCGGCAGTTTCCCACTCCGTTCCAGCTGCAATGTCACATTGAAAGTGTACACATTTCCCAGGAGCCCTCTGCTGTCTGTAAAATTTGTGAATTGTCTTTTGAAACAGATCAGGTTCTCTTACAGCACATGGAGGACAATCATAAGGCTGGGGAAATGCCATATGTGTGCCAGGTTTGCAACTACAGATCATCTGCCTTTGCTGATGTGGAAACACATTTCAGAACATGCCATGAAAACACAAAGAATTTGCTTTGTCTGTTTTGTCTCAAAATTTTTAAAACTGCAACATTCTATATGAATCATTGCTGGAGACACTGGAACAAGAGAGTCTTCCAGTGTTCCAAGTGCCGGCTACAATTTTTGACTTTGAAGGAGGAAATGGAGCACCAAACCAAGAATCATCAAACATTTAAAAAGCCAGAGCAATTGGAAGGATGGTCTCCTGAAACAAAGGTTATTATTCAAACTTCAATTCAACCAGGATCCAGAGGTGCAGCATCCATCACTATGAACAACATTGACTCTCAACTGTCACCTCTTAAAACTAAAAAGAAGTATTAAAACTAAAACTAAGTATTCCAGACATCACTGAAGCTACAGTTATGGTTAAAAATTGTTCTGCCCACCTCCAGGAATTCTGAAAGACAGACTTGAGGTTAGGACCTTGTACATCATGCTGTAGATGCCAGCAAGCAATATCAACAACTGTCAGGTTTTACAGTGACAAATCCAACCTCCCCACTGTCAAGAAGTAGCTCGGAAGTCTTCTTCATACCCCTTCCCAATCAACCCCCTCCCCAAAGTAACTACATTTCTGACCTCTACTACCATAGAGTGGTTCCTGTTTTTCGACTTTAAATAAATGGAATTGCACAACAGATTTTTGTCTTTGTTTTCCTGTAAATAAGTGAGATGCATTCTTGCTGTAACAGCACATTCTATTTCTTGATGGGTAGAATTCCCTTGAATATAGTGCCATTTTATGTATCCACTATACTGTTGATAGACTTTGAGGTTGATTCTTTTGCTATTTTGAGTAAAGCTTGTATGAGGTTCTACATGTCTTTTGGCAGACATGTACTCATTTCTCTAGGATGGTATAGAGATGTTCTGAAACTATAGATTTGGCTTTTTTAGTGCAGATACTGCCAAACATTTTTTCAAAGTGATTGAAACAACTTACATTTCCACCAGCAATATTGAGAACTCCACTGTTACAGATACAACACTTGGTACTGTCAGTCCTTTTCATTAGTGTCATTTTCTTGACATTTTAGTGGTATCACATTGTTTTCATCTGCATTTCCCCAGTGAGTAATGATATTGAGAATAATTTTTTCATATGGTTATTGGCCTTTTGAATATTATCAAGGCTTGCCTCCTTATGTTTTTTTTTTTTTTAAACTAGGCTGTCAACTGGGAAGGATGTAAGAGAACTGATGGGACACTGAAAATGCCCTGTATTTTGACCTGAATGGTAGTTTCATGGGTGCTCATATGTGCTTCATGGTGTGTCCTATTTAAGAAATTACCAAGAACGTAAGAATATTCCTCCTATGTTTTCTTCTAGAAGCTTTACTGTTCAGCCTCTCACATTTAGGTCTATGATCCATCTCATTTACTTTTTTGTTTGTGGTGTAATAAATCAAGGTACCAAGGTTAATATTTTCATACACATATTCAAACCAACCAGTATTATTTACTAAAAACCACTCTACCCACTGTATTGCTGTGGAAATTTTGTGTAAATTGGATAGATAACTAATGTATTCTGGACTCCATTGGTTTTGTTCTCCATTCTTGTGCTAATGCCACATTTATTATAGTTTTTATATTAGCTCTGCCTCAGTTTGTGTCATGGTTAATTTTATGTGTCAACATTTGGGGTGTGTAAGGATGTTTCTACAAGAGATTAGCATTTGAGCTAGGCATTTATCTCAAAAATTTGTAAAGGACAACAGAACTTATAGAGACAAGAAAGAAATAATAGAAATAAGAGTTAAATAAATGAAATAGAGAAGAAAATGGCATTATAGATCAACAAAATCGAGTTCCCCCCCAAAAAAAAATATTACTAAAATAGACTTCTGGCAGAATTGAGCAATTACAAATAATTATGTAAAGGGCCAGATAGTAAATATTTTGGGCTTTGGGGATATGACCTCTTGCAGTTACTCAACTTTGCTGTTGTTACCAGGAAAGGGGCATGGACAACATCTACAGGTATGAGTATGTCCTGTGTCCCAATAAAACTTTATTTGTAGACACTGAAATTAGAATTTCATATAATTTTCACATGTCACAAGGTAATCTCTTTGTAATTGTTTCCAGCCATTAAAAAATGTAAAGCTCTTAGCTTGCTGCAAGCTGTACAAAAACCGGGTGGCAGGCTAGATGGGATTAGCCCCAGATGCAATTTGAAGAGAATGGGCAGCAAGATGCAGTTGCATGGTCAAGTAGTTCTTATGCACAGGGCAGGCAGCTAGTGCTTTTATGGAAAAGGGACAACACTTGAGGATTATGAGAGTCGGAATCCAGATGGGCAAGTCCGACTCTCCGGCCCTGAATCCTGACCTGCGCAACCTTGGCCATCCAAGACCCTTTCAAGGTTGCAGCCATTGCTCTGCCCACACCCATCTCAGCCTGACCCCACCCTCAGCGGTCGCCACTAGGGGCGCCAGAGCGCGCGCACGCGCCCGAGACATCGCGGCCAATCAGATCGCAGCGCCAGGAGCCCAGCAGGCCTCGCGCCCGCACCTGGCCGCCAGTCACTGGTTGCCGCCGGCGCGCGTGCGGAGGCGTCGGCAGCGCCTGGGGCCTGAGGAGACGTCGTCGCCTCAGGCTTCGCCCGGGGAGAACCTCAGGCCTGGTGCGCGGCGGCGGGCAGCCCCGGGACCGCTGTGGACTGGGACCGGTAAGGACGGGGTGTGGCCCGGCTCAAGCGTTCCCTGAGGGGAGTCAAAGGGAGGTGAAAGGGATTCTGCGGCCGCGGCTTTGCGGGTCACCACACCGCGCCCGGCCTTGCACTGCCTAGCAACCGGTCCCTGTGTCGCTGCGGGTCAGCAGCTTCTGCGGGTCCTAACACCGTGTACACATACTCCTCTCCCTAATGTCAGAAGGCGCCACTTTCAGGCAGCCTCCCCGCCCCCATCCTGGCGGGGCGCCCCATCCCCCAGGTCGGGGAAGTGGCCTGGCCTGGCTCCTCAGGCCCTCCCTTCTCGCCGCCCCGGCGGGGGTCTCCTGTGGAGATTTGCACAGTTCAATCTGAAACCGACTCTGTAACCCCAGCCTCGCCCCCGTTCTGAAAATCTGGTGCTCCAGACCCTGTAAGACCTTTAAAACATTGAAACATTCATTTATTGGTCTCTTCCCTCTACCACAGCGCCGTGTTTGTTTTTCTCCTTTACTGTTATCTCGGCCCCCTCGGCCCCAATAAACTCCTGAGAGCCGGAACCAAGGGTGATTTCAAGGCTTCTGATTTGGGCAGGGCAGATAGAATATTTTCTTTCCTGAGAGAGAGTAGATTGGAGAAACAGGTGTGGGAAGGAATTCAGCTCCTTTCTGGTGAAGAGAGGCTTGAAAAACATCCCCCTGGCAATATCAGATAGGCAATGGGGTAGGAAATATTTCTGTAATAGGTAAGTAATCTTCACCCTTTTCTCTGGTGGCCTCCAGGATGTGAGCTGCCTGGAATAGCGCAAGTTCTTCAGACGTTTCAGTGCGCACTCGAGGTAAGATGAGGGAAGTCGTGAGGACCAAGAGTGGATCTTTTTCCCTTCCGCTTTTCTCTTGTTTTTTTTTTTTGTTTTTTTTTCCAGTGCAAAAACACTACTATTTAGACACTCTTTCTTGAGTGTGTGTGACCTGCCTCTGAATGATCTATTCGGGCCGATCATTGATTAGATAATTTTGGAACCCTCTAAATTGCTTCCTTAGAAAAGGGGAGGGTGGTGGTGACATTCTTTTACCCGATCCCTTGAAAGGAAAAAAAAAAAAAAAGGTAAACGTCCTAGAGTTTTAAGCTATGTAAAACTGAATTCTTTTCCCATGTGATGAGGCTAAAATGGGCTGGTATACATACTATGAGCTTTCAGCTAATAAAGTATGAAAGGGGTTCATTCAGGGTAAACGAGTATTGGTTAAAAGGATTACATGGGATTCGTTTGTTAATTTCTATGTCCTTTTCCCTAAGGGCTTTATTTCTGTAATTGAATGTGGCTGGATAGGGGAGGCCATCTGAATTCATTTCAGGTGCACAGGCAAGTTTATAGGTAAGTTGTTGTGCATACAGTTTGGTGAGACCCATTGTATAGTTAGTTGTTTGTTGCTGTGTAACACATTATCTCAGAACTTAATAGCTTAAAATAAATGTTTATTACTGCATAGTTTCTGAAGGATCTGGAATCCGAGAATGGTTTAGCTGGGTCTCTCCTGTAGCTGTAGTCAAGCTTTTGGCAGTATCTGCAGACCTGACTTTCGTTCGGTGATCTTCGTCGAAGCTCACTGTTAGCAAGGGGCCTCGCTTCCTCACTCTGGGCCTCTCCATAAGGCTGCTCTTGTCATGGCAGCTGGCTTCCCCTGAGTGAGTGATTCAAGAGAGAGCTTGTACCCAAGATGAAGTGCAAACTATTTTTCAAAAGTTAGGTGTGCTGTATTTGCTTCAGGCCAACCCTGTGATACTGTGGGAGAGGGCTACACAGGAGTGTGACTACCAGGAGGTAAGATTCATTTGGGGCCATCTTGGAAGCTGGCTACCACACCCATTTATACACTGTTCTAACCTTTCTTCGTATGATCTCCTATGACTGTGGGTGAATTATTTGGCTCCAGGCTAAGGCCAAAACCTCTACTTGTGTACTAGATTAAGGCAGTTCTTATTTATTCAAGGATATTTCAATAAGTCTCTTTGTCCTGGATTAAGTTGTCTATTTCTCTGGATCATTCCTATTGGCAAACAGACTGTCATGTCACCTGTCATTAAAAATTCATCTTTTGATGGCACATCCCCCTTCTGCCTGTTTTATTTCATATTGGCTTGTAATTATAGGAAAATTTCTCCAGAGTTCATGTTTCCTGACCCCTGTTCTGCCATTCTCCTTTAAACCCATTCTTGTCAAGGTTACCAGTGAACTCCATAATGCTTAATTCAGTGGTCAGTTTTTATTTTTTATTTTATTTGCTCTATCGGCAGCATTTGTCAGAGTAGTTTGTTTGCTCCTCATTTGGATTACAGGATGTTTCTTTTTTGTTGATTCTATGCCCCACCCCCCATCCCCACCTCCAAGGCTGTGAGTAACTTTTTCACTCTTCATATTCTTTTCTGGTTCCTTTTCATCCCCCTGATCTCTAACCAGTGGAATGCCCTAGGGCTTAGACCTCAGATCTCTTTCCCTAGGTGATCTCATCTAGTCTTGTGTTTTAAATAGCACTACATGCTGAAGACTCCAAAATTTGTATACCTATCCCAGACCTTTCCCCGAGCTCTATGTTTATCTGTTCAGCATCACCCTTTGTATGTCAGCCTCCTCTCCTTTACATCCCAAATCCAATCCGTTGACAAATCTTGACAAATCTTTAAGATATAACTGACCCCATATTATCTGACCCCATTCTTCGTACCTCTGTTTTCCCATCCTGTCTGGTAATAATGTCGTTTGTCTGTATTATTTTAGTAGTCTCTTAACTTGTTTTCTGCTTCTAATATTACCCTGTAAAGTCTATTTCTCCACACAGCAGCCAGAGTGATTGTGTTGAATGAAAGTCAGATCATATCACTGCTCTCTTAAACTCTTCCCAGTGACCTCTCATCACACTTAGAGTAAAAACCAAAGAACTCTGAATGGCCTACATCAACCTAGCCGATCTTGGCTCTACTTCACTACAAGGAGCTCAATCTTTGATTTCATTTCCAGCTTCTCTCTCTTTCCATAGGCTTGTCTATGTTAGTCTGTTGATCATATTTTATGCTTGTTGTTGTTAAGCATGCTCCAGTCTCAAAGCCTTTGCATTTGTTGTTTCTTCTGCTGGAGTACTCTTTCCTAGATATCCATAACCACCCCATACAAAAACCTGTCTCCATACTACCTTGCCCATTTCCTGTTTTATTTTGTCTCTAGCATTTATAACCATTTGAAATTATATCTATATCTATGTATATCTATCTATATATTTTATGTATTTTATTATAAATTATGTATAACAAAATATGTCAAGGTATTATATTAGATATAACATTTTATATATATTAAAATTATTGTTTTCCAGTTATCCCTATTAGAATATCAACTCCCTGACAAAAGGTTCTTTGTTTGGATCACTGATGTATTGCCGGTACCTAGACCAGTACCTGGCACACGGTAGGCTTATCACACTTTTGAGTTTTTGGTCTTCTACTCAAATTCCTCTCACACTATCTTAATGCTCCCTCCTCTCCCTTTCTCTGTGGTTGGGAGACTTTCAAAACTGTGCAAACTCTTTTATCATTCCATTCCTATGTCATTTCTCTGTTTCTCAGTCTTTTTATGGACAGGGATGTATTCTAATTCTACTGATTCAATGTTTTATAGTTGTGGTTCACCCCAAATAGTGGACATCATAACATTTTCAAACTTGTATGTATTACCTCACATAGAACCTCTTATGATGATTTTCCCATAGATAAGTTTCTCCCTAATGTCTTCAAAAAAAAAAAAAATTCCTTCTCCCCTCATTTTTGTCTTTTTGGACCCAGGAGTTCTTATAAGGGAATGTTACCTTAGGGTCCATTTGATATGCTAAATGAAAATAATAGTGACTTTCATCTTTTGGCTTTTGAACACTTTTTGAACACTTAAGGTGGGCACGGGGTGACCTGTTAGCTCAGTTGTTTAGAGCGTGTGCTCATAACACCAAGGTCGCTGGTTCGATTCTCACATGGGCCAGTGAGCTGAGCCCTCACAACTAGATTGAAGACAACGACTTGAGCTGAGCTGCTGGCTGGATGGCTCAGTTGGTTAGAGTGTGTGCTCTTAACAACAAGGTTGTCAGTTCAGTTCCCGCATGGGATGGTGGGCTGTGCCCCACACAACTAGATTGAAAATGGCGACTGGACGTGGAGCTGAGCTGCACCCTCCACAACTACACTGAAGGACAATGATTCGACTTGGAGCTGAGAGGTCCTGGAAAAAACACACTGTTACCCAATAAAGTTAAAAAAAAAATGTGGGCACAGCTATTTTAACCTTATCCTTTGTAAGCTCCTTATACTTGTAAACTGCTTCTATACCTAGGTCCATTCCTCATTCTTTCCCTTGAATGTGTAAATTAATCAGCCACTCATTTGAATAACACCGAATACTACAATTTTGAGAGTTTAGCTTAAGCATTGGCACTGTATGCGTTATACATTTGGAAACAAACGAGGTCTTACCAGGAGTTTTTCCCTGGGAGCTTCCCGATAGCAGGGAGATACTAATTATGCAGAGATTCATTACAGAACCCATCTGGCCTGTGTGGAATATGTTCTCACCACTTTTGCAACTTCCAGATCTCTTATATTCGGTTGATTATCACCCAAACTGGGTTTTTTTTTCTTCTTCTTTTTCCCCTTCTTGCTCCTTCCCCCGCCACTCTGGTTCAAGCTGTTATTTCTCAGTCTAGTTGTATAGGACACAGCTCCCTGGTCCATGCTGGTAATATGAGCCTTGCGCTCCCCCGGCTGAGGCAGTCGGTCGCCAGTCGGCAGCTCACGGCAGCTCTCACTGACTGCCGGCCGCTCATGATGGCTGCCGGCCACTCATGGCAGCACACAGCAGCTGCTCACGCTGACTGCCGGCCACTCACGCTGGCCACTGGCCACTCCTGGCAGCACATGGTGGCCCACGGCAGGTCACGCTGACTTCTGGCTGCTTACAGCATACCCGCTCCAGGGAGAACCTTTGTTCACAATCTTAACTGTAGAGGGCGCAGCTCACTGGCCCAACCAGTGAATGTGGAATTCGAACCTGCGACCTTGGCGTTAGGAACACCTGATCCACTGGGCCGGCCCTACTGGGGTATTTTTAAGAGTGAAAAGTGGCACTGTCAATAACTACACAAGGACAGCATGTTAAACTGGGATTGTCCTGGTCAAACTAGGATATTTGGCAAGTATCCTGAGCAATGTGTCGTTAGTTAATTTTAGTTGTGCAAACATCATAGAAGATACTTAACACAAACCTAGATAGGATAGTCTACTATATACATCTAGGCTATATAGTACAGCCTATTGCTCTGTAGGGGAGGAAAAATAATTTTACCTCTACTCTTCTGGGTTCTTGGTTGAGACATCCTGTAATAAAAGACAGATTAACAGGAGAAAAACAGAAGTGTAATAACATGTATACCTCCTGTATACAGGAGAGACCCAGGAAAACTGAGTAACTTGTCTGAAGTTACTGAAGACACCACCTTAAATACGATCTTCAGCTGAAAATAAGAGAAGACCTTGAGAGTGGGATGAGTCAGTTATGGGAGGTTACCAGGAAAAGCACAGTAAACAAGCATAAGGTTGTTAAGCAGATTAAAGTACTTGTCTTCTGTATCGATGAGTTTCTAGACATAAGGTCTTCCCCCTCTTCCTGTTACAGTCAGGGAGACACCCTCATATGTGGAGATTTCCGTTACAAATGTAAATGTATTTTACAAAGGGTAACTTCTACTTGGCTTTCAGTGCTTCTCCCATGTATGCTGTTTCTTAAAATTAACCAGCCTAAGATAATCCTCATGCCAAGCAGACATATTTTGGAAAAACAGATTCTGTTTCTCTGTAGCTCTTAGACTACAAAGCTGTACAGCATGTTACTGTAGTCAATTAGAACACAGTGGTAAGTATTTGTGAAATACATTGCACTATGGCATTACTAATACAGCTGTGTATTACTAGGCAATAGGAAGTTATTAGAGCCATTATAATTTTTTGCCCCTGTCCCTGTCTCCCCCTCACCCCCAGTTTTTAAGACATTGTTTCTCAGTCTAGTTGTAGGGCGCAGTTCCCTGGCCCATGCTGGTATTATGAGCCTTGTGCTCCCCTGGGCAGTCCGTTGCTGGTCGTTGGTTGGCCGCTCACAGCAGCTCATGCCAGCTCTTGTCGGCTGTTGGCTGCTCACGATGGCTGCCAGCCACTCATGCCGACTGCTGGCCACTCATGCCCGCTGCTGGCCAGCGCAGCCACTGGCCGCTCATGGTAGCACACAGCAGCCCACAGAAGTCCATGGCAGCACACAGCAGCTCACACTGACCCCCAGCTGTTCACCGCAGCCCAACTCCAGGGAGAGCCATTGTTCACAGTCTTAGCTGTAGAGGGCGCAGCTCACTGACTGATGTGGGAATCGAACCGGCGGCCTGGCGTTAGGAGCATGGCACTCCAACTGCCTGAGCCACCGAGCCGCCATTATAATTTTATGGGACCACCGTTGGGTATGTGATCTGTGTTGACCAAAATGTTCTTATGTGGCATATGACTGTATAATTAATTTGGTGTTCCAGGTCCTTAGTATCAGAGAAATGCCTACTCCATAAAAAGATAATCCTATCCCTGGGAAGGTGTGCCTCCCACTACAAATTTATAAATTGACCCCCTGATACTAGGTTAACTCTCTTTGTTGGCTAGATTAGCCATTGTTAGTTTGCAAAAATTAATATAAGACCCGGTCTTATTTTACTATAATATAAGACCTGGTATAATATAATACACACCTCACCTCACCTCACCTTATATTAATTTTTGCTCCAAAAGATGCATTAGAGCTGATTGCCCGGCTGGGCCTTATTTTTGGGGAAACACGGTACTATAACATATTAACACAAGATTGGTGGCGTAAAACAATGAAATTTATTTCCTCTCAATTGTGGAGGCCAGAAATTTGAAATCAGTATCACTGGACATATATTAAAGTGTTGGCTGGGCTGCATTCCACCTGGAAAATCCATTTCTTGCCTCTTTCTAGCTTGTAGTCATGGATTGTGGCCATGTCACTTCAGTCTTTTCATTGCTGTGTCTTTGTGTATGTGTGAAATTTCCCTCTGCCTCTCTTAGAAAGACACTTGTGATGGCATTTAAGGCCCATTTGTGTAATCCAAGATAATCTTCTCATCTCAAAATCCTTAATCACATCGCAAAGACCCTTTTACCAAATCAGGTAACATGTACATGTTTCAGGAATTAGGGCCCGATATTTTGGTCATTTGACGTATGTTGGCTCCCCATTCCTTTTTCCCCCCATCCCATAGCAACCACTAGTTTATTTCTGTCTGTATGGATTTACCTAATTAGATATTTTATGTAAGTGGAATCGTAAACTGTGTGGCCTTTTGTGTCTGACTTTATTCACTTAGCGTGTTTACAAGGTTTATCCATGTCATACATGTGCAGTGGTGCTTTATTCATTTTTTATGGCTAAATAATAATATTCCATTGTATGGCCATACCACAATTTGTTTATCTGTTCATCAATTAATGGACATTGGGATTGTTTGCTGTGGCTGTTATGAATAATGCTGCTGTGAATATTGTGCAAGTTTTTGTGTGGACTTAATGTTTTCAGTTCTTTTTGCTATGTACCTAGGAGGGAAATTGCTGGATCATATGGTAACCCTCTACATATAATTGTTGAGGTACTGTCAACTGTTTTCCAAAGTGGCTGCACCATTTTACTGCAGTTGCACCAGCAATATATGAGGATTCCAGTTTCTCCACATCCTTCGCAACACTTGTTATTGTTCCTCTTTTGGATATAGCCAGTAGTGGGTGTGAAGTTAGTATCTGATTGTGATTTTGATTTACATTTCCTTTCTGACTAATTGTACTGAGCAGTATTTCTTGTGCTTATTGGCCATGTACGAGTATACCGTATTTCCCCCAAAATAAGACCTAGCCAGACAATCAGCTGTAATGCATCTTTTGGAGCAAAAATTACTGTAAGACCCGGTCTTATATAAGATTGGGTATTATATTATAGTAAAATAAGACCGGGTCTTATAGTAATTTTTGCTCCAAAAGATGCATGAGAGCTAATTGTCTGGCTAGGTCTTATTTTGGGGGAAACACAGTATATCTTCTTTGGAGAAATGTCTATTCACATCCTTTGCCCATTTTTTTAATGAGCTAAAAAAACAAAATTTACCATCTTAACCATTTTTAAGTGTTAGGTGTATTCACATGTTTTGATCTCTAGAACTTTTTCATGTTGCAAAATTGAAACTCTATACCCGTTAAACAACAAATGCCCCCTTTATCTCTCTCCCTAGATTCTGGTATCTACCATTCTACCTTTTGTTTCTTTTCTGTTGCTTTGACTACTTTAAATGCTTCATATAAGTGGAATCACATAATATTTGTCTTCTTTGTGGCTGGCTTATTTCATTTACCACTGCTCTCAAGGATTATGTATGTTGCAGCATGTGACAGGATTTCGTTTTTTATGGCAGAATAATATTCATTGTGTTTTTATACATTCACATTTTTAAAAATTCATTTATCAGTTGATGGGACATTTGGGTTGTTTCTACCGCCTGGTTATTTTGAATAGTGCTTCTGTGAACATGGGTGTGCCAATAACTCTTCGAGATTTTGCTTTCATTTCTTTTGGATATATATCCAGAAGTGGGATTGCTGGATCATATGGTAGTTCTGTTTTTAATTTTGGAGGGAACTTCTACACTGTTTTCCATAGCAGTTGCAGCATTTTATAATCCAACCTCAGTGCATAAGGATTCCAGTTTCTCCACATCTTTGCCAACAGTTGTTATTTTCTGTTTTGTTTTTTTTGCTTGTTTTGTTTTGATAGTAGCCATACTAATGGATGTGAGGTGATACGTAGTTTTGATTCACATTTCTCTGACATTTAGTATATTGAACATCTTTTCACATACTTAACCATTTGTATGTTGTCTTTGGAGAAATATCTATTCAAGTCTTTTGCCCATTTTTAATTGAGTTGTCTTTATATATTCTGGATACAAGTCCCTTATCACATATATGGTTTACAAATACATTCTCCTATTCTGTGGGTTGTCTTTTTACTTTCATGATGGTGTTCGTGAAGGACGAACATTTTTAATTTGATGGTGTCCTGTTTATTTTTTATTTTGTCTTTTATTCTTTTGATGTCTTGTTTAAAAAACCATTTATTCCTATATATATATATATATATATTTTAAGAGTAAAGTAGTCTTAGCTCTTATATTTAGTTCTATGATCCTTTTTGAGTTACTTTTTGTATATGGTGTGTAGCAGGGGTCCATCCTCATTTATTTGCATGTTTTTCCAGCACCATTTATTGAAAAGACTTATCTGTTCCCCACTGAATTATTTTGGTAATCTTGCAGAAAATCAGTTGATTGTTAATGTATGGGTTTATTTCTGGACTCTGAATTCTATTCCATTGATCCTTTGTTATATTCTTAATGCCAAAACCACACTCTTGATTACTATCACTTTGTGGTAAGTTTTGAAATCAGGAAGTTTTGAAATCTAATACTCGTTTTGTGGATTCCTCAGGATTTTTCTATATAAAAAAAATCATGTCATCTCCAATACAGTTTTACTTCTTCCTTTCCAGTCTGAGAGCTTTTTTACTTGCCTGATTGTCCTGGTTATAGAATATCCAAAATATTATTGAATCAAAATGGTAGAAGTGGACAATCCTTGTCTTTTTCCTGATCTTAGGAGGAAAGCTTACAGTCTTCCACTGTTAAGTATAATGGTAGTTATAGGTCTTTAACAGACGCCCTTTGTCTAATTGAAAAAGTTCCCTCCTGTTCCTCATTGTTGAGGGTTTTTTTGTTGTTGTTTTTTTCCATCATGAAAGGGTGCTAGATTTTGTAAATACTTTTTCTGCAGGCAAATGTGGTTCTTTGTCCTTTATTAAAATGGTATCGAGTTGGTTGATTTTTATATAATGAACCAACTTTGCATATCTTACATAAATCCCACTTGGTCTTGGTCTGTTATCCTTTTTATATGATGTTGGATTTTGTTTGCTAATATTTTCTTGAGGACTTTTGCCTCTATGTCAGGAGGTACTGACTGATCTACAATTTTCTTTTCTGTGTGTATATGTGAGTGTGTGTGTGTGTGTGTGTGTGTGTGTGTGTGTGTGTGTGATTTATTTGTCTGATTTTTGTATCAGAATGACTCTGGTCTCAGAATGAGCTGGGAAGTTTTCTCCTAATTTTTGGAAGAGTTGATAAAGGACTGGTGTTAACATTTGTTTAGTTATTTTGATAGAATTTGCCAGGATAGCCATCTGATCTTGGGTTTCTGTTTTGGACAGTTTTTGATACTAACTAAATCTCTTTTGCTTGTTTTTTTTTTTCTTGACTCATTTTGGTAGTTTGTGTCTATGAATTTGTTCATTTCATCTAGGTCATCTATTTATTGGACTAGAATGGTTTATATTGTGCCTATTCCCTTTAAAATTTTTAAAAAATTTGGTGTGGTTGGTAGCAATATTCATATAGATAGACAGATATAGATATAGATATTGGGGAACAGTGTGTTTTTCCAGGACCCATCAGCTCCAAGTCAAGTCTTTGTTTTTAATCTAGTTGTGGAGGGCACAGCTCACAATAGTCCATGTGGGAATCGAACGGGCAACCTTGTTGTTAAGAGCACTGCGCTCTAACCAAGTGAGCTAACCTGCTGCCCCCACCTCTTTATTTTTTAAAAATAATGTAGTGAGATGAAATTTACATAGCATAAAATCAATCAATCATTGTAAATTGAACAATTCAGTGGCATTTAGAGTATTCATGATGTACATCTGTTGCCTCTATCTCGTTCCAAAACATCTCCATCATTCCAAAGTGAAACTTTTATCTATTAAGTGGTTTCTCTCTTTCCCCTCTCCCATCCTTGGACAACTACCAGTTTGTCTTTAGAGTCTATGGATTTATCTATTCTGTATATTTCCTACACATTAAATCATACAATATGTGACCTTTTTTGGTCTGGCTTCTTTCACTTTGTGTGTTTTCAGGATTTATCTAGGCTGTAGCATGCATCAATACTTCGTTCCTTTTATGGTTGAGTAATATTCCATTGTATGTATATAACACAATTTGTTTTATCCATTCATCCAAAATGAACATTTGTGTTATTTCCACTTTTAGGTTATTGTGAATAGTGCTGCTATAAACGTGCACGTACATTACATATACGTAGTGTTTTCAGTTCTTTCGAGTATATACTTGGAAGTGGACTTGTGGGGTCATATGATATTCTAAGTTTAACTTTTTGAGGAGTTGCCAAACTGTTTCCACAAAAATCCTCTGATTTTTGGAAGCCTTTGGCTAATTTCCAGGATCTGAAAAACTTGATTTTAATGATTTTTACTCTTTGCTTTTATGAAGGAGTGAATTTTTGTGATTTATTCACCATTTCTTTTGAACTCACCATGTTGCTGGCATTTAACGAATTGACAATGGCATGTTTTCTTCAGTCGTCTTTTTTTCGGTCCTCCACTGCTCCTCTTTAAATGGTTCACCACTCACTTGATATTTCCAAATGCTTTTCAAACTCTTAGTGAAAGAACTTGCCTCTGAACTAACAGGCCACTTTTTAGGTGAACTGTCACTCTGCTCATATCTCCTTTGTGTGATACCTTCTCAGATGCTGCTCTTGGGAGGAAAGGAAGGAAAAGGGAAAATAGCTGAATTTCTCCCTAGCCTGGGAGAAGATCCCATGTAGGACTAACCGTACTACTATGAGAAAAGTCTTCCCCAAACTATTGGTCTCCATGATGAAATCTGGTCATGGTCGATGTTGTCTTCTCAGGATTATGGGGCATTTGTACACTTTGTACACTTTTGTACATTTGTACACTTCAGTGGCTTTCAGAGTTGAATAAAATTTGGCTACTTCTCAGGTTTGAACATTGCCTACCCATTCTTTCAGCCTGCTTTCCTTTGTTGAATTTATTTCTAACTCCTTATTTATTTATTTATTTATTTATTTATTTATTTATTTATTTAAAATATTTTATTGGGGAAGGGGAACAGGACTTTATTGGGGAACAGTGTGTACTTCCAGGACTTTTTTTCAAGTCAAGTTGTTGTTCTTTCAGTCTTCGTTGTGGAGGGTGCAGCTCAGCTCCAGGTCCAGTTGCCATTGCTAGTTGCAGGAGGCGCAGCCCACCATCCCTTGTGAGACTCGAGGAGTTGAACCGGTAACCTTGTGATTGAGAGTCCACTGGCCCATGTGGGAATCGAACCGGCAGCCTTCGGAGTTAGGAGCAGGGAGCTCTAACCGCCTGAGCCACCGGGCCAGCCCTCTTAACTCCTTTTAGATAATCATTTTTATTTAATGAATATATGAGTTCTTATCGTGTGTCAGGACTGTTTCAGGCACTTGGGAGAAATCAGTGAACAAAACTGAAGAAAATAAAAACTTAAAAAGCAAAATAAAACTTATCCAATGGAAGTAACTGACAGTTTGATGGAGGAAGAAAGATAGTAAATATAATAAATACATACATTCTCTGGTTAAGTGGCAGGTGATGTTATGAAATCAGGAAAATTATAATAGAGCTGGGTCATGGGATTGAATGTTGGGTAGATAGGAGTGTGGTAATTTTAGATAGGGTGGGCAGAGTAAGTCTCATGGAGAGGTAAGTTTGGACATGGACTTGAAGGAGATAGAAAGGTTAACTGTGGGGATATCTGGAGATGAGTTTCAGGCAGAAATTCTGAAAGGAATGTTTAAGAAGCAGCAAGGAAGCCACTGTGGCTGGATTAGAGTGAATGAATGTTAGAATAGTGGGAGAAGAGGTCAGAGAGGTAAAGAGTGAAAATGTTTGGGGAGGATCTGTAAATCCTTGACTTTTCTCTCAGTCCGTTCTTTGGAAATAGTAATGCCTTTTGACAAAGAAAAACCTTGGTTTAATATTTGTTCCCATCCTAGACTCCTAGGCTAGATTAGATAATATTTTTACACTCCTCTACCATCCTGAGTTTATGGGAAAAAAATTGTCAAAAAGTATTTATGAAAAAATTATCTTTGTTTTACTTATTGCCTTAGAAAGGAATGCAAATGTTTGCTGCAGTTTTAAGGACCTTGTGAAGCTCCCATTTTCCCCAAGGATCTGTGTTTAATGGGTATTAAATTCTAAGGCAGCAAATGTGTGGAGTTAATGGAGGAGAGGGGAGGAGAGGAAAAGTGGCAGGGAAGGGACACAAATGCTCAAGGTAGGGAGAGAAAAGGGGGTTTGGAGCAGGAATTTGGAGGAGCAGTAGTAGTGGGGGTGAAAAGAATCAGTGGCAATGGAAGATGGTGAGGATAGGTACCAGAGGAGTCCTGGTGTCCTAATCTCAGGAAGTTACTCAAGAAAGACTGAGACCTGAAAAAAAAGCTGGTGTGTGGCTATAACAAAGACCCACTAAAAGGGCCATTGTTTAAATGCTTAGGAATAATCTTGGAGGTGGGTCATCAGCCACTGACCTGTAAGCTGTCTTTGGAATGAAACCTCATTGCCTCCTGCCACAGCCCTTGGCAACTTCCATAGTGGAGGGTATGAAGTGATATTTGTTGACTGACCCCTTAGATCTAGTGTAGGTCTTTGCAGTTCCAACCTCCCAACCTCGATATCTCACGATTCTGGTAAATTGTAGAAAATAGGGACACTAGAGAAGTGGTTAAGAAAATTCCCATACTTTTAATTTATGCTTGTTCTAAATTAACTCATTAATTTATTTGCTTTATGTCTGATTCTTTCTCTACTGTTAACTTTTCATCTTGAATTATTGGTTGAATGAAAAGTTAATTAGTATAGATAATAGCTAGAAATCCAACCAAGATCAGTTGAGGGAAAGTCCAGCAATATTAGTGGAACTCAGTTTATTTCGTTTTTTCTTTTTTTAAAACTAAAGAAATTTGTCATTTTTGAGGCTGGAAAGTCCAAAATCTAAGTGTTTGTTGATTTGGTTCCCCAGCAAGGGTTCTTTTCCTGGCTTTCAGACAGCCACTTTTTTCCTGTGTCCTCACGTGGGGGGTGGGATAAAGAGGAAGCAAGCTGTCCTTATCTCTTCTTTTAAGGTCACTAATCCCATCACGAGGGCCCTACCCTCATGACCTTATCTAAACCTAATTGCCTCCTAGAGGTCCCATCTCCAAATACCATCACATCTGGGGTTAGGGCTTCAACACATAGATTTTGCGGGGTGGAGGTCTTGGGGGGGGGGTGAAAGGGAGGGAGTGGGGACACAATTAAGTCCATAGCATAACCTAAAATGTATTCTCTAGAATTGGAGGAATCATTTAATATTTAGAAGTAAAAGAGCAATGTAGTGGTGTGTTAAGATTCATCTGGTGGTGACGTACTGTTTAATTTGACGGACAGAGAGAACAGAACGATTTGGAGCCTATTACAGATGAACAAACATGAAGTAATCAGTGGACTTAAACCTAGAAATTGGGGGGAGGTGCCTTAATAGGAATGGAAATGAAATGTAGTTAGTGACAAATGCTCTAAAAAGTTATTTATAATCACTTATAAAGAGTTTGTGATTAATTTGATGGGAGCTGAGGGAGGTTTGAACAGGTTTTATAAAGTAGGAGAGTAAAAATGAATGCACTGAGGCTCTTTGATCCTTAGAAATTAAGTAGTTAACAGCACCATCATCAGAAATGGACATGCATTAAGTTAGAGTTCTACTGGAAAGAACATAGAACTAAAATTTAGGAATCATGCATTTTAGTGCTAGGTCTGTTTCTAAACCCTACATACAATTTTAGGTAAATCATAAAATTTTCTAGGCTTTCGAAGTCCATCCTCATATAATTTTGATGCTCACATTACTTGGCAAATTGTTTTGATTTTTATGATATCAGGAAGAATGTTAATGATCTTGATTTAGAATTAGTTTTCTAGAGAGGATATTTGAGTGTATATGTAAAATTACCTAGAAAGTAGTTACTAGAAATTTAGAAGTGATCCTGAGAAGAAGGTTAGATTAGGGAAGAAGTTCACCCATAGAACATTTTTTGATGCCACAGCTAGGGGATTGCTACTAGCATTAATGGGTAGAGGCCAGGAATGCTGCTAAATGTCCTACATACACCCGACAGTCCCCACAACAAAGAATTATCTGGTACATTTTGTCAATGGTGCTTTGGTTGAGAAACACTGAACTATGTGGCATCATCCTGGAGTTAGATGATTGAAGCTGTATATAGACAGACCAGAGCCATTTTTGTTGACTCTAAAGAGCAGTGTTTTCAGATCTGCCTCATGGTTTTTTGCATTGCATATCTCCTAATTATCTATATGATTGTAGTTTTAAAGTTATAAATCACTCTGACACATTAGATTGTAAGCTTCATGCGTTCACCACTTTTCTTTTTTTTCTTTATGCATTCAGCACGTTCAGTGCTTGGTGGTGTTGGACCAGTGTTGGGAAAGCAAAATATAGTTGTGGAATAGTGGGGAAAATAATAGTTTTTATTATGCTTAATATTGTATTTCTTTTTATACTCACTTCCAAGTCGATACACATGTTTTCAGGTTTAGATATCTATATGTTTCAAAATTATATACCGATAAGCTAATTAAATTAATGAGAGGTACATGGCACACAGTAGATGCCAGTTTAATTTTTTAAAAAATTTTATTGGGGAATATTGGGGAACAGTGTTTTTCCAGGACCCATCAACTCCATGTCAAGTCGTTGTTTTCAGTCTAGTTTGGGGGGCAGGGATGCAGCTCAGCTCCAAGTCAAGTCATTGTTTTCAATCTAGTTGTGGAAGGCGCAGCTCTCTACCCATGTGGGAATCGAACCAGCGACCTTGGTGTTATGAGCACTGCACTCTAACTACTGAGCAAATCATCTGCCCCAGTTTAATTTTTAATAGATTGGATTTTGCTGGTGTGAAGGATCCATAGTAGGCTACAATGAATTCTGACATTGTTTCCAGAAGTTGGTGAGTTATGAACTGTGATTTAATGTGCCTACATTTGCTAGCCTAAAACCAGTGTTTTTCATACCATTATAAGTGTACCCATTGTTGAGTCATAATTGAATTTGTGGGTCATGGTCAATTTAGGAAAAGTGAAATAGAAAATATTAGAATAAGCATCCCATGTAGTAAAGGTGATTATTATTTATATGTATTTGTGTAGTGGGACACCAGTTCCTTTTTTTTTTTTTTTTTTTAAACTATAGATTGTAGTGAAAAATGTTTGTAACAAGCTAACAGCTTTAAATCCTTTCCTGGCCTATAGAATTTCTGTGTGGACAGGGTTCTCGGAGTAAATTCGTGGAAAACAGAATTAATGAAGCACAATCTGCCCTACTAATGAAAGTTCTGAATGGTGAGAGTTACTATTCATTAATTCATTTAACAAATTCTGTATGTTTTGAGCTTCCTGTGCTGGAAATACAGCAGTCAACAAAAGACAATCTCTGCCCTTTGGAGTTTGCGTTTTGCTGGATAGACAATAGAAAAGAATCAAGGTAAGTAAAGTTTATAGTACCTTAGATGGTTATAAAGGTTTGAAGGTGAAAGTAGGGAAGAGAGATCAGGAATATGAGTTAGAAGTTGGTTTGAGTATTTGAAAACCTCTCTGAGAAGACTTGGAACAGAGTCCTGAAGGTGGTGAGGAGCCAGCCATGCAGGTATCTGATGATGAGCTTTCATATTACAGGAACAGCAAATACGAGGGCCCTAAGCAAGGTAAAGTGTGTAGTCTGTTTAAGAAATAGCAAGGAGGTTAGTGTGGCTAGAGCGAAGTGGATGGGGAGAGGAGGAGGAGATAACTGCAGAGTGGTATGCAGGGTTGGAAGTATGTGTGGCCTCCTGGGCATAGAAGGACTTGGCTCTTTACTGAGGGAAACAAAGTTGTTACAGCGTTTTGAGTGGACCAGTGACATAATCTGATTTATTTTAACAGAATCACTTTGCTTGCTATGTGGAGAAGAGACTGAGGTGGGGTGAGGGAGGAAGTACTGTTGGACTTAAGTTCAGTGGGAAAGTCAGGACTGGAGGAAGGAATTTAGGAAACATCAGTGAATGGATTATAATTAGGGCCTTGAGTTGGGAAGAGATCATCAAGTGAGTTCATTCCCAATTTGTTAAGCATGTGCTAAGCACTTGACATTGAATTATACTGTGTGTTGATATTTGTAGGTAGTCTTAGTCTGTTCTTTGAATTTGACACTTTTCTCTGTTAATATTTATGAAATTAGTATGTATGAATTAATTGAGATATGTACATTTAATATAAATATTCTTCGAATTCTACTACATAACAAACTGCCATTGAATAGTTGGTGATTTTTAAAAAGAGCTGTTATCTTAAATCTAAGAAATAAGAATTTTCGCCTTTACTATATAGAAACACATTTAAAAATGATAAACTTTTCAAAAAAGATATAGCAGCTGTGTGGCCGGCTCCAGCTTAATCTCTGACTCCAAAGCCCATGTTTCTAAATACTGCAATGATGGGACCGTTGTTAAAAAACAACAAAAAAAAACAGTAAAAACCTTGTCCTCTACATATGATTTCACCTAGTGATTTTTTTCTTTTTCTTTTTTAATTAAATTTATTGGGGTGACAATTGTTAGTAAATTTACATAGATTTCAGGTGTACAATTCTGTATTACATCATCTATAAATCCCATTGTGTGTTCACCACCCAGAGTCAGTTCTCCTTCCATCACCATATATTTGATCCCCCTTACCCTCATCACCCACCCCCCACCCCCTTACCCTCTGGTAACCACTAAATTATTGTCTGTGTCTATGAGTTTTTCTTTCTCATTTGTTTGTCTTGTTCTTTTGTTGTTTTTGGTTTATATACCACATATCAGTGAAATCATAGGGTCCTCTGCTTTTTCTGTCTGACTTATTTCACTTCTTTTTTTTTTAATAGAAAAGATTATAAATAGCAAAGGACAAAGCTATGATTCTAGAGTCATGTAGACTTGTAATGATAGTTTTAAGTTGTCATGTAGCTTCTTTGAGTCTCAGTGTCCTTATCTGTAAAATAGGATGTTTATAACTGCCTTAAAATTTGGAGAGAATTAAATGAGATAGCACATTTTGTTCTGTACTTACTGATGTGTAATGTGTTTGTATTTAGGTGGCACTTGATATAAAGGAAGCACTGAGACTTGAGGCCACACCCTTCAAGAATAAAGAAAAAAAGAAAATGGAACCATGTGAGGAAGAACAAGAGCCAGAACCACAGAAGAGCAAAGAAAAAACCAAACAAGTAGATGAAAAAGATGCTGAGCTGATCTTTGTTGGGGTGGAACATGTAAATGTAGATGCTGAGCTGATCTTTGTTGGGGTGACTTCAAAATCAAAACCAGTCGTTTCAAACATTTTGAACAGAGTCACCCCGGGTTCATATTTAAGAAGAAAACAGTATGGTCACCTCAGAAAAGATACTGCTCACAAATTGCAGTCCATCAGTCATGTGACCTCTACTTCAGAAGCAGTAACTGTCATTCCAGTTTCTGAATCTGAATCAAGATCAGCAGATAGTCCTATTATTATTGAGCCTTTGTCTAAACCTGATTATAAAAGTAATTCACCACAAGTTGTGCCTAATAGCTCTTCTGAGTTACGTTCTCCTTTGATTACATTCACAAGTTCATTGCAGCATTCAGTAGGAACAGCACTTTCTGTAGGAAGTATGAATAAAAGTCCTTGCACATCAAAGCGACTTTCTGCTTCAGAAGTAAACAGCGTAAATTCCAAAAGGCCTAAACTCAGTGATGAAATCCCAGGGGGACATTCTTCACCATCATCCCCTCCAGGTATCTTGCATACAATAACTACTCAGCCAAGAACACCCTCAAGTAGTGTTTATACCTCATTAAGTCCTGTTCAGAATGGAGCACCATTTCCAATAGCCTTTCCAAAGGACAGTGTCCATTTCAAGCCTATAAATCTTGTAAGGGAAAATAGACTGACAGAAGTAGACTTTTCGAGTCTCGCAAGTCAAAACAAGACTGTTGATCCCAAAAAAGGAAATCTGGTTGTGTTACTTCATGACTTTTACTACGGACAGCATAGAGGAGATGGGCAGCCAGAACAGAAGACTCACACAGCCTTTAAATGCCTCAGCTGCTTGAAAGTTCTAAAAAATGTTAAGTTTATGAACCACATGAAGCACCATTTGGAACTTGAGAAACAGAAGGGTGACAACTGGGACCACACCACCTGCCAGCACTGCCACCGGCAGTTTCCCACTCCATTGCAGCTGCAATGTCACATTGAAAGTGTACACACTTCCGAGGAGCCCTCTGCTGTCTGTAAAATTTGTGAATTGTCATTTGAAACAGATCAGGTTCTCTTACAGCATATGAAGGACAATCATAAGGCTGGGGAAATGCCATATGTGTGCCAGGTTTGCAACTACAGATCGTCTGCCTTTGCTGATGTGGAAACACATTTCAGAGCATGCCATGGAAACACAAAGAATTTGCTTTGTCTGTTTTGTCTCAAAATTTTCAAAACTGCAGCACCCTACGAGTGTCATTATAGAGGACACTGGGAAAAGAGTGTTCACCAGTGTTCCAAATGCCGGCTGCAGTTTTTAACTTTCAAGGAGAAAATGGAGCACAAGACCAGATGTCATCAAATGTTTAAGAAACCTAAGCAACTAGAAGGATTGCCTCCTGAAACAAAAGTTGTTATTCAGGTATCACTGGGACCGCCTCAACCAGGGTCAGCCGAAGTAGCATCCATTACTGTGAGCACATCTGATTCTGAACCATCAGCAGACCCCAAGCCTAAAAGTAGAATTTCAAAAAAACCCCGTTAATTCTACTTTTAGTAAATCTAACACAAGAATTTCAGTCAAATTAAAAAACCCCATAAAAAGTACAAACCACACAATTAATAGCTTAAAAAATAGTGAAACCAATGTATCATTTACGAGTTTTTTAAAAGTTAATTGTTCTGAATTTTGAGATGTTATTTAAAAATGTATTACCTGGTTTCATGTAACTATCTGGCTTAACACATGAAAGGTGCTGTGTGTGTGCATATGTCTGTAAAAAAAAAGTTGGAAACCTATTATTATTTTGTTGTTTATTCATGTTACTCATAGGTGTAAAAGCTCTTCTTTTTGTGTATAGAATCTAGAATTTTTTAACTACTTAATTTTATTTTCTACTTTTTCCATGCCTTGAAGATTTCAATATTAACTCTAGTCAAACTGGAGTAGCTTTACTATGGCATGGTCCTGTTTGCTGCTGAACTCCCTGAAGTGCCTCTATTGTGCTGGTCTACAGTGACCTGGCTCTGAAAGCCTGAGTGTGGGGAAGTTGAGAGAGACTCTGTGGCATGAATGGGACCAGAAAGTGAGGTTAGTCAGTGGAGAGCAGTGGCTCTTTATCCCAGTTGAGAGACACACATTCCCTTCAGTCTTGAAGCCAAGGCTGAAGGGACACTGTGTCAGAGCGTCTTTACCTAGTCCAAGAACATCCAAGGAAGCCAAACCGTTACTGGAAAATGCCTACGTTCGGTGAGGGGCTCCTTGTAGCCATCACACGACCACAGTGTGTCATTGTCTTTAGCTTGAGAAGCAGAAATAGTTAATAGAATGGGGCCTGGTGCCAATGGGCCTCCTGTTGAGTGGTCCACAGGGGAATTTGATTTGTTCCCTCCCCTCACCTTTCTGGCTTGTCTTTAGTCAGAAGGAACTAGCCCTGTTCTGGGAAGCCACGGCAGTAAAGAAGCTTCCCATGTTCTGTTCTGGGAAGCCATGGCAGTAAAGAAGCAAAGTTTCCCAAGGAAAAGAAACTCGGACGTTCTTAGTGTGAACTGTAGTGGTTCCATAGTTTTAACTGAAAAGGGCCAACAAATTATATCTGTCCAGTTCATGGACTGAGTTAAATTTAGTTCTCTAAGTGTTACGCTGGAATGAGGGTTGTCCAAGAACAGTAGATACAGTGGATAAAAATAAGCCCAGGGTGACTAAAGCCCCTTATAGGGCTTTTCCTTATATTTTTCTGTGTACATGTATCTTACCCTAATTGAATATGTGAAGTTTGCAATTTTGTATCTTGCCTTGGACATTGAATGTGTTATAGTTAACAGTTGTTATTCTTGTGTGTATGTAATTTCCTATTTTATAAAATTAATACTGTTTGGGTCTTACTTGACACACTCTAATGTGCAAGAAATGTCCCTTTTATTTTAATAAGTATTAGGTCTTAGAGTTATGGTCCTTCATCTAATCTGTCCACCTATCTAATATGTGTCTATGATGGGGGAACCCTTTCCCCTTGCCACCTCTAAGGGCTCTTTCACAGAACTGTGGAGTACCCTCTGAGTATTACTGGTTTCTGAACATGAGCAGCCTTGGCTGCTTCTGTGGGTTTCCAGGATTGAGTCTCCCTCGGAATGTTCTGGTGCCATCCCTCCTTCTTCCATTCCCGACCCAGGTACCTAGCAGCCTCTGTGCACCACTCAAGGACTCTGGGATCCTGGCTATAGACGTAAGCCAGGAGAAATCTCTCCTTTCCTCACTTGCTTTCCCCTATCCTTAAAGGCACCTTGTCTCTCCCTACTCCTTTGTTTCTTCCTCAATCTAGTTAAATTCCTTAAGCTTTCACAAAAAGCTGGGAAGTGATAATCTTCAGGGGCTTAGCATCCCTCTTTGAATTGGAGAGGAAGGACTACAGATAAAAGTAGTTGTGAGTATGTTTTAGATAATTTCCTCAGTGTAGATTCTGCTGTATTTGTTTGCTCAATGTGTTTGATTGATTGATTTGCACTTGGAACATTTTACTAGGCCTTTTCAGTTAGTTTGCTTGGGCCAAGGCACTTTGCTAAAATTTCAGCCTGAACTCCTTTCTTTAGTTGTAGAAATACGTGTGTGTGTGTGTGTGTGTGTGTGTGTGTGTGTGTGTATTTCACTTGTTCTGATCTCAGGTGGAAATGTCTATGTATAAATAGATCTTCAGACTTTTGCTTACTTATCGCCCTTATTCTGTTTCTGTGGTAAAAATATGAAACGTTTTACTTCTATGTTTTTGTGGTTGCTTAGTTTGATCAGCACTGTTACTGTTGCCTGATGTTTCACTAAAATATGCTCGTCCGGAGTACAGATTTTTATTTATTGCCATCATTCTAGTGATATGGCCCCCGCCTACCTCCTCTCTTTCATTCTTTGCCATGCTACTACTCTACCATTTTCCCCACTCATGCACTGTTTTTAACACACTGGCCTTGCTTTTCCTTAAGCAAATCGCATTTCTTCCTGATCCAAAGACTTTGCAACTGCTGTTCTCTGTCTTAGAATGCTCTTCCCCTAGACCTGCATGGCTTGCTACCTCAGTTGACACTTCCTTTGGTTCATTGAGCTTCACCAATGTTCTTAAAAATGACACTTGACAATGAAACCTAACTTCCCTTTCTCTTCCTCCTTAAAGGCACTTTATGTATTCTCCCCTCTCCTTTCTTCCTTTTCTAATCTAGTTACATTTTCTAGGTTTTCACAAAAAGATGGAAAGAGATAATCACCAAGGACTTTGCTTCTCTCTTAGAATTGAGCTAGCTTGTGTCCATTTCTGTGCCTGCAACCAAAACAAAATTAATATAGTGAGTTGAGTTCCTTCAGGGGCTTTCTCTGTTTTGCTATTGATACCTCTATATTTTTTAAAGGCAATGTCACTTTGTTTTGTTTACAGATAATATTGAATATCTGTCAAGATTACTATTTTGTTATTACCCTTTGTGAATTTCCCTATTTTACTTATTTGTTCAGATAAAATTTATTATTTTATTAATGTTGCCAAAAATTGTAAGTAGGATAGCAATTAATAGTAATAAAATGTGTGTTTGTTTTGAAAAAATGTTTTTGTTATTTGTCTTTTCACCAACATCATGGCATATTTTTAGTTTTATGAAAAATGTTTTTTAGTACCACCATTGTAAACTATTTTTTGCCTTTCTTCCAGTTGTGTTTATTTCTAATCTTACTGCATTGGCCAGAAGTTCTAAATGTTAATATGAAAATGGGCTTTCCTGTTCTTAGCTTTAATGAGAAATGCTTTACCATCAATGGTAATGAGTATATTGCATAATGAATTTCTATCTTTAGAATATTAAAAGAAAATTGTTATTTAGTTTTATTGGCTAGTTTACAACAATTATTGAGAAAATCATTTACTTTTTCTATACTAACCCAAGGTTTTTCTTGGCCTGGATTCACAACTTTTCTATTAGAAACCTTCCTTTCCTGAAGCAAAAATAGTTCCACTTAGAGTTGAGTATTATCCTCTCTATTCAGAATCTTATTCCCTTTGTCATTTCTAATATTGAAATGTGTTACCTCTTGCCCTCATTAGATTTGCCACAATTTTGTTACTGGAGTCTGGGTTCTTCTTGCCAGTGCAGTGAAGAATCAAAGGTCAGCAAGCTGATTAATATGCAAGCAGGGTTTATTAGTGATGCATTCTCAGGGAAGAGAATGGGCCTAGCCCAGGTGGGGGGAGGGGAGTGAGAGGAAAGAGGGGGGCTGCCAGAGAGAAGATAGAGAGACCTTGTCTTGAGGACTTATAGTTTCCTGGGTAGGGTGAGGGAGTTACATATTGATTTGGTGGGAAAAGTGGTGCATGCTCTTCTATGGGAGGGTGTGACTTCCTAAAATGGGTGGAGGTCTGTTGACTCAGATCCTTATCTTGCTCCAGACTACCTCTTGTCACCTGTTGTAAAAATAGATACCATGGCTGGAGGCAGTTAATCAAAGCTAGTTATGAGCTTTTTCCTGTAGGTACTGGAGACCCTCTCCCACCCCTCCTCCAACACATTTTCTAACTTCTACCTAACGGTTTCATCAGTGTTTTTGGTTTACTTATTCCAAGAAGCAACCCTTGATTTATTATCCCAACTAGGTTTGTTTTTGTTAGTCTAATTTTGTCTTGATTCATTGTATACCTACTACTTTATTTAGGATTGATGGCCTTTTATTTTAAAAGCTATTTTTTTCTGTATTAAAGGGTTTATGACTGCCTGCTTTTGTTTAAAGTTTTGTCTGAATCCCAAGTTTTAATTCTCGATACTTTTTTTGGTAAATTAATTCCAAAGATTTAAAAATTCACAGGCTGAATGTCTCAATCTTAATTTGTAGTTTTATTGAGAATTAAGTTTTCCTAGGAGCTTTGAGGGTGTGTGTGTGTATTGACATGCCTATTTATATACACATCCTTTTCAAATTACTACATGAGTTATTGAAAAAAGGATATTTTTTGTTTCCATGGTAAAATTATGCAATGTTTTAATCTAGAAATCTATCCCCCCAAAATGAATATAGTATACAAGATAAATTTGAGAGTCCCAGTAACAAAATTTAGAAATGTTAAAGAATGTTTTTCTTCACACTTGTTAAAGATGGTATGGAAAACTTTATTCAAGGGGGGCGGACTACAACAATGGGGTTTTGTAGTATGGGGGAGAGATTGAATTTAACTCTGACTCCAGCAAGGGCAAAGTGGGGATTTGTAGCCAAGGAACAGGGTGTGCGTGTCAGTGGATGGGAAATTACTGAAAGGAAACATCAGGAGTAAAGTAGATTCTGGCTAAACCAACTTGACACGATCATGGCTGAAGCCAGGCCAGGGTGAAGATACAAACAAAACAAAACAAAAACATCATCTCACACTGTTTCTGAGAGCTGGGAATCTAGGAGCAACTTGGCTGGGTTGTTCTGGATCAGGGTTTTGTGAGGTTGCAGTCATCTGAAGGCTTGACGGGCTGAGGATTTGCTTCCAAGATGGCTCACTCACATGACTAATGAGAGAAAACGAGTTCCTTGCTGGCTGTTGGGAGAAAGCCTCAGTTCTGCCATCTGGGCCTCTCTGCTGTGTTACCTGAGTGTTCTCAAGACATGACTACTGTGTTTCCCCGAAAATGAGACCTAGCCGGACCATCAGCTCTAATGCGTCCTTTGGAGCAAATATTAATATAAGACCAGTCTTATTTTACTGTAATATAAGACCGGGTCTAACGTAATATAAGATCGGGTCTTATATCAATTTTTGCTCCAAAGGACGCATTAGAGCTGATGTTTCAGCTAGGTCTTGTTTTCGGGGAAACACGGTAGCTGGCTTTTAGAACGAGTGATCCAAGAGAGTGAGCAAGTAATCTGCAAAGCCTGTAAATATGACCTAGAAGTTTCACTGTGTCATTTCCATGATAGTCTATTCATTGGGGGAGGGTAATTAATTAATCTCCACCTTTGATTGAAGGTGACTCATTAGGTACATTTTCTTTCAGTTGATTAGGTGTATTTTCTACTTTTCATGTAATTGCAGGTGATACTGTTACTAAACTTTCTGCCACTAATTAATTCAGTTTTTTTGTTTTTTAATTTTTATTGGGGAACAGTGTGTTTTTCCAGGAGCCATCAGCTCCAAGTCAAGTCGTCATTTTCAATCTAGTGGAGGGCGGGACACAGCTCACTGGCCCATGTGGGGATCCCACCAGCAACCTTGGTGTTATAAGCACTGCGCTCTAACCACCTGAGCCAACCAGCCGCCCCCTCAATTTTCTAATAACGTGTTCCTTACTTCCTTACTTCACACAGGAGCTGTCTCAAAGTCCAGTTTTTTCGTCGTTCTTTTATAAACTAAGGCTTGTACTAACACTCTCCTCAAAGTCCTTCTAGCTTTTCAGCATTGTACAGTTCCAAAATCACTTCCATAGTTTAGGAACATTATTTATTACAGCAGCACTCCCCTTCCAGGTATCAAAATCTGTATTAGTTATCTATTGCTGTATAAAATATTACCCCACACTTAATCAGTTTAAAACAACGTTTATTTATCTTGGGGGGTGGAAGATGAGGGTAAGGGGGATCAAATATATGGTGATGGAAGGAGAACTGACTCTGGGTGGTGAACACACAATGGGATTTATAGATGATGTAATACAGAATTGTACACCTGAAATCTATGTAATTTCATTAACAATTGTCACCCCAATAAATTAAAAAATAATAATAAAAAAAAACATTTATTTATCTTACAATTCCAAAGAGTCAGGAATTTGCAATTGGCCTAGCTCAGTGTTTCTGGCTCCGCTGCTTTCATGAGGTTGCAGGTAAGATGCTGGCTGGAGCTACAGTCACCTGAAGGCTTGACTGGGCTGGAGGATTAGTGCCATGGTCTGAATGCTTGTGTTCCCGCCCCCTCCCCCCAATTCATGTTGAAATCCTAACCCCCAAATATGATGGTATTAGTAGGTGGGGTCTGTGGGAGGTGATTAGGTCGTGAGGGTGGAACCTCATGAGTGGGATTAGTAGTCTTATAAAAGATCCCACAGAGTTCCCTTGCCCATTTTGCCATGTGAGGGTACAATGAGAAGTCTGTGACCTGGAAGAAGGCCCTTACCTGACCATGTTGGCAATTTGATCTTGAACTTCCACCTTCCAGAATTGTAAGCAATAAATTTCTGCTGTTTATAAGCTACCCCATCTGTGGTATTTTGTTAGAGCAGCTTGAATGCACTAAGACAATCAACTTCTAAACTTGATTGGCTGTTGGCAGGAGGCCTCTGTTCCTTGTCACATGCTCCCTGTGATATGTTAACTGGCTTCTGGCAGAGTGAGTGATCCCTGAGAGAGCAAGGAAGAACTGCAACCTAGCCTTGGAGGTGAAATACCATCACTCCTGTTTTATCCTATTAGTCACACAGATCAACCTTGAAATATACCGTGTTTCCCCGAAAACAAGACCTAGCTGGACAATCAGCTCTAAAGCGTCTTTTGGAGCAAAAATTAATATAAGACCCAGTCTTATTTTACTATAAGACCGGGTATAATATATATAATATAATATATAATATAATAATAAAATACCAGGTCGTATATTAATTTTTGCTCCAAAAGATGCATTAGAGCTGATTGTCAGGCTAGGTCTTATTTTCGGGCAAACAGGGTAATGTGGAAGTAGACCATATATAGGCAGGAATACCAGGGGATGGGGAACCCTTGAGGGTCATTTTGGAGGGTACCACAGGGAGAATGGAATATCAGAAATTTTTATGACATTCCATAAGGAATTCAGATAAAAGTGAGTTAATGGTCATGGTGTTACCTTCCCACCTTCTAGTTTGCCATTGTGGTTGACACCAGTTTGAGATGAGATTCTTTTAGAAGTAAGTACATACATTTAAAAACTTTGAATACATAATATATTAATATTGTTCAATCAAAAAGTATAACAACTCAGATTCTTTTTTAGCCTTCTAAATAATTTTTCATTATTTTTTGAATTTTTTTTAGATAACTGATTTATATTATACATTTTTCTGCACCTTTCTTTGGACAGTGTAACATGTTCACAATTTTTTATGGCATACAAAGTGACAAAATCATTGCCTGGAATTATGAAAGGAGTAATTAAAATGTTTTCTGAAGTGCTTCTAGAGACTAAAATTCAAATGCACTATTACAAAATTGTAAAGAAAAATTATAGCTAGTTAAATAAATGTAAGGTGCTCAATTTCAATAGCAAACATAGAAATGGAAATTAAAACTGGTATCTTATTGATGAATGTAGAAATTATAATGTCTGTGCCAATGAGGGTGTGATGAAGGGCGTGTCAATTGGTGTAAACCTTTCTGGAAGTTATTTCAAAATATGAATAAAAAAGCAATAAGGTCACGTTCTTTCATAGATATATTTTACAAATTCAATAAAAATTCACAGAATGAATGTTTATGCATCCAAAATTTTAGCATACAAGAAAATTCAAGGTTTTAGTTTGTGCTTATAAAAAGCAGAAATAATTTAAATGCTTAAAAATCGAACACTTTGGTACTTCAATGAATAACTGCTTTATATATATATATATACATATATATATATATACACATACATATATGTATGCGTATGTATATGTGTACATATATATAATTTAAAGAGATGGCAGTAATATGAAGTAAAACTAGCAGGATAGAAATTTGTGTATATATTGTGATTTAAACTATAGAGAATATGTTTGAAAGAAAAAGTACTAAAACAGTACCTTCTATAGTAATCCAACTTTTGAACTATTTTGGTCTTTACAGAGTAGGAAAAACACTCCTTTAAAAAACACTTCTAGATTTTATGTAGTGAACTTGCATTGCTTTGAAAACTTGCATAAAACGAGGAGATTGTTTTCTTTGCTACTGGCAGTCAGAAGTACATCTTCGAGAGATGCTTTTTTTGGAAAAACTATTTGATCATAAATTCTTCACCTAGTGCAGCTTCTGTTGTACCCTGGATTGGCAAAATACTTGGGTCCTGTTTTTCCTAGACTTACCTACTCCCAAAATAATGACTAAAATCGTTTTAGCCTCTTCCTGGGCCTTTTTTTTTTTCCTCTGTGAGCAGCCAACATTTAGATTTCCTTGAGAGCTAAAATGACTGTCCATTTGATACCCAATTCAGGTGATCATAGGTTGACCCAGCTAGGTTCATGCCTCTGTTCCTCATCTGGGTCTCTCACTGTGCCAAGCGCCAGGATGTGCCAACAAACAGTAGTACTGAGCCTGGTCCTCAGGCTGGCGCCTGAGAGGATGAGTGCAGCTTCACCCCAGGAGGGGGCCTGAGAAGTGTCTGTTTTTGTGTGACACATCAATGTCCTTGGAACTTGGTCAGGTGTCCTATGGCCCCATTGTGGATCATCCTTGGTGAGCACTCCCAGCTGGATTGCCACCTTCACTTTCACCATTAAAAGATTAAACAGAACAACAAAAACCCCCAGTTCAGGCCACACTGAATTTGTAGCCTAACAATAGGGCAGCAGAGATCAACAGCACAACAGGCAGTGTTTGAGTATTGCTTCCTTCACTCCTCATCCCCCTCTAGCTGTGAAAACTCAACCTTAGGAGGAGATAAGGGGAGAGGGCGAGGGGATGGGGCCTACAGTCACCTGGACGGGCAAAGCAACATGAGAGAGTGGAGCCTACAGCACTGTGAGTATAAAACCTGGGCAGATCACTCCTCCCTAATTAAATTCACAGGAGTAACACAGGCTAAGTCTTGGGTCTTAGTGCCTTCTCTTTGTACCTTTTTAAATCTGAAGAGCTGATATCCCTGTGGAATGGTTATGAAAGTAATCAGACACCTATGGAAAAACACACACACTATCCAGAGAGGCATCAACTCAGCATCTTAACAACATGAATCAGAACTAATGAAATAGAACATCAAGATTTAAAATAAATGTGATGTCGTCAAAGATACAAGTAAGAATAATGGTAAACTGTTGAGAGAATTCATTGCATCAAAAGATGCACTGCTTGCTCCCCCACCTCCTCACATTTTGCAAAAGCCTCATCTTAGTGTGCCCTACTGACCAGATTATTTAAAATTGTATCCCTAGGTCATTATTTCCATTCTCTGCTTTAGTTTTATTCACAGAACTTACCACCTTCTAACTAACGTACTACGCAATTCATCTTTCTGGTCTGGTTCTCCCTCTTAGCATTAGCACATATTGTCTGTGAGGTCATTTGTCTGTACCCTCAGCACCCAAAACATGGCCTAACTAATAGTTATACTCGAACTGGATCAATAAATGAAGAAGTACACGAGATACGGAAATTAGGAACAAGGAATTAACCTATAAATTTATAATCTTACAGAAACAAGGGCAAAAAGTAAAAAGGGAAGAAGATGAAAAGGGGGAGAGAGAGGAAGGCAAGAAGGGAGGGAAGAAAGGAAGAATTAAAAAGCACATTCATATGAACCTGGACCTGAAATAATAAGTGGTACCTATGGAGTGAGGATGCTGTGGGCTGGGCACTGGGAGTGGAACCACAAAGCACTGAGAGCTCGCTGAAGTGCTTAGTGTTTAGTCGTAAGTGAGCTGTCAGTAAGGGGCCACATACAGTAATGGCTTGGCTGGAGCAGTAGGGTCTGTTTTCTCACATGGCTATTGTCCGGCCTTGGTTCCTCACAAGGTGGGCTTCTCCATGGGGTGATGTTAGGCAGGATATCTTGTTCCCCCATCGACTAGCAATCCAAGAGAAAGGAAGAGAGAGCAACCAAGACAGGCCACTACCTCTTTATAACCCAGTATCAGAGGTGACATCCTGTCTCTTCTATGTTCTATTTGGTAGAACCCAGTTGTTAAATAAATGGGTTAAAGATGTCTCTGTATTTTCTTCCCTATGTTGTTTACTTCGCAGCAGGCTATGGTCATTAACTTATTAAGCCTGGGTTCACCAAAATCAAATTTTTATAAGTCTAGTTGCTTTAAATATAGACAAAATAAACATATGTTTAGCCATTTAGAGCCTGCCTACTTTGCATACCTCGTGAAACCGCACTCAACATCTGCTAGCCATAGATGAGAAAATCCTTGGGTTCTGCAGACCCCCAAACTTGCTGCCCTTTGTAGCTGTGTGACCCAAGGGACTCCTGGCTATGCTGCTGAAGGGCATCTAGGAGATAGCCACATCAGCCCTCCACCGATTCCATTCCTACCCGGGAGTTCTTTACCTTCTTCTGGATGTGGACTTGCACCACTGTTTCCAAAGGTTTACAGCTGTAAGGGACTTCCCCTCTTACTAATCCTTCGAAGTGTCGCCCAAATAAAGCTTTCTCTGTGTTACTGCCATCTCGTAACAATACTTTTTGCCCTTTTCCTCGATCATCCTGAAATCCTCAAACTCACTACTCATACTCAAGGGAGGGGATCACACAAGGCCACGGACTCCAGGAGGTAGGGTCGGTGGGGGTGGTCTCAGGGGTTGCTTACCATACATAGTCTGGCCTCTGGTCCCCCCAAATTCACATCCCTTTCACATGCAGAACACATTTCCTTGGACTTGTCTTCAGCTTTGCACATACAGAAAAGAAATACTCAGGGGCAGAGAGTGCACTGAGCGGGAGGTTTTTGTCTCACTTCCCCACCTGCATCTGTCACTGTGGAAATGGTTGCTGAACCACAGAGCACAGTAATACTCGGCCTCATCCTCGGGCTGGGCCCCTGTGATGGTGAGGATGGCCTTGTCTCCAAGGAGAGAGCCTGAGAATCGGGCAGGGACCCCTGGGACCCGGTTGCTGGTGTCACCTATTAGACCCCGGGGTACCTGGTAGGGCTTCTGTTGGACCCAGTTGGCATAGTTACTGGAGGTGACAGCCCCAGTACTGGAGCCACAGGTGAGTGTGACCGTCCCTCCAGGAGATGTGGACAGTGAAGCTTCCTGAGTCACTGTGGCCTGGGAAGTGGTTCCTGAAAACAGGTGAGAGACCAAAGGTCAGGAGAGGGGCAGAGGCATGAAAGTGCAGTGTAGGTGGGGTGGGAGAGCCCACCTCAGCCCAGAGAGTAGCCCTGACCTGTGCAGTGAGCCAGCAGTGTGAGCAGGAGAGGAGCCCAGGCCATGGTGCAGACGCCCCAGTGCTGTGCTTCTCAAGACCCTTCAGCACCGTCAGCCTGCACAGCTCTCCTTATAACTCCTACTACCTGTGGGGGCGGGACTGCCATGCAAACGAGCTTCCCCCAAGGGGTATTCAGCAATATGGCCAGGTCACAGCTACTGAGCTGGTCCACGTCAGTGACTACGTATTAGTGGGGGACCAGCGCTGGGAGGACCTGCAGCTAAGCCCCCTCTTCCAGGGTCTTTGTAGAGCCCTCTTTTAGTGTCCATCACTGATGGAAGGATGCACTCCGGCAGCTCTTTCCATTCTACTCCCTCTCTTATTCTCTGGTCTGGAGTTCCTTTGGAAGTGACTTTCAGAGCCTGCAGTTCTGCAGACAGGAAATCTGGTGATGGAATTTGGGTATGTGGAAGCTTAAATGTACCACCACCTCCTTTCTTCTTAACTCCAATCCACACAGAGCAATCATCTGTGAGGAGAGGAAGAGCCAGGATCGTGGGTTCTCTTGGCTTCTCTAATATAGGTTCCCCTTAAACCCACCCTAATGTGTGTATCTAGCCACATGACGTGTCAACCATCCATCGTCAGAAGTTTGTCTCTTCCAGGGCCCAGGAACATTCCAGAAGTTTCAAATGGTTTATCGTTCCCTATTGCTCCAGCGCCCTAGAGGACTACATTATAATTATATTCCTAGTGCTTGCCAACATGTCGTTTTTATTATTCTCTTTTGCTCATGACAAGTAGCTCTATTAACACAGGGCTGTACGGTTGCAATGGCAGGAGTACTTCTCTCGTACAGAGTAGGCAGAACCCTTTTTTGTCTCTGATTCATCACACCTAGTGTCTTTGTTGGTCATCTGAAAATGAATCACAGCACTTTTCCTACTCGTAGAACATGTACTTCCAGAACCAGAGGGTTGTGATTCCTTTTTCAGAATGAAAATTGTGGGATATAATTATTTTTTATTTTTATTTTTAAAGGTATTCAGAAATGTCACAGACTGGGTTCTCCTTAGTGGACTAGTGGACTCAGTGGTATGACGGTCTATGGTACATCATAGGGTGTGTCCCCTATCTCCTGATCCCGTATGTCTTACAAAGGACTTCAATGTACTTCCTACCTCTTGCTCATCTTGTGTAAACAAATTGATGTCAGCCATATAATGTATCACTGTGAGGTTCTGTAGAACATGCAGATGGTCCAGTTATCTGGGGGATAATTTTTGGGCAACCTTTAAGTATACTGATGTCCATTCCATGTGATGGTGAATAGTGTCTGATAGTCCACGCTGCCTACTGATAGATGTGGAAAGTCTGCACTCACCAGACTTAAGCTCTATACCATTGAACTGAAACAGTATTAATATGCTCCAGAAAATATACCACATCAAGACAGCAGCTGCAGTTGGGGTACTATTAATACTTTTCTGAGGTCATCTGGCAGAATCCACCTGTTTTTGTTGTTGTTATTGGATGTTATTTATAAGCCAGATTGATTAATTACATGAGGATATGATGGGGGCCAATACACTGCATTATTAATGTAGCACTAATCTCTGCTGTTTTCCCATGATAATATTACTTAGAAGCTTTTATTTTGAAGAAAATGGAGCAAGGCAAGATTACAGCAGCTGCCCCTTGGCTTTCTCAACTACCAAAACTCTGACTTCTTGGCCTCTTCACCAGACCAATGAACAAATGTGGAGATTCTACCAACAATTATGGGAATATGGGTGTTTTATGGACCCAAGAGATCTGTGGTAAACTGTGTCTCTACTAGAGTCGGCATCCAATGTCTCTTCTGTAATTGGGAATGTGATAATGCTTCTGGATTCTGGGTATTAATGTCACTTGGTTCATGTGTTCAACAACACTCAAAATATCTGTATATTTCCTTTTTCCCTGAAGTAGTTAATTAAGTGACCGTAGATCACTATGGGGCTGCACTGGGAGAACTGTTACCATGTACGTTGGTCAAGAGTTGACAACCTCACAGGGTCCTAGCCTAAATTTCAGAAGTTTTTCTGGGCATGAAAAATGGGTCGAGTCAATAAACTGGACAATAAAATATATTTTATTAGGCTGGCTTCACTCATCACCTGTTCGTCCATTCTTTATCTTTTGGCTGTATAGATTGACAGTCTCTTTGGTGGCTACCATCTGCCTTCCCTAATGGAACACTTTGCTCCACAGTATTTTGTGTTTTAGACCTCTCTGGTTGCTGCTATTTGCCATAATTTTATCCACTTTCTTTCTAAGAATAAGAGGTGCCTCTGCTCTCTCATTTTTAGGGATCCTATTATTCTGTTGATATCAGAGAGAACATTTCAGCAATGGGATATCCCAGTGTGAGCCCTAGTTTACCAGTAACTACATGACTAAGCTATGAGATTGATGGGGATAGAGGAGCTGAAAATGCTGTTTAAAGAGTAGTGTGAGTGCGCAGCAACCTGGAAACTAACACCCAGCAGGGAACAGGGGGATGTCAGCAACCCTACCTGTCCATTGTGTAAACTCTCATACTTCAAGAAGTCCCTGAGAAAATGTTTTGCAACACATGAAGACATTTGCTGTGGACCAAGACCAGGTAGGGCATGCAAACATGCACCATTCTCAGACAGGTGCTGAATTACCAAATATCTGGGAAGGTGAAAATTCACACAGCAGGGAGGGAGGCTAAACTGTAAGTCAAGCCAATGGGAGGGATACGGGTCCAGGGCAGACCAGTCCTGAGGTGTTTGTCTCACTGCCCCTGCCTGCGTCGCTATGGGTACGTGTAGCTGTTTTCACTACCATAGCTTGCTCCACACTTGGAGTCATTCTCGTCTTCCTCAGTGTTCTGGAGAGTCAGGTACCAATCTAGGTCACAACCAGGACCTGAGAAGCTTTGGTTAAGAAGGGAAAGTCCTAGAAATGATACAATGGGCAGGAGGGCCTCTGCCTGAACAGGAGCCTGTGTGGGTGGGATACAGGGACTGTAGGATTCTCCTTCAGTCAAAATACTTCAGTCTTTCTATCAGAGATTTCTCTTGGGTTCTTGTCTGCAAATGGCTTCCCTTCTTATTTCAACTATATTTGAGCATTTAGGATTTAAAACATGCATGCAGATTTTATAGGCAGGGAGCTTTTAGAAATGAAGCATCTTAGGCCTTACTCCAGAACCACTGAATCAGAATCCAGATTTTACAAGATCCCCTGATGATTCTAGTGCACATTAAAGTACAAGACTAAGGGGCCGGCGGTGGCTCAGGCAATTAGAGCTCCATGCTCCTAACTCCGAAGGCTGCCGGTTGGATTCCCACATGGGCCAGTGGGCTCTCAACCACAAAGTTGCCGGTTCGATTCCTCACTCCCGCAAGGGCTGGTGGGCTGCACCCCCTGCAACTAAGATTGAACACGGCACCCTGAGTTGAGCTGCCTCCCGGATGGCTCAGTTGGTTGGAGAGCAGGCTCTCAACCATAAGGTTGCCGGTTCGACTCCCACAAGGGATGGTGGGCTGTGCCCCCTGCAACTAGCAACGGCAACTGGACCTGGAGTTGAGCTGTGCCCTCCACAACTAAGACTGAAAGGACAACAACTTGAAGCTGAATGGCACTCTCCACAACTAAGATTGAAAGGACAACAACTTCACTTGGAACAAAAAGTCCTGGAAGTACACACTGTTCCCCAATAAAATCTGTTCCCCTTCCCCAATTAAATCTTAAAAAAAAAAAATAGTACAAGAGTAAGTGGTCTAACACATGCATGAAGGCACTGGTGTGTTTCTGGTTATGAATTGTTTCTATCCCAATCTATTCTGCTTCCAACCAAACCTGTCAGCAAATTAAGTCTCTGTTCCATCATTTTGTGCATTGCAAGGAAAGAATAACATACTCAAGGCTTCCCATTGAAATGGCCAGCATTTCCATCTCACTTCACTAGGAGTACCACAAACTGGCTGGCTTAACCAATAACAATTTACTGTCTCTCATTTCTGAAAGCTAAAGTCCAAAATCCTTAGGGCAGGGCCATGTCACCTCTGAAACCTTCACCGGAATCCTTTCTTGCCTCTTCATGACTAGTAGTGGTTTTAGGGCAATTTTTGGTGTTTCTTGCCTTGCAGCTGCATAACGCCCACTTCTGCCTCCATCTTTCCCTGATATTCTCCTGGTCTCTATATGGTTGTCTTGTTATAAGGGCACCAGTCACATTGCATTAGGAGGCCACCCTACTCCAGTTATGGCCTCATCTTAACTAATGACATCTGCAACAAGCCTGTTTTCAAATAAGGTCGTGTTCTTAGGTCCAGAGGGTTAAAACTTTAACATTTCTTTTTGGGGCTGGAGGGACCATTTTCACTCAGAACATTAGAAGAGAAGAATCCTTTCAAAAATGTTTATAATTTTTAATATACTTTAAAAATACACAATGCACTTGCATTATAATAAAGTAAAACCTAATAAAAGAAACTTCAATAAAATGCGAAAGGAGGGTTTTTTTCCCTTTTGTCGTAGATGGCAAAGAATATCGGCGATGCTTTTTTTCTGGAGGAAATGTGTTTGACCCTAATCCTCAGTTTGACCTCAGAAATGACCAGCAGATGTCATTTCTTCTGTGAAAAAAAATAATTGAATTCTGCTTTTTGTCGACTAGGTCCTCCAAGTTGCTCATAAATTCCCTCCATTTTAGGACTCCATTTAAGTTTGGGTGTTTATTGGCTTGTAGCTGCATAACCCGCACCTCTGCCTCCATCTTCCCCTGGTATTCTCCTGGTCTCCGTATGGCTGTCTTGTTATAAGGGCACCAGTCACATTGCATTAGGAGGCCGCCCTACTCCAGGATGGCCTTATCTTAACTAATGACATCTGCACCGAGCCTGTTTTCAAATAAGGTCATGTTCTTATGTCCTTGAACATGTCTTCTTTGGAGGTGAGGGATACAATTTCACCCAGAATATTTGGGAAGAAGAATCCTTTCAAAAATGTTTAGAGATCCTACCCGCATAGCTCAGGCGGTTGGAGCTCCATGCTCCTAACGCCGAAGGTTGCTGGTTCGATTCCCACATGGGCCAGTGGGCTCTCAACCACAACGTTGCCGGTTCGACTCGTCGAATCCCACAAGGGATGGTGGATTCTGCCCCCTGCAACCAAGATTGAACACAGCACCTTAAGCTGAGCTGCCGCTGAGCTTCCGGATGGCTCAGTTGGTTGGAGCTCCTCCTGTCATCCACAAGGTTGCTAGTTCGACTCCCGCAAAGGATGGTGGGCTGAACCCCCTGCAACTAACAATGGCCACTGGACCTGGAGCTGAATTGTCCCCTCTATAACTATAATCGAAAGGACAACAACTTGACTTGGAAAAAAATCCTGGAAGTACACACTGTTCCCCAATAAAATCCTGTTCTCCTTCCCCAATAAAATCTTTAAAAAAACATTTATAATTTTAAATATATTTTAAAAATATGCAATGCACTGGCATTATATTAAACTGAAACCTAATAAAAAGAACTTCAGTTACGTGCAAAAGGAGGGTTTCCTCTCTTTACATATAGCTGGTAAAGAATATTGGCGATGTTATTTTCTGGAGGATATGTGTTTGACTTTAATCCTCAATTCTGAACAGCAGATATCGTTCCTTTGTAAAATAAAATAATAGAATTCTGCTTTTTGTGGACTCATTCCTCCAAAGTTTCTCATAAATTCACTCCATTTTAGGACTCAAACAGGAATGGAATCAATTCAGACTCTTCCTCTTACCTTTTCTCTATGGATGGTCAACACTTAGGCTGTGCTGAGAGCTCAGGTGTCCGGTCATATGATGCCAATATCACGGGATCACATTTGTACACATACTCGGTCAGAAAAAGGTTTATGTCCTGGTTCCCCATCTGGGTCTCTCACTGTGTCGAGCACCACTGTACACCAGCCCACAGTAGTACTCAGCCTCGTCCTCGGGCAAGGCGCCCGAGAGGGTCAGGGCAGCTTTGCCCCCGATGATGGAGCCTGAGAACCGGGCGGGGGTCCAGGAGAATTTATTGCTTGTATAATAAATCAATGCCCTGGGGGCTTGGCCATACTTCTGCTGGACCCAGTATGAATAGTGACCATTGGTGACTGCTCCCGTGCTGGAACCACAGGTGAGAGTCACTGTCCCTCCTTGGGACACGGCCAGTGAGGGCTCCTGAGTCACCACAGCCTGAGAACTGGACCCTGAAATGAAAACAGACACATATCAGGAATGAAGAATAAAAACAGAGGGATCCCTCCAAAGGCTGGTCTGAGAAACATCCGTGAACCTGGGCAGTGAGTGAGGAGGAGGAGAAGGGAGAGAGAAATCCAGGTCATGGTGAAGACTTTCCAATGTCCCCTGGCTTCATGCTAGTGCTGGTCTCTGGGGTGTCCCTTTATCTCCTCCTCAGCTCTCTGGGTAAAGGGTGTGTTTGGGGGGCATTATGCAAATATGAGCACAGAGCACCATCCAATTCTGCTTCCTCAGCCCAGTTTGTAGCCTCCCTCTCAGGAGGAGGCTGTGGTGCTTGTGAGCTCTGAGTCTGTCCCTTGAGAGGAAGCACCTGCTGTCACTTATGACTCAGGGCACAAGCATGGATACAGGGCCCATTCACTTAGAATCATTGGAGTTGGTTCCAGGCCTTGCAGCTCTGGGAAGAGCCACAGCGCCCCCTGGTGACGTACTGAAGAGAGTGTTCATGGAGGTGGACACTATGCAGAAGGAATGGTGGTCTTGTTTCTATTTCAACAAACTATCAGTCAATCAGTATTTCAACAGATAATCAATCAATCAACATACACCGAGAAAGTAAATGAAGTAATCAATAAGAATTATGCATTCTTTTTTTTGTTAGATTAATTTTTTCGGGTGACAATTGTTAGTCAGGTTACAGACATGTTTCAGGTGTAGCATGTACTGTCGATCTCTCCAGAAAAGTTCATTTTAAAATTTTATCTATTGTATTTTTCAGTTCTGTGTTACAATTCGATTTCTTTTTATGATTTCTGTTCCTATTCTGAGTTCTTCTCTTATTTGAGTTCTTCCCAACGTGCCTGTAGTTGCTTGTCAAAGGGATTTTATGATGCCTGAAAATACCTGTCACATAATTTCATCATCTGAGACATCTTTGTGTTGATATCAATAGATACTCTTTTCATGTTCAAGTTTAGATTTTCCTGGTTCTTGATATGACAAGTGTAGGGACAGAGCCAGGAGAGCAGTTTCCGGGCTCTCGGCCTCACGTGGAAAGGTGCTGGCTCGGGTAGTAAATGGTCGTCAGCGGTGGCTGGTTGGCCGTCAGCTGTAACCAGTGAGCCTTTGGCCACTAATATAACGGCTGTGGCTACGCTAGAAAATGGGGGCTAGCAAGAAGATGGCGGCTGAGCCTGCAAGCGGTACAGTGAGGGTTGCGAACAGTGTGGCTCCTGCTTCCTGTGTCTCCAGCCCAGCCGCCAGCGAGAATATAATAGTATGACTCCCCTACTTATGGCTCCGTGGGTGTTCCTTTTTGGCCTCACCATGTCCTGCGTTCTTATGTGGGGAGCGGGAGCAGAGACCCTGCAGGCCACCCCGCGTGACTTCCTGCATGACAACAAGTGATGTATTTTCTCAGAATTCTGGACTTTTTGGAAAGTACATTAGGACCCTCTGGGTCCCACTTACTCCTGTTGAGCTGCAGCTCTAGGTCAGGGGTGTGTATTCAGCTCCCACCCGTCCCAGGAAAGGGACGGGTGCTCTGTGCTGCTGACTCCTTCCTGGGGAGAGTGGACAGTGATTGTCAACAGCTGATTTTCCCTCAAGTGGGGGTGTGAAAGAAGCCCCCTGCTGGGCCCTGCTGACTTGAGAGAGGGAAGCACAGGGCTTGTGGAACTGCTGGGCTGCAGTGAACGTGGGCGCTCAGCTCTCTGTTGGGCCCTTTGTCCTCACTGACACCTGGGAAGGGAGGGGGCAACTGCAGCAGGAGCTCCCCTGCCTCCCATCCTTTATTCAGCGCTGTTAATGCCAAGTGAGGGGGTGGGGGGCAAGGCTCCGCTCTCACTTGGCCCCACAGTCACCTGCAGGGGGCGCAGGAGTGCAAACTCGCTCCGCCTTATAACTACCCTCTCATTCAGTGTCATTGCTGAGGGATGGGGTTCAAGTTCATCTCCCAGGTGGGTCTGAATCATGGATGGAATAACTGGAGCGCTAACCAGCCCAGAGTAGCCCTGATGGCTCAGCCTTGTTGAGTGTCTGATGGGGTGGAGGCTCAGATTTCCATTGTACCCACTGAAACTCCCCCAGGAGGGCCATGGGGGCACCACCTTCTGTCAGGAAGGGATAGAGACTAGCTCCCTGCTCATCAAGACTGAGACCCCGGGATGAGAGTGCAGTTAAGCAATTCTGTTAACAGGTGAGCGTGCTGGGTGGGTGTTGTCAAAAAGACTGTCTCTGATTAGACACACCTGATTCCCGGATTCTTTGCCTGGTGGGACAGGGTTTTTTTGGAGCCTTTCTCTCTCTCTTCTATGTCTCCCTCTCTCCATCCCTCCCTTTTTCCCTCCTTCCGTCCCTCCCTCCTTCTTTCTTTTTTTCTTTCCTTCCTTGCTTCCTTCCTTCCTTCTTTTTCTTTCCTTGTTTCTCTAGGTATCTATCTATCATTTGTCTGTCTATCTATCTATCTATCTATCTATCTATCTATCTATCTATCTATCTACCTACCTACCTACCTATCTACGATCTATCTATTTTGCTTGTACCTTTGATGTTTCAGGGTTTGATGTTCCTGCACCATCCTCACCTGCCTGTAGGGAGACAATAAGGATGGAAGGCCATGACATGTTGGTCCTCCAGTTCTGAGTATGTAGGAAGTTTGCCTCTTCTTTTCATCTTTTAGAGTCTAATTGCACTATTTGTTGTCTTGTGGTCAGAACTTTTTACTCATAAGAGACAGGATCTGGGAAGAATGGGACACTTCAGATTGACCTAAACTGGCAACCCACCCTGTACCTGTTCTTAATGGTTTACCCCAGTGATGGGCTGCTGTGAGATTGTGCTTATCCGATTCTGGGGAGATGATTTTTATGACCATCCAGCAGATAAATGGCAGGTAAAGATGAACATTTTCTAAACATTTGTTTCTTTAGAGAAGATGAAAATAAAAATACAGCATAGGACTTTGAATTTTCTATCAGCTGATGTGCTGCCTCATACAGCACAAAATTTATTGTGTGGACCCTTATCCTCAGGGGCGGGAATCAAGTATATTTTTCATTCGTGTGTGTGTTTAAAGTTTTAAATTTTAATAATTGGACCTTTACAGAAAACTTGAAAAGTTAGTACAGAAATCTTTTATATAATTTTCACCCACATTCTCCTAACATTAAATCTTGCAAAACCATGGTGATATTTTAAAACTAAGTATTCAACCTTGGTATAATATTACAAACTAAACTGCAGGTTCAATTCAGATTGTATAAATTTCCCCATGCTATCCTTTTTCTGTTCCTAGAGCCAATCTAGGAATCCAAAGTTGCAATAAATATCACAGAAACATATACAAATGATTCTGTAATGAAATATACATATATTTCTGTAATGTTTATATATACATATATTCTGAACATACTACATGTAATAATTTTTCCCATAAATTTACTTTGTATGGCCTCAACATAAAATTTTTGTAATAAGGTTTTTATAGAGAGGAGAAAGATAAAGCAAACCAGAATCCACACTCCTCTTCTCTCCCTCCCAGCCCAGTACTGGCTGCCTTAGGGGACGCTCATGCAGTGACACAACCTGCAGCCCTGCGTCTCCCATCCTGGCACCAGGGGACTCTATTCAGGGGGTGGTGCCAGGCTTTCTGGAAGCCGATTTTCAATAAGATGACTTCTAACAGCACAAATGCTCCCATGAGCCACAGAATGCTTCCTTAGAGAACGTGTGCTTGTGGGAAATCCTCCCAACTTCTGGTTGTAGTTTGAAGTCAAGTCACAGTTTCCAGTGACAGCTTAAGATTTTAAATCTCTTTCTGAGTCTTTCTGGATTTTTGAATGGGAGAGATTGTGTCCTGGAATGTTAACCCGGTTGAACTTTAAACAGAAATTCTCAGGAATTATTTCATAATAATAGAAATAGAAGTACTTCTCAAACTTTAACGTTCATAAAAATCTCCTGGCAAGCTTGTCAAACACAGAAGCTTGCACACTAACACAAGTTTCTGATTCAGTAGGTCAAGTTTAAGGAATTGCTTTTCTAATAGGCCTTGAGGGAATGGTTCCATTTCAATGAAAATGAAATATCCATGTGGTCTTCAGGGACAAACCAATGAATAAGAGTATATCTGTTAATGGTCTTTGAATAAGAAGAGCCTTAGAGCTAGCAATGGGGTCTATGAGTCTCACTGTTGGTTGATGTATTTTGGAGCTGAGCCCCCTCCCCCATTACACACAGAGAAGGAGAGAGGAAGCCCCGTCTCTCAGGAGTCACACTGGAGAGATGGACACGCCCTGGGAGAGACTGGAGGAGGCACATTGATGAACTACTGGACAGAATGGGGCCTTGGAGGCCCCTCCCCATGGTGTGTTGACCATTTCCACCCTCACTCTTTCCTTCTGCCTCTGAGGCTGAGCCATTCTGAACACATGTGGAGGTTTTGGTTGCACTTCCCCGTGGGTTTACATCACTGTGGAAATGCCGCTACCCACATACAGAGCACAGTAATAGTCGGCCTCGTCCTCAGGCTGGGCCCCCGTGATGGTGAGGGCGGCTTTGTTCCCTGAGATGGATCCAGAGAAGCGGTCAGGGACCCCAGAGGGGCGACTGTTTGTGTTGTATATAAGCGTGCGGGGAGACCGGCCTGGTGTCTGCTGGTACCAGCTGGGGTAGTTACCGGTAGAGACTGACCCAGAGCTAAGGCCACAGGTGATTGTGACTGTCCCTCCTTGAGACACTGACAGTGATGGCTCCTGGGTCACCACAGTCTGAGAATCCACACCTAGAACAGACAGAAGAGACACAAGTATTATTATAGGAGTAAAGGGTCTCCCTGAGACTCTGAATTTGTGTGTCCCCCAAGGATGCAGAGTCCCTTCCTCTGACCTGAGCTGTAAGCGAGGAGCCCAAGCAGAAGTACCGTCCAGGCCATGGTGGGGACACTCACAGGACGTGTCCTCCTCAGGGTTCTGGGCTGGAGGGTGGAGTCCTTGTGCCTTTTCATGCCTCCCAGACCCATGAGGAGGAGAAGGTGCTTAATGCAAATCAGCTTCCTCTCTCTTCCTGCCCCCCATGTCAGCCGGATGTCCCCTGTGGGAGGTCTTGAAAGAGGCAGATGCTGAGACCTCACACAGACCAATGACTGGTGACTGAATCACTGAGGGAGAGAGGTTGATGCCTGTCACCAAGTCAGTTCCCCCTTGTCTCTGCTGACCTCAGTCCTAAGTTTCTTTTCGGGAATGGCTGAGAATTGACTGATGAGATGGGTGTTTTCTCCGCATCCTGGCCACCACAATCTAGTTTATATCAAACCTTACCCCATGCCTGTGAACTGTTCCTTTCTCCCAGTGAAATCCCTTCCTGTCTCCTTTGTGGAAGGTAGTGGGCACTCCTCCCTCCAACAGTAAACCAATGGGAAATCACAAAGTCATATATGGGTGTTTGAAGGGACAAGGGTCTCCCACTGACTCTGTTGGAAACTGTCCCTAGTAGCAGCAGTGGTGTGATCAGGGCTGGGGATGCCCACACATGAAGGTGCACTGGAGCTTTGGGGTGGGAGCTTTTTTTTTTTTTTTTAATGAAGCCATCAACAATCTGTAGTAGTTTCAATTCCTCTTGTTGACGAAAAACATCCAGCGTAAGAGAAAGATTATATGAGTTTATTTGAGCCAAACTGACAACAATTGCTGGTAAGTGAAGTCTCAGTGGATTGAGAAAATGCTCCAGAAAATGGGCTGTTTTGTGACTTATTTATACATTAGACTCAAAAGAGGAGCGTTACATAAAATCTATTGGTTATAGATTAAGGGGGTGGGAGAAAGCAAAGTGGGGAAATCTCTGGGAATGGATAAAAAGTAAAATGAAGAGATACTTCTTTTACATTGGTGGGTACAGGATAGTTTTAATAGCATTTTACAGCACATAGAAATAGTATTTGGGGAACAAGGTAACAATGAAGGATTGTGTAGTGTTCTGCTCTGGTGTGGTGGGTTGTGCCCCCTGAGGGGTCCAGAAAAAGGGATTACTGTGACATTCCAAGGATATGTTATCTTAGATGCAAAAAGACAACAAATAGGCTCACTGGAGGTAAAGACTGACCTTAGTTAAGGAAGCTACTGGCCAAGGATGTGACCACCGGCCACGACTCACTTTTAGTTAAAAATTTTTATGTTCAGACCATCTTATGTGGTTCTTTTCAGTCTCCTCTTTTCAGTCTCCTGGGCTTGTCAGTCTCCTGTGGCCTCTTTTCCATTTTATTTCCCCCTTGGGTTGTAAATCAATCCAAAGGATGCATTGATGACCAACCTTTTTGTTGGATACTGTTGTCCCATGGTGCAGATTTCTCTACAGGAGTTTCCCTAGCAAACTTCATTTAGTAATTCTGTTGCTTTGCTCTTGGAAACCAGTAGGTGCATTAATTGGGATAAATCAGAATAGACAGAGTCATAAGTTTGCTCTAACCCTTAATTTAAATTCCTTAGTGAAGTCATCAGGGTCCTAGAGAGGGTTGGGGGAATTTTTAGTAGGTTTCATAGTTCTATTTATATACAATTGTTGATTACTCTCTGCCTGAGACCAGCGTGTCTCTAAAGAAAGCTGCAATAGGGGTGTAGAAGAGAGACACAGAGGAAAGAAGAGTAAGTCTGGACAAAGTAAAGCGTACAGTGGGACAGTTGGAGAAGAGGTAAAAGTGGGGTGTTGGCACTGAGCAGCTTCAGAAACCTTTTTAGTTCAGAGACAGTCTCTAACATTTTCTTACTAACTTCCTGGAGAGGAGGATGTCTCTGTACCTAGTCTGAGGCTTCTATTTGCCAATCTAGGTAAGGCTTCCATTTTGTTCAGTTTGATTTTTTTTTTTAACCTGGCCTTTTCTATTTGTGCACACAGAAACTTTAAATGACAAAAGAGCTCCATTTTGGCCATCTTAAGTTGATGTCACTTTTAGTTAAATCATTCCATATCTGTAAGTACTTGCAAGTAACGACCCCCTAGAAGCTGTACATATGCAGGAGAATTAATGGGGTTGGAGTCTGGGAGCTTGTCAGCCTTTGAGGAGTGACTTCGCATGTTCATTTTTAGTTTTCTTTTGAGATCTGCAGCGTCTGAACAAATTTCCAGTGATCTTGTGTAGTGGGCTGAAGTTAGGGTTTCTAGGTGGGGATTCCCGCCCATTTTCGGGAATTGTTTTTGCTTTCCCATTTCCGAATCCCAAGAAAAGTTGGTCAGGAAATTGGGAAAATTGGCTCCTTGAACCCAGGTGGTTGGTAGTATTGGCCGTCGCTTTGTAGAAATGATTTATCATGAGAACAGAAAACAGTGTATATCTCGGGATTCAGGAATGGGAAAACGAAAAAAAATTCCTGAGAACGGGTGGGAATTTCCACCCGGAAACCCTAATTGTTGTGTGCTGCTTATGGGTTGAGCTCCAAGGGGCTGTCACCTCCTGAGTCACTTCAACTCTCTTATGTGCCTTGGTTTCTCTCCCCAGCTATCTTGTGCAACCGTGAGAATTCAGAACACTAGGTAACCAGCATTTCTGTGCGTGTCCCCAGACAAGTCAAATGCTTAATTACAGTTGTGTTGGAATTCCTTATGGGGCCACTACATATTTTGAGGAGTACACTCAAACACCTCCACATAGATTCTTAGTCACCTATGAATACCCGAAATTCAAGCTGGAGGGAGTAAATGCCCCTTATCTTCAGAGCTGAACAAGTTCAGACTCTCATTTATTCAGCAAAAGGTTTTGTTCCGACTCACAGTAAGCAATTGCAATGGAAAAGCCAAAATTAAAAACCAGCTATCCTTTTTTTTTCTCCTGTCCCTGAGTTATCTTAACTCTTTTATGCTTAGCCTGGGTTATCTCAACCCTTAACCTTTAATGCCACCTTGAGGATTATTTTTTTTTAAACAGCTCAAAAAAAGTCAGGGCCTCCTATCTTAAAATGGGAAGGTCCAGAATTTTAAGAAAAACTCACCTAAGTTCACCCAATGTGAAGCAGGGAGCCAGTGGGGCAGAAGGGGCCCCTAGCACTGAATCCCGGTCCACAGGGTGGTCCGGGGTGGGCTTCTTTGGAATCCTGCTGACTATGACAAATAATGTCAATGAAAAAACATCCAGCCTAAGAGAAGTCTCATATGGGTTTATTTGAGCCACGTGGTTGACAATTGCCAGGAAGCAAAGTCTCAATGGATTGAGTAAATGCTCTGGAAAATGGCCATTTTGCAACTTATTTTATACATTAGAATCAAAGGAGGATGGTTACATGATATCTACCGGTTGTAGATTAGAGGGGTGGGAGAAAGCAAAGCAGGGAAATCTGTGGGATTGGATAAAAATAAAATGGACACACACACATACACGCACACACTTCTTTTACATAGGTGGGTACAACACAGTTAATAGCATTTTACAGCACATAGAAACAGTATTTGGGGAACAAGATAACAATGAGGGATTGTATAGTATCCTGCTCTGGTGTGGTGGGTTGTGCCCCCTGGGGGGGTTCCAGAAAAAGGGATTACTGTGACATTCCAAGGGTATGTCACCTTAGATGTAAAAAGACAATAGATAGGCTCACTAGAGGTAAAGATTGACCTTTGTTAAGAAAACTATAGGCCAAGGATGTGACTACTGGCCATGACTCGCTTTTCGTTCGGAAGTTTTATGTTCAGACCATGAGGTTATTTTCAGTCTCCTGAGTTTGACAGGTTTCACCTGTGGCCCCTTTTCTTGCAGGGATAGACAACCTGTATTGTTTTAGAAGAAATATCATGATGTCACTATTAAATTGTGATTCCCCTCAACATCATTTTAGAAAAATAAGGAAGCCTGTAACTCATAATCAGAAATAAATGTTATACTGTTGTTGAACAAGTTGGTGTGACCATCATGGAGAATTTAAAACTCTCTTTACCCCGAATAGTCTTATATGGAGCAGAAGGAATGGGAAGAGTAGAAGAGGTGATTATAGAGGGATAGTGGGAAGATAAAAGTTCTTCATCAATTTTTTAAGGTTACTCACAAAATTGCGTTCTCAAAGTGAAATAAAATGTGATTTTTGCATTCATTTCAGAATTGCTAATACCTTGTCTGTTTCATGAAATGTATATATTTATTGTTTTCCTTACTCATTATCTGTGTTTGACGCCCCAACTCACAACAGACAAAAATTCACACCAAATTATTTTGTGCCTATCAAACAAAGGATTCTTTGATACATGGGAGGGCAATATGTAATTTTATGTGCATCACCTTAGAAGATCAGGGAGATGTACATTATAAGAGAAAAAGAACGAATTAGTAAAACTAACTGAAATAACTGAAAAATACAAGTGATATCAGCTTCCATAAGTCAATGGAAATACAGAAATAAATTACCAATAAGACACTGCTTAGAAATCACAACTAAAATTATGACAGTTTTAAAGATAACACATTTATTATGTATTTTATCATGAATTCATAGGAAATCATAGTAATCAGCCAGGATTCCTGACCTCTGAAGGGGAGCCCTGAGCCAACTCTAGAAACTGTTTCAGACATTCTCAAGGCACTATGAATGAGAACAGCTCTTTCCTACGGGGGAGGTTGGAGCCAGTGGTGAATGGAGGGATTTCTAACCTAGATATGGTGGAAGAACCCAGGGCCCAGGATCCCATCGCAGGGCAGGAAGGGGCAGAGAGGAGCTCCCCCTGGTGGCTGTTGGGTGATGCTGCTTGACCCAGGTAAGAGCTTCCTTAGGGCTGTGCTGTTCATCTCTGAAGGCCCATGCTGACGCACGCTGCCCACCGAGGACTAGAGCATCAGAGTCCCATTTCACTGGGTCCAGTAACTTCATTTTCCTCTCTCACTATGTGTCAGGGCATCACTAGTAAACCTCGTAAGCTCTCTGCTTGGGGCATGTGGCATATGGCTCAGTGTATCATCACATCCGCTCTCCCCCAAGGTCTATGTTCACCATCACTCTGAGATTTCAGTATTCTAGTCCAAGCCCAGATCCTCCCTGAGGTCAAGGTCAATATTTATCCATATAACATGGATTCTACTTGCACCTATCAGCTGTTCATATGATACTCTTTCCGTTCCTTTGTTTCATTGTTTTCCTAGTAAGAAAATGAATTTCTACTACATTCTCCCCATTCTCTCTGTGTCTCTGTCTGTCTTGTCTGTCTCTCTCTATAAAACATAAAATATGCAACATGAAACATAATATATAATACATATTATATTAACTCACACCATAATTTGCCTTATATTATGTATGTTATCTATATATTACACAATATACTTATATATTAATAAATATAATATATTTCATATACTATTTATATATGCATACACATGCTTATATATTACATACATTTATACTAAATAAAGTATATAAATGCATTATATATACATACATTTCATATAAATAGATTATATATATATGTATTTTTTTAAACAAACCCAGATACTGTCTGTAGCTGAGTTAGCACAATCTGACTCAACACCTGGAAGGAAGATGGAGGGTGACAAGGTGAGAGCAAGCACGGATGAGCAGCCACCTGTGCGCTGATGATGGGAGCAGTGCAGTGCAAACCCATCCCAACCCCATCTTTTCTCTTCAGTCCCAAAAGAAACTCCTTGTCCAAAGAGTAAGCAGGGTGCAGAGAGGAATCAGGAACATGACAGACAAGCCCCAGAGTTCTGCTTCCTGAGATCTACTTGTTGGAAATCCCACCATCTCCTCCCCAGGTGTCTCCTTACGTATATCTGGGTAACATTGTAGGTGATTTGTTTTCAGCAGTTTTGTTCCAGAGGCAGGATTGTCTACCCATGCCTGAATGTCAGCCTGAGCAACGACTCCATGAGTGGTGGAGGATAAAACACGTGGCAAAGGTGTGAGTCAGAGCTAAGTGCTCAAGTGGCTTCTGGGGCCCCAGGTGCAGGACAGTCACACTTCAGTGAGGACACTGCCTACCAAGTGTGCAAGAGCCACTAGAGTATTTTCGTGGTTGGCCTGGCTTAGAACTCTGTGCTCACGGGACCAGTGCCGCAGCGCCCCCTGCTGGGCTCAAAAGTGAAGTCCTCCAGCCCTTCACACCACCCCGCTCTCCTGGAATGATGTGCTGAGGTCTGGCAGTTGGATCCCACTAAGTCACTAGCCAGGGATGTAGAATGACGAGGTGCCCCGTGTAGTGCTTGGGGCTGAGAGGTTTTTTTTTTTTCAGGTCACTTATGACTTCCAGACAGCTAAATGCATGGTGTATTGCACAGAGATTATGTTATCAGATATCTCAGGAGTACATGACATAAGAGTTTGCTTCTCCAGGTGTTTGGGGTCACTACCAGTCTACTGTCACCTTGAACCAAATAAAAGGCTTAAAGTTTTGGGAGACCCACGTCGTTCAAGCCTCATAAGAAGTCTGCATGGGCTGCTCTTAGTGTTTGACTCTTGTTGTTGATTTTAGATTCTCCTGTTACATTCCCTTTGCCTGCACTGCACAGGCCTTTGGTGCCTGTCTTTGCACGAGGAGAGAATGCTGCAGGGAAAATGCATCTCTGATCCTGCTTACGTCTCTGGGTTCTCATTTTCCCTTCACTGTTAGCCTGGCAGTCTTACTTTATTTGAGTCTCTGATATAGTTAATATATTTTTAGTGTAGTTTTGTCATTTTACTCAATATGAGGATTAATTTAAAAAGACCATCACTATAAAGGGGTCCCTCCTCCCTTTACTGGGGTCTTCCACCACTCCTCTAATGAAAACCCTCATGGCCTATTACTGTACGTGCTTTGGGCCCTAATGAAGATTTTCTGTTAAGAGTTCCATGGAATTAGTGGGGGTGGGGGTCTAAGATCCAGGTGCAAAAAACCAGATATTTATGCAACATCTTCCCAACCAAAGATCCAGTGCGCGATGAGCAGTGGACATTGTGGGACTGAACTGGGGGAGGTGAGCATGTGACGGGAGCGCACTGAACGTGTAGATGACGCGGCTGTTTTGCTCAACGCTTCATGTGTAAGTCATCCAGACAATGAACATGGCTGTCCTTTTACTTACTTAAGTCTTTAATTCTTTAAAGCAATGTTTTGTAGTTTTGAATTTACCTACTTTTTGCCTACTTGGTTGAGTTTATTCCTAAATATTTTACTATTTTTGATGCTGTGGTCCATGGCTTTGTTTTCTTAACATATTATAGGCTTCTTCATGGCTACTGTGTAGAAAACCCAGTGATTGTTGTGGGCTGTTACTACTCTTAACCTCGCGGAGGGGATACTAGTCAGACCCGTCTAGGGGTTATGATCAGTCTGTTTTCCTATTCGGGGACAGTGGGGTAACGGGAAATGAAGCAGGTGGGAGCACGAGAGTGAAGCTTGTGTTAGCAGTAACACGAGCCATCACAAATGGCGGACTTCGCACATATGATGGTTCAAAGAACTAAATGGAACCAGTGCTGCCTCTGTACTTATGGGGAAAACAGAAAAGGCATAAAGGCTTTTTTTTTTTTCCCCAGCTTGAGAAAAACCACATTTATGGATTTAAGAACTTGTGAAACACATTTTAAAGAATTTTAAAACACTTAAACTATTCTCTGATTGGTGCCATGTGACAAAGTAACCTAAAGATTGTAGAAGAAACACCTCCCTCTTTTACGCCTGAACCAGTTGTTCTGTTAGGAATGAGAACACAGCACCTCCTTTTGGCTTCCAATTTCTCAGGGTATTGGCCCCTGGGTAAGGCTGTCAGCACTCTCATCTCACCAGGACCCTCTCCGCTAGGTGGACAGTTTCCACTCTCCTCAAGCCTCCACAACCTCCTCCCGCCTCCTCATTTCACCCAGAATCCTTTGTCTCTGGGAAGATCAATGATATAAAAAAAACAACCGCACAGCTTTTGCACCTACTTTACACTGTTGGAATATTTGGAGGTGGGGAGACAAAAATTTGTTCCATTCTGCTTCTTCATGTTTCTGCTATATTTACACTTGAATTTTGCAATTGTTAACCTAGGAGTTTCTGATTATAACTTACCCACAGATATTTATACTTTTATTTTACTAATTCTTATGCTCCCTTACTGAAACAAGTCTAATTACAGTTTTACATGTTATAAATATTGGATATTTATTCTTTATACTAAGAATCAGAGATTCATAATTTTCAAATACAGGAAGGATATTCGAAATGTTGGTTAGTATCTAAAATTAGAACCTAAAGAAGTAAGTGAGGATACGTACATAGAGAAAAGTTCATGCTGTTCACCAGAGGGTGATTCATGTAGAGGAGAAATGGGGACCATCTAAGAGAATTCATACATGAGAAGGTTGTCAAGAACTATTGCTCCTCTCCCTGATGGGTGGTTCTGCCCCATCTCTGAGCTCCCCGTATGAGGAAGGAAATAAATGAGGTTACTTGGGAAGACAAAAGGATATACCACACAACATAGACTCCCTCATGGTAGTGCATCTTCTCGTATAAGGTGGTGGTCTGTGACCATACATCTACTCCACATACCTGGGCTGGGCTCTGCTTCTCGTCATGGACAAAGGAGGTATGAGAATGAGGAGATCAGGGCAGGAATAAGGAACAGATTCTTAGGAGGGGTTATGGTGGAATGTTTTCCAAGGCAGGGCTCTTCCTGGGGAAGTTGACAAAAAGACAATACAGTCCCATGTATAGGTGGATTTCTTCCTGTGTCCTCTGTGAATACAGGTGTATTAGGTTGTGGAGAAATAGGTAAATTATTCCGATGGCAGAAACTCAAAGATTTCAAGGTTTCCTGGAGAAGCAGAGGCCAAAACACAAGGAAGAGCAGGGGAGGGAGGAGTATGTAAGGCAGAGAGAAAGGACGCCTCTGCCGGTTCATCGTGGTCAGGACACAGACCATCTGCCCCTCCACAGGGCAGTTGTCAGGGGAACATGCAGAGCGTGGTTGAATAAATGGCTGAGGACATGAGGAACCTGGACGGTCCCAGAGAACCTGAGAGAAGATTGGTCCAGTCGCAGCACTCCCAGTCCCAGGTCAGAGAAGCCTCTGTGAGCTCAGACACCTGTCCTCTGTCATCCACTGTGTACCTTCCAATTTAGGAGAGTTCCTCCCTCCCTTCTCTCTGGATATTCCACAGGCCCCCTTCCCATCAGAAGAGCCCCGTCCCCACCTGCCCTCCCTGACATGCGGTCACTAGGGCAGGGAACTTAACTGAGCTGACTCTGCTGTGGTAGCTAACAGGTCTGAAGAGTGGGAGCAGGGGGCAGTTCTGGAATTCCAGGTGGGGGATGGGTGTGCAGCCACCTCCTCATAGGTGGGGGCAGGAAATCTTCTCTGAGCTGCACTTGCATAGCAGGCAGTGTCCACATGTGGGGTGTTTATTGCACATGAACTTGGAGCCACGTGGGAGTCAAGCACAGCCTCCTGAGGTTCACCTAGGAACGTGGGTCACTGAGTCTCTCCCATTCTTCCCCTTCATTCTTGGGAAGGAGTCAGTTTGTGCACATATGATGCTGCCATTCCCCACATCTAGTCTCTAGGTGACTCTGAGCTGTGTGGTGGTTCTAGTCACATGGACAAGGAATTGATGACCTGGGTTTTCCCAGGGGCTGAGGGAGACCCACATCCAGTCTGTCCGTGGGGTTAGAGCAGTCACAGGTGCAGGAGAGTCACTCAGGGGTGGGGATCACTGTCCAAGCCCCACCGGGGCAGGCTCAGCCTTTCCCACATGGGGTGGTTGGTGGGCATGTGTCTCACACTTGTCAGACCCACGACTCCCTCCCTTAAGCAATAAGAACATGCATTCACACTGAGGACTAATGAAAGGATGACGTAGCTGTGCAAACTTTCAGAAATAGGTAAATGGCCCACGATGGAGACCCAGGAGTCCCCATTCAGAGTTCAGGTCTGAGGTGACCAGAGCTGGAATCCCTTCTTCAGCCTCCGGCCTTCAGTGCAGAGACTCATGTCCCCAGTTGATAAGGTGCTGGACTTTCTGTTTCCTTAGAGACCCTTTGTCTAGGAAGGTGCTGCAGTGAGTGACTTTGAGGACAGACGGAGAGGAGGACCTTCCCTCCCCGGCGGTGCCCCTGGATGAGCCTGGGCCCATGGTGGCAACAGCAGTGACAACAGAAGCAGAAGCCACAGGTTGAGGCTGAGCAGGCAGCTGTGGGGCGTTTCTGCTCCTGGCAGAAGAGAAGAGGGTTCTGGTCTCAGTTACCCTCAGGCCTGGAGCTCTGTGGGACCATCAAGGCTGACGTCACAGATGTGACCCCGAACAGGAGCCTCGTCCTTATGCCTCAGCCCAGTGGCTGTCAAGGAGCCCAGGTTGTGAGACTTGAGACAGAGAATCAGGGACCCCGAGGGTCGACTAACATAATAGTTGAGGGGTTTGGGGCCCATTCCTGGGAGCACTTGGTACCAAGACAAGTATTGGACACTTGTGATGTGTCCTGAATGAGACACAGCTGGATTCTGTGTCCCTGGTTCTGTTCTGCCCCATCGTGGACTCTGTCACTGGGACATCCAGGAATTGCTGCTCAATTCGAGAAAACAAAAAATGTGTTGCAGCAAGGACAGGCTTGGGGGGCAGGACTCAAAGGACGTGGCTGATTTTCCAGACAAAGTTCCCTTTGTGGGTCTCGAACCCAGTTTTATGCCAAACAAACAAAGGAAGCAGCTGTGTGGTCAGAGGAGTAGCGGCTGCTCAGGGAAGCCCCTTTGTAGAAGGGACAGCAGGTTTTTGTCTCACTTCCCCACAGGCCTGGAGCACTGTGCGAGCACGCAGACTGTCGTCATAGGTCTGGCAGTGATAATCAGCCTCGTCCTCAGCCCGGAGCCCACTGATGGTCAGGGAGGCCGAGTTGCCAGACTTGGAGCCAGAGAATCGGTCGGGGACCCCCGAGGGTCTATCACTATCATAATAGATGAGGAGTTTGGGGGCCTTTCCTGGGAGCTGTTGGTACCAGTGCACATAATTACCCCCGATGTTGGAGCTGCTTCCAGTGCAGGAGATGGTGACACTCTGTCCCGGGGCCCCAGACACTGAGGGCGGCTGAGTCAGCACAGACTGGGCCCAGGATCCTGGAAGAGGGAGAGACACAGACATGGTGATTCTGGGTTTAGAGACAAGAGGAGGAGGCAGGGCCCCATGTGTCTTCCCAGGATCCCTTCCCCTGTCCCCGTATCCAGTCACCTGTGCAGTGAGCGATGAGGGTGAGGAGGAGAGGGGACCAAGCCATGGTGGACATGATCACCGAGTCCTGCCTTCTGTGGCCCCACAGCAGAAGCAGAGCTTCCCCCAAATGTCTCCCTTTCCCTCTTCATACTCTGAGAGAGGGAGGGTCCACTCATGCAAATGAGACCCCAGCTTTCTGATCCCTCACTGGGTCCTGGGTCAGGGCCCTGTGCCTGAAGATGTCAGGGGTGTGGGCAGGGGAGGGGCTGTGAGGGGCCCAGGGTGTGGGGAGGTCACAGCTGTGAGTGCTGAGCAGAGGGCACCAGCCAGTGACAGGTGGCTCTTCCCAGCTGTGATCACCCCCAGACCTTAGGGAATCAGCCTTTGGCGCCCCCTGGTGACCAGGCTCAGACAAATCATTGTGTGACATGGTGACTACAGCCCATCAGAGACAGCTCCTGCCCCCCCAGTCTCCTGTCCCCTGTCCTCCTACCATAGGGCCAAGACATGTGATCCCTTATGTGACCTCTCTATCAACTCGGGGCATCTTGATGTTCCACTCAGCCTCCTCAGGGTGAGTCTGTGCACGCTCCCTTTGCTGTTCTGTGGTCAGGGCTGAGGCGGTATCTCTTATACAAATTTCTTTGAGAATGGATCAAGTCCAGAGAAGTGAACATCCCCTTGGAGGTAGATCCTCTTCTGTGAAAACACAGGCTCTTTCCTTGTATGTGATTCCTCCTTTGTTAGGGACTATTATCCTGTCTCTTGGATACTTTCTTCCTGCTTTTTTGCGTGAGGATTGTCTAGTAAGACCATGAAGGTGGACTTTGGTTTATTTGGATGTCACTTGTGTCTTTGGTGTGTTACCTGTCTAGCTCTCATGACATCCAGACACACAAGACCTAATATTAGAGGGAACAGAGTCATAAAGCCCCCAAATAGTTCACTGGGTGGGATGGAAAGAGGGATTGCTCCCAGTTGTACCCCATTAAACCAATGCCCATGTGGCTGTTCAATTCAGGACATATCACTACATACTAGTTATGATTTAGCGCACATGCCACAGACTCAAATATGGTTCTCCCTTCCTACAAGGTGACACTTTGTGTTGGCATCTCTGCTGCCCTTTGCACTGACCTGATCTTTATATCCTCATGGCTTTCAGTGGATATGGGCTGTTCTGAGACACACATGACTGTTAGCAGCCGCTCTCTGCAGCTGAGGGTCACCCTTTAGTTACTGACAGCTTGACCCTGTCCACTGCGACTCCCCAACCCAGGGCCAAAGCTGCTTCTTTGGCAAGTCCTGGGTGGCACCTGTCTGTGCCCCCACGTGGGGTGTATGAGGCACAATCATTAAAGTTACCAGCCTGGCAGGGAACCCGAGGGTTCTATGACCTGTATTGAGTCTTTCTAGGGACCCTGTGTTCTTTATCAATTTCACACGACCCACTGGACCCCTGCTCTCCTCTGGGAAGCTGCAGGAGACCTGGATCTCTGCCCATGGACAAGCCCCATGGACACATATGGAGATTTCAAGTTTCCACTCTGCTGAGTCATTTAGAAACAAACGCACTGTTTATTTGTATTCACCATTTAAAAAATATTCTGATAGCTCCATTCTGCAATTATTATTCTCCAAAATATACCTTGTTATCTTTTGCAAGTTTAGGTATTCCTGTGAAGATTTTAGACATTTTATTCTGATAAATAAATAATGATACGTCATTTGTGAAATAAGCTGGTTTAGAGGGGAGTGCTTGCCCTCTGTCACTGCCCGGCTTCACCCCTGCAGGAAACACTGGGAGTCGGGGAGTCTCTGTAGTATCTTCTGTGAGGACAGAGGGACCTGTTCTTTTCTGCTCTTGTGACTCTGAGGTTTTCCTCTGCAACACAGGGAAGCTCAGTGCTGGTTAGTTGCATTAAGATGCAGGAAAAGAAGGTCATGTTCTGCCATAGAAATAGTCTTGTACTTACATAAAAACAACATTAACTATTATGTTTAAAATCAACCCTGTTCCTTTTTATTCTTTTTCCTTATATTATTTTCTTCTAGACTTTTCACCAAAGTTAGTGAAAGAGAGCATTTTTTCTCTATTTCTATTATGTTAATGCCTACTTTCTCTTAAATATAAGTTGCTCCTATGTTTTTCTTTACATATACACATAAAATCATGACTGCATCATATCCATATATTATTAAAGTTTTGTCTTGGTTATTAAATAATAGAAATCTGAAGTTAGACTTGAATGTGTGTATGTGCCCATGTCAATGTGTCCGTGTGTGTGCAGAAATGAATTAATACTTTGTGGGTTGTGGGGATACAATAAATGTAGTTTGCATGCAAAAAGGACATGAATTTTGAAAGATCAGGGATAGAACATTATGGACTGAACGTGGTACCCAAAATTCATGTGTTGAAGCCCTAATCCCTAGTGTGGCTGTAGTTGGTGATGGTCCTTTAAAGAAGTAATTAACATTAAATGAGGTCACAAGGGTGTGACCCTGATCTGATAGGATTAGGGCCTTTATAAGAAAAGACACCGGAGAGCTTGCTCTCTCTGCCATGGGAGGGCACAGCGAGTAGGCAGCTGTCTGCAACGCATGAAGAGATCTCTCACCAGAAACCAACCATGCCGGTGCTCTGATCTCAGACTTCCAGCCTCCAGACCTGTGACAAAGTAAATTCCTGTCATTTAAGTCACCCAGTCTGTGGTATTGTCTCATGGCAGCAAAGTAATACACTCTCCACTCTCCTCTGTTCTTATCCTATAATAATAAATAATTAGAAAAAAGAAATTACCAAAGTTCTACTTGATTTGACTTTAGAAATTTATTTTCTTCATCTTCTTCATTTTAAAGTTTTTATTCACATTGTTTAGTGTTTTCATGCAAGGTCTTGATTTGGGCTCCTAGTAATCTAGTGATTATCGGGACAAAATAAGAGAACACACTCAAGTACTTAAAGGTAATGCTGGTCAGTCGTAGGGTTGCACTTGACAAAAAAAACATACATGTGGATACACGGACCCATGACAGACATTGTGTTTGTGCACCAGACCCCCGGGAGGAGGCATGACGGTCACATCTACTGACAGATCAAAGGGCCAGGAGAGAAGCTAGAGGAGGGGGAATCCTTTTTTATAATTTTTAATTTAGCATATTTTTAATGCTTTACCAAAATTAGAAAAAAAGATTAAAGAAAATTATTCAGTACTGGTTAAAGATCAGTAAGTAAAAACAGAAGACGCAAGCACGACTGAGTATCTATCAGGCAAAGTACCCAGAAATCTCGGTACTTTTAGGGACACAGGGAAATACAGAGGAAAGTGAGTGTAATCCACACTGGATTACAACCAATTCAGTCATAAAATATATACTCCCCCCCCCACACACACACGAAGGCAAAAATGTCTAGAGACCATGGAAGGGTCTCAATAGGAGTAAGCTGAGAGAAAGAAGCCAGACAATAAGGAGACATACTGTGTGATTGCATTTATAAGCTTTACAAAGTGGAGACTGAACAATAGTCACAGGAAGAAGTCCCTGGAGGGTGTTGTGAGGACGGATGGGAGGGAGGATGAGAGAGGGGCATGACGAGGCTTTCGGGGTGGATAGATTCACTATCTTGATTGTGGTGATGTTTTCGAAGTTGTGCAAATATGTCAAAACATCAAATTATACACCTTAAATATTGGCAGCTTAATAAATGCCAATTATTTCTCAATAATAGTTATATAAAAAATAATATGGATACAAACAGCAGGGATTCACATTGAGGACGAATGACAGGATGGCATTGCTCTGGAATGTCCTGGAAATAAGGAAAGGATTGATGGCGGAGACAGAAAATTCCTCAGTGAGAGGTCGGGTCTGAGATGACCACAGCTGGGCCTGCCACTCCCTGTCCATGAATTTCAATGCACAGAGGTTCTGTGTCCCATCCTGATGGGGAAATAAACTTTTTTTTTCCTTTTATTCCCTTTGTCTAGGAATGAGCTTCTGTGAGTGACTTTGACAGAACAGACAGGATAAACTTGGGTCCATGGTGGCAGCAGCAGCAAAAGCAGAAGCCATAAGCGGGCCTCAAAAAGCAGCTCCTGGCTATGGTGGGTGTGGCCTGGGGGTTCCAGGGGCACAAGGATAGAGCTGCTGGGCGCCAGTGAGCGCTGAGCAGAGACAGGACCCCGAGGCTGGTTCACAGTTGTGGTTGTTCTCAAGGACAGGCCCACAGCAGCCCCTGCTGCCCCAGGCCCTGGTCCATCCCTAACGCTGAGAGGTTGTCAGGGGTCTATTAGAGGGAGGGGCAAAGTCAAGGGACCTGCTCCCTTGGGAGGATCTCGTTCCTCAGGTGAGTCTTTAGCTTTCCAACCTGGACTTTTCAGCAGTGGTCTGCCCACCGCTCCCTCTGCTTTCAGGTGAGCTCAGAGGGCTCAGTTTCAAATGCAAACCCTTTCAGGTGAGCAAAGCATGAGAGCTCAGAGCGGGACCAGCTCTGTGGACTCACCTCCCAGACTGTTTAGGAGGCCAGAATTTTCTCTTGTTGCTCCATCCTCACCTGATAAGTCCTCACGAATGGTGGGTTTCAAATGGGTCTAGTTTATTACCAATTCAGCTTACCACACACCATAACGTGATAGTTGTGTGGACATGTTGGCAATCAACTGATTCCTTAGAAACTGCTTAACTTATTTGGGTAAATATTAAGGTGTGGGATTGCTAAATTATAACGTAAGAAAGTGTTTTAATTTTGTGAAACACTGCCAAACTGTCTCCCAAAGGGTCTGTCCCCTTTTTCATTCACACCAGTAATGATGGGTGTTCCTGTTGTTCCATATCCTCGCCTTTAGTTGGTTTTGCCAGAGTTTGGATTTTAGCCTTTCTAATAGGTGTGTAGTGGTAGCTCTATGTTGTTTTAATTTGCAATTTTTTTCCTTTTATTAATGTCTCACAGCTTCTTTTATTATTAGTTTCAGGTGTACAAAACAATGTAATGATCAGACATTTACACCCCTCAAAAAGGGAAATTTGCAATTCCTTAATGACATATGATGCTAAACATATTTTCATATGCTTCTTTGCTACCTGTATATGTTCTTTGTTGAGGTGTCTTTTCAGATCTTTTGCCCATTTTTAATTGAATTGTTGGTTTCCTGTTGTTGAGTGTAATGAAAGTCATTTTACAACATAGATATTTCTAGAGTCATCTTCATTATCTGGTAGAAACAAATATGTATAAAGAAGACTTTGCCTGATGATATATCATATGCCTTCGACCGGCTTTTAAAACACATTGTTATAAAATAGAGGATTAAAACCAAACATTTTGAAGTTGACCAGAGGACTTGCATGCGTCCTCTGTGGCCATGGACTTCAAGCCCCCCCAGAGTCCACACTAACTAGACGCAGCTTCTCTGAACACGAGATGGGAGATGTTAGGAGCATAGAGTGCACTGAGCAGGAGTGCACTCTATGGAGTGCACTCACTTCCCCACCTGCATCTGTCACTGTGGAAATGGTTGCTGAACCACAGAGCACAGTAATACTCGGCCTCATCCTCGGGCTGGGCCCCCGTGATGGTGAGGGCGGCCTTGTCTCCAAGGAGAGAGCCTGAGAATCGGGCAGGGACCCCTGGGACCCGGTTGCTGGTGTCACCTATTAGACCGCGGGGTACCTGGTAGGGCTTCTGTTGGATCCAGTTGGCATAGTTACTGGAGGTGACGGCCCCAGTACTGGAGCCACAGGTGTGTGTGACCGTCCCTCCAGGAGATGTGGACAGTGAAGCTTCCTGAGTCACTGTGGCCTGGGAAGTGGTTCCTGAAAACAGGTGAGAGACCAAGGTCAGGAGAGGGGCAGAGGCATGAAAGTGCGGTGTGGCCTCTCCCACCTCAGCCCAGAGAGTAGCCCTGACCTGTGCAGTGAGCCAGCAGTGTGAGCAGGAGAGGAGCCCAGGCCATGGTGCAGACGCCCCAGTGCTGTGCTTCTCAAGACCCTTTAGCACCGTCAGCCTGCACAGCTCTCCTTGTAACTCCTACCACCTGTGGGGGCGGGGCTGCCATGCAAACGAGCTTCCCCCAAGGGGTACTCAGCAATATGGCCAGGACGTGGCTACTGAGTTGTTCCACATCAGTGACCATGTGTTAGTGGGGATGAGGGCTGGGAGGACCCAGAGCTAACCCTCCTTTCCAGGGTCTGTCTATACCCCCCTTTTAATGCCCATCACGGATGGAAAGAAGCTCTCCGGCAGCTCTTTCCATTCTACTCCCTCTCTTGTTCTCTGGTCTGGAGTTCCTTTGGAAGTGACTTTCAGAGCCTGCGGTTCTACAGACAGGAAATCTGGTGAAGGAATTTGGGTATGTGGAAGCTTAAATGTACCACCACCTCCTTTCTTCTTAACTCCAATCCACACAGAGCAACCATCTGTGAGGAGTGGAAGAGCCAGGATCTTTGCTTCTCTAATGTAGGTTCCCCTTAACCCCAGCTACTGTTGTGTATATCTAGCTATGTGATCTGTCAACCATTCCATAATCAGAAGCTTTGTCTCTTCCAGGGCCCAGGAACATTCCAGAAGTTTTGAATGGTTTATAGTTCCCTATTACTCCAGTGCCCTAGAGGACTACATTATAATTATATTCCTAGTGCTTGCCAAACATGTTGTTTTTATTACTTTCTTTTTCTCATGACAAGTAGCTCTATTAACACAGGGCTGTATGGTTGCAATGGCAGGAGTACTTGTCTCGTACAGAGTAGGCAGAACCCTTTTTTGTCTCTGATTCATCCCACCTAGTGTCTTTGTTGGTCATCTGTAAATGAGTCACAGCGCTTTTCCTAATCGTACAACATGTACTTCCAGAACCAGAGGGTTGTGATTCCTTTTTCAGAATGAAAATTGTGGGATATAATTATTTCTTATTTTTATTTTTACAGGTATTCAAAAATGTCACAGACTGGGTTCTCCTTAGTGGACTAGTGGACTCAGTGGTATGACGGTCTATGGTACATCATAGGGTGTGTCCCTTATCTCCTGAGCCCGTATGTCTTACAAAGGACTTCAATGTACTTCCTACCTCTTGCTCATCTTGTTCAAACAAATCAATGTCAGCCATATAATGTATCACTGTGAGGTTCTGTAGAACATGCAGATGGTCCAGTTATCTGGAGAATGTGCTGGCCAAGAGGAGGTAAATAATTTTTGGACAATCCTTTAATTATACTGATGTCCATTCCATGCGAGTGCGAATAGTGTCTGATAGTCCACGCTGCCTACTGATAGATGTGGAAAGTCTGCACTCACCAGACTTAAGCTCTATACCATTGAACTGAAACAGTGTTAATGTGCTCCAGAAAATATACCACATCAAGACAGCAGCTGCAGTTGGGGTACTATAAATACTTTTCTGAGTTCATCTGGCAGAACCCATCTGTTTTTGTTGTTGTTATTGGTTGTTGCTTAGAAGCCAGATTGATGAGTTAAATGAGGACATGGTGGGAACCAGTACACTGCATTATTAATGTAGCACCAATCTCTGGTATTTTCCCACAATAATATTATTTTAAAAGTTTTTATTTTGAAGAAAATGGAGCAAGAACCGATTAAAGAGACAGTGCCTTGGCTTTCTCAACTATCATGCTCTTCTTGGCCTCTTCACCAGGTCAATAAAAATGTGTGGAGATTCTACTGACTTATGGGAATATGTCCATTGGGTGCTCCTATGGACCCAATAGATCTGCTGTAAGCTGTGCTCTACTAGACTAGATGTCCAATGTCCCTACTGTTATTAGGGACATGATAATGCTTTTCGTTCCTGAGTATTAATGTCAATTGGATCATGTGTTCAACAACACTCAAAATATCTGTATATTTTCTTCTCCGGGGTAGTCAATTAAGTGACCATAGATCACTTTGGGGCAGCACTTGGAGAATCGTTACCATATGCTTTGGTCAAGTGGTGACTACCTCACAAGGTATTAGCCTAAATTTCAGTTAGAAATTTCTGGGCATGAAAAATGGGTCGAGTCAATAAACTGGGCAAAAAAAACATACATAAATAATGCACCTGTTTTATTTCTTTTTTTTTAAAGTTAATTAGGGTGAAAATTGTTTGCAAAGTTACATAGATTTTCAGGTGTACAATTCTTTATACATCCTCTATATATTACATTGTGTGTTCACCACCCAGAGTCAGTTCTCTTTCCATCACCACATATTTGATCCCCTTTACCCTCATCTACCACCCCCCTCCCCCCTTACCCTCTGGTAACCACTAAGATATTGTCTGTGTCTGTGAGTTTTTGTTTCTCCATTTGTTTGTCTTGTTCTTTTGTTGTTTTCACTTTCATATCCCACAAATCAGTGAAATCATATGGTTCTCTACTTTTTCGGTCTGACTTATTTTGCTTAGCATTATAATCTCAGGAGTCATCCATATTGTCGCAAATGGTCTTATTTCATCTTTTCTTATGGCAGAATAGTATTCCATTGTGTATATATACCACAACTTCTTTAACCATTCATCTATTGAAGGACACTTTGGTTGTTTCCATGTCTTGCAGAACATATTGTATTAGGCTAGCTACCCTCATGCTCTGTTCATCCATTCTGTATCTTTTGTCTGTGTAGATTGACAGTCTCTTTTGACAGTACTGCCTGCCTTCCCCCTGGAATATTTTGCTTTAGTGGCCATGCCCACTGTATTTTGTTTTTAGTCCTCTCCAGTTGCTGCTATTTGTCATAATTGCATCCACATCCTTTCTAACAGTAACCGGTGTCTCTGCCCTCTAATTTTTAGGGATCCCATTATTTCTGTTGATATTAGAGAGAACATGTCAGCAATGGAATATCCTAGGGTAAGCCCTAGTTTACCAATAACTATATGACTAAGCCATGAGATTGATGGGGGTGGAGGAGCTGACAATGCTGTTTAAAGAGTAGTGTGAGTGCACAGCAACCTGGAAACTAACACCCAGCAGGGAACAGGGGGATGTCAGCAACCCTACCTGTCCATGTACAAACTCTCATATTTCAAGAAGTCCCTGAGAAAATGTTTTGCAACACATGAAGACATTTGCTGTGGACCAAGACCAGGTAGGACATGCAAACATGCACCATTCTCAGACAGATGCTGAATTACCAAATATCTGGGAAGGTGTAAATTCACACAGCAGGGAGGGAGGCTAAACTAAGTCAAGTCAATGGGAGGGATACGGGTCCAGGGCAGACCAGTCATGAGGAGTTTGTCTCACTGCCCCTGCCTGTGTCATTATGGGTACACGTAGCTGTTCTCACTTCCAGGGCTTGCTCCACATTTGGAGTCAATCTCACCTTCTTCCTCAGTGTTCTGGAGAGTCAGGAACCAATCTAGGTCAGAACCAGGACCCGAGAAGCATCGGTTAAGGAGGGAAAGTCCTAGAAATGATACAATGGGCAGGAGGGCCTCTGCCTGAACAGGAGCCTGTGTGGGTGGGATACAGGGACTGTAGGATTCTCCTTCAATCAAAAGACTTTAGTCTTTCTATCAGAGATTTCTCTTGGGTTCTTGTCTGCAAATGGCTTCTTTTCTTATTTCACACCATGTTTGTGGATTTAGGATTTGAAACATGAATGCAGATTTTATAGGCAGGAAGCTTTTAGAAATGAAGAATCTTAGGCCACACTCCAGGTCCGTTGAGAATCCACATTTTACAAGATCCCCTGATGATTCAAGTGCACATTAAAGTACGAGACTAAGTGGTCTAACACATGCATGAAGGCACTGGTTTGTAACTTGTTATGAATTGTTTCTATCCCAATCTATTCTGCTTCCAGCCAAACCTGTCAGCAAATTCAGTCTCTGTTCCATCATTTTGTGCATTGCACATCAAGAATAACATACTCAAGGCTTCCCATTGAAATGGCCAGCATCTCCATCTCACCTCACTAGGATGACCACAAACTGTGTGGCTTAACCAATAACAATTTATTGTCTCTCAGTTCTGAATGCTAAAGTCCAAAGTCTCTCTGGCAGGGCCATGTCACCTCTGAAAACTTCAGGGGAATCATTCCCTGCCTCTTCATGACTAGTAGTGTTTTGAGGACAAGTTTTAGCATTACTTGCCTTACAGCTACATAACCCCGACCTCTGCCTCCATCTTCCCCTTGTATTCTTCTGGTCCATATGGCTGTCTTGCTATAAGGGCACCAGTCACATTGCATTAGGAGGCCACACTACTTCAGTATGGCCTCAACTTAACTAATGATATCTGCAACAAGCCTATTTTCAAATAAGGTCATATTCTTAGGTCCTGAGGGTTACAACTTTAACATTTCCTTTTGGGGCTGGAGGGACACACTTTCACCCAGAACATTAGGAGAGAAGAATCCTTTCCAAAATGTTTATAATTTTTAGTATATTTTAAAAATATGCAATACATTTGCATTATATTAAAGAGAAATCTAATAAAAGGAACTTCAGTAACATGACAAAGGAGGGTTTTTCCCCTTTATTCATAGCTGGCAAAGAATATGGCGATGCTTTTTTCTGCAGGAAATGTGTTTGACCTTAATTCTGAGATCTGAACCAGTAGATATCATTCCTTCTGTAAAATAAAATAATTGAATTCTGCTTTTTGGCACTAGTTCCTCCAAAGTTGCTCTTAAATTCCCTCCATTTTAGAACTCAGACAGGAATGGAATCAATTCAGACTCTTCCTTTTACCTTTTCTCTATGGATGGTCAACACTTAGGCTGTGCTGAGAGCTCAGGTGTCCGGTCATAT